>NC_091686.1:23300000-24550000 GCF_041296265.1 Equus caballus | reverse complement strand
ACTGTTCCTGGGAACGCTGGTCGTACCAAGGACAGCCCTTTGGCAAGTATGCAGGCTTTGTTCCGCTGCCTACTTAAGCAAGCTTCTCTTAGGGGGCGGTTGCGGGCGTACGCAAATTTCCATCCAGCCGGCCCCCACTGGGCACTCTCCCGTAAGTAGAGCCCAATAAACCTATATGTCTCCTTTGCAGTCTCCAGGTGGTTTCTTCGGCCTCTCAGCACAGTATCCCACCACCCTAGCCCAGCTGGGCTTGCGGCTATACATATCCTTTTCAGACTGGCTTCTTTCACTTAGCAATATGCATTTAAGAGTCTTCCATATCTTTTTACGGATGGATAGTTCATTTCTTTTTGTCATTGAATAATATTCCATTGTATGCATGTACCAAAGTTTGTTTACCCTTTCCCTATTGATGAACATCTCAAGTGCTTCCAGTTTTGGCAATTATGAATAAAACTGCTATAAACATTTATGTGCAGAGTTTTTCATATGTGTTTGTAGACATAAGTTTTCGATTCATTCGGGTAAATACCAAGGAGTTTGATTGCTGGTTCATATAGTAGGACTATGTTTAACTTTGTAAGAAACTGCCAAACTGTCTTCCAAAGTGACTGCACCATTTTCCATTCCCACCAGCAATGAATGAGAGTTCCTGTTGTTCTGCATCCTCACCGGCTTTCGGTATTGTGAGTTTTTTGGATTTTAACCAAGCACATTTGGAATAAATCCTACTTGGTCATGACGTATAATTTTTTATTCTTCGTTGGATTCAATTTGCTAATATTTTGTTGAGGACTTTTGCATGTGTGTTCAGAAGAGAAATAGGTCTATTGTTTTCCTTTCTTATAACGTCTTTATCTGGTTTTGGGGGTTAGTGTAATCCTAGCCTCATAGGATGTGTTAGAAAGTGTTCTCTCTGCTTCAATTTTCTGGAAGAATTTGTAGAGAATTGGTGTTATTTCTTCCTTAAATCTTTGGTAAAATTCACCAGTGAAAGCAACTAGAACTGATGCTTTCATTTTTGAGATTTTTATTAAATAGTTATTCAAAATCATTAATAGATATAGCCCTATTCAGATTATCTATTTCTTCTTGTTTGAGTTGTGGTAGCTTCTTTCCAATTGACCCATTTTATCTAAGTTATCAAACTTGTGGGCATAGAGTTGTATAGAGTATTTATTTATTAACCTTTTATTGCCCATGAGATCAGTAGTGGTCACTTCTATCAGTTTTTTACTTCATGTATTTTGTTGCTCTATTGTTAGAAACATGCATATTAAAGATTGTTATGACTTCTTGGAGGACTGGCCCTGACCTTTTTATCCCTGATAAGTTTCCTTGGTCTGAAGTCTGCTTTGCTTAAAATTAACATAGTTACTCCAGTTTTGTTTTGATTGATGTTAGTACGGTACAACGTTCTACATCCCTTTACCCTTCATCTATCTGTGTCTTTATATTTAAAATGGCTTACTTATAGACAATACGTAGTTGGGCCTTGTTTTTTTAATCCACTTTGACAGTCCTTGTCTTTTTTTTTTTAAGATTTTATTTTTTCCTTTTTCTCTCCAAAGCCCCCCAGTACATAGTTGTATATTCTTCGTTGTGGGTCCTTCTAGTTGTGGCATGTGGGACGCTGCCTCAGTGTGGTTTGATGAGCAGTGCCATGTCCGCACCCAGGATTCGAACTGACAAAACACTGGGCCGCCTGCAGCGGAGCGCGCGAACTTAACTACTTGGCCACAGGGCCAGCCCCAGTCCCTGTCTTTTAATTGGTTTATTTAGGCCATTCACATTTAAAGTGATTATTGATATAGTTGGATTAAAATCTACCATATTTGTAACTTTTTTATTTGTTGCACTTTCTCCTCTTCCTTTGTTTTAATTTTCCCCTCTTTTTCTGCCTCTCTGGTTTATGTGAGCATTTTATATAATTCCATTTTCTCTGCCCTTTTATATCAATTACACTTCTTTTTGAAATTTTTTTCCTGGTTGCTGTAAAATTTGTAATATTCATTTACAACTAATATAAATCTACTTTCAAGTGACACTATACTCCTTCATGGGTACTGCAGGTGTCTCATAACAGACTATTCCCAATTCCTCCCTTCCACCCCCCATAGCATTGCTGTCACTCATTTCACTTATCCCTACTTACAATTGCCCAATATCCTTTTGATCTTACTTGAACAGATAGTTATCTATTAGATCAATTAGGAATAATAGAAATAAAAGACATTATTTCATCCTCGTATAGTCCTTCTCTGATCCTCTTCCCTTATTTATGTATATCTGAATTTCTGACCTCCATCATTTTCCTTCTCTGAAGAACTTTCTTTTGACATTTCTTGTAAGGCAGATCTACTGTTGACAATTTTCCTCATTTTTCTTTGTCTGAGGAAATCCTTATTTCTCTTTCAATTTGAAGGATGATTTCTCTGGACAGAGAATTCTAGGTTGGTGGGTACTTCTTCTTTAACCATTTCACTACACTGTCTTCTTGTTTGCATGGTTTCCGACAAGGAGTTCAATGTAATTCTTATACAGGTTCCTCTGTAGATAAATCTCTCCAGTCTCTCAACTTTTTTCTCTTTGTCTTTGATTTTCTGAGTTTGTATATGATATGCATAGGTGTAGATTTTTTGGTGTTTATCCTGCTTGGTGTCATCTAAGCTTCTTGGTTCTGTCATTTGATGCCTGTCATTAATTTGGAAAATTCTCAGCATTATTACTTCAAATACTCCTGCCCCTTTCCCTCTTTCTGTTCCATCTGTTATCCCCACTATGTGTGTGCTATGCCTTTTGTAAGGACTGTCCCACAGTCCTTGTATATTCTGCTCCACTTTCTCATTCTTTTTTCAGTTTGGGAAGAGAGAGTATGTTGTTTGCTTTGCTAGTATCCTATTCATTTTTTACGAAAAAATTGATTCATAGATTTCAAATTCATAGTTCTAATGCTCAGTATCTCAGAATGTGACTCTATTTGGATATAGGGTCTTTAAAGAAGTAATTAAGTTAAAATGAAGTCATTATGGTGGGCCCTAATCCAATATGACTGGTGCCCTTATAAGAAGAGAAAATTAGGACACAGACAGTTACAGAGGGAAAGCCATGTTGAAGACACAGGGAGAAGATGGTCATGTACAAGCCAAGGAGAGAAGGCTTGGAAGAAAGCAACCCTGTAGATACCTTGATCTCAGATTTTTAGCCTCCAGAATCATAAGAAAATAAATTTCTGTTGTTTAAGCCATCTAGTCTGTGGTACTTTATATAGCAGCACTAGCAAACTAATACAAACACCAATCAGAGAATGTGCCTGAGGACCTTAAAAACAAACACTTCCAGTGTACATTGATATGACTACATTTCAGCACAAAAATTTTGTTTTGAAACTATGTTCTCTTTGACTATGCAGAAGCCATTCTTGAGGTCATCTGATGCAGTCATGAACAGAGAAAGTCAGACAGAAATATGTCTGCTACCAAAATGTTTCACATAGCTCAAACTGCTAGCTGCTTCTTGGAGACTAGGAATTTTTATAATCCTCAAATAATACCAATGTTAAAACCAAGTCCGTGAGAACAGCTGTGGCACTGTGCACAGGTCTTATGATATCTCATCACTTTCAAAGTCTCACAGGGACTGGCCCACATGCCCAAGAAGAAAGGGAAATCATGTATGGAAGGCTGGTGATTAGACTCTGGAAAACTGCAAAGGATTTGTACAGCATATTTCTGTCGGAGTTCTAACCTGCAGTCAGAAAATTTCAGTTCTCCTTCAGGCTCAACTACCAACTAGAGGAAGAAGCAAAACAATTCACTTCGGTTTACAAGGGGTGCCAATTTTCTCATGTGTGAAACAACAGGATCAATCCATTAGCCAATCTCTAAGGCTGCTAACAGTTCCAAAAATTCATGAATAATAAAAGTAGAGGAGGATGATATCCGATGAGAAACATTGTGATGATGGACTTAAAAGAAGCTAGAGTCAATCTTTCTATGGCATCAACATGACTGGACAAGTCTGTGTGAAAAAACTAAAGGCAAAGCAGTCATCCCACTGTAATATAAATCATGCAATTGAGATGATACCAGTGAAAACGTCAGAATAAGAAACTTTGAAAATTTATTTCCTCATAAAAGCAATGACAAAAACTCACAAAAATTTTCAGAATCAACTTTTTCAGAGCTCTGGATATTAACAAAAGACTTGTAGTAATCCAAGAAACATTTATTCAAGAAGAAATGGCTAAAGTCATAAAAGCAGCAACTTTTTTGGTGTTTTAACTGACCCTAGTACCATCCCCCACTGCCCATCTCACCAGCAGCCTTGGAAACCTACAGTCTGCATTCTTGGTGCCAGAGAGAGCAAAGGACACACAGAGAAATACAACCCATAGAATGGAAGAAGATATCTGCAAATCATTTATCTAATAAGGATGTAGTATCCAGAATACATAAAGAACTCTTACAATTCATAATAAAAGACAAATAGCCCAAATAAAAAATAGGAAAGGGTTCAAATAGACATTTCTATAGATAGATAGGTGATAGATGAGAGAGAGAGAGAGAGCAGATAAGCACATGAGAAGGTTCTCAACATCATTCATTAGGAAAATGAAAATTGAAACCACAATGAAATATCACTTCACACCCACTAAAATGGCTATAATTTTTTTAAATGGAAAATAACAAGTGTTGACAAGGATGTGGAGAAATTGGAATTCTCATACATTGCTGATGGGAATGAAAAATCACACAGCTGCTGTGGGAAACAGTTTAGCTATTCCTCAAAAAATTAAACATAGAGTTACCATATAACTCAGCAATTCCACTCCTAGGTATATGCTCAAGAGAAATAAAACATATGTTCATACATAAACTTTTACACAAATGTTCACAGCAGCATTATTCATAATAGCCAACAAGTGGAAACAAAGCAAATGTTCCTCAACTTATGAATGGATAAATAGCTATACAATGCAATATGATTCATCCATAAAAGGGAATGAAGTACTCATACTTGCCGCAACATAGATGAATCTTGAAAAGTTTTTGCTAAGTGAAAGTAATCAGACACTAAAGGGCAGACATTATATGACTCAGTTTATGTGAAATGTCCAGAATAGGCAAGTCTATATAGACAGAAAGTACATTAGTGGTTTTATCTTTTTAGATTAATGAAATATTCTGGAATTTGTCGTGATAGTTGCACAACCTCCTGAATGTACTCAAAACCACTGACATGTACACTTTAAAATGATGAATTTTATGATATCTTAATTACATCTCAACAACAAGAACAAAGACATGCAATTAAAACAAACATTGCTGCTGATTCCAAAAGCTGGGCCTTAAGCACAGAGTAAACAAGCCACATCAACAGGAATGAATAGAACACCAGCACTGTGGCTTCTCTGCTTTTGACACATATTCTCAATCTTTCAAAAGTCCAATAGCGTTGCCAATAAAGCATTTTCATTTTAAGCTTCGTAATAAGCTAGTCCATTGTTGTCATCATTCCTTGCCTGACATGTGATTTTATTTTATTTCCACAACATAGTAAATTTTGATCGATCACAGTAATTTCAATCCATGAGGATCTTTCAACTGTAGGAGTGAATTAGAAAGATATTTTTATATTGCCTATTTGAGATAACAGGTCCTAGCACCATGCTTCAGGCAAAATACATCAAAAGAATGAACTGAAGGTTAAGTTTCCTTTTAGATCTCAATTTTTATAACATCACAAAAATTCTTGCCTAAAAGCAATCCAAATTATTCAACTGCAAGATAGTCTACATTCACCTCACTCAGCCTGAGGGAAAGAACAAAGTCAGTAGCTGGAGACACTTCTAAGGTTGAGGCACTTCATCTTCTCATTACGCCCTTCTAAGTCACCAACCCCTGAATACGACACCAATACCCTCCGAGAGGAAAGGCAAGTAAAAGCTTTTCAAAAAGTTTTCTATTATGTCATATTTGCAAAGGTAATTCTCACGTGAAAAGAAGCAATAAGAAATTCAACTAATGAAATTTAAATATCATGTCCAACAGTTATTACCATTTCATCCTATCCAAATCAGTCAATTAAATTTAACTCTCTCTCTAAATTAGTGTTAGATAGCACTTAATCCCAATTTGATAAAAAAAAAAAACAAAACACTACTTTGTCTATATACTTGTTTCCATGAAAAAGTTTCTTGCTGTGATTCAGAATCTTAGGGAATGAAAGGGCTACAGAGCTCTTTGCCTCAAATGCTCTTTATTGTACAGCAGTGTTTGTACTCAGTTTAGGGTGGCTCTGTGGGGACCTTTACCCAAAGTGGTTTATTTACTCAACTACTCAGAGATCCTCATCATAAAATGATTTCAAAAATAAAGGAACCCATTGATTTACCATCTGGGAGCAACTTTGATGACATGTTTATATTTAATAAGGCCCTTCTTGGCTTCAGTCTGTTTTGTGCAGGGCCTGGTCTTTGACACACATACCGAGCCCACTGGGGTTGTGCAACACTGTGGTTCTGCTTAATATGGGCTTCTTTTTTTAATATTTATTGAGAAAGAATTGGTATACTAAAAGATCACACACATTTAATGTATACATCCTGATGAGTTTGGACATATGCATACACTTGTGATACCATCACCACAACCAAGGTAGTAACATATCCCACACTTCCAAAAATTTCCTCGTGTTCTTTTGTGGGGGGTTTGTTGGTTTGTTATTGGTTTGGAGGGTTAGAACACTTAATATGAGATCTAACCTCTTAACATATTTTAAACTGCATAATACCAGACTGTTCTAGATGTTCCATATCGAGTAAATGCTTTGTGATATTGATAATGGTGACAATGGACATCACATCAGGTACTATTACACATGCTCATTTATTCATGTAATTAATGACTTTCTATTGATCACTCAGTTTGTTCCGGGTCCTGTCTTGGGCACTGGTGACAGGAGGATGAACAAGAATGACAAGGCCCTTGACCTCATGCAACTTTACATTTTAGTGAAGGGAGAGAAAAAACAAACACAGCATAGGTGGGTAAGATCATTTAAAATACTAGTAAGTGCTATGGAGAAAATGCAGCTGAATAACGAGGTAGAAAGTGATAGGGAAGGACAATTTACAAAGGTTCACTAAAGTAAACAGAGAGAGAGAGAAGTCGTTCATCAGACCAGTGAAGCAATACCGAGAACACTGTGGGAACAGGAAATAGTCCAGTAACAGATGCTTGGAGGCCAGGTAAGGAATCAGTGTAGCAAGAAGAACATTCAACTCACTCAGGTTAACTCTGGGGTCTACTTTACAGTCTCCCTTTATTTTTGGTGGGTGCACCATTATACACATGGCAGCTCTATCCTGCTTCAGCTTTCAAAACTATTCTCCTAGACTGGCCACAATTTTGATCTTTTGCAATGAAGAAAGCACATTTTCAAATTTGTCTGGAAGACAGAATTCAAGAACTGTGAATCCCGAAATATCTCACTGAATGCTGATATCACCGTCACACTCAGAAGTAAGAAAAGGGATGCAATTTTCCAATCAACAAATTAACAAGGACAAAACGCAATTTGGGAGAAAAAAATTAGCTGCAAATGGTCTAGGTATAAATTATTTATAACCATTACTTTGAAAACATCTATTTTAATACTTCACATGACACTAATTAAGAGACAAACCTTCTCTGAATTTATGTAATATCTTTCATGTAGTCAATGCAATTTATAAATAGTAACTTATAAATTCCTATAATAAATGTATCTGCAAAAATGAGGCAGAAGGTGTGATGCTCCTTGTGACACTTGGGAAACTCAACATCTTGAGTGAAGTAGTCACATTCATCTGAAGGACCACTGCTCAGGCAAAGAAATGGAGAGATGGATGCCAACTTAAGTCTTCTCAGGCATTGCCTACAACACTGTGGCAGATACCATAGGTCAAATATTCCAGCTCATCTTTGTTACTTGTCCTAGTCTGTTCGAGTTGCTATAATAAAATACCACAGACTGGATAGCTTACAAATAACAGAGACTTATTTCTCATAATTCTGGAGGCTGGAAGTCTAAGACCAAGGTGCCAGCATGGTCAGGTTCTGGAAAAGATCCTTTTCTGGGTTGCAGACTGCCAACTTTTCACTGTGTCCTCACATGCTGGAAGGGATGGGGAATCTCTCTGGGCCTCTTTTATAAAGGCACTAATTTCTCCCAAAGGATCCACCTCCTAACAATGACCTTGGGTATTAGGTTTTCAACATATGAATTTGGGGGGGATACAAGCATTCAGATGATAGCATGCCTCATGTGTCGTTTTGGTTTTGCTCTTAGACTTTCCTCAGGTTGCACATTTGTGACCCCAAGTTTGTACTACCACTAACAGCTAGGCATGCTCTCCCTGAGGACAGCTCCTCTCTCCGCTCCTGTTCTGTGTCTTGTCCATACTCTCCTCTTACCTGCCTCACCTGTCTCAATGTAGTTTTTCCTGCTACCCTCCTTCACACTGTCCTGTAATCCCCTGTTCACATTCTCTCCTTTGCTGCATCTCACTCACTGATACTCCATCCCCAGGACTCAGGTGAGACGTCAATGTTTCAGGAAGTCGTCCTTACCCTTCCAACCTTGGTTGGGATTCTCTGCATATGCCCCATAGGGTTCTGCACCTGCAGTGTAAGGCCCTCAGCTTATCTGGCTCTCCTACCAGAGCAGAGGCTTCCAGAGGCCAGGGACAGGCTGCATGATTCCAGACACACAATAGGATCCTGATACAGGTTTGCTGTTGAATAAAAGGACTCAATAGTTTATAGAATGCTCCCACATACACTCAGCTCACAAGTGGCTGAAGGTACCAACATGGAGGCCAGCTTACATAGATCGGAATTTCCAAATCCCAGCTGATTTCCCTTTGGACCAGATGTGTGTACCTGCACCTGAATGCTGTGTGCCAGATCTTCCAGACACTTTGATCACCCTTGCTGCCTAAGGCTTTGCTCCACCAGTATCTCCTTCTTATATCTTCACATACCTCTCTTCTACCTGTTTCTTGTCAATTCTAAAATATATCCAAAAAACATTCTAAATTCTATAGCCCCTCAAGCTCCACCATTTCTTCTTCCTTTTCTTAACTGAGAGCCTTCAAGCAGTAGGTTCCTTTTGCTGTCAGGGCCAGCTTTTCCTGACACAGGAACTAAAATACTTCAACAAGAAGACACAATCTAAGCCAGTCCTGAGCCAATGAGTGCCAAACCTGGCCTATCCTCATGCATGTGGGATGAGAAAAGGGTCATTGTCTTAACATGGTTGAAAATCTATTTAATATCTGGCTTGATAGAAAACAGCTGGATTCTCTATCTGCTTCTGCATTCCATGTGTTGCAATATCACACATCACATGGTTTCTGGAAAACTCCATTGTACACGCATGGTAGAATGAGAGTCGAAAGGGCAAGTAATATCTTCGTGTTACTCTTAAAATAGAGTTGACTTCATGGAGTCTCTGAAAGGATTGTGAGATCCTTCAGGAGTCCTTGGCCACACTTGGAAGACTGCTGCCAATCTGGATGATAAATATCACACCAGCGACAGGCATTTTCTCAGCCATTCACAAGGGGCACATCATTTCCTGATTCTCATCACAAGCCACCAGGAAGGTTCATACCAGTTAAGGCATCTTGTCCTTTCTGAGCTATTGGCCTGAGACTCCGTCACAAAGTTTTCTTTCCGAGATAATTCTTTTTATTTATTTATTTATTTATTTTGAGGAAGATTAGCCCTGAGCTAACATCTGCTGCCAATCCTCCTCTTTTTGCTGAGGAAGACTAGCGCTGAGCTCACATGCATGCCCATCTTCCTCTACTGTATATGTGGGTCGCCTACCACAGCTTGCCAAGCCGTGCCACATCCACACCTGGGATCCGAACTGGTGAACCCCGGGCCGCTAAAGCAGAACATGTACACTTAACTGCTGTGCCACTGGGTCAGCCCCTCGAGATAATTCTAATCCATGTTCACCAGAACTTTCTAGAACGTAATTGTTATTTTTAACGTCTTTGTTAATTTACAAGCTGAAATACAATACGTAATTTTTGAACTGGACCATACTTATTTATCTCAGTCTTAATTGATCTCTGCTCTAATTCTTTATCAACAGACAAGAAGCTCAGGTTTGGTTTCTGTGTATGGGGCTTGTGCCTACACTCTGCAGTCTTCCATGCTGCAATCATAGCCATCCAACCTAGGGGTGTACAAAAAGGTCCCTGCATCCCAGGATGTGCAGAATGGTCCACAGGGGACAAATAAAATAGTATGTCTCCAATTAGCACTTGTTTTATATTAACAAATAAGAAAGAAACTAGACCTCTTATACTTTCTTGGGAGAGCAATCTTACTCAGTTTATGCATGAACAGTCATGCAGCATGTGCTCTGTATCAGCCATCTCGAGGAAACAGTGCAAGTTCACTGAGACCTTCACATTTCTTGAAACGAACAAGAGAACCCCAAGGTTAAAATGTCTTCTATTCCACTTAACTTAGCTCCGTTATGACATTAGACAGTGATCTAATCAGACCTGACAGACAATCTGCAAAAGAAATTCAAAATTGTCGATGCCATTTCATTATTACCACAAGCTTCATGGTTGTGTGTATATTTTGTAAGCTACATAATGTATTTGTAGAGTACTATACATGTATGATTTATACATCACTACATATAGATATATCGGACATTTATTAAAACAATGTTTTATTGTAAAAGCTGGTCAAAATAGTTTGGTGACTCTAGACTAGAATACTATTTTAATCATATCAATCACTTAATCAAAAACTATCATTTAATATCCACTGGCTACAAGATATAGTCCAAACTCATTGTGGCAAATTTGGCCCTTCACAGTGAGGTCCCAACCCCTTCTTATCCTTATTTCCTGCCACTCTTGTCATTCCTGCTAACCACAGGGACTCAGTCCATCTTCTCTGATCTTGTTATGATATTTTGAGTATAAATATCTCCTTCTATGTGATATTTGCATTGTTGAGGATGGATTGTTATTTGCCCCGTTCTCCAGTGGAAAATTTCTACACATCTTTCGAACCCTGATGGATGGTCATCTCCTTTGTGAAGCTTCCCAGACTCCCCCCAACAGAGTTACAAAGCACGCTACCTTGTGCTGTCATTGGGGGTCCACATCTGTGCCTCCCCACAAGGACAGGAGCCCTCTGAGGCAGGGAACACATCTTGCCATTCTTCTCTGTGCAGGTCTTATACACCAGACACGAATGGACGTTAATCAATGCCTGCATAAACATATTTAAATCCACTGAGAGGTGGAAAATTACCCCAACAACTCTATTACTTCTACTACAGGGTCCCAGTGAGAATGTCATAAATCACTTCAATCTATAGCATGTATTATTTTAGGCAAAATATCTTTATAAATTTTACACTCAAGTAAAAACCCCATGGTAACAGATATATAAATAAAGTAGAGCTCAACAAAACCGCCTAGTGTACCCAAGCTAACACCGAATATGTGATCTCATAGATCTCTTCAAAGAACCTAGAAACGCTTTGCACTGTGGCGTCTCTGAAAAGCGTCTCGGTTGTATAACATCGCCACCTAGTGGTAGACTTCAAATCACAGTACGTAACTCAAAATAATCCTGTTTTCACTGTTTCAAAGATAAATAATAGGATCTTAGTTTCTGGCCATGACAGGATGACAGGGACCGAAGTTTCCCTCCCACCAGAAAAAAAAAAAACAGACAAACTATATCACACAATGGTTTGCAAGACGCTGGAAAATAGGCAGTAAAAGACAGTGGTTCTGTGAAAAAGGAAACAAAGTAAACCCTACAATTGTCTCCCAGATTGCTACCTTGAAAAGCGATCCCCGGCCATTGGACAAAGAAAGTATCAGAGAGGAGCCCAGTGGACTCGATATTTATCATCTATCAATATTTGTTCACCAGTTGTAACAAAGTTGCCACACCAATGCAAGATGTTAATTATAGAGGAAACTGTACACTATAAACTGTGTGTTTATAAGAACTCTTGTACTTTATGCTCAGTTTTCCTGTAAACTTAAAAACTGCTTTGCCCAGTGTATGTGGGTAAGGCATGCAGAGCGCTTGGGTGCCCCTGGGCCAGTTGGGGGGATCCAAGTGTAAGGCATTGGCAGGCTTCTTGATGGAGCCTGCGGCACCGTTAGTAGGATCTGCATCCCTTTAATGCCTTCTGAGAGTCCTGTTTGCTCCTCTCCCAGCCTCTTCCAGCCCCCAGTCAAGTAGCTCAGGATTAGATGCTCTGGGTGGGGCAAGAGAGAAATGAGCCCCTTTGGTAGCATCCCGCACAACTAGAGAAGCAGGTGCTCACTCACATGCTCTCCCTTTTCCCAGCAGGAGAAATCACAGGCTGACATCTCTCTTGGCCCTAAGCTGTGCTGCCTTGGGGAAGGAGTGACTTGGTTAAAGACAAGCTATTCCTCTTATCCACTCCAATGAATCCAAACTTGTATTTTTCCCCCTCCAACATAATATAAACGTTTAGGAGAAAACATAAGAGAAAATCTTAGTGATCTTGAGGTTGACAAGATTGTTTCAATACAACACAAAGAGCACAAAATTTTTTTTAATTTAATAAATTTGACTTTGTCCATACATACTTTGCATTGCTGGAAAAAGGTCTCCAGTAAAACATTGTGTGCATTGTCTGAAGTCAGAATGCCCAGTGAGGAGTGAAGCCAGGGGCTGGCAGGGATGTCCCCACCAGCCCAGGACCCTGAAAATCCCACTCTCACCCGTTCATTCACACACTGCCCTGGGGCAAACTCACTCCTGCCACCAGCATCCTCCAGTGCAATGGAGGGTGGAGTCCATGCTTGCATCCCCTACTTTCACGTCTGCTCTGCCAGGGCCTCCATTTGCTCATCTTTGGAATGGGTGGTGGTGTAAGTCAGGCAAGTATCTATGCCCTCGCACTCATGGTGTGACATTGGTGCAGCCGGGGCATTGCTTCCTCGGTGCAGGGTCACTCACCCTTGGCTGAGATGCTGGGTGCAGGAGATCCAAAGTCATGTAGATTTCCACATCCCCTGCCTGGAACCAGCTCAGTCCTGCCAAGCAACCCAACCAGGCTCCTGGTTTGAGTGTTGTGACCAGACCTCACTCCAAACAAAACCATGTCCCGTGTAAAGACCAAGCACATTCCTCTGTGGAGATGACAAGTGTGGACACAGCAGACACCAGACAATGGCAAGAGAGTTTGACTTTGTGATCTGTCTTGGACCAGGCCCTGGTTGTGCTCCCACCTCTCTTATTCCTGCCTCAGCCTGAAGCCTCCTTCCCCAGGAGGGATAGGGTCTGCCAAAGTCAGAGACAAAAGGACATCAAGAACAAAGGGTCAACTTGACTGAAATATTGGGCATGAGAGTTCTTATTGTGGTGATAAAAATGTTCTAAAATCACGTTAATGCTGGTTGTTGCACCACTCAGTAAATTTACTAAAATCATTGAATCATTCATTTGATAGGGGCAAATTTTGTATACATAAAATGTACCTAAATCAAGCTGTTTGAAAAAAGAGCCTGGCCATTGTTTACTGTGCTTGTCCTTCTCCCCCACCTCAGCCAGGGTCTGCCTAGTTGCCAGGCACTGGTTTGGTTCCAGGCAGAATGCTCTCGATGTTCTCTGAAGTCTGTTGTGACCAGCACTGTTCTGGACATGAGGCGACTCCGAAGTGGACTCTGGGCCATGGTGGGTGTACTGATATTTGTGATGCTCTGTCCTGTTGGTCCTGGAGATGCACAGCTAGTCACCAGCAGCACTTCCAGGGGACCTTAGATCTGGCCCAGGTCCCCAGCTCATTGCTGTGTGTGATGGCAGTTTTGATGGTCATGGTCGGGTTTATCACTATCAAGATCTGACTTCATTCAAATAGAGACAGATTGGACACTAGAGATTCTGTCCCTCTGGAGGAAAGACAATGGAGCCCCTTTAGGAGACCACAGTACCAGCAACAAGAAAATTGAAGGCCATGAATGAAGACCTAGAAACAACTAACCCTTTTCTTGGATATAAAGTGGACATTCTAAAAACTATCAAAAAAGGACAAATCTCAAGATACAAAACAAGTTAAACTAATGGCTGACATTACCAGAAAAAAAATCAGTCTTTTTAAGGTATTGCAGAGGACATCAAAAATCAAGTAGCTGCTACTGTAACATCTTTCAAAATCCATCAGGAAATTGAAGAAATTCAGGGATCTCCAAAAGAGGCTTTGGAGAAAAATTCCTCATCTTCAAGGAAGTCTAATACTGTTTTCAAAAGAAGCTTAATGAGTGAACAAGAGAGTGAATACATTTATTATACAGAATAAAAGATTACAAAACTCTAAAAGAAAAGTCAGATCAAGCATCTAGGTGAACATTGCAGAAGATGAGGGATTGGGCTGCTGCTCCTGGAGAAGACACATGGGTCACCAGCGGGAGCTTGGAATCGAATGTAACAAATTCACCAGAAAACAGAGACCATGTGGAAGATAAACCAAAGAGAGTTTTGAAGACAATGGTTGATGCGGCTGAGTTAAATACTTATTTAAAAACTCTTGAAGAAAAAAGAAACCAATTGCATACTAACTTAACTGAAGAATATGAAATAATTGATGTCTTTAAATATCATATGAAACATCTCCAAACTGGGAGAGCTTTATGCAGTCAGAAAAAAGTGAGATAGGGAGACACCACAGCTCCAGGGGAACCTTCAAGTCCTCCTCGAACTGTATCAGTAAAAAAACAATTTTCACCAGATACCTGATTTAGAGGGAATGTACCCTGCAAAGGTGCAAGAGAATCCTTCAAAAGCAGATGACAAGACCAGCCATTAATGCAAAGAGCTGGACACCTACAAAATACAAGCCAAAATTCTTTCAGGAAAATTCGAAAGAATAGTGTGTTATTATTGAAGCCTATTTAGAGAGGAGCTCCTTACAATGAGTTGAGAGCTCTGTCGGCTGAGAAACACTTCCATAGCTTAAGAAAAGAAAATGCATAGCCGAGACAAAAAAAAAATTGAGGAAGAATGTAAGGTTTCAAAAAATATACTTATGTCCCTGATGTTGCAAATAGGACATTTGGCATAAGGCCAGAAAAGACGACCAGGACATCCTCTGGACGTCCAGATGCCCAAAGAAGTAGCACCAGGCTGTGGCTGGTTAGAGATTCAAGGTCCCTCCAAGGATCAGGAGCCCAAGGGAAAGATCCCTCCAGCAGGTCAACTCCATCCTGACACAGCAGATTTTTCTCAAGATAGAGAGAGCATGTCCTGGTGCTCCTGGTGGACAGCAGCTTGGGATTTTCTTTTGATTCAACAAGTCACAGGATCAGAATTCCATTGGCCCAGGCCTTGGCCCTCCACTTTGCCCCTTGTCAGACTTCAGATGTTTTCAGAGAAGCTTGAGAGGGCAGCCCTGAGAAGAGGACTCTCTGGTCTTCCCTCTTATGCCAGAAATTCAGAAGACATTCCCTAGGAATCTTCTCCACAAAGGGGCTTCACTGGCCCCATACTTCCTCTCCACCCTTCATTAGCCACAGGAAATGCCTCTGCACCAAAGCCTGTCCACACAGCCTGAAAACAGAAGTGAGTCACCTCTGAGTTGACCTCACCTTCCATTGAAGCTACAACTATAGAACCAGAACCATAGAAAGATGCTCTTTTTCTCTCCACTAAAACAATTTTCATTTTTTCTATTTTAGTTTTACTGCTGTTAAGTGATAATGTAATATCCAAAATGAAAACCACGTGGATTTTACTTCCTAGATAGTGTTCTATACCTCTAGATATTTCAATGTGACACTAAATTAATTTCTCCCATTTTACTCTATTTGCAAGCAGCATAATTACAGTTTTTTGTCGTTTTTAACAAGTCTTCTAAAATAATCCAGGAATCCAGCAAATATGTTACTTTGACTTTCTCCTAAAATAATTTTGATGCTTTGTTCTCTATTGGTTTTATTGCCATTATATAAAGTGATTACACAACAACTCACAAGGACATCTGATAGGATTACAATGTTGACGATTGTGGATTATTTTGTTCCTGATGTAAATGTGAATCAGATTCAACCCTGAGGCCACAGCTGCCTCATTGTCCTCAACCTAAGCTCCTTGGGGCATTGACTGGGAGGCAACCTTAACCTTGACTCTGAAGGGTGCCCCCCGGGGAGCCCTAACTGGGTTCACAGGTGAAACCCGGCCACTCTTCACCCAGGGACTGCCCCAGACAAAATTGTGAAGGTGATAAAGTTCCTTCGGGACCCCTGACTCCCTTTCCTGTCCCTGTCCTGTGTGCTGTACCACTCTGCCTCATTATAAGCCTGGATTTGGGGTTGGAAAGGACCTCAGAGGCCAGCAGTCAATTCTCACCCCTCCCTCCCTGAACGGGCTCAATTTTACAACTGCAAAGTCAATGGAAAAATTAAAAACCCTAAATGAGACCATGAGGCCACAGTGGCAAAGCCCTTTAATGCCTCCAAATCACACTGAGACCCAAATCCATGCTCCCATAACCCCAAGGTGGTGTATGTCCTGGTCCAGGCCTGTACATGCCCAAACCCCTCCTATACAGCCACTGACCATCCTTCTGTTCAGTTAGCATCTCAAGCTCATTTGTGTCATTTTCTCTGCCAGGAACACCTTTTTCTGGGTAGGTGGGTGCTGACTCCTTCATTTAGATACCAACTCTGATCCTGTCTTCTTAAAGTACCCTTTACTGACCACTGTAGCTTAGTGACGGCACTTCCTCTGTTGGCGCCACTCACGTAAACAGTAATCTTTACTATACATATTAAAGCTTTTGTTCTTATTATCTTTAAACTAAATCAGGGTATAGAGCATATGATCTCTGATGCATATGCAGTCTTATGATTTTTTTTTTTTTGAGGAAGATTAGCCCTGAGCTAACTACTACCAATCCTCCTCATTTTGCTGAGGAAGACTGGCCCTGAGCTAACATCCATGCCCATCTTCCTCTACTTTATACGTGGGATGCCTACCACAGCATGGCTTTTTGCCAAGTGGTGCCATGTCCGCACCCGGGATCCAAACCAGCGAACCCTGGGCCTCCGAGAAGTGGAACCTGCAAACTTAACCACTGTGCCACGGGGCAGGCCCGCCAGTCTCTTGAAAACGGGAACAATGGCCTCAAGGGAGGGAAAACAAAGATTATTAGGAACTAAGACCAGATGTCTGGCCCACCCAGAGACCAGATGTCTGCCCTCCTGGAGAGCAGCCCCCATATAAATGTCCTGTAGTCTTTGTTCTGGAAGATGGGCTTTAAGGACACTAGTCCACCGTCTGCCATCTTTGCTGGCAAAAATGAATAAACCCTTTCCATTCCATCGACCTGCCTCCTGACTTTTTGGCTAATCTTGCATCAAGCAGAACAAGCCCATTGCTTGGTAACACCTCTATCCCTCTCCGGTCCTTTGCCTTACTTATTGCCTCATAGCACTCATCCCTTCTGAGATCATCTTACTTCCACATTCATTCACATATATTTCTGCATCGCCCTCTGCACTGTAAGGGCCAATAAGGCAAAGAGATTTTCTCATTTCCACTGAGCCTTCTCTCCTGTCTAGCACATGACAGGTACTCATTAAGGATCTGGCACATTGAGCAAGAAATGAACAAATGAATCCAGTGGGAAGACTCCCTGAGACCTCAGACCTGCCCAAATATTAGAGTAAGTCTATGCTGGGCCTCCCAGCACAGGACCCACACTCCTGTGGGTGCCTCCTTGTGGCCTTCCATGGGACCCCGCTGCTCCCACTGCCTGAATGTTCCCTGAGGAATACAGGTATTCTCCTAGAAACTGCTCCTCCCTTGTGTGTGGGCTTCAAACCAAAAACTCCACATTACTGTGGTTCATGTAGAGGGCAGAGCAAGCCCAAGGTTGTGGGGAAAGTAGGCAGTGTTAAGGACAGAGACATTGTGGGGTGGCTACTGCCTCCTGTACTGCAGGGTTGAGCAGGAAAGAGTTCAGGAGCTTTTGTGGTAAAGGAAAAGCCACTGGATCTCAGGGGCCTAGATTATTTCCTTGGTTTGGACAGTCCCTAGCAAGAAAGGACTTGCAAGCACTTGATACTCAGCTCCTCCCTAGGAGCCATGACTAATATTTGCAAGGCAAGGAACTCACAAAGCACAAACCTTCACAGGAACTCCACACTATCTTCTACTTCATCCTCCCAAAACCCCCCGCATGGCAACCCTCTAGTGCAAGGGTTACATGCAGACATGAGGAAAGTGAGATTCAAATCAGCTCCAAATTACAAAATACTGAGAGGGAGTTGTCAGCTCAGGCTCTGAAGCCAGACTGCCTGGTGACTAGGCTCACCTCTGCACTTTCCTAGTTGGGTACCTTTGGTCACATTAGTTAGACCTGCTCCCTCGAATTCCTCAACTCTAACATAAAGTTGTGCAAGTTAAATGAATTTATGTAAAACTCTTAGCACATGGTAAAATAAGTTGCTATTTTTATCATCACACTGCTATTTTTATCATCACACAATTACTGACATAATTGGCATTGAATCTGGGACATCCACCCCCCCAATCCCATTCATTTTCCACTCTCTGAAAGCTGTTTTGCCTCTGTTTAAGCTTTTATTGGCTGGCAGACTGCATCAAAATGTTCAGGGTGGGAGGACCTCTTCTGGAGGGAAATGGTCATCCCCGCAGGAGGAGGGCCCCAGCGATTGTGAATATGCATGTGCTTGGGCCAGGTGTGTGCAGGCTGAAGCACATGAGCACAACTTGCCAGAGGCAGAGCCGAACATCAGTGGCTACAGATCAGCCTTGAGTACGGATCCCAAGAACAGCCCCTGGAGCTGAGGGAAACCAAAGGTACAGGGGGCCATTTCAGGCTCACTGTGAGTGGGTAAGAAATGACGCAACATAATCAGCAAATGCAATCCTAATTAGAACCACGGGGGCCAGGAAGGGGATCTTTCTGGGAGTAGGCAAAACATTTTGGAGATAACCATGGGGATAAATGTGAGAGGATCATAAAGCAATATTGGAAATAAACTTGTAAGTGCTTCTCTGCAGTAGTAACAACTGAAACCCAGTGAATGCGTTCTCTGCCCTGCTCTGAGAATTCACATTCACTAATTCATGTCACCATCTGGTACTGCCATCATTTAAGAATGAGCCTCTTTTTAAGTCCAGAGTGTGGCAATGTTTTTGCCTCACTCCTGGCCATTGGTGACCTGCAGAACTTTACAAAGACCACTCACTGCTCCATGTGGGAACTTGGTAGGATTGTAATTCTTAGACAATGCTCTATAACTGTAGATTATTTCATTGTGACTCTTATATGTGCTTCCACGTTATTCTATTTGTAGGGTGTAATGACAGTATTTTATGGCTACTAACAAGTCCACTGAAGTAATCAGAAACACAGAATTCTCTTTTTTCCAAAATGATTTAGATTTTTTTCTCTTCTGCTTTAATTGCTAGTATTTAAGGAAGGACAGTGTTTTGTTTAATTCTGTTTAACAAGGCCCCATCACATGAACACTAAGAAGGAATTTTACATGAGCGGACTCATAACTAGAAAGATTTGGAACACAAAGTGTATTTCGGTGTGACAAAGCTAAGTTACTTTAGTTGTAACACTAATATGTTTAACAAAATCAATTTTTGATTTAACAAAAAGTAGGTTGTGAAACATTTTGTATGGCCAAGCATCCCTTTCTTCAGTATGAAACCGTACCCACAAGGCTAAAGTAAGAAACAAATTAACCAAAGTTTCTGAGCTTGTCTTGCAGAATAACAAGGATACTGCAGATAAGGAAACAACTTGCTGACGACCTCCTTTGCCCAAACATCGTGTAGGTACATTGAGGGACCAGAATGACTGATCAGTGAACTTTGGACATCCCAGGCCAAAGATCCACCACATGTAACACACAGACCTCCCCAGATTTATACATGTGACCCACGAAAAGACATAAAGGACAGTCACGCCTGCTCAGAGGACTCCTGAAGCTTCCTCTTGCCTTTTCCTAGCCCCCAACACCCTCCTACTCCCTACTCCCCAGTAAATATCCCACACAAAAGCCGCTCAGGGAGACAGGGTTGAGAGCTTTGCCTCCTGTCTCCTTGCTTGTCTGCCCTGCAATAAAGTCCTTTCTTTCTGCAAAAGACCTTTGCCTCGGCATCTGGTTCTTCTGTAGCACATCAGGAAAACAAACCTGCCTGTGGTCGGTAACAAGTATTCATCATGTACTAATTTGTATTAATGGCTCCAAAAAGATCTGCCCCTGTGAATTCTGCCACCCTTCATCCTCAGAATAGAGCTCAAGGCTCGGATTAGCAGCTCAGAGTGGGAGTTTTCCAACAGAGGCAACCCGGTTTCCCACACTTACAAGACAATGTTCTCCACCACCCCCCCCCCCACCATCACCCTGATTAACAACTCCCAGACTCAGCCTTTCAAGGAATATTTTTCAGTTAAGCTTGGTGTAGAAGAAACAGAGTCATCAGAATGTATAAGGGGGACACTGAACTCAGATTTAATCCTAAGGCTACAAGCTTTTCACCCTCTTCAAGCTAAACTCCCTGGGACAATCCTTAAGACACAGCCTTAATCTTAACTCTGAAAGATGCCTCAGGGGGACCAAGTCCACAGGTCAAACCCAGCACTCTTCAGCCAGGCCAGCCCACAGCAAGAATATGACTGTAACAAAGATTTTTCTCAGGACCCTAATCCCCTTCTCTGTTCTGTGTTCTTCATCTCCTGTTCCCATCACAAGACTGGACTTGGGGTTGGAAAGGACCTCAGAGGCCAAGCCGTCAACCTTTGCCCCTCCTGGGTTGCCACCTCCATCCTCAACCATTGCCTGGCCAACCCAGTGACAGTTAGAACTGATGTCCATGGACAGTTTAGAACTCTGCCTTCCATTGGGGAAGGCCTTCTTAATGTTCCATTAATATATCAAGGTCCTTTTTTTCTCAGAGCCTAGCACTGGCTATTTCCTCTGCCAAGAATGCCTTTCCCCAGACAGGTGGGTGGCTGCCTCCTTCCTTAAGATACCAACTCTGCCCCTGTCTTCTTAAAGTGCCCTTTCCTGACCACAGCAGGCGTACTGCATCCCTTTCTATTCCTTCACCCTCTTTATGGTCTCATAGAACTCATTCTCTCTGAAATCATTTCATTTCCATGTTTGTTGCCTGTGTATCATCTGCATTTCCCTCTGAATTGTAGAAGGTTGTTAAGAGTTTATCTTATTCCCACTGAGCCCTCTCTCTTGTCTAGCACATGACAGACATTCATTAAGGATTTGGGAAACTGAGCAAGAAATGAACAAGTGAATCCAGTGAGAAGACCTCAGACCTCAGACCTGTCTAAACATCAGAGTAACGCCATTCTGTGCCTACCAGTGCAAGACTCAACTGTGGGTGCACCTTGGAGCCTTACCTGGGACCCTATCATTCCCCACTGCCCATATTCCCCTGAGCACCCTTGCTTTGTTATAAAGACTACTCCACCCTCCTGCATGCGTGATGGGCTGGTCCCTTTGAGGTCAACCCCTACCAGGCAGTCCTATGACTCCACATTAATGTGGGTGGTAGAGATGACTGGGAATCCCAAGGTTGTGGGAAAAGAGGAAGGAGATGCTGAGGAAAGATACATAGTAGAGTGGCCACTGGACTCTGGAACCACAGGTGAGCAGCAAAGAGCTTGGGTTCTTTTGTGGTAAAGGACAAGCCACTGGACCTCAGGGACTCAGGTCATTTGACTGGCTTGGGTAGTCCTAGCGAGAAGGCAGGAAAGTGTAAGGATTATCAGGTCTTCCCTGGGTGTACTAACTAATGTTTGTGGGCACCCAACTCACAAAGCACAGAGTGCCATATTGCCCCCACACCATGTTTTTGTTTATCCCATTAAACCCCGCTTTGGCTATTCTCAAGGGAAAGGGATTGCATGCAGAGGTGAGGAACTGAGGTTCAAACAAGCTACAAATCACACAGTATTCACAGGTGGTTGACAGCTCTAGTCTGTCAACTAGTCTCACCACTGCACCTTCCTGGTTGAGCACTTCGAACATAGATGAGGGTTGTTGTGCAGGTTAAATGAGAGGAATTTATGTAAAACTCCTGGCACATTTAAACCCTCCATGTAAGCTGCTCTTTTTATCATCCCAAACTAAGCTAATGACATACCTGGCACTGAATCTGGGAACTCTACTCCTAAATCCCGTTCACTTCCCACTCTCTGAAAAACCGTTTGCCTGTGTTTAAACTGTGTTTGCCTTGTAGACTGCTTCACAGTGCTGAGAGTATGAGGATCTTTCCTGGAGGGAAATGGTAAGCATCATTCCTTCAGGAGGAGGGAACAGTGATTGCGAGCAAGCATTAGCTGGGGCCAGGTACGTGCAAGCTGGAAGCATATGAGCACATCTTTCAGGGACAGATTCAACCGTCAATGGGCACATGGTAGGAGAGGGGTTCCGCAGAAAGCTTTGAGTGCCAGATGGCAAGAACTGCCCCTGGGCTGAGGGAAATCAAGAGTGGGGGGCATTTTCCAGCTTACTGTGAATGGTGGAGAAATGCTGAGAAAGTTACTAACACAAAGGATCCCAGTTAGACCCCAAGAAGATACTTTCCGTACATTGACAAAAGATTTTGGAGCCTACTATTGAAATAGATGTGAGTGAGTACCTTAGGTAATATCACAATAAAGAACCATTTAGGAGCTTCTCTGAAATATGACAGATAAATCTCAGTGACTGATTCCTCCATAACTGCCCTGCTGTGAGCACTCACATTCACTAGTTTGTGTCACCATCTGGTATCACCAACATTGGAGTGCGAGTCTCTTTTCAAGTTCAAGTTTCTGCCTCACTCCTGGTCATTGGTGACCTGCAGAGCTTTACACAAACAGACCACTCATTGCTCCATGTGGGAACTTGGTGGGATTGTAATTCTTAGATTGTGCTCTAAAACTGTAGATTATTCAATGTGACTCCCAAAATTAAGTGTCTCCGTGTTATTCTGTTTGTAGGTGGTATAATGATAGTAACTTTGTTCTCATTAACAAGGTCACTAACATAATCAGAAACACAGCAAGAATTTTGCCTTTCTTCTGAAATAATTTTGATTTCTTTCTCTTTGCTTTCCTGCTATCATCTAAGTGATTGCACAATATTCCAAATGGAGAATTAATGGGAGTATAATATCTAGGATAGTGTTTTATAAATGTTCATTATACAAAATATGAATTATACTAGTAATTTGTTTCCATATTATCTGACTTCTAGATAGTACAGAGAGAATTCTTTTTGTCATTACTGTTTCATCCAGAAACAGGAATATTTTTTCCTCTCCTTTGAAGTAATTTTGGACTTTCTTGCAGTTGGTCGCACTGCTGTTGCTAAGTAATTATACATTTGCTCAAATTTTGCTCTAATTGAAGCTCAATAGAAGAATAATTTCTACAATAGTGCTTCATAAATGGATCCCCTTTGGAAGTAAATTTGGTGAGTGCCTTGTTTCCTTCTCCTCTTTTTCTAGACTGTGTAAGGACAGTATTTCAGTGATGGATATTTATTAAGGTCCCACAACTAGTGAGCGTTTTATCGTGAGTGCTCTTACAACAAGAGAGGTTTGAACACAAAGTTTACTTCTGTGCCAATAGCCGAATTGACTCTAGTTATAAGACTAATTTAATTAAGTTATTTTTGGTTCAAAAAGAAAGTAGTCTGTGAAAACTTTTCTAGGCCAAGCATTGCTTCCCCCAAAGTTCATAACATATTTAGTGCGTAAACAGCTCTGAGGCCGCCTGCCCCTGTGGATTCGGCCACCTTCATGCTTCAGATTAAAAATCCAGCTCTACACAAAGATTACCAATATAGACTGAGAGTTTTCCTCCAGAGGAAACCCAGTTGTGCAAATTTTTCCCAAGGCAGCCCTCCAGGCCCCCACCCCTTGCTGATCCACTATAAACCTGATTAACATCTCTCAGTACCAGCCTCTCAGGATGCACACTTTAGTGAATGGAAATATAGGTGAAATGGAGTCATTGGGATGCATGAGAGGGAATCTGAACTCAGATTTAACCCTAAGGTCAAAAAATGCCTTACTCTCCTCAGGCTAAAACTCTATACCCAGCACTCCTTTGCCAGGGCCAACTCAAGGCAAAATTATGATGGTGAAACTATTTTCTTAGGACCACAGATTCCCTCTTCTGTTCCAATGTCCTTCCCCTCTCCCTCCCCATCACAAGTCTTGTGAGGAAATGGAAAGGGCTTCAGCCAAGCTATCAACCCTCCCCCACTCCCAGGTTGCCTTCTCCATCCTCAGGCACTGATTGGCCAACCCAGTGACAGTTAGAGCTGAGACAGTTTAGAATTCTGTCTTCCAGGACAGAGCAAGGACATTTGGCCCAGGAGGCACAAGGCCCCTGTTAGGGTCTAGCCTGCCACAACTGGACCTTGGGAACACCTACCTCTCCCAGGATCACTTCCCCCTCACTACTGCAGGACTGCAGTGAGACTTAAACAAGGTTGTGGGCATGCAGCTGTCCTTCAATGCCCACAGCACTGTCAGTGCACAGGTCATAGTGAGGCACAGGCAGAGACAACAATCGGCACCAGCTGGGCTACAACAGGCTACCTTCCTAAGGACCCCGAGGTCCTTGAGAATGGCTGCCTCTGAATGAGGTGGGGTCTGGGAGTAAATGTATTCTGTGG
The DNA here is from genome assembly GCF_041296265.1 of Equus caballus. Taxonomy (NCBI): domain Eukaryota; kingdom Metazoa; phylum Chordata; class Mammalia; order Perissodactyla; family Equidae; genus Equus; species Equus caballus. The sequence goes on along the minus strand of NC_091686.1, from coordinate 24,525,249 downwards.
CTCAAACTAATGGAATGCAGACTCCTTCCCAGTCTGGTGAAGAAGGGCATTAAAGCAGGCAGTAGTGCATGTCTCTGACCTTTGGCACAGGTGAATGAGACAACTATTGATTCTTCACAAAAAATTCCCAAAGTGTCTCTTACTCAGTTTATCAGTTTCTGAAGACAAATACACGGTTGTTATTTGCGGGGAAATAGTAGCCCAGAGAAAGTACCCTCCCCTCACAGCCAAAGCAGTTTTGTGAGTTTTTAGTTGTATCATGACATTTTCCCTGATCACATGACTAAGGCTTTCCTTTGATCACATTGAATTGTAAATGCTTTGGAGCTTGGCAGATACGTCCCCAATTAACCCAAGTATATAGGGTCTCCATCGGCTGATGTATTTTCATCCTAGGTGATGCTCTAGAACTTTCTACCTGGAGGCTTCTTGATACAGCCTGCAACTAAACAGATTGCCCATGTAGGCTGGGCCTGATCCTTTGCACCCCGACATGACCAAGATGAGACCTGACTCCTGGACACATCACTGAGTATTGATTTACCTGAAATGTCCTTCAACATCGAATGTGTCTGAGTGAGCTAATGGTGTCCAGGACAAGCCCAACACAGGTCTAGGCAAATATTTAACCTCCAGCAAAGATCTGTTTCTCAGCACACCATTCTGGACTCTGTGTCCACAAATCTTTTTTTATCCTATTTGCTATTACATCTACTTTAGTTTTTAGTTCCCTTGATGTAGTAGGCATAAGTTTATGAACTTTAATACAACGTTGAATCTAACTTAGGGATGTCTTAGGATTGGATTTTTATGGGGAAAGGCATGTAGCAAATGAATCTACATTCACTAGTAAATCGAAAGCTATTCAGCATGATTTCATGGATTGTTTTTAAAAAACAAAAATAATCTTTTTTCTGTCAAAGAATTGCATTAACCAAGGAGCTTTCAAACAAACTATGGAATTTGAGTTTCAGGAGATAGGAGCATTCTCTTTAATAACAATTTTGTACTTCCTCAGTGGACTGGGAGATGCATGAATAATTAAGAAAAACAAAATTAGAAGAGAGGAGAGATTTTAGAATTGAGGCCTGATTATTTGAATTATTCATTTTATATTCCTTCCAATTGATAGAATATTTAGGACACTTGAGGCTTCAGAAAGGCAAGTAATGTTTTTCTTAGATAAAATAACAGGAAAAATATTACCAGGATATATAAGCATATAAATGTTCCATAAGTATGCATGTATACTTATTCATATATATAGTATGTTATGTTCTAAGGAATAGGAAGAAAGTGCTATACTAGATTATTTCTCAGCAATGGACAATGAAATGTGTGCTATGATAGATGCAAGGTTAGGGGCAGGAAGATGTGACATGACACAAAAGTTGGTGGTAAAGGAAATCTTAAGGTCTGAATATCATTATGAAGATTCTGGCTACTTATGTCAAGTTTTCTAGGTTTTAGCCTAATATCCAGGGTACCACATTGTCTCCCAGGTCATTGACATCCCAGCCATTGCAGCCTAACCAATTTATTCATGGGGAAATGTTACTAGTAAGTCATGATCATATGCATATGAATAGATCTGAAAAGAATCCCAGGATTGAATGAGAAGAAACATATTTCATATGTACTCATTTCCATTGTATTTAGTAAGGTTTATATTCTTGAGAATTTCACATTTTGTTTTGAACTTCTTGATTTGAATATTAGAAATAAAATGTAATTGACATTCAAAGCTACTTACATTTCTTCCTGCAGCACCCAGAGAGCAAAAGTCCTCAGCTTTTAGAACAGCAGGATTCAGTGATAAGTTGATTTTTATCAAGTCTGCGAATCAAGAAAAAAGCAGCATGAAGATCTTAGAAAAACAAAATGATGTTAAAGCATCTAAAATAGAAAGGTAACTTTAAGTGATAAAATAATTTTAATGATAGAATAATTAACAAAAATATTAAAAATTAATCATAATTGAGTGTTCTAATGGTGAACATATCATAAATCCCAATTTTATTATTTATATCATCTGAACTCATATTTCTGATATTAGACTATGAAATAATCATTAATAAAACAATTCTATTTTATCGATATAATAATTATGTGGTACTATTAAAATATTGATTAATAGAAATTTAATTTTGAATAAAAATATTTTTATTACTAATATTATATTAGTGATTGATAAAATATTATATTTTCATATTTTAAGACAATACTTTCCAAATTTATAATTAATATTTATATAGAATCATATGCGATATCTTTTGGCCAATAAATAAAGTGATATTCCTTATATTAATGTCACTTTCTGTCTGACTGAAAAAAGAAAGTGAATACTTGGAAATGAATGAATGCTTTTGAGCTATGTTTTAATTTCCTTTCATTTTCAACATAATCAGATCGTATTATTCATTCTATGTTTCTGAAATTTCCAATGTTTGTTAATATCCTCATTTGAAAAATTAAAGTTATTCACAAAATTAAATGCATACTTTAAAATATTTTCTTCTGGTCAAAGATACTTTACATAAATATTCAAGTTATAGTCAACTAGACTTTTAATCTAAAGTGTGTAGTCTGTCAATATATATATTGACAAGTGTTACTATCAATGGCGTTAAATTTCACAATAGTGTGTGACTCTAATTTACACTTCCATTTTAAACAATTTTGCAAAGTTGTTTTTGGAAAGTTTCCTCTGCACATCCACATATTCAGGTGATGGAACATTTCATGACCCTTCCATTATACTATCTTTTTACGTTATTCTCTTTTTCATAACAGCTTTATTGAGATATAATTTATTTACCCTAAAATTTATCCTTGTAGGGTGTGCCTCTGCAATCCAGTGGTTTCTAGTATATTCAAAGAGTCGTGCAATCATCAACATTAGCTAACTTTAGAAAATTTTCATCATCTCTAAAGAGAAATCCCTTATCAATTAGCAATCAGCCCCCATTCTCCCTCCTCCCAGTCCCTGGAAACTACTAACCTACTCCATTTCTATAGATATATCTATTCTGGACATTTCATGTGAATGAATCAGACAATATATGGCCTTTTGTGTCTGGCTCCTTTCACTCAGCATAATGTTTTCGAGCTTCATCCATGTATAGCATGTATTTCATTCATTTATATGTCTGAATAATATTCCATTGTATAGATACACTACATTTTATTTATCCATTCATCAGTTGATTGAGGTCTCCTACATTCAGTAATTACCCAAATCTTTCCTTGTCATTCTTCTCCTTAAGTAAAGAGCTTGAGAATAAAATCTGGGAAAGAAAGAAAGCATGCCCTCCTAGGGGAGAAAAAAGCCCTCAGATCCCAAAAAGGAATGGGCAAGACTTGTTTGAGGAAGATGCCCTGTAAACCCATAAGGAAATTTGTCTCTAAGAGAGTCAGCTCACTGTGCACAGGTGAGAATGACTCAATAGCCAACCTGGTGCCAAAAGTTTATCAAAGGAATATGAGTGCACACACACACACACACACACACACGTGCACACACGCTCCTGTTGGACCCAGTGTGCAGAGTGTCATTTTATTCTGTTAAATCATGAATGATTTAAATATTTATTTTCAGGGTAAGAGCCAAAATACTTTTTTTCCTGAATTGAAGTACTTTTTCAGTGCTATGAATATCATATGCAAAATGCTTTCCATGATAGAAATTTCTATTTCACATCAGTTTCCCTACCTCTTTGGAATATTCTCAGATGTGCTATAGGACAGGCACTGAGAACCACGAATGTTGGGACCCTGTTCAGTCTTTGCCTCTTCCTTGCCCTCTCCATGTTGGCATCTGGCAGTGAGGGAGGCTCAGCACTTCCCAGCCCTAAGCCCTGTGGGGCTGACATTTAAGTGTTTTCTAGGAGTGAGATGGCTGATGTGAGAGAGGGAGAGGGTGGCAATAGATGGAAGAAAGTTGGGGAGAAGGTAGAAAAATGACATCTGTTCTGATGAAGGAGGAGAAGTAAAGAGGGGTCAGACACTAGGAGGGAATGGAGAGGAGGTGGTTCTCAGGGGAATGGCCTAGGGCTCTCTGGCTGCCTAGACACTGGTTCCTCCCTTTGCAGAAGGTCCTGGATGCCACCAGCCCAGGCTCCCTTCCTCTCCCAGTCAGGTTCATCATGGCTCCATTATTTTTTGACAACGCTTTTCTTTCCCTTCTCTCTTTACCTTAGACCCGTATTTGAGAGTGGACAAGACAAGGGACCCAGCAGACGTGCTGCAATTCTCCAGCTCACTTCCTGCCCTGACTTCTCAATGAAATGTATGAGGAAGAGTGAAGTCATGCCTGGTATCCAGGAGCTGGCCTAGCACCCTAGAACATAAGCATTTTTACAGACTATCAACATCACACAAGTCTACTCTATGACCATGATGGATCAAGACACAAAAAGATCACTTTCTGATCCTGTCTGAACACAGACAAATTGAACATTGTCTATACCACAAAATACCAACCATCCTCTCTCCTGACCAATATGAGGGACTGCTGCTTCTTTACAATTACAGCTCTAGCCTTGCTCAAATTTTCCTCCCTACAGATAAGATTTATTAAAATACCAATCATAGAATTATACCTGTTTCATGACTGTACACAATCCAGAGAAAATGTCTGTTTCCATGAACTCAACCCAAAGTCAGCTAGTATAAGTGGAAATCCTCTAATAAGGCCTTTACACAAGGGCAACTGCCAAACCATAGAGGGTTTGGGGGATCAGCAAGGAATCCAGCAGCAAGACTGGGAACAATGTTGGTGGTGGCCCTTCAAAAGGGTCAGAACAAATCCCTTCACCCACTGCAGACTGATGGGGCTAGCAGGAAAACTGGCTGGGAAGGTGCCCTCCCCGTCTACCTCTCCTTCTGCAGGGGCTGGGCCCTGCAGGCTACTTGTCCTCATTACAGGACTTGTGGTTAGACTCCACTTTCCTTGTCCATCTAAGGTTTGTTTGTCTATAGTACCCATACAGGTAAGTTACGGCAGTAGGTGGAGCTACTCTTACTCAGAAAGTCCAAGCTACTCCTGGATTATGTCACTGCTGCCACCAGCCCCATCCCATACTACTGAGGGAAGTGATGTCCAGCTTTGTGACACTCTCCTGTCCTGCCTCATGAGCCAAAGTCCAACATAGAAGAGCTCTGGACAGATGGTGGGTGGCAGATGAGCAGGGAACCCAGCAGGGCAGCAGTCTCAGAGCCTAGAACAAGCTGTCCTTCATCAGTCACCTGCAGGACAGTGTGTCCAGGCAAACCTTCATGGCCTGCTAAGAGCCATCCTTGGACTCAGGGCTGCTGCTGCTGCCTTGGCTTCCGGGACATTTGTCTGCCTCTGTGTGGCAGAGGATAGCATCATGAGAACATGAGCAATGTAGGGAGATGCTGGTGACTGGAACTGCCTCAAAACCTGTGCATCCTTGGCTGCCCCTGCTTTCTGAGGCCTTCAAAACATAGCATACTGGATAGTCTTTTAGTCACATGCACATGTCCTGAGTCCTAGGCCCCTTCTGCTTCCATGTCAGGGGTGTCTTTGGTTTACCACTGAGCACTGTATTGTACTTCCTAGGGCAGAAGTTGACAGCCAGAGGGGAAACCCTAGGGATGTAGTAGATATGCAGGGGTAGCCCCTCCAGGAAGGAGCTTAGCACAGGGATCACCAGATTATTGCACATGCTGGCACCTGCCATCCACCCAAGCTGAACTGTGGGTACTGAGGAAGTGGCCAGGGGGCTCTGAAGTCTTCTTTCCACAGGCTCTTGTGGAGTATATGGGTGGTGGTCTGGTTGCTGGGTCTCAGGTTCAGGCTGGACAGTCAGTGCCTCTGGCCATTTTCACTGCTCCTAAGGCCTCCCTCCAGTAAACAAGTCTGTTTGAGTCTGTTGTCATTGAATATAGCCTTGATGGCCTCCCATCTGTGGCTTTGTTCATTCATAGTGATTATCTCTGGATTGAGGTGAAATTGGCACCTAATTTGCAATAGGATTAGAAGTCAGAATTCAAACTTGTTCAGTGAGAACTATGTACTGTGGCAGCAGTTCTTCGTGCATTTGGCTCCAGCTCAAGGCTATAAAGCCACAACTGAGAGGCCATCTTGAACACGCACACAATGGCGCTGGATCTGCAACCGCCCCGGCACATCCTGCACACACGAGATGTCCCTGTGGTTCTTGACCAGAGCGCTGCGGATCTCTGCCCAGCACAGTCTATCCCAGCCATCCATGACCTGTTCACCAGGAACATGCCCCACAGCACCACCTGTCCCACTTGGTTGGGCCTGAGGAGGGCTGCAACCTCTGCTCATAGTTTGGGGAGGGTCTTCCTTCTTACGTGGCCCCCTACTCAGGGTTAAGACCCTCCAGGCTATAGCTCCTGTCACACAAGAGCAGATGAGGGAGTAAAGTGAGGATTAGAGAAATTAAATGAAATAGGGTCATACAACAAATATGTGATCAAGTAATGACGAACATCTTCTTGTTTTACTTGTGGATATCAATGCACATAAGAATTATGAGCATATAAGAAACAGAAGTGTGAGATATCAGAATGTACATCATTAATTCACCCTGGTGGGGCAGCTGAGTAAAGTAACAGTTGTAGGAACAATGCCTTGTATTGGTGGGACAACTGGGAGCCTCTTCTGTAGTACAGAGAGAGTCTCTTAGTGAACAAGAGTGGGAAGATTACAAATGAGCGGCAGATTCTGAAGATCATTGGTTGTAGCTCTGGGAAAGTACAATGCACAACCTCTGCAATCATACGTGCAGCCCTGGGAAAGATAGCCTTAATTTTTCACATGCTTTACCCACTGTCAGAAGAAAGTTTGTCTTAACATCCCCTTTGTCCCATCTACTACTAGGATTGGAGTTCTCACCCCTCTCTGGTGAGGCACCAATTTGTGCTGTCTCAGTTATTCTCTGAGTCAAAGGGTTGTTTGTCCCTTATTTTGGCCCTGGGACTGTGGATTCATCTCAACTTTTTAATAAATAGATTAGAATCTGGATAACTACATCCAGAAAGGTCTTTGTTTTATCACTTTGTATCCTTTCTTCCTAAAGTACAAATAAACATCTTCTCCAGGATGAAGAAAACACTTGGATAGATTCCCTCTTTTCTCCCACATGTAGGCAACATTCTGAGTCTATCTCTTAAGTCCAGAGGGACTCTCTCATTTTCTGCATGTCACATGACCACCTGAGCAAACATCTTCACGTGATCTTCAACATGATGGATCTTGTCCTTCTGGTACCTCCTTAGGTTTCCCACCTGACACAAGGAGAAGTCTCTTGAAACTTTTCATTTAGAAAATGGATTTCATGCCCTTCTAAATTTCACAAAAATTTACTGCCGTTGAAAAAAACGGGAGGCTATAAAACAAAATTATAACAAATGGGTTTCTGGGGGTCTGACTGCACACCCAGATGTGCGAGCAGTTTGGGATAGGTTCGGCGAGATCGAAGAAAAGACCCAGAGACAGCATACAAGACATATGCGTTTATTGGGACTTATGCACAGTGGGTGTCTAGGGCAGCTGGCTGGACGGAGTTAATAGCTACTGCAAGCAGAGAGGGGGTTGCTTAAGCAGGCAGGGGAACAAAGGCTACTTGCTTCCCAAGAGGGACTATCTTTGCATGACCAGCCTTCCAAAGACCAGTAGTTCACATGGAAGGGCTCTATGTTCCTTCATGACATGCTATTCTTGGAGCCGGTCCAGTGGTGCAGCAGTTAAGTTCACGCATTCCGCTTCTTGGTGGCCAAGGGTTCACCGTTTCAGATCCCGGGTGTGGACAGGGCACCGCTCGGCAAAAGCCATGCTGTGGTAGGCGTCCCACATATAAAGTGGAGGAAGATGGGCATGGATGTCAGCTCAGGGCAAGTCTTCCTTGGCAAAAAGTGGAGGATTGGCAGTAGTTAGCTCTGGGCTAATCTTCCTCAAAAAAAAAAAAAAAGACATGCTATTCTTTGAGATAAACAGATCCAGGCTGGTCAGGCAGTGGGTTGTTACAAACGCCAGGTGGTTGGTGTCCTGCCAAGAGGGGGCGGAAGGGCCCACGATTACGACAGGGCACGCAGGCTAGTGTCCCTACACTGAGAATGTTCAGATCACTGTTTAAAAATAAAGACTTAAGTCTGGTCACAGACTTTCAGATACAAAAAGCAAATTTGTATTTCCATCACGTTAGTCTCAATTATGTCATGGTAATAAATAACCTCCCAACACTAATGGGTGACCTCAACAAAAGTCTATTTCTCACTCATCCTTCTGAGATTCAGGTTAATGGGATCATCAGTATGTAAGACAGAGAATGCTCATTATAGTAAGAAAAGAACATTGGCCCAAAAAGATGGAGGATTCTGCTCAGAGATGGCACTCAGTGCTTCATTAAATCCAGTCATATTTCACTGGCTGAAAGAAATCACAAGGCAAAGACTGAAATCAGGAATTTGGAGAGCATAATCCCTTTGGAAGACACGTCCTGACTGGGGTGGTACCACAAGGATAGGCATGAAACAGTCGGTCCCTCTAAAATATATTGTGACATATATTTTGATTGATATACATAGATTGATAAATTCTTAGAATCAGACAACTTTCCAAAACTGAATCAAGAAGAAACAGAGATCCTGAATAATCTAATCACTAGTAAGGAGATGGAAACAGTAATCAAAAACCTCCTGAGCCAGCCCTGATGGTGTAGTGGTTAAATTTCAGCGCACTCTGCTTCAGCGGCCCAGGTTCAGTTCCTGGGTGCAGAACCACACCACTTGTCTGTCAGTAGCCATGGTGTGGTGGTGGCTCAAGTAGAAGAACCAGAAAAATTTATAACTATACACAACTGTGTACCAGGGCTTTGCAGGGTGAGGAGAGGAAGAAAAAAGGAGGAAGATCAGCAAGAAATGTTAGCTTAGGTAGAATCTTCCCCTAAAAAAACACCTCCCAAAAAAATAAAGTCCACAACCAAATGGCTTTCCCAGTGAATTCTACCAAACATTCAAAGAAGAGTTAATACCTATCCTTCTCAAACTCTTCCAAAACATTAAAGAGGAGGGGATGCTTCCTAACTCATTCTATGAGGCCAACATTACCCTGATACCAAAACCAGACAAGGACAACACAAAAACATAAAATTACAGGCCAATATCATGGATGAACATAGATGCAAAAATCCTCAACAAAATATTAGCAAATCAAATACAACAATACATTAAAAGGATCATAAATCATGATCAAGTGGGATTTATTCCAGGGATGCAAGGATGGTTCAACAACCATAAATCAATCAATGTGGTACACCACATTGACAAAATGAGGAATAAAAATCACATGATCATCTCAATAGATGCAGAGTAAGCATTTATGACAAAAAGTCTGAATAAAATGGGTCAAAAGGAAAGTACCTCGACATAATAAAGACCACAAACCCACAGCCAACATCATACTCAGTGGTGAAAAACTGAAAGCTATCCCTGTAAGAAGGAATAAGACAAGGATGACCACTCTTGCCACTTTTATTTAACATAGTATTTTAAGTCCTAGCCAGAGCAATAGGGCAGGAAAAAGAAATAAAAAGAATCCAAATTGGAAAGGAAGAAGTGAAACTGCCACAATTTGCAGATGACATGATTTTTTATATAGAAAACCCTAAAGAATCCACAAAGTACTATTAGAAATGATAAAGAGAGTAAAATTGCAGAGTACAAAATCAACATACAAAACCAGCTGCACTTCTATACACTAACAATGAAAAGCAGAATGGGAAATCAAGAATACAATCTCATTTATAATGGCAACAAAAAGAATAAAATATCTAGGAATAAATTTAACCAAAGAAGTGAAAGATCTATACACCAAAAACTGTAAAACATTGTTGAAAGAAATTGAAGACGACATATAGAAATGGAAAGATATTCTGTGCTCTTGGATTCAAAGAATTAATATAGTTAAAATGGCCATACTTTCTAAAGCAATCTACAGATTCAATGAAATCTCTATCAAAGTCCCAACAACATTTTTCATAGAAATAGAACAAAGAATCCTAAAATTTATATGGAACAACAAAAGTCCCCAAATAGCCAAAGCAATCCTGAGAAAAAAGAACAAAAGCTGAAGGTTTCACACACCCAGATTTGAAAACATCCTACAAAGCTATAGTAATCAAAACAGCATGGTACTGAAGCTGGGTACCTGAGACTAACTGTAAATATTCAATAAGAACAGGATGACCTTTCAATCTTGTTCCCATCCAGACATAGACGAAAAGAAGTTAATCTTGTTAATTTGCTGTTTTCTTGTTTAACCTGAGGGTGACCCAAGGGTCACAAAGATTTATGAGCTTGTTTTGCAGAAGAAAAAGAATGCCTTCAAGGAAGTTACAATCACCAGATAACCAGCCTCCATCTGCCATTGATGTCCAGAAGTCAGATTGCCCAGGGCCTTATCTGGAGTAAAAGAAACACAGATTATCCCTCTGTTTCTCTGAAACTCCTCCTGCCGAGCCCTTTAGCTTTATAAAACCCACTGCTTTCTTCTCTTATAAAGGTAGGTTTGAGAGAACCTATCCTCCTGACTTCTCATTTTGGCCAATTCAAATAAACCTCTCTCCATCTCCAAGCACTGTTGTCTCAGTGATTGGCTCACTGCACATCGGGCACACAAACTTGAGATTAAGAGGTTCAGCATCAGTACTGTCACAAAACATACACAAAGATAAATGGGACAGAATCAAGAGCCCAGAAATAAACCCATCCAACTATGGACAGCTAATTCTTGACAAAGGAGCCAAGAACATACAATGAAGAAAGGAAAAATCTCTTCAATAAACGGTGTTGGGGGACCGGCCCTGTGGCCGAGTGGTTAAGTTCGCACACTCCACTGTGGCAGCCCAGGGTTTCACCAGTTCAGATCCTGGGTGCGGACATGGCACTGCTTGTCAGGCCATGTTGAGGTGGCGTCCCACATGCCACAACTAGAAGGACCTGCAACTAAGATATAGAACTATGTCCAGAGGGGATTTGGGGAGATAAAGCAGAAAAATTAATAATAATAATAAATAAATGGTGTTGGGAAAACTGTACAGCCACATGCTAAAGAATGAAAGTAGACCATTATCTTTCACCATACACAAAAATTAACTCAACATGGATTAGAGGCTCAAATGTAAGACCTGAAACCATAAAACTCCTAGAAGAAAATATAGGCAGTATGCTGTTCAACATAGGCCTTAGCAGTATCTTTTTGTTTCTTTTGGGTTTTTTTAAGATTTTATTTGTTTCCTTTTTCTCCCCAAAGCCCCCCAGTACATAGTTGTATATTCTAGTTGTGGCATGTGGGACGCTGCCTCAGCGTGGTCTGATGAGCAGTGCCATATCCGCACCCAGGATTCGAACCAAGGAAACACTGGGCCGTCTGCAGCAGAGTGCGCGAACTTAACCACTCGGCCACGGGGCCAGCCCCAGCAGTATCTTTTTGAATATCATGTCTCCTCAGGCAAGGGAAACAAAAGAAAAAATAAACAAATGGGACTACAGCAAACTAACAGGCTTCTGCACAGCAAAGGAAACTAGCAACAAAACAAAAAGACAACCTAACAACTGGGAGAAAATATCTGCAAATCACATATCTAATAAGGGGTTAATATGGAAAATACATAAAAAATTCATACAATTCAACAACAAAGAAACAAACCACCCAATTAAAAAATGGATAGACGATCTGAACATTTTTTCAAAGAAGATATACAGATGGCAAAGAGGCACATGAAAAGATGTTCAACATCACTAATTATTAGGGAACTGCAAATCAAAACCACAATGAGATATCACCTCATGCCCATCACAATGGTTATTACTAAAAAGACAAGAAATAACCAGTGTTGGAGATGATGTGGAGAAAAGGGAACCCTCATACACTGCTGGTGGGAATGTAAGTTTGTACAGCCACTATGGAAAACGGTATGGAGATTCCTCAAAAAATTTCCTCAAAAAATAAATATAGGAGAAGGGGCGGGGCAAAATGGCAGGGTGAGCTGACCTGGGATTCTCTTCCCTCCAAAATACAACAAAGGATTGGAAAAACTGAATTTCAGAGACTAAATCTAATGCCAACACGTTAGAGACCTACAATACCAAGAAGGCGGAGATCATAAACCCTATTTACGGCCTCGGAGGCGCTGGAACGGTAGGAGAGAACATCGCTCCCTCCCCTAGAGTCTGTGATCGCTGTGGCGAGGGTCAGGAAGGAGTGGGGGAGGGCCCGCACGACCGGGGGATCATCCAGGACTCTTGCCGCTGGTTCAGTGGAAACCCGCTGACCAGGGGAAAGCTTCCGTCCGCGGGGACACCATAAACCCAGGGCCTCGGGAGACCAGAGAACAGAACTGATCTGAATCCAGACTGGCACACGAGAATAGCACCCCTCCCTCCCGGCAAAGCCAGTGGGCGCAGCCATCTTGCCCAAAGGCGGAGAGCTCGTAACACGTGGCTCTCGACCCCCATCTAGTGGCGACAGGCTGTAACTGCAACCGAATTCTACCACCATGCGAAAAAACCGCTCCTCTACCATCCAGCAATTTATAAAAGCCCCAGACCAGAAGGAAAACAATAAAAACATAGAATTAAGTCCTGAGGACTTGGAATTAGGTAAACTAAGTGATAATGAGTTCAGAGCAGCTATAATCAAAAAACTCAATGAGGTAGAGAGAAAGATAGAGAAACAAGCCGAGTTCTGGAGTCATTTCACAAAAGAGATTGAAATCATAAAGAAAAATCAAACAAAATTACTAGAGATGAGAAACACAATAGACCAGATAAAACAGAATACGGATTCCCTGAATGCCCGTGTAGACACCATAGAAGAGCAAATTAACATAATTGAAGATAGACAGGCTGAATGGCTCCAGACACAGGAAGAAAGAGAACTAAGAATTTAAAAAAATGAGGAAAATCTCCAAGAGACAGTGGATTCAATGAGGAGTAAGAACATAAGGATCATAGGAATTCCCGAGAATGTGGAAAAGGAAAATGGAGCAGAAAGTGTGCTTAACGAAATTATTGAAGAGAACTTCCCAAATCTAGGGATTGACGGAGAAATGTGTGTAGAGGAAGGTTTCAGATCTCCTAGATTTGTCAATGTAAAAAGACCTACTGCAAGGCACATAGTAGTAAAATTGGCAAAAAGGAAAGATAAGGAAAGAATACTCAGGGAAGTAAGAAAAAAGAAGAGAATAACCTATAAAGGAGCCCCTATCAGACTGTCAGCGGATTTCTCTACAGAAACCTTACAAGCTAGGAGAGAATGGAGTGACATATTCAAAGCTTTAAAAGATAAAAATCTTTAGCCAAGAATACTCTATCCAGCAAGAATTTCCTTCAGATATGAGGGAGAAATTAAATCTTTTCCAGACAAACAAAAGTTAAGGGAATTTGTAACTAAAAGCCCTCCACTACAAGAAATCCTCAAGAAGGCTCTCATACCTGAACAAAGAAAAAAGGGAGAAAGGGGTCACAATCCACAGACTAGGGAGACCAATGGATAGAACCAGAACAGGATAGCAAATATTCAACTATAGCATTAGGGTAAAGGTAAGGAAACTACCAAAGCAAGGACGATCTTATCACTCTAACTACAAATTCATAACACAAGTTGGAATAGGAAATGAAAATAATTATTTAGGAGGGGAAGAGCAAAGGGTCTAAATCAGTATTGGTCAAGTAAGTAAGAGACCACCAGAGAATAGACTATATTATACACGAGATTCTAAATACAAACTTCAAGGTAGACACTAAAATAAAGTACAGAACAGAGTCACAAATCATAAATAAGGAAAAATCTAAGAAACCAAGCATAAGAAATTGCAGTATTAAATGGGTAGTCTAAAGCACACAGGAAAAGAAACGCAGGACAACAAGATAATGAGCGACAGATTGACAGCATTAAGTCCACATGCATCAATAATCACTCTCAATGTAAACGGATTGAACTCTCCAATAAAAAGTCACAGAGTGGCAAAATGGATTAAAGAACAAGATCCAACAATTTGTTGCCTCCAGGAAACACACCTCAGCCCCAAGAACAAACACAGACTCAGGGTGAAGGGGTGGAGGACAATACTTCAAGCTAATAGCAAGGAAAAAAAGGCAGGTGTTGCAATTCTTATATCAGACCAAGTGGATTTCAAAATAAGACAGGTAAAGAGAGACACAGAGGGACAGTATATAACGATCAAAGGGACACTTCATCAAGAAGAAATATCACTTATAAATATCTATGCACCCAACACAGGAGCACCAAGATTCATAAAGCAACTATTAGCAGACCTAAAGGAAGATGCTAAAAACAACACAATAATAGTAGGGGACCTCAACACCCCACTCACATCAATGGACAGATCATCCAGACAGAAAATCAACAAGGAAATAGTGGAGCTAAATGAAAAACTAAAACAATTGGACTTAATAGACATATATAGATCACTTCACCCTAAAAGAGCTGAATACACATTCTTCTCAAGTGCACATGGAACATTCTCAAGGATAGACCATATGTTGGGAAACAAGGCAAGCCTCTACAAATTTAAAAAAATTGAAATAATAACAAGCATCTTCTCCGATCATAGTGCTATAAGGCTAGAAATTAATTACAAGAAAACAGCTGAGAAAGGCACAAAGATGTGGAGACTAAACAACACACTACTGAACAAGCAATGGATCATTGAAGAAATTAAAGAAGAAATCAAAAAATACCTGGAAACAAATGAAAATGATAGCATGCCATACCAACTCATATGGGATACAGCAAAAGCTGTATTAAGAGGAAAATTCATCACAATACAGGCACATCTTAACAAACAAGAAAAATCCCAAATAAGCAATCTTAAACTACACCTAACTGAACTAGAGAAAAAAGAACAAATAAAGCCCAAAGTCAGCAGAAGGATAAAAATAATAAAAATCAGAGCAGAAATAAATACTATTGAAATGAAAAAGGCAGTAGAAAGGATCAATGAAACAAAGAGCTGGTTTTTTGAGAAGATAAATAAAATTGACAAACCTCTAGCCAGACTTACAAAGAAAAAAAGGGAGAAAGCTCAAATAAACAAAATCAGAAATGAGCGAGGAGAAATAACAACAGACTCTGCAGAAATACAAGGGATTATAAGAGAATACTACAAAAAACTATATGCCAACAGAATGGATAACCTAGAGGAAATGGATAAATTCTTGGACTCCTACAATCTCCCAAAGCTCACTCAAGAAGAGGCAGATAATTTGAACAGACCAATCACAAGGAAAGAGATTGAAACAGCAATCAAAAACATCCCAAAGAATAAAACCCCAGGACCAGATGGCTTTCCTGGGGAATTCTACCAAACTTTCAGAGAGGATTTAATACCTATCCTTTTCAAGCTATTCCAAAAAATTAGGGAAGATGGAACACTTCCTAACACATTCTATGAGGCCAACATCACGCTGATACCAAAACCAGACAAGGACACCACGAAAAAAGAGAACTACAGGTCAATATCACTGATGAACATAGATGCAAAAATTCTAAACAAAATTTTGGCAACCAGAATTCAGCAATTCATCAAAAGGATCATACATCATGATCAGGTGGGATTCATACCAGGGACACAGGGATGGTTCAACATCCGCAAATCAATCAACATGATACACCACATCAACAAACTGAGGAATAAAAACCACATGATCATCTCAATAGATGCAGAGAAGGCATTTGACAAGATCCAACAGCCATTTATGATAAAAACTCTGAAAAAAATGGGCATAGAAGGAAACTACCTCAACATAATAAAGGCCATATATGACAAACCCATAGCCAACATCATACTCAATGGACAAAAACTGAACACCACCCCCCGGAAAACAGGAACGAGACAAGGATGCCCTCTATCACCACTCTTATTTAACATAGTACTGGAGGTCCTGGCCAGAGCAATCAGGCAAGAAAAAGGAATAAAAGGAATCCAAATAGGGAGGGAAGAAGTGAAACTCTCGCTGCTTGCAGATGACATGATCTTATATATATAGAAAACCCCAAAGAATCCATTGGAAAACTGTTAGAAGTAATCAACAACTACAGCAAAGTTGCAGGGTATAAAATCAATTTGCATAAATCAGCAGCATTTCTATACTCCAATAATGAACTAATAGAAAAAGAACTCAAGAACACAATAAATTCACAATCGCAACAAAAAGAATAAAATACCTTGGGGTAAATTTAACTAAGGAAGTGAAGGACCTATATAATGAAAATTACAAGGCCTTTCTGAGAGACTTGGATGATGACATAAGGAGATGGAAAGACATTCCATGTACATGGATTGGAAGAATAAACATAGTTAAAATGTCCGTTCTACCTAAAGCAATCTACAGATTCAACGCCATCCCAATCAGAATCCCAATGACATTCTTTACAGAATTAGAACAAAGAATCCTAAAATTCATATGGGGCAACAAAAGACCCCGAATTTCTAAAGCAATCCTGAGAAAAAAGAACAAAACGGGAGGCATCACAATCCCTGACTTCAAAACATACTACAAAGCTACAGTAATCAAAACAGCATGATACTGGTACAAAAACAGGTGCACAGATCAATGGAACAGAATTGAAAGCCAAGAAATAAAACCACACATCTATGGACAGCTTATCTTTGACAAAGGAGCTGAGGGCATACAATGGAGAAAAGAAAGTCTTTTCAACAAATGGTGCTGGGAAAACTGGAAAGCCATATGTAAAAGAATGAAAATTGACCATTCTTTTTCACCATTCACCAAAATAAACTCAAAATGGATCAAAGACCTAAAGGTGAGACCTGAAACCATAAGGCTTCTGGAAGAAAATGTAGGCAGTACACTCTTTGACATCAGTATTAAAAGGATCTTTTCAGACACCATGCCTTCTCAGAGAAGGGAAACAATAGAAAGAATAAACAAATGGGACTTCATCAGACTAAAGAGCTTCTTCAAGGCAAATGAAAACAAGATTGAAACAAAAAAACAATCCACTAACTGGGAAAAAATATTTGCAAGTCATATATCTGACAAAGGCTTAATATCCATAATACATAAAGAACTCTCACAACTCAACAACAAAACATCAAACAACCCAATCAAAAAATGGGCTGGAGACATGAGCAGACATTTCTCCAAAGAAGATATACAGATGGTCAATAGGCACATGAAAAGATGCTCATCATCGCTGATCATCAGGGAAATGCAAATCAAAACTACACTGAGATATCACCTTATACCCATTAGAATGACAAAAATATCTAAAACTAATAGTAACAAATGTTGGAGAGGTTGTGGATAAAAGGAACCCTCATACACTGCTGGTGGGAATGCAAACTGGTGCATCCACTATGGAAAACAGTATGGAGATTCCTCAAAAAATTAAAAATAGAACTACCATACGATCCAGCCATCCCACTACTGGGTATTTATCCAAAGAGCTTTAAGTCAGCAATCCCAAAAGTCCTATGCACCCCAGTGTTCATTGCAGCATTATTTACAATAGCCAAGACATGGAAGCAACCTAAGTGCCCAGCAACAGACGAATGGATAAAGAAGATGTGGTACATATATACAATGGAATACTTCTCAGCTGCAAAACAGAACAAAATCATTCCATTTGCAATAACATGGATGGACCTTGAGGGAATTATGTTAAGTGAAATAAGCCAGCGAGAGAAGGATAATCTGTGTATGACTCCACTCATATGAGGAATTTAAAATTATGGACGAAGAACAGTTTAGTGGATACCAGGGGAAACGTGGGGTGGGGGGTGGGCACAAAGGGTGAAGTGGTGGACCTACAACACGACTGACAAACATTAATGTACAACTAAAATTTCACAAGATTGTAACCTATCATTAACTCAATAAAAAAATTAAAAAATAAATATATATATGTTTTTTATATATATATATATAGTGGTCCATCTATTTGGTCAAAATTATTAGCTTCCATCCCTAAAGTACATGAAATAATCCTACCCTTCTCCACTAGGCACAATATGAAAGATTTTCCAAGCTCAAAGCCTCCACTCACACTCAAACCAACTAGAATGTCCAGATATTATAACTCTCCTTCATCAAGATGTCAAAGAACAAAAGCCCACGCCATGAGCCGTTGGAACAGGGACTGCATTCATATAATAAACATTCTCTCCTGATATGGAAGAAGAGGAGGAATACAGCACCCATCAGAACATAGCAATAGCAAGATCCAGCTAGTGAGATGTTTGGAGGGAGAGCTCTCCTTAACTGAAGATGCTTTTCCCCCTAATTAGGTCAAATTCTGCTTCCTGGATGAAGTCCCCAAACCAGATGTCCCTTATCCTGCTTGGCCTCATTAATAGGGACATTAGAGACTAGAGCTCTGCTGGGTTTTACCCTCTGGGTATGATCCGAGGAGGTGCAGTACACAAAATATTGTTTTTATCCAAAGTTTCTTTTAGTTAAAGCATGTGAATTTTCCGGTAATAGCACACACATATGTTGACAAAGGAAAACACACACAAATAAAGACCAAGTAACCTATCTGATCACATCTATTTTTAGGTGCAATTAGCCCATCCCCAATTCATTATGCCTAATTTTTCTGTCTCTCATCCTAACTAAAATATTTTGAGCTTATCAGTCATCTGTGGTAAAAGCACACAGCATTTTTTTTCTTTGGTAGTTTACAGGAATGCCTTCTTAAACAACAGGGAAATGATTTATTGGTAGAAGTTTTAATGTAATCATTGCTTTAAACCAAAGGTTTTCAGCCACAATCCAGGTTTGATTTTTGCTTTTTTTAACTATGTATAATTTTTTGTTAGAAAATGTGTCTCCAAATTTTTATTGCCTCACTTAAAGAAATGTAAACTCTACCCGTACACCTTACCTTGCTGTTCACGCATTCTTTCCATCCTCTTTCCTTCTTGCAGTTAAGGAACACATTTCTTTCTGAGCTCATTTCTTTATAGATGTTCCCAGGCAGCAGTGGTCAAGAGTACATGGGTCACGACAGAGATATTCTGTTATCCTTAGGTCAACGTACAAGACGGTTCGTCACATTTTCCTGTCTTCCAGTTTTTCACAGCTGACATAGATTAACCAAAAAAAAATTTATAGTGGCATAACATGAGTTGCCATCTTTCTAGGATTCCATAAATTTTCCCACCCACCTTTGACCTATCCCCATGACAAATCCACATATATACTTTTTTTCCTGTTAATGTCATCATTTCAAAATAAAGAATTTGATGATTGTATCAGGGAGAGTTCAACCAGAGCAACAAAATCAGTAGATTCATTGCAAGGAGCTGGATTATGTGACTGTTGAGACTGATTGGCAAGTTCAAAATCCACCGGGTAAACTGGAACTCTTGGGCATGAGCTGAAGCATCTGTCAACAGGTGATTTCTTCTCAGGGAAGCTTCCACTCTCTCCCTTTGGCCTCTCAATTGATTGACTCAGGCCCACCCAGGTTATATAGGATAATGTCCTTTAGTTAAAGTCAAGTAATTATGGACTTTAATCACATCTACAAAACACCTTCACAGAAACACCTAGATGAGTGTTTGAATAACTAGGGTCTGTAGCTTCGCCACAGTGACACGTAAAACTGATCATCTCTGTCCATCCCTTTTCAAGAGATAAACCACACACGTCTCCTGAAACCATACACAATTTCCAAATAAAGAAAATAACAAAGTGATATTCTTGCTTAATATGGTACAACTATCCTGCCTACAATAGAAACATGCCAACCATTTCCCCAAAAGAGGATGCAACATCCTTGAGTAATGCGCGTCCTTCTCTTTTGACGTCCCTTAAATACCGTGATTTAAGGTTAACTATTATTAATACATCTCATGTTGGATCATTAGGGGATAACAGTGGGAAAAAAACAAAACATTTTGTTAATACATATACAAAAAGATTCATAACAAAATTCTCATAACTATTATGTCTTCATTTTACTACTACCATTTCACATGGTAGTAGCTGGTATTAGTAACTATTTTCTTTCACTACCAGTTCTTATTTCCTTTGACCCCAGCAAACACTTCACTTGGTTTTGGTTCTTTGTCTGGTTGGGTGACCCAAATATTTATTTATAAATATATGTATACATACAAACATATATCTATAAGAGTCTGTTCTTATAGAACCACCTCCAGTACCAACATCTGTATCATTTAGTGTTCAGCCAGAGAAACAGAATCAGTAGTGTTCTGAATTCAAGTCACATAGGGAACTAGTGAAAAAATATATATATATACGTGTATGCATATATATATATACACACACACATAAAGATACAGTTGTGGGGCCCGGATAGGCAAGAATGAGATTTCTAGGGCCTTTGGAAGGGCAGACTGAAAGTCTCTGCTAGGAAAGGAAGCTGCCATCCACAGGTGTGATTTCTTTTCCTTCAGGAATACTGCAGCTTTTCACTTAAGACTTTTTGAACTTCCAGTTATAAAATTAATAAGTCATGGGGATGTAATGTACAGCGTAGGGAATATAATCAACAATATTGTAATAACTTTGTATGGTGACAGATGGTAACTAGACTTATAGTGTAATGTATATAAACACTGAATTACTATGATGTACACCTGAAACTAATAGCATATTGTATGTCAATTATACTTCAATTAAAAAAAAAAAGACTTTCTGCTGATTGCATCAGCCCCACCCAGCTTATTGAGGATAAACTCCTTTACTTAAATCCAATTGATTGCATAATTTAATCAATCTACAAAATACCTTCACAGCAACACCTAGTGTTTTTTTAAATAACTGTGGAGCACAAACTAGTCAGGATGATGCATAAACCCTGTTATCAATGATGGAAAGAAATGTGTTTCAGGAGGAGCTGAGGAAAACAGGAAAAATACAAAGTGAAGTGAGGATATCCATACAATATTATAAATAATATTGTGAAGCCAAAATAATTAAGAAGAGTACTAAAACATTATAGAGAACAAAACGTTTATATATACATGTGTATAAGTAAACTAGAGAGCACAGATTCTAAGTCATCTTTGGAAAGATAATATGATACATGTAAAATTACCTGGTAGAGTCTGTACTTCCTCTTAATCTGATTACTTTAAGTTTCTTCCTAAAAGTGTTAAATATTTAATGAAGGGATTAAATAGAAGAGTATTTAAGGAATGGGTGGCTCACCCTGGGCGTTGATAAGCCCTGTGTCTTGGGGAGTTGCTCAGTTGTCCACTGGTCTCTGTGGAATCCAGGTACATCTTCCCAAGATGGATTTGAACAACTCTGTGAGTGGTCAGTTCCCATCTGCTTTTTGCTCTCTTCTTTCATGATGCCACATGCTTTGTTTATTTTCCAAAGTTTACAAAAGTTAGAACCGCAATCACAATTAGAGGGATAGATAGCTGGAGCAGGGGTTGTTTTGCAGCGATAACTTTTATCAGAGGATTGATGGGTGCTTTGAAGTTGGAGACTGAAATTTCAAATTTAATATGACAGCCCTGAGTCCCAAAAGTGGGTTGTCAAGTTTTAAAGTTGACTCTTTAAATGGAGAAAAATATATATGGAATACCTAATATTTTATATTTAATTTTATTAAAATGTATTTTTATCACAAAATGTTTTCTATATTTTTATTTAGCTTTTTAATTTTTTTATGTTTTACTTATTTCATTTATTTTCACTAATTTTCCTAGTTCCTATTGCTTACTATTTTCTTTGCATATAATTTTATAGATTTTCTGCAACTTCTTCCTTTGGTAACTCAGATCATAGGCTGTCATTTTTCCTATTCTATACATTCAACCTATATATTCAGCATGACTTTAGCTGCATCCTTTAAGTAAAAATAAAGAATAATCATTGGACCTACAGGCTTTCAACCTGGAATAAACATAAGACATATGCTCATACATTTTTAACCCATAAATATATCTTTCACATTTCTTTCCCTATTTTCTCTTCATCAGGGATAATACAAAAAGAAACCTGGCAAGGCAGGGTTGTTTACAGCCAGAGTCAAAAAGACATCCTCCAAAAATTGTTTCAACACAGCCCTTACCCTGACAAAGCTACCAGGGAAAAACTGGCCAAGGAAATTGGCATTGCAGAGTCTAAAATTCAGGTAAGCATTAGATTTCTATTTCATTATTTGTCAGGGTCAAGGTAAAGAGAAAAGCTGGGCTCAGCACCTTGAGGCAATTCTCCTGTTAGGTATGTTGTTCAGAAGGTTTTTCCTGTTATACTATATTGAAAACAAGAACTCTGTTTATATCTTTTATCAGTGGTGGAGAAATCGGTTGGACGTATTCACTTATGGAGGAAGGAGAATATACTGATTCGGGCTCTCTCAACAGGAGATAACTAAATCACAATTTGAGATTATTTATTTATTTTTTAAAGATTGCCACCTGGGCTAACAACTGTTGCCAATCTTTTTTTTTTTTTTTTCTGCCTTATCTCCCCAAATCCCGCCTGTACATAGTTGTACATCTTAGCTGCAGGTTCTTCTAGTTGTGGGATGTGGGACGCCGCCTCAACGTGGCCTGATGAGCAGTGCCATGTCCACGCCCAGGATCCGAACCCTGGGCCGCCGCAGCGGAGCGCGCGAACTTAACCACTCGGCCACGGAGACGGCCCCACAATTTGAGATTTAAAGAATACAGGAAATTGGATCACTATGATAATGATATGGTCATTATATATTGGAGTACAGACTGCAGAATGGTGATTGATTAATGTGTAATTACAAGGGAACTGTGGGGCAAGAATTCATATAAATTTCCAATTTTCAGGCTAGTTTTTAATATCTGAAATGTGATTCATATACAGAAGTGTATGAAGTAAGATCCCATAATGTATTATTTTGAATATAACTACTGATATAAAAATGAAACTAAACTGGACCTCTTCAGTTAGTAAGGAGATAGCTGTAAACAATTATATATGGCTCTGCCATAGTGTTCGCTAACTTAATCATTAGTTTCCAGTTTCAACTTGCACTGAAGACTTATTGGAAAATATTTTGCCTGATTACTTTAGAGAACAGTTATAACCTTTTAGCACAATGCCTGGGATACGAGTTGTTCATCGGATATTATCATTAACATCCTAAATTTGATCATGAGTCATCAAATTATCAAAATAAAAGACTCAGAATTAGAAAGTACCTTGCAATTCTGACTCCAATAACGAGGTAACAAGCAAAGAGAACAATTGGTTGCGTTAGTGACAACAGTTTTACAGTGAGATGGACGGGATCCCTAAGTCTCCTTATCTATTGCTGACTATGGGGCAAAATAAGTAAGAGGAAATGTGGACGAGTGTTAGTCCAGCTTTTGACTGTGCCTAATTCTACTGCCCTGCATAAAGAAATTCTTTTCTAAGATCAATTCCATATGCATTGTGTATTCTGAAATGTTCTTTCTTACGAAGAGATGATGGGGGCCAAGAAGAGAATTCAGACATTGAAGACTAAGAGAGACAGAGAGATTGATTGATTGGTTATTTCTTTTGAGAGAACTAACAGTGTCTCTTAAATCAGGGAAATTTACTTTGGATACCCTGATGATGACCACAAAAGAAAGGCTAATTTGAGTTAAGAGCAGATTGTGTGCTGTGCTGTCCTGAATTATACACTAACAGTAACACCATTCCTAGGATAATACATCGCCTTTCTCTTAGGGATATTATCCCAGGGGCAGTTGATCAAATCAATTTTGTTCAATTGCACTGACACTTAGGATGACACAAATCAGGTTACATGACTTTCACATTTTCTTTTCCCACTTAGATTTGGTTTAAAAACCACAGAGCAAAACAGAGACAATTGGGATCCGGATGCTCCTTAGGAGAAGATCAAACCCAGGGACAGGACCAGACTCAGCCGCGGATTCAGGGTAAGAACCTACAAGTCCAAATGCAGTTCTTCAGTGGGTCCCATTGAGATGGGAACAATTCTCCATGTTGTGCCCAAATTTTCCACAAAGAATCCTTAGCTCGGGAGCCAGTTACAGCTTGTTCTGGGCAATGTAGTGTCAGAAATATAAGCACGGTCCCACAGTTGGCTGGGACAGGTAGGTTCTTAGCAAGCAAGGTCTTTGACCTTTTTTTCGTCCTGCTGCTCGAGGCAGAGTGACATCCTCTTCTATCATCTCAGGGGGTTTCAGAGGGAGCGAAAGGTCAGCATTATCTTCACAAGTTTGAGTTTCCATTTTGAATGTGAAAGCTGTCCTAACAAGCCCCTTTTGTCCCTGTCTTCTCCCTTAGACTACTTACCAAAAGAAGCCAGACGAGACCAGACATCCCTCACAAGATCTCAATCAGACATCCTAGTTGGAGCCTTTGAGAGGAAACGATTCCCTGACATTGTAGCCAGGAAAAAACTGGCTAAACAAACAGGCATTCGGGAATCAAGAATTAAAGTAAGTTCTACGTCTGTAGCAACAAAAATCCCTACCTGTTAAATGATATTACCTCCTGAGGGGTTGCTGGAAAACCTTGACCTAACTTGGATTATCACAGTCATCGAGGGCAAAGAAATGGGATAGTAAAACAACGGGCATTGCAAGTCACATTCCTGCAAAAAGAATTTTCAAACCAAACTGTCAGTGGTGCATCCATCTAGAATCACCAGCAGCAAAACTGTGAGAAAATGTTAAAGTTAATACCTATTTTGAGAACACTCTGTCAGGTTTTCTATAGCTTGGCACTGTTTGGGCCAGATAATTCTTTAAGGGGCTGTCCTGTGCTTGGTAGGATATTTTTCAGCATTCCTGGCCCCTACCAACTAGATACCCTGTCCACTTCCCTTCCTCCCATTCACAACACCCCCCAAAAATCTATAGACATAGTAGAAGTCATCCAGTTGAGGAACAAAATCGTCCTCATTGAGTACCTTCTTCTACCTAAGTTATGGGCATAGTGATTTAGCATATGTTCAATGCTCATGACTAGGAAGCATGTTCATAGGTTTATCAGCACAGTAGCCCTCAAAAACACTTATTTGTGCTTATTAACCCTTGAAGAGATTTACACAAGTGTATATAAGGTATGCATGCCTGTGCACACATTGACAAAGAGGAAAAAAATGTCAACCTGGTCAAGAGACCTTGTTCGCTGATCCATTGTTGAAATTAGAGGGTGGATTCTAGAGCATATGCCCTTTCAGCCAGTTTCAATTCACATGTAGTGGATTGCTGAGTGTGTTATGACCTCAATGTATGTATCTGTATACATACATACACATATATACAAACATACACACACACACACACTGAACACAGGAACAAGGGTAATTAATTTCACATATATATTCTGAGATTAGGGCCTATATTAATAGCCCCTTTGCTTTACACAGTATGAGAAACAGAGCCAGAATTGCTTATGCTTCATGTCCATATCTTCCTTTTCCTCAAGTAGATGTGGTATCAGAACCGAAGATCTCTGTACCCTGGGCAGAGCAGAAGTGAGCCCATGAATCCCTTGGCAGATGGCCCAAATGAGAGACCAGATCTGACAGTTCAGCAGCACCAAATTGACCTGTCCACTCTCCCAAGCAGGTCTTATCATTTTCCTTCCTCCAATTCTTTCAGCGGGAACAAAACATTTCTACTTGCTCTTCTTCCATCACATGTGTCTTTTGTCCCTGATGTGATCCAAGGACAAAATATCATGAGAACACAGCCTACACAGGCTGTGCAGGGAGGAGAGAATGCTTCCTCTACTTTGACACTTACAAATTATGTCCCAATACCCCTGACTTTGGGAGGAGACCTCTTGGATACTCAGAATCCTTTCTGGCCCCAATACCAAGAAAAATGCCAGGATCACAAAGAACAGACGGACACAGGAGTACTACAGTTGAAGGACAATTCTCAGCCTCATTCTGAGCACAAAAAACAGCCACCACAGGATCTGGGTCAGGTGGACATATCTTACATTATGCAATGGTGGGATGAGGGCTACCAGGCTCTGCTTGCAGAATGGGATCCTCAAAAAGGAACAGACTGAGACAGACTTGTGGGAGCAGTACACAGTCAGCTGGAGAACCATCTCATTCCCTCAGCCAACTGCACCAGCAATACGTAGAAACCTCAAGCCTGTAGGCCAACTCCCACCATCCAGACTTTCAGTAAAAGGTACAAACTTTTTTGAATCCTGATCCACAGGAAGAAGACCCTCCAGGACCTCAACCGTGTCTCAGTGAGGAAGATTCTCAGACTCTTCTGCACATGCTGTAAAGCTCACCAGGACCTGAGCTTCAGGAGGAAGAAGATGGCATTCTTAGAACCTGGTCCAGGCCTCCTTTCTCTTGATACAGAATCGGTGCAATTGAAAGGATGATGAACAATGAAGTCACCCTGTTTGGGACAAAACTAATGCAGTGGGAAGGAGAAATCACTTGGGAACCCAAATGCAAGTTTTTTTACCCTATCTTGTGGGCAGTGGTTATCTTCTGTACACATTTCACTGAGTAAAGGTTTGTGTCCAAGCTCCATGCAGCCTCTGGAAGCACTCCAGGTACTAGGCAGTGGAGACATCTGCTGAAACTTTGTGAAAAAAAGTATTTTACGGACAAATATGACCTCCTCCCTGTAATCATCATGTCCTCAACAGTCTGGAATATCCACGAACTTTACCTCACCCAGGTGAGAATATGTCTCTGAGGGACACATTGGCACTTCTTTCCCTTCTGGCAACACAGGAAGGCAAAATTGAAATTAGTTTTTCATGTAGAAAATGAAGGGATGCTCTATATCCTGATGACGTGAGTTCATAAAAGTGAGCTTTTTCCCGAAGCTCTGAGGGTTTGAATTGGACACTAGAAACTACCTCAAGTATCCATCATTAAGGGGATGATTAGGATAAGTCCATAATACTAAGTAATCTTCATTTATAAATGTATTTTTACTTTAACTATTTAAAACACAAAAAAAAATCACAGGAAATTATCGTAGCAACATCATACAATCACCGAATATAGTCTAATGATGTTAATATTTCCACTATCTTAGGTTTTTCATATATATCTACACATGTACACATATATCCACAAAATCCTCATTTTATTATAAATTCTGCTAATCTAAAACCTGGGATAATCATTCTCATTCTCAGTCTTCTCTTTTCTTTTGAAATGCTAACGTCTAAAAATAGATTTTGGTGTATAAAGGTGTATGTGGGTTTACCTTGGTATAATAAAAATATCTTTGAAAAATACCACTTCTTTGTTCATTTTATCAATTTGCATTGTTTTGTCATATTTGCTTTTTTTACTTTCCATGTAAAGGTGTCAAAACAAGGTCAGTACACAGACATCTAGTTCTACAAAGATACCAGTTTTGCACTAACACAAACAGTTGTGACGGGGACATTCTTACTGGTGTCTGGATGCACTATGTGCAAGAGTTTCTCTAGGTGTTTATACACTAAAGCACAAGTGCCAGAATATTCTAACATCAATATTTATTTATAATTATCAAATTACACTCAGAAGAAAATATTTTTCCTAATATGTGCTATCCTTTCATGAATCACCTAAGGAATTAAAACTCACACGCATACGTGCATACAACATATACCCATATTAGTGGCACAAATCTACAAAAAAAGAATCTGACTTATTTATTTGACAGTATTGATACCATACACAGACTAGGTAGCTTCAGCAAAAGCAATTTATTTTCTGACACTTCTGGAGACTGGAAATCCAAGATCAAAGTTGTCTGCAGCGTTGGTTTCCTCTGAGGCCTTTCTCTTTGCTAAGCTGATGACCAGCTTCTCCCTGTGTCCTTACACAGTCCTTCTTCTGTATGCATGCCTCCAGGGTGCCTCTTTGTGTATCCAAATTTCCTCTTCTTCAGTTTCATTTTCTTAGATTCGAGTGCATTCACTCTGGCTTAGGTTTTGGTTTACATAAGCTACCAAAGGCACTAGAGCCACTCCAGTCTAACAGGCTCCTTATTTAACTATTTTAACAACTTTAAGAATCTATCTGTAAAAATTTTCCACAGCCCACCTTAAAAATGTTAGAAAATAATTTGATTTACTTAAATCTGTACAACAGTTTTAAGTGCGGACGGCAGCTGGCAATCAAATACACAAACCACTAGGTAAGAGTCATCAGCAAACTTCTCAACAGGGCCCAGAGGAGCTCTCCAAATATTTGGACACAAATGTATGACCTCATGTCTGAGGCAGCAAAGGGTGGGGAGTAATGAGCCCAGAAAACAATCTGATACATTCCCCAGAAAGATCCCAGAGCCAACAAACTATCAAAATTGAAAGCTGATGAGGATTTTAGGCTGGTTACTTTTAAAACTGCAGATGAGAAGCAGGCTCCGAGGAGCAGAGTTTGCTTGTCCTTTGTTGGGAGGCATTTACATTTGTGGGGGAAACCCCCATCTGTGGGGATGCCTCCCTCTGTGTGCCAGGAAGAAGGGAGATGACCTTGTCTCTAGAAACTCTTAATCAATGCCAAAGGCAAGAACTTAAATTGGTTACTGTCTGGCAATCTCATGTAACTGATTTAGGGTAGTGGCTTCTGACCTTTACTTAATCCGATTTGATTCTTATCTAAAAGTTGTGGGACCACCCAATGGCCAGACCCCACCTGCACTGATAACCATTTTAACTTTTTTACGTTCTTTCCTTTGTCTTGTAAAGAGATGGCTCACATACCTATGCCTTAAATTTAGCCTTACTCTCCACTCATGTTTGCAGCAGAAGCAGCAATAGCAGCACCTCCTCCTGCCCATGGGCCCTGTCCCCATGCAGCAGCCTGACTGCCCATGGGTCCTGTCCCCATGCTATTCCACACTATTCTCTAAATAAGAGAACTACTGCCAGATCTTGAGAGTCCAAGAAATCCTTCTTTCGACTCCTCGGCTCACCAACCCCCGCATCAAAAGCTACCAGTAGAAAATCGAAAGAAAGAACAACTGGGGAAGCCATCCTTGTTGACAGGCACAACTATAGTGGAAGCTGCAGAACCTGAGGAAAACACCAGGAAGTCATGCAGAGTGAGTTTCAAGGTAATGAGTGTCGACGAAAATAATTCATAACCAACCTATAAATGAAAATTTGGGTGAGTTTATTCTGAGCTGAAATCTGAGAACCATGGCCCGGGGCCTTTCTTCCCAAAGGAAGAAAGGGCACCAAAGAAGTGAGGTGTACAGAATGGTTATATACCCCCAAGCAGGACGTTTCACATATGATTGAAATGTCCCTCCCACAATAGTCACAAGATTGCCCTCTCAGCACAGCGCTTGTTGGACACAGCAGGTAGTGGGTCTGTAGCAGGAGGCAAGTCTATTGTCTTGAGCTGGGTGGTCACAGATGAGCACAGCAATCAGTTTCTAGCCTAAGGAAAGATGCTTAATCCTTAAAGAAACGCCAACGTTGGGAGGGGGAGGGAAGTTGCACCTTTATCTGAAGGGCCTTTGTTCTTGCCATAGGGAATATCTAAAGCAGATATACAATGCATGCTCAAGAGCCAGGGTCAGGCCCTTTTGGAAAGACAAGGTCAGGCCAAATTAGGTTTATACCAAATGGCTTCCTCCTATTCTCCAATACATCCTATTGCTTGGCATTTTTATTTGTCATGAGTATTATTGATAGAGAAGCATAGTTGGCATTTGTTGTAAGAAAATATGCTCAGGAAGCAAATTAAAAACCAGAAGGAAAGTTATAAGGAAGATGAGACAAGAATGAACTCAAAAGGTTAAGTCCAGATTAATGACAAGGAGACAGTTTCTGGGTGGAATACTTTTGCTCCTGAAGGTGACCAGGATTGTCTGTACAATGGAAGTTTTTAGCAGGTCCTAAACTCCCTGACTTTTGTTTGGATATTAACCCTCCCCTTCCAGGCCACATTCCCAGAAAAGGTTATACCATCTGAAGCCCAAGGAAGACACTCCACCTTTAGGACACAGCCTTTACAACAAGCTAAAGATGGCAAAGCAGAAAAATACAAAGAACCCTGAAGCCACCCCGCCTCAGGACCTCTTATTACAAATACAAGATATAAATCCCCTTATCGTTTAAAGTCCTTTAGGTTAGGTTTCCTGTTGCATGCAACTAAATATACCTTATTGATATAGGCAGGTAGGCATATGATCCAGCAAACAGTATTAGACCAAAAGCAAGAGAGGATCTGAACAACTCAAGCAGCAGCTGAAACTTTTAAAATTCAACTGCACCTACTTCAAAGGAAGAGGGAACAGAGGAAAACTGGACACCAAGGGCAGAATCCACTGCTACAGGGAAAGAAACAGAAAGGAAATGCTTCTGGCACTACTGAAGTTATAGAAGTTAAAGCCCAGAAAATTTCAAAAGCTGGAGTATGGGGAAGGGGGAGGAGCAGTGAGGAATGGTGAAAAAGGCCCAGAATTCAAGAGCTAAACTGTGTAAGAAATTCTGTATCCCAGAGCACAAGCAGAAAAGCACAATCAGACTCGAAGTTGAGAAAAGAAAGCCTAAAGAACAATCTGGCAGTTCAAGGGAGAGGTATTCCGACTTCAGGACTTGAACAGCTGGTCTGTGTAGCAGATGCAGCCATAGCTCAATGCCACTAACCATTAAGACCCAACTCATTTTCCTCCCTTAGGTTTGTGCTCCAAAAAATACTTCTGATAATTTGACTCCCCACATATATGTGCCAGCAGGAGAGATGAATGACCAGAGAAATTACAAAACCAGGTATTTGAAACTTACTGGTTTACAATGAGCACTACAGGTTGGTGTGTATGTTGGTTTAAACACGTCTTTTGAGAGTCTGGGTATATATCAGACCCTTTTGCACATGATTTGACAAAACTGGAATTTGTAGCCCTGTAAAGCCAATAGGCTGCAGTAACTTTACTAAGGTATTGACATCCTAGATGACGTCTCCATTTCACATCTAAAGCAATGATTTTCAACCACCCTAGAGTCATATCAGAATCGAGAACACATTTTAAACAAATGCCCACCACCCAGCCCCTCCCAATCCCCATTTAAGAATTACTAGTATAGCAAGTTCTAGTGGTTAAGATTCGGTACCCTCACCACCAAGGCCTGGGTTCATTTCCCAGTCAGGGAACCAAATCACCTGTCAACCGTCATACTGTGATGTCTGTGTGTTGCTGTAGTACTGAAAGCTATGCCACTATTTCAAATACCAAGCAGGGTCACTCATGCTGGACAGTTTTTAGCAGAGCTTCTAGACTAAAACAGACTAGGAAGAAGGACCTGGCCACCCACTTCCCAAAAAATGGACCATGAAAACCCTATGAATAGCAGTGGAGCACTGTCTGATACAGCAGCAGGTGAGAGGATGGCACAAAAAGACTGGTCAGGGTTTCATTCTGCTGTACACAGGATCTCTAGGAGTGAGAACCGACTCAAAAGCACTAACAACTGTAGTAAGCTGTAGTTACTACTGGGAGTTTGTTGTATCCTTCCAATATACGAAGGAGGAAGGAAAGGTTAAGCATTTCGATTTAAGCTGGGTTCCCCTAGACGCAGACTCTAAAGAAAGTAGTTGAGTGTAACTGGTGTGATTCCAGGATGCACTAGTAGGGAAGTTGGGATGTGAGACAAGAGAAGGAAGCCTATACTGAGTGCATTCATAAACAGATTACCATCGTGGGCAACTATGCTTATTTCTGCTGGGGACCTCTAAAAGATGGCATGGAAACCATTATCCCACTCCAGGGGTAACTCTCCAATATTTGGTTGTGTCATTTCTCTGGTCAGCAAGGAAGCTGCGTATGCATCCTCTAATTCTTATTTGCCATTAGTTGAAAGCCGCTCCCAGGGGCATTAATCCACAGCACTGCAAGGAGATGCTAGCAGGACTCCTGTTGGTGGCATGTGTTGGACTAGTGAGTGCCCAGGGGATATGAGTGGGGTAGACACCTGTTACACACCTGATGGTTCCTGATTGGCTTCTCTTCCCCTTGACTCTCAGCAGTTCATCTGATTTTGCCAACTTCCACAGTCCCTGATGCAGATCTTCTTTTTGCTCCATCCAGAAGAACTAGCATCTTTCTAATGGCCTATTAGTTCTAAAATGGAACCAGTTGATTGGTTCTAATTAATAAGAACCAGAAATGTTGGTTCCTTATGGTTTTTACACCTAAAAGGTTTTGTAAATACAATCAGAGAAAACACTTGTTGGAGACTCAAATACAAAGTTCTATTTATTTTCAATAATGAAAGCAATACAACAGAGAGAAATTAATCTACTAATTTTTAAATCTAACACAATCGGGGGTAGTTTTGTGCTAAAGACTAACTAAAAACACATTACTAGTAACAAAGTAAGACTGTTCTTCAGACTCTCTAGGGTTGTGTGTGTGTTTTAAAAACCGGGTGGTAAGAAAATACATGCTAGAGACATGTCTATCAAGGACTTGAAGAAAAGAACAGCCAAGAAGCAGGGTCCCCAAATATTACGTTAACAAAGGGAATATGGAGTTTTCAAAGCAGTCTAGAAATGAGAGCTCAACGGGGGATACAGAGTTTGGGATAGTCCATGTTCAAGGCCTTGTAATGAAATCTTTCCATATTTCTAGATTCTTAATTTGGAATCTACCACAATCTAGATGAGCTTCTGCCAAAAGATAGGAGGTTCTTTATTCATGCTGCCTGAAAAGATCTCCCTCCTAATTTTCCTCCTTTGACTTTGTCACTAACTCCTGTCACCAATATAGCAAGGGTTCCATTCCAGAAAAGGATTACTACTATGCAGACCAAGTTCTCTCTAGTTTAGATTTTCCTTTCATAAGCACACTGATACTGCCAGGGACTGCTCTAAATATATCCCATTTCTTTTATTTTTATCCTCCTACACAACTCTGCTTGGCTACAAAATCTGGGACTTAGAGAGCAATGGTAGTATTGGTCAAAAGACAAGTGTCAGCTCCAATGTAAGAATCTCTGAAGATCAACAGTCAAAACCCTTTTTTAACCACCTCATCTGCCACACCTTTTTTCTTTTCTCATTAGCTTGCCAATCATTTCTTGCGAAATTCAATCCTCCGAGCTACATTCTGAGCACCAAATTTTTTGACCAATGCATCTCTGGCAGCCTCATCATCTTTTTGCAAATCCAAGTCATCCTGTCGGGACCAAATGGGATACCCATCAGCCCTTCGACCAGACTCTAAAAAGGAAGAAGTAGCCTCTAGCTCACCGCTATTTTTTAGGAAGGCCTGTGTAACTGTTGACAAATCCAAGTTAAACTTTTCCATTAACTGCCGGATGATCTTGATGGCAGCTCCCACTTCTGGTGGAGAAACTTTTTCTTCTTCCTCCTCCTCCTCCTCCTCGTCAGGCTGTGTTTCTGAGTCTTCCTCCGGTGTAGGTGGATCATCATCACACATTGTTATGTGTATTTCAAAATCAGGGCTCTCATCCACCTAGAGAAAGTGATGAATACAACCAGTTCCTAATTATCAAGTCACAAACACTTACTCTTGTGTTATCTCGTCTCTCCCAACTACTGCCTTCTTACCCTTTTCACCCTAATCACACTGGATGTTCCTCTAATATGCTATGTTCCTTCTTACATTTACTCATGTTGGATGTGTATACACGTATATACCTATGTGATGGGGTAAGGGGGAATATGTGTGTAGGTGGTAGGTATATTAAGTGTGTGTGCATATGTGTGTATGTGTATGTATAATCACTTCTGGTATTACAACATTGGCAGCTACACTGAATATTAAAAAATATAGTATATGCACACACATACATATGTGTACCCATGTGTACATTAGATTATTTGTTGAAAGTCTGTCTGACTTCACTCAGACTGTAAGCTCAATAAGGGTAGGAATTGTACCTGTTTTGCTCATCACTACATCCCCAGTGCCTACCAATGCCTTCACATAATAAGTACTCAAAAAACATTGCTGTATGAATATATTAGGTTCTCCAAGCTATACCACATTTAGACACATTACAAAGCATGTTATGTGAGAAGAGACCTATGTAGGCCATGTTTGAGAGTTGTTGAGAGCATCTGAAAGTTTATGGAAAATGAACCAAATAGCAAAAACTAAAAAAAAACCCTCAAACTACAAAAGGCAACAATCTGGGGCCGGCCCAGTGGTGCAGCGGTTAAGTGCGTACATTCTGCTTCGGCGGCCTGGGATTCACCAGTTCAGATCCCGGGTGCAGACATGGCACTGCTTGGCAAGCCATGTGTCCCACATATAAAGTAGAGGAAGATGGACACGGACATTAGCTCAGGGCCAGTCTTCCTCAGCAAAAAGAGGAGGATTGGCAGCAGTTAGCTCAGGGCTAATCTTCCTAAAATAAATAAATAAATAAAGGCAACAATCCCTAAATTCTGCCAATTCCTGTGTATTCCTTCACTCATCAATTACACAAACTTTACATTACTTTCCTGTTTTAGACTGAGGCTTAGCCATTTTTCTTTGTGTTAGTAAGAAAAGTTAATTTACAATATCCTTTTTCTTGAAGATGATACGCACATATAATTTGGATTTTTTAAAATTACCCATTATTTTATGCCTCCTGCCTTTCTCTGTAACTATGATTAAATATGGGATTCCAACAGAGAATAAGAAGCTAGATTAAATACGGAAGAACCAAAACAATTCCAAAAAAGCTGTAAGTACAGGCATACCTCATTTTGTTACACTTAGCTTTACTGTGTGTTGCAGATAGTATGTTTTTTTACAAATTGAAGGTTTGTGACAACCCTGTGTCAAGCAAGTCTATTAGCATAATTTTTCCAACATCATTTACACACTTTGCATCTCTATCACATTTTGGTAATTCTCACAATATTTCAAAATTTTTCATTATTACTATATTTGTTATGGTGATCAGTGATCTTTGATGTTACTATTGTAATTGTTTTGGGATGCCACCATGCCCATATAAGATGGCAAACTTAATCGATAAATGTTGTGTGTGTTCTGACTGCTCCAATGACCAACCATTCCCCTGTCTCTCTCCCTCTCCTTGGGCCTATTCCCTGAGACACAACAATGTTGAAATTATGCCAATTAATAACCCTACAATGGCTTCTAAGTGTTCAAGTGAAAGGAAGAGGTGCATGTCTCTCACTTTAAATCAAAAGCTAGAAATGATTAAGCTTAGTGAGGAAGGCATGTCAAAAGCCGAGATAGCTTGAAAGTTAGGCTTCTTGAGGCTGGCCCGGTGGCGCAGACGTTAAGTTCGCACGTTCTGCTTCTCGGTGGCCCCAGAGTTCGCCGGTTCGGAGCCCACCTGCAGACATGGCACCACTTGGCACACCATGCTGTGGGAGGTGTCCCACATATAAAGTAGAGGAAGATGGGCATGGATGTTAGCTCAGGGCCAGGATTCCTCAGCAAAAAAGAGGGGGACTGGCAGTAGTTAGCTGAGGGCTAATCTTCCTCAAAAAAAAAAGAGAAAGGCTTCTTGTGTCAGTTAACCAAGTTGTAAATGCAAAGGAAAAGTTCTTGAAGGAAATTAAAAGTCCTACTCCAGTGAACACACGAATGATAAGAAAGTAAAACAGACTTATTGCTGACTGGAGAAAGTTTGAGTGGCCTGGATAGAAGACCAAACCAGCCACAACATTCTTCAAGCCCAAGTCTAATCCAGAACAAGGCCCTAACTCTCTTCAATTCTATGAAGGCTGAGAAAGGAAAGGTGAGGAAGCTGCAGAAGAAATATCTGAAGCTAGCAAAGGTTCGTTCACGAGATCTAAGAAGCTGTCTCCATAACTTAGACGTGCAAGGTGAAGCAGCAGATGCTGATGTAAAGCTGCAGGAAGTTATCCAGATAATTAATGAAGGTGGTTACACTCAACAACAGATTTTCAATGTCGACGAAACAGCGTTATATCAGGAGAACACACCATTCAGGACTTTCACAGCTAGAGAGAAGTCAATGCCTGGCTTCAAAGTACAGGCTGACTCTCTTGTAAGGGGTTAATACAGCTGGTGGCTTTCAGTTGAGGCCAATGCTCATTTACCATTCTGAAAATCCTAGGGCCCTTAAGAATTATGTTAAAATCTACTCTGCCTGTGCTCTATAAATGGAATGACATAGCCTAGATGACAACACATCTGTTTACAACATAGTTTATTGAATATTTTAAGGCCACTAATGAGACCTACTGCTCATAAAAAAAGATTCCTTTCAAAATATTACTGCTTACTGACAATGCACCTGGTCACCCAAGAGCTCTGATGGAGACAACCAGATAAATGTTGTTTTCATGCCTACTAACACAACATCCATTCTGCAGCACATGGATCAAGGAGTAATTCTGACTTTCAAGTTTTATAATTTAAGAAAAACTTTTCATAAGGCTATAGTTGCCATAGATGGTGATTCCTCTCATAAATCTGGGCAAAGTAAATTAAAAACTTTCTGGAAAGGATTCACCATTCTAGATGCCATGAAGAACATTTGTGATTCACAGGTCAAATATCAACATTAACAGGAGTTTGGAAGAAGCTGATTCCAGCTCTCATGGATGACTTTGAGGGGTTCAAGACTTCAGGGGAGGGAGTAACTGCAGACGTGGTAGAAAAAGTAAGGGAACTAGAATTAGAACTGGTGCCTGAAGATGTGACTGAATTGCTGCCATCTCATGAGAAAACTGTAACGGACGAGGAGCTGCTTCTTACGGATGTGAAAAGAAAGTGGCTTCTTGAGATGGAATCTACTCCTGGTGAAGATGTTGAAATGACAACAAAGGATTTAGAATATTACATAAATTTAGTTGTTAAAGCAGTGGCAGTGTTAGAGAGGATTGACTCCAATTTTAAAGAAGTCCCACTGTGGGTAAAATACTATCAAACAGTATCATGTGCTACAGAGAGACCATTCATGAAAGGAAGAGTGAATCGATGTGGCAAACTTCATTGTTGTCTTATTTTAAGAAACTGCCACAGTCACCCAAACTTTCAGCAACCACCACACTGATCAGTCAGCAGCCATCAACATCAAGGCCAGGCCCGCCACTGGCAAAAAGATTACAACTTTCTGAAGGTTCAGATAATGGTTAGCATTTTTTTAGCAATAAAAGCATTTTTTAATTAGGATATATACATTGTTTTTTTAGACATAATGCTATTGCACACTTAATAGACTATAGTATAGTATAAACATAACTTTTATATGCACTGGGAAACCAAAACACTCATGTGATTCACTTGACTACAACAATCGCTTTATTGCAGTGGCCTGGAACTGAAGCTGCAATATCTCCAAGGTAAACCTGCATACCAAAAGCTACACTTGCTTGATAAAAAAATTTAACTCTTTAAAAAATTACATTTATTCTCCTGAGAAGCATAAAAATGCTTTTAAAAGAAAAATCCATAGCCTTAACTTTAAAAAAATTATACTGAGATCAAAGTATCAAAATGGAATGCTTTATACTGTTTAAAAATAATTCTTCCCAATTTTTCTCCCTCTCTCCCTTCCCACTCAAGTTGTCCTACCAAAAACTAAAAGCTGCATGTCTAGAACCTAGGATCAGTCCCACTTTCCATTTTCCTCCTTGAACTTCTCTCTTACCTTTCTGGGCCTCAGGTGTATGAAAAGGTAGATACGATGACCATTTTCAAAGGAGAAAGACATAGGTAGGAAAAAAATGAGTTAAATTTAGTTAACATACCACAATCTCATCAAACTCCCGGCTGGCTTCTACAAGCATCTTTTTGACTGCTTCTTCATTCTCTTGGATCTCTTCCTTTACAAATTCTTCTTCAGGCAAGTCTGGAGTTCTCTTATTCTGTGGTTCTATTAAAGAGACGAACAGCATCAGATTAGAATTAGCCTCTTTTGCAGAAACCAAAAATATAGTACATGAGCTCTAGGCCAAAAGTAAGCCTGCATTTTCCTTTTCTACTAGAAGACATCTGTTTTGGTCAGAGGATAAGAAAAACACAACACATGC
Source organism: Equus caballus (assembly GCF_041296265.1). Classification (NCBI taxonomy): domain Eukaryota; kingdom Metazoa; phylum Chordata; class Mammalia; order Perissodactyla; family Equidae; genus Equus; species Equus caballus. The sequence goes on along the minus strand of NC_091686.1, from coordinate 24,487,289 downwards.
ATGTTCAATAATTTCTACTCTTGTTTCTGGAAAGTTGTACTATCCAAATGTGATAATTTTCCTAGGCTCTGATATGTAAAATAAAAATACTCTTCAAGCGTAATTCACTTTTTGCTTTGTATTTACAGATTTTGAAAATTAACAAAACTGTGCCATAAATTGGGTTCTCTGGGAAGCAGATTCTGAGATTGCGATTAACATATAAGGCATTTGGGGCGGCCCCATGTCTGAGTGGTTAAGCTCACGCGCTCCGCTTCGGCAGCCCAGGGTTTCAATGGTTCGGATCCTGGGCACGAACATGGCACCGCTCATCAGGCCATGTTGAGGGGGCGTCCCACATACCACAACTAGAAGGACCCACAACTAAAATATACAACTATGTACTGGGGGCGGTTGGAGAGAAAAAGCAAAAAAAAAAAGATTGGCAACAGTTGTTAGCTTGGGTGCCAATCTTTATAAAAAAAAAAAAAAGGGGGTTTATTAGAGAGTGCTTCCGGGAAAACACCTGTTGAAGAGAAGAAACCAAGAGTGGGCAGAGAGAGATCTGAGCTGTGAAATAGTTCCAACAGGGCCTCAGCTGAAACCAGGGAAAAGCTAGAGCTGGGAAGGCCTTCCGAGTTGACTGAGTTGGAGCGAGGGAGCCAAGACATTATAACTCCACATAGATCAGTCACTGGATGCTAGCCACCCTGAGATGACAGGACTATGCGCAAGGCAGCTCTCCCAGCTGCTGAAGGCAGATCTGGGAGATACATCACAACCCACAACACGCCATCTACAGAAAGGAGCAACTCCTAAAGCTAAACATCCTCCTGTTTCTCTTTTACTCTTAGTTCTCTGAGGATTTAACTCTGCTCTCTTTTCTACTTAACAAAAACTGACTACTAAGGGGAAATTCTCTCACATGCTACAACATGGATGAATCTTAAAGACATGATGCTAAGTGAAATAAGCCAGACACAGTAGGACAAATATTCTATGATTCTGCTTACATGAGGTACCTAGAGAGATTAAATTCATAAAGACAGAAAGTGGAATGGTGGTTGCCAGGGGCTGGGGGAGGAGGAATGGGGAGTTAGTGTTTAACGGGTATAGAGTTTCAATTCTGGAAGATGAAAGTTCTAGAGATGGATGGTGGCAATGGCTGCACACTTTATGCCACCAAACTGAAACAGTTAAAATGGTAAATTTATGGAATGGATACTGTACAATAAAAAATAAATTTAAAAAACAAACATAACTGTATACCAAAATAAGCCAATTTTATTTTCTATAAATTTTTTTAAAGTAGTTTAAAAAAGAAGTTTTATCTTTTAAAGATACATGCTGAAACAGATAAAATCGTATGATGCCTAGCATTTTCTTCAAAATAATCCCAGAAGTCAGGATGAAAGGTATAGATGAAAAAAATTGGCCATGATGTATAATCAGGTGAAATTGGGTCATGGGTACATGCAGTACAGTTCATTATACTTTTCCAAATGTTTGAAATTTTCTATAATAAAAAGTAAACAAATTATGGCACAGACACACAAGAACTTCAATATCTATTAAGTTAAAAAAAAAGCAAACTGTAAAACAAAATGATGTCTAGCGTGCTAATGTTACTATGAGCAAAAAGGACACAGCCAAGGGACAATAACAGAGGTTGCCTGTGGGAGAGGAACCAGGGGAAGGGTATGTAGCAGGGAGACTTACTTTTCACTATGCACCCTTTTGCAGTCTGAGTATATCTGTAGGATAAATTCCTAGAAGCAATATTGCCATGTTTAAGGGAATATGCATTTTAAATGTTAGATTTTGTCAAAATGCCCTCCAAAGAAATCACACCAGTTTTCTTCTTCTAGTAATGTAGGAGTGTACCTGTTTTTCACATACATCACTAACTCTGGGTATTACCCATTTTGTTCATTTTTGCCAATCTGATAAAATACATTTCCTTGCTGATTTACTGTTCTAAAACACACCACCACACACATTTATTATTTCAGTTTCTATGGGTCAGAAGTACAGGCATGGCTTATATTGGCCCTCTGCTCAGAGTCTATTTACTTTTATTTAACAATACTTCTGCATTTGTTTATTGGCCATTTATTTCCTTTTCTGGGAACTTCCTGTTCCATTTCCTTTGCTCATTTTTCTACTAGTTTTTCTTTTACTAACTTCTGCAAGCTCTTTGGTCCTGAAGGAAACCAACTCTGCAAAGTATTGGGAATATTTTTCCAGTTTGCCCTGTCTTTATTTATCATGAGAAGTTTTTGATTTTAAGTAATCAAATATATTAAAACTTTTTCTTAGTCTTCTTGGTTTCAGGACTATCCCCATGCTAATACAGTCACACGTGACTAATACAATCATGCGTGAGGACAGGTACACAACCTCAGAAATGCATTGTCAGGTGATTCTGTGGTCGTTTGAACATCACAGAGTGTACTTACACAAACCTGGATGGTACAGCCTACTACACACCCAGGCTAGAACCTTATGGGACCACAGTCATATACGCAGTCTGTTGTTGACTGAAATGTCATTAATGAAGCTCATGACTGTATTAAAAAGTATATTCTTCAGGGGCTGTCCTGGTGGCACAGCAGTTAAGTGTACACGTTCCGCTTCGGCAGCCCAAGGTTTGCTGGTTCAAATCCCAAATGCAGACATGGCACCGCCTGGGAAGACAAGCCATGCTGTGGGAAGCGTCCCACATATAAAGTAGAGGAAGATGGGCACGGATGTTAGCACGGGCCAGTCTTCCTCAGTGAAAAGAGGAGGATTGGCAGCAGTTAGCTCAGGGCTAGCCTTCCTCAAAAAAAAAAAAAGTATATTCTTCAGTGTTTTCCCTTAGTCATTTTAGGATTTTAATTTTTACATTTAAATACGTGATCAAAATATGTAGAGTAGGGTAAATCCTGCTTAATTTTGTCCCAAGTTCCAAATGGCTTCCCAGTAGGCCCATCACTACTGATTTAAAAGCAAGGCCCTACATGACCTACTTCACCCATACACACAGCCTTGTCCTCTCTCCTATTCTCCCTCTTGCTTACTCCATTCCAGCCACACTGATCTCTCTGCTGCTCCAAGAACACACCACCCACATTCCCACCTCATGGCCTCTGCACTTAATATTCCCTCCGCCTGGAACACTTCCTCAGATAACCACCTGGCTTGCTCTTTCATCTCCTTTGGTCTCTACTCAAACATCAGCCTATGTAGTGACCTTCCCTTAGCATCCTGTAGAGAAGAACCTCCTCCCCAGCCCTTACGCTGATTTACTTTTCTCTACAGCACTTAGCACTGCCCAGCTAGCATGTTAAGATCCATAACCGCAGGGACTTTTATTTATCGTTATATCCCAGCAGGATAACAGTAACTGGTACTCAAATATCTGCTGAATGAATGAATCTGAAATGTCACTTTTACCAAAAACAAAATTCCTACTAAGCATACTCAACGGAGAAACAGATTTACCTCCCCAGACTTCACCTGTTACATCTAATAGCCACAAGGAAAGAAAACGGAAGGGGGGGACTTGCCTTTTTAAACAAAAGGCTCCGTCAGTTTAAGCTGTCTATACCCACTAGATCAAAAGTGAAGCATCTTAACAGCTTGACACCGTGTCCTAACTGATGAGGATTTTAGGCTGGTTAATTTTAAACTGCAGATGAGAGGCAGGCTCCGACGACTGGAATTTGCTTGCCCCTTGAGAGACATTTGCATTTGTGAAAGAAGGGAGATGACCTTGTCTCCAGAAACTCTCAATGGGGAAGGCAAGAACTTAAGTTGGTTAGCGTCTGGCAATCTCATGTAAGTAATTTAGGGTGGTGGCTTCTGACCTTTACTTAATCCGATTTGATTCTTATCTAAAAGTCAGGGGATCACCCAATAGCCAGACCCCACCTGCACTGATACCATTTTAACTTTTTTTCATATTTTTTCCTTTGTCTTGTAAAGAGATGGCTCACATAACTATGCCTTATTTAGCCTTACTCTCCACTCATGTTTGCAGCAGAAGCGGCAGCAGCAGCTCCTCCTGCTCGTGAGTCCTGTCCCCACGCAGCAGGTCTGCCTGCCCATCAGTCCTGTCCCCATGCCGGCAGCAGTAGCACCTCCTCCAGCCTGTGGGCCCTGTCCCCCCGCAGCAGCCTGACTGCCCATGGGTCCTGTCCCCACGCTATTCCACACTATTCTCTAAATAAAAGAGCACTACTGCCAAACCTTGAGAGTCCAACAAATCTTTCAACTCCTCGACTCACCAACCCCGCATCACTAACCACACCTGAATCCCAACATTCAATTCAACTGCGTTAAAAGCTCACTTCCCCTGAGCACAACCCTTGTCCAGTGGGTGAAAACCTTCTCACAGGACTACGCACTCAATTAAGCCAAAACATGAAACCAAACTCGTCTGGCACGCCTTTAAAATGGTTTATATCGAACCCAGCTGAACATGGAAATACTTTTCCAAAACCAGTCTCTGAAATCTCTCTGAAAAGATAACTCAAGCTGGTAAACGCGTCGCCTTAGGGGGAAAAAAACTGGGTGGGTAGGAAGGGCGAGAGGACTTTCCATGCGCGCTTTTTGTACCTTTTGAACATCGAACCGTGCCAATATCCCAGATATTGGAAAAGCAAAGGAAACTCAGAGACGAAAACAATGCTGCACTTTTACCCGGATGTCAAGAGAGGGAGGGGCCGCGCGGCGCCAGCAAACACGCCACAATGGACGCCTGACACAGAGGGGAGGAGACGCCCCCGCCCCAGCACCGGGGTGAGCAGGGGGCCCGCGCGGCCGCAGCAGCAGGCCTCACCCCCGCTGTCGGCGGCCTCGGGGTCCTGCTCGGCTTTCCGCTTGAGTTTCTGGGAGGACGGGCTCACGGGGGCGTCGCCCAGCAGGTACTTGTGCTCCTGGCCGCGCAGGCGCTTGAGGTAGCGGTCCTTGAGGGACTGCCACGAGTGCTGGGTGAGCGCGCTCTTCTCCAGCGCTTTCCACAGGGCATTGCCGGTGACGGAGCTGGGCGAGCGGGCGTTTTCCTTCACGTAGGTCAAGATGGCCAAGTCGTCCGCGTCCGTGAACCCCATCCGCCCCGTGTACGGCTTCGGCTCGGGCTCCGCGGCGCCCTCGGCCGGGGCCCCCGGCTTCGTCTCCAGGGTCTGGTCGGCCGCCGGGGCCGGGCGCAGCCGGTAGGCCTCCAGCTCAAGCCTCTCGTTGCGCTCCACGCAGTCCAGGATGTACTGCGTGGAGATGAAGTCGCCCGAGGCCTCGGCCAGCGCCTCCCCGGGCTGGGCCAGCAGCACGGCCCCGGGCTCCTGCACCCGGCACAGGGTGCCGCCGCCGTGCAGGATGAGCGTCGAGAGCCGGCGCTTCGCCGGACTGGGACGCACGTAGAAGGACATGGAGCTGCCGTCCTCCCTCACGAACAGAGTCGAGGAATGAGTGGGCCCGTTGGGGTCTTTCCCCGAATCCATGGCCTCCGCCATAGCTGAAGAGAGGCACCAGGAGAGCCGCCCCCCTAGAGCGTCTGGCGCACACAACTAAACCAGCTGGCGCGCCCGACGCCGCGGCCGCGAAGCCTCGCAGTGCGCCTGCGCGGCTGCAGCGCGCAAAGAGCGCCCGCCCTCTCGCTCCGGAAGTGGTGGGGCTTCCGACCCTGACCTGGAAATTGCCGTCAGACTTCATCCTTTTTAGGCCGAGCCCTCGGGAAACATGGCTGCAGTGCAGGCGGCTGAGGTGAAAGTGGACGGCGGCGAGCCGAAACTGAGCAAGAAGTAAGTGTCGCTGCGGGTCAGTAAGGCCTTTGCGGTCGGAGTGTCCGGGTCAGGAATCACCTCGCGGCTCCTGGAGAGGTGGCTGTGCGTGGGGCGCTCCTGCCGGTTCTCGTGGGCACGGACGCGCCGGGACGTAGCCGCTACTCCCCGAAACTCTATCCCCCAGGATGCCCTGGGGCCGGCGGGGTTCCCCCGTCCTACTCCTAGAGTAAGAGAATACTGAAGACTGAGAGGTGACGGAGAGAAAAGCGAAACTTGACTCTTTCCCTTTCCTCTCTGAGAAATGCGTTCTTTTATGAGGAAGCCACGCCTCGATGAGGAGGTTGGAGAAATGTTAAATACCCTAGCTTTCCAGAAAGACCTCCAAGTTTTCCTTGGCCTCACCAAGGCCATTCTGAACCTTCCATATAGAAGAGATCAGTTCTGAAACAGTGTCCTGCACCTATCCATATTGGCTATTCCAGGGATCTGTGAGTATTGAGTGAATGAGCAGTGTCTAGCAGTAAGGACTGCCTTCTTCAGCCCAGTACACCAAGCTGCTCCTACACTGCTGGGTATATCTTTGCTAATCACCCCAAATCCTTGGAGTATGAAAGTAAATTTAAACAAACCAGGATTAGCCGCTCTTTGACTACGTCTTATATTCTCTAAATACTCCACTCCCTATCAGCCAGGGCTCTTCATAGAACATAGGCAATGACTTTTCTCAATATCCCCGAAGATGATACATAAATAGTGCTATTTGAGAGGCATAGGAGAGAAATTAGTTCATTACATATAAAGGCTGTTTTATTGCGCGAGGGCTCAATTCCCTTGCAGAACCCTGATGGAACTGCACTCAACAAGTAAGAATTGGTGTTTCCTTTTGTGTCTCTGGGTTTATACTTCAAATATTCTAGAAAAATGGGAAAGGAAATACCTAAATTTATGGTTGATGGCACCCTAATATGTTGTCTTTTTTGAGAGTGTCTGATGGATCCCTATAAATGTTTAGAGCCTGGTCTTGGACTTCTGCCTTTGGGAAAAATTGACTGGATTTTGATCTTTACGTCAGTAATTGAATTTTAGGGTTGTATATCACAGATACCTCGTAGTCAAGTGCGATTTTAAGGTAAATTGAGGAAACTGACCAAATCCTTTCTACTGACTTTTCTTACATTATAGCAACCACTTTTTAAAATAGCTTTTGTGTGTCAGGCCCTGTGCTACAACTATACAGACTTCCTGTCTGATCTCAGTAATAACCTTGCAAGGCAAGTGTTAATACCCATTTTTCAATTTAGTAAGCTGAGGCTCTGGGTGATTAAATGTGTTGCTAAAGTGTGGTCTATCACTGATCCAGAGCTCTGGAGCAGAAATCTAAAATCAAGTCCGTAACTCCACAGCCCATGCTCTTTACACTGACTGCACCATACCTCTTCGTCACATTGTCTAAAAGAATCTGCCATTGATGTCATATGTTTCTCTAGGGACTACGGGCTAAAATAATTTGTGCATGCACCACGTAATGTTTTGGTCAGCAATATACTGCATATATGACAGTGGTCCCATGAGATTAGTACCATAGAGCCTAGGTGTGTAGTAGGCTGTACCATCTTGGTTTGTGTAACTACACTCTGTGATGTTCACGTTAGGACAGAATCACCTAAGGATGCATTTCTCAGAACATATCCCCATCGTTAAGCAGCACATGATTGTATTTCTTAATTGTTCTTTGGAACTTTCTTGGTCTGAATCTTTAGTGAGCACCATTTTATGCCAGTTATTTTCTCCGAGTTTAAGAAGAGAAGGGCTGCCTTCCAGGTGACTCATTCCCAAACGAAAGGCCAAATTTATTTGAATGCAGTAAAGAATATGATCCCTATAATTCTCTTGCCTTCCAGTGTTAATGTTTAAACATAATGTAGTCTAAGACCCTTCCTGAAATTCTCCTTTCCTTCTTGTTTCTAGAACTCTAAACAAGTCTTATCTTTACCTCAGAGGTCCTTTTGTGTGGTTTACTTTTTAGCTTCATCTAGAGTTTGCAGTTGATAATGATAATTTTATATACTTCCCATTGCCATCTTTGTGGCCAGGTATTTCATCTCCAGGAGAGACCACATGTGAGGGGCTGCAGAAATACTGCCTTATGTCCTATCTCCCATCTTCTAGAATTTTGTGATCATTTCTACCTGCAAACTGTTGATTGACTCGCTCTTGAGTTTTGATGCAGGATCTGCACCTCTTTTTTACCATAGCCAGGACCAGGAACATTGTCAGTTACAGTTGCAGCACAGTAAATGTTACAGAGTTGCTGTCAGTTAAGAGGGTCTTACGTAAAATGGGACACTAAAAGGTACAATCTCCCCCATCCCCCTCACCCAACCCATAAGACTAGGAGTGCTGGTTGGGTGTGTATATACTGTCTGTCCCATCTGACACCACATCTCTGTGTTTCCTGTTAGGTGGTGGTAATCGTTAGTTCCAGGGTGTTCTGCCATGTTGATGCAAGCTGCTGTAAGGCTTGTTAGGGGGTCCCTGCGCCAAACCTCCTGGGCACAGTGGGGGCAGAGGGAGCTGCGACTGTGTCAACTTGCTCCTTTCACAGCGATTCACAAGGACAAGCCACTTTCTAATAAAAGAAGGTTGGTGCCTGTTACCTTCTTTATTGCTCTGGGAGCAAAATTCCTTCCCTTACTAAGTTCCTGTCTTTTAAGCCTTTGGACTTGTTACTAAGGAAACAAAGAGCCCTGCTACCAGAATCAATGGTCCGTTTTCGTTTTCTCTTTAATAAATTCGAATTCTCAATCCATAGATTCTTGAGATGACTTTTGGATCTTATTCTAGAACAGTGCAGAAAACAAAACCCGTGTATGAATAAAGAATTTCTAATACGGTATTTTCTCTTTCCTGTCTTTCTGAAATTTGCTCCTGAGATTAGTTTGGTTTCTAGTCTTAGTTCTATCCCCAGGGCCTTTTTGGCTTATCCTTATGACTGATTTGATTTAAAGAGCAACACCTAGTTGAATGGAACACAGGTTTATTATGTTAATACTAGGAAGAACTAGATAGGCTTAGATGCCTGCTGACTCATTACAGCACAGTAGGCCTGGCACACTGTTCTGGAAAGGTTGTCTTCACAGCTGTTAGAAGACAAATTATATCCAGTCGGAGATGCCTGCTTTGAGGCCCTGAGAGCCAGTTTTGTTACTTAAAAGATGACCATTTGAAATCCCCAATTAAGTTTTTTTAATTGAGTTATTCTAAACTCACTGAAAATTAAGAATGTGTCCTGAAGCCAGACAATATGCAATCGTGACTGAGGATCATTTGCCGTGGTTCATTATTATAGGATATTCAGTTAACATTGGTGGTTTGAAAGAATGATCAATTCTATTTGGATAATGAGGGTATCCGTCTCTACCCAAATCTGTTTGGTTTCTGGGTTCAGATAGCAAGATTTCAGATCATAAGGGATACCAAGTTGTCCAAATTAGTTTTTGAGTCTCAGGTGATAACTATCAAGAGTTTGGATAGTGAGGGATTTGACCAGAAATTTATCCGAATTTGTAAGGTTTCTGTCTTGGGTGCAGAGAGTGAAGGGTTAAGATAGTGAGAGATAACCTAGAATAGCTCACATTTGTGTTCTTACTAAATGCTAGGGACAGGGTCGTCTGTTTACATACATTATCTCAATCCCCACCACATTTGGGGAAGGGAATGTCTATTATTATTTCCATTTTACAGATGGGCAGAAGTTAAGTCACTTGCTCAAGTTCACATAAGTGGTAGGTAGATGTGTCAGGATGTACTCCCAGGCATCTGACTCCAAAGAGGGTATATCATCACCTATGCCATGTTGCTGTGTACACTGTTCTACTGAGTTTGTCGTCATAGTCAGGCTCCTGTGCACAGAGTGAGACCAATGCTGAGGGCCATTGTCAATGCACTGATCAGTGCTGAGGGAGAGACTGTCAGCAGAGTATTCCTTGAACTCTGAAGAGCCGCCTCTCCCCCACCCCACCCCAGACTAACCCACTCCTTAGGGGAGAGTAGACAGGTGGCAGACAGAGCTAGAGATGTTGCCTTATCACAGGTGTGGTACTCTAGGAACTTCATATTCTACAGAGGATACCAAACAACTAAAATTCAGTCCCTGGCCTCAAGGAGCTCCCTAGCCTAATTAGCTTGAGAAAAGCCTATCTTGCTGATTTTCTGGGAAACCTTTTTTCCTGTTCTATATGTAAATTAGTGTGTAGGCTTTTCTTTGTCCTGGTGTATCTTAGCTTTAGTTGGGATCTAATGCCAAAGACCTCAGACTGGAAAGCAGAAACTGAGAAAGATCTCTCACATCTTTATTTTAAGCTAATTTTTTCCTTTGTCTCTTTCACATATAGAGTTCAGTGACTAAGAGCCTAGAGGTGGGGGTGTAGAACTGGGCCAGAGCATTTACCCCAGGCTATTCATATTCTTGATGAGTGGCTATGGGGCAGAACATAGTAGAGGACTCTTCAAGCAGCTATCACATTGAACATCTTCATTTTCCCAACAGTGAGCTAAAGAGACGCTTGAAAGCTGAGAAGAAAGTAGCAGAGAAGGAGGCCAAGCAGAAGGAGCTCAGTGAGAAACAACTAAGCCAAGCCACTGCCACCAACCACACTGCTGACAATGGTGTTGGTGCAGAGGAGGAGAGCCTGGACCCAAATGTGAGTCCTCTGACCACCACCTGGCTGGGCACACGGAAGCTTCTGGTGGAGCGTGGCAGATTCCTTGGGACCAGACAGTAGGAGGGACCTGTGACTAAGATGACAAATAGGAACTGGAACTGGCACTGGGCCCTGGGTCACAGCAAAGAGATAGGAGTGGGCCTACCACCCCATCTGGTTAAAGGCATAGGCCCTGAGTATTTTTCTAATCAACTCCCAACAGACATTTGGGAGAACCCAGTACTTCCAAGTGACTGATTAATCTCCTTGGAACTAGCTGGGCCTTATAGCAGCCCCAGAGAAAGTGTCTCCCTGAAGATGGACTAGGGTTTACTTTAGACAGGAAATTGGCAAACTGTGGTCCACAGGTCAAATGCAGCACTGCCCCTCCCCCCCAACCCTCCTTCTTGGTTTTGTAAATAAAATTGTCTTGGAACACAGCCATGCCCATTTGTTTACGTATGTCTGAGGCTGGTTTCACACTACATTAGAGTAGTTGCCTCAGAAAAAGTTTGCTGACCCCTGCTGTAGAATATTTCTTTTTTACATTCTCCAGGCTTTGGGGAAAAGTCTGATGTGTGGCCAGGGGTAGGAAAGTAGGAAAGAAGATAAGTGATTCACTATCCAGATGGTTCCACAAAAGTGGTAACCAAGGCCACCTATACCATTTAACTTCTATTATTTTAGGAAGAACTCTGATTTTTCTTTTTGTTGAATCTTGCGTTTTGGAATTCTGGCCTTCATTTCCAGCTGTGTATCTGGCCATGCTGCATATTTTAAGTGCAAATCTCACTCCATATCCAATCCCGTGATTTCAACAGTGCAGATGGCTCAGTTAAAGAACCTCAATGGAGGCCAGCCCCATGGCTGAGTGGTTAAGTTCATGCACTCCACTTTGGCAGCCCGGGGTTTGCCAGTTTGGATCCTGGGCACAGACCTACACACTGCTCATCAAGCCATGATGTGGCAGCATCCCTCATAGAAGAATTAGAATGACTGAAACTAGAATATACAACTATGTACTGGGGCTTTGGGGAAAAAAAATAAAGAGGAAGATTGGCAACAGATGTATGCTCAAGGCCAGTCTTCCTCATCAAAAAAAAAAAAAAAAAACCTCAGTGTATTGGGGCTTCTCTGAGGCAGAATACAGTACTCTGCTAGATGGGCCGCTGTTCGGACCAGGTTCAACTTCTCAAAGCTCTTTTTTTTTTTTTATTACAGCAATACTACAAGATCCGCAGCCAAGCAGTCCACCAACTGAAGGTCAGTGGGGAAGACCCGTACCCACACAAGTTCCATGTAGACATCTCACTCACTCACTTCATCCAAGAATACAGCCACCTGCAGCCTGGGGACCACCTGACTGACATCACCTTAAAGGTGGCAGGTAGGAAGCCTTCCTGGCAGTTTGCTGAGCTCCCACAGCAGGCATACCTCTCCAGTAGCGCAAAGAAGGGTCTGGGGTGGTCTTGGCTTTCAAGCAGCTTGTGTCTAAGGCTGCTTTACTAGGGACAGTGCCAGTGTATCTATTCACAGAGAGTAGAGCAGCCCTGAGGCGTGAGATCACATTCCAGTGGTGATGCTGCAGAGGAAGGGGCATTGTCTCAGGGGGACTCCTAGCCTGATGCTCCTGCTCATTCATAGTCCTTTATGAGGACTTCCCTTCATCTGTGGGAGCCATGGCCCCAGGCTCCTAAAAAATGTGAATCTGTGGCCTGAAAATGCTTTGTGCTAGTCTGTCATTTCTAGAACATTGTTATTTTGGAGTTTAATATCTTGTGTGGGATCTCTTCTTAATTAAAAAAAATTTAAATCTTTCATTCCCCCCCCAAAAAAATAATAAAACTATTAGTTGTAGAAAATTTAGGACATTGAAACATGCAAAGAAGCACACAGAAAAGTTTAGTTAGCCATAATGCTACCACCCAGAGAGAACCTCCTGCCTATAGCTAAATGCCCCCAAAATTTCTTTTTCTTTGAAGTCCAGTGATTTTACCCAAATACGTCTTCATGCTAGTCATTCTGGTTAACATTTTCAGTACCCAGTGTGCCCTTTAAATACGTGTTTTCAAGTCTATTTTAGAAAGTTTTTCTTGAATATAATTTTTTGTATTCTGTTTCTTGCTTTGGTTTACTTTTGGGACTCGTTTTATCCACATGTATCTTTGCTGCTTTTTGGTATTTGTCACTCTTTCTCACATCCTTTTTATCTCTTTCTGTATACTTTGATTTTTTAATTTTATCCTCCTTTCCACTTTGTTTCTCTCAAGGCATTATTTGTTGTATTTATTCACTCCTGTTTCCTTTAGTCTTCATTTCCGAGATGATTTTTTCACTTTCTTTCTAATTTTTTCATGTGTCACCTCATTTCTTAGTTTTTCTGATTCTAACTTGTGTTTTCATGTTTTGTGTTGTCATCTTAATGTCTTTCAGCTCAGTGCGAAATAGAATTTTGTTTTTTCTGAGCCTGTCTTTCTTAAGTGCTTTCACTGTGGGGATGTTACTCTCCTTATTCTCTCTTTTTTTGTTTAGTAACTGTGTGTGGTATTTGACCACATTACTTATTTTTGTATGAAATTAGTTTTCCTGAATGTTAACAGGAAGCTTGGTTCAGGTAGCTTTTCCAGCTTCACTGAGCTCCCTCTTCTGTTGTTTTTGTGAAGTGTTCAGAAATATAACAGCTTGCTTTCTGAGATTTTCAGGCTCTCTTGCCCTTCCTCACTCTTGTTGGACCTTTTTTTCTTTTGCCTCTGTTTTCCTGGTCTGGTTCAATTTTGTGGGGCCTTGTGTAGAAAAGATCCCTGGCTGTAAACTTTAGAGAGTTCCTGGGGCTGCACTAAAGGGCTTCGGCCCCTAGACCTTCATAATGCAGCCCATTGTACTCACTTATGTGGCAGTAGGCAGATCCCCTCCCAGATTCAGCTGCTCTCCTCCCCTCAGCCTGCCACATTTTCCGGTGAATACTTATGGCTGTTTGGGAGATTTCCAGTTCTCAGACCCATCAGACGCCCTGTTGCTATCTACAGCTTTTTCCTGAATGGAGGTCTTGGGGCTCTTGGTGGTTTGCCCCATTGCTTGTATTTGGGGATTCTTGGGAATACCTTCCAACATAATTTTGTTGTAAATTTCGTCCACAGTTTTTTGGCCTTGCCTATCTAGTTGTCCTTTCTATTTTTATGTGAGGATTCAGGAAGATCCCAAAACAATGCTGGCACCAACACTGCCATCTTCTAGGAATCCAATAAGCATCCTTCCTGCACATTTTTAATTGGTTTGACTGGTGATCATTATCATGAAGAAAAAGGCAGGGCTTAGGCATCAGGTTAAAATCAAGTTGTTCTACTTTATGTTCTGCCCAGACGTAAATAATACAGAGAGAGCTTTTTGGAACTGATATCACGAAATGGCTTCTGGTTCTGTCAATCAGTATTTTTGCTGTTCTTTTTCTAGGTAGGATTCATGCCAAAAGAGCTTCTGGGGGAAAGCTCATCTTCTATGATCTTCGAGGAGAGGGTGTCAAGTTGCAAGTCATGGCCAATTCCAGGTATATAGAAATATCCAGTTATAAGCCTTTCTAGTTTGGCCCAGAGCAACACAGTTGGGGACAAAGGTCCGTGTGCTCTTCTTTTCCCATTAGTATTTAAAGTTAGAAGAAATGGGGTATGGTTGGGTAAGGCTGAAAAGAGAATAAAAAGGCCATCTGATCACCTGAAGAATAATGACTGCTATCAGGTTGTGTGGCAGTTAAAAATAAAAGGTAATACTTTTTTAACAGTTGACTTTGAATCTGAGCTTCCTCTTCAGCTCCCAGTAATTAAGCATTAACAGTTTAGTGAAGGTTCCAGAGTAAACCAGTGGTCAGTGTTAATTTGGAATATTGTATACTGAATTACATTTGCCTTTCACTCAGGAATTATAAATCAGAAGAAGAATTTATTCGTATCAATAACAAACTGCGTCGGGGAGACATAATTGGAGTTCAGGGGAATCCTGGGAAAACCAAGAAGGGTGAGCTGAGCATCATTCCCTATGAGATCACACTGCTGTCTCCTTGCTTGCATATGTTACCTCATCTTCACTTTGGCCTCAAAGACAAGGTAAGCTCTCGTGGCCTCCTAGCTGTGATTTATCAGACCATTGAAGCAGACATGTCAGTGATTTCTCTCTGTTGCTTTTGGTTTAGGAAACACGATATCGTCAGAGATACTTGGACTTGATCCTGAATGACTTTGTGAGGCAGAAATTTATCATCCGCTCTAAGATCATCACATATATAAGAAGTTTCTTGGATGAGCTGGGCTTCCTAGAGGTGATGCAGAGTTCCTTAGCTGACGTGACTAGCCACCTTGCTCTGCTTGCCTCTTACTACTCCTTCTCTTCCCTTTTCCGGGGCATGTCCTGTGTCAGTATCCTTTATGCTCAGTGAAAAGTCCCCTTTTTTGCCAGTGTCTTTGTTCTGTTTTTATTTAGTGCCCTGAGTAGGAAGACAGGATCTGATTGCTAAGATAATGGACAAAGTGTAGGGCTGTCCACACACTAATGATGCCACGTTCAATGTGTTATCAACTCATTTTGCTTTTTTGTAGCGTTAAAAAAAATTTTTAGTTTTTATTCAATTTATCTAAATGGAAAAAAGTTTTTTTAGGGAAATTTTGGGGAAAGCATTATTTAGAAACATTTTTTTTAATTGTATGAGAAAGGTGAGTGCATGTAAAACAAATTCAAACAATAAAGAAAGAGAAGCAAAACCAAAGTCTCCTTTTATTTATCCCAACTAACTTCCCTCCCCAAACTTGAGTTTGGTCTGTATCATTCCATGCCATTTACTATGCATATATACATACACACCTGTGCATGTTGCAGATGGGTACATGTGTAAATGTTTTGGGAGGGTTTTATTTTTTGCTTTAAACATGAATGAAGTCACATTATATGTATTGTGGTGGATCTGGTTCGGGTTTTTTTTTTTTGGCTTTTTTCCACTTACTATAATCTGGAGCCTTTTGCATGTCTATCTATCTATCTATATTCCTTTTTAATGCTGCATAAGTTATTTCCCCTATTGATAGTTTAGGTTTCTGTTTTTCTTCTATCATGTTTCAGTGACCATCTTTGTGCTCAGGTACAGCTGGGGATTTTTGGGGGGTTTTTTTTAAGATTTTATTTTTTTCCTTTTTCTCCCAAAACCCCCAGTACATAGTTGTGTATTTTTTTTTTTTTTAGTTGTGGGTCCTTCTAGTTGTGGCATGTGGAACGCCGCCTCAGCATGGCTTGATGGAGCGGTGCCATGTCCGTGCCCAGGATTTGAACCAGCGAAACCCTGGGCTGCCAAAGCAGAGCGTGCAAACTTCACCACTCGGCCACGGGGCCGGCCCCATGCAGCTGTTTCTGTAGGATGGATTTCTAGAAGTAGAATAACTAAGTCAAAGGATATAAGCAGTTAAATTTTTAATACTGCAATTTGAACTCAAGGCTATACCCATTTAGATTCCCACTTACAGCTTGCGAAAGTTTATGGTACTATGTTAATAGTGTTTGGTATTAATAGAAATTGAGAAACTGCTCTGGAAAATCAAGTTAACTACTTTTTTGTCAACCAGTTGCACTTTACTATTGAACTTAACTATACTTGGGGCTATAACAGGTTTAGACATGCAAAGCATGAGCTATCCCCAAGGTCTCTGGTTTGAGGACCTCTGTCTGTGGACTGAATGTTTCTCCCTGTCTTTTAGATTGAAACTCCCATGATGAACATCATCCCAGGTGGAGCTGTGGCCAAGCCTTTTATCACATACCACAATGAGCTGGACATGAATTTATATATGAGAATTGCTCCAGAACTCTACCATAAGGTAATTAATAAGAAGATGCCCTGTTTCCTTAGAGAAGCAGGAGGTTGGAAAACCATTGGCTAGGCGGGTATAGTCTGATTGAAGAGGAACAGTGAGCGTAGACTTGCCAGGAGAGTATTCTAATTTGTCAGCCTTGTGAGTGTTACACTTCGACTTTCTCTACAAGATCAGTAGAGCACTGCAGGTCAGAGGGCAAAGGAATTGTCTTTCCTAGGTCTGTAGATCCTCCTCACCTACTTTGGTTCTCATAATATTTTAAGTTTACACTCCTCCTTGGATTAGATCTGATTTTAGTCTTTCGTAGCAGAAAGAGCTTAATCCTGTCTGGAAGCTGGAAATAAATATCTTGAAATCACCAGAATAAATATAGAAGACTGTCTTTCAATATTCTTAGCTGCAGGCAACAGAATCTGTTATAACTAGTTTAAGCAAAAAGATAATGTATTTCTATATATAAGGAGGCTCGTAATTTCCAGGAGGATCAGAGAATCAGGCTTGGAGACCATACAGTTACAACACTGGGCTGTTCCCATGGAGAACCCCGTATCTTTTCCACTAGGGGCAGTTACCACAGCTCATAACCCTGGCACTAGGCACAGGTCACTGCCATTAGGACCTCTGCAGTTACTACCTCTAAAAGCTCGATATCTCTGGCCCTGTTCACCAGAAGAATTCTTTGCAATACCCGCATCTTCTTTCAGTAGCTTCCACACATCTCAAGGTGTGTCTGATTGGTGGGGAGTTGGGTCACATGCCTGTATCCTAACCCCAAGAGAGCCTTCTTTCTTGGAGATGGGGGACACCACAGACCACGGAAGGTCCTGGGAAGCCAAAGTGAATGGTGTCTATCCACTACAAAGGCCTAAAGAGAGGACAGTACTCACCATTTGGATAAAGACCTGAAAGCATGACTGAGCTGTGAAAACCAAGTTACAGCTTTTAGAGACAAATTTTCCAGAGCTATTAAGACAAGATTAGCTGCTGTGACCATGGCCACATGTTGTTATTAGATGCTGGTGGTTGGTGGCATTGACCGGGTTTATGAAATTGGGCGCCAGTTCCGGAATGAAGGAATTGATTTGACTCACAATCCTGAGTTCACCACCTGTGAGTTCTACATGGCCTATGCAGACTATCACGATCTCATGGAAATCACAGAGAAGATGATTTCAGGTAACGACCCCCCCCCCACCACCACCACCACCATCGGCTCCCTTTGTCCTTCATGCATGTCTGAAGGGCTGGTGTGCTGCTTACAGGAGGACTTCCTTTTGGTCCTCTTTAAATGACAGATTTCTTTCCCAGGGATGGTGAAGCACATTACAGGCAGTTACAAGGTAACCTACCATCCAGATGGCCCGGAGGGCCAAGCCCAGGAGATTGACTTCACCCCACCCTTCCGGAGAATCAACATGGTAGAAGAGCTTGAGAAAGTCCTGGGGGTGAAGTTGCCAGAAACTAACCTTTTCGAAACTGAAGGTAAAGTGATGCACCCCTCTGTTCTATGGCCCTCCTTCCTGGTCAGCTCTGAATTAGGTCAGGGCTAGAACTTCCCACACCACTCTCTTTATATACTTTTTTAGGGGGAACTGTGATATTCTCTCTTCTAACTTGTACATTTGTATTACAGAAACTCGCAAAATTCTTGATGATATCTGTGTGGCAAAAGGTGTTGAATGCCCTCCACCTCGGACCACAGCCAGGCTCCTTGATAAGGTGAAAGGCCATTTGCTTCTAGTACATGCCCTCATCCAGTGGTCACTAGCCACCTGCCCCCTATGACAGTGTACTCCACTGTGGAGAAGTAACTCGTACAGCTTCGCAGGAAAGCTCTAAAGAGAGAAATGAGAGAATTAATAAGTTTTGAACTCCTGCTATACTAAGCTTTGTGCCAAAGAGTTGGGTATGTTATCTCAGTTAGTCCTTAACCAGCCCTATTGAGAAACTTAGGATAAATCCTTATAGCGTTAGGTGTGGGTAGGAGCTGAGTCCTCTTCTGCCAAGACTGGGACAATCAAAATGCTATTCAGAAGGGGTCTCTAGTTCTGCTTTGTTTTCTCCTTAAGCTCGTCGGGGAGTTCCTGGAAGTGACGTGCATCAACCCTACGTTCATCTGTGATCACCCGCAGATAATGAGCCCTTTGGCCAAATGGTAAGATAAAGCATTGTGTTTCATTTACCTATTGCTGCATAACAACCTCAGAACTTAGTGGCATAAAACAACAATTTATTAATTCTCAAAATCTTGTAGGTTCATTGGGTAGTCTCTACATAGTGTCAGCTAAGGTAACTCAAGTGGCTTTTTTCAGCTAGGAACTCTGCCAGGGTACCTTCTCCTCCACATGGGATCTCACCCTCCAGAGCGTCTTCATGTAGCCTCTCTCTGGCAGCATAGGCTGGGCTTCCTTACATAGTCGCTAGGCTCCAAGAGGAAGCATTCCAAAAGAATAAAGCCCAGGGTGCAAGCACATATCAAGCCTCTGCTGATGTCCCATTGGCCAAAGCAAGTCATGTAGGCAGACCAGAGTCAGTGTGACAGGGACTGCAGAAGGGCATGAATACAGGAGCTATGGTTCAGTGCAACAGTCTACCGCACAGGTTTGTGAAGATAATTAAAGCTTCCTTATCTCTAATCTTCCTCACTATTGTACTAAATGATTTGGTGCTGAGAATGCATGCAGGCTCCAAGTCACAATCAGTAACACTTTTAATAGAATTCAGGAACTCTGTTGTACCAGATATTATTAGTGAACCTGTATATTCAGCCTCTCCTTTGGTCTCCTGTCCCCAGGCACCGCTCTAAAGAGGGCCTGACTGAGCGCTTTGAGCTGTTTGTCATGAAGAAGGAAATATGCAATGCCTACACTGAGCTGAATGACCCCATGCGGCAGCGGCAGCTTTTTGAAGAACAGGCCAAGGTAAGGAGGGAGAGTGTGAGCAAAGGCACATATTTCATCGGTGTGCCCACTGACTGGAAAATATCAGCCTTAACCCTGGTCTCTCATTGTCTGCATCTCTTGGTGACTTCAACAGAAATGAAGGATAAAGCCACAGGCTCCTCCTCCCTCCTCCACGGTGAAGTCACACTTGAAGATGGAGAACTTGACTAGTTTGGGCCCTAGAATTTTCTACATAAGAAGAGCTTAGGCATGATTATCTGTGAGGGCAGTGTGAGACTTCTCTTGAAAATGTTTGCCTAAGAAGAACATAATTTTCATCAGATGGCACATTTATTGAGGTGGCTTGGGGATGAGAGGCAGGTAAAGAGTCATGAAGACAGAGCCCCCCAGGCTGCCTGCACTAGCACTGCCATTGATGGGTAGTTTCTGGAAATGGGAGAAAGATTCTTAGGAGTCATCAGAGTCTTGGAAAGTCAGTCTCACTGGACTCACAGAGCCCCAGGCAGTGGAGGTGTTTTCATTTCACAGAGAAATTTGCATGTGTTCTGAAGTGGATTTCATCAGTCCTGACCTCTGGGTCTTTGAGAGAAATGGTAAACCCTCTGAACATGCTCACTCAGACACTGAGAGACAGTGCAGCCTGGAGCATTGTCACTGTTTGGTTCTCTCCTCGTCTAGGCCAAGGCTGCTGGCGATGATGAGGCCATGTTCATAGATGAAAACTTCTGCACCGCCCTGGAGTACGGGCTGCCCCCCACCGCTGGCTGGGGCATGGGCATCGACCGCGTCACCATGTTTCTCACAGACTCCAATAACATCAAGGTAAACAGCCGCCCTCTACAGCACACACTGTCCTGAAGGAGCGCCACTCTGGTGAGGGGGCGCACGGTGGGCCAGGAGAATAAAGATAGAGCTTTGGGCTGGAAGGAGGACAGGCAGAGGAGTGACATGCAACTTCAAAGGAGGAGGATCAGAGCATCTTGACCTTATAGGGTCTGGGGTTTTCCTTGGCCTGAGGCAGAAGGAATACTAATTGTTTGCATTTCCTAAGGACCTAAGGAACGTGCTAGGCCTTCTACATGCCTTATCTCATTTAATTTGTCAGCCCCATGAGGTACAGACACTGTCATTACCCGATTTTTATAGACGAGGAAATCATATTTGAAGAGAATGTCTGTATTTATTTTTCTGACATCGTGCTCTAAGCAGTGCTGTGCTTTTGTCCTTTCCCATCCTCTGTCATTCAGAGGGACTGAGTTGAAATAAAAGAACAGATCTTTGGATTTTGGTCATAACAAGAACCAGAGGCAAAAGGAATGGGTGGATAGCTGTGGAAAAATTGAGTCCCTCTTAGCTTCAAAATGCGTTTTCTCTCCTGTAGGAAGTACTTCTGTTTCCTGCCATGAAACCCGAAGACAAGAAGGAGAAGGAGAATGTAGCAACCACTGACACATTGGAAAGCACAACAGCTGGCACTTCTGTCTAGAAAACAATCATTGCAAGTCATATAACTCAGGCATCTTTGCATTTCTGCAAAAGATCAAGGATCTTTTCTGCAAAAGATCCCTGCAAGGGAATTCTTGTGTGTTTCTATCCATTGACTATCACAGTGCAGGTCAGCAACCAGAGGAGAGAAGAGGAATTAAGATTTCCTTTTTATTCCTTGTTACCAAATAAACCATTTGTCTCTATTCTTTGTCCCATCACTCTTTTTACCTTTGGAATGTCAACTTTTTCTCAGATAGCCTAAAAAATGTTTAGGATTATACCACTTTATTCATTCGACAAATTTATATTAATGTGTGCTCTGTGCCAGGCATTGTCCTAAGGGATTGGGGACACAGCAGTGAACAAAAGCCAAATCCCTGCTCTCCTCCTGAAACTTAAATTCCTTCTTTGGGGGCAGGAGGGTGAGGGGCAACCAGACAAACAAGAAATAAGTAAATACATATTATATCCGGTAATGGTACATACTAAGAAGAAAAAGCAGGATGAGGGGACAGGAGCTCTTGCAGGAAGAGGTGGATGAGGGGACAGTGCTATTTTAAATATATGATCAGGGAAGACCTCTTCTGGGTGACATTTAAGTAAAGATCTGAGGGAAAAGGGTGATCCAGGCTAGAGGACTGCATTTGTGAGGAACAGCAAAGGGTCTAGTATGGCCAGGGGGGGACTAAAGGTCAGTGAGGGGCCTGGTCACACAGGCCCCTGTAAGCCATGCAGAGGAGTGTATATTTTATTATGAGTGAGATGGGAAGCCATTGGTGGGTTTTGAGCAGAGTTTTTTTTTTAAAGATTGTCCTAGTTAGCATGTGGAGGGCAACAGTGAAAACGGGGAGACCAATTACGCTGTTGCAGTTGGCTAGGGAGAGATGACGGCTTAGACTTGAGTGGTTTAAACTGATGGAGATGGTTACAAGTCTTTGGACTTTGCCAGTGTTCCTGAGGTCAAGAGAATTTGCTGATGACGTCTGGGTTGGGAGAAAAAGCAGTAAAAAATGATTTAAAGGTTTGGGGCTGGAGCAACTGAAAAGTACAGTTGTCATTTACCAAGATGGAAAAAACTGAGGAAGTGAAGGTTTGAGAGGGAAGGTGGGTTGTTTGGTTTTGAACATACTAAATTTGACATGCCTCTTAGACACAGTGGGAATAGTAAGTAGGATGTTGAATAGCCTGGAGTTTCCTCATCTTCAGCTCAGTTTGACTAGGCTGAGAATAACATGGGTATGGCTGAGGGCCTGCTGTTACAGGGGAGCACCTGATCCCTGACACAGGGAGGCAGCTGGGGGAACCTTCCTATGAGTCATCCAACAAAGGACTTGTCTTTTGCGCTTCAGCAAAACATCTGCAAGCGTCCCAGTTTGGGTGTTGCCAGTCTACTTTGACAGAGCAGCTTTCTGCTGCTGTAGCTGGGGAAAGGATCTAAGCGTGCCAAATTATCTAACTGGGAACTGCTTCAGAGAATGTTGAGCGTCTCCACCCCTTGCTGGTGTTTCAGCATGCACTCCAGGAGCACTTGGCAGTGGTGGTAGATGACCAGGTGGTTTTTCAAAAGAAACACTTCCATATGGCACATCCTTCAGCAAGGTGATGTTACTAAAATGAAAACAATCCTCTCACCAGGGGAGAGGGAATAGGGTCAAGATAAGGGACTGAACTTCAAGCAACACTGTACTGTCAATGTGGACCATTGAAAAGGCAACGAGGATTAATGAGGTCACAGGTGACCTCTAAATAGCTGTTTAGTAGAAGAGGACAGAAGCCAGCTGTCTGGCCTCAAGGAGGCTGGAGATACAGATGAACTAGAGCAGCAGTAGACAACTTTGTGGGATTTGGCGGGAAAAATGACAAAGAGGATGAAAGCTAAAAGGAAAAGGATTATAAAGTCCTCATTGCCTCAAAGAGTTGAAGGCTCCTAATTTGCTAACTGCCGTCCTGGGGCGAACAGAAAGGCATGTTCCCAACTTCATCAAGCTTCTAGACTTGTATGGAAAATAGATATTTAATAAATTACTCAAAACACTATAAAATGGCAGCTCTGGTAAATGCTTTGAAGGAGATGTCCATGGGATTATTGAGAAACCGTAACAGACCTAGTTAAGGAAGTTTCTCTGAGGACATTAGATCTGAGACCTGAAGGAAGATAGAGCACTAACTAGTCAAAGAAGGGGAGGAAGGGCTTCCCATGTGTGGCAAAGAGTACAAAGGCCCTGAGGTAGGAAAGAGCACAGAGAAGGCCAGTGACACTAGGGTACAGAAACCCAAAGAAATATGACAGCATTTGAGGCAGGAGGGGGCTGGTCACACAGAGCTGTGAGCCTTGCTATGGGATTTTGTATTTTAAGAGTGCTAGGAAGCCACTATTTAAGCAGGGGCATGACATCATATTTGTGTTTTGAAAACATCAGTCTGGCTACTCTGTGAAAAAGTATTTGAGTTGGGTAAGAAAAAGTGAAAGTCCAGAGGTTAGCATAGCAATCCAAGAGGGAGATGATAGCGGCTGGGACTAGGGTGTTGCAGTGGAAGTGGAGAGAAGCGGATGGATTCAAGAGACAGGAAGTAAGAGCAACAGGACTTGGTAACATATTGTGGGGGTTAAGGGAAGGGAAATGACTAGGAAGGTGACTCATTGTTTAGTTTATGCAACTTGACTGATGGTGGTATCAATTCCTGAGATAACCTTGGAAGAGGTTAATTCCTCCACCAGGATTACTGCTTCTTTAAAGACAGAAGAGGGAGTCAGCTGCAGATTAAAGATGTTAGGAATGAGGAGCAGGGTTCTTAGGCTTGAGGAGGGCTTTGGCTCTTTTCCTCTGAACTAGAGAGAAGTATGAGGTCAAGTAAGCTGCACTTCTGTCTCCTCTAACTTTTGAGGAGTAACAAAAGTGAATTCTCTCATCTTTAGCAATTGAGGTATACAATTGCTGGATAGTATAGGCTCCTGAACTATCCAGACTGCTATATTACCTATTTCTAGCAGTCTTAAGGTTTTAGACCCACGCTGTCCAACACGGTAGCCACTAGGCGCACGGAGCTATTGAGGAGTTAAATAAAATATATGATTAAAAATAATTTCACCTATTTCTTTTGACTTTTTAAAATGTAGCTATTAGAAAATTTTAAACTACATATCTGGCTCAAATTATATTTCTATTGGATAGCGCTGTTTTAGACAGAAGCTCATACTAGTAAAACACATCATTCTATTTGAATCATATCTTACCTGGGAGTCAGCTTGCACCCACCCTTTTCACCGGTGCCCAGGTGCAGCGCGGGAGGCTGCATGACCGCAAGCAGCCGCATCACCCCCGGCTACGCCCCCTGAAGGACTACAACAGCCAGCGTGCACTGCGCGCCTCTGGGGGCGGTGCCTGGAAGATCGGCCTCCTTGACGTCACGTCCGCTTCGAGCGCGGGTTCTGCTCGCTTCCTCCGAGGGAGCACGTTGTAGAGGTGGGAGGGGTGCGTCCGTGAGGCGGTGGGGTCGCGGGGCCTAGGGGCCGCAAGTGAGGGAGGCCTGGGAATCCTGGGAGGGATGCCCTCTGTCTGACTTTCCTGAGCCCGGTTTGTATAGGAAGAGGTTGTGAGGACGGCGCCTCTCCCAGGTGTGTCCCGTGGGAAAGTGCCACTCCTTCCGTGGAAACGCCAATATGCGCCGCGTGGAGCGCTCTCGCCGCGGGCGTGTGGTCCTCGCTCACCTGTACCCTGCCGAGCGGGCCCCACCCCCGGCCTCTGGAGCCGGCACGCTGCTGTGCTGCGGAGGGTATGATGCGGGCGCCTGAGCGAAGTAGGCTCACCTTCCGACACCGCTAAAGCGTTTTCTCCCCGGGCAGCCGACCTCCCTTAACTTTCCTTGAAAAAGAAGTGTGTCCTTAAGCTTTTCGCAACTGTTACAGCGTGCGATCTTGTGGGCAAAGGAATGCCTGTTTCACTGAACTCTTGTTGCATATGAAGTTATTCAAGATCTAAGAGATTTGAGTTTTAGTGGACCCAGCATAGCAAAACATTCATTTCAACTATTGTGCACGCTCTTCCAGACTCAGCTACGGGAATGAGGTGACGATACAGTTCTGGGCTGCCTCGTCTTAGGGAGGCACCGTTTATTATGGCAAGTTCTGTCTTCCTTGGCTGTTATGGTCTGTGATGTGTGCCTCTGGTTTAATTTCAGGTTGGTGCCACAGTATCTGCCTTCATACAATATACTGCCTTGTGATGCCCCCCTAGAAATGAGATAGAGATCCCTTGCAAACGGAGGATTCAAGGAGGATTCCAGGATCTCCCTCCCCTGCTTTTCTTTTGCTCCAAGAGACTCAAGACGTATGCTGGTTCTCTGACTTTAAAGTCACGGTTTATGTTAGTTCCTGCCAGATTCTTGTTTTAAATCACTGTGGTCTGATTTGCCATGACCATTTATTGCAATAACAATTATTGCACGTCAGAACTGTTAAAAGATAAACTGAGGCATATTAAGATTTTGTAAAGAGTTTGTTTGAGCATAAATCGATTCCAATCGGGCAGCACCAAACCTGAAGTGGCTAGGAGCTCTCCGGAGATAGGAGCCAGGAGAAAGACAGAGAAAGTGCAGAAGCAAGGAAGGAAATTACTTAATTGGCTATAGTTTGAAGCCTAGTTGTCTGGCTGTGACTGGTTGTCCTTAGCATTTTGATTTTGTAACCTTGAGGCATTTACAAGTTTCCATCTTGGTTTGCTTACATAGGTGGCCAAGGCTTTAGAGCCACATCAGTCTGATGACGTCTTTGCTTAATTAATTTAACACAGTGCAGGGGGCTCATTGTAGAAATACCAGTTTTCAGAAGTTACATGCATTGGGGCTCAGTAAAGCCTTTGTGTTTTAAACATCTAGCTATATCCATCACCATATGATCTCATTTTCTACTAAGAAGCTTTTTATACATTTGAGTCGAAATGAGGTCATTGAGCGAACATCAGTAGAGTCTAGAGAGAGAATTTCTAACAAAGTATCCTAGGCCACTTTTGGATCTGATCTGCTTAGTGGTTTTTTATTCATGGCTTTCCGTGCCCATTACAGTCCCCCTGCCCCCCAAGGAGCTCAAGGGAAATCAACCAGGAAAATCAAATGTTCTTTTCTGTAATATTAATCATAGTTGACATTATGCTCAACATTGTAGCAATTGCTTTTTAATAAATATTATTTAATCCTCACAGTAGGCCCATGAATTAAATACTACTGTTATCCGTGTTTTAACAGATGAAGAAACAGACACAGAGAGATTGAGTAATCTACACAATATCACACAGTTAATCTGTAGCAAAGCCAGGATTAGAACCCAGAAAGGGTAACTCCAAAACCCACACTCTTCAGCACAGCTCCTTTGAGGAGAAGACATGACTGGTGAAAAACTTCTGGGCTCTGTCGCTTCTCCCCTCTGTGTCATAAAACGTTATAGCAGAAATTAAAGGGTTGCCTTCCTGATGGGGGCATCAGTGGAGATTTACTAGAAGGAAATAAAGAACCAATCTGGTGTTGGGGAGAGAGAAGAGTAAAACATCTGGAAAAGAGGGTGGAAAAGAACATCTACCTGGAAAGATAATCCTTGTGTGCGGAGAGTCTGCCCAAGGCCAGCTGAGGTCTGCAGCCCTGTAGGTGCTATTTCCAAATGAAAAGTAGAGTAGCAAGGATGCTTCCCTCTCATGTGCTTTCGTTTTGAGTGGTAGGTTCAGATTCATTAGAAACATGTCAGATATCCAACATTAAAAACAAACAAACAAACAGAAAAACAGCTTGAAGAAATAGGGTATCTTCTGAGGTTGGTGAGATTTGGGACTTCTTTGATCTTAAAGATGAAAAGGGGGCAGGGAGGTAGTAAGAGAAAATGACCCCCAGAGTTCCAGATAGAGAAACCTCAGTGTGAACACAGTTGGGCTGTATCTGAAAGCCTGGTGAAGCACTGGCACAAAGTTGTAGCATCTTGCACTGGTTCTCCTTTGTGTACTTCTGATGGTTGTGGTTTTTGATCAGGGCCTCAGCAGCAGCTCAAACCATGTGGACCGCAGATGAGATTGCACGGCTGTGTTACGAGCACTATGGGCTCAGGCTGCCCAAGCAAGGGAAACCTGAGCCCAACCGTGAGTGGACCTTACTAGCAGCCATGGTGAAGATACAGCCTGCAGCTGACCAGGCCTGCAACTCTCCTGACAAACCAGCACAAGGTAAGATGTTCCGTCCTTGGAACACTCCTGCTTCCTGTCAAAGATGGTAGAATTATACATGGCTGTGCAGGGACAGTCGTGGCCAGGTGTAAACTGCAATGTTGGGCATGTTCCCCTGCTCTCCGCCAGGTGGCGCAGTACTTCTGGTGCCGAGAGAGATGGCCAGGCTGGACCTGCGGTTCTCACTTGGGTCAGCCCATGGGCATGCTCTGGAGGAATGTGCAGACTTATTAAAGCTGAGGACTGGGGAATGTGCAGATTCTGAAAGCTCACTTAACGATTCGTTCTTTTCCCCTCAGTGACGAAGGAAGTTGTCTCAATGGGAACAGGAACGAAATGCATAGGCCAGTCCAAAATGAGGAAGAGTGGTAAGCCCAGATGGGGTCTAAACATTGTCTGTCTAGGGAACTTTAGGAACTGGTGTCCACGGTGCCCTTTCCTCTCCACCTCAGGACAGTGGGGCCATATTGCTGAGGTGGCTGACCTTTCTATTCCCACTGACTGTCGCTCCAGTTGGAAAGACAGAATTCTTTTAAAGAATGGAAATAAATTGTGGAAACAAAGGCCGCCAGGAACATGCTTTCTGAGTGGATTGAAAGTTGGCCAGTATTTTCATGCTCAAGCTGGAAGTTCCCTGGGCTTAGCTCTTCCACATTATATCTGAAGCCCCAGAAAGCAGCCTTGAGTTAAATGGAGATTTTTGCACCAAAAAGAAAATGGAAATCCCTTAGAGATTTGGCATCTTCACGTCTTCCTGGAGTTTGCTTCCTCTGTTATCCTAGCCTTGCCTCCTGTATATGAGGGAGCTCTTCTGGGACACTATGGACTGAATTTGGTGGAATTGTATCACCATGAACACATACTAGGGTACAAAAGATCTCCAGATAAAGACTCCGCTATAAATCAGTAGTTCTCAGCTAGGGGAGATTTTACCCCCCAGGTGACATTTGGCAATATCTGGAGATATTTTTAGTTGTCACAACTCAGGGGAGGGGAGTATGCTGCTGGCCTCTAGTGAGAAGAGGCCAGGAATGCTGCTAAACATCCTACAATGCACAGGACAGACCCCCACCACAAAGAATTTTCCAACCCAAAATGTCAATAGTGCTAAGTTAAGGAAACCCTGCTGTAAATGCTCTGCCTTTAAAGATTGTGATGCTTTCTGGCAATGCCCTCCAGGAGCTACATGGCTGTCCTGGGTGCTGGGGCAACTGCTTTGTTCTGCTGCGAGGAACCAGGGCCTCTTGAGGTTCCATATGTCTTCACTAGTGTCCTGTCTTTGCTGCAGGAGACATCCTCAATGATAGCCATGCTGAGATCATAGCCAGAAGGAGTTTCCAAAGGTAAAGCCACATCCCCAGAGAATCTGATTTAGCCTGGGGTGGGGACCCCAGAATTTGCATTTCTGATAAGCTCCCAAGTAATACTGATGATGTCGCCCTGTCACCTACACTTTGAATAGCACTGGTCTAGACAGTGGTTCTCATGCTTGAGTGCATGTCAGAATCACCTAGAGGGTTTGCTAAAACCCAGATTACTAGGCCCACTCCCAGAGATTATGATTCAGCAGGTCCAGGGTGGAGTGGGAGAAGTTGCACATTTCTAACAAATTCCCGATGTTCAAGGACCACACTTGGAGAATCACTGGTCTAGATCATTCTCATAATTCCAAATCACCAGTCTGCAGTAACTGTTTCTTTCTTATCACCCAGGCAGAGTCTCCCTTTACTACAGAGATTGGTTGTTCCTTCTAAATCCTGCCCCCATTAGGTACCTTCTCCATCAGCTCCACTTAGCAGCCGCCCTGAAGGAGGATAGCATCTTTGTCCCAGGAACTCGGAGAGGACTGTGGAAACTCAGACCAGACCTCTTGTTTGTGTTTTTCTCCAGCCATACACCCTGTAAGTATATTCAAGCCTTTGGATTAATGGTACATTGTCTACTTCCTTATGTTTGTCTTATCCATAGATAAAAAGATAAAAGATAAAAGGCACTTCCTGCTGAAGTGTAGCTACAACTGATGACAATGCCTTTCTATGATCAGGCCAGCGTGCCTAACCACTTCTCTACCAAGGAAAGGTGAGGGGGCAGGGAGAGCCTCACTCATACCATTATTCAGTTCTCAGTTCCCACTCAGGACTGGGAAGCTTAAAGATAAAACCCCACAAGTTCTGAAACCAAGAATAGGGCTTAGAAGTCCAAAGCCCTGAGTTCTGTAGGAATTTATCTTGAAACCTATTTCATTCATTCAACAAATATTTTCTATTTGTCAGGCACATGCTGGGTATATAGCAATGAATAAGACAAGCCCCTTGCTTACCTTCATAGAGCCTTTTAGGGAATGTAGACAGTCATGGTTAGTTAAAGTAAATTTTGATGAGTTTTAAGTGGCTGTTCGGATGCTGTGGTTGCATTAGGCAGGAAGACCAGGCCTAAACTGGGGAATCATTTTTATCCACTGTTTTTCTGTCTTGGAAATTGAGAAGAATTTCTACCCTTTGTAGACAACAGCTCAGGGATGG
Organism: Equus caballus; assembly: GCF_041296265.1. NCBI lineage: Eukaryota > Metazoa > Chordata > Mammalia > Perissodactyla > Equidae > Equus > Equus caballus. The sequence continues at coordinate 24,457,877 of NC_091686.1, read as the reverse complement.
CAGTAAAATCTCCTCACCCTAAAACCTTTGAAAGAAGGATATAAGATAGTCCTGTGAGTATTAAACTTTAATACATGCAATTAGAACAGAGATAGGTAATCACTGTAATGAGACAGAATAGCTGTCAAGACTTGATCATAACTCAAATCAAAAATGTAATATTTTTGAGAGAGTAAGTCTATCAGAAAAGAGTGGGTTAAGAGTCAAAGGTGAGGGGCCGGCCCAGTGGCACAGCGGTTAAATGCGCACATTCCACTTCGGCGTCCTGGGGTTCACCAGTTCAAATTCCGGGTGTGGACCTGGTACCGCTTGACAAGCCATGCTGTGGTAGGCATCCCACATAGAAAGTAGAGGAAGATAGGCACGGATGTTAGCTCAGGGCCAGTCTTCCTCAGCAAAAAGAGGAGTATTGGCAGCAGATGTTAGCTCAGGGCTAATCTTCCTCAAAGAAAAAAAAGAGTCAAAGGTCAGAAAAATGACATAGATAGGCAGGGCTCATCCATGCTCTGTTCTTAGCAGTGGGTGCCCTAGTCCAAGGACCAAAGGACATTTCCTAACTCAGTGCTTCTCAAACTGTAATATGCATATGAATCACCGAGGGATGTTGCTGAAATGCAGATTCAAATTCAGTGGGTCTAGGGTGGAACCTACGGTTCTGCGTTTCTGACCAACTCTAGTGATGTCAGTGGTGCTGGTCTGTGGACCGCACTTTAAGTAGCCAAGGCCTGGCTGATCCCAGTGGCAGATGTAGCCTTATTGTGAAAACAGATGCATCTGAGGACCACTGCTAGCCTGACTACCTATTCAAACTACATAAACAGTGGTCCACAGGCTCGTACTGCCCTGCGAGAGCGTACAGGTCCATGGCCAGGTGAGAATAATCAGGACTATGCAGTGAGTTCTTCAAAAAGCTAATATCTTTCCATGAAAAGGTTAGAGATTTTTATCTTTTTTTTAATAATAGTAGTTAGGATTTTTAAAGATCTTACTTGATGGAATAAAAAGTTGACACCCTTCTGTTGATCTTAAAATCTTCTGGAAATTTTACTGGTCCATGAAATCAAAATCTAGAGCCAGTGATCTAACTCCCCGGGCTCATGGGTAATCTTTTAAAATGTGCTGTCCACATGATTTGTCTGCAGGAAGAAAGAACACTACCTAAAGAATGTGACTATCTGTCTCCCTTGGCATTTATTCCTCATTACTAATTGATAATTTAGTGCCTGGGTTAGTTACTTCAGACTCTTACTTGTGAGTTTTATTAGCATGAGTCAGCTTCTCGAGTTCAAGCATCCGTCAAGATCAAATCTCCAAGCCTCCAGAGTGGGAGGTGGGCCCCAGTGAGTTCTCCAAAGGTCCTGTCACCTTGTGAGGTCCCTGAAAGTCTGCCAGCCGGCCTCTCTGGCAACACTCCCACTTCTACATCTCCTGCCTTTCCCACTCTTAGGTTATAAAGACTACAGATGTATTATTTACACACTTTAGAAAAGCGACACACATGAGGTTAGTATTTGAAGAAGTAGCTCCCTTCTCAAGGGGAAGCTGTGTGTTTTACTGACCTCTGGTTTTCTTTGATTCCCTGTAAGCACAGAGTAGGTCAGAAATCTCTAAACCAGCACGGGGACACACCAGTTCTGTAATTTATTGCAAAGTCTTTACTGTGAGGATATGCACAAAATTTCCAAGATGAGGACATTGTGAGCATTGTTTGCCAAATTTACTTAACCATGAAATCAACCACCCACTTTTGTTTTCCAAGACATCTTATGGCATAACAGTCCACGAAATGCACTTGGGAAACCATGCTTATTCTAAACCAGTGGTTCTCAACTCAGGATGATTTTGCTCCCCAAGGGACATTTGGCAACATCTGGAGACATTTTTCATGGTCAGACTTGGGGGTGCTGTTGGTATCTAGTAGGTGGAGACCAGGGATGCTGCTAACCATCCTATAATATACAGGACAGCCCCCACAGCAAAGAATTATCTGGACCAAAATGTCAATAATGTGGAGGTTGAGAAACCCTGGTCTAAACTGATGTTTCGAAAACTTCCTATGATAAGAATTATCTAGGCTCTGTTAAAATATTCTGTTTTCTAGACCCCCTCCCCACCCCAGCGAGTCTAACTCACTGGGTCTAGGATAGGGTTTTCAACAAGAACCCTGGATTCTTATTGGGATTCTTATTAGGGAAATTTGGGCAAGTGTTCTTTATTCGTCTCAGGTCAGCTGGGAGAATAGAATTAAACTTTGTTTAAGGCAGTGGTTCTCAAACTTGAGCTTGCATCAGAATCAGCTGGAGAGCTTGTTAAAACACAGACTGTTGGGTACCACTTCCAGAGTTTCTGATTCAGTAGATCAACTGGGGGTCCCAAGAATTTGCATTTCTAACAAGTTCCTAAAGAATGCTGATATGGCTGGTCCAGGAGCTCACTTTGAGAACCAGTGGTTTAAGGCGTTCCTTCTCCTGCAGGTGGAGATGCCTCCATTATTCCGATGCTTGAGTTTGAAGATCAGCCTTGCTGTCCTGTCAGTAGAAATTGGGCCAATAACCCATCAGTAAAAGCCAGTGGTAACCTGGAAGCTCCTGAAGATAAAAGGAAATGTGAAGACCCGGACAGTTCTGTGACCAAAAAGATGAGGCTTGAGCCTGGGACTCCAGATGGTGTGGCTCACCATCAGAGTTTTGGCAATCAGGAAAGCAGCCCAGACCCGCCAAGTGTCAGCAGATGTAATCTCACCACAGAGGAACTGGCCACTGTCACTGGAATGGCCCCCAGTGGTGCCAAAGTGGTAGACGTTTACAGAACGGGAGCCAAGTGTGTGCCCGGAGAAGCTGGAGACTCGGGAAAGCCTGGTGCTGCATATCACCAGGTAGGGCTGCTCCGAGTGAAGCCAGGCCGGGGAGACAGGACTTCCTCCATGTCCTGCAGTGACAAATTGGCACGGTGGAATGTCCTCGGATGCCAAGGGGCACTGTTGATGCACTTCCTAGAGGAGCCCATCTACCTGTCGGCTGTGGTCATTGGGAAGTGCCCATACAGCCAGGAGGCCATGCAGAGAGCACTGACTGGGAGGTGAGACGGCAGGGTGGGAGGGCTCAATTGGAACAGCCTTCCCAGGAGGCAGTCTGAGGGTATGTCCAAAGAGCCTTAAAAATATCCATACGTTTTGATCCAGCAGTTCCACTGCTAGAAGTTTGGCCCAGGGAAATAATTTTAAAAAGTGCTCAAACATTTAGCTTTGTGTGTAGTCATTTTAAAAGGAGAAAAAGGAAACAACTGAAATGGCCAGCAGTAGATTTTTCCTAAAAATAATATTGATGAATATTTAATATGAAAAGATGCTCATGATGTTTAAAGAGCAACTTAGAAGGTAAAATGAGCTCATTTTGGTCTTAAAGTATGTATGCACATAGAAAAAAATTGTAGGAGGATATACACCAAGGTATCGGTATGATTCCCTCTGAGTTGTGGTATTATGGGTGGTTTTATCTTCTTAATGATTGTTATATTTTCTAATTTTCCTACAGTGTAAATATATTGCTATTATAATTTTTAAAAACCTTCTAACATTAGTTTTAATTTTTAAAAAGATAAAAGACAAAAGATGACCACTCAAGCGTGGTCTCCCTAAAGAAGGCAGCCAACCCTGATTAATGCTGCAGTAACTGAGAGTAGGTGAAGCCATGGGCAGGGGAAGGGGCCCATGTCAAATACACCACTCCTGAAGCCAACTCCAGGAAGCAGCCCCAGGATAATATTCAGTAATTCCACTGCTGGGTACATACCCAAGAGAAATGAAAACATGCATCCACGTGAAAACTTGCAAGTGAATGTTTATGGCAGCGTTAGTCATAATAGCCAAAAAGTGAAACAACCAAAACATCCATCAGCTGGTGAGTAGATAAACAAAAGGTGGTAGATCCATACAATGGAATATTACTCACCCACAAAAAGGAAGGATGTGGATGTAGCATGGATACATGCTACAGCATGGGTGAACCTTGAAACCATTATGCTAAGTGAAAGAAGCTACGTATAAATTATGATTTCATGTCATGAAATGTCCAAAATGGGGAAATCCATAGTGACAGAAAGATTAGTGGTTGCCAGGAGCTGGAGAGTGACTGCTGATTAGGTGTGGGGTGTCTTTTTGGGGTGATGAAAATGTTATAAACTTAGATGGTGGTGATGGTTGCAAAATTCTATGAATATGCTAAAAAACCATTGAATGACACACTTTAAATGGGTGAATTTTATGCTATATAAACTGTATCTCAATAAAGATATTAGGGGGGAAAAAGGCACTGTCCCTAAAACGTTTTCTGTGTTTTCCCAGTTCTGAGACTTTCCGTTGCTGTGTGTTTAGTTCCAGACCAGCATCATGTTGGCATCTAGTTTGTGTGAAAGATACAAGAGAAAGAAAGGAAGTTTTAACACTATAAGATAATTTTGGTTTCTGGTGTGTTTGAAGGATTCCCTAGGAAGCAGGTGCCTACAAAGTAATATTTCTGCTTAAGATTTTCAAATCTTTCCAAGCTGGTATCGGAATGAAGTTTAGTGTTATTGAAATCACTGATGGATGGTGACTCAATTCATGGAGTTCTCTCTTCAGAGTGGTGGGAAGGGATCTTCCTCCAGCCATAGGTTTCTAGGATCTAGATTCTATTCTGTCACGCCCTCCTGGAACCCCTCTAATAAATAAAGAAAGAAAGAAATCTACACACCTCCTAAGGCCTTTGCCTCCCACTGAGACTCAGCAGCAGTAATGTGATGGACAGTCCTAGATACTCTTTCTCTAGGAGTGCTCCTTACTGAATGCAATTTCCCTCACATTCAGGTGTCACAACATCTCGGCTTTACCCAAAGGCTTTGCAGTTCAAGAAGTGAAAATACAGCAGTCAGGTTTACTGTTTGAACAGAGCCGCTGCGCAGTGCAGGTGAAAAGAGCTGACGGCCCAGGCCGACTTGTTCCTTGTGGGGCAGGTAAGGGATCCAGGTTCCCGGGGAGTAGCTCGTCCCCGGACTGTGGAGTGGCCGGGAGAGGCTGCATGCTCCCAGCCTCGGGAGGCACTTTACCACTTGACTGGTCAATAGTGTGGGCTTGGGAGACATCCACACTAGGTCAAGTTCATGCTCTATGTGACCCTGGGCAACTTACTTACCCTCTCTTGACCTCTGTTTCTTCATCTTCAGATAAGTCTATCGTTTATTTGTCAGGGTTGTTATGAGGTTTAAATGAGAAATTCTGTTTCATGCGTTCACTCTGTGTCCAGCATATAATAAATATTCAGTGAGTGTTAACTATGATGATGAATCCTGAATCACTTTATATTATTGTACTCTGGAGGCCAAGGGTCAGAGTGGCAATCCTGGTTTCTGACGTCATATCCAGCTCTCATGGCTCTGCAGGGGCAGGGAAATATCTTTATTAAAACATCTCTGGCATTTACAGAAAACTGAACAGTTTTAACCCCAGAATCTTATCTTTTCATAGCCATCAGCTGGAGTGCAGTTCCTGAGCAGCCATTAGATGTCACTGCCAATGGCTTTCCGCAGGGAACAACAAAGAAAGGAATCCAAAGCCTTCAGGCCAGGTACAGCATATTGGGGCAGAAGGAGATGTTGGCTGCGCACTCACGTCTCACCACTGTCTAATTCCAGGATATCTTCATCACCCCAAAAAGAAAATCCTGTACCCATAGCTGTCACTGCCCACTCCTCCCTCTCCCTCCCTAATTTACTTTCTATCTCCATGGATTTATCTATGTTGGACATTTCATATAAATGGAATCATATAATATGTGGCCTTCTGAATAATGAATTATGCTGCTATGAACATCTGTATACAAGCTTTTGGGTGATCATATGTTTTCAGTTCTCTTGGGTGTGCCCAAGCAGAATTGCTGAGTCACATGATAATCTTATGTTTAACTTTTGGAGGAACTGCCAGTTTTGATTAGCATCTGCACTATTTTAAACTCCCACTAGCAATGTATGAAAGTTTAAATGACCTTATATCCTTTACAACACTTACTATTGTCTATCTTTTTTATTGTAGCCATTCTAGTGGGTGTGAAGTGCTGTCTCACTGGGGTTTTGATTTTCATTTCCTAAAAACTAAAGTTGCTGAGCATCTTTTCATATACTTATTAGCCCTTTGTATATCTTCTTTTTGGTGAGGTATAATTGACATACAACATTATGTTAGTTTCAGGTGTACAACATAGTGATTGGATATTTGTGCATATTGTGAAATGATCACCACAATAAGTCTAGTTAACATCCATCACTGTACATAGTTACAGAATTTTTTGTCCTTGTGATGAGAACTTTTAGGACTTATTCTCTTAGAAATTTTCAGATATTTTATATTATTAACTATAGTCACCATGCTGTACATTATATCCCCATGCTTTATTTATTTGATAACTGGAAGTTTGTACCTTTTGACTCCTTTTACCCATTTGCACCCCCACCCCCCACCTCTGGCAACCACCAGTCTGTTCTCTGTATCTATGAGCTTGGCTTTTTGGGGTTTTTGTTTGTTTGTTTTTTAGATTCCACATATAAGTGGGATCATATGGAATTTGTCTTCTTCTGTCTGATTTATTTCACTTACCATAATGCCTTCAAAGTCCATCCATGTTGTAGCAAATGGCAGAATTTCCTCATTTTTTATGGCTAAATAATATTCCATTGTGTGTCTGTATGTGTGTGTATATATATATATATATATCACGTTTTACTTTATCCATTCATCTGTCAATAGATACTTACATTGTTTCCATATCTTGGCTATTGTAAATAATGCTGCAATGAACATGCGGGGGCGGGGGCCCATGGATCATATATCTTTTCTTTTTTTGAGGAAGATTAGCCCTGAGCTAACTGCTGCCAATCCTCCTCTTTTTGCTGAGGAAGAGTGGCCCTGAGCTAACATCCATGCCCATCTTCCTCTACTTTCTATGTGGGACGCCTACCACAGCATGGCTTGCCAAGCAGAGCCATGTCCGCACCCGGAATCCGAACCAGTGAATCCCAGGCCACCGAAGCAGAATGTGTGCACTTAACCGCTATGCCACTGGGCTGGCCCAAAATATATCTTTTTGACTTAATGTTTTTGTTTTCTTCAGATAAATACCCAGAAGTGAAATTGCTAGATCATGTGGCAGTTCTATTTTTAATTTTGGGGGACCCTCCATACTGTTTTCTATAGTGGCGGCACCAATTTATATTCCCACCAACAGTGCACAGGTTCTCTTTTCTCCACATCCTCTCCAACACTTATTTCCTGTCTTTTTGATAATAGCCATTCTAACAGGTGTGAGGCAATATCTCATTGTGGTTTTGATTTGTATTTCCCTGATGATTAGTGATGTTGAGCATCTTTTCATGTACCTGTTGGCCATCTGTATGTCTTCTTTGGAAAAATGTCTATTCAGATCCCCTGCCCATTTTTTAATTGGATTGTTTTTTTGCTGTTGAGTTCTATGAGTTCTTTATATATTTTGGATATTAACCCCTTATCAGATATATGATTTGCAAATATTTTCTCCCCTTCAGTAGGTTGTGTTGAGTTTCAAGATTTCTTTTTATATACTCTGGATACTAGTCCTTTATCAGATACAGATTTGCAAATATTTTCTTCAGTTCTATGGGTTGTCTTTTCACTTTTCGACAGTGTCCTTTCGAGCACAAAAGTTTTAAATTTTGATGAAGCCCATTTTATCTGTTTTTTCTTTGGTGACTTGTGCTTTTGGTGTCATATCTAAGAAACCATTGCCTAATCCAAAGTCACAAAGATTTACTCTGTGCTTTCTTCTAATAATTTTGTAGTTTTAGCTCTTATGTTTAGGACTTTGATCCATTTTGAGTTATATTTTCTGTAAGGTGTGAGGTGGGGATCCAACTTCATTCTTTTCCATGTGGATATCCAGTTGTTCCAGCACCTTTTTGGGGAAAGACTACTCTTTCACCTGGGAGATTTTAAAAAGAACACTTTCTTGGGCCTTGCCTCTTGGGATTCTGGTTTAGTAGGTCAAGGTTGGAACCTAAGAATTGTTTATGAAGCTCCACAGTGGTTTGGACTGGTGAAAAGGGCACCATGGAAATAGGAGTTTGTGTCTTCAGATTGGCTTTTACTGCAGTATAGAGCTTGTGGGCCACTGGACTCGGGTTTCATCCTTGTGTGTTTGGAGGTTCACACATCACATCTGTCTTGCTGGTTCTTCTCTTGCTCAGCCGATCTCACCCACTCTGCTTTTCCCTCCCACTGAGCCACAGGTGGGCTGCCTGAGGGTGAGAGGGGAGGGGCTGTGGGGGAGCAGCCTCTCCACCAAAGGTGTTTCCATCTCAGTCTGGATTGAGTTGCCACTGAGTGACTGTTGTAGGACTCCCACAATTTACAGGTAGTCCTTTTCATTCTAAGTTGCTTTTCCATTTCTTATTACACCCTTATAAAAAGTTGTGTTGTAATTAAAGTTCACAGATGGACTTGTTTCTTTTCTTTTTGACATGCTTATTTGTCTGCCTCAACACAAACAAGAACAACTTACATCTTTTCAGACTTTAAAAAAAAATGTTTTCTTCATTACAGCCGTTAACCAGGGTTCAAATAGCCTAAATGGCAGACTCAGCCTGTCTCCTGGTGACCTAGGATGTTGAATTGAGTAGTATTTACGAAATTGTCAGGGGTAGAGATTTTTGGACCAGTTTTTCCCCAAGGGCCTTCCTGACCTCTAACCTCTGTTTGCACCTGTAAAGGACCAACTCTTAGCCACAGACCAGGATTTGTGAGTAGAGCAAGTCATGGGGACAGGAACCACATTTCCTGCTGAACCCTGTTTTTCCTGTTAGTGACAGGCTAACAGCAGTTCATACTGGCCCCACCCACCTTACTGTGGCTTCCATTTGCTACTTTACTCAGGTCTAAAATGCTTTTCTTCAGTATGAATACACACCTTCTTTTACTTGAAAGGCTCAGCTCAGGGCCGGCCCAGTGGCATAGTGGTTAAGGTCGTATGCTCCGCTTTGGTGGCCTAGGGTTCGTGGGTTTGGATCCTAGGCACAGACCTGCATACCACTCATCAAACCATGCCGTGGTGGCATCCCACATACAAAGTGGAGGAAGACTGGCACAGATCTTATCTCAGGGACAACCTTCCTCAAGCAAAAAGAGGAAGGTTGACAAGAGATGTTAGCTCAGGGACGATCTTCCTCACCAAAAAATAAAAGCCCAGTTCAGCTACTGCTGCCTTCCTGCTCAAAATTACCATCTTTTCTCCAAATTCCTCCAGTGCTTTTCTCCAGCTTGTCCCAATATGTCACTGCTTTCTGTGTGATTGAGAGTGCATCATCTTCTGACCCTGGCTCTGTCTCCAGTTATCTGGGTGACTTTGGACAAGTCCACTTGCTCTCTGCGTCTCAGTGTGTTCATATCTGTAAAATGAGGACATTGGAGTAGAGATCTGAGGTCCTGACACATTGTGGATGTCTCTTCATTTGGAAGGCAAATGCCATACAGGGGGAAGTACCTGGTGGAAAGAGCAGGAGCTGTGTAGTTCAAGAGACCAGTGTTTAATTTCTGGGCCCCTTTCTCGCCAGTTGTGTGAACTTGGGCAGATTCCTGTACCTCTCTGAGCCTCTGTTTCCCCAGCTATAAAGCAAGGGTAACTGACAGTATCTGTCACACAGGAATACTATGAGAATTGAATGAGAAGAGCGTGCCTCTAACGTGGTGCAGGGCTTGATAGACACCTTGTTAGGACTGGTTTCCTCTTCAGTCATCAGATGAAGCTTCAGATCATGTGTGAAAGAGCCAGAGTTACTTTCATTCAAAAGACCAGCAGCTGCTGGGGAGAAAGCAGGTTTTTCTCACTGTGTATTCCTGAGTGCTGGCATCCTGGGACCTCCTTTAGAACTGGGAGGAATATGAGGGGCCGGCCCAGTGACGCAGTGGTTAAGTGCGCACGTTCTGCTTCAGTGGCCTGGGGTCCGCTGGTTCAGATCCCGGGTGCGGACATGGCACTGCTCATCAAGCCATGCTGTGATAGGCGCCCCACATATAAAGTAGACGAAGATAGGCCTGGATGTTAGCTCAGGGCCAGTCTTCCTCAGCAAAAAGAGGAGGACTGACAGCAGATGTTAGCTCAGGGCTGATCTTCCTCAAAAAAAAACTATGAGGAATATGAACTCAGGCTTGGATGTTAGAGACATTTAATATGCTAGTGCAGCACTAGAAGGAAATATTTTATTTAAGTCTTTGTGTTTTTTTACAAGCGATGCGATGAACCATATAAAGAACCCTTATTGCTAAGAAGCTAATTTTGCTCTGCCTCTTATAGGCAAATCCTCTTCCCATCCCAGTCAAGAGACCAGAGATAGGGCTAGATTGAAAATATCAATATGAATGTATAATCTTTAAAAAATTACATGTGTATATCTTAAGGCTTACATATATTTCAGTAAAGTTTTATAATTTTCTTCATGTAAATTTTTTTTTTTTTTTGAGGAAGACTGGCCCTGAGCTAACATCCATGCCCATCTTCCTCTACTTTATATGTAGGACTCTTGCCACAGCATGGCTTGACAAGAATGCATAGGTCTGCACCCAGGATCCAACCCGGAGAACCCCAGGCCACCAAAGCAGAACATGCGAACTTAACCACTACACCACCAGGCTGGCCCCCTTCATGTAAATCTTTCACATCTTTTTTATTAGATTTACTCTTTGAATGTTGTATTAGTTAGCTATTGCTGTGTAACAAATGACCCCCCCCCAACTTAGTGGCTTAAAACAACAATCAACATTTGTTATTTCATACAACTTTTGTGAGTCAGGAATTTGGGAGGAACTTAGCCAGACATTTCTAACTCAGGGACTTATGAGGTTGCAGTCCATTGTGTCAGCGGGGGCCACACTCATCTGAAGGCTTGACTTGGGTAGAGGATCCGATTTCAGAATGGCTCACTCACATGGCTGACAGGTCAGTGCTGGCTGTGGCAGGAGGCCTCAGTGCCTCACAACTTAGATCTCTCCATAAGGCTATGAGTATTCGTCTTTATAGCATGGTAGCTGGCTTCCCCCAGAACAGACGATTCAGGAGAGCAAGGCAGAAGCCACGGTGTCTTTTATGACCTAGCCTCAGAAGTCACACTCCATCTGTGATCTCCTCAAGTCGGCCCTATTCAGTGTGGGAGCGGATTGCACAGAGGCATGAATTCCAGGAGGCAGGAATCACCATCTCAGAGGCTGGCTACCACAGATGCTGTTTTAAGTTATTTCCTTTTATTTCATTTTCTGGTTTTTGCTTTTGCAGTTGACTTCTTGTTTCTCTCTGTTGCAGTTGATGTTTGTATCCAGCAACCTTGCTAACGCTCATTATTCTAATTTGCCTGGGAATTCTTTAGGAATTTCTTAATGTAGACAGTCTTTTGCAAATAGTATTTCCTTTCCAATCCTCCATTGCTTTTATTTCTCTATCTTGACTTACTGTGCTGGCTAGAACTGACAATGTCACAGTCATCTGCAAATAATGACTTTGGTTTTTGCTTTTCAATCATTATTCCTTTTATTTCTTGTCTTACTGACCAGAACCTTCTGTATAATATTAAATAAAAGCAGTGACAGCAAGTACCCCTGTTTATTCCTGATTTTAAGGACATATATTTGCTGTAGGATTTTTGTAGATACCTTTTATGAATTTAAAAACTATATTTCTAAGTCCTAGTTTGCTAAAAGATTTTAAATCATTCAATAGATGTTGAATTCTCACAAATGCTTTTTCTGCATATATTGTCCTCATAATTATGTTATTTTTCTCCTTTAATCTGTTATGAAATGAGTTCCATTAGTTTTCTGGTTTTGGTGAGTTTTTTTTTAATGTTAAAGCAACCTATATTCCTGAGTGCCAGCAGCCACTCTAGCACAGTTAAGCCCAGGGACAGCAGCATGTGGGGCTCAGGGTTCCCCTTTAAGCAGTGATTCCCACAGTAGGCTAGGTCCCAGCCAGGTAAGGGAGCTTTTCAGCAGACTGTACAGTCCCCTAATATATACCAGTTATAGCCACCGTATCCCAGCTGATGGAATGATTTGCGAGGACAGTGAAGAGTCTGTTATATAAAGATGAGACTGCACATCGTTGGCACACACAACAGTTCCCAACTTCTAGATTACCTCATGAATTGTGTATATGAGGAAAGGAAGGAGGCACATATCATCCAGCAATCCACAGCCAACATGGATGGGCAAAACCAGGAAGGCCCGAGTGGGCTGGTAGGAAGGAATCCACACTCACTTCCTTCACTGTTCCAAACTATGACCTCCATTGAAGCTTGATGTTAAAAGCAAAGGATTGTCCTTCAAAAGCCCATAATGCCCATAGGGAGAGTCTGAAGATTCTACCTCAGGCGGTTCATGCAAGTGGAGTTTGTAACCACAGTTCACACAGGAAACAACACTGAAGTCTTTGAAACAAAACTTTCAATTTCTTGTAAGCAATATTACCAGCTCTCTTGAAAGAAGGAAGCCAGACATGGCTGATAGGTTTCCTGGGGGGAAATTTCACAATTCCACCTTCATCTTTACCCCATTTGAGCCTGTCACCTCGATAATTTCACCTCTGGTGACATTTCTTAAGATGAGATTCATTTTTGTGCCTCGACCTAATCAGACAGTCGGGCCTAGATTTTCTCTTTGCCAAACACAGCTGAAAATGGGTGCTCTGGGACATTCAAACCTAAACACCATGTGAAGCCTGATGTCTTTGATAGGGGCCTGGTACCTAGTAAACACTTAATAAATCCTCTTTGTCTTCTTTTTCCAAACAGATCCCGAATCAGCAAAGTGGAACTCTTTAGGTCCTTCCAGAAGCTGCTAAGCAGTATTTCAGAGGACAAGTGGCCAGATTCCCTCAGGTGATGCTATTGACCCATGTTTTTTCATATTTAGGAAGACTTTGGGTTTAATTCTGCTTAAGAATGGCAGGAAGCTTTGGCAGGAATGGTGTTTCAGTAAGCGAGGGGGCGTTTCTTACTGACCACATGCTCTTCTGTCCCACAGCCCCACTTGCATGTTGTGTATGATCTGAGATGTAGAGGATGGTACAGAGTCACAAGAGACTAGGGGTAGAATTGGGGCTTGCCCGTGCCAGGCCCTCCTTTTATTCCACCTCCAGACGGAGAACATTGTGGAAATGTGAGTGCTTCAGGAGCAATATATTCTGTTAAGAACATTACTGTCTTCTCTTTTTTCTTTTGTTCACATCAGTGATTGTGAACTGCAGCTCCACAATTTAAATCACTTCCACACGGGAATGTAGAGAACTATAAAACCACTCCTTGGGCAGGTGGGTGGTTGCAATTCAGGTGCAGAGTTGGGCCAAACTTCACAGGGTAAGAGCACAGTCCTACAAACTGCCCTCACTTCAGATGCCAGCCACAAGCTCAGGGGCCCCCAAGCCTCTCACACTTCTGATCAACTGACTACAAATTTCGGGGGTTCCCCTTACTCCCTCAGGTTCGATAATGCCCTAAAACAAAACTCACAGAACCCAGGAAAGCCCTATACTTACACTTACTTTTTATTGTAAAGGGTACAAATCAGGACCAGCTAAAAGAAGGAACACATAGGGCAAGGTGTGGGAGGGTCCCAAACACAATGCTTCTGTGTCCTCAGGGTGTGTGACCCTCCCAGCACATCACTGTATCACCAACCAGAAAGCTGACCTGAGCTGCAGGGTCCAGGGTTTTCTATTGGGATTTCATTAATAAGCATGATTGATTGAATCCTTGGCCACATAACGTGGTTGAACTCGATCTCCATGTCCCCCTCCCCCCTAGGAAGTCAGACTGTTATCAGGAGGCTCAAAGCTTACAGCTCTCTAATCCTGTAGTTGGTCTTTCTGGCATGACCAACCCCACCCTGAAACTATCATTTTACCGTGAGTCACTTCATTGTGTGATCTGAGGGATCCACCATGAATAACAAAGACATTCCTATCACTTGGGAAATTCTAAGGGTTTAGAGGTTTCCTCCCAGGAACTGGCAACCAAGACTAGCCAAATTCTTTATTATACAACAGTGGGGAGCTAAGGAGGAACTGGCAGCTGCTGTGTGAAGAGGCTAGCCTTTGTTGCCACCATGATGCCTACTCAGTATTGATGCCCTCCAGTCATCTGTGGTCAGTTTGCTTGTTTCTTGTCCGGAAAAATGAATCAAACTGGAACTGGCTGGGTTTGCATCCATTCTATGTGTCAATAAAAACAAATCTGGACTCAGGTCAGGAGAGACTTTATTCAAAAGGATTATTGCAACAAGAGAAGGAGACTACTGCAATAGGAGGAGGAGTAATGTAGTTGGGAGAGGACTCCAATCGTAAGATCCGTAAGCCTCCCAAAGGGCAGACAGAAGGAGTTTTCTTTCACAGGGAGGGGTAAACAAGGCTAGGAAGAACCGGAACCAGGGTGTAGGGTGAGCAGGTGGTGTGATGGGACAGTTGAGTAGGAAATGTCTTTTCTTGGGGTCAGTCAGTTCTCCAGAGGGGCTGTTAAGAAGGCATTGTTACACATGAGCCAGGCTGGGGTGGGTCAGAGTTCAGGGGTCTGTGGGAAGGAGAGAAGCATAACTCATATGTTGCTGAGATAGGTCAGTGGGTGCAAACAGTTCAGCTAACCATTATGAGACCAAAACATGGGAATTTGGAGGGTGTGTGTCTGGCCTTGTCATAGGTAAACAAGGCGGGCATCCATGAGTCTAAGTCACAGAGAAGGGCCATTCTTTGCAGTCAGCTGTTCCCCAGAACACAGAAGAGTGGGAGGGTGATTTCTTAACCATAGCTGTTTTCTGGGAACACAGGGGTCAGGTAAAACTTAACATTGTCATTTGTGTGGATCCCACCTATTAACCATCAAAAAACCGTGGGAAATTGATGAGGCATTGTTTGCTACACTTAGCAACTTTGTTCCTGCTGAAGTGAGCTAAGAAACCGCTTGGTCTCTTCAGATCCTAGCAAAGAATGAAAGAGTAGAAGCGTGATAAAACTGGATCAATAAGACATGAGTCTCAGTTTCTTCAACTAAAAGATGGCAAGAACAGAGTTCAAGGTTGGGCCAAGTTGAGAAGAAAGCTCAGAGGAGCCTGACTCAAGTTTGGTCAAAGGAGAGAGTCTTTGTCACAAGAAAATCTTTTAACTGGATTTAAGTATTAAAAATATTACTCAGCATGTCAGCCATTCTTTAGCAGTCAGAGGCAGTTAAGCGATTTGGGAAGGGGTGTTGGCTGGTGGTACACAGGAGTGTAGTGTATGGTTAAGATGGAAAGCACCTTAGTTTACTGAGGAAAAATGCAGCTAAGTTTCTAATGGCTAGATCCTCTGGTGGAAATTATAGATGCTGAGAAAATTCAGGGGCTGGCCCCGTGGCCAAGCGGTTAAGTTTGTGCACTCCGCTTCAGCAGCCCGGGGTTTCACCTGTTCAGATCCTGGGTCTGACCTGGCACCACTCATCAGACCATGCTGAGGTGGTGTCCCACACAGCACAACCAGAAGGACCTACAACTAGAATATACAACTAGGCACTGGGAGGCTTTGGGGAGGAGAAGAAGAAAAGAAGATTGGCAACAGATGTTAGCTCAGGTGCCAATCTTTAAAAAAAAAAAATTCAAACCAAAAAGTAGATACAGTTATTCTTGTTTTATCTGATTCCGCCAGGATCAGACACAACTAGCATTCTGTTTATTCTTGCCCATTTTAATCCATGTTGCTTTCTAGTGAATTCTTTACAAAGGAGACAGAGTCGCTCTAGGAAAGTGTACCAGAATCCTCAGTTGCTACGTCTCTTGTATAAACCTATGCAGTGGATTTCTCAGGTGTCTTGTTGGCCACAGTGGTGAACTGTTCAGTGAGAACCTGTGTGCTTGGTGGTGTGTATGCATTAGGGTGCGGAAGCTAGAGACATACCAAGAGTACAAGGAAGCTGCATCTGCTTACCAGGAAGCCTGGAGTGCACTCCGGAAGCAGGCATTTGGATCCTGGATCAGAAACCCACCGGATTATCACCAGTTTAAATGAGAAGAGAAAGTTTGCAGAGAACTTACTGGCAGCAGTGTGTTTTCAGCCCTTCATGCCAGACTGCCTTGCCTTCTTCCTTTGTGCTGGATAAGTCTTAGCTTTTCTTGTGGCTGAGTCAGGAAAAAGAGTCTGCCATCTACCAGAGCAACATATCTCTTCTATGTAAGATGGATGGAATTCCAAAACATGGAACAATCGATCTATAGTTGATTGAAGTAGCTCTCTGCTAAAATAGCATCTCACTAATGGCCCTGGTATCCATCCTAACTTGTGTTTTATTGCTTCTCTAAAGTATGGAATAAGAATTTGGAAGATAATGCTTTAAAAGTACTCTGCACAGGCCGGCCCGGTGGCGCAGTGGTTAAGTTCACATGTTCCACTTCGGTGGCCCGGGGTTCGCCAGTTCGGATCCCGGGTGCACACATGGCACCGCTTGGCAAAAGCCATGCTGTGGTAGGCGTCCCACATATAAAGTAGAGGAAGATGGGCACAGATGTTAGCTCAGGGCCAGTCTTCCTCAGCAAAAAGAGCAGGATTGGCAGCAGATGTTAGCTCAGGGCTAGTCTTCCTCAAAAAAAAAAAAAGAACTCTGCAGTAGCTCCATTTCATGTGTCCCTTCACTGATTCAGCAAATATTTATTGGGTTGAGGTGATGCTTGAATCTCTGCAAGTTTGAGAGCTTCACCTGGCATATATATTTTGTATACCTAGCCTTTCTTCCTTCCAAGAGCCACTCTTTCCTGCTCTATCCAGGGAACTTGGTTAAAGTGAACCTTACTCCTTGGCTCCAGGAATGTGAGCCAGCCCTGGACAGTCCTGGAACTATCGCCAGAGCTATCAGGAAAGAGTCTCCTCTTGTATCAGGAGCAGTAAGGGCCACATAGTCTTGGGACTGCCTATGGCTGCCTTTGCCTACCGGATAAAGACAGCCAGCTGGAGAATGAAGGCAGTCAAGAAGGAAACAGCCAGAGAATCAGAGCTCTCGGGATCTTGTTTGGATGCCTGAAGCTAGTGCCCACCCTGGACTTCAGTTATGGGAGATCATTTCCTGTTGTTGTTCTGAGTAAGCCTGTTTGAGATGATTTTCTATGACTTTCAGTGGAAAGAGTTCTGTCTAAATGGCCAAAACTCCCTGTAGCAAATCAGCAACAGACCTAGCAACCAATCCTGTTTTAGCCAACACCTAATATTTAACACAACCTCTTCACACCTTGAATTATTTCCTGAATATGGAAGCTCTCCATGTTCACATGACTCAAGGTCCCTGTTGATTCTTCTTCTTTTTTTTATAGCTTTAAATATTTTTCAATAGCAGCCTTATTGAGCTATAATTCACATACCATAGAATTCACCCATTTAAAGTATACAATTTAGTGGTTTTTAGTATATCCACAGAGTTGTGCAACTAGCACCACAATTTTAGAACATTTTTGTTCTAAATTTTGGGGGACACTGTTCAACCCAGTACAGTATCCATTAGGAGTCACTCCTCATTTCCCCTCAACTCCCCTAGGACAAGTGATAATCTACTTTCTGTCTCTGTGGATTTACCTATTCTGAACATTTCATATAATGGAATCATACAATATGTGGTTTTTGTGACTGGCTTCTTTCACTTAATGTTTAAGATTCATGATGTAATATGAATTGGTAGCATGAATCAGTACTTTATTCCTTTTTATGGAATAAAAATCACATTCAGTTGTATGAATATACCACGTTTTGTTTATCCAGTCGTCAGTTAATTGACATTTAGGTTGTTTCCATTTTTTGGCTATTGTGGATAGTGCTGCTATAAACATTCGTGTACAAGTTTGTGTGTAAACATATGTTCTTAAATTTTAATTACCAAAGTAATATATGTTTGTCATAACAAGTTATCCTTGAATTCTTTTTTTTTTTTTTTTGAGGAAGAATAGCCCTGAGCTAACTACTTCCAGTCCTCCTCTGTTTTTCTGAGGAAGCCTGGCCCTGAGCTAATATCCTTGCCCATCTTCCTCTACTTTATGTGTGGGACGCCTACCACAGCATGGCGTGCCAAGCGGTACCATGTCCGCACCTGGGATCCGAACCGGCAAACCCCGGGCCACTGAGAAGCAAAACGTGCAGACTTAACCGCTGCGCCACCAGGCCAGCCCAAGAAATCCTTTTAGATAGCAAGGAAGAAAGGCAAAAACACCGCTAACTGAAGGCCAGGCTTGCTGATTTTCTCCTTTAATCAGAGAGACCCTTTTTTTTTCATAATAGTTTACATCAATGTGAGATTTCAGTTGTACATTATTTCTTTACTATCACCACATAAGTGCTCCCCTTCACCTCCTGTGCCCACCCCCACCCCCCTTCCCCTGGTAACCGCTGAACTGTTTTCCTTGTCCATGTGTTTGTTCAATTCCACATATGACTGAAATCATCTGGTGTTTGTCTTTCTCTGACTGGCTTATTTCAATTAGCGTAATACCCCCCAGGTCCTTCCATGTTGTTGCAAATGGGATGGATTTGTCTTTTTTCTGGCTGAGTAGTATTCCGTTGTATATGTATACCACATCTTCTTTATCCAATCATCAGTCCATGGGCACTTGGATTGTTTCCATGTCTTGGCTATTGTGAATAGTGCTGCAGTGAACATAGGGGTGCATGTGTTACTTTGTGTCGTTGATTTCAAGTTGTTTGGGTAGATACCCAGTAGTGGGATTGCTGGGTCATATGGTATTTCTATTTTTAGTTTTTTGAGGAATCTCTGTACTGTTTTCCATAGTGACTGCACCAGTTTGCATTCCCACCAGCGGTGTATGAGGATTTCCTCTTGTCCACACCCTCTCCAACATTTGTTATTTTTAACAGGCGTAATGTGGTATCTTAGTGTAGTTTTGATTTGCATTAGTGAGACCCTTTTGCCTGACCCCAAATCCCACAATATGACAGCACTTAGGACACCTCAACTGACAGGAGCTTTCATCCGCAGAAGATCATGCATCTCTCTCTCTCTCATGAGATTCTATTTTAAAGGCTAAAGATTTATATTTTCTGGTAAGTTTGTCAAACCTACACAAAAAAAGCTAAATGTAAAAAACACCCCTAAATTTTGTCTTCAGAACAGAGATTGGGAAAACCCTAAAAACTGGAGATGAAAGGCAGCTTCACCTGGGGCTCTGCCTTTTTTTCTCAAAAGCTGAAAGTGGTGCTTAGACATCCAACTTCCTACGTTTTACTTTAATCTCTTAAAACCAACGTTTAGAATCTCACCTATGCCTTAGAAGCACATCTCTGCCAAATTGGTAGGTTCTCAGATTTCACGCATCTAATCAGATCTTGTGTTTTTACTAATGTTTCTTAACCCGTATTTGACTGAAAACTGCATCTAATTTGTAAATATCTCTCTTTTTTTTTAACTGGATAGTTTTACATAGAAAAGCACAGTGGACCCCCATGTGCCCATCACCCAGACTTAACAACCCTCAGCTTTATGCTGCTGTTATCTGCTTTATTCCCCTCCCATTCTTTTTCCTGGGAGCATCTCAAAGCAAATCCTAACCATCATGTTTCACCCAACAAAATTAACAGTAATTCCTTAATATCTAATATGCAGTCCGTGTTCTGTTTCCCCATTGTCTCAACAATGTCTTTTGACTATTGATTTCTTCAAATTAGGATCCAAACAAAGTCCACACAGTGCTTTTGATTGATTTGTCTTTTGTCCTACCAAATCTGTAACAGTTCACTCTCCTTTCTATGTGTTTAACAAATGGGTCATTTGTCCTCTAGAATCTCCCCCATCCTGGATTTGGCTGCTGATTTCCTCTAGTGTTGATACAGATTCCTCTGTCTCCCATATGTCCTATAAATGTGCAGTTACATGGAGAGGCTTGATTAGATTCAGGTTCAGTTCATCTGGCATGAATACTTCTTAGGATGCAACAGAAGTAAGCAGAATCACCTATCAAGAAAGTGACATCTGGCTGTCCCACTCTCAGTGATTGAGCAGTGGGTTCAGTGCTGTCAGCCTGCTCTATCCCGTTATGAAGCTCCCATCACCCTTTCACCTGATGTTGTTAGCGGCTGTGTTGGGGGTCCCCAAGACCACCCTCAGGTTCGATGATTCACTAGATGGACTCACAGAACTCAGAAAGGCTGTTATATTCATAGTTACCATTTGTTACAGTGAAAGCAAACAGATTAAAGTGAGCAAAGGGCACAGCTGTGTGAGTGAAGCTCAGGAGAGAGCAGGCACAAGCTTCTAGTTGTCCCCTCTGCATTAACCATGTGTTCTGATGCTTCGACATCTGGGGCCTTGCTGACCCTGCAGAAACTGCCCCTCCCAGGGTCAGCCAGTTCCTAGAGACAGTAAAAGCCTCATCTGTGAGTGCACCTTTTATATGCAAAGCACCAATCCAGAGCCCCTACGCCAGCCACCTCCTCTGTCGGGCTCTCACACTCTGGGCCACTGTCCACCTGCCCTAATCACCCCACAGCCAGGCACCAGACACTAGGGACAGCCACTGTGCCTCAGAGCCCACTGAAATTAGTCGAACTTGCCAATTCCACGCCTGCCTACCCTGCCTCGCCCCTTCCTTCCCTTTCACAGTAACAGCTCTTGCCCACATTTCCCCCTCACTCCCCCTGCCTCCTGACCAACCCTGGTGGTTTCTTGTGGCACATGTGGCTTCTTGCCCAGCGTGCCCTGTCCTCCTACATTTTAAAACATTCTCCCAGTGGAGTCCTGCATACAGCACTTAATTCTCCCAGTAACACTGTGTGACAAAATGTGCAAAATGTTGCCGATCAGGGAAGCTCACCTGAGCCCGGGATGCTAACACCCTTCGATGCACAGGATGACCTCCTGTAACAGAATTGTCTGGCCCAAAATGTCAAGAGTGCTGAGGTTGAGAAACCCGGATCTAGGGACTGTGAGCGTTTCAGAGTCACGTGAAATAGTTCCTCTCCAATTGTTGCTCCAAATCTATAACAGTTAATTTTGTTTCATTTTACTTACCATTTTTAGGAGGGATTTTTAAAGAATTATATAAAATATTTATGTGATTCTAAGGTTAAAACTATTTTTAAAAAAGAAAAAAGGTACATTCATAGAGGTCTTCCACCCTCGTCTCCCCCCACCCCCCATTTTTTCCTTCTCACAGCAGAAACTATTTTTATTAGTTGTTGGTGGGCATTTCATTCTTTGCTTTTGAAATGCTCTGTGAATAGCTTACATAAAATATTTTGTATTTTTGCCAATGTATCTTTTGCATAGATTCTTAGAAGTGGGATTTGCTGGGTCAAAAGGTGAATGAACATATAATTTTGCTTTTTTAAAATACATCTTTAAAGTTCTGTTTCTAAATACGAGTGCAAAGAAAAAAAGCAATGGGCCCAGCCCAGTGGCACAGCAGTTAAGTGCACACGTTCCACTTCGGTGGCCCGGGGTTTGCCAGTTCAGATCCCAGTGCAGACATGGCAATGCTTGGCAAGCCATGCTGTGGTCAGGCGTCCCACATATAAAGGAGAGGAAGATGGGCATGGATGTTAGCTCAGGGCCAGTCTTCCTCAGCAAAAAGAGCAGGATTGGCAGCAGATGTTAGCTCAGGGCTAATCTTCCTCAAAAAAAAAAAAACAAAAAAAAAGCAAAATGCAGGACAGCATTGTAACATTCCATTTCTATAACAAAGGAGAATGAAATGTATATATCTATGTTTTGCTTGTAGATGCCAAAGTCTCTGAGTAAATACACAAGAAACCACAACACTGGGGCCTCTGGGGAGGGAAGGGGAAAGGCTGGGACCCAGAAGTGGAAGGGACACTTTTCACAGAAAACCTTCTACATTTTGTTATTTTGAAAATTTTGAACCTTGTTAACATAATATCTATTTGAAAAATAAATTTCAGAAGTGAAAAATAAAATAGAAAAAAATTTTTTATTTTAAGCTGTGAAAACACCAGAAAATAGCAGTGACATTGTATACGGAAGAGAGAATCTCACAGCATGCTTCAGGCAGCTCTGCTTATAATTCCACAGAATTATCTCTTTACTAACAAAATGTCTTCTGGAATTGGGCTCTTTCAGGGAAGTTTACACTTTGAGCATGGCTGCTTTGTTCTGTGTTTGCAAGTGGGTTCTAACGTTATGACTATGTGTGCCTAATTTTTATTCTCTTTTTCTTTAGAACTTTTAAAACTTGGCTTGATTTAAATAATTTTGTGTATATATTCCATGTAGTCATTTCTGCCTCAAAGCATGGGGGTAAATGCCTTGTTTTATGGAGTTTGCCAGTGCCAAGCATTAGCTCACCGTCTGGGGAGACGAAGCTGCTATGGAGAAAATGACCCACCCTGGCTGCCAGTGCTCCGCTTGGAAGAGAAGCAGGCCCTGTCTGATTTGGTTGTGTCTGTGGCTGGTGGAAAGCTGCCTCCACCTGGACTCTGGCAGCACTTTTTGGCTTTAAGACAATGTTCTGAGCAAGCCTTAGCCAAAGTTTTCCAGTTTCTAAAATTTAGTTCCCTTGTGGGCTAGTTAATGGTTTAGGACCGTGTTACATTTTCAGCTGCCACTGGCGTCATGTGATGATGTCTGAGGAAGCAGATGAGCTGTTAAGAGGAGTCTCGGTGCAGCGGGAAGGTTGTCGAAAGTAGGAAACTGCTTCCAAGTAGAGAGTACATATGTGCTTGCTTTCAAGGGCTCAAGCGATTCTTTCCATAGAAACAAAGGCAGCTATCCTGAGCAGTGGTGGGTACAGAAAGAGCCAAGAAGGCAGATATTTTGGAGAAAGCAACTTTATTTTCCAGAAAGAAGAGTTCTTTTTAGACCACATATTGAGGAGTCATAGTTGCCTTCACGTCTTAGAAACGTGAATGCCTTTAAACTTAAACGTATCTATACCGGGGCTAAGACTGACTTCCTGGAAGTCTGTCCAGATGGATCCAAAACAAATCTTTAATACTCGTGGTCTAAAAGGGGGAGGAAAATTCTACAAAGAGACACGTCAGGGCTGCAGGCAAAGTTGTATGAGTTCCATTTTTATTTCTTAAAACTGAGGCCCCAGAACTAATCGAAGAGGATAGAAATCAGAGCAGTGGTTGTTGCCTGGTAGGGGAAGATGAGAGAAGGGGAGTTGAGTGGAAAAAAGCCTAAGGGAACTTTCTAGGATGATGGAAACATTCTGTTTTGTTTGGAGTATTGATTACATGGGTGTAAACATTTGTCAAAATTTGTTAAGCTCTACACTTAAGATCTGTGCATTTTATTGTATGTAATTATACCTCAGTTTAAAAATTAAAAAAAAAAAAACCTTGTCCTTATTAATTATTTGGTATAATAGAATAAACTTTGGTCTGGATATTCAAGTAATTATGTTCCAGTACCACTCTGCCACTACTTCCTATGTGGATGTGGGGAAAGCGCGTAGTCTCTGACTTCTAAACCATCACCTGTTCTACAAAATGAGGTCCCAGCAGTTGGGATGCTCAATTTTTTCAACTGTGAGGCAGGATTTCTCATAAAAATATTTAATTGGGTAGATAATGTAAAGAGAAATTTTCTCCAGGAAACTGAGCCCATTGACACTTTGAGAGACATTTGGTCTCCATCATGTTGATAAAGGAGGGACGGAAATAATTCTTGTCTGCGTCTGGTAACCTGGGTCTGAATTTGGGTGTGGATTTTTTTGTCCCTCATCCCAATGAGCCAGCAGGATTAGGAACCAGCTTTTAGAACTAAGTGTGTTCAGCCCTGCTTTTCAATCTCCAAATGGAGGGAAGTGTCTTGAGGAGGAAAAGGCAAAGGTGGAAAGTCACTCCAAGCGGGGACCCAGGCTGCCAAATGCTGGTCTCAAGCACATGTTCCCTGAACTTGGGCTCCGCTCCAGAAGGAGAAGAACTCACAATGGAAACAGTGATGGCTGTTTGCTGAGGCGGCCAAGAGAATGAAAAGCACATTGAAACCCAGCAGTGTCTCCATGGGGAGAGCAGGGTGGGCCGCTTGGTGGTGAAACCAACCTGACAGCCGAGCAGGATAACAGAGCCCATTCCCAGCATCTTTCTGCAGTTCAACAAGAGGCCTTTATGTGCAACCTAGGAAATCTCGGAGAAATTATACTGCGGCCGACCCAAGCTCTGCCCAACGGTAAATGCACACTCAATCTAGTTCCCCCCTGTTTTTGTTGAATTATTCTGTTAATTGAGAGAAAGAAGAGAGCTCTTCTCAGTGTATATCCCCACCTGCCCCCGACAAGATTTCATCAACCTTCTTTTTTTTTTTAAGATTGGCCCTGAGCTAACATTTATTGCCAATCTTTTTTCTTTTCCTCCCCCTCTCCCTCTTCCTCTCCCCCAAAGCCCCCAGCACATAGTTGTGTATTTTTATTTGTGGGTCCTTCTAGTTGTGCTATTTGGGACACCACCTCAGCATGGCTTGATGAGCAGTACCATGTCCGCACCCAGGATCTGAACCAGCAAAACCCCAGGCGGCCGAAGTGGAGCACACCAACTTAACCACTTAGCCATGGGGCTGGCCCCTCAACTTCTTTTTTATTGCTACCACTTATGGACTATTTGGACTTGCCATGAGTGCCTTTTCAGCTGGGGTTTTTTTTTGAGGAAGACTGGCCCTGAGCTAACATCCATGCCCATCTTCCTCTACTTTATATGTGGGACGCCTCCCACAGCATGATGTGCCAAGCGGTGCCATGTCCGCACCCGGATCCAAACCGGCGAACCCCAGGCTGCTGAGAAGTGGAACAAGCACACTTAATCACTGCACCACCGGGCTGGCCCCCTCAGCTGGCATTTTCATCCTGTACTTTTTGTTCCTCGTTTATCCAGTGCCATTGTGAATGCCCTTCTATCCCAGGACTTTGGTAACTGCGGGGCTGAGCAACCAGCTGGCAGTGAAAGAAACAAGGTTTCGGGTGACGGAATGGCAGTACAGTCTCACCTGGCTCCAGACAACAGTGTTCACTCAGCCGTGCCGACGTGGGCAGATCATGCAGCCCAGCTCTTTGCTCCTTTCATGAAAGATGAGGGCCAATGTGGTTAGTATTTTGCTTGCATATACTTTGGAGGAATTCTGTTCTAAAATAAAGGATGGCACATAAACTATGGTGCAGTTTGTAAACCCAAATATTTCCAGGAGTAGGAAACTAAAAGTAGGTGGAGTGAATGAAGTGTATTCCCTGTCCAATGAGGAGTCATTATCTTGTTCCCTCTGATTGTTGTCAGATCTTCAGCATTTTTACAGGAGAAGCAAAAATGCTGGATTTTTATGGGCCAATACAGACACGGGCCTTCAGTTCCTAACCTCTGGTCTAGCAGAACAAGGATGGATTTTGGCCGTAGACCTGAGTATGAACTGTAGCTCCAGGATGTACTGGTTGTGCGATCTTAGGTAGGTAAGCATATTCTCAGAGTATCGGTATCCTCACCTTTGAAATGAGGACACTACCAGCCCCTGGCAATGGGTAGGGATGAGATGAGATAAAGTACAACATAGGTATGAGGATGGCTGCCTACCACACGTCCCGTGCCTGGCACATAGGAAACACCAGCCTTGGTCTGCCACTGCAGTTCATAGGTGACTCTCTCCAATTTGCTAGTCCTGGTTTCCAGAGCTTGTGCTAATAAATGTAAGAGATTGTCCTTAGGAGGAGTTTGTTGGGCAAATGTTCATGGTGCCTCTTGCTGCACACCAGGTATTTGCATGTTTGCATGCACCACTCCATTGCACATCTGGAAGCAAGAGCTTGTCTCCAGCAGCTAAGCAGGTGAGAAAGCAAAGCTGTTGATCTCAGAGGTATATATAGATCCTCCTACCCAACTCTTGTGGCTTTGTCTCCCCCATGTCAACCACCAGGATTGTTTTTTCTCCCTAAGGAAATGAAGATGAAAAGGGGAACCAATTGCACTTTTTAAAGCATTCTAACATTTGGTCAAATGAAGAGCAAGTCTTTGGAGAATAAGAAAATTTATATTGCCCTCTTCCAAATTCTCCTTGAAGGAGGTCCTCGAGCCACCTCGAATGGTTCCCGGATGCACAAACCTGCCCCATGCCCTCCATGTGGCCAGTGTGTTTCGGCCACTGTTGCAATATTAAGATGCATTAGCGCTTATTAAGTAGGCTCTCAGCTTCAGGTAGACCCGTCGTAGGCCTTCTGAACACCATCAATATGCCAGGCATTGCGCTATGCACCTGAGGTGCAAGGATAAGGGGATAGTCCCCTTGTCGCTCCTTGACCAAAGGGGAAGACAGGCAAGCGTGTTTGCAGTGGGACAGTACAGTGTGAGGGTGGCCATCCTAGAGGTGAGGGGCACAGGATGATTTCATAGGCCCAGGTATACTTGAGCAGAGAGGTGAAGGAGGAGGGATTAGGGGTTAGCAAGCAAAGAGAAATGGTAGTGCATATATGAACAGTTGTGAGAGATGGATATTTGAGGTAGAGAATCACCATAAGCAAAGGCCAGCGATGAGAGCACGGCAGCTCGGGCTGGTGGAGCACAGGAGGGGCTGGGGAGGCGCTGGGGCATCTGGGGGCGGACTTTGTATGTCCTTCAAAGGAGAATGGTTTTATCCTGACAACTCAGCACTTCAGGGATTTTGAGAAAAGGGTGTTGGGATAGAAGTTGCATTTTAGAAAGATCGCTGTCCTCCGTAGCAAGGAGGATGGATTGACAGGGGCAGGGATGGTGGCAGGGAGACCACAGTTGGAGGATTACTACAGTAATTAGAAATGATGAGGCCCAGACAATAATGGTTCGAGGAGCTATAGGGAGGGGACTGACTTGAGAAATACTCAGAGGCTCTTCAGGCTGACTGGCTGACTGCAGGTAGGGATAAGGATGAGGGAGTGTTGAGGATGGCTCCCAGGTTACTGTGTGGGTGACAGGATGGCATGTGGTGCGGTGTATCAGGAAAGGGTATCCAGGAATAGGAGCTCGTCTTGGGGTGGGGGGCAGGAGATGCAGGCAGGGAACAACAAGCTCAGTCTCAGAGTTTGGGATTTCTGTGATACAATGGGATAAGGACCTCGAGTGGGCATTTGGAGGGACTGGTTTGGGGCTAGGGATAGAGAGACAGGCTGGAGAGAGATTTTGAGTCATCTTTTTATAGCAAGTCTTGAAGACATGGGTTAGGGTAAAATTGTCCAGAGAGAAGGTGTACAGAATGAGAAGAAAAGGGGACCCTGGACTGAACCCTAGGGAACATAGAGAATTCAGGAACAGTTTAGAGAAGCACAGGAAAGACTGTGACTAGGTGGCCAGAGGAGAATCAGGAGAAAGCCAATTAGGAGCTTCAAGGAGGCGGAAATCTAAAGCGTGGACTATATTAAAAGAAACAAGGAAGGTAAGAACTAACAACCTTGTTGCCCTCCCCCATTGGGGGACAAGGTTCTTTTGACAAGGTTATTTTTGGTAACCTCAGCAGACACAGGGTCAGGGAAGTGGAAGCCAGCCTCTCCCAGACTGCAGAGTGAAAGGGAAGTGAGAAATGGAGGCACCATGTGCTCTTCCTTGAGAAAGACTCAATCTCTAGTCTCACTGATGTAACTTAAAAACAAAAAGTTATGAAATATTTCCAACCTAACAATAAAAAGAAATAACACCCACCACACAATTAACAGTAGACATTTTGTTCTATTTGCTTCAGGTTTTGACTTTCTGGAGAAATAAAACATGACTAGTGTATAAATGAAACCCCACATTTACCCCTCCCTGATACTGTCACTCAGGTAACCACCATCCTGAATTACATTGTTTATACTTTTATTTCATAAGTTTGTATCTGAAAGCAAGACATAGAATTATTTTGCATGTTTTTTAACTTTATAGAAATGGTATCCTGCTGAATGTATTTCTGCGTCTTCCTTTTTTCATTCATCTGCAGCATTTTGGAGGTTTATGTTGACATACATAGCTCTAGCGCATTCATTTCAACTCTGTCAAGTATTCCTTTGTATAACTATACCACATATTCTTCATTCTTCTCTTGACAGACATTTAGTTGGTTTCCAGTTTTTTTGCTCCTACAAACAAGGCTGCAGTGATCACTCTTGTACATGGATGGCATTATTTCTAGGATATATACCTAGACGTGGAATTTGCTAGGTCATGGGTTATCTTCAGCTTTACTGGATATTGTCAAATTGCTTTCCAGTGTGATGGTACCAGTTTACACTCACAGCAGCAATATATGAGAATTCCAGATGCCTTCACATACTCCCTAACATTTTATATGTTGAAACTTTAATTTGGCCAATTTGATGAGTATGAAGAGATATCCCATAGTTTATTTTTTGTATTTTCACAGGGCCACCAACTATATAGTGTAAATTTGTATCTTTTAGTGTAGAGTTGTGCACTGTACAACTCTAGGGGGCATTGTTCACATTGTAGTCTTTGTGAAAAGCACACTCTAGAGTTGGTACAATGAACAACATATACAGTGGCCTTGAGTGAAGTTTTTGTTATCTTTTGTCCATTGTTCTTTTGGGTTGTCTTATTAATTAGAATAGTTCTTGGGGCCGGCCTGGTGGTGCAGCAGTTAAGTTCACACGTTCTGCTTCTTGGCGTCCTGGCGTTCACCGGTTCAGATCCCAGGTGTGGACATTGCACTGCTAGGCAAAAGCCATGCTGTGGTAGGCGTCCCATGTATAAAGTAGAGGAAGATGGGCATGGATGTTAGCTCAGAGCCAGTCTTCCTCAGCAATAAGAGGAGGATTGGCAGTAGTTAGCCCAGGGCTAATCTTCCTCAAAAAAAAAAACAAAAGAAGAAGAAGAGGAGTTCTTTATTCTGGATATTAATTCTTTTTTGATTTATATCTGTTGCAAATATTTTCACCAAATCTGTGGCTCCTATTAATTTTGTTTTTTGTTTTTTGTTTTTGAGGAAGATTAGCCCTGAGCTAACTGCTGCCAATCCTCCTCTTTTTGCTGAGGAAGACTGGCCCTGAGCTAACATCCATGCCCATCTTCTACTTTATACGTGGGACGCCTACCACAGCATGGCTTGCCCGGTGGTGCCATGTCCACACCCGGGATCTGAACTGGCGAACCCCAGGCTGTTGAAGTGGAACGTGCACACTTAACCGCTGTGCCACCGGGCCGGCCCCATGCTTTTGGGTTTTTTAAAAAGATTTTATTTTTCCTTTTTCTCCCCAAAGACCCCCGGTACATAGTTGTGTATTTTTAGTTGTGGGTCCTTCTAGTTGTGGCATGTGGGATGCTGCCTCAGCATGGCTTGATGAGCGGTGCCATGTCCATGCCCAGGATTCGAACCGGTGAAACCCTGGGCTGCCAGAAGCGGAGTGTGTGAACTTACCACTCGGCCATGGGGCCGGCCCTAATTTTGTTTATAGTACCTTTTCTTTTAATTAAAATTTTTAATTTTAATGTACTTAAATTCATCAATCTTTTCCTTTATCATTTGTATTTTTGTATCTTGTCTAAGAACTCCCTCCCTACTCCAAGGTCATAGATATTCTAAAAAGTTCTTTCTAGATCTTAAGTTTTGCTTTTCCACATTTTAGATCTTTAATTCACCTTGAATTTATTTTATGCATGATGTGATAGAGAAATCTATTTTTTCATATGTATAACCAATTATAGAATCGTGGATTAATTAGTTCATCATTTCCCCCTTTGACTTTCATGTCATCACTGTTATATTTTAAACATGGGTCTGTTTCTGGGTTTCTGTGGTGTTCCCTTCTCTTTATTTGTCTATCTCTATGCCATATGGCACAGTCTTAATTACTTCATTACTGCTAAGACCAGTTTCCTCAGCTTGTTTTTCTTAACACTTCTTGGTTATGCTTGGCCTTTTGCTCTTCTAGATGGATTTTAGCACCAATTGTCAGATTCCACAAAAAAACCATAAAAACCTAATTGGAATGTTTATTGGAATTGCATTAAACTCACAGATTAATCTGAGGGCAATATGCATCTTTACAATATTGGTTATTCTCATCCTTGAATATATTAGTATATCTTTTTTTTTTTTTTTTTTTGCTGAGAAGATTCACCCTGCACTAATATCCATTGCCAATCTTCCTCTTTTTTTGCTTGAGGAAGATTAGCCCTGAGCTAACATCTGTGCCAGTCTTCCTCTATTTCGTATGTGGGTCACTGCCACAGCACAGCCAACAAGTGGTCTAAGTCTGCACCCAGGATCCAAACCTGCAAACCCGGGCCACTAAAGTGGAGAGTGCTGAACGTAACCACTATGCCACGGCGCCAGCCCCTATCTCTCTCTTTTTATTTAGGTCTTCTTTTATGTCCTTCAATAATGTTTTGTCATTTTCTCCATGAAGGTCTTGCATGTCTTTTTATTTTTTTATTTTTATTTATTTTTTTTTTGCTGAGGAAGATTCATCATATCTTAAATTTATTCCTATGTGCTCCTATTGAGAATGAGATCTTTTTTCCTATTACATTCCCTAATTGGTTACATCTGGTATGTAGAAACATCATCGATATTTGTAACTGATCTGGTATCCAGCAACCATGCTGAACTTTCTTATCCTAATCTTTATATAGATTCTCTTGGATTTTTCTATGTAGACTATCACTGTCTGCATACAAGTACAGTTTAGTCTTCCTTTCTGACTCTTAAGCCTCTCATTTATTGTTCCTCTCTTATTGTATTGGTTTTACGCCAGAACAATGTTGAGTAAAAGCTGTGACAGCAGACTTTTTTTTAACAGCTTTATTGAGATATAATTCACATACCATAAAGTTCAACCTTCAGACTTCCGTTTTTAGTTACTGTTTTTAATGGGAATGCCTCTAAAATTTTACCATCTAAGTAATCAATTGTCATAGTACCATTTACATTTGTTGACTGGGTCACCATTTCCCTACTGATTTGTCATGTTATCTCTGACATATGTTTTATATACAGATTTATTTCTGGGTTCTGTTCCATTAGTGAATGTATCTATCCTAATGTCAGTACCACACTGCCGTATTTCCCATAGCTTTATATAATAATGTACATATTCGCTGTAGATTTATGAATTCCCTTTATCAAGTTAAAGAAGTGCCTTTCTACTCTTAGTTTGCTAAGAGGCTTTTTAAAAATTATGAATTGGTTCTGAGTTGTTTCAGGTGCTTTTTCCTCATCTGTGAGATGATCCTATAGTTTTTCTCCTCTGTTAATTTGGTATTTTTTATTAATAGACATGATAAGCTATGTAACACCTTCTTGGGCTAAGCTCTACCTGGTCATGATTCTTTTAGTACACTGCTTATTTCCTAATATGTTATTTAGAGTTTTCCTATGTTGATAAATGAGATCTATAATTTTTCTCTCTTATAAAGTTTTCGCATTGAGATTTTATAAGTCTCAAAATGAATTTGTGATTATTTCCTCTTTCTAATCTCTGAAAACTTAAGAAAGGGTTAAGGGTCCCTTATGTAGTTTGATAAAATTCATCTGTCAAATCTTGCTAGTGTCTTTTAAGGACTAGAGTTGGGGGAGACTAGATGCTACTTTAACTTTTAAAACCTTCTTTCAGATGCTGCATTTTAAAGGCAAGATTGACAAATCCATTTTTATTGGTTGATATTACAAATAACGCTGCTTTCTTCAATCTTTTATTTTTTGGTAATAGCTGTTCCCTCCTCAGTTCCAATAATACTTTCTAATAAAGCACTTACAACACTGCTCTGTAATTATTTGTCTACGTGTTGGTTTACCACCAGACCGTAAGCGCCTACAGGATGGGGTAATGTTTTATTCATATTTGTGCCTCAGTGTCCAGCACAGTGTGAGGCACATTGTAAAAAGAAAAAACAAACATCTTGAAATGATTTCACGTTGCCAACCACGTCTTTCCTCTGAAATCTCAAGTTTGATGTCTCACTTCTGACACCCGGTAGTAGTGTGGCTGTGAGAATGACGCTACCCATCTTATCAGGGCTTTTTGAAGATTAAGTGATGATGTACCTAGCTACTGTGGTATCCGGTGAGTGCTCAACTATAAATTACTTTTAAAAGAAAGAAAAACATAGGTGGCTTCAGTGACACTTGCCTCTTGATTTTTTTCTTCTCTGTATTTCTTCTCAGTTTCATTTGTGGGTTTGTGGTTGTGACACAGAAACAAATGCCTTTGCGAAGCTAGCCCTCCTCCATTTCTGTATAATCCCATTCTGTTTCTCTGGATAAGGAGGGTTTTACCATTCATTCCCACCAGTCCCTGCCTCAGGTTGGGGCTCTTTGGTAAGTCAAGCGAGGCCAGAGTCCTCCCAGGGACTTTTAACATTGTCCTCAGAAGAAACGCTCTTCCTTCCACTGGAGTTGCTAAGCTGATGGGGACATCTTTGCTGTCACATGGGAGGAATCTGCCTGAGAATGAAGTCAACACAGAGGAAAACAAAACCAAGAGATGGAAAGAGTTTTGATGTTATCATTTCATCTCTTGTTTGTGCTATGCCTGAAGCTAGCGAACCATCCCTATTTAATAGTTAAAATAATAAATAGCTTTTTTAACTTAAGCTAGTTTCAGTTGGGTCTATGTCACTGCAAACAAGTTTCCTTGGTAACACAGAGCTTCTTCCTCCTCTTTACCTTGCTCACTCAGAGGTCAGTTTCTACCTACTTCTAGTTTGAATCTAGCAGCAAATGGGAGTACAGATTTTCTTGGGTCAGGTTTGGGAAAGACCAACAAGATGCTTATGACAAGAATGTTTCTTCTGATCCTAGTTGGGAAGCTGACATCAGTAGAGAGCTTCGACGGGTTGCTTACATAATTTGGTAAAGATAAAGCTAAAGACCTTTGTTTCTTCCCCAACAGGAAGTTTAAGACAGTCATTTTAACTACATGTTCTTGGATCACTGGGTGATACCTGGTTTCTTCATTCTCATGATCTATGTGGGGCTCTAGCCTCCAACACAGTCCATCTCAGAAAGATTTAGGAAAGTAAGCATTTCCTCTTAAATGCATTTGTGTTGTGGCAAGCCTACACATCTGTACTAATTTGTGAGAAATCATGAAACTCGTAGGCCTGAAAAAATCTAATATTGATTTTTAGGAAGAAGGGATAGGAGAGCAAAACCTTAAAGAATGCAGGGAAATATAAAGGATGTCTGTATGTAGTTATCATTCCAACACTGTCATGTAATAGTAAAAGACTGCAAACAACCCAAATGCCATTAATAGGGGACTAGATAAGTAATGATATATCCACATAGTGCAATACTATTTGGCTGTAAAAGTGAATGAAAAAGCTCTCTATGAAGTAATATGGAAAGATCACCAGGATATCCTGTTACATGAAAAAAAAGCAATATACCTATATATATATATAAAGTGTTTTCTTTGTATAAGAAAAAGGAGAAAATAAGGACACATATTCATACTTAATTGTACTTTCAAAAATAAATACTGAAAGAAAGAAGCCAGTAAAAGTAGATTCCCATAGGTGGAGGGTTAGGGTAGTCAGAAAGCAGTGGTAGGAGCAGGACTTCTCAATGTATTGATAAATGAACTATGATATGTGATATCTGAACCACGTAAATATATTAACCATTCAAAACAAAAGATTTCCCTCCTTATGACACAGGCCACTGTTCCTGTCCTATGCTGTGCTGTCATGGCCCCCACAAGCCCTCATCCTGGCCTAGCAGACATAGGAGCTACTTCTCTGACCCATCTAAAAGAAGGTGAATAAAGGACATGGTCACACTTCAAGGCCTTTATAAGAGGAAGTTTTATTGTTAATTATTTACCTTAATAGTTTCAGAAAGAAGAACAGATTAGCTCACTCCAACATGATTGGCAGTTAGCAAAATCTAGTGAAGCAAGTGTTCTGATTGCTAAGGATTTAATTTGGATGCTTTTAATACTTAGCCATCTAACACTTCAAACATAATCCAGAATAAATGCGTCATCTCCCTCCCTTTCACTTTAATACCCACCTCCCTCACTTCAATATGGAAATATCTTCATTAAATATGATTCCCAGAGGAACAAGTTCCCTGGAGAGTATAGCCATGAGGACAGTGCACAAAAAGAAAAACTCAAAATAAAAGTCTGTATGATAATTTACTAGTCTAAGGAAACAGAACCTTCCAATATATTAAGA
Source organism: Equus caballus (assembly GCF_041296265.1). Lineage (NCBI taxonomy): Eukaryota > Metazoa > Chordata > Mammalia > Perissodactyla > Equidae > Equus > Equus caballus. Next base: position 24,423,738 of record NC_091686.1, on the reverse strand, counting down.
AATGAATCCAGCTACAAATGCACCGGTAGGTCTATGTGAAGACGGCCGGCTATCGACAGACACAGGGCAGGAACGGCGCCCAGCCCAGCACTGGCCCTCAGAAGCCAAAAGTGTTCTCTCCACTGTAGGCCACATACAAGAATCCATCTTCATCTTTTTCCTTCTCGTAAAGCTGTCCCATAGTTAGGCTTGAAAAAGAAAAACAAAACACAACATTGAGAATTGGGTTTGGTTACTGAGTCTAGGTGTTGAAAGATGGCTTGAGGATAAGGAACTTGACTACTTAAACTAGCTACTCTCTACCACACTTTTGGTGGTAGGTGGTAAAAGTAATTCAGATCTCAGTACCTGCTGTGTGCCTACAATCCTGTTTTAAAGAAGGGAGATGGAGCCACAAAACATTAAGATAAATTAGGGCTCTGGGAATCAGTAAATAAGACTGGAATCAAGTCTCCATCCTCCTGTCCCAAGGCAAGGCCATCCGACTCACCCTCACACCAAATAAATCCTTCAGAGGCCAACACTAGCTCCTTGAGTGGGCTTGGCTTCTTAGTACTGGTTAGTACGTTCAGAATGCCAAGGGAAGGGAAAAAAACTGGGCAAAATTAAGAGCCTAAGAGGCCAAACCCAGTGTGGGTGGAGGACCACGGAAAGGAAGAGTACATGGGACTCTCTTCCCTTCAGGCTGGTTTATGTGAAGATGGATAATTTGTGCCTAACATGATAAAGTACAGTGGTTCATTCTTGTGGAAGCTTCCCCGCCAAAAAACCTGTGCCCCGCAGATCTGCATCAGCGTCATCACAGAGAAATGATTTTCCTCACACATAATGCAAAAAGCTCTCACACTGTATCTGGGAGCCAAGGAAGCCCTGCCCAACCCTCCTAAGAACCCTCCAGAAATAGATACTGCTCAAACTAAACATGTGTGGGTGGGAAAGCTGGCTTTCCCTAAGCCATAAAACAGACTCAGGAGAGGAGACCTAATCTAGTTCTCTGCCATGAAACTGAGCTGTACTGGCTCCAGAGCAAGACTAGTAACACCTGGAACCTGAGGCAAGCTCTGGCCACGTGACTGGACTATTTGAGATGAGCAAGAGGTGCAGACGTGCTAAATGTCAGTCATGCATGGTGGGGTCAACCAGAACCAGCAGTAAAGCAGCGGTCTGAGAGCTTGCTCGAGACATCAGAGGTCACTAGCCTGGAGAGGTCACAAGAGATAATTAAATGCAGGATTCAGTAAAACAAGGGCTGGTGGGATACATAAAGAGGGTCCAGGGCCTCAAGCTGGTGAAGCAACGATTGCCCCACACTGCTGCTTTGCTCCTGGCAGACTCAGTGGGACGTCCATGTAAACAGCGATACAGGGCACATTTATAAAGGGAGAATTTTTTCCTTTCCTATTCTTCTTGCCCCATTTGCAAGCTTAGCCGGGTTGGCTGTGTGGGTAGATGAGAATTATTTGAGTAACAACGTGGGGGTGGATGAGTATGAATACAAAATGGCCTGTCATCAGCATCTGGTACAATACAACAGTGCTCCCTGTGAGGATCTCTTAACCTGGAATTTGTAAAATAAGGACTCCCTGGAACAGCAGTGTCCAGAAATGTCCTGTATTTTTGCTGCCCAATACAGTAGCCACTAGCTACATTCAGCACTGAAAGTGTGGCTTGTCTGAATTGGGATGTGCTGTAAGTGTAAAACACACACAAGATTTCAGACTTAGTATGATAAAAAAGGATGGAAAATATCTTAATTTTGATTACATGTTGAAATGATGACATTTGATGTACTGGATAAATAAAATATATTATTAAATTAATTTCACCTCTTTTTTAATGCACCTGCTAGAAAACCTAAAATTACATACGTGGCTCACATGCCCTTTCTATTGACAGCACTGCCCTGGAACATGTGAGCATTTGGGGGGCAGTGGGTAGGGGGAAGAACCCCTCCTCATGAGAACACCTGGAGTGTTGAGTCTCAACCTCAGCTGCACTTGAGAAACACTGAGAAGCTTTACAAACATCTCCCCGCCCAAGCCCCACCCTACCATCAGAATTTCTGGAGGTAGGACCCAGGCACCAGTATGTTTTAAAATGCCCAAGATGACTCCAGGTGCACCCAGGTTGAGAAATAGTTCCTCTGCCAGAGGAAGAAAGATGCTTCGGTTTTTTTTTTTTGGAGATGCTTATTTTTAAGAGCCATGTGATGGGGAAGTAGAGTGACTCACAAGCCAGGAGGTGGAGTGAGAAGCCAGCAGGGAGCAAAGGGCTTGAACAAGCAGCCGAGTCTCTCAAAAAGACTTTTACCCTGGTGGCTGGGAATGCCTGGAGGAACCTGCTCTTCTCTGCAATTCCTCAGAATGAGGCTAAGCGGAAAACAGCTTCAGCTATTGCCACAACTCTCTCTGCCCCTCTTGGTCCAAGTATGCAGGGTGACCTTGATGAGACCTGTCCTACCATCTCCCCACTACCATTACCAAAGGATTTAGACGCAGAAGTAGCAGACATTGTGTGCAATTCAAAGGCAGCCACCCCTTGGTGCCTATGTCACATTTGGTTCCACCTGACAGATTAAGTTCTGCTCTTTTCCTAGCAAGTTAGAAGCCCTAGTACAATGACTCTAAATTCCACTCTGAATTAGAAATATTTGAGTTTTATAAACATGAGTGGCCCACTTGAGACTCTCGTATGCCGTCTATAGTGAACAAAAACCAGTGGAACCACTACTGTCCGAGGCAGGCTCTGAGACTTAGAGGTGGGGCCAGGGGCCATAATCACGTACCTTTCTGTCTTTTGACTCCACTCTTTTTTTTTTAACGGTTTGTTTTTTGTGGGTTTTTTTTGGTGAGGAAGATTGGCCCTGGGCGAACATCTGTTGCCAATCTTCCTCCCGCCCCCCCACCCCCGACCTAAAGCCCCACTAGATAGTTGTATATCCTAGTTGTAAGTCATTCTAGTTCTTCTATGTGGGATGCCACCACAGCATGGCTTGAGGAGTGGTGTGTAGGTCCACACCTGGGATCCAAACTGGCAAACCCCAGACCGCCAAAGCGGAGCACACAAACTTAACCACTCAGCCACAGGGCCGGCCCCTCCATTGTCTTTTAAGTAAAACTTGGGTTATATAAATTTGTTTAAACAGTGCCCTAGCAGCTATAAAGGAAAAGTTCTAATTCTAATAGCAAACACATGGCAAGCACTATTCTAACTGCATTACATATATTAACTCTTTATCCTCACAACAATCTTATGAGGCAGGTACTATCATATCCATAGTTCATAGATAATAAAAGTGAGGCACAGGTGGTTAAATAATTCACCCCAGGTCACAAAGCTGGAGACATTCTTAACACCAAGCTGTGCTACCTCCAAGTGAATACACTGCTAGGTCTGTTCTAATGAGCTGATGTCAGCGTCCTTGTACCTTCTTCAGCAATCTCCCTTAGAACAGGGCTTCTCACATACACAAATGTGCATACCGACTCACCTGGACAGCCTGTTCGAGCGCCTGTTTGGATTCAGGGGGTCAGGGTGGGGCCTGAGAGTCTACATTTCTAACAAGCTCCCAGCTGCGGCCACTGCTGCCAGCCTCTGCATCACACGTCAAGGAGCCAGGTCTTAGCACTCTCTCATTCACATCCTGTAATGTGACGACTGGATGGCTGTGCCTCATAACTTTAAGAGTCCTCTCACTGTTCTCCTTTTCTGTCACACAGCCTCGCGTGGAAACTATTTAGTTGGCAGCAGCACTGTGTCCTTATACTCAGGCTACCGCTTGGGCAGGAACTTGAAAACTGATAAGGCTCAACTCTGGGACTACAAGCTCCATTCAGCAGCCTGTGATGGAATGCCTGATTTCGAGGCTTTCCTGGGTGCCACGAAAGAAAACTGGCACATCTACAGCACTTGTGAGATCAGGCTGCACTCATACAGAGTTACAACTACTTGCCCTAGAGCCAAAAAGAGCTGAGCCACAAATACAGTTTAAAAAGAAATTTTTTTTTGGTCCCATTAAAAGAATGGTCAAGGGGCCGGCCGGTGGCACAGCGGTTAAGTGTGCACGTTCCACTTCTCGGCAGCCTGCGGTTCACCAGTTCAGTCGCAGGTGCCGACATGGCACCGCTTGGCACACCATGCTGTGGTAGGCATCCCACATATAAAGTAGAGGAAGATGGACACGGATATTAGCTCAGGGCAAGGCTTCCTCAGCAAAAAGAGGAGGACTGGCAGTAGTTAGCTCAGGGCTAATCTTCCTCCAAAAAAAAAAAAGAATGGTCAAGTGGAAGTGCAGAGAGAAAACGTGACCCTAGTCAGCAGGCAGTCTCCAGCAGAAAGCTAGTATGTCAGTTTAGAACAAATTCCATAAGCCTCTGAGAAGATGAGCTTCCCTCTCAGAATTCACAGATGCCTGAGCCACACAGCGCTAGGCAGGCCACCGCTGCAATGCCTGAGGATCCTAATGCACAGAGGCAGCTCTGCTGGGTCTGTCAGGCTAAGCTGCACGGGCTGCTGGATGGACTGACAACTCGCAGGCAGCACTGTAACTCCAAGGCTTCCTGCCTAAGTTACTGGCTGCAGGAGACACCCAGAGAGGACCTCCAGTCCCTGTTACTAATGCACACCATTGTGGCACCAAGTATTACATGCACTCATCCAAGTACCAGGGGTACCAGGGTATTGCCACCTTCTAAGCTCTGAGTCTGACAAGGAAAGAAATGGGAAAAGCCAATGTTAGATTCTGGCCATGGAACCAATCTAAGGTGGAGTGCAGCTGGTGTACTGAGTGAAATGAACCTAAACTGCCCCCTAAAACTCTGTCCCCCACCCCTCCGTTCAAGGTCACATGTATCCAGACCAACTAACCAATAATAAAGGCAAGTTTCAGAAGGATCCACATCCAGGAACAGCCATGCTACTGACGACAAATAGTAGTTTTAAGCTACTGAACAGCCTATGAATTGAGGGAGGCTGACCTAGAACCGTGTGGATGCCCAATCCCTACAGAACCTCCTCTTGGCCCCCAAACAAGGACAGGTGGTGGAGGCTGTGGGATCCAGCCTGGCTCATGAACTGGCTGGACTGATGGGCACACCTGGCCTCCCATCTGCTTTGGGTGCTTCCACTGGACCTGGATTTCTCTCTTTTCCAGCAGGGGAGGTGGAGTGAGGTGGGAGGACAATGGCCACTGCTGTAGGTCCAGTAAAGGCACTGGCCTCGAAGTGAAGGTTAATATGGCCCTGAAGGCTCCTCAAGATTCTAAAAAATAAAAATTAACTACTGCCTCTTCCTTGTATCAGATTGTTCTCTAATATAAATACTCTATTCTACTGCTGAAATAAACCCTGTTCTTGAAGTGTTTACCCAGAAATGATCAAGAGTGCTTAATTTAAGCACATTTCTAAATAAGGTTTGAATGGACTATAAGACATCATAACTTCCCTTCACCTTGTACCTCTTTAAGATCCAGAAGCAACACCATAACACCAGAATCTTAAACAGTACAGGTTTCCCAAGGTAACATTCCCAAATTATAACATCTTAGAGACAGTTCATTTAATAATATACTCCTATTTCTATTTTAAAGGGGGGATTAACAAGAGTCTTGTCTGTGTTCTAAACAAAGACCACAAGGTAGACACCATTGCCAGGTCTGGGTTCCCCTCTAAAGCCGTGACTGGGAAACCTGTACAGTGACGTTCCCTCTCAAGTCCTGCCTGCACCAAGGCATAGTTCTTTTGTTTTGGCCTGATTCTAGATGCAGAAACCTGGGCAGAGAATTCAGCTTTCCAATGCTAAATAAGAAAAGGCAGTTGAGATTCTCTCCCTGTTTAACAAAACAGAACTCGGAATTTAGGAAGTAAAACACTTAGGGACTTGCCTGTCTCTATTTCTAGAATCAATATTTAATACCAAGTACTCTAAACAATAATCACGACATTTTACATGGTGATCACCTGTGTTCCAGAACACTTCCCAAAGTTCTGTTCCAAGGCAGGAATAAATGAAGTTACTTCTGCTCAGCCTCAAGCATAAACAATTCCTGTTAGGGATAGGGGAGGGCTCCTACAGGCCTGGATTCATCCGTTCTCAAGTGATTTCCCCAGCCACCTTCTGAAGGCTGCAAGCACTGGCTGAAGGTTAAGGGCAGCCCTGCGATTCCCTGAGGAGGCTGGAAAAAGCTGAGGAAGAGACTGCTAAACTGCCTTGAGGAGGAGATGGTGAAGCTGAGTCACACACCAGCTTCAGGAAGGAGACCCTGTAGCAATTCTGTTTGTGCTCTCAGGTGATTAGTATTTGCATAAAACCTCATGATGTCACATGCCTCTTTTGTTTATAAACAAATTTGTTTTCAAGAATCAAACCCCAAACAAAGAAGTGCTGCATTAACTGTGGGGCAGGAAGTCATTAACTGGGGCCAAAGGCACGGAGAGCCTGAGCAGAGGGGCCCTAGTTAGTGACTCTAAAATCCTGACTCGGGTCACTGGTGTAATCTGCTTTAGAGCAGATTCTTACCAGGTTGGAAAGGCAAATGGGACTTGGAAAGAAAATGGCCCTGATGCAGCTTCTGCTGCCCTGAGAATCACTTTTCATTTCCAATTCTATTTATATCTCAGGGATAACGGAGGGAGGGGGCAGTTCCTAAAATCTGCAGCCATTTTAATTGCTAGATTAATGTGGAGCCATCAGAGTAATTTTAATGTCTTCAGAAGCCTGACTCCTTTCCTGCAAGAAGCATCAGAGGATCAGAATCGAGGAAAATAAACTCAATGCCATAGGTCCTAGTCATCTACTTCCTCTCACTACGAAGTCACCTCCAGGAAGCAGGAAACACACGGTCACGAAGGCTCTGCATAAGTTGCAGGTGGTATGAGTGAAGATTTACCTCCCATACCACCATAAGGGAAGTCACAAGTGACCACAGAGGCCCAGGGCTTCCGCCCCCAGTGAAGACTGCACCCAGTACCACACTGCCTGGGAAGGAAAGGTGGAAGAGCCCAACCGGGTGACGGGATCACCTCTGACAACACCGCAGCTTCCTGAGATATAGCTGTGGCAGACCAACGGCACCCAGCAGGCAGGGCCTGGCCTGTCTCCTCAGGCAAGACATTGGCCTTAGGGAGGAACCTTCCATCTCTCCCCTATCCTGCTTCTCTGCTAAACACTAGGCAATGGAGGTGGTGGACGGTGGGAGACAGAAAACCAGACCACAAATATAGCCAGAGTTTTCCTCCTATTGCAGGAAAAGGACTGAAATTTGGCTTAGGCCTCGTTGGAGCTTTTAAGCATTTTCAAAAGGAATATATTTTGGTGACATTGGGCTAGTTCCCAGGGCTTCTGAAAGCCTTAGCTTTTAGAAGTACTACCTTTGGGGGGTAACAAATGAAACTTAGTTTTGGTCACCAAGATGAGATGCAGTCAAGAACGCACACTCAGGGGAGAGGGGTCAGCATCTGGCTCAGGGTCTAGAAGTCCTCAATCAGTAACAGCAAAGGACTGACCAGGGATTTAGACTGAGCCAGTCCATTTTCCTCTTTTCACAGGGGACTAAAGCTGGGCTGTCACCTCTACAGAAGAAGAGAATTGTAACGCTTCTGCCTAGATTCAGGCCCCAAGTTATCCCAAAGATTGCTTCCAGGCAGGACAACAGCTGGAGCAAAGGGCAGTTACTCTGCCAGTCAGAGCAGGTGGTGCCAAGGGAGATGTAAGTCTGTAAAGGGACCTCGGAGCCTTTGCTGGACAGCAGCCATTTTAGCATACATGAGGATCGGGCAGCTACAGACCCTCGCGGAGGCACAGAGCTCAGTGAGTTAGGAGAGCAAGCAGACAAGGTGATTAACTGAAGCTGAGCTACAGCACGGCCCAGAAGCTCCTGGTGGAGGATGACAGGTCTTATTATATGAATCATTTGGAGAAAACTTCATTTCAGCCTTTAGTTTGACTGATGGCTTAAGCCTAAATAAGTCCTCAACTCTTTTAAAGGATTCTTCAGGGGTCTGAGGCTGGATTTCATTTTTTTTTTTAAATCCAGACGTTGTTCAATTTTCTTAACCCAAAGTACACTCCCACATATCGTAACCTTTTCTTATTTTCCTTGAGCTCCTGATGTCAGGGAGCACAAAATCCAGATTTCCAGTGAGGACCTCTAAGAGTTTTCAGACCTCCAAAGCTTTGAGTTCTGTAAGCAGCCAAGCAGATAGCCAATACCAGTGAACATCTCTCACCTGGACTGTGGGACTGTCTTATCCACAAACAGGAAGATTGCCTTTTCAGAAGGAAGCTGGATCCTTTTCCTGATGATCCACATGAACTGAGCCACAGTGATGTCAGATGGAACTAGATACTTCCGTTTGTCAATGTCAACAATTTGAGAGCCTGAGACTTTTTCCACAATCACCTGGGAAAGCAAAGAGAGGTCAGGACTGGATTTCTAATGTGCAGCTCTGGCCTCGCATTGTTGGGGAGCTGATGAACAGTGTGTGGGCAATGAGGTGGGTGGGAAACTGCATAACATGAGAAAATATGCCCCTGACTTAATAAACCACACACTCTGGAGGCTAAGAACTGATATAAATGTCTTCTAGGGAAACGGTAAATGCTTTTCTGTGGTCAATTATTATATTTCTCATCCCTGATCTCAGCATGCATAAGAGAAACACAGCCCTTACTAGAAAGCTTTTCAACATTTTGTCAGGGGCAGACCGGAGAATATCTGACGAGAGTCTCATCTACTGCCTGTTACTCCAGGACCCCAGAATGGATCTGCATTCACACTACAGAGGAATTAAGATCCCAAGGAACACAGGAAATGAAAATGGATGGACTAATGGGAATGACTGGCAATCCCTGCCAGCCAAGAACCAAGCTCTTCATTTGGCCTGTTGCTTCTCTCTGAACTAGGTTTCGAATGTGTCCCTCCTGCCCCCTCCCCAAAGGAATTGTTCACAAGCAATAAGCTACAATACCAGGCCTGCATGTTGTTTAAAAATCAATAAGGATTACAGAAACTATCTCCCCTATCACAGTAGAAATACAGGATCATATTTATTATTAATTAAAGGGAAACCACGGAAGAAGGGGTTTTCAGCCGTTTTTCAGATTTTTTTTGACCAGGAAAGGATAACAGGGTCAGAGTGAGGAAAGGGAGCTAGAAATCAGGTAAAGATGGAGGCTCAAAGTTAAAGATGAATGTCCTGAGACTAAAGTACCACTTCTAAGGCCAAAGTGACAGTCTCCCTCCACCACCGTTCCCAAAAGTGGCGGTGACCTGTTGCCCTGTCCTAGAACATCGTTCCTTACGTAATTGGCGAGGGAGCCCAGAGGCTGCAGACAACTCGGTGGCCTAGATCGGGAGATTCAGCACTGAGGCACCCCGAAGAGCACCAGCTCGAACCCCTCACGCCCTGGCCCCCGGACGGCCCCTAACCCTGTCTGGCCCGTCTGCTACTATAACTGGGACGGAAACTCTAACTGTCAACTGTTGAATGGCTTGGGGCCCTATAACGAGTCCTAGACGATAGGGGTGACAGCGAGGTGAGGGGGCGGGGAGTCCACTCACCGGAACCCGGTCAGGATATTTCGCCCGGATCTTCGCAGATTCCACGCATCTGTGTTCTGTGGGAGAAACACACGGGGCTGACGGTCGCGCCTGCCCGCGGGCTGGTTCCCGAGGCCCCGGACCTCCTCCCCCCGCGACCTGCGCACGCCACGGGCTCCGGTTCGGAAGTCCTGGCGGCCTCGGTCCTCGGTCCCCTGGCTCCTGGCAGAGCCTGCGGATGGCGGCACGAGGTCCGTGGGCAGCTGCCTCGGGGGCTGGGACCTCGGCCACCCGAGCCCAGAGCGCGCGGCATCCACCCTGCCGGGCCCAGCCCAGGGCGGCCTGAGTGGGGGAGGGGGCTCACCGCCGCCCCAGTGCCCACGGCCCCGCCAGGGGCCAAGCGCTTACCCAGCGAGTGGTCCTCCTTGAACATCCACTTCATGGCGGCGGCGGGGAAGGGACGCAGCCGGCTCTCGGAGCCGCGGAGCTCAGAGCACCAACTACAACAACAACGACAGCGGCGGCGGCGGCGGCGACTACACGACAGGCGGGACTTCCGGCCCCCGGAGCCTAGCAACCGGCCGGGGGCGGGGCTTCCGGCTCCACTTGCCCCTACGCTGCGCCAAGGGGCGGGGCCGCACGCAAGGGGTCGCGGCGAGGGGCCGTCCGGGTAGTGGGGGTGGTGACGTTGGCGACGTGGGCATCTGTGAGCTATGTTGGGCACTGGGGAGGGGACATTCGGGAACTTGGGGACTCAGTGGACGTTGGTAATGGGGAGTTTGAGGGTCTGGCTGCGGATTGGACTTTTATAGAGGGCTGTTCATGAGGGAAGTCTGGGGCGTTGATGACAAGAGGGGGCTTTTGGCGGTATGAATAACAGAAGAGGGGTTTCTGGTGGTTGGTGATAGCAGGGGGAGTCTGTTTAGGGCGTTGACGCTTTGGAGAGTATTGTTTCGTGTGGTAACAGGTTGTGGGCTCAGTACGGGGGTGGGGGGTGATTAGTTTTGGGGGACTGTGTGGGGAGGTACTGATGACAACCCGGGGTTCAGTATTGGGGACAGCCATAATAGGTTGCCTCGGACCTAAAAATTGAATTTAAACAAAACCCATTTCCTCCCTTTACCCATAAATAAATGTTTGAATAAACATTTAAGAAAAAGTATCACAAATATGCATTTGAGGAGTGTTACATCACACTGATCACAAAGAGACCCCTTAAGCTTAACTGGCTGAGGAGTTAGAGGTGACTATCAGGCTCGGAGAATTCCCGAGAGCTGGTCATGAGACGGGCTTCTTTGGCAGTCAGCGGAGGGTTCAGCAATCCCAGCCCAGACTGTGTGTGTGTGTCACCTGCCTGAGCATATGCTGTGAGGTTCTCCAGTGATGTCATTCCTTTATTCCTAGCAGAGTCATCAGGGCGGTCTGCTCTGGGTCACCATCTGTTTATGAGCTGGTAAATATGTAACAAGAATATTTACTTAATTGGGCACGTGATCCTTGCCACGTGCTTGTAATTCTGATGCAGCTGAAAGACCTGTATGTTTGAACATTGTCATTCATCATTTCCTGCAGTTGAAATTCCTGATGGATGCTGTGGAATCTCGCTTCATTCTAAAAGTATTTTTGTTGTTTTAAGATTGTGTATCTGAGCAACCAAAATAGGTTTTTATTTGCTTGTTTGTTTGTTTGTTTTTAAAGATTTTGTTTTTCCTTTTTCTCCCCAAAGCCCCCTGGTACATAGTTGTGTATTTTTAGTTGTGAGTCCTTCTAGTTGTGGCATGTGGGATGCCACCTCAGCATGGCTTTATGAGCGGTGCCATGTCCACACCCAGATCCGAACTGGCGAAGCCCTGGGCCGCCAAGGCAGAGCACACGAACCCAACCACTTGGCCACGGGGCCGGCCCCTGCTTGCTTGTTTTTAATGAAGTGAAAAATCCTTTGAATTTTATACCTAGAAGTTATTGCTGTTGCTTATAAGAGCACCGTTCTAGGTGTTGGGGAAAAGCAGTGAACAGAACAGACAACACCTCTGCTGTCATGGACTTGCATTCTAGTGGAACAAGGCAGAAAATAAATATGTCAGGTAGTGATAGGTGCTGTTTAGGAAAATAAAGCAGGGCTGGAGACTAGAGGGTGATGGTGGGATAGAATGCTAATTAGATAAAGTGGTTGGCATATTCTAGGAACAAGAAGGCTCCCCTTGTGGCTGGAGGTGAGTAAACAAGGAGGAATGTGTTAGGAGATGAGATCAAAGAGATCTAGAACAAAACTGTGTTGAGCTTTGAATTTCATCTGAAGAACTTTGGATTTTATTTAGAATGAGATGAGAAGTCGGGAGAGTTTTAAACAGAGGTGTGACATGATATAACTTTGGTTTTTAAGTGATCAGGCTAGCTTTTGTGTAGGCAGTAGACTATAAGGGGTTGAGGATGGAAGCAAGGGAAACAGTTAAGAGCCTATTATGATAATCCAGGTGGAAGATAATGTTGGCTTAAACTAAGATGGTGTCCGTGGAAGCAGTGGGAAACAGTTGTATTCTAGATATATTTTGAAAGGAAGGCCAACAAAATCTGCTGATAGATTGGATATGAGGGGTGAGGGACAAGTCAAGTCAAGGTTTTTGGAGAGATGGAATTGCCATTTACTAAAATAGAGTGGAGCTAGCTTAGGAGGGTGAGAATCAAGGGTTTGGTTTTGGATATATTAAGTAGGAGATGCTCAAGAGACACACCCAAGTGTGTGTCTCTTGTGAAGATGTAGAGTAGGTTAATGAATCCATGAGTTTTAAATTCAGGAGAGAAATACTTAAGCTATTGAACTGGATGAGATCAGCTAGAGAGTGAGTGGAAAAAATGAAAATACCTTTTTTGCAAGTAGAATTAAACACTGAAGAGTGAAGATGGTTGTTCACCATCTGATAGTCAGTGAATCAGTGGAGGAGTTAGAAATGGGGCTGAAGATCCCTGCTTCTCCTTACAGACCTGCTCATTGTGTCGTAGTCCAAGTCATGTCTACACCACCTTGCACCGGAAAGAGCTAGTACACTTCTCAGGGGAAAGATCCACCACTCACCCAACTTACAGGCATGTCACCTGATGGGCTCAATGATGTGCAATGCGTTTCTGTCTTCTATCTTTACCTGCTTTCTCGATGTCTTTTTCTAGTTCACCATTCTAATTGGCTTCTCTGATCTGTCTTGATGATATGCATCACCTTCTTTGGGTCATTACATTTAGCTTATTGAATGTTCTAAGAACACTGGATACCTTTCTTGAGGGGGTGGTCAGTTGAAGGGGTGAGTCAGGAGGAGAAATAAGATAATGAATATATGCAATTACACATTAACACTTATAAAACACAATAAATTTCAAATGTTGGCGAGGTATGTGAACATGGATACTGAGGGATGGCTAGGGCAGTGGGGGCGAACACAAAGCCATGGAAAGCTGATCAAGAAAGACTTCACATTAAAAACTTACATTTCTATAACCCAGAATTCTACTCCTTGGTGTGTCCAAGATAAACTTTTGCACGTGTATGCCTGCAGACATATACAAGAATGTTCACTCTGTCATTGTTCATATTGGCAAAAACCTGTAAGCAACCCAAATGTCCACAGACAAGATTATGGATATACAAATTGTAGTACATGCACAGAACGGAAGAGTGTCCAGCAATCAAAATGAAGGATTGACAGCTACCTGCAATAATATTATAATGATTTTTTTCTCTGATCACAAGGTAATAAAATTAACAAGATAATAAAAAATACATTTGGAAACTAAAAAAAAACTTCACAGAGAACGTGAATCTTATGTTTCAGAGAGAAGAGTACATTTTCCAAAGGATAAACTTTCCTTAACAGATAGAAACAAAGGCTCGAGTTGGAAGGGGGAACTGGGAAGCCAAAAGTTCAGCAATATATAGATAAACGCCAAGGTGAAAAAAATGTTGGAAAGCTTTGAAGCAAACATTCAGGAATTCTAGACTGATTCAGGAGACCCTGAATGGGAGCTTCTAGAAAGGAGTAAAACTGGATTAAAATGTGTAGTTTTAAGAGAACAACTCTCTTTGATCTTGGAGATAAATTGTAGGAAACAAGAAAATTATGGAAACTGAGAAGTCAGTTCTCAGTCATGAATGTGTGAAAATGATACAACATACACAGATCTTTAGCATTTTTTAAAAAATCCAATATTCTCTCTTAAAGAATTAAAAACACAGACTAGCTTCCTCAAATCATGGAGACAAAGAGTAAATATTAGTATCCATTATTATTAAATACTTTGGCAAAGCTCCTGGCATTTCAGGGGAGGCTGAAGCACTTCATACACCTAGATTCCTTTTTGTTTTGTTTTTTAATTAATTAACTTATTTATTTTTGGATGTACATCATAATATATTTCAAGTTTTGTGTAGATTACATCATGTTCACCACCCGAAAACTAATTATAGCCCATCCCCTCACATGTGAGCCTAATCACCCGTTTTGCCCTCCCAATATGCCTACATCCTTAACAGTCACTTCCCTCTGTTTCAGAAGTGACCAAGTGACACTAGTTACAGTGTGTGTTCCCTTCTGCTGAAAGGAGGCGCTTTGGAGCAAACACCTCCTTCCTCAGAATAGATCCACCCTCAGGATACAACAGTAGAACCATCTATCCTAGAATCTTGTTTTAATGGTTATTTAAATAAATGAAAGTCATCCACTTAAAGCAGAGATACAATATAATGTCAGAATCATAACATAGATTTAAGCCTAACAATTCCTGTATTTAAGAGCTGTGTTGCCATCCCAGAAAAGCTTTAAATCGGGAATGAGCAGTACTGGACTGGATATGTCAAAAGCATCTTATGGCTGATGACATTGTCACCTTGGACTATGGTAAGAACCCTGGATAGTTTTTCCAAATGGGCAGGTCTCGACCTCTCTCTGTTTGTGTTGTTAGGATCTCAGCTGTTCTCTTCATCTAAAAACCACTTTTAGGTTGCCTTCAAAATAGGGTCATCGGGCTGCCTGGTGGCATAGCGGATAGGTTTGAGCGCTCCGCTTCGGAGGGATCTGAACCCAGGGTTGGCAGGTTCAGATCCCAGGTGTGTAAGGTTATCAAGCCACGCTATAGCAGGCGCCCACATATAACATAGAGGAAGATGGGAACAGATGTTAGCTCGGGGCAATCTTCCTCAGCAAAAAGAGGAGGATTGGTGGCGGATGTTAGCTGAGGGCTAATCTTCCTCAAAAACAAAACAAAACGAGGGGGACATCGACTGCGGGACTCCACTCCGAGCACAAATCTCACACTATCTCTTGGCACTGCAGGGTGATCCTTCAGGGCCTTTTGATGAAGAACGGGCTGTGAACCACGGTAAAGAGAAAATCCTTCTGCCGTGTTCCAAATACTGGTTTGGGGGAGGCGAGGGTTGGAAGCATTCAATTAAGTGATAAGCAAGTGTTATCTTTGGGGAGGACCGTAGCTTCCCCTAAAACCGGGGAAGCTTGTACCCAATAAACGGTAACAAAGTATAGCAGAGAGAGCTATGTAGTAATTATCATTTATCCCACGAAGAGCTGCGAGATTTGTGTCCTGTTTCCGTGTTTGTCCTGTCATGGAGTAGAGTGAAAGCAACAGAAACTTTGGAGACAAAGGGACCTGGCTTTGGTCTTAGCCCAGGACCAGATCCAGGACCACGGCCACATTTATGTTCTGTGTGTTTTCCTCCAATGTAGGGTGTGCTGTGGCTGGTTAGACTACACCGGGGATTAACAGATGACACATAAACGGGTATTTGCTTTAAGGCAACTTTTAATGAAAACCTTATTTTACACAAGTGTTAACACGGGCGACCGCTACAATTTTGGTGCACAGAAACAATCTATTACCACTCAGCCTTTGGGGAAACGTGCGTAACACGTAAAGCAGGTCGAGCGTCCACAAGCGGGAGCCGCCCCCGCCAGCCCCGCCCCTACCGTGGCCCCGCTTCCTTGCTATTGGTTCCTTTCCCTGCGCTGTCGGTTGCCGTGGAGACCACGGCTATGGCAACTAGAAGAAGCCAAACTTAGTCGTTCCTCTCGAACCGCGGAGAGGTCCCCAGCGCGCTGGGCGACTCCGCGGGGGGCTCATGGCGCTCTACGAGCTCTACTCCCACCCGGCCGAGCGCGGTTACCGCGCGGGGCTCTGCTCTAAGGCCGCGCTGTTCCTGCTGCTGGCCGCCGCGCTCACCTACATCCCGCCGCTGCTAGTGGCCTTCCGGAGCCACGGTGAGCCTGACCCCCGGCCGGTGCGCGGCACAGCTCCCCGCGGCGCCCTGGCCGGCCTTCCTGACTTCCTCCCCACCGCCCTCCCGCCCTCTTTACCTCAGGGTTTTGGCTGAAGCGGAGCAGCTACGAGGAGCAGCCGACTGTGCACTTCCAGCACCAGGTGCTGCTCGTGGCCCTGCTGGGATCCGAGCGCGACGGCTTTCTCGCCTGGAGCACGTTCCCCGCCTTCAACCGGCTGCAGGGGGATCACCTGCGCGTCCCGCTCGTTTCGGTGCGTGGTTCCCGCCCTTGTCGAGCAGCCCCCCGGGACTGGGCGGGGGGAGTGGGGTGGCGAGCTGCCCGGCCTCAGCCGCGGGGACCCCAGCGTGGTGCTTAAGGCTTCGTGAACCCACGCAAGTTGTGTGCCCAGGCTCGTTGGCCTGAGCATGTTTAATTTCCTTGGGGGATACAGTCGCTTGTGTCATTCAACTTCTCCAAGCCGTCCCCAACCCCAAGAAGGTTGGCCACTGCTGTCAGTGTCTGCGTCTTGACACAGAGTCCAGGAGACTGGGGACACCCTGTCTCTGGCCCCGTCATCTCCGTGGGCCTGGCCTGATGGAAGGGTGGTCGGGGAAGTTCGTGAGTCCTGAAGGCGGAGCAGTATTCCTGTTAGAACCCCATCGTGTCGCCGCAGTTGTGCGTCGCCACAGGGTGGGAACGCGAGGGGCAGGCGTTTTTATGCAGATGAAGGCCAAGGCGCTGATTGGTTCCGCCACCTCCCCAGAATGTCGCGCGGCCCAGTCCCTGCGCTTGTCTCATTAGATGCTGCATCCTGCAGCTGTCCAGGACGAAAAGGAAGCATGTTACTGTCTGTAATGTAGTCTTTGGTTCAGGATAAGTGAGTGCTTCCTTTACCGTCATCCCTTTCCGCTCATTTTCTGAAAACGTTTTCCTTCAGAAGTATGAAAATTCTGGTTTTCCTTTTTCCAAAGTTGAATCTCTACACATGTCTGAGATGACTGGCCTACAAGCCAAACTTGTGTAGCTAAAGAAAAAGAAATTCAGACTTTTTTCCAGCAACTAAATAACATGAAAAAAAATTAATTCTGATTGTTATATGAGTAACTACAAACAAACTATGATTCAGATTAGTTTTTTTCTGATTCTTTAAATTTTCTTTTTTTTTTTTCTGATTATAAAAATGCATGCTCATTGTAAAGTATTAGAGTTACAGGCATACAGAAAGGCATAAAATTAAAGGCTCAGTTTGGGGGCCAGCCCAGTGGTGCAGCGGTTAAGTTTGCACGCTCTGCTTTGGCGGCCTTGGGTTCGCTGGCCCGGATCCCGGGTGCGGACATGGCACCGCTTGGCATGCCACGCTGTGGTAGGCGTCCCACATATAAAGTAGAGGAAGATGGGC
Organism: Equus caballus; assembly: GCF_041296265.1. Lineage (NCBI taxonomy): Eukaryota > Metazoa > Chordata > Mammalia > Perissodactyla > Equidae > Equus > Equus caballus. The sequence goes on along the minus strand of NC_091686.1, from coordinate 24,406,541 downwards.
ACGGATGTTATCTAGGGCCAGTCTTCCTCAGCAAAAAGAGGAGGATTGGCAGTAGTTAGCTCAGGGCTAATCATCCTCAAAATAAATAAATAAATAGAATTAATTAAAAAAAATCTTTAAAAAAAGGCTCAGTTTGGTATGTGTATCAATACATTTAACCTTATTCTTTTTTAAATATCCTAGCTTTTCTTTTTCTTTTCTTTTTTTGGTGAGGAAGATTGGCCCTGAGCTAACATCTGTTGGCAATCTTCCCTTTTTTTTTTTTCTCCTCAAAGCACCAGTACATAGTTGTATATCCTAGTTGTAAGTCATTCTTGTTCCTCTCTGTGGGATGCCACCACAGCATGGCTTGATGAGCAGTGCCATGTCTGTACCCAGGATCCTAACCGGCAACCTGGGCTCTCCAAAGTGGAGCGTGCAAACTTAACCACTCAACCACAGGGCCGGCCCCCTAACCTTAGCCTTTTTAAGGTCTGCAAAGTATTTCATGACATGGAAAACCTGTAATGGATCTAATCAGTTCCCTCTTGATGGATATTTGATTTGCTTTTACTTTTTCACTATTAGCATATTGCAGTGAGCAAGATTTTGAATAAATCTTACACCTTTAACCATTAAATTGTGAGGAATTGGAATAGAAGCTGTTTGTTGAAATTGTGTAAGTACATAGAAAACTAAGCAAGCAAATAAAATAATTATTAACGCCAGAGAAATAAAAAGGAAGGAAAAGTGAGAAAGGAAAAGTAATCAGAGTTGTGAATGGGATTTACGTAGTCATAATTATGTGGACACTGAATATTGACTAAACAAAAGGAGATGGGAAGGGGGTGTGTGTGTGTGTGTCTGTCTGTCTGTCTGTGTCTGTGTTGGGGGCTAGTGGGAGGTGAGGGAAAGAAAACTAAATCTTCATCTTTCCTTGTGGGAAGTCAAGTCAAGAAAGAATGCCTGAAACTGAGAAATCAAGAAGTGCCACTTCAAATGTTGTTTAAGACATGGAAATACATTTCTAAATAATCAGATAAATGAGATTAAAATATTTGTTATGGGAGTGGAAGTCTGTTTTTTGTAACAGATATGGTTGAACAATTTGATTCTTTAAGCGCTTAGGTCTTTTAAATTGATTTTAAAAATAGAATTGGAGTAGGAGACAGATTTCTTTGAATAGCTCCTCACGAATCATGACATGTTGCTCATTTTTATTCCTGTTTGAGATTATAATACCTCTGGGGAAGGGTGAGTGGATGAGAGGCCAGTGCTGAGGTATGCTTGCTTTTCATTGTATACCCACTGTACTTCTGGTGTTCCGTGTGCATGTGTTTCCTTTCCAAAAGTGGAAACAAAAGGGTTTTTTTTATTCCAAATAAACAAAAAATTAACTTAGTTTTACTTTAGGTTAGAATTCCCTGTCTTAAATTTTTAGTAGCAACTTTTACTTTACATTTGTGTATCGCTCTCTATCATACTCTTCTGGTTGCTTGAGTCTAAGAAATAATCATGAAAACTTAGTATAATCGTGAAAACAGGGAAATAGCATGAGGTTTCATTCATTGGTTCTTTTCACTTGTTGATCCACCACAACTGTTTGGCTCCCCACTTGGACTGCTAGTTAGCCTCTTATCTCTGTAACCAGAAACTGCTCCCCTGAGAGCACTGCCCATGTTCCCCCCGCTTCTGGTGTGTGTGGATTCCGATTTTAAATCTATGAAGCCAAGACTACCTCTTATGTTTTTTGTTGCCCGGAACCATTAATCCTCTTTCATACTGCCTAATTTAATACTGTAAAACACCAAACCAAAGCTCATTTTTCTTAGTCTTCTTTCCCCCTTCATTCTAGGCCAGTGTCTATAAGTAATGTATGGCCTTCTTATCTACAGTCTTTCTCAGTAAATGATTTGCTTCCTGCCTGGCTGAGCTTTTGGTTTGAGAATAGTTTGAAATCATGAGATACAAAAAATGAGGAGAGGCAGTGGAAGTACAGACCTCAGTAGCACCCCAAAAGAGAAACTACTTGGGAACAAACTGAAGAAATGCACAAGATGCGTAGGAATAAAACTTTAAAAGAGTGCTGAAAGACACAAAAGAGAAAAGAAAAAGATGATAATTTATGTCATGTTCTTGGCTAGGAAAATTCAACATCGTAAAGATGTCTGTTCTCCCTAAATACGTCGATAATTTTAATGCAATCTCAATGAAAACATAATTTGGGGGGAAAGAGAAACAGACATATGGAAAAATAAAAATTCTAGGAGAAAAAGAAGGATTATACAAGAAGAATAGCACTACCAGATATTAAACTATACCTTGAAGTTGTAATAAGTAAAGCAGTGTGGTTTGGGGACTTGTATAGAAAATATGGAAATGGACACATATGACAAAAGTGGCATTTAAAATCCGTGTGGAAAGATGACAATAAAATGGTGTTGGGACAACTGGGAAGCCATCTGGAAAAAGTAAAGATGAAGTCAGTCCTCAGATGGTACACCAGAATTAAAGTCCAGATAAATCAAAATTACATTTAAAATATGAAATCAGTAAAGTACGGAAACAAATGATGAGCGAAAGCTTTTATATCTTGGAGTAGGAAAGGCCGTTCTAAGTATGACATAAAATCCAGAAGCTGTAAAAGAAACATTTTTGATAAATACAACTATATAAAAATAATTTTAAAAATTACTGGCATGCTGAAAACCATAAGCAAAGTCAAAATACAGTTATAACTAGGAAAAATGTTTTACCATTTGTGTCACTGTAAAGGGCTAATTTTCCAAACAAAGTGCTTGCAGATCAATAGTTAAAACACCAAGTACCTAATAGAGAAATGACAAAGAATATGAATAGTTTCTAGAAAAGGAAACATAACTCTTAAACATATGAGATCTCACTCATAATTAGAGAAATGCAAATTAAGGGTACATTGAGATACCATTTTTTATCTATCAAATTTGCAAAAATACAAGTTTGGTGACATTGTGGGCAAGACATAAGGAAGCATGTAAGCATTCCTGTACAGTTGTGTGCTGCATATAACGACATTTCAGTCAACGATTGACTGCATATACCATCAACTGTGGTCCCATGAGATTAGCACCATCTAGCCTAGGTGTATAGTAAGCTATACTGTCTAGGTTTGTGTAAATACACTCTGTGAGATTCACACAATGACGAAATCACCTGAGGACACATTTCTCAGAACATATTTCTGTCATTAAGCAACACATTCCTATATATCACTGGTAGGAGTGTAGATTGGTACAACCTCTTTGAAGGACTGTTTGTCCATATTGGCAAAATTACTTATGCATGTGCCTACTTCTCCTTCTAGTAAGGTATCCTAAGGTTTGTGCACATAGGTGAAATGACATATAAAAAGTTGCTTATTGCAGCATTGTTTGTAATATCAAAAGATTGTAAACAACCTACATAGCAATAGAAGACTCATTAAAGAAATTGTGGTACATTTACCCAGTGGAATGTTACATAGCTATTTTTTTTTTTTTTAAGATTTTATTTTTTCCTTTTTCTCCCCAAAGCCCCCCGGTACATGGTTGTATATTCTTCGTTGTGGGTCCTTCTAGTTGTGGCACGTAGGACGCCGCCTCAGCATGGTTTGATGAGCAGTGCCATGTCCGCACCCAGGATTCGAACCAACGAAACACTGGGCCGCCTGCAGCGGAGCGCGCGAACTTAACCACTCGGCCACGGGGCCAGCCCCCATAGCTATTTTTTTAATGAAATGGATCTCTATATACTGACGTGGAATTATCTCCAAGAGAAACAGACTGTGTCTTCCTGTCTGTGGTGTCCTCTAATAGCTGTTCGACAAGAGACAGGTTTGGCATAGTCCTCATTGCCTACACATGTGCAAATGTCAAACATGCCAGCACCAAAACTTGCAGAAGGGACATCAGCAACTTGAAAGAAATCCCCAGAGACGATAGTAAAACGTTGTTGTTTTCAGCTTTATTGAGGTATAATTGACAAAATAGTAAGATAGTAAAACACTGTTTTAACCCCTAAGAACCCAATGGAGAGCAGGTAGGGGAAGGTTCAAGAGGCATTTAAAAATAGGCTAGCTCTACGCAATTTTAAAGCCTGCTTAAGAGCCTAGACCAACGGATTTTAGCTCCCTTTATGGATTGTATTTTAAAATGCTTTATAATCAATGTGCTTGATGGCACAAAGGACAAAATTACATAGAATAGTTCGGATATCACTGAGTCAAAAAGTGATTCAAAAGAATCAATGTAAAGAAGTTTTGGGAATCCCTGGATCAATTTATTTTGCTTATATTTTTGTATGTGCAGAAATATGATATCTGATATAAATATGCTGAAGTCTAAAAGCTCCTTCAATAAGTACAAAATACTCTGATTAGAAAGCATTGTGTCATAGTTTAATTGGAAATATTTTTTCTGTCTTACAGGAATATAAAATAATGGTGCAGTTTACAATTGATGGTACCTTAGATTCATTGAAATACAGGTAGCAAGGATTTGATGAGTCTAAGAGCCATGAAGTAGTGATCCCTGCTTTGCTACAGACCCAAAGACTGCCAAAGAGAATTTTCAGCATAAAAAGAAAAAATGGAACACCCAATGATGACAAATATATGGTAAAATGGACACTGGTATAAAATAGAAAATTAACCTTTAATAAGAGAATAGTGACTCAAAAGATTGAAAACAAACAGAAACCAAACAAAATTCCAACAAACCATCAGATACTATAGAATCCATGGTGGAAAAAATGTTGCAAGTCAGGGCACTCCGGAAACAATGGCTCTCCTTAAATTTACAGCTGCTCTTACAGTCAGATGGTGTGCTGTTATGAGGTCTTGTGTCAGCTCCAAACACACCCTCTCATACTCTGCTTTGTGATGCTCACACTGAGATGCTGAAAACCACATTCTCCTTTGCCCACTGGCTCCCTGTTAGGCTCTGCCAGTAGGAGGCATGATGAGCCTTGTTCTGGGAGTGGAAAAAAACTGGAAACTGCTACCAGTGGCTGCTCCCACGGTGAAGAATCATTGTCGGGGTGATGCAAACAGGAAGGAGTCTTTCCTTCAGCCTTATCGATTCCCTCTTGCGGGTTTTTCCTGCAAGCTCCAGAGGTGCCAGCACTAGCTGAGCAGCACTCCCTTCTTGAGGTCTGAGTCCCAGCTCCTTAAGGGAATGCCAACCTCTTCCCTTTCTTCTCCAGCCCTAGGCACGGGAGCTGCTTCCTGCAGGCACCTTCTCTGTGTTAGCACAGCATTCCCTTTGTCCTTTAATACCTGTATTACCAATTATTTCCTATACTAAATTCTGTTAAAATCGCTGTTTAGTTTCTGTTTTCCTGGTTGGACCCTGATTGATACAGGTGCACTGATAGGCATTGAGTAAATCCAACAATGCCTAGTATATTAGTATTGATTTCACACATACCTGTAAAGCCTTATCCTGCTTTAACCACCAGAAATCTTTTAAATTAGGGTTCTCGTAGGCTGTTATAGAAGGAGCACTGAATCAGGGGTCAGCAAACCTAGAACCTAGCCCCAGTTCTGTCATGGGGTTCCATACCCTCTTTCAGCCTCAATGTAACTATCTATATAAAGAGCATGATAGTATCTACCTTTCTAATTATTATTATTGGTAATAATACTTCTCTCCTGGGGTATGCACAGAGATCAGATGAGACAATCACTGGATATAAAAATTGTTCCAAGTTGCACAGATACCTTATAAAAATAAGGTGATGGTGTGATTTATGAATTCTCTTAGCTAGATACACCCATTGGATTTTAGATACTAACTTTGAGCTTGTGTTAAAGAAGTATTAGCTGTTTGATTGCCTACCTTTATGGCTGTTGCACATGTGTTAAGCCTGATTTGAACCAAATGGCATTAAGTAATTGATTTCATCAGTAGTCCAGGTGATAACAAATGTAGCCCACCTCCTCAGCCCTGTGGGAGGGAGTCGACCTTGGTGATAGGTCATTATGGGGGATGCACCGTTTGCATCATCGCTTACCCTCACAGCTCTCTCCTGGCCGTCATCCTTCACCACCTCTGTCTCAGTCTGCTCAGCTGCACTGGCCTCGCCGCACTCTCTCAAACACTCACCCGCTTTTACTCAGAGCACATGCACTTTGTTAGCCTGGATCACTCTTTCCCCAGATATTTCTGTGCCTCGTCGCCTCACTTCATTCAGGTCTCTGACAGTTAGGTCTTCCTGAATATTGTCTGTAAAAATTTCTGTAAAAATCTACCTTGTCATTCTCTAATTTTAGTCTGCTTCATTTTTCTTTGTGGCACTTATCACCACCTGATATCTATTTGTTTATTGATTTATTTTCTGCCTCCCTGGCCAGGAATGTCAGCTCCATTTGAGTGGGGACTTTGTCTATTTTGTTTGCCATTGTTCCCAGCACCTGAAACAGTGCCTAGCACATAGTAGGCCCTCAAAAAATCCTTGACAAATTAATGAGTGAATTTAACAAGTAGACACTAATGGCAGTGCCGTGCCAGATCTCTGTTCTCTGTGAACTTGGAATAAAAGTGTGTACATGAACAAGTATACAGACTTACGCTGGTACTTTTGATGATGATGTTTTACAAAAAGATTTGTCCTGTCCTACCCAACATCTTCTCTTTGGTTTTTTTTTTTTTTTTTTTTTGAGTATGGGCATTTTAGTCCTGGAAAGAGGACCAGATTTGAAGTCAAAGGCATGATTTCAAATTCTGTCTTTACCATTACTCGCCATACCCAATAAATCCCTTAACCTCTGTGAGCCTCAATTTTCTCATCTATACAATCGGGATAATACTTGCTTTGCTTACCTTAGGCTTATTGTAAAGATCAAATGAAATGCCTTTCTCTCCCCCCGCCACTGTGTTGGAGTCTGAATTCTTCTGGCAATTTCCTCCTGACCACTGTCCTTTCTTGCAAGTTGAGACATTTGATCTTTGTCTTCCTGTCCAACTCTAAAGGTCCAGAAGGCATGGATCCACTACAGAGAGTTAACCCGACTTTGTCTTCCAAGTCTTCCCAGATACCAACTGAAGAAAATTCACAGGAAGACAAGGCAGCCTCTTTTCCATCCTGCTCATAATTGCTAATACGTAATCGCCTCTGTAACTTGATCATCAGCCGTGGTAGCAGATAGCCCTCCCCTGCACCTGCGGAGCTGATGAAACAGGACAGAAAAAAATAGTATCCAACAGAAGAGAAGGGTAGTTTTCTCCATAGCTAGGCCTAGGATAAGGACATTATTGTCTAGAAGGAAAAAATGATTGAAAGGTTCTGAAAACTGAGATATCTCCATCTCAAAAGACCTTATTAGCCTGAAAAAGAACAAAGATCTCTTCCTCACATAATGGTGTTGGTGGAAAGCAAAATGAATCAGTAGATGGAGAATTCAGATGGGGATGTTGATATAGCATAGTAGAATCTTTCTGGGAACCTACAGTGGGAAAGGATCAGTTGTAGCAACAAAATCCAGTGTTGTGCCAAGGAATCGTGTCAGCAGTATCACATTTCAGGAACCATCCTTTCCTCCTAGTCATTTTAGGATCACTAGGAGGCAAGATTATGGATGGCAAAACTGGATACCACTGTTTTTTTATGAGCTGTAATTTGTCTTTTTCCTTCTTCAGATCTCTACTATCCGTACTTTCATGTCCATAATTTATAGAGTATCTGTGTCGTTTTAATGCCTTACCAATTTTACTTAGCTTCCTTTTTCATTTTATTGATTTGTACTAAAAGATGCACTTGGCTTTAAAGTCCTGACATCAGTGATGAGATGAGGTCCAACAATGAGAATCTGAAGCAAAGATGCTTGTGGTTAAAGAAGATATAAATAGAGCTTGGTGTTTTTCTGCTGAGTCGTTTTGGGGAAAGTGTAATGATTAGTATGAGTTTTTTTTCTATTTTAAAAAGTTGACTTCTAGACAAGTAGAGGACAATTGTAATGTGCTATTTAAATTTTCTGTACAAACTCTGGCTCATCTATAAAAAAGAAAATCCCAGCAACAAAACAAACAAGAGATCAAATGAGACAACTGAAAAAGAAAAATGCCATCCTGATGTATATTGTTACTGCCACTTCCAGTTGCTGTTCATTTTGGCCCTTGAATAGTTGAGAAGCGCAAGTATGAAGTTCAGGGGCCATGCACACTGTCTCTCTTTCCCCAGTATTGATCCACTTCTACCTATTTATGTTTCTCTTTTTTTTTCTATGAGAGAGAGAGTACCTGTGTATGGCAGAACAATGGATCATGTGTATGTACAACAGTGATATGGATATTTCCCGACTTATTAAGGACCAGGGTCACTGGGCCTCTTTGGGTTTCCTAGACTAGAGAAGAAGACAGAAACCAGGATGGGAAGATGGACGTGTTACATTTTAAACTGGAGCTACCCCTGCAGTCCACGGAGCACGTTGTTGCTGTGCAGCTCATCTTGACTTTCTCCTACCAATTGCACGTGAGTCAATTCCTGAGGGAAGCCCTTCCTCTCCCTTTTGTCTTTTAAAGAACAGAGCCCTCATTCTGTTTCTAGGAAAGCCCACACTGTAAAAGGCTCTTTTCTGAGGTGTAATTTGGGATTTAACTGAAGCAAATTAAATGTTTTTCACTGGTGTCGTATTAATATATATGAGCTATTAATAGCATAAAGGGTGTTCGGCAGAGTGCTTCCTGCATAGCTAACCCAGGTGTATGAGGGACTATTAGGCTTCAGCCACAGACAGGTGACACTCAGAACCCAGAGATCTTCAGATCTCACCAAAGTTGGTATTGTTTCTCACTCTAATGATTTCAGAGGATGTCAACATTCGTGATGCAGAGCATGGCATTTCTCCAATCCTCCTTCGCTGTTCCAGGGTCCCAGTTATATGTGAACGGAGACCTGAGGCTGCAGCAGAAGCAGCCTCTACACTATGGTGGCCTAGATGTTCGATACAATGTAAGAATGCTTCTTATTGTTCATCTCCTTTGTTTCTATATGTTAGTGATTATCAAATCCTTTGAAGAAGGAGAAAAGAAAGTTGGAAATAGCATTTCTCTGTGGGTGGCATAAAAGAGGATTTCTGAGGAATTCTTGCCATAGTTCAAAATATAGTGACAGATATGCCTGTATTTACATCTAGAAAGAGAGAAAAAAAATCTTTGTCTAAGAACCAAATTGTTTATTGTTTTTGGGTACACACACACAAATGGCTTATTTCAAGTTATCTTTTTCAGTTCATGTAAAACATTTGAAAAATAATAACAACCATCGTGTTTCTCTTTTTGTTCATTTTGGGGTTTTTTTGGTGAGGAAGATTGGCCCTGAGCTAACATCCATGTCCAGTCTTCCTCTTTTTGCTTGAGAAAGATTGTCCCTGAGCTAACATCTGTGCCAATCTTCCTCTATTTTGTGTGTAGGACGCCACCACAGCATGGTTTGATGCGTGGTGTGTAGGTCCACACCAGGATCTGAACCTGGGAACCCTGGGCCGCCCAAGCAGGGTACATGAGCTGAACTACTATGCCACGGGGCTGGCCCCTAACTGTCGTTTATTAAGCATGTAACTTATGCCAGCTCTGAGTTAAGGGGTTTAATTATATCGTCTCCTCTAATCATCACAGCAACCTCAAAAGATGCCTACAGTTGTCATTTCCCAGCTCTCCAGCTGCTCATCCCATCATTGTTCCCCTTGCTGCTTTATAGCCATACTGGCCTTTTTGCTCTTCTTCAGACCCACAAAGCAGCTCCAGCCTGAGGGCGTTTGCACCTGCCTTTCCCTTAGCCAAATATCCACATAGCTTATTCTGCCACACAATTCAGGGCCCTTTTCAAGTGCCCCTGAGCACAGTCCTTCCAGACACTTCTTTCTTTTTTTTTTTTTTAAAAAAGATTTTATTTTTTTCTCCCCAAAGCCCCCCCGGTACATAGTTGTATATTCTTCGTTGTGGGTTCTTCTAGTTGTGGCACGTGGGACGCTGCCTCAGCGTGGTTTGATGAGCAGTGCCATGTCCGCGCCCAGGATTCAAACCAATGAAACACTGGGCCGCCTGCAGCAGAGCGCAAGAACTTAACCACTCGGCCACGGGGCCAGCCCCCAGACACTTCTTTCTAAAATAGCATTCCCCTCTCTCTGCATCATCCCTCACTCTGATATACTTTTCTTACTCTCATCTGAAATATGAAAGGTATGTTTTTGGCTTGTTTATTTGCTGTCTCCCTCAGTGGTGAAAGCACTGACATCTTCTATACTCTCACCCCAGTGCCTGAAACAGTGCCTGGCACATTGTACCCACTCGGACAGGTTTGCTGAAGGAATGAGCTCTCATTTTACACATGAGGAGACTGGGGCTTCCAGGGATTAATTAATTTTCCCAAAGCGCCACAGTTTGAAAGTCACAGGGCCATGAATTGTCTGAGGCCAGATCACATGTATGTGTTTACTCATTACTAATCTTTATTTTATTACAAGGGGGCCCATATAAGTTGGGCTTGGCTACTTTGGAAAATAAAAGAGAGATACTATCGGTTACTAGAGATATAAACCTGGAGTAGGATTTATGGTCACCCTAGCTCGTAATCAACCTAAGTTGAAAAAAAAGAGGAAGACTGTAACACATAAACTTAACATGGCACTTTTTTTTTGCTTGGGAAAGGTCTTTGCTGGTTTTTTGTTTTTTCAGCTTTGTTGAGGTATGATTGACAAAATGATAAACTATTTAAGTATACATTGTGATAATTTGATATATGTGTACGTTGTGAAAGGATTCCTCCCGAGTTAATTAACATGTCCATCACGTCACATATTTATCTTTTTCATTTATTTATGAGAACATCAAAGTTCTACTCTCTTAGTAAATTTTAATTGTACAATATATTATTATTAATTATAGTTATCATGTTATATGTTAGATCCTCAGACCTTATTCATCTTATATCTGAAAGTTTATTAAAGATTTTATTTTTCCTTTTTCTCCCCATATCCCCCGGGACATAGTTGTATATTTTCAGTTGTGGGTCCTTCTAGTTGTGACATGTGGGACGCCACCTCAGCACAGCCTGATGAGCGGTGCCATGTCCGTGCCCAGGATCTGAACCGGTGAAACCCTGGGCCACCAAACTGGAGCACATGAATTTAACGACTCGGCCCCGGGGCCGGCCCCTAGCTGAAAGTTTATACCCTATTATCAGACTCTCCCTATCTCCCTCACCCCTCAGCCCCTGGCACTTTTCTACTCTGTTTCTATAAGTTTAACTTTTTATTTAGATTCCACATATAAGTGATACCATGCAGTATTTGTCTTTTTATGTCTGGCTTATTCCACTTAGCATAATATACCTCAAGGTCCACCCGTTTTGTTGCAAATGGCAAGATTCCCTTCTTTTCATGTCTGAATAATATTCCATTGTATACGTATATCACATCTTCTTTATCCATTCATTCATTCAGTGACAGACTCTTAGGTTTTTTTCCGTATTTTCACTATTGTGAATGATGCTGCAAAGAACATGGGAGTGCAGATATCTCTTCACTATCTTGTTTTCATTTCCTTTGGATATATACCCAGCAGTGGGATTGCTGGATCATATGGTAGTTCGATTTTTAATTTTTTTAAGGAACTTCCATACTGTTTTCTATAGTAGCTGCACCAGTTTACATTCCCACCAACATTGAACAAGGGGTCCCTTTTCTCCACATCTTTACCAAGACTTGTTGTCTCTTGTCTTTTTTATAACAGCCATTCTAATGGGTGTGAGTATCTCATTGTGGGTTTTTTCTCCCCCAAAGATTGGCACCTGAGCTAACAACTGTTGCCAATCTGCTTTTTTTTTCTTCTTCTTCTTCTTCCCAAAGCCCCCCAGTACATAGTTGTATATTGTAGCTGTAGGTCCTTCTGGTTGTGCTATATGGGATGCAACCTCAGCATGGCCTGATGAGCAGTGCCATGTCTGCACCCAGGATCCGAACCGGGCTGCCAAAGTGGAGCACGTGAACTTAACCACTTGGCCATGGAGTGGCCCCTCATTGTGGTTTGATTTGCATTTTCCTGATGATTAGTGTGATGTTAAGCACCCTTCATGTACAGGCATACCTCACAGATATTGTGGGCTCGGGTCTAGACCAACTCAATAAAGCTAATATCACAATAAAGCAAGTCACACAAATTTTTTGGTTTCCCAGTGCATATAAAGGTTATGTTTATACTATACTGTAGTCTAAGTCTGCATTATGTATAAAAAGTTGCTGAAGTCTTGAACCCCTCAAAGTCATGCATGAGAGCTGGAATCAACTTCCTCCAAACTCCTGTTAATGTTGATATTTTGACCTCTTCCCATAATTCACTAATGTTCTTATTGGCATCTAGAATGGTGAATTCTTCCCAGAAAGTTTTCAATTTACTTTGCCCAGATCCATCAGAGGAATCACTATCTTTGGCAGCTATAGCCTTACAAAATGTATTTCTTAAATAATAAGACTTGGAGCTGGCCCGGTGGCACATTGGTTAAGTTTACACACTCTGCTTTGGTGGCCCAGGGTTCACAAGTTCAGATCCCGGTCGCAGACCTACAGACCACTCATCAAGCCATGCTGTGGAGGCATCCCACTTACAAAATAGAGGAAGATTGGCACAGATGTTAGCTCAGGGTCAGTCTTCCTCACCAAAAAATAAATAAATAACAACAACAGTAAGAAGAAGACTTGAAGTCAAACTTACCCCTTGATCCATGTGCTACAGAATGGGTGTTGTGTTAGCAGGCATGAAAACAACATTAATCTCATTGTACACCTCCATCAGAGCTCTTGGGTGACCAGGTGCATTGTCACTAAGGGGTAATATTTTGAAAGGAATCTTTTTTTCTGAGTAGTAGGTCTCAACACTGGGCTTAAAATATTCAGTCAACCATGTTGTAAACAGATGTGCTGTCATCCAGGCTCTGTTGTTCTACATATAGAGCACAGGCGGAGTAGATGTAGCATAATTCTTAAGGGCCCTAGGATTTTCAGAATGGGAAATAAGCACTGGCTTCCACTGAAAGTCATCAGCTGCATTAGCCCCTAACAAGAGAGTTAGCCTGTCCTTTGAAGCCAGGCACTGACTTCTCCTCTGTAGCTGTGAAAGTCCTAGATGGAATCTTCTTCAATGTACTGCTGTTTCGTCTGCATTGAAAATCTGTTGTTTAGTGTATCCTCCTCCATTAATTACCTTAGCTGGATCTTCTGGATAACTCGCTGCAGCTTCTCCACCAGCACCCGCTCCTTCACCTGCACGTCTGTGTCGGGAGACGGCTTCTTTCCTCAGACCTCATAACCATCCTCTGCCAGCTTCAAACTTTTCTGCAGCTTCCTCACCTCTCTCAGCCTTCACAGAACTGAAGAGAGTTAGGGCCTTGCTCTGGATTAGACTCTGGCTTAAGGGAATGGTGTGGCTGTCTTGATCTTCCATCCAGACCATTCAAACTTTCTCCAGATCAGCAACAGGGCTATTTCACTTTCTTATCATTTGTGTGTTCACTGGAGTAGGACTTGTAATTTCCTTCAAGAACTTTTCCTTCGCATTCACAACTTGGCTAACTGTTTGGCACAAGAGGCCTAGCTTTCAGCCTGTCTCAGCTTTCGACAGGCCTTCCTCACTAAGCTTAATCATTTCTGGCTTTTGATTTAAAGTGAAAGGTGTGTGACCCCTCCTTTCACTTGAACACTTAGAGGCCATTGTGGGGTTATTAATTGCCCTAATTTCTATATTGTGCCTTAGGGAATAGGGAGGCCTGAGGAGAGAGAGAGAGATGGAGGAATAGTCGGTCAGTGGAGCAGTCAGAACACACACAACATTTATTGATTAAGTTCACAGTGTTTTATGGGCGCAGTTTGTGGTGTCTCAAAACAATTACAATAGTAACATCAGAGATCAATGATCACAGATCACCATAACAAGTATAATAACAATGAAAAAGTTTGAAATATCACAAGAATTGCCAAAATGTGACAGAGAGATGAAGTGAGTAAATGCTGTTGGAAAAATAGCGCCAGTAGACTTGCTCAACACAAGGTTGCCACAAACTTTCTATTTGTAAAAAACGCAGCATCTGGGAAGTGCAATAAAGTGAAGCACAATAAAATGAGGTATGCCTGTACTGGTTAGTCATCTGTAGGTCTTCTTTGGGAAAATGTCTATTCAGTTCCTCTGCCCATTTTTTAATCAGATTGTTTCTTTTTTTGAGGAAGATTAGCCCTGAGCTAACTACTGCCAATCCTCCTCTTTTTGCTGAGGAAGACTGGCCCTGAGCTAACATCTGTACCCATCTTCCTCTACTTTATATATGGGACACCTACCACAGCATGGCTTTTGCCAAGCGGTGCCATGTCCTCACCCAGGATCCGAACTGGCAAACCCTGGGCCGCTGAGAAGTGGAACGTGCGAACTTAACCACTGCACCACCGGGCTGGCCCTGTTTGGTTATTTTTGCTATTGAGTTTTGTGAGTTCCTTATATATTTTGGATTTTAACCCTTTCTCAGATACATGATTTGAAAGTATTTTCTGCTGTTCTGTAGGTTGCCTTTTCATTTTGTTGATGGTTTCCTTTGTCGTGCAAAAGCTTTTTAGTTTCACTTAGTCCCACTTTGCTTTTGTTGCTTGTGCTTTTGGTGTTAAATCCAAAAAATCATTCCCAAGACACATGTCAAGGAGCTTATCCTCTATGTTTTCTTATAGTTTCAGGTCTTAAATTTAAGTCTTTGATCCATTTTGATTTGATTTTTATGTGTGGTGTAAGATAGGGGTCCAATTTCATTCTTTTGCATGTGGCTGTCCAGTTTTCCCAACACTGTTTATTGAAGGGACTGTGCTTTTCCCATTGGATTCTTGGCTCCTTTCTCATAAATTAATTGATCATAGATGCATGGGCTTATTTCTGGGCTCTCTATTCTGTTCCATTGATCTATGTGTCTGATTTTATGCCAATACCATACTATTTTGATTACTATAGCTTTGCAATATAGTTTGAAATTAGGAAGTTTGATGCCTTCATCTTTGTTCTTCCTCAAGATTGCTTTGGCTATTCGGGTTCTTTTGTGGTTCCATACAAATTTTGAGATTGTTTTTTCTATGTCTGTGAAAAAATGCCTTTGGAATTTTGATAGGGATTGCACTGAATCAGTAGATTGTTTTGGGTAATATGAATGTTTTAATAGCATTAATTTTTTCAACCCATGAGCACAGAATATCTTTCTATTGTGTATTCTTGAATTTCTTTTATCAATGTCTTATAGTTTTCAATGTACAGATCTTTTACCTCCTTGGTTAAATTTATTCCTAAGTATTTTATTCTTTTTGATGCAATGTAATGAGATTGTTTTCTTCATTTCTCTTTCTGATACTTCATTGTTAGCATATAGAAACACAACTGATTTTTGTATGTTGATTTTGTATCTTGCAACTTTACTGAATTCATGTATTAGTTTTAACAGTTTTTTGGTGGCATCTTTAAGATTTTTTATATATAATATTGTATCATTAGCCTATAAAGACAATTTTATCTCTTCCTTTCTGATTTGGATGACTTTTATTTCTTTTTCTTGCCTAATTGCTCTGGCTAGGACTTCCAGTACTATATTGAATAAAACTTGCAAGAGTGGGCATCCTTGTCTTGTTCCTGACCTTAGAGGAAAAGCTTTTGGCTTTTCACCATTAAGTATGATGTTAGCTATGGTCTTGTCATATATGGCCTTTTATGTTGAGATATATTCCCTCTATACCTACTGTGTTGAGAGTTTTTTATCATGAATGGCTATTGAATTTTGTCAAATGATTTTTCTGCACCTATTGAGATGATTATATGATTTCTATCCTTCATTTTGTTAATTTGGTATATTACATTGATTGATTTGTGGATGTTGAATTGTTCTTGCATCCCTGGAATAAATCCCACTTGATCATGGTATTGGAGCCTTTTAATGTACTGTTGAACTTGGTTTGCTAATATTTTGTTGAGGATTTTTGCATCTGTGTTCACCAAGGATATTCGCCTGTGATTTTCTTGTAGTGTCCTTTCTCACTTTGTTCATGCATTATTATCCCAACCTCAGTGAGCATTTTTATGACTGTTGTTTTGAGCCCTTTATCAGGTAAATCATTTATGTCCATTTTATTAAGGTCTATTCCTAGAGTTTTTGCTTGTTTTTTTTTGTTTGTTTGGAATCTATTTCTCTGTTTCTTCATTTTCCTTGATTCTGTGTGTTGGTTTCTGCACATTAGATAAAACAACCCCCTCTCTCAGTCTTGATGGAGTGATCTCACATAGGAGATGAATCTGTCATCAGCCCAGCCTGAGCTCTTGTTTGTCTCTCAAACCTTTATCTTAACCAAGCCACCACCTTTGTTCTTAGCGGCTCCCAGTATTTGGCAGTGTGCCAAGACCTGTTTCGATGTGGCTGGTGTGTATTTTCTTGTCCTCCCAATATTTATGAATCACTCTGCTAGTTTCTGGATTTCTTTCAGAGGGAATTGCTCCATGTGTAGCTGTAGATTCAGTGTGTCAGTAGGAGGAGGTGAGTTCAGGAGGCTCCTATGTCACCATCTTGGAATGGAACCTCTTTTTTACATTTTTAATACCTCCCCCAAGTCCTCAGCATTCTGAATCCAGTCTTTACCTGGAAACCCATAGCACTTTTTATTTTAAGGTTTATATCAATGGGAATATGATATTAGAGGGAAGAAGCAATTTCCTTCTTCAGAGGATTATATGTTTACTATTTGTACTTTATCCTATTTCTGTATCTACATTTAAAAGAGAAAGAAGTTAGAGATCATTGAGAGAAGAGCAAGAAAAAAACTAAGGAGCTGAAAATATGGTCTATTAAGAAAACTAAAAGAATTATTTCTCCCATTGGAATAGAGAGGGGTATTTCATAAATAGCTTTAAAACCTGTAAAAAGTGGTTATTGACCCTTTGTTTCCATCCACACAAAGGGAAAGACTGAGAGTAAATGACTTAAATTGTTGCAAGAGAGTTCATTCATCCTTGAAGAAAAGATTCTTGATGCTAGACTAGGCCACCAAGAGTCAGAGGGTGGTCTCTGAGATGAACCTGGGTGGGCAGGAGGGTGGAAAGAGGTGAGGAAAGCTGTCTGGGTGTTCACACCACATCCTCCTGCTGTATCTCAGGTGTCGGTAATCAACGGGACCAGCCCTTTTGCCTGTGACTATGACCTCACCCACATCATTGCTGCTTACCAGGCAAGGAATGGTGAGTCATGGGTAGAGTTCATTCAGACACTTGCCAGAGACTTTCCAGGTTAGTGGGGGCTTTGGAGAGAAACAGAATTGGAGACCCATGCCCTCCTCCTCCCCTCACTCCTATGGTCCAGCAGTTAGTGCTGATTAATTGCCATATTTATCCCATCACTAGCTTGATGAGTTTCCTTTTTTAAAATATAAGCCTTGTTGAGTTGCTCCCTTTACCACACCTGTAAAAGAAACCAAAGACCAATTACCATCCATGTTTTTCAGATGGAAATAGGGTATATGAGTGATTTAGCCCATATTAGTAATCGAAGTAGAAGAATAGAAGGCCCCCAGGTTCTGGCTGGAAGGCAGAGTGTATCCCTCCTTTACAGAGGCAAGGCCCTCAGGCCATCCCGTGGGCCTGACTCAGCACGTCTGGCTGGTTGGTGGTCTGAGGTTTTCTCTGACAAGTATTCCTTGGCAACCACATATCATGGACACTACCTACAGATACTACATACAGACATTTGATGAGTAGGGGACTCCAATTCCAGTATTTCTTCCTGATTTTATTTAATATTCTAGCAGCATTATTCCAAAAATAAAGGAATTTTAAAACTAATTTAAAAACACTGATACTAAACTAAAAAAAACTACAAATCAACTTTCCTTTCCTTATTCCTTCCAGTCTTTGTCCATATGCAGATTTTTTTTGTACAGCTGCTCTCATAGTTTAGAGATGCTTTAGGATCCAATTTATTTTTATTTTCTTTGTAATATAAATCTTTCCCCATGCTGCTACAAGGTTTTAATTGGTATTGTTTTTATTGGTCGCATAGTATTCCTTTGCTTAGACACTTAGCAATTACAGAAGAACACATGGACTATTTCCACATTTTTAACATAAGTATTTTGACAATTATTTTAACAAATAATGTCTAAGCAACTTTGTACATCCAATTTCTCTTTCCTTTTGAACTGTCTCTTTGGGATGAGTTCTGGTGTGTAGAATTTGTCTGAGAGGTCAAAAAACTTTTTTATAGCCCTCAATTGTTTATTGCCAAAGCGAGCCTTCATGGGTTAACCCCTGATTGTCTGCATTTCAGTAACCACCATCCTGACTGACGCCAACCCCATCTGGCTGGTGGGAAGGGCTGCTGAAGCTCCGTTTGTGATTAATGCTGTCATTCGTTATCCCGCGGAAGTCATTTCATATCCTTTCTGTTAAAGAGCCAACAGTAGCTTGGTTTTGAAAAAGAAAAAAAGAATTCCTCAGTAGTCCCAAGAAGGAACAGATGTGGGAAGCCTTAGACTGGAAATCTGCTATAGCATTGTAGCCTCACAGAGATGACTCCGTCTGCTGTTCGTACAGGCAAAAAATTCATTTCCTGTTCATAGTTCTTTATGAGCCATTCTTCTAGGTCAGAATCATCCATATTTTTGACTTAATAATCTTTTATTATCCCTTTTATCTTAAGGGTATTTGAAACATTTTTGCCATTTTCTGTCTAACTAAACTTTGGTTTAACATTTTTTTAGAAAAGGTCGTATGTTGACTCCTTAACTGTGTGTACTTATCTACCAGGATTCTGGGAAATGATCAAGTTTGCCTGGATCCAATATGTCAGTATCCTGCTTATCTTCCTCTGGGTATTTGAAAGAATCAAAAGATTTGTGTTTCAAAATCAGGTGGTCACCACGGTCCCTGTAACAGCAATGCCCCAGGGAGAACTGTATAAGGAGCACTTATCTTAAGAAGATCATTTCTAGGGCTGGCCCCGTGGCCGACTGGTTGAGTTTGTGTGCCCCGCTGCGGCAGCCCGGGGTTTCGCCGGTTCGGATTCTGGGCGCAGATGTGCACCGCTGGTCAGGCCATGCTGAGGCAGCGTCCCACATGCCACAACCAGAGGGACCCACAACTAAGAGTATGCAGCTGTGTACCGGGGGACTTTGGGGAGAAAAAAGGAAAAAAATAAAATCTTTAAAAAGAAGATCATTTCTGAAAACACTAAGCAGGACCCTGATTACCTCATTGTTGTCTTCCTACAACTGCCATCTTATGATGTTTCTGAAAAGAGCCCATGGACACGTGCCAACATATGTGTTTTCCTATCAGAGACAAAGAGCAATTCTTTCTCGTTTTTCTCTACACAAATTCCATATCATCTAAGCACTTAACAAATCATCAGGGACTAGTTTGTGGAAAGGTCAGAGGGTTCCTGAAGGCTGTAATTTGCTTGTTTTTGTTTGTTTGTTTTTTGCCTGAGACCTGAATTTCAGGAGAAAACTACAGTCAGTTCAGACATCTTGGAAAGAGTCCCATCTCTGGTCAAGCAAAGACTTTTGGTCTCATGAACTGAGAAACATGTTATGCATTTCTTCCCCCTATCGTAAACCAAGTTTTACGCTTTTCAGGACTCTCTTGTGATAGATACGCAGGTCACTAGCACTTTCCACTCCTGGGCATCTAAATTTCCCATTCAGAGCTTTGATTCCGAGAACTGAGAGGCCTTTAACTAGAGAACTGGAGAGAGAGAAAGAGCGCTCAAGAACACATGTGTGCGTGTACGTGAGGGGCGACTTGACACTAGGACCATCCACCTGCCCTCGGCCTAACAGACAGTCATCTGTCATCAGCTCAGCTGAACAGCCCCTTATCCCTGCCCTGGTGTGGCTGGCTCTTTGCCCTGCCTTTTGCCCTCTCTCTGCCCGTGGAATAGGCTGAAGTCAGAAGTGCTGTTTCATTCACAATCCGCTCAGCAACAGTGGGGGAAGTAAGGATTGTAACAACAGGTTCTTTCTCTCTGGCCTTCACCCAACAGCCTGGAGACTTGCCATTCCTCCTCCTTAACAGCGCCCCCCCCCCCCCCCCGCACCCCCGCCGCCCTCCGCCAACTTCCCGAAAAGGATGTGAGTGACAGAGGAACTGTTGTTTTATTGGCTTGCTCCCACTGCCCAACAACCACAGAGTTTATCTGGAGGGCTAGCAAGAAGCCCAGCTACTTGTGTTTCCCTTGACTAGGGAACAGGGTGCCTGTTGGAGCAGGCAGCTTTGGGTAGGACACACAAGCGGCAGTGACGGAATAAAGAAGATGTTAGCCCAGGCAGCCCAATCCAGCTTGGCCATTAGCAGCATGACAGGCGGTCCTGCCAGATTACCCTCATGGCTCACTGAGCGTCTGCAGAAGAAGAGACCACTGGAACAGGCCTCTGTTGTACACAGAAGACTGACTCTCCATTCTCATCCTGAGGACGCATGCAGCTTCTTCAGAGGATGGATGGATCTGCTTTATGATCTAGAATGTCATTGGCCCTGGAAGGACATACCCACTGTGATCCAAGCTTCATGCCCACCCACAAACACACTCAGTGTATGCCTCAGTTTACCTTGGAGATTCAGTTCTTATTTCCAAAGCACCTTTTCTTCCAGGCTGAACAAAATAAGAGTTCTGGAAACAAAGCTATTTTGAAGTATTCAAGCACAAAAATATCCTGGCACTAGCTCCTCTACCTGTTTTCTTTAGTTTAATGTGTAGGGGTGTTTATCTGCCTAAAAATTTTTTCTTGAGATTTAAGTGAAAAATGGTTGCTGGTTTGAATCACAAAGAGGTAATGAGATATGGAAAGATAGCTAAAGATGTGTATAAACATTGCTTTGCATTTTGTTAAATTATTTTAATGCAAATTTTGTGTAAAGAACCATGATGTTTTATAACTTTCTAATTAAAATGTTCAAAATGGAAGGTTAATGTGGCTTTTTAGAGGGGAAAGGTTTGGAAGGAGAAGAATGGAGAGGGCAGAGGTTGCGCACACTTCTTCAAGTTACTCACCAACAGCCTTGCTTTGCCAGGGCTCTGCCCAGAGACCTTGGAGTTTTTGTTAGCTCTTTGGCAAAAGTCACCTGGTCCAGCCCCAAGTAAATGTGAGTTTTCAGTGGCATCCACATGGCCTGTGGAAACCAGAGGCTGGAAAATTACTATTGCGTCTGGTGAATAGCATATCAAATTATTTACAGATCACATGTTGGTAGCTTCTGGACCTGAATCACACAGTGTAGCTGCAAGGAGGTAAAAGGTGAGAAATAGCCAGGATTTTATCAACTGAGCTGTAACCCATAGCTAAGGACAGAGAGTTTGAGACAATTACTCAATATTTGGGTTGGGGGAGATCCCTAATTTTGCCAAATGATTATCCACTTTCTGTTTGAATCAGGAGAGGCCCCTAAAGTCTGGCTTTGGTCCCGTCATCTAAGGTTAATAAAGCAATTCTGTGCATCTCCTTTCCTTCTCTTCATGTTCATCTTTTTAAAAGAAGTTTTGTTTCTTTCTGACCACGTAAGTTCTAAATGCCTATTAGGGAAAATGTGTAATTACAGTAACCGAAAGAAAATAAGTTGTCTATAAATCTGCTACCCAAAAGTTATCACTGTTGGCATTCTGATACACATCTTTCTACTCTTTTGTGTTATGTCTAACTTTTTTGCTATCATAAACAACACTTCTATGAACCTCGTGTATAAATTCTTGTTGCTGGTTTATTTCCTTAACATAAATCCTGGAAAGGAATTACTAATTGAAAAAACTTATGACCGTTCTTAAGGATTTTAATTCATCTTGCCAAACTGAATCCTGGAAAGAATGCACTAATTTGAGAAGTCTCAAAAAGAGACTTTTTTTAGATCCCACCACGGATTACAAAAGGTCCGAATGCTCTTTTTTAGATGCCTGGACTCTGCTCCGTTATGTGTAGGGGACAGCCAGCTGCGGGCCCAGCTCCTGAGGGCCACCTGGTGTCTCGGCCCCTCCCTCTCAGCTTGGCTATTGCGTGCCCTTGGCGTCAGGGGATCGCGGACTTGGCTTAGGGCTGAGACCCGGGGCTTGGGAAGTGATTTAGATTCCAAGTCACTTCGCTGTGAGGATGCCACTGAGAGCAAGGAGGGGCAAGATTAAGATTCAGTTTCCTTCACAAGGGCCTTTTGTGCTCCCAGAAGCCTCCCTTCTCTGGTGTATGGAGGGGGAGACAACTTTTCTGGTCAATTAGTGAGACGAGAGGTGACTCTGCGAGCGCCCTTTGGCATCCTTGGCCAAACAGCGCGCCTCCCGCAGCCCCCCGGGCCCACCTGTGCCTCCCTTACTCGGGGCCCTCTTGCGCCCGCCTCTAGGCAGCTGCCCCTCCCCCGAGGCGTGGCCCCTCGGTCCCCGGGTGGAGAGGATAGCGGCAGCCGGGGGCCAACCGGCTCCTTCCTTCCTTCTCTCCCGCCCTGGCTCCCGCCCGCCGGCTCCGGGACCGCAGCCACGTCTGAAAGCGCCTCATTGTGTGCGCTCAGCTCCGGTCGGCAGCGCGGAGCAGCGCAGTGGGCCGCGGCTTGCAGCGCAGGTAGCGCAGGGCGCCGGGCTCCGGGTCAGGAGCGCCGGAGTTTGTTTCTTGCCGTTGCCCCAGGATTGCTCCCCGCCGCCCCCAGCATCCCATTCTTACGACGCCTCTCTTTTTTTAGGGGGCTCCTGCCCTGTTCTCAGGTTCCCTCTGCTTTGGGTCTCCAGGTGTCTCCAATATCTTGGTATCCGCTGACCCCCGTCTATGCCTCTTAGAGCCCCCTCCCCGGTGTCACTGGGTGCCCCTTATTAGCCTTGGGACCCTAACGAACAAATCAGCCTCTGTGGACTCTCCCAGTGAAGAGACAGAGCCGGCGGTGGAGTGGAACTTGGAAGAGACGAGGTCAAGGAGCCTTTGCTGAGCCTCGGGAGAGGGGTGTCTGCCTCCGGGCCGCGCCGGGTCCAGCAGGGACGCCAAGCTTTGCGGTACGTTGGTTTGTCCTTTCTCCGCGCGGGATGCCCCCACCCTGGGAAGGCTTGGGGCTGGGCCGGTGGCACAGTTTGGAGAGCATTGATCTTGCAGCTGGAGGTCGGGTTTGCGGGGAGGAGCCGAGCGTGGTGGTTCCATGAGCAACGTGGAAAGGGCATCGCCTTCCCAGTCGCTGGTTTGAAAGTGTCTTCCTGGGCTTCAGCTGCACACGAGATCACTGTTGAGGGATCCCTATCCGATGAAATTTGAGTTTCAAAGGGAATGACTTTAATCTAGAAAGCTCTCTAAAGGCTTTTCCCACGGAACTTTTGAGGAAAAGCAGCTTGGTGAGTGAATTTAAAACCAGATCCAGCTGAATTTGAGTTTGGCGGCCCCTGCTTCTGGCTGCTGGATCTTGGGGCAACAAAAGAGATCTCTGTTGGCCTCAGCGTAGGTGCCCAGCAAATGTTAACTCTCTTTCCTCTTCCCTCGTATATCAGAGGCATGAGGATGGGAAAACTGAGGCCTAAGAGCAGAAAGGACTTGGCCGACCTGAAGCCATGAGTGAGTGAGCCAGGCATCAGGACTAATGAGAATAGTAGCCTGCTCAGTGAGTGCTGGCCGTGCTAAGGGTTATCTTGTTCCATTTACTCCCCTCCAGCAGGTGTGGTAGGTGCTGTTATAGCCTCCTCTACAGAGGAATCAACTGCAGCACAGAGACGTTAGGAGTGACTTGCTCAGAGTCGCACACCTCACTGGTTGTAGAGGCAGGATTCGAACCCGGTCTGCCTTCAATGCCAGGCTTCTGGCCATTATTCACCATCTTCTGTCTGTATGTACATGTGCTGCCCCATATTTTGTTGCTAGGGTGCTACGGTCACGTGAATGTGGTTAGGCTATTGTTCTTGAGTTGTCCTTATGAAAGGCTCCTCGTTGGATTCATAGAACATCATTGTGACCCAGAATTTGGAAGATTTCTGAAGAAATACTTAGAAGTGTACTATATGCCAGACATTGTTCTAAGTGCTTTACAAATATTAACTCATTTAATCTTCAAATCAAGCCCACATAATGGGGTTATATTATTTATCCCATTTTATAGATTAAAAAAAAAAAACAGGCACAGAGAGATTAAGTAGCTTGCCAAAGATCACACAGTAAATGAACAAATGGAGTTCATACCCTTAGCCACTGGGCTAGCCCTACTCCCTGTAATGAGACAGCCAAGGTCCTGCTTCTAGTCTAGTAAGGAGAGATAGGTACAGAAATGCATGAACAAGAGTATTCTAGGTAGTGATAGCAGCATTAACAATGATTTCTCAATATCACCTACTATTTCAGTCCGTATTAAAATTTCTCTGATTACCTCAAAGATACCTTCTTACAGTTGATTTGTTCAAATCAGAATCCAAACAAGGACCACACGTTGCTTTTGGCTGTTATGTGTTTGAGTTGTTTTCTTCTAAAACTGTCCCTTCTTTTTTCTTTTTCTTGTCATTGACTTGTAAGAATAATTTACTTTTTTAAAATAATAAATTAATCAAAAAAAGCTTAAAAAAAAATAAACCAGAGAACATTCCAGATTATCCCCATAATAAGAGGGCTCTGTCAACACCTGGAGGAACACAGAGGAATATGCTAAATGTGTGTTCCTTACCCCCATACCTTGTGTGTGGTACTGCAGAAAAGAGGTGGGAGCCCCCAGACTTTAGGGCCCTCCAGCTGTCAGGTTCTACGATTTACACCAAATTAGGTGCTGTGCAAAGTGCATTTTGAGGATCCCAAAGCTCAGAGACAGGGCAAAGCGTTTCTGTGTTGATATCTGCTCATCTGCTCTGAAATGCCCCAGGGCTGAGCCAGGGAGACTTGAGGCTCCTTGCCCAGACAGTGTGATTTCACTTCACATAGATTCTTGCAGGCAGAAATTTCCTCCAGCAGCATCTGGGCTGTGCGACTCCAGCCTCCCTGCCTCGGGCTCGTGCCACGCAGCTGCTCATCGGGGCTGGCAGAGAGATTGGCAGATGTGGCCAGGGTTTGGGCCAGGCATGTCTTCTGCCCAGCCCACAGCCCTCAGACTGAGACAGGGCTTGGGGGCCTTGATACCTTTCTCAGCACAGGAGATAATTTTCCATCCCATGCCCCTGTCCTCTGGCCAACCAGGTACTCGGGTCAGCTGGGAGATAGATTTGCAGGCCCTTCTCTCTCTGCAGTGAAAGCTGGAAGAGGCAAACTCCATGCATGCCTCCTTTAACCAACGAGAAAAAATGGATTTTATGATTACCAAAGTAATAAAAAAGTCTATTGTAGACTATCTGGAAAATGCAGAAATTATGGGAAGTGAGGTTAGAAAGCTGAAGGTTGCTGAGTCCAAGAATGTCATGATCAAATGAGTGGTATAGGCAGCTCTGGTGGCTTGGTGCAATGTCGATTAGCGGGAGGCTATGTGGCAGTTTTGCCAGAATCCACAGGACCCTCCTGTGGTACTGGATGCCCAGGCCACTCACTTGGACCACTATCTGGTCTCTTGACCATGGGTGTGTCTTTAACACCCCCAACTAGATTGTCAGCTCCACCATGATAGGGGCCCTCGACATTAGACCTCCAGGACTGATCCTCTTGCTTGCTTTCTTTTCTCTATTTTACATCTTTTATCCCTCATCTGGTTTTTTGTTCTACTTTCTCCATTTCCTCAATTTTATCTTTCAAACCTACTATTACAATTTTAATCTCTAAGGCAATTTAACTCTGATGAAGACAAAGATTGTACGAGAAAGGAAATGTACTCTTGGTGCATTACGTGCTTCAGCTGTGAGCTGTTTTATAAGGTCATATAATGTAAATTTGAATATTGACTTAACCAAAAATTATTTTAGGAGGCTAGGGGTAGAAGGAAAGTGTATTTACGTTTCTCTGTGTGTGTGTGTGTTATGTGTAGAGAGAAGATAAATCTTTATCTTTCATTAAAACAAGTCATTAGAAAATGCTATAAATTCTAACTGTAACAACTCATGCTTTCTTTTTAAGAAATAAAGTAATTAGCAGAAGAAACAACTAACAAATTTGAAAGCAATTACCTCTTGTTAAATAGGATTTTGGAGCAAGAGAAGGACTTGTGATAATTATCTGACTTTTTAAACTATGTACATTTAAAACTTTTAATTTAGTAATTTTTAAATAGTATATATATATATATATGTTCATATGGATCAAAATTCAAATAGTACAAAAAAGGATTTATTGTGAACTCTCTTTTCCCAGCTATTTCATTCCCCACCCAGGGGAAACTAACATGGTTATTTTCTTGTACAAACTTCCAGGGATAGCTTATGCCTATTCAAGCTATGTGTATTATTTTGACAAAAATAAATTTTAAAAAGACTTTATGACCAAAAAAGTTTCAGCGACTTGAGAAAGAGCACTCTGTAAGGTGGTTCTGGGTATCGGGGAGGAGGGGGAACTTTCTATTCCTTCCATGGCCTCTTGTACTTTACTCCCACCCCCACCCCACCCCCAAAATATATGAGTATTTTCATCATCACCATCATTACCATCAAAGACTTGGTGGAAGCTGGAGGCAGGGTTGCCTCTGAGGATGGCCTGAGGGAGGTGTAGGGATAGAGAATGCCACTTCCCTTTCACTGAGTGGCCCTGGCACTCTGGTGTGGGACTGTGTCCCCTTTTCTAATTTTCACAGATTCTTAAGACATAAGCCCATGATGCCCTCATCTGTACTTTTAGAATTTTGTATCACCTCTATGTGTTAGTTTATCCCAAAATTAAACACCTAATAAACATATACCTCCAAAAAAGAATTTAAAAAGGAAAGACTTTATAGGGGAGGGCCTAGGCCTCCCAAGATGGGAGACTTCATTGGGCAAAGGCTGAGCAGTGGAACCCACCCCAGATCCCTACCCTGGGGGTTGACAGTGGGACTTAAACCCCTGCCTTGCCCTTTACTAACTGAGTATTCATGTCTCTGAGCCCCACTGCCTCAACTAAAACAGACAGGGATAATTTCTACCTCCTAGGGATGATGGGAAGATAAGATTCAGTCATGAAGATAAAGTACGTACATATTAGAGGGCCTGCCTGACATGTTGTTCCTAACTTTGAACCCTGGGGCAATTAATGGGTGTGCTGAACATATGGCTCCTTATCAGAAAACTCCCAGCTGGGACCCGGACTTCTCTGGACACCCCTCCAGGGGTAGGATATTTTTATCTCCTTCCTAGTTCTTGAGTTCCAATAACAGGATCAAATAACAATTCCTGTATTGTGTGAGTCACTTAAGAAAACCTCTGGTTTCCTGGAGTGCAGGTAACGAACACCTTGGTATAGGGTCAAGATCCTCCCTACCCAGGAGAGGGCTGGGCTGGCCAGGGAAGCTGTGTTTGGACCAAACATCAGGGTCCTGTGATCTGCAGGGATCTCCCAGGGATGGAAGAGGACAGCAGCCTGTGATGGGTAAGCGCCAGGAACTTATGGAAGTCTTGGTTTGAGGTCCTAGTTACCCTGAAGTCTCCCCAAGCCTTGGGTCCTTCATCTAAAAAATTGAGATCTTAATGCCCACCTCAGGGGCGGTTGAGTTAAATCACAGAGTGGATGTAAAGCATCAGGCACTTGAAGTAATTTCTGTCTGTAAATACGAGTTACGAGTTCCCTTCCTCCCCTGCACCCTGTTCTCAGAGGAAGCACACCTTAAGGAGAGGAGATAACATGTGCAGAGCAGATAGTAGCTACTGTCCTTGTCTTCCAGGTTTTCTAGGCATGGGTATGGGATCCAGGAGGCAGTTCTGAAGTCAGCAGATGACAGAGCTCTTGGGTGTCTCTACCCACTCCTGCAGCCTCGCAATAAGGGGAAGGAGCAGAGATGGGATCTGCTCACAACTTAGACCTCGGCTTCTCTCAGTGGTGACATGGGCAGGGGAGGCGGGGGTCTTAATGGGATCCAAATGCTGTGGAAGCAAGGAGGAAACTTCCAGGCCCCTCCCTCCCAAAGCAGCTCATCCTTGAGATTATTGCAGGACCAACAGGTGCAAAGAGGAGAAAACTCTGGGACCTCAGGGTGTGGGAGCTGGGCTGAGTGTTTCTTTCATTCTGCAGGACAAGTGTGACAACCTCAGGATCCACTAAAGGACTCAGGGGTGGTTGGGGGCTAAAGGTGGGCCTGGGAGATGCTGGGATTCTAAGCATAGGTGGCCTCAGGGTGTCTCATCTGGATAGAGACCTCCCATGTTCCTCCTCTCCAGACACAGCTCAACACTACAACAGTATCAGTAACTGGGGGCATATGTGTGGCACTTTACCAAGCCCTTTCCACACATGTGTGTAGCAGCGTTCTTCACAACAACCCTAAGAGTTTAAATGTTACCGTCTTCATTTTATCGAGGAGGAAACAGCCTGAGAAGTCGTAAGTAAGGCATGGAGGGACTCAAAGCCAGCCCTCTCTCCTGCATCCAGCAGGAGAGCCCGTCAGTTCGCACTCCTTTGGAAAAATGTATCCAGCACCTGGTCCGTGCCCAGCTCCAGCCAGAGGCAGGGCAGCTCCATCCCCACCTGTGGGGAACTTCCTGTCAGTCTGGGAAGGCAGAACCCTCCCACTGTGCATGGCTTTCTCCTAATGTGGGGCTCTGACCCAGCCTCCCTCCTGCTTTCTCAGACCCTGAGGACCCTCCAGACATCTCCCATGGATTTGTGATTGGGGCGGGCAGCTCTCCCAGCAGTCCAGGACAGAGGTGAGTAACCTCAGCAGGGAAGGGGTCAAGCATCCTGCCAGGAGCCTGACTATTCTCACCTCTCCCTGTCTCTGGCTCCATCCTCTCTCTCCCTTCACTGGTTTCTTCTGCAAACTCACACAGTTCCAGAAAGATACCCTCCCAAAAATTGTATCTGCTGGCTTAAGAAAAATCATAAGATGCAGAAGCACACTGTGTAGACAGCACAGGTTCTCATGCGCCCCCCCCCCCCCCCATGCTCATTCCAATACCCCAGGACCAGTATTATCCCCTTTTTACAGAGGGGTAAGCTGAGTCATAGAGAGATTAAGTATTTGGTCCCAGATCACAGGCCAGGAAGTGATTAAGCCAAGATTCAACCTGAGGGAGCTTGGTGGTGCTCTTACATCGGCCAAACCACCCATTAAGTTGTTTAGCTAAACTACCTAAAATTGTCTCCCTAAAAGGAATTCTTAGGCAAAAGGTGGGAATTCTATTTTAAAGATATTTCCCTCCCCAGATAAAGAGATAAAGAGAAAGAAACATTTCCTACAGTATTCTGCAACTGGCCTTTTGCTCTGCATGGACTAGATCGTGGCTATGTCTTAACTTCACATTCCAGGGAGAGCGCCCAAACTGAGATCGTCGTGGTCCTGGGAGGCCCCCATGATCGATCGCATGCTCGGGTCCTGGGGCTGCTCCCTGTAAGCACTGGTTAGGGGTGTGGGATGGGCGAGCAGGCCACGCTCTCTAACGGCTGCGCTCTCCTCCCGCAGGCCCCTGGCCGGCGGCATGTGGCTGTCGCGCTTCTCCAGCACTGTGGTGACCGCGCTCCTGCTGGCGCAGTCTGGCCTCCTGCTCTTCCTGGTCTCCCGGCCCAGGACGCTGTCCCCAGTGGGTAGCGAGGAGCGGGTGCACGTACTGGTGCTGTCCTCGTGGCGTTCAGGCTCGTCCTTCGTGGGCCAGCTCTTCAGCCAGCACCCCGATGTCTTCTACCTGATGGAACCTGGGTGGCACGTGTGGACCGCCCTCTCGCAGGGCAGCGCGCCCGCGCTGCACATGGCCGTGCGCGACCTGGTGCGCTCCGTCTTCCTGTGCGACATGGACGTGTTCGATGCCTATCTGCCGTGGCGTCGCAACCTGTCGGACCTCTTCCAGTCGGCGGTGAGCCGCGCGCTGTGCTCGCCGCCGGCCTGCAGCGCCTTCCCGCGCGGCGCTATCAGCAGCGAGGCCGTGTGCAAACCGCTGTGCGCGCGGCGGCCCTTCGGCGTGGCCCAGGAGGCCTGCCGCTCCTACAGCCACGTGGTGATCAAGGAGGTGCGCTTTTTCAACCTGCAGGTGCTCTACCCGCTGCTCAACGACCCGGCGCTCAACCTGCGCATCGTGCACCTGGTGCGCGACCCGCGGGCGGTGCTGCGCTCGCGCGAGCAGACAGCCAAAGCCCTGGCGCGCGACAACGGCATCGTGCTGGGCACCAACGGCACGTGGGTGGAGGCTGATCCCGGCCTGCGCGTGGTGAGCGAGGTGTGCCGCAGCCACGTGCGCATCGCTGAGGCCGCCACGCGCAAGCCGCCGCCCTTCCTGCGCGACCGCTACCGCCTAGTGCGCTTCGAGGACCTGGCGCGGGCGCCGCTGTCCGAGATCCGTGCGCTCTATGACTTCGCGGGCCTGAGCCTCACGCCCCAGCTCGAGGCCTGGATCCACAACATCACTCACGGGTCCGGGCCCGGCGCGCGCCGCGAGGCCTTCAAGACCACGTCCCGGGACGCGCTCAACGTCTCCCAGGCCTGGCGCCACGCTCTGCCCTTCACCAAGATCCGCCGCGTGCAGGAGATGTGTGCCGGCGCGCTGCAGCTGCTGGGCTACCGGCCCGTGTTCTCCGAGAAAGAACAGCGCAACCTCGCCCTGGATCTGGTGCTGCCGCGCGGCCGGAGCAGCTTCAGCTGGGCGTCGTCCACCGCCGCGCACCCTGGGCCTTAGCGGAGGCCCCAAGTTGTGGCGGTCGCCAGGGCCGGGAGGCTAGTGTATGGTGGAGAGGGAGCTGGGGCACGTGGGTGCAGGGGCCGCAGACAGCTACCGGAGGGGCCGGAGTTGGGGAGTCCTCCCCTTTAGTAGGAAAGGACTGAGTCCCCAAACTACATGTTTCTATTTCCCCACTTCTTGACTTTCCTTTGAGTCCTCTTTAGGAGCTGAGTTCCCATCAGACACACTTTATGGAAAGCAAAATTCGTGCTTCCATTTCTTCTTGGCACAGGGAATAAGTTCAGACGACTCGGTTCCTACTCGAGCACTTTCTTTCCCCTTAACCCTCTCCTCCTTTGGGATGCGTCATCCAGCAGCTGAGAAGGGTGGCCTGGTCCTGCCTGAGAGTGGAGGGGCAGTACAGTGAGCTTCTGTGTGTCTCCTCCGGTACCCCGCCTACACACACAGACCCCCCCCCCCCACCCCGACTCCATTCCCCCCATGCATCTGGCACCTCACTCCATCAAATCTATTGGCGGTTATATTCACCTGTATCGTCAGAAAGAAATCAGACAAGATTTCTCTTATTTTGTGATCTCTCTTAGCCACTCTCTGCCCCATCTTCCAGGAGCCCACATGCCCCCATCACTTGCCCAGGTAAGGTGAGCCTTTGATTTGTCCTAATAGGAAAGATCCTACCTACAGAAATAAACATAATAATTAACCTGTGTGATACAGATTAGAGTTTATAGCCTGTAAAGTTTGACAAGCGAAACACAGACTTGTCCAAGGTTACAACATGAGAAGGAGTATGAAGGGAGGAGGGAGCTTTTGCTCTGGGGCTGCAGTGGGGAGAAGAGGATGAATCAGGCTTGCAGAGACCTGTCTTATGGACAAGAAGGGCCACATTTCCCCCTCTTATTTGCCCTAGGGAAGAGCAAGCTGCCATGGCTGGGGCCACAGCTGTGGGATTCAGGAAGTGGTGAGTTCTGGGCCCAGAGTGCAGAACCTGGAGAGCCTCCTAGATGAGCCTGGAGGGAGGCAGTGAGGAGGAAAGGTGGAGGGAGAGAAGGCTTGGGAGGCCTGGGCAGCAAGCCAGGCAGAGCGTGTGGCTGAGCAAGAGGTTGGCAGCAGGATCAGTGCCTAGAGGGCAGGTCACAGGGTGAATGTAATTAAATCAGGCTTGCTATGAGCTTGGGAAAAAAACAGCTCTGGGGTGATTGTCTTCCCTTGGTCCTTCCAGGCCAGGCCCCGGAGGAGAGCAGAGTAAGAGTCCTAACTGCAGACCACAACCCCTAGCTCTGGCAGCGAAGAGACTTATTAAAGAGATACTCGATGTGTAGAGGGCTTGGTCCTGAGCTCAGGAAATGAGAGCCAGCAAGTGCTCAGTACATGTTTCAAAGAAAAAAACAAAAAACTTCACAGAACCTCTAGGAAGGACAGGGAAGCAGATCTGAGTCTGTACAAACAGAATACCCCAAGTCCCATTGGGGCACAAAGTCGGTCTGGGGACTGACGCTTGCCACCAGAACTTCTGTGCCCATTACCTCTGGAAACGAGGGAGCTGCCCTCACTGTTGCCATCAGTTGCCAGAAGGGATTCTGGAGGTGGCTAGTCTCTGAGTCTCCGCCTGAGTGTGGCCTTAGATTGATGGAACCTGGACTGTGGACCCACATCCTCGCTGCAAAGCAGGAGGAGCAAGGGCGATCTGGCATTTTCTGCTGCTTTTCTTGCATGGAGAAGAGGTATATTGACCTTGAAGCTGAAGCTTCAGGACGCCTCATTTGAGGATCTGCCAAGATGTAGAAGCTTCAGGCCCCATAAAACCTCAGTCTGCCCATGCTCATAATAGCATGGGGAAGATATTTAAAACCCAAAATTTGTTAACAGGGACTCTGCAGCTTAGAAAGGCTCAGGTCATATCACTTAATATATGGGCTAGGACTTGAACTGATATCTTTGACTTCAACACTTACGGTTCTAACAAGTAAAGTGAACTGGGGATGTAGCAAAGGACCCCACCAAAGGCTTGGGAAGCCCGATCATTTTACCCTAGTGATGACATGGGTCTCTGGGTGTCAGGGAGCCATCCTGGCATTTGGCTGCAAACATCTCAAGAACCAGAATGTTGAAAGGTATAGTGGGCAGTTGGCTGAGGTGTTGGGCCCCTGCCGCTTGCCTCTTTCCTCTCTGCATTCCCCTCTCTGTCTTCCACCCTGTGCTGGCCACTGGGGACAAAAGCAGCCTGCTTTGGAAGAAGTGCTCGGTCAAGTGGAGGGGTCCAGCCAGGAGCAGTCCCGGGCAGTGTGGTGTGTTCAGGCAAAGAAGGATAAGCAAGAGGTTCTGGGGCCAGAGGCTAAGAATGAGGAGACACTGATCTCCAGTGGAGTCCAGGAAGGCTTTTTTGGGGGCCTCAGAGCCCAGCCTGATAGTGGCATCCCACAAGTTTCATTTGCCCTGCTCAGGTCACAAATTGTATTGATGGCCACAATTAATGGCCTTTGCTGTGTGATTTACCCATTCTCATTTGACTCCGGGGGTCCCAGGCACAGGGATGACAGGCTCATAGACTTTACTCCCTGCATATGGGACACTCTAGGCAAGCCTCTGGGTGAGTTCCCTGGTAAATGGGTTCCAAGCAAGCCTCAGGTGAACTCAGATGAGGTTTCAGGACAAAAACAGGTAGTAGCCAGTTTAGTGCTTCAATGAGTCAGGCCTGTGCCGGGCCCTGGGACATAGTGGTGGACAAAGCAGTCACAGCCCTTGCTCTTGCTCTTGCGGGGAGTGCAGACTCTAAATAAATAGTCCTACAGATAAACATGTAACCATAAATGTCAACTGTGCTCTAAGAAGAAACAATAAGAATGGGTAGAGGGCAACCTACTTTAGAATGGGGAGTCAGGAAGACCTCTTCGAAGAGGAAACATTTGGTTTGAATAAATGAAGGGTGAATAGGAGTTAATCAAGCATGGGATGAAGAAACAGAGGCAGAGAGAGACTGAGGGATTGGTCCCTTGGAATCAAGGTTCCCTGACAAAATAAAAGACTCCCTCCTGGGAATCCGGGCTCATGAGCTGGGAGAAGCCCCCAGGAGACGACCGAGTTTGTGTGTCTATAGTAAAGTTTCCCAGAAGTAGACCTGCTGGTTCAAAGAGCATTATTTTTTTAAATGTGAAATTGCCAAATTACTCTAAAAATGGAGGACCAACTTATACTCTCTGGAACAATGTCAAGAATTCCCTTGTCACCCTCTCCTACCAACTACTCCCACCCTACCACCATCAGCTGTACAGGGTCAAATCAATCATTTTCATTTTTACCTACATGATAGAATATTATTCAGTGCTAAAAAGAAATGAGCTATCAAGCCATGAAAAGTCATGGAGGAAACTGAAATGCATATTACTAAGTGAAAGAGGCCAATCTGAAGAAGCTACATACTGTATGATTCCTACTATATGACATTCTGGAAGAGGAAAAACTATGGAGACAGGAAAAGATTAGTGGTTGCCAGGGGCTGGAGGTGGAGAGGGGATGGACAAATAGGCAGAGCATAGATGATTTTTAGGGCAGTGAAAATACTGTAGGATATTATAATGATGGATATATGTCATCATACATTTGCCCAAACTCATAGAACATACAACATCAAAAGTGAACTCCAAGGTAAACTCTGGACTTTGGGTGATGATGATGTGTCAGTGTAGGCTCCTTGTTAACAAATGTACCACTCTGGTGAGTGATGTCGATAATGGGAGAGGCTATGAATGTGTGAGGGCAGGAAGTATATGGGAAATCTCTGTACCTCCCTCTCAATTTTGTTGTAAACCTAAAACTGCTCTAAAAAAAAATTGTCTTTAAAAAAAAACCAACAAGTGGAGCCAAAGCCTTGGTAGCCTCAGGAGTGTGTGGGAGTGCTGCTGAAATGGAAAGGGTTGGCCAACCATACAGAGGTGGAAGCAACCCCCACAGCCTGGACTTCGAATTTTCCCAGAGTGGTGAGACCTTCAGCTGATTGAGTATTTTCTCCTTTGGGGGTAAGACAGGAGGACTTGGTTGCCCTTGCAATTCTGATGCTATTCTGATCCCAGTCTTCAAGTCCTCCAGGCCTCCATTCATGCATTCAACATACATGAGGGATTGAGCACCAACCAGCGCTAAGGTCAAAAGTAGGAAAGGATCATGTGCTTAGGAATGCATGTGTGTCGGTGTGAGTTACACTTGTTAATGAGGTGATCATGTAGGTCTCATTGGGAAAGTGACATTTGAGCAAAGTCTTAAAGGAGGTGAGGCAGTTAATTAAGGTGTAACTATGGGTAGAGTGTCCTGGAGGAGGCAGCAGGTAATACAAAAATCCTAAGGATGGAAGGCATCTGGCATACTGGAAGATCAGCAAGGGGCTAATGGTCTGGTGTGGGGGGCCAAAGGAAGAATGCTAGGAGATGAGAAGGTAAGAGAGAGGGGGTCAGATCAGGCAGGACCTGGTAAGGCCTTGCTGAGGACTTTGGCTTTTGCTTGGAGTGAGATGGAGGGTATACAAGGCCACTCTTGCTCTATGGCCCTCTTTAGTTGAATAAATAAATATAATGTCATATAAATGTGTAATATGTCAAGTATTTAAAAAATAATAGAACAAGTACCTAGGGAAATAAATACTTCACTATAATTTTACTGCCTATGTTAACATCCTGAATAAGTATACTGTTAGTTTTGCAGCTTTTTGAACTGAATTTGAATTGAATCACACTGTGGCCTTCTTCTGCAACTTAAATTTTCCCCTCGACTTTATATTCCTGAGATTAATCATCTTGCTTGCAGCTTTGCTCATTTATTTCCACTACTGACCAGTATTTTATTGAAAATTATACCACAATGTTATTTATCTTTTTTTCTTGACGAACACTTGGCTTGTTTTTAGTTACTTGCTGTTACAGTGCTACAAGTAACAAATCTTGTATGTATCTCCTGGTATAAATGCAATAGCATATTCACCTGGGCCTGAAATGGCTGGATCATGAGCATCTTCAGTCAACATTATTCCAAAATGGTTATATCATTTTGGAATAGAGTTCTAGTTGCTGTACAACCTCACCAACAATTGATATTCTCAGACTTAAATTTTTGGCTATTGGGCGGTTGACAAATGATGTCTCAGTGTGATTTCATTTTGTGTTTCAGTGATTAACAACAAGGTTAAGCGTCTTTTCCTATTTTTGTTTGTCATTTGTATTTCTCTTTGACAAAGTACCTATTCGGGTCTTTTGTCTCTTCGTCATTTTCTTATTGATTTTTAGGAGTACATTATATATTCTGAATACTATTCCTTTGTCAGTTATATGTATTACAAATATTTCTCCCAGTTTTTCACTCGTCTTTTTACTTTCTTTATGTAACTCCTGAATAACACAAGTTCTTAAAGTAGTTAAATTTATCAAACCTTTCTTTTATGGTCTTTGTTTTTTGTATCTAGTTTAAGAACTCCTTTACTATCCTGAGACCATAAAGATATTCAACATTGTCTTCTAAAAGTTTTATAGTTCTGTATCTCACTGTAAGTGAAACAAGTAGGAGAGAGGATTCTAAAAAACAAAACAAAACAAAACAAAAACAAAAACCTAGTTTTTGTTTGCTTTATATTTCCTTCATAATTTTCTTGCAGGTTTGTATTTTTCCTGGAGTTTGTATTGCTTTTCAGTTTTTTCCCATTGAGAGAAGAAATGGGTATCTTATTCCCCCTGTCATTAAAAATTTGAGCTTCTTAACCATTTTGTCTATAGCTTGAAGTGAATGCCAGTACTCTTCCTGAGGACACTCTTCTTTCTGTTCTAATCTGGCTAGGTGGCTGCTAGGACTACTGCACAGAAGTCAGTCTAATACTCCTGGTTAAATCCACTATTTCTTATACTGCACATCTTTCTCTTTCTTAGTTATCACTCTTTAACTTTGCTGGGGTACACAGCTTCCTTAGAAAAGGAACATGAAATATACACTTTCTGAGTCCTGCAAGTCTAAAAGTCTTTTTTTTAACCTCTCAATTCACAATCTGACTGACAATAGAATTCTAAATTCAAAATAACGTTTCCTAATGTGATACACAATTGATTGTTATATAACCCTAAAATAATTGGTTTCTTCCACTTCTTATACACTCTGCCAATCTGGGAAATGTACCAAAAGACAGCGTTGTTAAATATTCCACAACTTTTTTTATACTTACTATTTTTGTTTTAGAAAAGTTTCTTGGTTGATGCAAAATCCCAGTTATAGTGTCATGGAACTGGCATAAGAAAGCTTCCAAAACAAAGGCTTTCAAGAGGGAACTCTAATAAACAATCTTGCTAATGTTCTTGAATTAAGAGGAAAATATGCATTTTGTACACAGTGCTTTTTAATTTAAAGTAAGTTAAGCTTAATTTAAAGTAAGTTACGCTTTCAAAAAAATGATTTTCCCTCCAAATATTGAAGGTATTACTGCATTGCCTTCCAGCCTCCTTCGCTTGGCTGCTGGGCCATCTGATTCTCATTGCCAAATCCGTTTTAAATCTGCATTTCTGGCCTGGTGGGGCGTATGCAATTTCCCTTCTTTCTCAGGTGGCGCTGCAGAGAAGGGCAGAGCAGCGCTCGCCTCACTGGAGCAGGAGAGACTTCCCCAGTAGAGGGCGTAGCCTGTGGGTGCTGGGTCTCGGCGAGCCGTACGCAACGTCAGAGACGGGAACAACCCTAGCCCCGCCCCTGCCGCCAGCGACGCGCTCTGATTGGAGGGAGGAACCATCACTTGGCAGCGCCGTTGGGGTAGGAGGAAGAGAGCTGGGCCGAAGGTGACGCTGAGGCGGCCGAGTTGCGGAAAGCGGGGTGGACCGTGAGTGAGAGGGAGCCTCGGCAGCACTTCGGCCACTCTCCCCCATCTCTCTGCGGTGAATGGCGGCGGGATGGAGCACGAGGGAAGCGGCGCCAGCGGAGGCTCGGCCGGGCTCCTGCAGCAGATCCTCAGCCTGAAGCTCGTGCCGCGGGTGGGCAACGGCACCCTGTGCCCCAACTCCACTTCTCTCTGCTCCTTCCCAGGTACCAGCCCCGCCCCGCGCCTGCGCACTGCGCGCCCCGCCGCGGCCGCCTGGCTGTGCGGCGACCGTTCCCCGCGGACAGCCAGGGGCCCCGGCGCCCCGCCCGCTGGGGGCTGTTTTCCTCCTGGAAGGAGGTTCCCGCGCCCTCGGCCGAGAGCAGGGGCGTATAGTCTGTTGCTCCCGTCGCTCCTTCAGGCCGGGCCACCCCGAGCCCGCGCTGGGAGCGAGGTCGGAGGGAGCGGCCGCGGGCGGACCGGTCACTGAAGGGAGCTCGGCCACCACCCAAACTGGTCTTGCTCTTTGGAGTTTCCAGACGCCCCAGGTCCAGACCCGAACTCGACAGAGCCCTGGAGGCGGTCGTGCCGCCTTGTTTGGGGCGCGGGATGCGCCTGGCCGCTTTGGTCCGCGCCGGCCTCTTGGCTTCCGCAGCTCGGACGCCGAATCGTCCGGGCCAGGCGGAGGGGCAGTCAGCTCCCCGTCCCTTTGTCTCTGGTCTGGCCCAGCCCCTCTGCACCGGGAGGTTGTCTGCTGATCGCTCGCACCTCGTCCAAATCCGCCCACTCCACCGGCTTCTCTTTCTCGGAATCACTTTCTGAGACCTGTTGCCGAGTCTCCCGCTCATGCGTTCGAGATGTTTGACACAGCTGCTTTTTTAACCGTTCTTACCCCCGCTGGAGCCTCTGCTGGGCCTGACATTAGGGCTTTTCACATTTATAATACAAGATAGAAAGCTGTCTGTGCTCGCAGAGTTGAGAGGCGGAGAAATTACTGGGGAGGACTAAGAGAGGCTTTGAGGGGAGGGGACAGTTCTGTGTTGGACCTTTAAAGGCAAGAAGGCTCTCCAGCAAAGCTGACTGTTATCCTGACTTAGTAAACAATGAGAGGACGGGGCCCTGAGACCTGCAGGAGGAGGAGGGTTGGATTACTGACTGCAGTCGTGAACGAGGCACCTGTGATTTCTCATCCTCCGGGCGGCGACTGCCAGGCGCCATTCGGTGGACACCCGCGACTTGCGGTGTGTTACCTGCCTAGTCCTTTCCCGACAGGTTTGTGAAGTAGCTGATAATAACCATCTTGGGGCAGGTGCAGATGTTAGCTGGAAATCATGCCTAAAATGATAATCTGGTAGCTCACGGTGTTTCAGAAGGTACTAAGATCCCATTTGTCAGTGACAACGGAAATCTATGGCATTCTGGAGACACTGTCCACAAAAAGAAATGTTAATGCAGTCTGGAGGCACTCCTGGACCAGATTAGTCTGTTTTTGTTTGTTTCCTTATTTTTCCCCTAACTCTTTATTTAAAAGTTATTCAAACCTACTGAAACATTGAGATGATAGTATAACAATATCCATATGTCCTTTGCTTAGATTCGTTATTTTTATCTCTGGCTTTCTGTTTCTCTAAATAGGTATATGCATACACATGACATTTTTATTTTCTGCAGAACCATTTGAAAGGAAGTTACAGAAGTGATGGCACTTGATGCCTAATACTTCAGCTTGTATCTTTTGAAACAAGGACATTTTCTGTCATAGACAAAAAACCATATCTCACCCAAAAAATTTAACATTGATAGAA
This sequence comes from Equus caballus, assembly GCF_041296265.1. NCBI lineage: Eukaryota > Metazoa > Chordata > Mammalia > Perissodactyla > Equidae > Equus > Equus caballus. The sequence continues at coordinate 24,367,232 of NC_091686.1, read as the reverse complement.
TATTATGTAATGTACAGTCCTTATTTCATTTCCCAAGTTGTCCAAATAATGTCATTTATAGCTTTTTCTCTTTTTTTAAAAAAATTTCAGGATCTAATCAAGGACCACACATTGCCTTTAGTTGTCATGTCTCTTTAGTCTCCTTGAATCTAGAACAGTTTCTCCATCTTTGTTTTAATTCCTTTTTTTTTTTTCTAGGAAGGGTAGCCCTGAGCTAACATCTGCCAGTCTTCCTCTTTTTTCCGAGGAAGGCTGGCCCTGAGCTAACATCAGTGTCCATCTTCCTCTGCTTTATATTTGGGACGCCTACCACAGCGTGGCTTGCCCAGTGGTGCCACGTCCGCACCAGGGATCTGACCCGGTGAACCCCGGGCCGCCGAAGCGGACCGTGCGACCTTAACCACTGCACCACCGGGCTGGCCCCTGTTTTAATTTCTTGAGACTGATATTTTTAAGAGTCCAGGCTAATTGTTTTGTAGACTGTCCCACAATCTAAGTTAATCTGATTGTTTCTTCATGATTACATTCAGATTAAATATTTTTGGTCAGAATACTATCTACATAGGTGACGTCCACTTCTCAGTGCATCACATTAGGAGACATTTAGCTTCAATTTGTACCTTTATTGATAATGCGAAGTTTAGTCATTTGGTGAAGGTGGTGCTTATCAGATCTCTCCACTGTAAGGGTAACTTAATCCTTTAGTTATTAATAAGTCATATGTGGGGTGATACTTAGAAACTGAATATTCTCTTCAGTCTGGCTTTTAGTTGCCTTGTCTTTCTCTAAGAAAAGATTGAGATAAGTAGATTTGGGATGAGAGTTTTAACATTATGTCATAGTAGAGAATCTGTAGCCATGGGAATTTTTTTGCTTTCAGAAATTGTTCTGAAAATATGAAACCGCAATATGTACTTGAGTTTATAGGTATTTCCATAAATAGGTAACTTGGGGGTTTTGATTCCTGCGGTCATTCCTTCAGCAAACATACATTTGGCCAAGTGCAGGCCCTGGGCTGGGGGTATAAACATGCATGAGAGAGAGCCCTTGACCTCAAGTTTATCAGAATATGTTGGGTAAACACACCACCTCCCTGTTCTGTCTCATCTTAGCTGGAATGATGGACATAATAGGTATGTGAAATTTGGTTCTTTTTGAGGCACCAAAGCCTGCTGACAGTGAATTTCATTCATTGTCCTGAATCTGGAATAGTTTCTATTCTGACCCCACAGAAAAGGTTATTTGCACGTTATGCCAACTCAGTATGGCAAAATCGTTGCTCTGAAATATTCTATGGTTTATCACCATCAGGAAGCTTTGAATTGATTTTTTTTTTAAACCTGCGTTTGCAATTTAGCCGTTGCAATTCTGCCTACCTCTCCTTATTCCAAGTTGTTCAAATTTCTTTTGTTGCTGTCATTTTTAACAAATCTGAATGTGAAAAACTTTGTATCAGGAATGACATTAACTTTCTGAAAGTATGAATTTTATTAAAATCCATGTCAAAGTGTATCTTGTGATAGTTAAGCTAAACTCCCCTAATGTTTTGGTTATGCCATTGCTGGAATCAAGAATGGGTCACGTTGGACCAGTTATTTATTCCCTCAGTCAGCAAGTATTTACTCAATGTCTGTTGTGTGCCTCTTATTTTCTAGGCACCAAATAAAGATGCTTAGTGAACAAAACAAAGGAGCTTTCATTCTAATGGGCAGAGAGAAAATAAAAAGATAAAAGTAGGAAGTATGGAAAGGAACAGCTGGTGGTAAGTGAAGACAGGGTAGGGGGATAGTAAGTGGTGGGTCTTGTGTGTCAGGGTGGAATGTTCTTTTACTTAAGGTCACGAGGAAGCCCTTTATGGTGATGCCATCTGAAATCTGAAGGAAGCAATGAACACACCACGCAGCTGTTGAGAAGAGCATTCTGGGCAATGGGCAGAAGCCCTAGAGACCCTGGAACAGGAGTTTGCTTAAGAAACATGAAAGAGGGGCCGGCCTGGTGGTGCCGTGGTTAAGTTCGCACGTTGCACTTCTCGGCGGCCCAGGGTTCGCTGGTTCCGATCCCGGGTGTGGACATGGCACCGCTTGGCAAAAGCCATGCTGTGGGAGGTGTCCCACATAAAAAGAACAGTGTGGGCAAGGTGGGGAGGAGGAGGTGAGGTCAGATCCCTGAGGTCGTTGTTGGAGGGTTTCGAGCAGAGGAGGGATGATCCTTCTTACTTTTTTTAAGTGTACAATTCATTGACTTTTAGTACATTTGCAGAGTTTGCAACCATCACCACAATCAACTTAGGATATTTTCATCACTCCAGTGAGCAATCTTGTACCCATTAGCACTGACTTTCTGGCTTTATGTGAGTAGATGGAAGGCCAGATCAGGACAGACAAGATCTAGCCAGGCTAGGACCAAGAGAGCATTGAGGTGAAGCAGACCAGGGGGCACACTCAGAAACCAGGGATGAGAGGGCCGTCAGGCAGTAGTGTCAGGAGAGAGGGGGCAGCCCACAGTTGGTAGTCCCGGTGGGCAAGTCATCAATGTTAGGGAGGAGAGGAGGCGGGTCTCCAGGAAGAACTCACTGTTTTCCTTTACTCTCACACTACTACCACACTCACAACACTCCTGACACCAGATGTGTGGGTTTTCCACTCATCAGGCAATTCTGTGACGCCATCTGAGTGTCCTACAATTCAGTTCAGTGTGACACCGTCTACCTGGAGTTAACATCAGATCCCACAGGTTAAGGCCTCAGACCCACAACCCTGCCCCCACCCCCGACTTGAGGCATCATTCGAAATTTCAAGTTGTTACCTGTGGTTTTGACCTACTGGCTATAAATCGAAGGTTCCCATGACCCCCTCCTTGAGTTCAATTAATTTTCTAGAGCAGCTCACAGAACTCAGGAAAGCAGTACTTAGTAGAATACTGGTTTATTACAAAGGATATTAAAGGATACAAATGAATAGTCAGATGAAGAGATACTTAGGGCGGGATCCAGAAGGGTCCTGAGCACAGGAGCTTCTGTCCTTGTAGAGTTGGGGTGTGCCACTCTCTCAGCATGTATGTATGTTTACCAATCTAAAGCTCTCTAAACTCCATACTTTTGGGATTTTTATGGAGGCCTCATCACCTAGCCATGATTGATTATTAACTCCACTTCCATCCCCCTCCCCTCTCCCCAGAATAGGGAGTGGGGCTGAAAGTTCCAAGCTTATAGTCAATGGCTTGGTCTTTCTGGTGATCAGCCCCCATCCAGGAGCCCACTAAGTGTCACCTCATGAGAACAAAAGATGCTCCTGGAAATTCTAAGGGATTTAGGAGCTCTGTCAGATGCTCCTATCACTCAGGAAATTACAGGGGTTAAAGGAGCTTTGTGTCAGGAACCAGGGTCAAAGACTAAATATTAGAACAAAAGATTTTCTTAGCACCCCTATTTACAAGGGTTTGGGAGCTCTGTGTCAAGAAGCAGGAACAGAGACTAATATATATGCATTTCTTACTATTGCACAAGGGGGACAGATGGGGCCCCTGTCAGGTAGGTGGGGTTTGGTAAGAGAGCGGTCTCACAGTGGGCAGAGTGGAGAGAATGCAGGCTGATGGGCAGTTAGCATCAAGGCAGTCCAGCATCAAGTTCCAGGACCAGGTGGGACTACGGTTCCCAGCAAGGCTGATGTGGTCTGCTTAGAACCCTGGCTTTGGAGGAACTGGCCATGCTCATGCAGTTGCTTGAGCTGGAACATAAGGTCAGAGTGGGGCCTGCTGAAAGAGGATGGCCAAGTACTGAGCCTCACGCTGCCCACTTGGCTTAGACTCCTTCCATTCCTGCTGATTGGGGCCAGGTTGGTCTTGAGGCCTTGTCTGGAGATTAGGGGACTCAGCTGTAGAGGCTGGAGGGCCAGCGAGCCGGCCGTTACAAACCCCTTTGTTAATACAGAACTCACCTACTGGATTCTGCAATCTGTGTGGCTTTTCTTTAACGGAGCTGTCTGTCTGAAAAGTAGATTCTTAAAGATATAAACTCCATGTGGTCAGGGATGTTTGTCTTTTTGTTTTTTCACTCATAGAGAATGGGCTCAAATATGGGATTGTTGAATGAATGAACTCTTAGTCCTTGTATTAGTCTTGTTGTACTGTAACTTACCACAAATTTAGTGGCTTAAAACAACACAGATTTATCATCTTAGAGTTCTGGAGGTCAGAAGTCCAAACTGGATCAGCAGAGCTGCATTCCTTCTCCTTCCTTCATTCCTTCTCCTTTCTTCATTCCTTCTCCTTCCTTCATTCCTTCATAGAAGGCTCTATGAAGAATTGGTTTCCTTGCCTTTTCCAGCTTCTGCAGGTCACCTGCATTCCTTTCTCCTCCTTTAAAACGAGCAGCATAGCATCTTCAAATCTGACTCTGACCTTCCTGCCTCCCTCTTACAAGGACCCTTGTAATTACATTAAGCCCACCTGGAACATCCAGGATACTCTCCCATCTCAAGACCCTTAATCTAATCATATCTGCAAACTCCCTTTTGCCATATAAGGTCACATATTCACAGGCTCTGGGGATGAGGATGTGGACATTTTTGGGACCCATTGTGCCACCAGTGCTTAATCTGATTTCTCCTTATAATCTTTCATTACAGATTAGTTATCTGGTTTATTCTTCAGCATTGAAGTGATGCGACTTTAGCTGCCAAGGTAAACAAAGCTGAAGCTAATGCACTTGATTTGAAACAGTGAGACCAGGAAATACTGTAAGATACGTAGCAAAGATTTTTGACTGTGTGTTGAGCCAGGGAAATGAAAAGTAATATATGATGATCAATAAATAGCTATTAAATTGATGGCAAATTAAGGTGCAGTAGATTAAAGGGAAATCACTTAGTTTTTTAAAAGTGTTTTATTGATTGGCGTTTGCCTTTGCTATTAAGAGTCCTGTAATCCATCCATCTGCAAAGTCTTTTATAAACTGTACTACTTATCTAATATAATAAAGCCTTTTTTCCTACTTAAAGTGAGTTAGACGATGCTATATAAAATATGTAGGCACTGAGGTAGCTAATGGATGTAGCTCGCGGTTGTAGGAGGGTGCCGTGTGCGTCCGCTTCTCAGGGAAGTGCTGACTTACTATGCCAGATCTTGTTCATAAATAGGCCTTCCAGCTCTTAGGAAAATTGAGATGTGGGTTGGTAGCCTAGCAGGCCTCCTTGGGCAGGTGCTGTGCTCCTGGGGAAGTGGGAACAGGTGAGTGTTGGTGTCTTAGTTGCTAGGGCTGCTGTAACAGTATACCATAGACTGAGTAGCTTAAACAACAGAAACTTATTTTCTCACAGTGCTGGAGGCCGGAAGTCCAAGATCAGGGTGGCCGCATAGTCCTGTTGTGGTGAGGGCCCTCTTGGGCTCCTTCTTGATATTTCCTCACATGATGTGGGGTGAGGGGGAATATGAGACACAAAGAAATCTCTTTCCTCCTCTTCTTATAGGGCCACAGTCCTATCAGATTAGGGCTTCAACATGTTTGTTTGGCGGAACATAATTCAGTCCATAGCAGTTGAATAGCACACCTGAGTGTCTGGACCCACTTTTACTGAAGTTCCCAACGTAGTGTGTCTCTGGCAGACCCAGGCCTCACCTCCCAGTTCACTGCCCTGATGGTTCTGTGGCAGCCGGTAAGAAGCCAAGCTCCAGCCGTGCCTTGAGTTGCTGCGGAAAGCAGTGCTTGTCTCTAAAACTTGGGGAGCTCCAGCAGAAGCCCTGCAATGGCAGGGCCCAGGGGTGGGCCGAGCTCAGTAGTGGCAGACAGCAGCCAGGGTGGCAATTGCTCGGAGTTCTTGGAGGCAGGTTTGTATCCCATTTGTCTACCCCAGGGCACTGGCATTCCTGGTGCCATCAGAGAGCTTTCGGCACACCAGATGGTGTTGTGGAGGTCAGAGTCTCTGAGTGATTTGGGGAGGAGCTGGTGAGGACAATGGGATTGAAGATAGGGTTCCTGCTTTGGAAGGGAAGTGCATGGTGCTGTGCTTTGGCTTGAGGATAAGCTAGTGGTGGGTAGTGTTCCAGGGGGCCTTAGGCTGGAGAGGCCAGGCTGCTGTCACTGAGCCAGGGTACAATAATAGCAGCTGCTCAGGCAGGAGCGATCGGTAGGTGCCAGAGACCAGGCAGATGCACACTTATTGGGGAGCAGCAGTACCTGGACTCCAGATGCTGCGACCCGTGGAGCTGCTGCCAGGAAGAGAGAGCCAGTCTCCTGGGCAGTAGAAGCAAGAATAGCAGCTGGCCTGAGGCTGGAAAGGAGGCAGCGGTAATGGAGGTTTGTTCCTGAAGAGGATGGGGACTCAAACCTGGAGGACGGAGAGCCCTGCCTGCGATTTCTGATCAACACTATTGACTGGAAAGATGGTTTTTCTTTGGTGGAACAAGGGCAGTAGTTAGTATGCATATATATTTTTTTATGTTATATATTTAATTTTTAAGCTTAGGACGTTACTATTTAATCACTTTATACTCCATATTGTGTGATTTAAACTTGTGTTAACAATTTTCCAAACACTGTCAAACAAAATAGACCAGTTTCAACAGTATTATAAAATTATTCTCAAGGTGTATCTTGTTCGGCAGAAAGAAAAAACATCTCACAAATGGTTTGAAACCTTTTGTAGCTATCTAATAGTTTTTCACCAGAACAAAAATGCCAAAACACGCCCAGTCGTTTGTTATTTTTAATAAGCATTGAGCCCTAGATGGGGCACCTCTGATGCTTTTATTCAGAGCCTTTCACCCAAAACAAGACCTACGCATCCTAATTTAGGTGTATGTAGAATATGGTCTTAATTCAAGCTTTATTTGGCTTAAAATGAGCAAAGAATGAGTGCAGTGCTTAGTGACAATGGCAGGGGTTGTTGGGAGGGATTTGGCCCCCAGCCCTTATCTCCATTAGCCCCTAAGCACCACCCCCTCCATAAGAATAAGAAATTGATCTAGGAAAAACCACACACAACACTATGCTTACAACTCAAATACAGCTTCAAGAAAAGCGCCTGGTCCTTCCCCAGCTCCACTCTCCCCGAGCTAACTGACGCTCCTCATTGCTCTCTAATTGTTCATCCCAATCCCACCAACTTTCTGGAACAGTTCTTTTTAAAACAAAAGCTTTGGGGTTTTTTAATCAAAGTAAAAAGTGAATTGTCATCAACCCTCTCCCCAACCCATCCTGCTCCCCAGAAATAACAATTTTCTGGAGTTTAACATACACCAAGAGGTGGCACAGAGGATGAGGGTGTGGCCTCGGGAGTCAGCGGTGAACCTGGGCTCTGCCTCGAGCTGCCACGTGGGCTCCGGCAAGTCTCCTCACCTCCCCGTGCCTCAGTTCCCTCATCTGAGAGCTAGGGATATTAATGATATGTATCTCATAGAATTATTTAGAGGATTGCACGAGTTGATATTTGTGAAGCACTTAGAACAGCGCCTGTGCCTGTCATAAATATTTATTAAACAAACATACGTCCAGACTTTTCAGTACAAAGAAGTATTTACACACACATTTGTTTCTTTTGTTTGTTTTTTGTTTTCCCAAAAATGGGATCTTATTCCGCATAGTATTCTGCAACTTGCTTTTTTTACTTACCACTGTGGCTTGGGCATCTTACCCATCAGTATTTAAAGATCTGTCTCATGATTGTGTAATGTTCTATGACGTGGATGCACCAAAACATGTTTCACAAGTCTTGCGTTGCTAGACATGCAGTTGGCGTCTAGTTTTTGCCATTACTGCCTGGAACTCTTGTGACCTCGTCCCTGCCTACATGTGTATTCCTTTAGGACGCATTACTGGATGTAAAATCGCGTGGCAAAGGGTACATACATTTGACTTTTTTGGACACCCACTTCCAAATTACCCTCCAGAAAGGTTTTCTAGTTTGTATTCCTGCTGGGGGTAAGGTGGGACCTGTGAAGTAATGTCCTGACAACCCTTCACTGCTCAGAACCTTTAATGGTTCTTCCAGGCTTTCGCATTCAAGTCCCTAGTCTGGCCTTCAAAGCCCACTGTAATGTGCCCCTATCTGTCTTTGCAGCTTTAACTGCTATTACTCTTAGAAACCCTCGGCTTCAGTCAAGCCAGTGGTTTTTTGTTTTTCTGGGTTTTTGGAGGAAGATTAGCCCTGAGCTAACTACTGTCTATCCTCCTCTTTTTGCTGAGGAAGACTGGCCCTGAGCTAACATCCATGCCCATCTTCCTCTACTTTATATGTGGGACGCCTGCCACAGCATGGCTTTTGCCAAGCGGTGCCATGTCCGCACCCGGGATCCAAACCAGCGAACCCTGGGCTGCTGAGAAGCAGAACGTGCAAACTTAACCACTGTGCCACCGGGCCGGCCCCAAAGCCAGTGGTTTTTAATCAGGGCAATTTTGCCCCCAAGGGACATTCAGCAATTTCTGGAGATATTTTTGGTTGTCACAACTGGGGGAAAGAGTGTTAGTGGCATCTAGTGAGTACAGACCAGGGGTGCTGCTCCACATCCTACACTGCACAGGACAGCCCACCACAACAAAGCTTACCTGGTCCACATGTCGGTGGTGCTGTGGTCAGGAAACCCTGAATTAAGCTTTTGACTGATCTCTAAAATTGCCTGTTACTTACCTGCCTCTGGTGCAGGGGTGGACAACAGATTTTCTCTAATGCGACACCTTCACTACTTCCATATGGGTAGTTAAAGAGCTGTCATGAGAATTCTAAAGCCTTGCCTGGGCTCCCTGGGGGAAATGCTATGACTGCCATTTGCCAAATTATACAGTCGGGAGGGCAGGATGGTATCTCCTCTTTTTTTGAATTTTCCAAGCTGTCTCATGCACAGGTTTGTATACATAGTTGGTGATCAAGTATTTTAACATTGCCTGAATTAATGTCATCCTGAGAGTGATTAGAGGTTCTCTGTAGGAACTAGCTCCTCTTCTAACATGCCCCCTTACTTGCCATTTGTCTTTAAGCCAAACATATATATTTTCTGGCATTTATTTCATATCTTAAAGAGCTCTGATATCCTAATAGGCAACGGGTTGATATTTACTGTATTGACTTGAAAATGATTGTTGAATGAATATAATTGTACAGCTTTTCCATTTTAGAAGACTGAATAATCAGAAAGTCTGGAAAGATCAACAGGTATTGATCGCACAGTACCCTATCAATGGTACTTATGCTTGTTCATCTTATAGGAGGGAAATTATTTAGGTCAATATTCAAATCTGGGTGAACCTTTTTTCAGTGTTAGAGTACAGCTGGCTTGTCAGAGGTTGGCAGACTTTCTGTAAAGGCCAGGATGGTACATATTTTAGGCTTTGCGGGCCACGTGGTCTCTGTACTGTTTCAGCTCCACTCTTGTAGCTTGAAAGCAGCCAGAGACGAGACTCAAATGAATGGGGGTGGCTGTGTTCCAGTAAGACTTTATGCACAAAAACAGTTGGTCGCCATAGTTTGCTGATCCCTCTAAAACCATCAATATTTGGATATTTGATTGATGAATTGACATTGCAACTGAGTGGTTTTGAAAATGAAATCACTGAGTATAATGACTACCCCTTTGTGACGATTGCCCTGGAAAAGGCAGTGATTTGTGACCTCTCTTTGCTTTCCCTTGTAGAGATGTGGTATGGTGTGTTCCTGTGGGCACTGGTGTCCTCTCTCTTCTTTCATGTCCCTGCTGGATTACTGGCCCTCTTCACCCTCAGACATCACAAATATGGTAGGTTCATGTCTGTAAGCATCCTGTTGATGGGCATCGTGGGACCAATTACTGCTGGAATCTTGACAAGTATGTTAGACATTAAAATACCAGTCAAAACGTTTGATATGACTAGTCAGTTAATTTCAGGACCATTTTATAAACATGTCTGAGTGGAATAAAGAAAAAAGAGTGGCCTTTAACCACAGGTCCTCTTTTTTTATATATTGTTTTTTTCCTCATTCCCAACCCCCCATTATTTGGCTAACATCTTTGACTTCCTGAGTCAGACTTTCGCTGGCTTCAGAAAACCTTAAGTTAAGCTTTGTGAGATAGGTCACTAGCAAAAGAAAGATATTTGTCTTCTGGAAGCTACTACTCCTTTCTCATCAGCTGTCACTTGAGTAATGGCACCACAAGATTGTTGATGAATTACTTCCACTCATTCAGGTGTGATTAAGGACTGAAGAATAATTCTAATGACAAGAATTCTTGTTTAGAAAAGTACCTAGTTATTTTTTTCCCCTCAAGACTTTCTGAATAAAAATTGGAGTAACATATTATAAATTATTTTTACCTAGTTTTTTTTTTTTGGCCTTTGCTGATGTCATAGGGATGAAAATAAGTTTAAATCATTTTTAAGCTCATAATTAAATATAAAATGTATATTTTATATAAATTAAAAATTATAAGAAAGCAAAAATTAAAATCTTCCATTGCTGCATTCCTAAGTTTAAGCACGGTTTGCATTTTAGTATGTGCTTTCAGGCTTTTTTTTAGATATACGTGTAAACATAAACATATTCTTAAAAAAATAGACACAATATTCCTCCTACTTTGTAACTGTTTTTTTCACTGTGAATTTAAGCTGCTTGAGCTTCAAGCAGAAAGCTCCTTCTGTTTCTTGACTTGGGTTTTTTTGGGACAGAGTGGCCTCGTTTCTCTGTGTTCTGTAGATGGTGAAAACCTTTGTGGTACCAGAGGGAGGAAGCCAATTTTCTCCTGTCTGCATAAGGAGTTTCCATAACTGGCCTGTACAGCATTTTTAATAGATCACCTACTGCTGTCTTTAGGGACCCTCTGCTCCAGTTTCCTTGCTGGATTACTGGCCCCTAGGCCCTATTTTAGACTTCTCATCAGTAAAATAAGGATAATACCACCCACCTCATATGCTGTGTGATGATTAAATGAAATAATGTATGTACAAAATATTTAACAGAATATCTAACGTAGTGACTGTGCAGTAAATGCTGTGTTCATTCTGTCTTTAAGACTCTAGTGCATAGAATCTATTGCCTTCCCGTTTTGCTGCTCCTTCTGGTTTGCTTTTTCTTTTCTTCCCTTCATCATCATCCAAATCCCACATTAGGGCCCAGTTCAAGTTCCTTAAGCTTCTTTCTACCCAACCCACTTTTTTGGGGGCCAAATTACGAAGGGGCCCAGTGGAACAGGTGCCTTTCAGATTTTAGTTGCACAGTGTATATGCACTGCCAGGGGAGGTGGGCATTTCAAAGTCACAAATGTTCCAGGCAACCAACTCAGGTATTGGTTAATATTGTCCTTTCTTCTTCTTAGAATATGTTAATATACCCTCACATCACATTTATAAAATGTGTAGACATTTGATTGAGGTACTATATATTGTCTTGAATTCAAAATCTATTTCATGCCTGTGCTTTCTGTCTTGTGTCCCCAGCTAAATTCTGAGTACTATGAGAATAGGGATCATATCTTAAAAGACATAGATGTAAATAAATATTTGAATGAATGAATACACTGTGACCAGGGAGAATTTTGTGTGGAACATTTCTGGGGGAGGATCATCTGGGAACTTTTGGTCTGTTCTTTTCAAATTAGTGCAATCTTGACTTTTTTGAGAGAATGCTGAGTCCCTGCAGCAATGCAAATGTGTACCTGGGTAGATAGAGAGGTTGTTAGTGTTCGTTTTGTGTACGCAGTTTCTAGGAAGCTGTAGTGACTAACGTAATAAAAACAGTTAATGGCCTGGGGAACAGGGAGGAATCCCTGAGGATCTCTCCCCTCACGCCCTTTGAACTAATAGCAGCTTTATAGGCTTAGGGTCCCCCTCTCTTCCTTTTCCCGCCCCTCTCCTCCTGCTCCATCCATTTCTTGAAGGGAACTGAGTATAGTAGAGGTGGAATGGGGATTCCCTGCGGCTTCTCCTGAAATATTTCTTGCTCAGTCTCACACAGAAGATTCTTTGTCATTTATTGCCAAGAATTTATTCAGTACCTGCTAAATGCATGGGCAATAAAGAGATGTTGTTGAGTTTGTAATCAGGTCACGTGGAAATTGCAGTCTTTGTGATTTGGGTTATGACTTCCAGATGATTTTATTCAATAAATCTCAGTTTTAAGGAGTCACTTTTCGACATCTAAAAGCACATATCAGTGATATGCAAACCATATAGAGAATACTTAAAACCTAGAGCAGTCAGCAAAAAGAATAGAGAAAACAAAACATTTGTATAATATTTAAATCTTAGTGTAAAAAATCTGGACTAGTTTACTTGTAGTAAGTTTTAAGTGTTATATTTTCCTGCTTATGTTAACCTTGTTTTTTTTTGTTTTTTTTAACACTCCTGAATTTTTGGACAGGTGCAGCAATTGCTGGAGTGTACCGAGCCGCAGGAAAGGAAATGATACCATTTGAAGCCCTCACCTTGGGCACCGGCCAGACGTTTTGTGTAGTGGTGGTCTCCTTTTTGCGGATTTTGGCTACTCTATAGCATACACCCTCCAGCTACGATGTCGAACCTACGCTTTTATAGACTCCTCCAAAAGAATACGTTATGGAATGTAGTGTTTTCTTAGTTCTCCAAATGGAAGCAACTCGGATGAAAAAGTATGTGAAGAACAACACCTCAACCCTTCCTTAGTTTGAAGCTCCAAGAATCGAAGTGAAGATCTTTCTGAACTCCTATTGTTTTCAACCAAAGCAAATCAAGTTTCTTGGGCTTTTTCTTTTTTTTTTTTGGTGGATAGTTAAGCCGTTTTCCAGGTGCACCTTTACCCAAGCCAGGTCCACAGTGATTCTGGGTTGGCATCCTTCGCACTGAAACGTACAATATCTGTGAGAAAATGCAATGTTGCATATTTCATGGAAACTGTGGAAATTATTGGTTTATTTCTGAGCAGAGTAGACATACTAAAATCTTATTTGGTCTAATCTTGATTAAAATTTGGCAGACTCTTCTTCTGATACACCTTCATGACAGTCAGTGCCAAGTAGGTTTCGGTTGAGTACAGCTTTGAGAACAAAAACAGGAAAAAAAATCTAGAACACAAGTAGTGGCTTTCATTCCACTATTTAAAGAAAAAGATACCTACTGAAAGATGTGACATTTTATGGATAACTCTCTTGACCTCTAGTTATTTAATATATTTTAAGACGTGAATTTGTTGTTTTGTAAGTTTTGTCAAAATAAGCTAGCTAATTGAGACTTTTTTTTTTAGAATTCCTATACCACTCTTTCCTATCACTTTCATTCTATTAATTTTATTTAGTTTAATTGGGAACATACCTTATGAAATAGCTCCAGTTAAAAATTTTAAGCCAGATTGGTTAGGATATTCTTTTTAACATTGAGGCACACAAAAAAGATACTTAAATATTCTGTTAGTTTTTTGTAGTGACTTTGGTTTATTAATGGCGTTTGAAAAAACTGTGGAAGTGCAGCTTAAAGTAGAGTTTCTGGTCACTGATTTCTCAGTCTTAACGTGGTTACCGAGTGGCGAGTCTTCAGCCCACTTTGACAGTATTGGGTGTCACTCCCAGAAAGTGCCTAAAGTTTAATTTTCACAGCTCTCTCCACTGTGCACTATACATTCTCCTTCAAGGGAATTTGTATCCTTAAAGAGAATTAAATATTGAGAGTCTTTTAAACCCAATTTTAGCTATTTTAATTTTTCTTCTACTACCTAACTTTCTTTTTCATTGAAAGGCCTGAAAACTGTGATCTTCAAAAGAGATAGGATTGCAAAAATTATCTAACTTGATCCTTACCACCTAAACTGTTTTGTATGGAGTACAGTCAGTGTTGTTTTCTGTTTTCAAAATAGTTTCTGGTAATTAAGTCTGACATTTTAAAGGAAAGTTTTCATTGTGAGAGTCAGGCTAAGAGCCCATGAGGTCATGTGCACATGAATGTATCTCTTCCAATTAGAGCAATATGCACTCAGCTTCTGATTAAAAAATAGCCAAGAGGACCAATTTAACCAGAGATAGTCCAAGAGAAAAATTACAAAGGGATCATAAAAATTAACTGGATATTTTCTTTGAATAGGCCATTAGCCCACTTATCAAAATTATAGTGACACATACTCAAGACCAAGTGGAAAATTACAAGTAGAGCTGGAACGCAGGCAAATGTCCTTAGAAATTCCCCAACAAGATTACCCTCCAAGTGCTCAAATCTTCCTTTGAAGCAAATTTTAAGTCTTTAGTTAAAGACTCCATTTTTCAGTTCAAGGAGTTGTGATTTTGAAAAGTAGCCCTTCAGTTTAAGAAATTTTGGGATATTGTATCCTTTATTATAAGAAATGATTTTAAAAATCTCTATTGAAGGATGCTTCGTAGCGTTCTCATCTAAAACATTCTTTTGGATAGAATTTCACAAATTGAACATGAACAGGGCCAGAGGTGGGTGAGCCCCTCCCCCTGAATACTAATTTTTGAACATATTGATCCATGATTTGAATGTTTGGTTATTTTTCCTTTAGAGCCAAGACACAAAAATGAATGCATTTTGAAAGATGTCTTTGTTTCCATCTGTTTCTTGCTTGCTATATTTTGATTATCCACTCTTTTTAAAAACTTCAAATATAAAATGTTGGGTACCTTCAAATTACTGAATGCTTCATCCATCCCACTATGTGAACATTCTCTTGTGAATAAATGTTATATAGACTTTATACAGATTGAGCTTTGTAGCTTGAATGTTTTCAGGGAGAAACTATTTGATAAAGTATGTCTGTTATCTCTCGTTTTTGTTGTTTTTAAATTTCTCGTCTCAAATACACAATTATTTGGGGGTGGTTGTTCAGATGAAAAAATATTGGCATTTATGTTGAAAATTTTATTTTACCATATATAGTTTTTTGAGAATTTTTGCCAACAACTGGCTTTCTTAGAGACATATGCAACCATCCCTCCCCAGCTCTGCACCCACCCTTTTTTTATGCAGAGGAGGGAGGCAACCCCCAACCATAAAAGCTGATTTCTGGATTCTTTGATAGAGGGATTTGGAAGCCATTTCATGAAAACTTAAGTCCATCTACAGATGCGTAACGAAGATCCCAAGAGAAAGATGTCTCTTTGTGCTATTAACTCTTATTTTTGCATCAAAACATTACTTCTTAGGAAATGTCTAAAGTAGTGAGAAAAAGTTCATGCAAATAACTACCTTTAAACCCTTGTGTTTTTTAATTTTTTAAATTGTGTGTTGGCTTTTGATTCCACCATCCTTTCTGACTGCTCTGGTTTGAATTAAGTTCTTACAACATCTGCAGTGCATACCAGTCTTCCCTAAGAACCCATTTCCTGGAATGTGAAGCCCTGGTGCCATTAGCTCTCCAAACGCAGAAAGTTTTGTGTATGTGCATTTCTTTTCTGTGCACTCTGTGAGGCTGGTTGTGACTAAAATCAGCTTAACTTTTTGTATTAGATTATTTCACTAACTGCTACAAAGTGATCAAATCTTTGTACAATAGAAAATTATTTAAATTTTATTTTTCTACTGACATTTCTAATTCTGGTATAAATGTTTATCAATAAAGAATTACTTCCAATTCTGTGAACCGGAACTGTTATTTCTTTTTCAGTGGCCAGTGAATTTAATCTTTTGTTATAAAGTTGTCTGACTTAAGTTTTTGGGTTTTTTAAATGACTTACTACTTAACATATATGTTTATATTTCTTTTATGTTCCACTTCGTACTAATTTATGGTAAATTCTTGTTCAAAGATGTGATTAAACTGTACTTACACGTGAACTTGAGTCTTACTAACTCCACTCTGTGGGCTGTATATTACCACCAAGAAGCTTTTGTATGATTACACACTGGGATGGCTGAAAACTGATACAGTGTGTGAAAAAATTTATTTCAATTGTAAGTCCACATGAAGAGAGGCTCCAAAGTTAGTTTAGGACCCTCTCTGACATCATAAATCTTTTTCTGCTCTGCCATTTTCAGCAAATTGCATTGTCCAAATTGCATTGTCCATGATCACAAGATGACTGCTGCTGTGTCAGGCATTGCAGATGGAAATAGTGTCTGGCAGGAGACTACCCATCCATTCTCCCTCTATTTTTTTTTTTTTTTTGAGGTATAATATACAGTAAAGTACACAAATCTTAGATAGCTTGATGAATTTTTACATATTTATACACTTAACGTGACCACTACTCAGATCAAGATACAGAATGTTTTTAGCACCCCAGAAAGATAGATGCAGAGTTCAGCCACAAGTCCCCAAGATCATATGTATCCTGGACCCAACAAAGGAGGGACTTCTCTTTCAATTTTCTAAAAGGTGATAACCCAAGATTAGACAGTGGAAAGAGACGATGGTGAATGAGTGGTGAAAGGTGCTGAGTTTGGCAGAGAGGAGCCCATAAATTATTGCCAGTAATAGTAAACCAGGAATTTGGGGAGATTTGTACTGTGGCCAACTGGAGAGCCCTGTCTAAAGCCATTGCCCAGTTCTGGCCTATTTCTACTTTTTGGGATTATGAGCCCAGAGTTGCCAGATTCTCCAGTTTTTCAAGGGAAGTTGGAAATCAAGATTATTTGAAATCTCAAGTTTTTAAGTCCTGGCAATTAATTTAAATTCATGCAAAATGCTTTTCAGGTCAAATGTTGCATGTCTTAAAGGTGGATTTGGCCTGCTAACCGATTTTTGACCTCTTTACTAAACTACTTGACAATACAAAATAGTTCCTCCCCTGGTTAACCTTAAAGTGGTTGGAAATTTTGTGAATTTGAACAAATGCATGGAGTGCTAATGAGCTGTGAAGAGGACACTGGGAGAAATGGGATGATGCTGGAGGAGAGAGTCTGCTGGAGAATGCCAACATATCCTTTTCCCCAGATGCAGACCCCAGTGATGGGGAAAAGGTTACATCTCAGTTTGTCACTGCAGGGTGCATTTATGCTCTTCAAGGAAAATGAGGCTGAGAATGGTAAACTCCTAAATACTGGGTTCTAATTTCACATCTATTTTTCTATTATTCTCCCATAAGAAAGATCTGCTGAAATGGATCATAGACCTAAATGTAAGAACTAAAACTACCATAAAACTTTTAGAAGAAAACAGGAGTAAGTTTTGTGATCTTGGGTTAGTCAAAGTTTTCTTAGATACGATCCCAAAAGCACGAGACGAGACAAAAATAGATAAATTGGACTTCATCGAAATTAAAAATATGTTTCAAAGGACACCACCAACAAAGTGAAAGATACCCCACAGAATTGGAGGAAATATTTTCAAGTCATATATTTTATGAGACTGGTATTTACGATATATAAAGGACTCTTACAACTCAACAATAAAAAGACAACCCAATTTAAAAATGGGCAAAGGATTTGAAAAGACATTTCTCCAAATAACATATAACAGGGCCAATAAAGAAATGAAAAGATGCTTAACATCATTAGTCATCAGGGAAATGCAGATCAAAACTACAATGAAATGCCACTTCACACCCACTAGGATGACTATAATCAAAAAGACATAGTGTTGGCAAGGGTGTGGAGAAACTGGAAGCTTCATATACTGCTGGTGAGAATATAAAATGGTGCAGCTGCTTTGGAAAACAGTTTGGCAGTTCCTCAAAAGGTAAAGCACAGAGTCATTATATGATCAAGCAATTCCACAGGTATATACCTAAAAGAAATGGACTTTGAAAATGTGCTAAGAGAAAGAAGACAGTCACAAAAGACCACAAATTGTATAATTCCATTTATATGAAATGTCCAGAATAGGCAAATCTATAGAGGCAGAAAGATTAGCCTCGCAGAGGCTGGGGCCTGGGGAGAAATGAAGAGTGACTCATAATGGGTAAGAGATTTTTCTGGAGTGATGAAATGTTCCAAAATTGATTGTGGTGATGGTTGCACAAGTCTGTGAATATACCAAAACTACTGAATCGTGCACTTTCAATGGGTAAGTTTTATGGTGTGTGAATTATGTTTCAATCAGGCTGTTTTAAAAACTTTGCTGGCATAGAGGCACTGTAATGTCCTTTTAATCACAGACGTGTTTCATCTATTCCTTGATTTAGATAACTCTAGGGCTGGGTGACACAGACCAGGTCTAGTTCAGAGTATCAACAAGGAGCAATTTTCAGCTGAAAAAACCTAAACCTAAACAAAGAGGACGTTAGTTGTTAACCTCTCATCTGCATTTGTTTCTGGTTGCTGCCTCCTATAATTTGGTTATAATTAAACAAAAATTTTTAATCTGATAAAATGGTAAAGATTATATATGGTTGTACTCCTGTATGGATTAACTTGGGAAGATTCATGTGGACGGTGTCTGAATTCTAGAATACAGTCAATTCTTGCTGTTTGCAGTAGTTATATGAATCTCTGGTCACAACATCTTTGTCAACTGACAATACATAACCTTGTTTTATGTGCATTTCTGTTCAAAGCACCTTATCTCATGTGTCTTTTTCTTACAAATCACTATATGCAGTATTTCTTTATAATGAAACAATATTTCAACTACAGAATTTCTGTGCAATGTACTCTACAATACTGAAATTGTAATACTTTCCCTCAGTCATACACACGCACAGAGTACGCATATATAGTACATACAGTAAACACACGGTATAACACACCATACAACATGCATGTACAATAAACAGTACTGTGAACACATACTGTATATTGTACACTAATGCAAATAAAATCCTGAAAAAATTCAAGATTAAGCATTTAGGGGCCAGCCCCATGTCTGAGTGGTTAGGTTCGCACACTCCACTTCGGCGGCCCGGGGTTTCGCTGGTTTGGATCCTGGGCGCGGACATGGCACCGTTCATTAGGCCACGTTGGGGCGGCGTCCCACATGCCACAAGGGGAAGGACCCACAACTAAAATATACTGCTTGTACTTGGGGGATGTGGGGAGAAAAAGCAGAAGAAACAAAAGAAGATTGGCAACAGTTGTTAGCTCAGGTGCCAATCTTTAAAAAAAAAAAAAAGATTAAGCATTTAAAGTTTTATAAAAACATTAACTAAAATCTTACTGTTGATGGAGCAGCAGGATGTGTGACGGTGCAGTGCACAGTGTGGTTAAACCTCGTGACCTTGGCCTGCTCCAGGAAAACCAAGGGAGGGGTAGGTGGAACTTATTCTGCTGAAGAGGAAGAGGGTGGCATGTTGACATCTGGCAGTTCAACCTTAGGAGTTTGGCTCTCCTGACTTGTTGATGGAACTGGCAATTTTCCCTCCCAAACGGGCTCGAAAAATTGGGTCAGCCTTGTCTGCTTGGCTTTTTGCCTCAAATCTTTGAGCATCTCGGCATAAGGGGCAAACGCAGTGGAGGTTAGGTGCTTAAATTTGAGGCTTCGATCAAGCATAGGGTCACACTCTTCCATGTCATTGAAAATTTTTTCCAAGGCAGAATTCCATTCTGATATTTTGGCCACTGTAAGAGGGACAATTCTTGAAGTCTTAGTCTGACTTTCATCACTGTCCTCGTCGTTGCTGACTCCAGTGCCGTGTTTTGCCATCTCATCCAGGTCTTCGTTGGTGGGTTCTACTGCCTTCTCTGCCAAAATTTCCTCCACATCTTCTTCTTTCATGTCATCAAAGCCTTCTCCACTTATTTGCCGTGCGATGTGCATTATGTTTTTGACGCTGTTCTTTATACTTTCTGTAACACTTTCAAAGCCTTCGAAATTTTCCACACAGTCTGGCCAAACACTTTTCCAACAGTTATTGATAGTAGCCTGCTTGATGCTGTCCCAGGCTGTGCCAACATAATCAATAACGTTGCGTATAGTGACTGACTTCCAATAGTCCATCATGGTGGTTTCCTTGTTGGCCTTGAGGGCCTCCAAGGCCTTGCTATAAAGCTCCCTGGTATAGTGCGCCTTGAATGCTTTTATTATGCCCTGATCCAGGGGCTGAATGAGAGACGTAGTGTTTGGAGGCATGAAAAGAACTTCTACGTTGGGGTGGGCATTTCTGAGTTCTTCACAGCAATGCACTGGGGCATCATCCAAAATTAATAAAACCTTGAAGGCAAGGTTTCTGCCCTGGAGATAGCATTCAACTTCTGGTATGAAGCAGTTGTGGAACCAATCGGATGTCATCCATGCTTTTTTGTTCCACCTCCAATGGACGGGCATATGGTTCACACTTTTCCCTGTAACTGCTTGTGGATTCTGGGCTCTGTACACCATTAGAGGTTTGCACTTAAAGTCGCCCTTGGCATTGGCGCACAACAGCAAGGTTGCATAGTCTTGGAATGATTTAAAGCCAGGGGCTTGGGAAGCCATTTGCGTTATATAGGTTCGTTTGCCAACGTCCTTGTAAAATAAGCCAGTCTCGTCAGCGGTGAAAACCTGCTCTTCCACATATCCCTTTTCCTCTATAACACTTAGCAAGTGTTTTTTAAATTCTTGCGCAGCCTCCTGATCTGCAGAACTTGCCTCACCTGCAAGTTTAATATTTTTCACACCATATCGCCTTTTGAAACGTGCAAGCCAGCCAGCACTAGCCGAGAAGGGTTTAACATTTTTCTGACCCTGGGTAACATGACCGTAAATTTCTTTGGCTTTCAGCCTCACAACAATGCTGTCCACCACACCTTTTTTATCGGTTGTCATCTCATGAATCCACAAATTCAGTCGCTTTTCCATCTTCTCCATAGCTTCCTCACGCACTATAGATGTCACTTTAGCACTTTCCGGAGCAGCCTCACGTACAGATCGGCGAATTTCCTTTTCCTTTTTCTTGATGTACCGGATTGTCGATTCATTAACATTGAACTCACGGCCAACAGCACTACAACTCATGCCTGAACGCAGCTTATCTAAGACCCGTATTTTCTCCATAAGGCACATCACAGCCTTCTTGCGCTTAGGAACAGCGGGCAGCACTTCAGCACTACACTTGGCGGTCATTTTAAACTGCGAAATCACCAAAAGAGCACAAAAATACAAAAGACGTGGCACTATATAGACTGCGAAAATGTCACTTATTTACAGTATGAGAGTTAAAGCAAAAAAGCAGATCGTCCGTCTCGTTCAACCAGAGCTGGTACAGCGCGCCGTGATTGACTCAAAATTTCACCTTTTGCGCATGTCCGCGAATAACCCCAGAAAGCACCGCGAATATCGATTTTGGGGTTACGATAAAGTTTAGCAAGTAAGCGAATTCGAAAATACCAACCCGTCAATAATCAGGATCAACTGTATTTCCACGGGCAATTTTGTTTTTGTTTTTGTAATTCTGTTTAAGCACATTTACTAAATCAAAGTGGCTTGGTAGCGCTGAAGACTACAAGTTCCAGCATGCACAGCTTCATCACAGGGCTCCGTCAATGGCCACCGTAGCGTTAGACCCGAGGCATTGGCCCGGAAATGTCGCGTTTGGATGACGTAGCACTGTTTGCGCATGTGCACACACTGCGGAGTCGCCCCAGCCGCCGTCGCTGCAGCCTCCCAATGGTCTCTCTGTAGAGCTTTGCCGTTGGGGGCAGCCCCTGCGGTCCTTTGGCTCGCTGGCCCCGCGCGACAGCGACATGGAAGAATTCGACTCTGAAGATTTCTCCACCTCGGAGGAGGACGAGGACTACGTGCCGTCGGGTGAGCGATTCCACCAGACGCGAGAGGTGGCTGGCCCCGCCCCGCGCTCACGTGAGGCGCGCTTGGCCTGGCGCGCGTGGGCCCCAGCCCTGACGGCGCGAGTTCCGAGCGTCCCGGCCCGGCAGGCTCCGCACCCGCCTGCCCGCGCCGTGCACGTGGCCCGGGACGTGTGCACGGCGACATCTCGCGCCGCAGCTCCCGCTGGCCTGGCTTCGGCCTCTGCCCCCTCCCAGAGCGCGGGAACCGGCACCTGAACGCGGCCCTGCCGCTGGCGCCGCTGGCGGTGGTCGGTCGTCCGCTAACCACTCCAACGCTGAAATCTTCCGAAAGGCAGACTGGGCGTTGGACGTTATGGCAGACCTTTCGTCCCCGGGGAACTGCGAGCTAGCATCACGTCCAAGATGGATGTGGCCACGTCGTGCGCTCAGAAGGGGTCTGGTGGTCATGATGCCTTTTGCCTCTTTGCAAAGTGTATACCTATTGTTCTCTTCTCAGAACTGTTTTTTTCCCCTACTGTATTGGCATCTCAGACGAGGCGGAGCCAAAATTAATCTTGTCCTTCAGACCTACCCCTTCCGCGCTTCTGCGCCTTTCCCAGACTTCCCGTCTCATTGAAAGTGTCTACTCAGACAATCCCTCAGGCAACAAACAAACAAAAAACATCCAGGAGTCGTCCTTACTCTCTTTTGGTCCAGCCGATGCATAAGTTCTGTTGTGTCTACCTGTAAAATCAGTTTCTGACTGCTCCCTCCCCAATCTCACTGCTGCTGAACTACCGTTATCCTTCACTAGGATTCGCTATAGGTCCCCAACTGGTTTCCCTGATTCCATTCTTGTCCAACGACACTGGTCTTACGCGAACTGTCAGAGTGATCATTTGAAAACTTGCTTTCATTTTAATCAAAGGTATGCATGCACGTACTTGATAATAGTCAAATATTTCTAAAAGGCTTGTTTTGAAACCGGGTAGTTCCTTTATCCCTCATCCCTGTTAATCCTCGCCAGCGGCAAAATGTTTCCACTTTTTGAAAAAGTTGATATTTCCATTGTGTTTTGACTTAACCCATGCATGGTGGGCCTTTACTTTTAATATTCCCTTAGCTCGTTCCCTTCCCTCCCAGCACACACACCCTTCCGCCTTCAGGCCCTCTTCAGCTCCCCAGACTGCCATTGTTCCTGTGTCCATTTGTGGTTAGATCAGTATTCAGTGTTTGCTTTTTTGCAATGATTGTGTGAACACCACGTTCACAGCTAGACCAAGTGGTACATACTGTGATTGCTTTTCCTGCACCACTTGTTTTCTCTGGAGTTAGTGGTTGCCATTTTGTTGTTGTCGCTTATCTATATATTTACTATTCATTTGACCCTAAACTCCCAGAATTGTCTAAGTCATCTCCCAAGATATTTAGATCCATTAGATAATTTTTCACTTTCATCTTGAAGTCCATCTTTGCCTTCTGACCCGCTCCAGTTTGGCCTAATTTTACCATTTTTAAACCTAGGATCTTCCATCATGATTATCACTCTGGGTGTTTCCTTTATCTTCCTTCGTTGGGTTCCCTGTTTCTTGGGTCCCATGTCTTCTTTCTTGGTGTGTTCCACCAAAATGAGAATAAATCCTCAAATAACTTCTGGAGGAAGGATGCATGGGAGAAACATTTTTTTGAGGCCTTGAATGTCTAACATGCGACCCTCAGACATGATTGATCATTTCTGTAGAATTCTGTGTTCTGTAGTAATAATTCTACATCCAGATTTTAAAGGTGTTGCTCCTTTACTTACTAGCTTCCTTTGTTTCTATTAAGAAACCTGTTTTGTTCCTGATTTTTCCTCATTTATATAAGATCTGTTTGTCTCTGGAAGCTGATAAAATCTTCTCTCTGTTCCCGATATTTTCTCATCTTTCACAATGATGTACCTTTGTTTGAGTCTGTTTTCATCCATTGTGCTGGGCTTTCTTGGTCTTTTTTTTTTATCTTCATTCTGTTTTATTTTTCTGCAATCCTCACTATTCATATGTTGAATCTTATGTTAGATCTGCTGGACAGGTCCTCTAATTTTTATTCTCTCTTATTTTCTAACCCTTTGACTTTCTTCCACTTAATGGGAAATTTTTAATATTTTATCTTCCATCTCTTCTGTTGAGTTTTTTTCTCCTTTCATATTTTTAATTTTGAGTAACGTGTTCTTTGAGTATACCTTTTTTATAGCATCATGTTTTTGTTTCATAAGTACAGTGTTAGTGCTCTGTGGATGTTAATAATACTTAAAATTTTTAAAATTTTAACTTACATACAGTGTTCTATGAGTTTTGAATGCTTAGAGTTATGTAACCACCACCAAAATTAACAGTTTCAAAGCAGCCCCACCCCACCCCCCAAAAACACAGATCGTGTTGTCTGTGAATAGAAACAGTTTTATTTCTTCTTTTCCAATGGATAAACCTTTTATTTCTTTTGCTTGCCTGTACTTGGTACGACTTCCAGTATGATAATGTTGAATAGAAGTGGTGAAGAGTGGACATCCTTGCCTTGTTCCCAATTTTAAGGGGAAAGCATCAGTGTTTCAACATTTAGTATAATGTTAGCTATAGGTTTTCCACAGATGCCTTTTGTGTGTGTGTGTTGTAAGCACTTTACTTGACTAACTCGTTACTAACTCAGTCGCGTAACGCTGCCAGGTATGTGGTACTGTGCTCTTCCTTTTACACATGAAGAAACTGAGGTATCCAGAGTCACCCAGGTAGATAATAACTGAGCTGTGATTTGCACTCTGGCAGCCTGCATATACTGCCTCTCACAGATGCCTTTTATCTGGTTGAAGTTCCCTCTATTCCTAATTTGCTGAGAGGTGAATTTTGTCAAATGCTTTTTCACCATCTTGATTATGTGTGGTTTTTCTTTTGTCAGTTAATGAGGTTAATTACAGTGATTGATTTTAAAATTTTGAACAGCCTTTTATTTCTGGGATAAAAGTCACTTGGTTATGATATGTTGGGGTTTTGTTTTTGGGTTTTTTTTCTTTTTCGAAGAAGATTAGCCCTGAGCTAACATCTGCTGCCAGTCCTCCTCTTTTTGCTGAGGAAGACTGGCCCTGAGCTAACATCCGTGCCCATCTTCCTCTCTTTTATATGTGGGATGCCTGCCACAGCATGGCTTGCCAAGCATTTGTAGGTCTGTGCTGAGGATCCGAACTGGTGAAGTCTAGGCCACCGAAGCAGAACAGATGAACCTAACTGCTGCGCCGCTGGGCCAGCCCCTGTATTGTTCTTTTTATATATTGCTGCATTTGGTTTGCTAATTTTTTTTGAGGATTTTTGCATCTGTGTTTATGAGGGATGTTGGAGTGTGGTTTTCTTATAATTTCCTTGTCTGATTTTAGTATCAAATAATGCTAGCCTCATAAAATGAGGAAATAATCTCTGTTTCTTCCAAAGTGACTTTTGTTCACCCTGTATGTTTGGGCTTTGTTATGTTAGATGTTTTCTCAGATGTTGCATGATTCTTACTTATTTGGCTCATATTTAAGCATGGGGTGCTAAAAACGTGGTGGAAGCTCTGAGTCTTTGCGCAAGATTTGTTCATTTTGTGCTTCATTGTCTTAGGGATGTTATTCTGCTTTGTATTCTTTTTTTCTCCTGGTAACTGCACGGAATTTGACCTTTTTTATTTGTTTGTTTAATTTAAAATTTGCTTATCTGTTATCAGTGAGATTGAGCATCTTTTTGCATGTTTAAGATCCAGAGCCATGTGCATCTCCTTGTCTGAACTATCTGTAACATTTGCCCATTTTTATGATGAAAAATAACTTTATATTATTGTAAAAGTAGTGCATAAGCTTTGTAGAAAATTAGAAAATGCAGACCACTAAACATGAAAAGATAGAATCATTACATGACTACCACCTAGAGATTTTCTGTATGAATCCCTTAGTGAACACCCACTCTGATCTTTTTCTACACCCAGGAATAAATATTTGTATTTTTCCCCAATCTGAAATCATACTTTTTCATGCTTCTTTGTAATCTGCTCTTTTCAGTAAATGGTCTCTCCCTGTCCATTTCAGTAAATTTTGAACTCATCTAACAGACAAGCCATATTCAGATTTTTCCAGTTCATCCGAAAATAGTTATAGCTGGTCTGTCCAAATCACAGTTGTATTCAGGACTACACATGTCATCTAGTTGTTCCATCCCTTAAATGTATTTTAATGTAGCAAACGCCTCTTTGTCTAATGACATTGATTTGCTTAAGAGATCAGGCGGTATGTCCTGTAGAATGTCTTGATGAGGATCAAGGCTGCCCCAGGCAGAGAAGCCCAAAGTGCCCTGCCCTACATACTGATCTGTATCATCCTCTGGGAAGCATAAGACGTCCTGACTTAATCCAGTCTGATCCTTATCTAAAGTTAGGACCACCCAGTAACCAGACCCCACCTGCACTGCTACCATTTGAATGATTTTTTTCATGATCTTTCCTTTGTCTTGTAAAGAAGTAACTCACATACTCATGCCTTATAAATTTAGCCCTGCCCTCAACCCACTGCAGCTCTTACTGCCCATGGGTCCTGTCCCCGCGCCTGCAGCTCTTACTGCCCATGGGTCCTGTCCCCGCGCCTGCAGCTCTTACTGCCCATGGGTCCTGTCCCCATGCCTGCAGCTGTTACTGCCCATGGGTCCTGTCCCTATGCCTGCAGCTCTTACTGCCCATGGGTCCTGTCCCTATGCCTGCAGCTCTTACTGCCCATGGATCCTGTCCCCATGCTACTCCATGCTATTCTCTAAATAAAAGAGCACTACTGTCAGACTTTGAGAGTCCACGAAATCTTTCTTTCTACTCGACTCACCGTGCCCCCATCAGTCTCACCTTCTGGATTTGACTGATTGTTCCCTCACGGTATTGATTTAGGTTGTTCCTTTGTCCCTTGCATTTTCTGTAAATTGGAAGTTAGATCTAAATGCTTGATGGGGTCAAGTAAAATATTTTTTGGCTAGAATATATTACAGATGATTTGTGTGTTTCATAATGCATGACATCAGAAGACACATGATAGCTGGTTGATTTCCATAGTTGTGGCTACTGGATGAGGATAATGCGAGTCTGATCCCTTTATTGTGTAATTGTTTTTTCCCTTGGAACTGGAAATTATTTTATGTGGCAGTATACTTATTGGTTAAAACTAAAGTTTTAAAAAAATTTTTTTAATATTATTTGATAATCTTTGCCTAAATTACTACTATCATTACAGTGTGAGAAGTGATGTTTTTCTGGTTCTGTGGTTCTTCTCTATTAGTTGATGTTCTTCTGTGAAGTCTAACTTTCAACAATTGGGGCAGGATAAATGTTTAATTCATTTCCTTTAATTACCAATTTTCAAAATGGGAAGTAATTTTAATAGCCTAAAATGGCACAAATTATTTCTTTTTTCTCGTTTTTTTGAGGATCATGAAGGGTTCACAGATTTTTATCGATTCAGTTTGTTTTAGTCTGCTAACAGTTATTCCTTTTAATGCTCAAGTTATCACATTTGGTCACTAGGACTTCTTTCAAGCTGAGTCTTATATCCTTTTAATGTGACCCGTTTCTTAAATAACTTCCTTGCTTTCTGGCACAGCAAAATGTCCCAGTTTAACCTTGTGCTTTCCTCCCTCAGACCTGAGATTAGCTGGGTTTTTTTCAGGGAGCCTTTTTTGTGATGAATGCAGTCATCCGGGGGGCTCAATGGGCCCTTATTGGTACCAAATGCCGGTTCAGTGTAGATTCCAGGTGGCCTCCGGTGGGTTTCTCTGAAATCCTGCTGTGACTACGCCAAGAACTGTCAACGAAAATAATCCATAACTAATCTGTAAATGAAAATTTGGGTGAGTTTATTCTGAGCTGAAATCTGAGGACCATGGCCCGGGGCCTTTCTTCCCGAAGGAAGAAAGGGCATGGAAGAAGTGGGGTGCACAGAGTGGTTATATACCCCCAAAGAGGGTGTTTCGCATATGATTGAAATGTCCCTCCCACAATAGTCACAAGATTGCCCTGTCAGCACAGCGCTTGATGGACACAGCAGGTAGTGGGTCTACTATCTTGGTGGGCATAGCCGGAGGCAAGTCTATTGTCTCGAGCTGGGCTGACACAGGTGAGCGCAGCAATCAGTTTCTAGCCTAGGGAAAGATGCTTAATCCTTAAGGAGACGCCAACGTTGGGAGGGGGAGGGAAGTTGCACGTTTATCTCAAGGGCCTTTTGCTCTTGCCATAAGGAATCTCTAAAGCAGATATACAATGCATGCTCAACGGTCTCGGTCAGGCCCTTTTGGAAAGACAAGGTCAAGCTGAATTAGGTTTATACCAAATGGCTTCCTCATATTCTCCAACATATCCTATTGCTTGCCATTTTTATTTGTCAGTCACTAGGACTTCTTTCAAGCTGAGTCTTCTATCCTTTTAATGTGACCCATTCTTCTTAAATAACTTCCTTGCTTTCTGGCACAGCAAAGTGTCCCAGTTTAACCTTGTGCTTTCCTTCCCTCAGACCTGAGATTAGCTGGGTTTTTTTCAGGGAGCCTTTTTTGTGATGAATCATATCAAAGAATGCAATCTGAACTTTAAAGAAATGCTCATTGCTACTGGAGTGACATTATTTCTGTGCTATTTCAGTGAACAGACTAGAAAACATTTCTCTTAAAAAAGGTTGAGATCATATTCATATATTTTTGTGTGTGTATGAGGAAGATTGTCCCTGAGCTAACATCCCTTGCCAATCTTCCTCTTTTTGCTTGAGGAAGATTGTCCCTGAGCTAATGTCTGTGCCAGTTCTCCTCTATTTTGTATGCGGGACACCCCCACAGCATTGCTTGATGAGTGGTGTGCATCTCCACGCACAGACTGAACCTGCGAATCCCAGGCTGCTGAAGCAGAGTGTATGAACTTAACCACTACACCACCGGGTGAGCCCCTATATTCTTTTTTTTTTTCTGGTCATTTTAAAACTTTTTTTTTATTGAGGTCGTAATAGTTTATAACATTGTGAAATTTCAGTTGTGCATTATTATTTGTCAGTCACCATGTAAATGTGCCCCTTTACCCCTTATGCTCAGCCTCCAACCCCCTTCCCCTCTGGTAACCTCTAATCTCTCTTTGTCCATGTGTTAGTTTAACTTCTACCTACGAGTGAAATGATACAATGTTCATCTTTCTCTGTCTGGGTTATTTTGCTTAACATAATACCCTCAAGATCCATCCATGTTGTTGCAAATGGGATGATTTTGTCTTTTTTTATGGCTTAGTAGTATTCCTTTGTGTGTGTGTGTGTATATATATATACCGCATCTTCTTTATCAGATCATCAATCGGTGGGCACTTGGGTTGCTTCCACTTCTTGTCTATTGTGAATAATGCTGCAATGAATGCAGGGGTGGATAAGTCTCTTTGAATTGTTGATTTCAGGTTCTTTGGATAAATACCCAGTAATGGGATAGCTGGATCATATAGTATTTCTAATTTTAGTATTTTGAGAAATCTCCATACTGTTTTCATTAGTGGCTGCACCACTTTGCGTTCCCACCAGCAGTGTATGAGGGTTCCGTTTTCTCCACATCCTCTCCAACAATTGATTTTTTTCTGTTTTGGTAATTATAGGCATTCTGACAGGTATAAGATGATATCGCATTATAGTTTTGATTTGCATTTCCCTAATGATTAGTGATGTTGAACATCTTTTCATGTGCCTGTTGGCCATCTGTATATCTTCTTTGGAAAAATGTCTGTTCAAATCTTCTGGCCATTTTTAAAAATTTTATTGAGGTTATAATAGTTTATAACATTGTAAAATTTCACTTGTACGTTATTATTTGTTAGTCACCATATATATGTGCCCCTTTACCCCTTATGCCCTCCACTCAACCTCCTCTGCCCATTTTTTGACAGGTTGTTTGGTTTTTTGTCATTGAATTGTATGAGTTCTTTATATATTTTGGAGATTAACCCCTTGTCAGATAACGTGATTTGCAAATATTTTCACCCAGTTGGTGGGTTGTCTTTTCATTTTGTTCATGATGTCTTTTGCCTTGCAGAAGCTCTTTAGTCTGATATAGTCCCATTTGTTTGTTTTTTCTTTTGTTTCCCATGCCTGAGTAGACATGGTATTCAAAAAGATGCTGCTAAGACTGATGTCAAATAGTGTACTGCCTATATTTTCTTCTAGTAGGTTTGTGGCTTCAGGTCTTACCTTCAAGTCTTTGATTTTTGAGTTAATTTTTGTATATGATGTAAAATAATGGTCTGCTTTCATTCTTTTGCATGTGGCTGTCCAGTTTTCCCGGCACCACTT
Organism: Equus caballus; assembly: GCF_041296265.1. Taxonomy (NCBI): domain Eukaryota; kingdom Metazoa; phylum Chordata; class Mammalia; order Perissodactyla; family Equidae; genus Equus; species Equus caballus. Next base: position 24,337,374 of record NC_091686.1, on the reverse strand, counting down.
ATTGAAGAGACTTTCCTTTCTCCATTGAATGTTCTTGGCTCCTTTGTCAAAGATTAGCTGTCCATAGATGAGTGGTATTTCTGGGCCTTCAATTGTGTTCCATTGATATCTGTGTCTGTTTTTGTGCCAGTACCATGCTGTTTTGATTACTATAGCTTTGCAGTATATTTTGAAGTCAGGGATTGTGATGCCTATAGCTTTTTTCTCCAGATTGCTTTGGCTATTTGTGGTCTTTTGTTGTTCCATATAAATTTTAGGATTCTTCTGTTTCCATGAAGAATGTCATTGGGATTCTGATTGGGATTGCATTGAATCTGTAGATTGCTTTAGGTAATGTGGAGATTTTAACTATGTTTGTTCTTCCAATCCATGTGCATGAATATCTTTCCATTTCTTTATGTCATCTTCACTTTCTTTCAGTAATGTCTTACAGTTTTCATTGTATAGGTCTTTCACCTCCTTGGTTAAATTTATTCCTAAGTATTTTATTCTTTTGGTTGTGATTGTAAATGGGATTGTATTCTCTTTTTTTGAGGAAGATTAGCCCTGAGCTAACTATTGCCAATCCTCCTCTTTTTACTGAGGAAGACTGGCCCTGAGCTAACATCCATGCCCATCTTCTTCTACTTTATACATGGGACATCTGCCACAGCATGGCTTTTGCCAAGCGGTGCCATGTCCACACCCAGGATCCGAACCAGCGAACCCTGGGCTGCCAAGAAGCAGAACGTGCGTGCTTAACTGCTGCGCCACTGGGCCGGCCCCTGGGATTATATTCTTGACTTCTCTTTCTGCTAGTTCATTATTAGAGTATAGAAATGCAACTGATTTTTGTAAGTTGATTTTGTACCCTGCAACTTTGCTGTAGTTGTTGATTATTTCTAATAGTTTTCTGAGGGTTCTTTAAGGTTTTCTGTATATGCAGAATCATGTCATCTGTAAACAGCACGAGTTTCACTTCTTCATTGACAATTTGGATACCTTTTATTTCTTAATTGCTCTAATTAGAATTCATTAATCTGATTAATCGAATGCCTAATTGCTCTGTCCAAAACCTCCAGTACTGTGTTGAATAAGAGTGGCGAGAGTGGACACCCTTGTCTTGTTCCTGTTCTTAGAGGGGTAGCTTTCACTTTTTCCCCATTGTATATGATGATGGCTGTGGGTTTGTCATATATGGCCTTTATTATGTTGAGGTACTTTTCTTCTATACCCATTTTATTCAGAGTTTTTTTTTTTTTTTTCCTTTTTCTCCCCAAAGCCCCCCGTACATAGTTGTATATTCTTCGTTGTGGGTCCTTCTAGTTGTGGCATGTGGGACGCTGCCTCAGCGTGGTTTGATGAGCAGTGCCATGTCCGCGCCCAGGATTCGAAGCAACGAAACACTGGGCCGCCTGCAGCAGAGCGCGCGAACTTAACCACTCGGCCACGGGGCCAGCCCCCAGACTTTTTTTCATGAATGACTGTTGGACCTTGTCAAATGCTTTCTCTGCATCTATTGAGATAGTCATGTGTCGCATTGATTGATTTGTGGATGTTGAACCATCCCTGTGTCCTTGGTATAAATCTCACTTGATGTTGGTGTATGATCCTTTTAATGTATTGCTGTATTCGGTTTGTCAGTATTTTGTTGAGGATTTTTACATCTATGTTCATCAGCAATGTGGCCTATAATTTTCCTCCTTTTGTTGTCCCTGTCTGGTTTTGGGATCAGAGTGATGTTAGCCTCATAGAATGAGTTAGGAAGCATCCCATCTTCTTTGACTTTTTGGAATAGTTTGGGAAGGATAGGTATTAAGTCTTCTTTGACTGTTTGGTAGAATTCTCCAGAGAAGCCACCTGGTCCTGGACTTTTGCTTTTTCAGATGTTTTTGGTTACTTTTTCAATCTTTTTACTTGACATTGGCCTATTCAGGTTCTCTATTTCTTCTTGATTCAGTTTTGGGAGGTTGTATGGGTCTAAGAATTTATCCATTTCTTCTAGGGTATCCAATTTGTTGTCATATGGCTTTTTGTAGGTTTATCTTATAATTCTTTGTATTTCTGTCATATCCATTGTAATTTCTCCTCTTTTGTTTCTGATTTTATTTGAGCCTTCTCTTTTTCTTGTTGAGTGTGACTTAGGGTTTGTCAATTTTGTTTATCATCTCAAAGAACCAGCTCTTAGTTTCCTTGATCCTTTCTACTGTTTTTTTTTTGTTTGTTTGTTTCAACTTCGTTTATTTCTGCTCTAATTTTTATTATTCCTCTCCTTCTGACCTTGGGCTTGGTTCTTCTTTTTCTAGTTGTGTTAGGTGTAGTTTAAGATTACTTATTAGAGATTTTTCTTGTTTATTGAGGTGGGCCTGTATTGCTATGAATTTCTCTAGTAGAACTGCTTTTACTGCATCCCATAAGAGTTGGAGTGATGTATTTTCATTTCCTTTGTCTCCAGATATTTTTTGATTTCTCCATTGATCCAGTGGTTGTTCAGTAGCATGTTGTTTAGTCTCCACATATTTGTGAGTTTCCCAGCTTTTTTCTTGTAGTTGATTTCTAGTTTCATAGCATCATGGTTGGAAAAGATGCTTGGTATGATTTCAGTCTTCTTAGATTTATTGAGACTTGCCTTGTTTCCCAACATATGGTTTGTCTTTGAGAAGGTTCCATGTGCACTTGAGAAGAATGTGTATTCTGCTGTTTTTGGATGGAATGGTCTATATATGTCTATTAGATCCATCTGGTCTAGTTTTTTTGTTTAATTCCACAATTTCCTTGTTGAGCTTCTGTCTGGATGATCTATCCAGTGATGTAATTTGGCTGTTGAGGTCCCCTACTATTATCATGTTGCTATTTATTTCTTAGGTCTGTTAGTAGTTACTTTATGTACTTTGGTGCTCCTGCGTTAGGTGCATATATATTCATAAGTTTTATGTCCTCTTGGTAGAATGTCCCTTTATCGTTATACACTGCCCCTCTGTCTGTCATTGCCTTTTTTATCTTGAAGTCTGCTTTGTTTGATATAAGTTTGGCAACACCTCCTTTCTTTTGCTTGTCATTTGCTTGGAGTATCATCTTGTATCCTTCACTCTGAGCCTATGTTTGTCTTTAGAGGTGAGATGTATTTCCTGGAGGCAGCATATTTGGTCTTGTTTTTGTTTGTTTGTTTTGCTGAGGAATATTCACCCTGAGCTAACATCTGTTGCTAATCTTCCTCTTTTTTTTGGCTTGAGGAAGATTCACCCTGAACTAACATGTTTGCCAGTCTTCCTCTGTTTTGTATGTGGGTCGCTGCCACAGCGTGGCTGATGAGTAGTGTAGGTCCATGCCCGGGATCCAAACCCAGGCCACCAAAGTGGAGCACACCAAACCTAACCACTATGCTGTGGGGCTGGCCCCTCAGTCTTGTTTTTTAATCCATCCAGTCACTCTGTCTTTTGATTGGAGAATTCAGTCCATTTACATTTAGAGTGATTATTGATATATGAGAGCTTAGTATTGCCATTTTAAATCTTGTTTTCTGGGTGTTCTATATTTCTGTTGTTTCTCTTCCCTTGTATTTCTGATGCCATTTCAGTTTGGTAATTTTCTATGATGGTTTTCTCATCGTTTATCATTTGTGTATCCTGATTTTTTGTTTAGTGGTTACCATGACTTTTGTATAAAAGATCTCATAGATGAGATAGTCCATTTTCTGTAGCCTCTTATCTCTATTAACGTAAGCAGGTTCCATCCCTTACCTCTTCCCCAAGTTATTGTTGTCACAAATTATTCTGCTTTATGTTGTGTTTGTGATTAAAATGAAGTGTTTATAACTATTATTATTATTGTTTTTTTTAAAGATTGGCACCTGAGCTAACAACTGTTGACAATCTTTTATTTTTTTTCCTGCTTTATCTCCCCAAATTGCCCACCCCCCCCACCCCTGTACATAGTTGTATATCTTAGTTACAAGTCCTTCTAATTGTGGCCCTTCTGGTTGTGGCATGTGGGACACCACCTCAACATGGCCTGACAAGCGGTGCCATGTCTGTGCCCAGGATCCAAACCGGGGAAAGGGCTGCTGCAGCAGAACACACAAACTTAACCACTCGGCCGTGGGGCCAGCCCCTATAATTATTTTTTATGCTTTCCTTCCCTTTATCTTTAATGTCATAGTTAAGTGTTTGCTAGCCTGTTCTGATAGCTGCGATTTTCTAGTTTTGCCTGTCTGTTTATCTCCCTGCTCAAGGCTTTGTAAAACTTTTTCTTTTTTGTTTCAGATGTGAATGCATTCTTAATCGTTTCTTGTAGGGGATGTCTTGGGGTGATGAAATCTCTCAGCTTTTGTTTATCTGGAAAAGTTTTTATTTCTCCATCGTATTTGAAGGATATTTTTGCTGGATAGAGTATTCTTTTTTTTTTTTTTTTAAGATTTTATTTTTTCCTTTTTCTCCCCAAAGCCCCCCGGTACATAGTTGTATATTCTTCATTGTGGGTCCTTGTAGTTGTGGCATGTGGGACGCTGCCTGAGTGTGGTTTGATGAGCAGTGCAATGCCTGCGCCCAGGATTCGAACCAACGAAACACTGGGCCGCCTGGAGCGGAGCACGCGAACTTAACCACTCGGCCACGGGGCCAGCCCCCTGAATAGAGTATTCTTGGCTGAAAGTTTTTGTCTTTCAGTATTTTGAATATATCATTCCACCTTCTCCTAGCCTGTAAAGTTTCTGCTGAGAAGTCTGCTGAAAGCCTGATAGGGGTTCCTTTGTAGATATTCTCTTCTGCCTTGCTGCCCTTAATATTTTTTCTTTGTCATTGACTTTTGTCAGTTTTACAAATATATGCTTTGGAGAAGGTCTTTCTGTATTAATGTAATTAGGATTTCTATTGGCTTCATTTACTTCTAATTTCTAGTTTCTTACCCAGGTTTGGGAAATTCTCAGCTATTATTTCTTTGAAGAAGCTCTTTGCTTCCTTCTCCCTCTTTTCTCCCTCTTGAATACCTATAATCCTTATGTTGCATTTCCTACTTGAGTCAGATATTTCTTGGAGAATTTCTTCATTTTTTTTGTCTCACTTCTCTCTCCTCCACATGAAGCATTTCTATATTCCTGTCCTCCAAATTACTAATTCTGTCTTCCATAATGTCAGCTCTGTTTTTAAAGGTTTCTGGATTGTTTTTTATCTCATTCATTGTGTTATACATCTCCAGCATTTCTGTTTGGCTTTTTTTTTAGAATTTCCATCTATTTTGTGAAGAATTCCTTCCATTCATTAGTTTTATTCCTGAGTTCATTGAATGTCTTTCTGTGTTTTCTTGTAGCTCATTAAGTTTCTTTATGATAACTACTTTGAATTCTCCATCATTTAGATTGTAAATTTCTGTGACTTCAGGATTGGTTTCTGGAGATTTGTCATTTTCCTTCTGATCTGGTGTGTTAATGTATTTCTTCATAGTGTTCAATGAAGTAGATGTTTGCTGGCACATAGTGGGAGTAGCTGGTTGCAGATTTGACCTGCTGCCTTGGGGGTGCAGTAGCTGTGTTTTCTGAACACATTGCATCCACTGGAAGTTGTGCCCGTCCACCGGAAGTTGCTGATAGGGCTCATCTGCATTTGCCCACTGGCTGTCACTGTGTGGTGGGTCACATGCGCAGGAACTCTGGTGCAGATCTGCTGCCCTGGCTGACTGGCTGAGCTGGTGCACTGGGGTGGTGGGAGGGGGCTGCTGCTTTCTTTTGCACATGATTGCCCACTCTTTACTCACTGGCAACCTGCCTGGGCTGCTGGGCTTGGTGGGGGCACTCATATGGTGGCTGAGCCGCCTTGGTATAGAGCGTTTTGCAGGCTGGGATGCAACTTTAAAAGCGAAAATGTTCGTGCGGAGGCCTGACTGTTCCCCCGCCTCCTCTTAGAGTTGTACACCAGCCACTGCTTGAGGACCTGCAGATTAGATCACTGCCACTCAAGATGGGGAGGGGATCTACTCACCTCTTTCCACTGCTTCCCAGGGACCCAGTACCCCCACCTTCAGACATATGGCTATGTGATCTCTCAGACGTCCTGTAGTGCTATGTGGGTATCCTCTGTTGGTTAATGCATGTTCTTTTAGTTGTATGTTAGGAAGGAGAGACTGAAGGAACAGCTCACTCTGCCTTCATGCTGATGTTGCCTCCCCCCAGTTCTAAGGTTTTTTTTTTAAAGTTTTTCTTTTCTTTTGTTTTCCCTAATTCTGTTTCCTCTGAATTTCTTTCTGCTTGTTTTCAGTCTTGGCTTTCACATTAGAGGCTTTCCTCAAGTGTTTGGTGGTCCTCGGTTCATTGTAAGTGAAATATTTAAAAGCCGATCATATGTACAGCACTATTCAGAACAGCACTATTTCTAATGGCCCCAAACTGGAAACAATCTAAATGTCCATTAACAGAAGAATGGATAATTAAATTGTCTAGTCATAGAATGAAACACGATTTCAGGATGAGGATGAATAAACTACAGCTACATGCAACAATATGGGTGACTGTCACAAACAGAATGTTGAGTGAAAGAAACCAAACACAAAAGAGTACATGCTGTAAGCTTCTGTTTGTTTAAGGCTCAAAAACAGGCAAAACTAATCTGTGGTATTAGAAGTCAGGATGGTGGTTACCTTTGGCATGGGGGCAGTAGCTAGTGACAGGAAGGGGGCTCAAGTGGCCTTCAGGAATGCTGGTCATGTTCTGCTTCTTGAGCTGGGTCCTACTTATATAAGTATGTTCACTTTGCATAATTTCAGTGAGGTGTGCGTTAGATTTGTGTGCTTTTTGGTATGTGTGTTATACTTCAAATGAAAGTTTATATGAAGTAAAAAAGAAGAAAGTTAGTTCAGTCTCCATGTGGGCAGGATTTATTGACTGGTTCCTACAGACTGGTCAGACTGGGCATCCAGGAGACATTCTTTGGGGGCCCCTGAATGTCAGTGTCTGCGGATGGGAAATAGATTTGTTTGTTCTTTCTGCTATGTCTAACTGGAAGTCTTTAGTCCTCTTTGTAAATCTCTTTTATTCACAAGATAAGGTATCTTTTGCTTACTTTCGGAAGATATGCAAGATGAATTTGGAACATCAGTTTCTTCTTTAAAAAGAACAGTAGTAGTATTGGAATATTTCATTCATTCATTGAGCAAATACTTAAAAAGGCAAACAGGATCCATGACCTCACAGTGTGTAGAACATAGCAGAAATTGCAAACATTAAATATAAGTGGGATTAATTATGGAGGGAAACAGACTGCCACAGAAGCTTGCAATTCAGGAACTTAACCTAGTCTTCAGGGACAGGGAAGACTCCCCTAAAGAAATGATATTGTAGTTAGGTGAAGGATAGAGAAAAGTACTAGACTTTTTTCATGATGAAAATGTCTCATCTTGATGTGAAAAACTTTAATCGTAATGAAAATGTCTCATCTTGATGTGAAAGTCGTTGCTCCTGTATGTCTGACCGCCCTATTATGTGATTCCAGGTGGAGAGTATAGTGAAGATGATGTGAATGAATTAGTGAAGGAAGATGAAGTGGATGGTGAAGAGCAGACACAGAAAACCAAAGGGAAGAAAAGAAAGGCTCAGAGCATTCTGGCCAGGTGATGCTGCCCTCAAGGCCCGTAGAAGTCAGGGGCTGTTGTCACAACCACTCCTGATGGCTGGGATTGGTCTGATGATAGATTGCTTACTGTCAGGGTTTCTTGCCTTTTTCTCTTCAAGGGAAACATTTGGTGACGTTTTAGTTTTAAGTTCTTGGTCTCTGGCAAGCTTTAAAAGGTTTGAGCTTTAATTTAAAAAAAATTTAATAGGTAATATGTACACATGATTAAAATGAAGGACTCACTTGCTATAAAAATGTGTACCCTGACCCTCGCCCTTGTTGCTTTGCCTCAGAAGAACTATGTTACCAGAGATATTCTGTGTATGTACAAGCATGTATGTATATATTTCCTACTCTCTAAAAAAAAGAAGGCAGTTGTATACTCTGCATATCATTTCTCACTTTTATTATTTCACATCTTAGAGATGATACCATGGTAGTACATTTAACTATACCTTAGTCTTTTCAGTGACTGCATAGTATTGCTTTATATGGGTAAACCTTAACTTTATTTAAGCATTCCCTTATTGAGAGCCATTTAGATTAAACCTCATCTTTGCTACAGCAGATAAGACTGCATGAATATTCTTTGTATGTCTTTGTATACATGTAGAAGTATATCTGTAAATCAAATCTGTACAAGTAAAATTGTTTGATCTGGGGTTATGTGCAGTAAAAAAAATTTTAGTAAAGATTAGCAGATTACCTTCCATAGGCCTGGTACTAAATTATACCCTCACCAAAAATTATGAAAATTCTGATGGGTTCTTTAACTTAGATAAGGGAATCTTCCATAGAAGTCTTTTATTCTCTTTGATTGGTGTTTCTGTCGTCCTGGGCATTGAAGCAAAAAGCAAATTGTAGTTTATAAAAAAGGAAAAACATAATTTTAGGTATTTGATGATTCACTTGAAGTCAGAATATTCTAAGAAGCAATTTAGTCTTAAAATTCTTGGGCCCAGTCCTTTTGTCCTTGAGTTTTTCTGTATTCCAGCTTTCATATCTTCAGAAAGTAAGAAGAAACATGGATTTTTTTCCCACTGAGAATTCTAGGAAGAAGTAGTGCAAATAAATTTGAGGCTGTCCTCAGTAGAACATGTTCTCTAAATAGAATGACTTTAAAAAGTCAAAAATATCTGGCGCATATATATATTCTTGGAACACTTTTTCTGGACAGATTGATTTGTGAGGTGATTTGGGGTGTTTTCTTGGTGAAAATAGCTGGTCCTGACTTAGAACACTATATTTTGTTTCTAAGTGTATGGGGAAAATGCTAACTGTAAGAGCTCAGTTCTTTTTATCTTCCACAAAAATCTCAGCTTACCCCCCCTAGTCTCCTCCACTTTTAATCAGTAGTCCCACATGTAAAAGTTTTCTTGGGTTTGCAACATTATGTTTGGAATTGAGGAAGGGATAACTGAAATCATTTTGCATTGTCTGTCTTGTTTTTCCTTTTCCTTGTGACTGTTGGTGATTAGGAAGAGAAAACAAGGTGGCCTCTCATTAGAAGAAGAGGAAGAGGAGGAGGCCGATGAGGAATCTGGAAGAAGTAGCAGTGAGGAGGATGATGCAGCTGCAGAACAGGAAGAAGGCATTGGATCAGAGGACGCGAGGAAAAAGAAGGAGGATGAACTATGGGCCAGCTTCCTCAATGATGTAGGACCAAAATCAAAAGTGCCCCCGAGTACACAAGTTAAAGTAAGTTGATAGATGAATGAGATGAATGCTTCCCCAGAAATACCATAAGTTCCCCAGATAGATTTTTTTTTATTTACAAACTGAGATTTGAAGCTCCAAGAAGTAATCAGACCAGATGCCTTTTGATACTAGTAACTCTACTAAGTGAAAAGCAAAGCATTCCCTGTGGTCGGAAAAATAAGCCTTTCTAATCAAATAAATTCCTAATAGATCTAATAGGTCTTTAACTGTTTAGAGGTGAAATGGTTAAGGACAGCCATAAATAGCACGTTTGGATGGTTCTTTTAGGTTTCCTCCTTATGTGAAACTGATTGTATTTCTTACTTTTTTCATAGCAAGGAGAGGAGACTGAAGAGACAAGTTCAAGTAAATTGTTGGTCAAAGCAGAAGAGCTAGAGAAACCTAAAGAAACAGAAAAAGTTAAAATCACCAAGGTGTTTGATTTTGCTGGTGAAGAAGTCAGGTAGGATGACCATCACAAACTTTCAAATTACTACTTTTTTAAAATGAGCATCTTTCTACATGATATTAGACATCTGTCCTTATTCTAGCCCATCATAGTGTCTTGAAAGAGTTATATTTGAGCTCAAGGAAACCAGTGGCTCCATGAATTATCAGGCAACATGAGAAAGGTCCTTTCACATATGGTAATGTAGTTTTTGGGTATTGTCACGTGGTTGGCTGAACAGAAACATGAAAATGTAAGAATTAAGTATATGGTTCCACTTACTCATTGCCGTGTTTTGTGACTTTGGCTGAGTCCTTTCTCCCTTTATTTCCTTGATTCTGAAGTATGAGCCCCAGTGAAGCCTCTGAAATCAGGTGAAAATTAAAAAGACTAGGAGAGAAATTTGGTTCCAATGTTTTTATTTTTTATTTTTATTTATTTTTTAAGGATTCGCACCTGAGCTAACAACTGTTGCCAATCTGTTTTTTTCCTTCTTCTTCTCCCCAGAGCCCCCCCAGTACATAGTTGTATATTCTAGTTGTGAGTGCCTCTGGTTGTGCTATGTGGGATGCCACGTCAGCATGGCCTGATGAGCGGTGCCACGTCCATGCTCAGGATCCGAACTGGCGAAGCCCTCTGCCACCAAAGTGGAGCACACGAACTTAACCACACAGCCACGGGGCTGACCCTGGTTCTAATATTATTTCCTCACCTTAGTAGTATTTTTTAAGTTCATTCTGAGGTTTGTTACTAGTTTAGAAAAACAGAGTCTTAATAACCTCTTGGCTGTTCTAGGTAAGCCACGTGCCTAGGATTTCCTCTTGCTCATTTATTTAAATTTTACTTTGTGAAAACAGCAGATCTGTAATTTAGAGCTAAATGAGAACAGATGAAGTACCTCTCAGTTTTTTAGATGGTCACATTTATTTTCTTTGACAGTAATTAATTAGACCTGTAAATGCTTTCTGAAAATATAATTTCCCCTAAAATTGATCTTCTTAAAAATAATATTTAGTTTCCAACAATTGTTTCATCAAGTGAAAATACATCTTGGAAAAAAGACTTTGGCATTATTAGTTTTATAAATGGTGTGGAGCAAAACTTTTTATTATTTTTTAAAAAATTTTTCTCCCCAACTTTTTCTTCTGAAAAATTTCACACAGAAAGTTTTCAAGAATAACATTACGATGAACACTATATACTTATCATACAGATTCACCACTTGTTAACGTTTTGCCTCCCTCTCCGCCATCTATATCTGTATTTCTCTCTGTTTTGGCTGAACCATTTGAGAATTACTTAGAGGCATCATGACACTTCATTCTTAAATATTTCAGCACTGTTTCCTAAAAACAAGAGCATTCTCCTTCTTGATGCGGTATAACTCTCACTTCCAGTGAATTTCATATTAATGCAGATTATTGTTTAACCTATCTGTGGTGAAGGACCTTGATTTTAAATTTTCAGCCTGCTGCAGACCAATATTTTTGTAAAACATAAAAAGGAATTACTAGAAAAATAAATTAAAAGAAGTACAAAATACAAGCCCAAATTTTTAATGAGATTTAATAGACAGACATAAAATTGCATTTAATAAATATAGTCAAAAGTGAACATAAGGGAGGGGCTGGCCCTGTGGCCGAGTGGTTAAGTTCGCACGCTCTGCTGCAGGCGGCCCAGTGTTTCGTTGGTTCGAATCCTGGGCGCGGACATGGCACTGCTCATCAAACCATGCTGAGGCAGCATCCCACATGCCACAACTAGAAGGACCCACAATGAAGAATATGCAACTATGTACCGGGGGGCTTTGGGGAGAAAAAGGAAAAAAATAATAAAATCTTCAAAAAAAAAAAAGTGAACATAAGGGAAAGAATTATATAGCTATATATATGCTATTTAATAAAGGTGTGAGTATAAATGATTGCTACAGGAAATCATTGTTATATGTATACATTTTTATTCTGTAATTGAAACAAAAAACTGAAAGTAAAATATCAGTTCTCAACACTTAACATCTAGGCTCACACTTTAAATAAATACTGTGTACATTAATTTTTAAAGTTTTTAATGTGACAAAACAGCTTCTTTCTTTCTTGTTAATCTATCTAATCTAAAGTTGGATTGATGACTTCACTACTCCTAGAGGCTAATATATATATAAATTATTTCTATGTTGGTTTTCCTTTTTTTTCCTTTGTAACGCTCATTATAAACCCATCACAGAGATATTTTTGTGAAGATGGAAGTATAGATTTTCAAAGCCATTTTATTAAGTTTAGGATTTTCAATTTTACTTTTATCCAACATGATGCCGGTGATACTATATTTTCTAAGTTCATCTTCAATGCTTCATCACTCGCCAGTTCCCACAGTTTATCCTGTCAAGCTATAATTAAATATAAGTTATATTTCAGTAGAAAAAAGGAATTCTAGGTGCATGAATTTCCTTTGTGTGGACATTGTTTTGATAGAAAATACAATTCAGAACATTCTGTGAAACACGTTAATCTGTAGAAACTCTGTTCTTCCAGGCTTCTAGCTTTCATTTTTACCCTGATAATTTATTTGCTACTGAAAAACATATTGAATCACTTCTTTGCATGGAAGTGCTTAGATTATTAAAAGTACCAGAGATATCAGACAAATAAGCAGGTTTTACTGTCTAATTGTGTCTTTAAAATTGGGGGCCAAGTGATTTTTTCTTTCGGACACGCTCTTTATTCTGTAGTTTGTCATTCTCAAGAGAATTTTTCCCTTTTGTAACCATTGTACCTCAGCATGCAATTTAACATATGCACATTTATGATCAGCTTTGTTTATCACATATGAAGAGAGTCATATGAAAATTTAATGCATTAGCCTTATGTAATTCACGATTTTTACTACTGTACTGAGAACAGTGATTTTTTTTGGTAGCACATTTTGCTCAATGAAGGAAGCAGTGTGTTAATTTATGGTTTAGTGCAAGCTCCTTTATCCCGTCTTGGAGCCCCACCACTGGAACATATTCTTCCAAACAGTTAAACTTCACAGTGCATTTGTTGACAGAGTGTGATCCTAGTTCTATTATACAGATTAATATTAGTTATGTTTGTCAGCAAGAAACTAATGAAAGAATCCTTATCTGACATTCATGTTTAAATCACACATATCCCATAGTAATTTTCATGTTAGTAGTAATCTAGCATTCTTCAAATTGCACTGGAAAAACACACTTTGCTCACTTTCTTATAGTTTTCACTATTATAAGCCAGACGCTGAATACTTCAACCTGTGGTGTCATTGGAAAGTTGTACTTGAACCACCTTCTGTGTCACAGATTCACCAAGATTTTCAAGCAAATTTCTTTGATACAGTCTTACTAATGTCTTGGTAAAAGTCTGTTTTTTTTTAGTTGGCAACCAAAAGTGCTCCTTTCTCAGAAGGCTGCAGTGCACTAATGTTAATGTATGGAACTTTGCGTCTGTTTCTTTTGGCTTTTTAGTTCAATACTCTTTCTTTCAAAGAATTCTTTTGATTTTGAACTTACGTCTTTATGTTTTGTATGTAAATGCCACTGAAGTTCTAATGGATTTGTTGCTTCATTAGCCAGAACATTTCTGTAAAGAATTCACTATGATTTGAGGACTCAGTGATGAGAAACCAAACTCAACATATAAGGGCTTATAGGTTAATAGCAGTTTTACCTCAGTTGGCCTTTGTTTCTGTGGAACCTCTTCCGTCCTCATTGCCTGACTTAGTGCTGCTGCTGCATTTGGGAAGATATGTGTTGTCTTTACAGAGACGTACAGTGAGGCTTGCTTTGCCATAAGTAAATTACGACTAAAGAGAAATGAGGGGCCGACCTCATGGCTGAGTAATGAAAGTTCTGCGTGCTCCAATTCAGTGGCCCAGGTTTGGGGATTCAGATCCCGGATGCAGGCCTACTCTGCTCATCAGCCATACTGTGGAGGCGTCCCACATACAAAACAGAGGAAGACTGGCACAGATGTTAGCTCAGGGCGAATCTTCTTCAAGCAGAAAAAGAGGAGGATTTGCAATGGATGTTAGCTCAGGGTGAATCTTCATCACAAAAAGTAAATTAATTCAAAAAAGAAAGAATACTAATTTTACTTTCTTAATTTAGTTAACTGATTTTAAGCTGTAAATTTTAAAACTCACACTTGGTTAACAATTAAAATGGTTCTAAAAATAAATGCTTACCTTTTTGGGTTTTAGTTGACAAAATAACCCTAAACTGTCACACACATTGTAATGTGTTCTTACTGCACATGACTGATACACTGACATCACGTGTGAGCACCTTGCAAGTTTGACAATACCTGAATTGGTCTATACTTTATTTAATGCAATGAGTCCACTGATCGTGTCATGAATATTGTGACATTGTCAAATTGCTAAACAGGTTTCTAAATACTTAACAATTTCTCTACCCATCTTGTCTTGGACTAATAACAGGTAGTTTTGCAGCACACATTTAAGTAGTTCTGTATACAGTTGTACTCAAATTTTTCTTGTTATCCCGTTAACATTCTTTATAGCTCTATTTCTTGTTCAGTCCAACATCCAGTGCAGGATTACATTCTGCATTTAGTCTTTTTAGCTTCCTTGAAATTGGAACTGCTTTTAAGCCTTTCTGTATTTCACAACATTGATATATAATTTTTTTTTTATAAAGATTGGCACCTGATCTAACATCTGTTGCCAATCTTTTTTTTCTTCTTCTCCCCAAAGCCCCCCAGTACATAGTTGTATATTCTAGTTGTAGGTCCTTCTGGTTGTCCTATGTGGGACGCCACCTCAGCATGACCTGATGAGTGGTGCCACATCCACATCCAGGATCTGAACCTGCAAAACCCTGGGTCCTCAAAGCGGAGCGTAGAAACTTAACCACTCGTTCATGGGGCCGACCCGATATATATTTTTTGAGTCTATTTGTATTGCAGAATGGTCATCAGTTTGGATTGTTGAATTGTTTCCCCTTGATTACCTTCAGATTAATCACTTTAGACAAAAATACTACACTGATGATGTTTTGGCCTCCTCAGTGCATCACGTCAGTAACACTCAGTATTGGTGGTAAGTTAGACCACTTAAGGCAGTATCTGTCAGAATTCTCCATTGTAAAGACACCCTTTGCCTTGATAATCAGTCATTTGGGGGATCCATTAAATAATTCTCGATGATGTGAGTTAGTAATGTATTTTGCTGCCGGAAATCACACTGGAAACTCTTGAGTTGTCTGATAGAGGGTAACAGAACACTGACAGTACATCTTTACTGGTTTGAAATTCCTACAAAAATGATACAGAAAGTGTTTAATACACCATTAGGAATATAGGTTTTAAAATTTTTAGAAATCTTTGTTGGCTTGCATTATTTTCTTTATGTCATAGGATATCTAAGAAAGATTTATGGTAACTTTACCACTGGCCCTACAGAGAGAGTAAGAAAAGCTGGTGAATAACTGTTGCTATGGGAAATCATTAAATTTACTGATAAAATTAAGTTTTCTGGACTTACTGATATTTATAAACATAGTTGTCTGACACAAATTTCCTCTTTCATTTTTTAAAGCAAGTGGATGGTAATTTTAGATACTATATGGGGGAGGGGGCCTGCTATTTCTATCATTTGTCAGAAGAGGGCAGCAACGTGTCTCTATCAAAAGCAAAACAAAGAAACATCAGAAGGGTAGCACTTTATTTTTCCATAATATAACTCTTTCACACACATATTCAAAAGTAGTATATACTCATTGCTTTAAAAAACATACATTTTAGAGATATATAACATGACAAGCAAAAGTTCTCTGTAACTCCATCCTAAAGGAGACAGTAACCCCGTTAATAGTTGGCATGTTGGCAGGATTTTTTTTCAACTTAAATTATTTATACTTAAATTTAGGTTTTATAAGCCACCCTGATGTAGGAACTTAGGAGGCCTAACTTTTAATTGACAACCAGATGCAAACTTGGTGTATGGAATTGAGCATATCTTGTAATCTCTTGATGTCATCATTCTCCTTTTTCTTTTTGTCTGTGTATCAAGTGAAGAGCATTACAACAACCTTAAGAAATGTGAGAAAGAGCTAGTGATGGCTGGGAAGAATTTGTAAGTGTAAGCATAAGGTAGTGTTAGCACAAAGTTAGTCTTTTAGTTTTTTCTAATTATGTTTTAATTGTTAAGTTTGAGTTTTAACTTTTTGTTTTGTTTTTTTTCCCCACTTGAAAAATGTGTAGCTTATTAACCTTGGGGAATGAGGAAAAATAGTATTTTTTATTCTTCCCTCTCGCATAACCAGCTGAGCCAGTTAGTTCAGGCTTTCCTAGATGATTCACCTTTTGGAAAAGGCCAGTCATGGAAAGTTTCTGTCTAAATAAGGACTTTTCAGGAAGTTTTGAGCAAGTGAAAATGAAGTTAAAATGGAATTTCTGCTGATAACATTTGAATTAACTATTGCGAGTAGAGGGCCTTTTCCTCTCAGAGTTCCCTCTCATATATTAGAAGTGGTATGTGATTTAACTGTTCTCCTATTTGAAGATATTTTGATCACTGGATCTCTTCTTATCACTTGGTAAAAGTGGAGTTTTTCTAGGTATGTGATCAACGAAGAGTAATCTTCTGCTAATGTTACTTTGTGTTGATTACCAAAGTCCCTGAGAGAAATGTACGAGTTTCTAGAAGTTGGTTCCTGGTGAATATGAATAGGACTTTGGCACAGAAATTAACAGAGATACTCCCACAAGTTATACCTTTGCCATGCTTCCTTTATGGCATGTACTATATATCATGTATTATCATGACTTGTTTTCAGTGCTTGGCTGTCCCAATAGACTGTGAGCCCCTTAAGGTGTGAGACCATGTCATATCTTTTTATATGTCCCACATCTAACACAGTGCCTGGATCTAGGTTGCTTTTCAGAAAATTTTCACCAAATTGTCTTAAGTGGCTGCTATAAAAGTTTTGTTAATCCTATGGGAAAACAAGTAAAAAACAAGACCAAATGTGCTTTGCATAAAGGCTTCTTTTACTTTCCCTATAACTTGGGCCACTTGATCTTCATCTTCTCTTATCACCAACCTAAACCATTCTAAAATTTCACAATGATGTGCCTTGATGTGGATCTTTTTAAATTTGCTATGTCAGATGTTCTGTGTAACATTCATTTTGTGGAAACCCATCCTTTTAGGAAATTTTCTTTTTTGTTGATGACCTCTCCCATATTTCCCCCTCTAAAATTCCTGTTAGTTAAATCGATGTAAGGCTAGGCTACGCTATGCTGGGGTGACAAATAAATCCAGAATTTCAGTAGCATAACAGAGCACACATTTATTTTTACTGGTGCAAAGTCCAATGCAGGTTGGCTAGTTCTCTGTCTTATAACTCAGCCATCCAAATCCAAGGTTGCTGTAGCAAAGGAAGAAGGAATAAATAGATTTTCATTTAATTCCCTTGTTTTCAGAATGAGACTTCAGTCTTGCCCTTTGAGTCTGGAACTTCTGTGGTTTTCATTTCTCCAAAGAGTGATGGGTTCTGCTGAGTTGGGTGGTAAACAGTAGCCTCTGGTACGAGGTGGAGAAGGGGATCTGGAAGCTAATTGCTCCTGAGGCAAACTTTCAAGTGGTTTTGGTCTTAACCCCTCTCCTCCACTTTCAAAGGTTCCTGGTATCTCAATCTCCTGAGCCTTTGTAGAATGCTGTTATAGATTGGCTTGCTTATTGTTGGCCATTCCATATGGCTACAGGATTAGGAGATCAGAGGAAACCAAAACCTAAGCCAACTACTACTTGTCTATTTGCTTTCTACCTGCAGAATATGTGATTGACATCCGTTTTCTGTCTGACATACCTCTTCTTATTATCTTTGTGTAATTTTGCCTTTGTAAATTTATTTACCAGTCTTTAGTAGGGTTTTGATAGGGAGTGAAGAATAAAGCATGTATTCAGACCACCCTTTCTAAGTGGAAGTTTCCACTTGTTCTTCATGAGCCGTCTTAGGTCTGCCCCAGATTCTACCCAGGGGAAGGAGATGTACAGCAGCTCGTTCTAGTCCAGTACTCTGGGACTCTGCATTAAGCCTTAGGTTTGAATGTTGGTTTATTTTGGTTGTCCATAGAGCGGTGTAAGGAATTACGCCAAAGTTTAGTGGCTTAAAACAATTGTTTTATTGTAATTTCTCATTGTAAGGTTCTGGGTATGACTGGGTTCAGCTAGGCAGTTCTTGCTCAGGGTCTCTCGTGCAGTTGTAGTTAGTGACTGGGTCTGTGCTAGGAAGGTTTCTTGCGTAAATCATCTTGCAGGTTTCCTTACTTTTGTGTCTGGTGCCTGAGCTAGGAAGACTCAGACACTTGGGAGCTGGAATAGGTTTCTCAGGCATCTCTCCCTATGTGATCTTCCTATATGTTCTCTCCAGCATCGTGGCTTCAGAGTATCCAGACCTCTTATGTGGTAACTTGGGATTTCAGAGACACATTCTCAAGGGAGAGATCCACGTGGAAGCTGTATCACCTTTTATCAACTAGCCTCAGAAGTCGCGTAGTGCCACTTTCACTCAACTCCATAAGTCAGGGCAGCCACAAAGCCTACCCAGTTTCAGGGAGTGGTGACATACACTCCCTCTCTCATTGGGGTAGTGTCAGGTTCTGGAGGAGCATGTGGGATGGGAAATTTGTGGCAACCATCTTTGGGAAATAGAGCCTACTACTGGATTCTCTCTAGTATTGCTGCTTAATCTCTGGGCAGTCTTGAAAAAGTAACTTCCAACCCCTTAGATTTCAGTTTTCTCACTGATGAAATGTAAATGTGTCAGCTGTTGCTACAGAAATGCTGTGTAAGAAACCATCCCAAAACTCTGTGGTATACACCAGTAAACATTTGTTTATTGCTCATATGTTTCTGGATGTCTGGGGTTCAGCTGGCCTGAGCTTGACTCCAAGCTGCTAATTGAGTTCAGGTCTGCAGCATGTCTTTTTCAGCCATCTTTGGCCAGCACCTACTTGAGGCATATTCTTATGGCTAAAGGGAGGAACTCAAGGGGCAAGTGAAACAGCACAAACACATTTAATGCTTCTGTTCCTGTCAGATCAGCTAACATCTCATTGACCATTGAACCAAGTCATGTATCCAAGCTCAACATCAGTGAGGTGGGGAAGTATCTTCATCAGTAGGGAAGGAGTGAATATTTGCTGAATGGTGGTCTAATCTATCGTATAAATTCTCCCTCTTATTTTTGACTCTTGACGCTTATTACTAAGAGGTTCATTTGGGACAGTAGAGGGACTCACAAATTAAGCCTCATAGAGAGTAGGACCAGATTTTGGAGGGTCTTGAACGCGAGGTTCAGCCATTTATATTTGATCCTCTGAGTAATACTGAGCCATCACAAGAACTTGAGCAGGAAAGTAACAGGTTTTTTAAAAATAAACCTGTTATTCAGGTTTAAACCTGTCGCCTTCAAAATAATTTGGCAGTCTTTCTCAGTGAAGATTCTTCATACAAAACTCTCAAACTCTTATTCTGTGCCACTTGTGTGAGTGACACAGTACTGAGTGCAGGAGTGAGGTGGCTCTTAATAAGAAAATTTGGTTCTGGTCCCAAGAAGCCTAGAAGGAAGAAGAAAAGAGAGAGAGATTGATATTCCTGCAAAGCTAGAATTTATGGGATTCACCTGTCATTCTTGTTCAGTCTTATTCTGGATGACCTGGTTGAACACTCATAATACAATGACCGTACTCTTGGACCCTCCCACAGATAGATTGGAATTTAAACAAAATTCCTGAGATGTCTTTGTTGACTTGATAAGCTTAGGCAGGTATTAGGTATTTCTCATCTCTTTATCTGAAATTTCAGGCACCATTAATATCTTTATATGATCCTTTAGGACTCAGTTTTATTGAGGGCAATTTTTCCAGAGCTGAAATTGGAAAGGATTCTCAATCATCTAGCTTTCTTCCACTCCCAAATTAATAGTACCTATTTAGCCCATTTCAAGAGATTTTGTTTCATCTTTGGATTGTTTTAGGTTTAGAAAAGGAGCCTTCTGCAGAGTCTTTTCATTTGTTTATACTGTTGCTTTTCTCCTTGAAATAATACCAGTGTTCTTCTCCCAAATATTCCATCTCCTCATTCCAGCTTTTACTGGCCTTTGAGTGTGAGTCCGAATCTCCATGTGCAGCACAGGGGGAGAGCCTTCTTCAGCCTTCACATCGGTAACTCATGTGGGCTGTGGTTCGGTAGTGACTACCGGGGTGTGTTTCATATTGACAGAAGTAATGGAGGAGATTTTACAGAGGTCAGATTTACGTACATTGTCGTTTCATTTAGTGAGGGAAAATGTCTTTATCTAGAACTGTTGTAGTAAGCTTTAACCATAAATCTCAGTAGCCAGAACTTATTGAAAGTCCCGTGGGGATTTTCCTTCTGTCATTTATTCCTTTTTCTTAGATTTTGTTTGTCTCTTTTTATTCCTCTTGTAAACTTGATGTCTCCTTCCTTGGCACAGGGTGACTAAGGAAGTGGATGCTACATCTAAAGAAGCCAAATCCTTCTTCAAGCAAAATGAGAAAGACAAACCACAGACTAATGTCCCTTCAGCTCTGCCATCACTCCCTGCTGGGTCAGGGTGAGTATTCTAGTCTCAGGCCCAGGTGTACCTGGCACACTGGAGAAGCTATTTTCAGTATAAGGACCTGCTTTAACTGTAGCTGTCATGATTCTTTTCCTGAGAAAAGGAAGTTTGCTGCTGCTCTGTCTTTGTTTAATTACATGCCAAAATGGAAGCTGCAAAGGAAAATTAGCCATAAGTTTCCTGTTTGATTCCAGCCTGAAAAACATCCTGATTTACATTGTTGACTACAGACCATGTAGTAGGCTTTACATTTAAAAAATAATTTTTGAATGAAAATATCAGCAATTCATCAAAACTTCTAATGAGGGGCTGGCCCAGTGGCATGGTGGTTAAGTTCGCACATTCTGCTTTGGTGGCTTGGGGTTTCCTGGTTCAGATCTCGGGTGTGGACCTACACACTATTTGTTGAGCCAGGCTGTGGCAGGCATCCCATATATAAAGTAGAGGAAGATGGGCACAGATGTTAGCTCAGGGCTAGTCTTCCTCAGCAAAAAGAGGAAGATTGGTGGCAGACATTAGCTCAGGGCTAATCTTCCTCAAAAAAAAAAAAATTTTTTTTTTAATAAATAAATAAAAATAAAAAATAAATAATTAAAAACAAACTTGTAATGAAGATTTGGGTTGAGTATTCACTCCCAACCCCCAGGGACCTCAAAGAAACATAAAAGGTTAAAGCTGATTTATAAATAATTCTATTAATACATTATCGGGAACTTAATAGTTTTTCTCCCTTTGTATTTTCCATATTACTTGAAGACTAGAATTCTTTCTCTTTGGAGGAAATAAAAATTTCTTTCTTCTTAACCTATATATAGGAAATAAAGCATCAGGGGCTGGCCCGGTGGTGTAGTGATTAAGTTTGTGCACTCTGCTCTGGCAGCCCAGGGTTCGTGGGTTTGGGTCTCAGGTGCAGACCTACACACCACTCACCAAGCCATGCTGTGGCCACATCCCACATACAAAATAGAGGAAGATTGGCACAGATGTTAGCTCAGCGACAGTCTTCCTCAAGCAAAAAGAGGAAGATTGTCAACAGATGTTAGCTCAGGGCCCGTCTTCCTCACCAAAAAAAAAAGAAGCAGCAGCAGCAAAGCATCACAGTAAATATGAGGAGCCAGGGCGCTAGCCTGCAGGGAAGTGAACATGGACCACACCTCATATGTGGAACTGATCACCTGCTGACTCCTCTGGGCAGCTCTGAGTCCTTGAGATGTTTGGGGTAGAACAAGTCACCTATAGGGGCTTCTCTGACCCTTCTGTCAGTTTGTCACTTCTTCCTTCCCTCCCCAATCATGCCTATGTCATTTCTCTGAAGGGTAGAGTTTTGTTTTGTTTTTTACATTAAAAAAAAAAAATCATTGATTTTCCTATCGGATTATGAGCTTTTCTAGGACAAGCTTTTCTCATCTTTGCTGCCCTGGCTCCGACAATGCTATGGCACACTGGTATGCTCACTACTTGTGTTTACCCTGAAGCAGACCCTGAGACACAAGTGTGAGTGCAAGTCGTGTATGTGGGAGGTGATTCCGGAAAGCCCCAGTAGGGAGATGAAAAGGGGTGAAAAGGAAGCCAGTGCAAGGTGTGTTCCCCAGTAGGTGACTGCTGGTGGTGGCTGGTAATCAGCCCCCCTGGCAACTCAGGGAGATGGTGAAGACTGGGAGGAGGCTGGGATGTTTATCCTTTAACTTCCATCAGTTAGCGGCTCAGCTGCTTCCATGTGCCCTCAGACTTCAGGCTGTGAGCTGCTGCTCTCAGGTGTGCCATAGTGGTGAACACAAGGACATGAGCCTGGGGCTGTGTCCACATCTGCTTCATACTCGTTATCTGTTTCTTACTCCAAGTATTTCTCTCCCACTGGAGTGAGTGGGTGGCAGAGGTCATGTAGTAGTTACACGGAAACCTAAGAAGGAAAAGGATTTGAGTGCTTGCTCCCACAGTGGAAATGATGTAAACACCAAGGAAGGCAGCTATGGGAGGAGACAGGTAATGTGAACGGAGTGCTCCAGACCTGGCCCTGTTAATACTCTAGACCAGTACTTTTCAAGCTGTGGTTTGCAATGGTCATTTTAAAAAAAATGAAATAGAATGACAAATATCATAGTATATCACATAGTAAGAGTAAATACTGCTTCATAAAATTTTTATTTCTGTTATTGATGTGCTTTTAGTGGGTGGAAGAATAAGCTCTATCTTTTAGTGAGGGTTGAGATTTAAAAAAAATGTGAGGCTGAAGCTGTTTTTAGCCTTCAGATAATTATATTGTATGAGAGGGATTCTCTTGAAACCAGTAGCTTTCGCACTTTATTGATTGCCACTCACCTTAGTAAGGAATACATTTTACAGTATGCCCTAGTACATCCATAAATAAAGGTATGTAAAAAAGTGAAATAAAAATTTGGTGAAATAATATTTCTCTTTACTACATATAATGAACTCTGATTTCCTGTTTTACAAAATTATGTGGAGTATGTGTCATTCAGAAAAAGTTAGGACCCACTGAATTGATCTCACAATCTATTACAACCTGACTTTGACAAATACTGCTCTAAATTACATATAGAATTAGCCTTTTGCAGGCTTTTACTTGGGTTACCAGGCTTGTATCTGGTATTATTAAACAGTGTCTCTTGTGTTTATTAAAAGTTGCCTCCGGATTAAGTAGCAGATAGAAATAGAGGCAAAGGTTCTTCTACCTTAGGTTACTAGCATAGTTTGTTTGAACTAGCACAATTTTTACTTCTGGCCTCCTTAGTGTTTCTTAAAATAATCCCTATTGATGCTTAGAGATTATACTTGGAAACTGTGTTTCAGAAAATGCTCTGTTTCTATAATTATGAAGGTAACTAGAGAGGGGAGAAGTGGTAGCTTAGCAAGGTCAGCTTAAATCACTCATGGAAATCTCACTGCATTCTCTATCCATGCCTTCCTTTCTTTCTAGGATAAGACATCTGCTGAGATGATATGTGAATTAGGGAGACCCAGCAGGAAACAGATGGCAT
Organism: Equus caballus; assembly: GCF_041296265.1. Taxonomy (NCBI): domain Eukaryota; kingdom Metazoa; phylum Chordata; class Mammalia; order Perissodactyla; family Equidae; genus Equus; species Equus caballus. The sequence continues at coordinate 24,314,022 of NC_091686.1, read as the reverse complement.
CATCAAATTTGGATACTTTGAGGAGAATTTAATAACTCACAAAGTGATGAAAACCACAGGGATGGGAATAGTGTGCTGTCCCCTGGGCTAGTAATAATGAGGCTCCATTACTACCCCTAGACCTGAAGGGGCAAGAGGGGGAGCAGTTTATTGCAGTGAAGACAGAGAGGGCCTCCTGACAGGTGCTGAGACCTTCCCTTGAGCGGTGGACTATCCAGGGAGAAGCCAGAAGAATAAATATCCAGATCTCCCATTTGTCCCTCCTTCCCATCTCTTGTTAGGGGACTTCATTGGCCCGCTGAGCTTGTGAAAGAAAAAATTATTCTGACACTTGGTAAAATGGTAAGGAAGACTTATTCAAGATTATTGCAACAGGTGTTAAGACTATCACAAAAGGGGAGAAAGATCGGGCTCAACTCTGAATACAGCAGAGACATCTGGGGATTTATACCAGGCAGCAGAGTGAGGGGGATGGAGGCAGTGGATGGAACCTTACTAAGGGTAGGGAGATCTTGCTAAACCGACATAACAGAGTTCTTGCTGAAGGCAGGCCAAGGACCATACATCAAAGGTGAGAGATGAGGAACTTGATCAGGTATCAAGAGTGGGGCATTCTCTTTACAGACTTCGCAGGATTCTTGCTAAAACTGGGCTGTCTGAGCCCAGCAAGGACAGAGGGTCATGATTGAGGCCTGGTTGAGAACAGGGCTCAAAGGAGCCTGACTGAGCTTTGATCAAGAAGAGTCCTTTGTCCATACAAGACAGCATCTGAGGCAGAGAGCAGTGTGGAGAACGACGTAGAGGGAATCTAGAGGGACCAACCAGTAAAATATCTTTCAGTAGATTAATGAACTAGTGACTCCGTTATAAAGAGGTAAAGTGAAATTTGGTCAAAATCAATCTCTTTGAAAGCTATACAGAACATAATAGATTACAAGGATATGTCTGCTTGAGTGAAAAAGTCCTCAGAGTTGTATGTGAAAATGGGGACATGTAATTCTGATAGTGTACCTTGAATTTCTGAATAAATCCAGAAGATAACCTTCAAGGTTAGCAAGATTGTTTTTCTGAAATGCATCTGAAAAAGCATCTAGAGTTGTGATCGTGCTTGAGAAAAGATGGAGTCAAGAGGAGTTCACCTGATCCAGGGTGTGTAAGTGGGCACATTTTATCAGTGCGAACATTAGTATCTATCTGCTGCAGGCTGCACATGCCTGGTATGGAAAGTCTTTTCAGGGGAAGACTCTATTGGAATAATCCAATTTATTAAAAGAAAATTTTTAAAATATTTTTTCCACATACTTTTTTAATTTTCACTTTTGGAGTTGCTTCAGTTTATAGAAATTGTCCAGCAGAAACGCTTTATTTGTTTATTTTTCTTTTCTCTAAACAGATTTAAGCAATACAGGAAAACCAGAGCAGGAGAGTGAAACATCCTGTCCCACATCCTTTGCTAGCAAATAGGAACAGATTCACAGGAGCAAATGTTTGTAACTGAAAATGCATTTCCTCCACATGTTTAAAATAGCACACTGCTTAGGCTATAAAAAGCCAAAGTTTATGCTTTGGGAATGGAGTAAACCAAACACCGAATTTTAATTAGAGGCAGGAATCGGAGATGACAAGAAGCCCTCTCCACTGTCTACATTTGGTAGTAGAAAGCGTGATGCTCAGCCTAGTGTGTCTGAATTACTGTAGTTCTGTTACTCTGAGCTCTTGATCCTCTTCTCCCCCTCCTGGCCCCCAATCCTCACTACCGCTGCCGTGGCCGCCAGCATCCAGCTCCTGCAGTGCTTGTGGGTATTTGGCTGGTCAGCCTTCAACCCCACATTTGCTGCTTACCTTATTCCAGCACTGGGCTACTAGCGGGCTGCTAGTCTCATTAAAGTTTCTAGTCCTAGCTGCAGGCATTACTTTGTCTCATTAAGTGCTTACTGTTTAAGTTGCCTCTTGATAGATTGGGAATGACCTAAAGCAATAAAGCATAAGCATGAAAAACATCACTTTCCCACATAGTTGTCTTGTCTTCTCGATCTATTTAGCAAAAAAAATAAGAGGGGGCCTTGAGTCTCAAACAACATCATGGGTGGTGTCAGTTTAGCAGTGTTTGCCCCAAGGAGAGAAGAGACAGAATTCCTCACAGTGCCATACTGACGACAGAAGGCCCAGACTAAAGATGCAGAAAGGCCGCAGTGCCTGACTGCTTTTGTGATTTGTCAGTGTTGGGCACATTTGACTAGTCAGTCCCTGGGAACCTTGAATTTGTGCAACAGAGTCTTCCTGTCTGAGCAGTTAATCTTATCGCTCCCAGTCTCCTCAGGCAAGAGTTAACTTCGTTGGCTCTTTTAAGTTTTTAAATTTTTCAGTCTTGAGTCTTTTGATAGAGGGTATTGAGCATTTCACTCTAACAAAAATCAGATATAGCTGCAATATTAGGTGGTAATGTTTCTAATTTTTTATCAGAATCTCTTGTTATGATGATCAGTCAGACCTCTAACCTACGTTGATTTTAAGATTTTATTTTTCCTTTTTCTCCCCAAAGCCCTCCAGTACATAGTTGTATATTTTAGTTGTGGGTCCTTTTAGTTGTGGCATGTGGGACAGTGTCTCACCGTGGCCTGATGAGTGGTGCCATGTCCTCGCCCAGGATCTGAACCAGTGAAACCCTGGGCCACCGAAGCAGAGCATGTGCACTTAACCGCTTGGCCATGGGGCCAGCTCCCCTTTTACTTTTAAAGGAGTTGCTTTAATTTAGAGGGGAGCATTTCAAAGCTAGATCTAATTATATTTCAAGTATTTTTACTAACAAAGAAGAAAGGACCCGCAAATTATTCACAGCAAATATATGTACATCAAAATATGTACAACAAAAAAAAGACAAGCTACCTCAGAGATCTGACTTCACCTCCTGGTTTGACGCTGTCATGAAATACTCATCAGTTGGCGTGTACCTGTGTGCCTGCTGAATAGATAGACTTGGTGAGGTTACTTAATGCCTAGAGAATGGCCATTCCAGGAAGAGGAAAATCAGCTTGTTTCAAAAGAGTAAATATCACGAGTAAGGGCTTATTGGTAATTATTATAATAATCAAGATAATTAGAAGGAAACAGATATTCCAGCAGACATGGCCTGTGATAGTTTTTGGACTCTAGTCTTTAAGAGAACAAATGGTATTTGTCAATTTTTAATAATTTAAAATTGGATATGCTTTTTTTCTCTTTTCAAAAAATAGCTTTATTGAGCTATTATTTATTCAACAATTTAAATTATACAGTGTAAAGTTTCTTACCATATTCACAGACTTGTGCATTCGTAAAACTATGCAATCACAATAATTTCTATCACCCCAAAAAGAAATGCAATCGCTCTCCATCTCTATCCCCACCTCTCTCCCCCACCTCCAGGCAACCACTAATCTATCTTCTGTGTCTAGATTTGCCTATTTGGACATTTCGTGTAAATGGAATCATACAATATTTGTACTTTTGTGTCTGGCTTCTTTTACTTAGTATTATGTTTTCAAGTTTCATCCATGTGTCTGTACTTCATTCATTATAGCTGAATAATATTCCATTGTATGAATATACCACATTTTGTTTATCCATTCATTAGTTGATGGACGTAGGATTGTTTCCACTTTTGGCTATTATGAATGACGCTTCTATGAACGTTCATGTACAAGTTTTTGTATGGACATGTGTTTTTGTTTTCACTTGGGTATATACCTGGGCGTGGAATATGGTAGTTTGAACATGCTCTTGAATAGGAGAATGAGCCATAAGAGAAAACTTTGGAAGTGTTATCAAGGGGTTGGGTGACTTGGGTGCCTAGATTTCTTCCACTATGATTTCTTTGAAGCATGTACAGTGATATATATATAAGCTCCTGCTGTAGGAAAGAAGAGATTGATGGAAAACTATAATGTCCAGTAACACTGTAAAAGCAATGACTAGAAAAAAGATAAGGCAGTATCCTTCCATCATAATTCTAGAAGTAAGGAGAGGGAATTCAGCCTTTTGATTTGTTCCTACAACCAGCTTTGAACTTTCTACTCAGTGAGATTTCCTGTTTGGTGATAATTTGGGATTTTAGTTTAGTTGACTCAGGGCTGGCCCTGTCTTTATTGTATTACTGTTTGTAAATAGATGTTCTTGACCTTCCCAGTAACTTTTGAATTTAACTTTGTTATTCTTAGCGGATGTGGTGCTGCCAATAGGAGGTGTTCAGAAGTATGTGGTGAGATACTTTGGTTGTCACATGACTTGAAGAGACCTCTGGTACTTAGTGGGTGGGGCTCAGGGATACTAAATATCCTGCATTACATAGGACAATTTGTACAGAGAAGAATTTTCTTTTCCAAGAAGCCAGCAGTGTCCCCTTTGAGAGACACAGTTTTAGGGAACTGGAGTCCCTCATAACCACTGAGCTTACCCTTTGGTTTCTGGTTTGAGACTCCACTCCAGGGCAGGCATTCACAAACTGATAATTTGTGGGCTGATCTGTTCTTAGATGTTTTTGTTTTGCCAGTATGTAAAAATCAGGAGAGTTGACATAAAAATCTGGATTACTGGCTTTTCTTCAGAAATGAGAAGTTGTGCTACTGTCTTCCCTTTTTTTTTTATGGCAACAATAAACTGGAGCAAAGTAGATGGGGTTTGCCCTTTCCTGGTCCCTACTCAGCTGCTTCACTCATTTATGCTGCCTGCTTGGTTCCTCTAAGTCAGTTGTTTTCTCACACTGAGATAACGTGTTTCCCCCTAATGACCAGGTCAGTTTCCTTTTGGAACCACTTTGTTCTCTAGATTAAATATCAGACATACTCTCTTCTCAGATTGCAGGTTAAACATTTCTTTACCCTTTTTAAAAGAATAAATAGCTCCTATTTATTTACAGCTTATCAAGTTTAAGGCACAGTGCTAAGTGTTCTATGTGTATTATTTCATTTAATCCACATAAACACTTCAAGAGGTAGGTGCTCACTTTGTGCCCATTTCACAGATCAGGAAACTGAGGCTCAGTGAGGTGCTGTTAACTTGTTGAGATTACGTAGGTGATGGATGGTAGAACCAGGATTCTAGTTCATGTCTATTTGAGACCAAAGCTTGCGCTCTCAGCCACTGTGCCATACAACCATTCTTTCTTAACTCCTAATTGGCCTTTTTTGTTGAAGTCTCTCTCTTAAGCTTTATAACTGATGAAGGACTTTTTGAAAATTATTATTTTTGAAGGAAGTAAGATGACTGTTTCCTCTCTTTTCCTTTGTAAGCCTTTTACCATGGCATTAACCATGGCAAATCCAGGTTTCCTTAGTTTCAGTCTCATTCCTATTTCATGAAATGGAAGGAGCTCATGCAATTTAAAAAATGAGTTCCAGGTGTGTTTGTACATTGATAATTTGTCAACAGTCAACAGTGAAGCTGTGGTTGAGATGTGATCAGTGAGCTGGGGAATGATGGCTGTTGGACTCCTGCTGAGACCTGACTCCGACGTTGCAGGTAGCTTCTCTGAGGGTGTTGCCAGGGAAGCCGTGTAGGTGATAGCCTTGCCCAGCTTGTGTTAAGTGCGTTTCTTCTGGTAGCCATTTCCTCCGGGATAAGAACAGCTAGAAATAACTGTTAAGAGGATGTTTCAAGGAGCTAGTATGACAATAGAAATGATTGCTTGTGGCAGCCTGGATGGTACTGCCGTTATCTTACTTATCAGCTCCGGAATGATGTGCTTTGTACTGGGGCAAGAAAACCCTGTACCGGACTTTCACCTTCATGTTCTTCAATGGATGATAACAGCCTGCTTCATTTGGTTTTAAATTATTCTTAACTTGTTTTTTATTTTAAAGATTTTATTTTTTTCCTTTTTCTCCCCAAAGCCCCCCAGTACATAGTTGTGTATTCTTAGTTGTGGGTCCTTCTAGTTGTGGCATGTGGTTCGATGAGCGGTGCCATGTCCGCGCCCAGGATTTGAACCAACGAAACACTGGGCCGCCTGCAGCAGAGCACGCGAACTTAACCACTTGGCCACGGGGCAAGCCCCCTTAACTTGTTTTTTAAATACCTATAGATGTTGGAGGAGCAGAATAAATGTATTTGAAAGTGAAATTAAAAATTCTTTAAAGATTTCCCCATGAATAGTTGGAATATTTTGAATTTATTAAAGGTGGTCTCATTCACATTCTTCATTCAAAGAGATTGTTCCAGGCCAAGCTAGTAACTAGAAGAATTATGAATGAAAAGACTAGTAATACTCTTGTTTTGGGGGCGGGGGGGAGAATATTTGACGTTTGGATCAAGCAATAAGGTGCTTGCCAATGTGAGCCTCTAAATGAGATCACAAACATAGAAAAACTTTCAAAGCAAGAACTTTTTTCATTTGTGGTCACCAGAATGGGGTAACCTCTGTCAGTTTGGATTGACTACTTACAGCACATACTATGAACCTAGGAAGTGTCCCTAGTGGTTTTCAAGGTTGCCCAGAGTTGAACAAATTCTAGTGTTAGAAAATCCTCTGAGGAGATGAACTTTATTATGTGGAATTTTATTGCAACTTTATTATTGGCCCTTACTTAGCCTTGAGTTATAGTGCCAACAAGTTTTAAAAATCTGTGAATTTAAAAATGAGCCAGGTAACTATATATGTTATAAACTTTTAATACTTATTTTGCTGTTTTCCTATACCCTCGGTTGTGCCATATTTTTCTTGCTGTGAAATACGAGTCAGTAAAGTCCTTTGGAAGTGTAGGAAAGAATAGGTAGCAGAAGTTATTATGTTCACAAAGTTTACTCAGTATGATAATAGGAAATTGATTTAGAAACAAAGATGTGGAGGCCTTCATTTAAGGAGAAAATTGTAATGCTCTAAGAATGAAGTGAAAATATTTCACTTCATTTCACTAATAAAATCATTAAATTTCACTAATTGTTGATTTAACTGCTTCATGTGCTTTCGCTTCTTCCAGTGTACACTAGAGGGCAGAATCCCCAATGAAAAGATCGCTTATCTTTGGCACGATCCCAGGAACGTAGTGTTCCTAAGATTTGGTATATGAGTGCTGTACATTTTTCTTTGCCTAATTAGATTAGCCTCTTGATAACGAGATTTTTATGTGCTATATAGTTTCTGCATTTTTCTTTTATTAGAATTTGTTTTCAACTCTACCATTGTGCTTAGAAAGTGAAAGATGATTTTTCTTCTCTCATTTTTTCCCTTGAGATGCAAAAGCTTTTATTGTTGTTCTTGTTTTTTTTTAATACAAATAAGAAAGTAAAAATGACCCATAGTCGCACCACTTAAATTTTTTTGGAAAGAAGGCAGTGACATTTCTTTGCTACCTGCCTTTCTTTCCTTCATTCCCAGTCCCAGAGGTTAATAGTTAACTGGTTACCAGTTTTGTGCAGATCCTTCCTTATGCTGTGCTCATATATTGTAATCATATAAACATTAAAACAAGAATGGATGCTGTCTATGTTAGTCTACAACTTGCGTTTTTACTTAACAGTCTCTTGGGTATCTTTCCAGGTCCAGTATAAACATCTACATTTTTTTGGTACCTATGTGGTATTTCATTGTGTGAATATTCTATAATTTGAGTAACCATTCCCTTATTGATGAACATTAATTTTCCAAATTTTATAAATACTAGTAATTCTGTAATAATTCTTGCACATGTATTATCTTCTCCTGCTGTTATTTTTGGAGGGTAGATTCTTAAAAGTGGGCTTGCTGGGTCATCAGATGGGTACACCTTGAATGCTGATAGATGCTGCCAAATAGGTGATACCAATTTGGAGTCTCTCCAGTGTTACGTGAGAGGGCCAGTTTCTGCGTTCCATTACCAGTGTTCCTCAGGGCTTTCTCCACAATCATTACATTAACTGGATTTTCATAGCTTGCTTGTTTGAGTTGTGGCTTAAAATTTCCCTTCATTTGAAAACTTTTACTAAAAACAACTTTTTTCCCAAGAATTAAGCTAATGGTGGATTTTTGTGCATTTGTCAAATGTTACAGAAAGAATAAATTAAGATTTGGGTATCACCCATAGATAGTCTCCGTAGTATATCAAATCATCAAAATTAATTAATTCTCATTCATTTAAGTGTTCAGATAAAAATCTGAGTTTTATAAACGTTGAGAGAAATTGTAAGCCAGTTTAGGGACTATATATTGTAGATCCTTTAAAATGCTGTGTGATGACTTCTCTCTTGGGTCCTTCATGTTGAAAGTTAATGGCAGAGAAGAATGTCATTCGTCCTAAGCATGGCTATCAATGATTCTTATGTTCTGTTCAGGTTCTGGTAAAGGCATCTTGCTGCCATTTCATGGAAGATTATTATTGTACAGAAAGATTCATATTAGATATATATTTTAATTTGGATTGGAGAATTTTTCTTATGGGAGAAGCTGAGCAGCTGTGTTCTAATTATTTTGGTCAGGGATTGAAAATCAGGGTGATCTGAAGTCCAGCACTTACTATATTCAGTTACTTAACCCTGGATTCTTGCCGAAACCTTGTTACCCAAGGGAACCTATGATAAATTTAAGCTGAAATAATTTAAAACTTCTAAACTAGGCTATTATTTCCATCTCATTGAGAAAATGGAAGATTCTGAACAAGTATACATTTTTAGATCTAGTAATTTTGGATGTATAAGACCATTAAAAAGTCACAGCCTTTTGATTATTAGCTTTCCCCTTGAATTTGAAATGTACAATTTCAGTAGCTGCTATTTTGAGAATGAGCAGGAAAAACCCATGCTTTGCATTGGTTTCTGCTTTAAACTGGAATCCTTTACCCCCAGCTGCTTGTGAGATGATGAGCTGTTGGAGGTAGAAACCAAAGGAGAAGAGGAGTTTTTTTCTACAGTCAGGTAAAGCGTGACATGACTTGTTTGGACCAGAAGTGAGAATTGTAAAGATCCAAGGAATACCATATATAAAATGCTCTGGATCTTGGTCTCTTGTCTAGTGTAACTAGCTTCAAAGAAAAGAACTGAGGAAAGTTTCCTTTAGTTCAGTAACCACAAACATGGTGTCTGCTTCCCAGCCATGCTTCTGTATTGTGCTGTGGGTTAACTAAATCCAAATTTTTTATACCATTTCAGAAAGACATTCTGATCTAGCTTACATTGGACCAGTCTAGACCTCAATTTCTCAGTCTTGATGTGGTGAAGCCAGGTTTCCTACTGGGCTAACTTGAGTCAGCTGTGTGTTTTACAGTATCATTCAAGAATGAGCCAGGCAGAATTTCAGCTCTGTGAGGGCTTAGATTATGAAATTGGAGTTACATATGTTTTTTAACTCCTTTGAAATAGGACTTTGTTTTTCAGGCATAGTAGAGAAAGTCTGGATAAAGGCTTTTGTTTTCCTTACATTTTATCAATCACTGAGGAAATTGGTTGGCAATGGAAAATGGAACACAACTCCTTTCTTCCAATATGGTATGTCATCTAATTATGATACATTATCTCAGGACACTCCTGATAAGACTGGTACACCTGTAAGCTTTCTACCACCGCCCTTTCTGTATTTGTTTAGGGTTTTCCCAAGATTCACAGGCTTCTTCTCTCTGTGCATTTAATATCATTCGTCTACTCCAGCAGCTTTAACTATCTCTTCTATACTGGTGATTCTCTGCTCTTTCCTTCCAGTATTGCTCTTTTCCTGAGCTCCAGACTTGTATTTCTCACTACTTGCTAGAAATTTCTTCTGAATCTCCTTGACAACACACTGGTCTAACATTCAAGTCATTTTCTCTAGATCCTGTCATTTTACAGAGCTGAAGAAACAGAGCCTGTGAAGATAAGTAGCTTGTCCAAGAGAGAGAGCCCGGACTAGAATCTAAGGCTTCTTTCTAATCCAGTGTTCTCATCTGCTGGGCCAAACTCCCTGTATGTCCCTGGAGGAAAAAAATGTACCACCACTGTTCCCTCATCACTCTGGCCCCAGCCTCCGTGCCATCTTCAATTCTTCCCTTTTTCCTGCCTCCCCAACTGCCCAATCCATTAAGTCCTTTTAATTCCACCTTCAAAATGTCTATAAATATTCATTTATATTCCTCCCCTCCATCTCTGTCCTCTCCTCTCTCTGTATTTCATCTCCATTCCCGTTGCCTTTTTTCTAGGTCTTGCTTTCTGAAGCATCTGTCTCTATGTTGTTGGAATATTTTCTAGTCTTTTGAAAGGCTTGGACTGGTGTAATTATTGCCTAAGTTTACTTAAAGCCTAGGATCCCTCTTCCTGTATCCACCCTACTTGCCACTGCTAGGATAATTTGGCAGAGATTCAGTTTAGATCATGTCGCTTGCCCAAAAATTTGATCCTCCTTGCCTACCATTAAGTTCAAATTCTTTAGCCTGAGATTAGGGAACGCCATGGTTTAGCTCCAGCCACACCTTTGTCTCAGTTACTCTATTTGCCGGCCAGACGGGAGTCCTTCCCTGCGACCTGTGTCCTCCTCCCTCAGCTTCGTTCACACTGCTCTCTCCCCTCCCCGCTTGCCCCCATCTCTCTCCGTCTGTGGGAATCCTGCCCATTTTTCAAGCCCCAGCTCTCTGCCCTCCCACACTCTTCCCTGATACATGCCTTCTCTCTTTGTACTCCAGTTCCACGAATGGCTCTTTAAATATTTGACCATGAAATATGGTTATTTTATTTTCTTATTCATGCCCTACAAAGAGGCTCTTTTAAAATTTTCTCTTTGACTTTGGATTTCTGCAGTTTCAATACCATGTGGATGCTGTGGATTTAGTTTTGTTTCTTAAATCTGGGGATTCATGGCTTTTGAAATTTCTGAAAAATTCTCAGGTGTTATATCTTTAAATATTGCCTCCTTGAATTCTATTATCTCTTTCTAGAACTCTAGTTAGGCATGTCAGATCTTCTCATTCCGTCCTCCATATCACTTCAGTTTCTTTGGAATTTTCCATTTCATTATTTCTCTGAGTTGCCTTCTGGCTGTCTCTTGTATTCCAGTTCTTTCCTTTTTCTTCCTCTCTGTCTTATCTATTTTAACTTGTCCATTGAGTTTAATTTCACGACTGTTTTTTATTTTTAGAAGTTCTATTTGGTTTGTTTTCAAATCTGCCTGTTCTTTTTCCATAGGATCCTATTCTTAATGGTTTTGAAGTTTTCTTTTATATTCATAATCATTTTAGGTATATTTCTATTATAGTTTGTAATGGTTTTTTAACCAGAAGTTCTTGGGGTTCTAAAGCTGTCTTTTTTTAATTTGTTGGCTTTCCTTTTGTGTTTAGTATTTCTTTTACTCATCTTTAGCAAGGTTTTATCTCTGGGACGATCTCATGTGGCCTGGGGTGAAGTTGTACTTTTCAGAAGCGGAGACGAATTTGCTTTTTCTGAATGCCCTGGCTTGGGCTAATTTTTATGTTAATTTCTTGCTTTGGAATTCCTAGAACATTCAGGTATTATAGTTGAAATAATTGTGAACCCCGAGTCCATGTGATTGCAGGCGCAGGGTTCCATTTCTCAAGAGACACCTTTTTTCCTCTTATCCCCTACAGCCCAAGCAGAGATAAATTTTCTTGTCTGATCCCTGGGCTATTAGGTGAATTTTTCCTAGTCTGTCCTTTCGCTGAGGATACATAGAGTTTCCACTTTATTTGGGGTTTTAGTTCTGGTTTTCCACCTTTTATAAGCCCAAGACCATCCTGTTATCATGTGGATAACAAAACCCAGGCTGAAAGTTATTGAAACTTCTTCCCGACCCCACTCACCGCACCCCACCCCTTTTAGCCACTATATCAGCTTATGTGCTACTACTGTGGTTTTCAGTTCCTTTTTTGATCTTGGCACCCCGGGGCTTTCCCTTTCTTTCTTATGAGTTTCACTATATATTTAAAATAATTTTGGGTGTATTTTATTTAGCATTTCTAGGTCTTTATATGGAAAATGTTTGGATATATTAAACATCTATCTTGCCTGAACTGGAAGCTCATTGTGAACAGATACCCTCTATTGCTTTTTTTCATATTTCTCTGCAACTAGTACAAAGTAGTTCATTATATTTGGTGAATTTGAAGTGACTTAAAGGAAACATTTCTGACTGCTTTGAGCACAGAAGAAATACCCAAATCCCTTTTAAAATACTTATCTTTCATATCAGATATGAATCGCTGCTTCTCCTACCCAAGCCCTGTGATTTTCACCATTAAAGTACTGTGTATGTTAAATGTCTGATGCTTTTCTTCTCTCTTTTGAGCTGTTTACATTGGTCTCTTTGTTGTTTTCCCTATTCTGTTCAGAAACAAAATATCTGGGAATATTTCTTCATATGATCTCTAAGATATCCATGGATTTCCTTTCATGAAGTTCCCTCATATCTGTATCAGTATATTTGGAACCCCCTTTCAGCTCCATCTTAATACCTGTTTTGAAAAGTCTTTACGCCCCATTATTGTGAATGTTCTTTTTATCTAGTGTCTGACCCCTCAGAGATCTGCAAGAAACCTCATAGATGTCACCTTTCATGGGAAGCAAGGAGCTGAAAATTCAAAACCCTTGACTTCCCAGCCTCTTTTACAGCTAGTTTTCACTCAGGAGCCTCGGCTTCATGAATCAGACATCTGCTCAGGATTTTGAGTCCAGGGCTAGTGAGACAGAGGCAGGAAACTCCAAAAATCTTCTTGGGCCCACTTTGGGGTACCAGCTGCACCATGTGCATGACAGCCATGACAGCAGCATCCTTACCAGCTTAGGTCTATGGTGTGATTTAAGGGCATTGTTTCTGGCCTCTAAACTTGATTCTTGAGTCCTCCTGGCTTTTGTTAGTAACTCAGTACTTTTTTTTCATTTTGAGAGATTGTAGACTCACATGCAGTTGTATAAAATAATACAGAGAGATTTCTCGAACCCTTCACCCAGTTTCCCCCTGTAGTGACGTCTTACAATATCAAAACCAGGATAATGACGTTGATTCAGTCAAGATAGAGAAGATTTCCAATCCACTAGGATCACTCATGTTGCTTTTATAAGCATACCCACTTTCCTCCTACCCCCACTCCGGCAACCACTAATCTGTTCTCTCTTTCTATAATTTTGTCATTTCAAGAATGTTATACAAATGAAAGCATATGGTATATAACCTTTGAGATTGGCTTTTCTTCACTCTGCAGAGTCATTCAGGTTGTGGTGTGTATCAGTAGTTCGTTTCTTTTTATTGCTGACTAGTATTCCATGGTATGGATGTACCACAGTTCATCTCACCATTCATCCACTGAAGGACATCTGTGTTGTTTCCAGTTACCAGGGGCTATTACAAATACAGTGCCATAAATGTTCACATACAGGTTTTTGTGTGAATGTAAGTGTATTATTTTTGTGTGAACATAAGTTTTCTAATGCTACTATGACAAATTACCACAAACTTAGTTGCTTACACGGCAACTAAGTTGTCTTTACAAATTTTGTAGATCAGAAATCCAACAGTGGATCTCACTGTGCTAAAATGAAAGCAGGTCTGTGTTCCTCGTGATTGTAGGACTAAGGTCTTGATTTCCTTGCTGTCAGCTAAGGACCATTCCCAGCTACTGGAGACCATCCACATTCCTTGACTCATGGCCTCTTTCTATTTTCAACACCAGCAACAACTGATTGATTCCCTCCTGAGCTGTGAGTCTCTGTTCCCTCTTCCGTCTCATCTCTTTAACCCAGCTGGGAAAATTTCTCTGCTTTTAAGGACTCCTGTGATTAGATTGGGCCCACAGAGATAATCTAGGATAGTATCCGCCGTTTTAAGGTTCATACCCTTAATCACATTTGCAAAGTCCCTTTTGCGATGTAAGGTAACTAGTTCACAGATTCCAGGGGCATAAGAAGTGGACACCTTTGGGATGCCATTATTCTGCCTACCATAATTAAAATTTCATTTCTTAAAGATAAATGCTCTGAGAGGATTGCAGTTGCCCAGTCATGTGGTAGTTGCATGTGTAGTTTTTATAAGAAACTGCCAAACTTTTTCAGAGGGGCAGTGCCATTTTACATTTCTACAAGCAATGTATTAGGAATCCAGTTTCTCCACATCCTTGTCACCAGTTGGCATTGTCACTATTTTTTTTTTTTTTGAGGAGGAGGATTAGCCCTGAGCTAACATCTGCAGCCACTCCTCCTCTTTTTGCTCAGGAAAACTGGCCCTGAGCTAACATCCGTGCCCATCTTCGTCTACTTCATATGCCTACCACAGCATGGTTTGCCAAGTGGTGCCATGTCTGCAACCCGGCATCCGAACTGGTGAACCCCTGGCCACCGAAGCAGAATGTGCACACTTAGCTGCTACACCACTGGGCCGGCCCCTGTCACTATTTTTTATTTTAGCCATTCTGATAGATGCGTAGTGATACTTTATTATGTTTTAAATTTGTATTTCCCTAATGGCTAATGGTGTTAATATCTTTTCATGTGCTCTTTTGCTATCTATATGTCCTCTTTGTGAAATGACTGTTCATGTCTTTTGACCATTTTCTAATTGGATTGTCTGAGCTTTTTACTGTTGAGTTTTAAGAGTTCTTTATATGTTCTAGATATTAGTCCTTTATCAGATATGTGGTCTACAAATACTTTCTCCCAGTGTGTAGCTTGTCTTATTGTTTTAAGAGGATTTTTCACAGAGCACATATTTTTAATTTTGATCAAGTCTAGTTTATCAGTTTTTTCTTTTATGGATTATCACTTTTGGTGTCAAATATAAGAATGCTTTGCATAGTCCTAGATCCCACATATTTTCACTTTTGCTTTTTCATAAAAGTTTTGTAGTTTTATGTTTTACATTTAAGTCCATGATTATTTTGAGTTAATTTTTGTATAAGATATGTGATTTAGGTCAAGGTTAACTTTTTTGGCTATACTATCCAATTCTAGCACCATTTTTGAAATTCTTTGAATTGCTTTTGCACCTTTGTCATTGAATGTCTTTAGCACTTTTCTTTTAAGGTTTTTTTTTTTCCTTTTTCTCCCCAAAGTCCCCTGGTACATAGTTGTGTATTTTTAGTTGTGGGTCCCTCTAGTTGTGGCATGCAGGATGCCGCCAAAGCAGAGTACACGAAGTTAACTACTTGGCCACAGGGCCGTCCCCACTTTAGCACTTTTGTCAAAAATCAGTGGGGCATATTTGTGTGGGTCTATTTCTGGTCTCTCTACTTTGTTGCATTGACATGTGTCTATCCTTCTGCCAGTACCACACAATCTTTTTTTTTTTTTAAGATTTTATTTTTTTCCTTTTTCTCCCCAAAGCCCCCCAGTACATAGTTGTATATTCTTTGTTGTGGTTCCTTCTAGTTGTGGCATGTGGGACGCCGCCTCAGCGTGGTTTGATGAGCGGTGCCATGTCCCTGCCCAGGATTCGAACCAGCGAAACACTGGGCCGCCTGCAGCGGAGTGCGCGAACTTAACCGCTTGGCCACGGGGCCAGCCCCAACACACAATCTTGATTATATAATATCTTGATTTATATAATAAGTCTTTAAATCTGATAGACTCATTCCTCCCACATTGTTGGTTTTTTGTTAAAGTGTTTTAACTATTTTATTTCTTTGCCTTTTCATATAAATTTTAGAATAATTTTGTCTGTACCTACAAAAAACTCTGGGATTTTGATAGGAATTGCATTAAACTTTGTTATGGACTCAATTGTGCCCCATTCCCAAGTTTGTATGTTACTTAATCCCCAGTGTGACTATATTTCGAGCTAGGGCCTTAAAGGAGGTCGTTAAGGTTAAATGAGGTCATAAGGGTGGGGTCCTAATCCTAGAGGACTGACATCCTTATAAGAAGATGAAGAGACACCAGAAATCTCTTTATCCAAGCACACACAGAGAAGAGGCCATGTGAAGACACAGAGAAGGCAGCTGTCTGCAAGGAAGGAAGAGAAGACTCACCAATCACTTTGATCTTGGACTTCCACCCTCCAGAACTGTGAGAAAATAAATTTCTGTTGTTTAAGCTGCCCAGGCTATGATATTCTGTTATGGCAACCCAAGCAGACTAATACCTATATATCAGTCTGAGGGGAATTGATATCTTTACTATGTTGAGTCTTCCAATCCGTGAATATGGTATGTCTCTCTGGTTATTTAGACACTCTTTGATTTCCTTCATCAACATTTGGTACTTTTCAGCATACACGTCCTGTACATGTTTTGTTAGCTTTATACCTAATATTTCATTTTCTTTTGAGTGGTTATAAATGGTATTGTATTTTTAATTTTAATGTCCACATATTCATCACTAGTATATGGAAATACAATTGATTTTTGTATGTTTATCTTATATCCTGCAACCTTGCTGAACTCACATATTCTAGAATTTCTTTTTAATAAACTCCTTGGGATTTTCTGTGTAGATCATCATTATTGCAAATATGGGCAGTTTTATTTTTTTCCAATCTGTATGCTTTTTCATTTTCTTGCATTATTGTACTGGCTTAGACTTAAAGCACTATCTTGAATAAGAGCAATGAGAGTAGACATCCTTGCCTTGTTCCCAATCTTGGGGAGTCTTTCACTATGATGTTTAAGATTAGCTGTAGGGGGCCGGCCCAGTGGTGCAGTGGTTAAGTACACATGTTCCACTTTGGCGACCTGGGGTTCGCCAGTTTGGATCCCGGGGGTGGACATGGCACCACTTGGCAAGCCATGCTGTGGCAGGCGTCCCACATATGAAGTAGAGGAAGATGGGCATGGATGTTAGCTCAGGGCCAGTCTTCCTCAGCAAAGAGAGGAGGATTGGCAGCAGATGTTAGCTCAGGGCTAATCTTCCTCAAAAAAAAGATTAGCTGTAGGTCTTTTGTAGATGCTTTTAATCAAGTTGAGTAAGTTCCCTCTTTCTAATTTTTTCAGAGTTTTTATCATGAATCAGTGTTAAATTTTGTCAAATGCTTTTTCTGTATAGATTGATGTTGTCATGTGATTTTATTTTCCTTTAGCCTGTTAATATGATGGATTGCATTGATTTTTTTATAACAGCTTTCTTGAGAGGTAATTCACATACTATATAATTCATTCATTTAAAATGTTCAATTCAATGATTTTTAATACATACAGTCCCCGACTTACAATGGTTTGACTTAGGATTTTTTGACTTTATGATGGTGCAAAAGCAATATGCATTCAGTAGAAAGTCTACTTCAAATTTTTAATTTTGATTTTTTCCCAGGCTAGCAATATACAATTTGATGCTCTCTGATGATGCTGGGTAGCAGCAGCAAGCCACAGCGCTAGTCAGCCACATGATCAAGAGGGCAAACAGCTGATAGACTTAGAATCATTGTGTACCCGTACAGCCATTCTGTTTTTCAGTACAATATTCAATAAATTACATGAGATATTCAACACTTTAGATGATTTTGCCCAACTGTAGGCTAATGTAAGTTTTCTGAGCACATTTAAGGTAAGCTAGGCTAAGCTGTGATGTTCGGTTGGTTTGGTGTATTAAAAGCATTTTCGATTTAAGATATTTTTGACTTAACGGTGGGTTTATAGGGATGTAAACCCATCAATTTCAGACCACTTTCATCTCCCCAAAAAGAAATCCTGAGCCCATTAGCAATCACTCCCTATTTCCTCCCCTCCACTCATTCCTCCCACTCCTGGCCTAGGCAACCACCAGTCTGTTTTTTCTTTATGGATTTGCCTATTCTGAACGTTTCATATAAATGGAATATACAATATGTGTTTCTTTGTGTCTAGCTTCTTTCACTTAGCATAATGTTTTCAAGGTTCATCCATGTTGTAGCATATTTTAGTACTTCATTTCTTTCTGTTGCCGTATAATCCGTTGTATGGATATCCATTCATTACTTGGTGGACATTCAAGTTGTTTCCACTTTTTGGCTATTATGAATAATGCTATGAACATTTGTATACAAGTTTTTTGGTAGACATATGTTTTCATTTCTCTTGGGTGGGAGTGGAATTCCTTGATCATATGGTAACTGGGTTTAACTGAGGAGTTGCCGGACTGTGTTCCATAGCAGCTGCAGCGTTTTACATTTCCACAAGCCGTGTATGCAGGTTCTAATTTCTCCTCATCCTCATCAACACATGTCGTTATCCCTCTTTTTGATCATAGCCATCCTAGGGGGTGTGAAGTGCTATCTTATTGTAGTTTTAATTTTCATTTCCCTGGTACCTAATGATGATGATCATCTTTTCAGGTGTTTATTAGCCATTTGTACATCTTTTTTGGAGAAGTGTCTATTCAGATCTTTTCCCCATTTTTAATTGGGTTGTCTCTTTATTTTTGAGTTGTGATGGTTCTTTATATATTCTAAATACAAGTTTCTTATCAGATATATGATTTACAAATATTTTCCCTCAAAATATGGGTTATCTTTTCACTTTCTTGATCATGTCCTTTGCAGCACAATTTTTATTTTGATGAAATCTAATTAATTTTTTTTTGTCACTTGTGGTTTTGGTATCATATCTAAGAAACTATTGCCTGATCCAAGATCACAGATATTAATCCTGATTGTTTTCTTCCAAAAGTTTTGTAGTCTTAGTGCTTACATTTAGGTCTTTGATTGTCTTTAGTTGATTTTTGTATATGATATGATGTAGGAGTTCGCCTTCCCTCTTTTGCATGTGGATATCCAGTTGTCCCAGCACCGTTTTTGAAAAACCTCTTTCCCCACTGAATTGTCTTGATACTTTTGTCAGAAATTAATTGACCTTAATTAGGTTTATTTCTGGACTCCCAACTCCATTCTCTTCATCTATATGTCTATCCTTATGCCAACACATTAATTAATTTTCAAATATTTAACCAGCCTTTTGTCCCTGGAATAAACCCTACTTGCTCATGGTGTATAATTCTTTTTATGTATTGTTGAATTCTATTTGCTAATCTTTTGCTAAGGATTGCATCTGTATTTATGAGGGATGTTGGTATTAATTTTCTTTTCTTTTGTCTGGTTTTGGTATCAGACAATGCTAACTTCATAAGATGAATTGGAAAGTGTTCCCTCCTCTTCTGTTTTCTGGAAGAGATGATGTAAAATTGATGTTAATTCTTGTTTAAGAATTTGTTAGATTCTCCAGTGCGACCATCTGGGCCCGAATATTTGCTTTTTAGGAGTTTTTAAATTACAAATTCTGTCTCTTTGATAGGGCTCATCAAATTATCTATCTCAGAGTGGGTATGTTGTGGTAGTTTGTGTCTTTTGAGGAGTTGGTCTGTTTTGTCTAAGTTGTTAAATTTATGTGGGTAGGATTCTTTATAGCATTCTCTTATCCTTTCAATGTGTGTGGGGTTTGTAGTGGTAACCTATTTCATTCCTGATATTGGTAATTTATGTCTTGTCTCTTTTTGTCAGTCTTGTTAGAAGTTTATCAATTTTATTGATACTTTCAAAGAACTAACTCTGTTTCATTGATTTTTCTCTGTTGTCTGTTTTCAGTTTCACTGACTTCTGCTCATTATTATTTCCTTACTTCTCCTTTCTTTGCATATTTATTATTATTCTTTTGCTCGGTTCTTGAGGTGGGAGCTTAGATTGTTGATTTGAGACTTTTCCTCTTTATAATGTATCTAGTATTACACATTTCCCTCCTGCACTGCGTTAGCTGTATCCCACGAATTTTGATAGGTTGTATTCTCATTTTCATTCAGTTCAATATATTTATTTCCTTTGAGGCTTTCTCTTTGATTCATGCATTATTTAGAAGTGTATTGTCAAATTTCCAAATGTTTGGAGGTTTCCTCTTATCTTTCTGTTGTTGAATTCTAGTTTGACTCCGTTGTTGTTGTTGAACACACTTTTTATGATTTCAGCTCTTAAATTTGTTGACATTAGTTTTATGACCCTGGATGTGGTCTATCTTGGTACATGTTCTGTGGACTCTTGCAAAGCCCAGTGTCTTTTTTTCACCCCCAATATCTTTCAAGTAAATTTCTTTTTTGTCTAAACCAGCCAGTCAATGTCTGTGTCTTAGATCTAAAAACCCTAATACCCCTTTCCAGCGGCATTTGTTAATAGCCTTTATTGTAGCACTTGCTACACTATCCTCTGTCAACTCATGTTGATCTCCCCCACTACACTGTGAGCTTGAGGGCATAGACCTTGTGTCTTCTTTTTTTTGTCTAGTCTGGTACATGGTAAATAATTTATAGGAATTTGTTGAGTGAATGAATATGTTTTATTAATAGCTACTATTTTTAAAAAGTCTTTGGTAAACTTTGATCTAAGGAGATTTCATTCTTATCCTTTTGGTTATATGTATTCTCCTATCAGTCTTAATCTAAAAGCAGGGTGTTTTTGGTTCCACAGCTTGTGTTCAACAGGTATCTGACCCTGGAAACAGACTGTCAAGTCTATTGTATGATTGGAATGACATTTTATTTCAGCTTAATCATGCCATAGTTCAAGCACAGACATGTGGGAAGTTCCTTACTCATTCCACAAGACTTATTTCGCAACTCCTGCTATTTCCTTTATTTGAGGTTGACTTGTCCTCTTGTAGAAATGTTTCCACGGCAATACATTTCACAATGCACATCCTTGTCAGGGTGAGCAGAAGCTCTGCTGTGTGCCTGGAAGCAGTGTTTTTAGTCAGGAAGCATATGGTATTCCCTCAGCCTTTCCTGCGCTTAACTTTGGATTTCCTTATGGTTAACCTTTCAGTTGTTTTATCCTATTTAGCACAGGTGCTGGGTTAAAATGTACCTAAGGGATTTTGATGTATAATTTGTGCCATTATTGTAAGTGTTCAGGCTGTGGCTGGTGACCACTAGCAAAGTCGCTGTATACAGTAGATTGAATAGATATAGGAGACGTTACAGAGACGTGAGCTAAACATTCTGCCACTTGGCTCTATATCCTGTTTATCGCTAAAGTAGTTTGTGGTGACTACCTCTTTGTTGCTTTGGGGGATTTTCTTGTGCCTTTTACTGCAAGAAAAAGTAGAACTGAGTAAGCCTTTGGGGAAGGGCAGTGGGGAAAAGACTTTGAGTGATTTCCCTGACTTTCAGTTACGAGCATATTACATGGATTCATGTTTTTCCTCCTTTGGAACTAAGTTGGCTAGATTACACTTGAACATGGGAAGTCTTTTCTATATCTTCTCATACTTGGTTACTGCTCTTCTTTGCTACCTTTTGTTGTTGTTATTTCAGCTAGATGCCTTATTATATGGACATTCATTGAAAATATTTAAGAAAGGGGGAGATAAAAATAAAGCAAGATTTCAGAGAGGAAGGATATCATTTTAGTTGTGGTTAGTATTCCTTCATCTCATTTATAAATAACAAAGCTAGAGGAAAATACTTTGGAGAGATTTGTCTAGACTCCTATCAAGAAGAATGATGGAGAGCATTTTAGTGACAGTTCTCCATATACCAAGCTTCATTATTTTCTCCGTCGTCATCTGTTCAGAAGATGTATTAAACAGCATCCATTAAGCGTTTTTAATTCCCTGTAACATTTGGCCTTCCTGACAGGAGGTAGGTTAGTTAATCACAGGAACCTTAAATGTTCAGTTCGGTGAATTTTGACAATTTCATACATTCACGTAGCCACCACCCAAAATAGTGTGTGGTATAAATCTGTCACCCCTAGAAAGTTCCCTCATTCCCCTTTCCAGTTGGTTCTCTTTCCCCACCCCCTCACACCCTCTGCTCTAGGCAGCCACTTATTTTTATTATGATAGGTTAGTTTTGCCTATTCCATAACTTCATGTAAATCAAATCAAATGTTGTGTAACTTTTTTGTGCCTGGCTTCTTTCACTCAGCATAACACTTTTTAGACTCCTCCATGTTGCTTTGTCTATCAGGATTCATTCCTTTTTATTTCCATTGTATGAGAATGTACCAATTTATCCTGCTGATGGACATTTGGGTTGTTTCCAAATGTTTTTGAAGACATATTTTTTTTTCCCTTGGGTAAATAAATACCTCGGAATAGGATTGCTAGATCATAGGGTAGATCTGTGCTTAATGTTATAACAAACTGCCAAACACTTCTCCAAAATCATTGTACTATTTTATATTCCTCCCCTCATAGTGTGTGAGGGCATGAATATGGTGTATGAGGGTTCCATTTGGTTCATATCTTTGCCCACATTTGGTGTTGTCAGTCTTTCTTGTTTTAGTGGGTGTGAAATGGTGTCTCCTGTGGCTTTAATTTGCATTGCTCTGAAGACTAATAATCATGGCATCTTTTCATGTGCTTATTGGCCATTTGTATATCTTCTTTTGCGAAGTGTCACTTCCAGTCTAATTTTTTTTTTCTTCTCCCCAAATCCCCCGAGTACATAGTTGTATATTCCAGCTATAGGTCCTTCTGGTTGTGCTATGTGGGACACTGCCTCAGCATGGCTTGATGAGCCGTGCTAGGTCTGTGCCCAAGATCCAAACCTGCGAAACACTGGGCAGCCGAAGTGGAGCATGCAAACTTAACCACTCCGCCGTGGGGCCGGGCCCCCAGTCTCATTTTTTGTTGGGTTGTTCATCAGTTTTGTTGATTTGTAGTTCTTTATATATTCTAGTTATGGATGCTTTGTCAGATATAAATACTATTTTTAGTATTTTTCCCAATCTGTGTCTTGCCTCTTCACTTTTTTATGGTGTGTTTTGATGAGCAGAAATTTTAGATATTGATAAAATTGTTTCTTTTAGTTTTTTCTTTTATTGTTAGTGCTTTTTTCTCCTAAGAAATCTATCTATCCTAAGGTTGAGATGATTTCTCCTGTTTTTCTTGTATCTTTTAGGAACCTTATGGTTTTGGCTTTTATGTTTAGGTTTTGATCTTTCTTGAATTAATTTTTATATAGATACAGTCACTTTTTAGATTTTTTTAAACTATCATAAAAGTAATACTGGCTGTGGTTTAAAAAATTCAAACAATGCAGAAAGATATGGAATACAAAATGAAAGTTAATAGTTTGATGTTTCTCTTTTTTTAGTCCTCCTCTGTCCAATACAGTAATCACTAGCCATATATTGCTCTTGAGCATTGAAATGTGGTTAGTCCAATTTGAGATATGTTTTATGTGTAAAATACACGCCGCATTTTGAGTGCTTTGTAAGAAAAAAAATAAGCTATCTCAGTTTTTGTATGAATTTTATTATTGAAATGGTAGCATTTTTAATATATTGGGTTAAATAGAATAAATAATTAAAATTTATTTCACCTTTACATTCTTTAATATGGCTACTATAAAATTTAAAATTATATATGTGGGGGGCCAGCCCAGTGGCATAGTGGTTAAGTTTATATGCTCTGCTTTGGCAGCCCAGGGTTCACAGCATTTGGATCCCAGGTGCAGACCTACACCTTGCTCATCAAACCATGCTATGGCAGCACCCCACATACAAAATAGAGGCAGATTGGCACAGATGTTAGCTCAGAGCCAATCTCCCTCACCAAAAAGAAAAGAAAAAAATTATATATGTCTCTTTAATTTGTGGTTCTCATTATATTTCAATTGGACAACTCTGTTCTAGACCTTTTTCTAAGCGTCTGGTAATCTGTGTGTGGGATTTTTTTCCCCGCATATAAAAGGTGTTTGTATTTACATAAATGGAGTCATCTAATCCTGTTTTCCTGAAATTTTTCATTTTTGCTTAAAAATGCAAAAATATATATACTAACACATTTCATGTTAGTGCATGTAGGTTTATCTGATTTATCTGGTATTCTTGTTGATTGCTGCATAGTCTTCTATTTTCAATATTCTGTGATTTATAAAACCATGTCCCTATAGGGACATTTAGGTTGTTTATCATTTTGCTTTCTGATAAACAATGTGTTTGTAGAGACTGCTTCATATTGAGAAAGGTGATAAAATTCAGAGTTTTCTTCCCAAATAGAAATAGTTACAGGCCAGCCCCAGTGGCCTAGTGGCTAAGTTCAATGCGCTCCACTTTGGCAGCCCAGGTTTGGTTCCTGGGCATGGACATACACCACTCATCTGTCAATGGCTATGCTGTAGTGGCAGCTAACATACAAAAGAAAGAGGAAGATTGTCAGTGGATGTTAGCTCAGGGTGAATCTTCCTGAGCAAAAAAAAAAAGGAAAGAAAGAAAGAAATGGTTACTGTAGCTAGGATGGGTAAATTGTGGGGAGGTCAAGGCTTCTTTTGTAAAGAAGCAAATGGCTTCATAGTGGCCGGCCCCGTGGCTGAGTGGTTAGGTTTGCGTGCTCCGCTTTGGCGGCCCAGGGTCTCACCAGTTCAAATCCTAGGCGTGGACATGGCGTCGCTCGTCAAGCCATGTTGAGGTGGCGTCCTGCATGGCACAACTAGAAGGACCCACAACTAAAAATATACAACTATGTACCAGGGGACTTTGGGAGAAAAAGGAAAAAAAAATGGCTTTGTAGCTGTAATCAGAACAATCTTAGGGGGGGCAGACCCCTTAAATATAGTGTATTTCTCCTGCTGGAGTTCAAACTGTGCCTCTCTTGTTCATGATCAGTTAGAGTGAGTTTAGGCAGAATAGAGGGTCAAAGAAAAAGAACCCAGTGTTCTATGTCTTAGCTTAGGGGAGTTTTTAATGCTCATCGTGTGAAAATTCTTTGGGAAAGTTTGTGTCTTCTACTGCAGTTATTTTCCTTTTTTCAGAGCAAAACAACCTTTCTAACATTTATTAAACTTAGTATATGGCCAGTCATCTTGGAAGAAAGTGCCATAAGAGAACAAATCTGAGAGCCTTAGCAAGAATGAATGAGATGAAATTATTTAAATATACTTTGGTCAATTTAACATCTGTTTATGAGTGTTGAAATGGGTCATCATGTTATTTCCATAAATGTGGCGTGGGAAATGTGCCTTCTTTTCAATTAGCACATGTAACTGATAAATCCAGACCTTGAAGCACCTTTTAGAGGAAGGGAGCGAAGTGGACAGATGGGAACAGCTGCTCCAGTAGAGGTGTGTCAAGCAAATCATCACCATTTTATCTCCAGGCCAGACTTGTTTCAGTTCCTAAACTGGGAATTAAATCTATAATCTGATTCCATGCCTGGAAATTCCTTTAAAACAACGGGGTCATGAACTTTTTTCTTTATCTTACAGTTGGTAAAGTTAATTTCCGTTTTCAGTTAGCAGTTTGCCTTTGGAACTTTGGAACTAAAATGTTTCCTTGCTGAGGCTTTTATTGTCCCCTCCCTGACACATGTGTTTTGGTTTATTTAGGATTCAAACAGGCATTCGAAGGGTATGTGTGCGGGGGGTGGGGGAGAGTGTTCTTTTAACTGTGTCGGGGACATGGGTACCAGGAGGAAAAGTTAGCACTCTCGTGTTTAAAGATGACGGTTTTATTTTTCTTCCGTGAAACAAAACATAGAAGGAAAAGTTGAACGAACTTTGCAAGCAAATGAAAAAGTAGACTAACTTTCAGACCTTAAAGCCTGGATTGAGGTACAACTAGAGTACCTCTCTTAGATTTTCTGTTGATTCTTTCATGAAGAAGATATTTGATACTCAGAGCCTGGTCTGAGCTTTTTTTTTTAATTTCTAGTTCTTGCTGGATTCTGGAACCATTTTTCAGGCAGCTATATATTGCTTCCTTAGAGAACTGGAAAGTTCCACTGATCTGGATCCTTTGGCAGTAAGTTGACATTTTATTGAGGCCAGTCAGCGCTCCTTGCTGGAGTCTTGAAATTGTGGGTGTGTTCCTGCTGCCCAATGTTGAGTTATTTGTGAACAGATATGAAAACCATATACATCTGAATTTTGTTACCACTAGAATATGTTCACTTTTTCTTTTTATTTGGGAATTCTTAACTTTTGGTCAAACTCTTCAGATTAAGACCCTTCTTCTAGCCGTTATTTTGAGCCTCTTGTATTTTATAGTAGAGGCAAGAGAATGCCATCGTGCCTTCCAAAGAAGGAGGTAGAATATACTTACATGTACCTTTGACTTGGGCAGTCCTGCCTGCTTCAAACCCTAGTTTTACATAATTCTTTTTGCCATAAAATGGGGATCATAAATCCTGTCTCAGAACTGTTTTAAGAAGGAAGTGAGATAAAGTGTCTTAATACTGTTCCTGGCAAAGAAGGGCTCAATAAAAATTAGTTCTTGTTCCCTTTTTCCCTGTTAAACAAGATTGATCTTTACTTACTAGCTAATATTTGGACAAGAAATTATAAAATCATCAAGAAAAATAAGAAGAGTTAACAAATAAATGAAACTTAAAACTAATTAAAAACTTGTATAGGTGTAATCAATATTTTTATCCTCTTCCTACTAAATGGAACCTTTGAATTAGAGAAGAATACTCCCTGACTGACATTTCACTTGATTTTCTTTCTTTTGCTCATCCTAATGTATAACGAAACATCTGAGAGGGAAGACTCAGAAACAGAGGTTCTCCCTGTGAATGGTAGGCTCTATTAATGTTTTTATGTATTAGAATATGTGTCTGTATTCAGAAAAGAGCCTGAGTTAGCGGGATAGGAACTTCTCCACTACAGAGGGCGCTTAACTATAGGACTTAAAGATGGAGATATTAGTTAAAATAATTTTTTTTGAGTTTATAGAAATCTTATTTAGATTTCTTGATTTACTTTGACAGGACTTTTTGTTAATGTCCACAGTTTCATTTACTTACGATATCATTAATTAGCCAGTGTTTGATCATTTTACATATATATGTAGAGAGAGAGGTTATTAATTATGAAGTTGTGTATATTTCTACTGGCATTTAAGTTGTTTTCAGTTGTATCCTGTCCCGGAGGACATTTGACAGTGTCTGGAGATATTTGTGGCTATCATAACCTGGGGAGGGGCGGGTGGGGGGAGCTCCTGGCATCTAGTGGGTAAGAGCTAGGAATGCTACTCAGCATCCTGCAGTGCACAGGACAGCTCCCCGCAGCAAAGAATTGTTTGATTCAAAATGGCAGTACTGCCCAGGTTGAGAAATTCTGCATAGCACTACATTGAAGCCCATGTAAGCATTTGGCAGTTAGTTTTTTACTGAAATTGGCCTTTTTCTGCACCTGGCACGTTATATGCTCATATAGGACATATTTGTTGAATGAACAAAGGTAGGTCTCATCTTGAATTTTGTTGTAGGCAGCTCCTTTTGCAAATGAGCTGATTTCTGCAGATCTTTAATTTTGTTTAGTAAGATTTATGGACTGTTTTGTTGGTTTTTTCACTGTTTGTTATTATGAGTCTGGTGCCAAGTAAAGGCTCCTAAGTAATATAAATGAAGTATTTGATATAACCCTTATATTAAAGGTGTGTATAATATATGAAGCAGCAAAAAATATAAGATGGACTATATTTCAGTGCCAGGATGTACAGCATTACAAAGAGATAAAAATTTTAAGAGGAACCTCTGTCACGCACTCTCCACCACATTCATTACAATTGAATTAATTCTACCTGATTGACACAAGGACAGGGAACATCATATCTGTCTTTATATCAGTCTAGGACAGGGGTCCCAAACTGTAACATCTACTAGTCAATTGTTGCCACATGGAAACGGTACCAGATCTTAGGGTTTTTCCAGAGATGTTGGAGATCTGGACTTTATGTGAATTTGTGTGAATTTTTTTCTATTTTTTAAAAACAATGTGGGTCAAACAAAAGCAGGCCAGTTTGGAAACTCTGATCTGGCTCCTTAGCCAGTTCTTGAGACTCTGAATAATAGAGAATAGACTGACTTAGAGTAGAGACGAGACTGGTTCTTTTTCCCCATCCCAATCTCCTTTGTATCTGGTGGACAGATTTGCAATCATTTCTTTTCCAGTCTCTTCAGAAGAAACAAGTTGTGGGGACATATGCCTCTAGCAATAGTCTGTGTTTAGGATATTACCGAATAAATAAGCTAGCTACTGCAAAGCCTTGAGTCTAATTATATAGAGTAGTTAAAGCAGAAACTTTTAGCTAGCTAGACTTCTACATAGCAATATGAGCTTTAAGCTACTTTTATTATTTTTATTACTTATGTAAAAAAAATTTCTGGGGCTGGCCCAGGGGCACAATGGTTAAGTTTGCACGTTCTGCTTTGGCGGCCCGGGATTTGCTGGTTTGGATCCCAGATGCGGACCTACCCACTGCTTGTCAAGCCATGCTGTGGTAGGCGTCTCACATATAAAGTAGAGGAAGATGGGCCCAGATGTTAGCTCAGGGCGAGTCTTCCACAGCAAAAAGAGGAGGACTGGTGGCGCATGTTAGCTCAGGGCGAACCTTGCTCAAAAAGAAGAAAATTTCTCTGATGCCTAAAGAAATCAGTCTCATTTTACCTCTAAAAACTATACAAAGGAAAGGAGGACTGTATTTACTTTTGAATTTTGAGCACCTCATATTTATTTACATTATACTTACATTTCTGATTTGCCTATCTTAACCAAACCTTAAATTTGATACATTAGTTGATTGGCCACATAAGTATCTTGGTCTTTGTAAAGCAAAACCTTGATTGTGTAAATATTGGAACATTTTATTGCATTTTACTTTTACTTTGTGTAAATTATTGAAAAATGAAAAAATGAAAGTGCTGATACCAGTAATGAAATGTATAGGTCGCAGACTCATTTTTTTTAAAAATCTTTTTATTATGGAAAACTTTAAAAATATATTCAGAAGTATAGAGGGAGGAATAATGAATCCCTGTACACATCATCAAACTTCAACAATTACCAACATTTTGCCAAACTTGTTTTATGATAAGCCTTTTGTATGTGTTATCAAATTGAATGCTCAAAATAAATCTATGAGGTAGATATTAATATCCACTTTTAATTGTTTTTTCTTATGGAAAATTTCAAACAATAGTAGAGAATAGTATAATGAATTCCCATATGCACATTCCCAGCTTCAACACTTACCGAGTCCCATCTGTGTATCTGTGATAGCCCCGTCCACTTTACTGCCAGAATCCCCACTGAATATTTGGAAGCAAAACTTTAACATCATGTCATGTTAGCTGTAAATATCTCAATAGGTATCTCTAAAAAGTAAGTTTTCTTTTAGAAACAATTACCATTATTACATCTGAAAAATAATAATTCCTTGATATTGTCAAGTATTACACGCTCATATTTCCTTAATAGTATCATAAGTTTTGTTGTTTTGTTTTGTTTTGTTTTGTTTTCCACAAAGAACCTTGGGTTGATACCGAAGAGTGGAGTTGCTGGTTTGTATGGTAAATTTATGTTCAAAGAAATTTTAAGAAATTGCCAAATTGTTTTCCAAAGTGACTGCACCATTTTACATTCCCACCAGCAATGTAAGAGGGTTCCCATTTCTGCACTTTCTCACCAACACCTGTTATTGTTAGTCTTTTTGATCTAGTGGGTTTGTGGTGGTACCCTGTTGTATTTAATTTGCATTTCCCTAATGACTAATGATGTTGAGTATCTTTTCATGTGTGTACTAACCATTTGTATATCTTCTTTGATGAAATGTCTTTTAAAATTTTTTGCCTGTTTTTGAACAGGGTTATGGATTGTTTATCTTCTTATTGAGTTGAGATTTCCCCTCTCATTCTTCAGCTGCTCTGGCAGCCAAAGTCAATACTCTGTCTCCTAAGCTCTGAAGATGCAGTTTCTGCTTGAGTTCTAGCCATTTCTTGCACAGGAACTGAGGAGTGCCCACAGGCAGAGCAGTGTGTACAACTCAGCTCTCAGAGTTGTTGCCCTTCTGAGGGTTGACTGCAGTCCAGTTTCTGCCAGGTTTTGCTTGCTCTCTAGTGCCTTCATATGCTTGTTTTTCATGTTTGTTCAGAATTTATCATTGTTATCTAACTGTGGGAGAGTTAGTCCAAAAAAACTACTCCACCATTATCGTGTTATTCCATTTAAAAATAGCTTCTCTCTTTACTCTCACACCACAGGTATGTATTTAACCTTGCCGTTCAACTTCAGATACCACGGATATGTTATAATTACTTTTTGATTTGTGAGGTATTGGCTTGGAGTAACTCCATATGTTAATACACCAAAAGTTTGAGATCATGTGGAAAAACAACTAGCGAGTCACCATGGTAAAATTTGTGTTGTGTTGATGGCCAGATAATCCACAACACATTGTAGCCACAAATAAGTAACTTAGTTTTCTTCTCTTCCCCTGTCTACTTAAAACGCACTGTAAAACATCCACCAAAATGGTGCAATAGATGATCAGTAGGGTTAAAAATGAACAATCGATGTACGTTTATAAATGCTTGCATTAGTGGTTCTCAAGCTGTTTGCTCTTGATATCTACTCATATTTACTGTATTAGAAAATAAAACTGGGACCAGCCTGGTGGCACAGCAGTTAAGTTGGCACGTTCCACTTCGGCGGCCCGGGGTTCGCCGGTTCAGATCCAGGGTGTGGTCATGGCACCGCTTGGCAAGCCATGCTGTGGTAGGCATCCCACATATAAAGTAGAGGAAGATGGGCATGGGTGTTAGCTCAGGGCCAGTCTTCCTCAGCAAAAAGAGGTGGATTGGCGGCAGTTGTTAGCTCAGGGCTAATCTTCCTCAAAAAAAAAAAAAAAAAGGTAAAAAGAAAAGAAAACTAAGAAATTTAAAACATTTATTTTCAAATACATTCGTGCGCTGCATAATGACATTTGATCAAGAACGGACCACATATATGACAATGGTCCCATGAGATTAGTACCATCTAGCCTAGGTGTGTAAGGCTATACCAGCTAGTTTTGTATTTTTACACTCTGATATGCCCACAACAACAAAATCACCTAACGACGTATTTCTCAAAACATATCCCCGTTGTTAAGCAACATATGACTGTAGTAGTAAACTCATTGTATGTTAGTATAAATAGCATTTTTATGAAAAATAAATTTATTTCCAAAATAATTAAAGAATTTAGTTAGAAGGGTAGCATTGTTTTACATTTTTGCAAAACTCCTCAATATCTGTTTTAATAGAAGATAGCTGGGGGGCCGGCCTGGTGGCGCAGTGGTTAAGTGCACACATTCAGCCTCACTGGCCCGGGGTTCGCTGGTTTGGATCCTGGGTGTGGACATGGCACTGCTGGGCAAGCCATGCTGTGGTAGGCGTCCCACATATAAAGTAGAGGAAGATGGGCACAGATGTTAGCTCAGGGCCAGTCTTCCTCAGCAAAAAGAGGGGCATTGGCAGCACATATTAGCTCAGGGCTAATCTTCCTCAAAAAAAAAAAGAAAAGAAGATAGCCAGATTCTCCTATCTGCTTCACATGTTCCATAAGCCATCAGAGTGGTAATACCGTCACCTATCATGTAGCCTCTGGAAAACTCCACCATGCACTTGTGAGAGAATGAGAGAGAAAAAGCCACATATGTCTTAGTGTTGTCATGAAAATAGTTTTACTCTTCTCAGCTGCCTGAAGAGATCTCAGGGGTCCCTGAACCACACTGAGAACTGCAGGTTTGGTATATCTCTGGAGAGATAAGCAACTAATAACAGTATTTGTCTCAGGGGAGGGGCAGTTTGCTAGCTAGAAGACAGGAGAGAGAAGAAGGGAGGCTTATTTTCAAATACTTATGAATTTTGTGCCTTGTATGTATTAATTACCATTTTTAAAAAGATGGATTATTAAATAAAGCCCTTATCTTCCTTCTGGCAGAAAAGTGCTTAAAGTAATATTTGTTTTAAATTATCTAATTTTAGATAGAGGGGAGAAGAGCCTCCGGAGACACACCTCTCTCTAATCTAAGTTCAGTTCCCACTCTTATTATCTCTCATAGCCCCTTATTCTTTTCTTTTGTAGCACTTACCTCAATTTGTAATTACATAGGTTTTAGTGTATGTTTGACTTCTTTTTCCTCTCTTCTCCCCCACTAGACTGTTAGCTCCCTGAGGGCATGGATCAAGGCTGTTTGTTCACTGTTCTCAATTTAGTATTTGGCTCGTAGTAGTTTGTCAGTAAATATTTATTAAATGAATGAATGAGGATCTTTGGGGAACTCACGTCAATTTCCCATTTGTCAGTGCTGAGCAATTCTGGGCAGTTGCCAGAAGACAGATATCCTGCCCAAACACCATTTTTTCGTGGGTAAAAAGCTTCCTGCATTTGTTCTGGTTTCCCATAGATTGTGCACTAGATCAGCAATAAATATTAATAAGCAGTTTAGAAGATGAGTGTTGCAGGAGGGGCCCACAAAATGGTTCTTTTCTCCTCAAACTTTCATACATGAAATCTTTTGGCTGTTTTAAAGATTTCCTTCTCTGTCTCATTCTTTGATTTGCTGCGTTTTTCTCTAAATAAAATAAACATTTGAAAAAGACCTCCTCTGGATTTTACCAAACCTGACTCTAGTGCCAGAGTAAAGAGCATTACACTGGACTTCTTTGTGCCTGGATGAAGTTGCCCAAATGTTTCATCTGTTTTTTCGTAGTGGTTCTTTCAGTATTCTCAGCTCATTCACTGTGAGGTTGGCAAAGGCAAGCAGCTGGTTTCAGAGCCAGCAGTTTGCTTATATAGCCACAAGACCCTCCATTGCCACAAGATCTGCCATTGCCATAGTAACAAAACCTCAGCTGGAGCTCTTGCTGCAGCCATTGAGGTCCACTCAGAGGCCTCCTGCCCTGGCCTCTGATTCCATGTCGTGTTGTTGTTTAAAAAAATAATTAGCATCTTTTCTATATAAAATAACCGCACGGAACAGAAAGTTTGTAGTCATTAGTAGGAGGGCCCACAGTGAAATACAGTTTTATAGTAAGGTAGTTCTTCTCCCTCTTATAAGCAGGACTTTAACTAAAGTGTAGGAATGAAGAGCAGACAGTACTCTTCTGGAAGGTACCCTAGCTCACAGCTTGTGTTATAGATTGAGACTGGCTTTATTATTGTGCAACGTATTTTTTTGAGCTATGGTGAGCATATTTTCCAAACCAAAAATCATAGGCAGACCTGCTCTTTTATTTATTTATTTATTTTTGGATTTATTTACCAGAAAGGTCTTATAGTGGTATAAAAAATAAGTCAAATGTAGGTATACATTAAGGAGTAAAGTAAAAACGTTGGGACTGTCCAGGAACATCCAGAACCTAGTGTTGCCTTGCCTGGAAAGAAGACAAGAGGTTGACCCTTCAAAAGAGTGATATGCTGTATTTTAATTTCCACTTTACTGGTCTTTTCTGCACAGTCTTGATATTAGCACTCGTAGGGCTGCATCCTGGCCCTGTCTTTCTACCCAACATAGGATGCTACACCGTAGACTATAGGCAAAACCATTGGTCTATATGGAGACTTGTTTTCTAGTATGAAGGAGATTTTTTGCCTTAAACCCTGTGGGGCAGACAAGTAGAAACAGGAGAAGACAGCAGTGACCCGGGACTGTTCCATGTGACTCTCACCACCTAATTTGTGTAGGTCATACACTGTAGGAACTAGCAAGTGTTTGATGGCAGCAGAGTACCTCTAGAAGAGAATAACTTCATTGAATACCTGAGTTAGTTCTGAGTTTTTTCATCTTATACAAATAACTTCCGATAGGTATGGGAATTATTGGTCAAGAGGCTCTTTTGCTTGTTTTTGTTAGCCCTCACTTCCAGCCCAGGCCGTAGGTGTACACTGTGGAATAGGAGAAGGAAGAGAGCAAAGAAATAACAAAAGTTCTGAAAACAAATACAAGGAAGCCAGGGGAACCAAAGAGGAAACAGACGTGAGAAAGTCAGAAAGAAACTAGACAAGTAGAGAACATGTCTGTGTGTTCAGAGTTATTTTCTACGGTATATTTATGGAGAGTACAGGTGCCTTGGCATTCTATTGTGTATTGTAAAAGTTTGTTCATTCTTTAAGCTTTTTAAATCATTACTCCTTTCTAAGTTTTTGTAATATCTGACCTAACATTCTTTTTGAGATGAGATTTATAGTTCCTGCTGGACCTCTTCTCCCAAAGCAGCAAACTCTGTAATATTGATAACAGTTTCGTTCTGGGAAGAATTTATGGCGACCTGAATCTGTACCTTAAACCCACAATTTCACCTGTGAAAGTTTGTGTTACTGGGTGGTGGTTAGGTATTGTCAGTGTGTACAGGGCCATGCTTATACAATGAAGTCATAAGCCCCAAGACAGTGGGAACCCAGTCTGATTTGTTCACTCACTTCTGTGTCAGGCAGCACCTAGAACAGGTTGTGTTAAAAATAGGCACTCAACGGGAGGCCGGCCTGGTGACATAATGGTCAGCTTCCGGTGCTCCACTTTGGTGGTCCAGGTTTTGTGGGTTCAGATCTTGAGCACAGACCTACATATCACTCCTCAAGCTGTGTTGTGTCAGCGTTGCACATACAGAATAGAGGAGGATTGGCACAGATACTAGCTCGGCAACAATCTTCCTCAAGCAAAAAGAGGAGGAGTGGCAACGGATGTTAGCTCAGGGCCAGTCTTCCTCACAAAAAAAAGAAAAATAGGCACTCAATAAATATTTGTTGAATTAATGAATGGTTCTAGGAAGAAAATTGGGGAATGGATGGTATGTTTGAAAGGATAGCCAGAAATGTAACTTAAGACTTAAGAATTTGGATAATATTACTAGAGTCCATCTGGACAATCAACTGCTGTTCTTACTACTGCTTTGTAAAAAAAGAAGTGATATATGCAACTTTTTAACAGTTTGCCTGTAGCATTTCTGTGGTTTATTTAATAGTCAGTTATTAAATTTATCTATTGAAAATCAGTGTTCTTTAAATATTAAACATTGATTAAAATTTAACATGGCTTGTTCTTTTAAACACTTGAAACAACTAAACAGATAAAAAGTATTATAAATACAATTACTATGAAACTTATAACTGTCTGGTTTGGGGGTTAAACTGGTGGCTACTTTCCAGTTATCTTGATTTTTTGCAGTTAATAGAAAACTAGGAAGGGGGATGTTAATCAGCTACAGTGAGGTTATTGTCATATCTGCTGCTTTTGTCTTTACCGTATGCTCCCCTTAGGTGTTTGTGAGATGGAGGAAGAGGGCTTCTGTTCCTTTCCACGCAAAAAAAAAACCCAAAAAACATTTTAGACTCTTGGACATCCTATTTATATATGCTAAATTATTTTTACAAAATTGGTTTCTTTCAGTTAACCATAGTTATTTTCTTTCTGATGCTCAAATTGTCAGTCTGATTATCACTATTGTCTTTAACCTATTCTTTTGTCTTTTCAGCACAACTCTGACAGACTTAAAAGTGTTCTTGCTTTCTAGCAATGTTAGAAAGGACCAGAACAGTTTTGGTTATTTTCTTGCCCCAAGACACAAAGTCATCTCCCATCTGAGGAGTCCTGATTCTTTTTAATGGAGAGTGAGTCCCGCCTTATCCGCAGGGGATACATTCCAAGACCTCCAGTGGAGGCCTGAAACTGCGGATAGTACTGAACCCCGTGTACACTATATTTTCCTATACATACATGCCTGTGATAAAGTTTAATTTATAAATTAGACACAGTAAGAGATTAATAATAAAATAGAACAATTGTAGCAATATCGTTTAATAAAAGTTACTCAATCTTAGCAACGTCAGGATATGATTTTTTTTTTCTTTCCTTATTAAGTCAAGAACTTTCACCTTTTCACTTAAAGGAAGCACTTCACAGCTTCTCTTTGGCATATCCGAATTACCAGCATCACTACTCTTGCGCTTTGGGGCCATTATTAAATAAAATAAGGGTTACTTAAACACAAACACTGCAATACTATGACAGTCGATTTGATAACTGAGATGGCTACTAAGTGACTAGGGAGCAAGTAGCGTATAGTGTGTGGATAACGCCAGACAAAGGGATGATTCACTTCCTGGGCAGGATGGAGTAGGGCGGCACGAGACTTCATCATGCTACTCAGGACAGTGTGCAATTTAAAACTCACAGATTGTTTATTTCTGGAATTTCCCATTTAATATTTTTGGACTGAGGTTGACTGTGAGTAACTGAAACTGTGGAAAGCGAAACCCTGGATAAGGGGGGACTACCGCAGTATTAGAGATCAAAATCTGGCACAAGGGAGCTTATGAGTGGTAGTGACCAGCACAAGTACGGCTGTTGCTGTTAAACTAATTTTAGTGACAGAGCTTTGTTTTCCTATTCAGCATGAGATATTTCCTACCTACAAAAGACGTACATGTAATATATGTATAAGAGATACAAATAAAACAAACAGCCATACACTCAATACCCAGCTTAAGAAAGAAAACCTTACTAAGCTTCAGAAATTCCCTGTGTATCCTTCTGTATTGCATCCCCTTTCAACTCCAAAGAGGTAAGTAACCACCATCTTAATTTTTGTTTTTGTCATTCTTACTTTTCTTTAGGTTTTTTTTTTTTACTACTTATATGAGTACCCCTAAACAATCATTATTTAGTTTTTCTTGTTTTTGAACTTGAAATAATGATCTCTTACAGTGTACATTTTTCTTTGACTTGTTTTCATTTAGCCTTACTTTGAGATCCATATTGATGCAGTAGCTTTAGTTCATTCATATTCATCACTTTATTGTATTCCATGGTATGAATATGCCACAGTTTTTACGTTTTCCTATATTGTTTCCAGTTTTTTACTATTGGAAAAATATTGCTGCAAACATTCCCGTACATGGTTCCTTGTGCCCATGTGTAGAGGTTTCTCCAGGTCATTGTTTTGGGGAGTCTTTTTCATCATGACCCCAATGCGCACACATGTGCACTCACGCACACACTCATACACTCTCACTAACCTACACACACCACTGAAACAAAAATTTTACTACGCTTATGTATAATAAGGTAAAATGCAATACTTAGGTATAATGAAGTAAAAATACAACATTCTGTTCCATTGTCTTTCATTAAAATACTGGTTGTGACTCACTAAATTGATTTATGATCTATTGGGTTACAACCAGCAGTTTGAAAAACTACTGTAAGAATGAGTTTGCTAGGTCTAGAGTATGTTTAAATGTTAACCTAAGAAGATTAAGTCGATTTGTTTTTCAAAGTGGTTGAACCATTCTAGCAGCAAGTGAGAGTTCCTATTGCTCCAGTCCTTGGTGTAGGCAGACTTCAGTGTTGCCAGTCTCATGGGTATGAAATGGTATGTCCTGTAGTTTTAATTTGCATTTCCCTATTACTGATCAGATTATCTAGTGGAGAGACAGTTTTATCTACTATTAGAGTGCACTTTGATGTTCATCTGAATATAAAGTAGTTCATAAATTTTCTTAGATCTTGAGGCCTTTGAAACTCTGATGAAAATTAGGGACCTACTGACTAGAAAAATTACACATGCATGTACATAAATTCGACCTACAATTTCAGAGAGTTCTTGACCATTCTGGGACTTCAAAGGGAATGGATACCTGGTGAGAAGTTCCTAGGGACTCCCAGAAAGAGAGATGGCTCCACACCAACTCACCCCCTTCTCCCCAATCCTGAAACCTGTAAAAGTTTGATAGGGCTCACAGCTTTGTATTGGTGGCACAATTGGGTTGGTGTCCATCAAGGGGCCCCAACATATAGAGCGTTGTATGTATGGACAGTGTGTGCTAAAGATGAGTGACAGAGCAGAGATTATGAATTCAACTCAAGCCAAAAAATTGAAGCTGGAAGCTACTAATAAAAGACCTTAAGAGTGTCTAGAAGAAAGTGGGTGGGGTGCATGTTTTCTCTATATATAAGATGAAAGATTGAACCAGTTTTATTTAAGTCTTAATAGACAGGACAATCCAGTAGCCTTCAGGCCTTGGTGACACCTTAGTAACTGATAAGAGTTGCATGGACCCCACTTATATACAACATAATTTGTTCAAGTTACTGATACAGTTGATAGGTAAATATAATTCTACATGTGTAAATTGATCTTGAAAGAAAAATGGTTTATGCTTTCCTTATCTGCCAGTACCAGAGAAGTTTTTCAGCTCTATTTCCCCCAGGGCTTCTCTTATTTACCTAATGCCAGGATTTAGAAATTAGTCTCACTGCTTTGGCTCCAAGGAACTTTATTCACCACCCAGCCAACTGACTCAACACCCAGTCAGGGGTTGAGATTAATTAGATGCATTATTCTCTTTAGCGACATGTCCAGCTCTTCCCTGCCTTTCACCCCAAAGTTCCCAAGTCCATGAAATAAAGCTGTATTGTAGTAAAGGACCCTTGTGTTTACTTTCTGAAATGACCTCCTCCCGGAAGCCATCTTTTAATTTGATGTGATAAGAGGTATGTGTGGGTAAGTCAAAAACAGGTATTCCAAGTTATATTGGGAGATCAGCTTTGGAAAAGGGAGAAAGTATACATAATTCTGCCAGGTAGAAACCTAATTGTCTCTCAGCAGATCATTTTCAGCTTCCTTTGGAGAGTATCCATTAGCAATGCAAATGTGACATTTAATAGCACAATAAAAACATTGAAAACTTGAGATGGTACTTATGAAATACTGGCACTCAGAGAATTAGCTTTGGTCAAGTAGACAGCAAAGCACATCTCTCTTGGGCTAGAGGTTGTTATCCTTTTGTTCTGAATTCAAAACCAGTTTCTTTTAATTGTCCTGAATATGTGTCCAAATTTGTTTAGGGCTATTATCCCTGGAGAAAAGATAGGAAAATCTGACGGAAGTTGAGCCACTTGCCTTAGTGGAGGTGGTGATGGTCAGGGAAACTGCTTACAGGCTGTGAAGGCACGGAGTGTCAGGAAAGACTAGCTTAATGGTTTGGTAAACCCAAGGCGTGAGATTTGGTGGTTTTGTTGTTGTTCTGTCTTATTTTTTTCTTTTTAAGAGTCTTTAGGGAAAAAAATCAGTGCACAGAGTAACTAAAAATTCAACACTTGATCCACTTCACAGTATATCAGCCTCTGCAGAGCTTTGCTGTTTTGGAGACAGTGGTGTGGATTATTCCCTGTTAATAAGCATCTGGCACTTTTCCTTTTGGAAAAAAGAAACTTGTGTGCACACCACTCTACATAGGCAGTTCTCAAATTGTTTGTTCTTAGGATCCCCATACTCTTCAAAATTAGTGAGTGGGTTATAACTGTCAGTTATGGTATAAAAAATTAAAACTGAGAACAATGTAAAATATGTATTAATTCATTTTCAAATAATAATAATAAACCCATGACATGTTAATATAAATAAGTGACTATTTTCCAAAAAAATTAATGAGGACAGTCGTAGTATTATGATTTTATCTCTTTAATATCTAGCTTAGTAGAAGATAGTTGGATTCTCAGATCTGCTTCTCTGTTCAGTCTGTTTTGATATGTTATTTTGGTTGAATTACATGAAGAAAATCCAGCCTCATATACTTATGTAGTTGGAAAAGGAAGGAGTATTTTAATAGCTATTTAGATAATTTTGCATTTCATTCTGTGATACTACACTAAAATATGAATGGTGGTAGTTTTTTAAAGTTCAGTTGCAATGTGGAATCTGAAACCTTACTGATAAACTTTTTTGTGTGTGTGAGGAAGATTGTCCCTGAGCCAACATTTCATGCCGATCTTCCTCTATTTTGTATGTGAGTCTCTGCCACAGCATGGCTTGATGAGTGGTGAAGGTGCACGCCCAGGATCCAAACTCGTGACCCTAACCACTACGCCACCGGGCCAGCCCAAAAAGATTTTACTGTAATAGTACAAAAAGTTTATTGGGGGCTGGGCCAATGGCATAGAGGTTAGGGTCTCATGCTCCACTTCGGTGGCCTGTGGTTCATGGGTTCGGATCCCAGGCGTGAACCTTTACCACTCATGAAGCCATGCTGTGGCAGAGACCCACATACAAAATAAAGGAAGATCGGCACGAAATGTTGGCTCAGGGACAATCTTCCTCACAAAAAGAAATCTTTGGTCTTGCACTTTGAATGAGTTTTTTTTTTTTTACCATTATACATGATTTGTAACACCATGCATTAGGCATTTGAAAAGTACTAGTTCACTGGGTTATACAGATCTGCTAATGTTGACTAATTTCATTAACAAGTCATTCATTAATACCACTGCCAATCTCATCAGAAAGTCTTTAAGTGCTGGGAAGCTGTCCAACTCACAGTGGTAGATATAAGTTTTTCAAAATTCTAAAGCTCAAAATTTATCATTGGCAGCAGATACTGTCAGTTGTTCTCCTTGAAGTGATAGGCCATTCATTTTTCAGAAATGAGAAAATGTCCACCAAGTACCCAAGTATGAATAACCATAATTAATCTGGAAAAAGCAGATTATTTAGCTTCCAACTCAGTTGCACAAATGCTTTTCCTGTAGACCACCACTCTTGGCAGGAGAGCTTTATGCTTCCATTTTATAAAATAGAATATTAAAAATACACCTAATTAAGTATTAAGATTTAATAAATTAATAACCTCATTTTTAATAAAATTGTATTTAAATACAATTATAATTATGGTATGTAAAATATTTATTTTACTTAATTTTTACTGCCTTGTTCTTTTTATAAAAATAAAGTTCCTATTTTAGAATAATTTTATATTGAATAATCTAAATAGATTATTATTTCAGAAAAGTTGCTAAAATGATGCAGAGAGTTTCCGTGTACTCTTCACCCAGCTTCTCCTAATGTTAACATCTTACATGATCATAGCACATTTGTCAAAATTAAGAGATTAATTGGGGCTGGCCTGGTGGCACAGTGGTTAAATGTGCATCACACGTTCTGCTTAGGCAGCCTGGGCTTCGCAGGTTTGGATCCCAGGTGCGGACATGGCACCGCTTGGCAAGCTATGCTGTGGTAGGCGTCCCACATATAAAATAGAGGGAGATGGGCATGGATGTTAGCTCAGGGCTAGTCTTCCTCAGCAAAAAGAGGCGGATTGGCAGCAGATGTTAGCTCAGGGCTAATCTTCCTCAAAAAAAAAAAAATTAAGAGATTAACATTGGGACAGTACTATTAACCAAATTCTAGACTTCATTGTGGTTTTCCCATGAGTGTCCTTTTGCTGTTCCAGGATCCAGTCTAGAATACCCCATTGCGTTTAGGCAGCAATTTTTAAACAGCACTTCCTCCCTTTCCCCACCAGATTTAAGAAAATAAAATTTTAGATTTATAGAAGAGTTGCAAAGATAGAACACAGTGCCTTGTACCCTTAACCCAGCTTCCCTAACATGAACATCTTGCATAACCACAGTGCATTTGTCCGAACTAATAGATCAGTGAGGCTACCACGTTTTTATACCATCATGAGGACACCTCCCTTGGAGACATGTCTTAGATTTTTCAGAACCTCCATATTTGAGAGTCTCACGCATGATTCAGACTTGGAGTCAGGCACACCAGGGCTTTGTATCCCGCCCCAGCCATGTCCTACTGTGTGACTTCCCTGAGCCTCAGCCTCTGCTGAATGGCTCCTCTAATCACAAATGGGCAAGTTTAGTGCTGGTGGCAGGCACTCAGCACACTGCTGCTTCGTTCTTAGTGGAACTGGCTTTTTTTCTTTCTTTCACTCTTTCTCACAATGAAAAATACTTCCGGTAACGTCTTGTGCTAGAGGTACAGAGGAGAAAGAAAAAGGTATCTGTCCTTTGTCAAAGGACTCAAATCCTAGTGTGAAAGAGAAATCCCCTACAACTGACTCTAAAACAAGTTGTTCTTAATTGTTGATCTGAAGCAGTCATCTCTACCCCACTTAAAGAATCATTTGGCTTGTGTACATCCCCGTCTGCTCTTCTTCACAGATCACCACAAGTCACTGCAAGGTTTCCACAAATCCTCACATTAGAGTGGCTCTTAAAGACAAATAGTTGACGTTTCTTTGTGGGCCAGTGTGTCCTCTCCCCAGCTCTGCTAGACGTTGTACCACCCTTTCGGTAATGGTAGCAGTAATGGCCTGGCACTATTCTTCCAACAAGTCTCAGGAGAGAGTGGTAATAGTTATCATTTAGTGAACACCTACCATGGCTGCTTAATGTACATCATCTCTAATCCTACAAAATAGTTTTATCCCCATTTTACAGATAAAGAAACAGGTTTAGATAGGTTTGTTAATTTGCCCAAAGTAATAAAGAGACAGAACCCAGGTTCACACCCAGGTTTGCTGACTCTAAAGCTTGGTCTCCTTCCACTGTATCATGATGCTTTTCCAAGGAGACGAAAGCCAGGAAGCAAAGACATAGACCATAGACACGTTGCTAGTTACTTGCCATTCCTGCTATAAGTGATAATTTTCCCTTTGGACATTTGCCCTTTCAGTCTTCTAAGTGAACGGCTTTCATTCTGTGTGGACTGTAAATATCCTTTGAGAAACAGGAGTTGCATGAAGGTTGTGATCCACATGTAACTTTTCTTACATATTTAAATATACTCCCAGTGAAAGCCACTTAGTTCATTAAAGTAAGCAAGCTTATTTTTGTGTTAACTTTCTGTATTACTTTCAGTAAAAAAAAATCTTTTATAGTATTGGTATCAGGTAAACACCTATTTCACTAGAGACATAATAGGTATAGTTAAGGTTCTTAGAATGGATCTTTATGGTAGTTTCTGTGGAAATTCTTCTTTAAAACATAAAAAGTAATTACAGCAGAGGGTATAAGCATTCCACTTCAAATACAAAAGTCTTTTCTATTCCCAGAAAAAGGCATAGAACAGAGATTCAGTAAAATGATTAAAAGCTTTAAAATGATAAAAGGGATTTAAAAACGTTAAGATTTTTTATTATTATTATTATTTCTCTAATATCATGGTCCATTTCTTTTTCTTTTTTTACTCACCTTCAATAATTAATTATTAGTGCCCAGTCTTATTTCATCTGTACTTCTACCTAGTCTCACCATATTATTTTGAAGCAAATCCCATATCTATAGTTTTATTTATTTAATTTTTTTATTTTTAAGATTTTATTTTTCCTTTTTCTCCCCAAAGCCCCCTGGTACACAGCTGTATATTTTTAGTTGTGGGTCCTTCTAGTTGTGGCATGTGGGACGCCACCTCAGCATGGTTTGATGAGCGGTGCCATGTCCGCACCCAGGATCCAAACCGGCGAAACCCCGGGCCGCTGAAGCAGAGCGGGCAAACTTAACTACTCAGCCATGGGGCCAGCCCCAAGTTTTTGTTTTTATTTTGGGGGGAAGATTAGCCATGAGCTGACATCTGCTGCCAACCCACCTCTCGTGCCCATCTTCCTCTACTTTATATGTGGGATGCCTGTGTGACTTGCCAAGCGGTGCCATGTCCACACCCTGGATCCGAACCAGCAAACCCTGGGCCACCGAAGCAGAATGTGTGCACTTAACCGCTGTGCCACGAGGCTGGCCCCACAGTTTTACTCATAAATATTTTAATACATTATCTCTAAAAGAAAAATATTTACCCATAAACTTTTCTATATGTATCACCTCCTTTTAAACATAGCCACAATACCACATCACACCTGAAAAAAAATTGTTTTCATAATATTACCAAATATCCAGTCATTGTTTAAATATCCAGTTTGTCTCATATGTTTGGTTATTTGTTACAGTTTGTTTGAATCAGGATCCAGTAAGGTCCAGACAGTAATCAGTTGATATATCACTTAGTCCGTTTTCATCTTTAGATTTCCACTTCATCTCTTTTATTTTGTTTTTATTTGAAATGTATTTGTTGAAGAAACTAAGTTAGTTGTCCTGTAGAGTTTCCCACATCCTAGATTTTGCTGGTTACATCTCTATAGTAGAGTTTAACATGTTCCTCTGGTCTCTGTGTTTCCTGTAAATAGGTAGATGGCTCTGAAGACTTGATCAGGTTCCAATTATGTATGTATACAATTTTTACAGTCATACATCACTTAACAGTGGGGATATGTTCTGAGAATTGCGTCCTTAGGCAACGTCTTCATTGTGCAGACATCAT
This sequence comes from Equus caballus, assembly GCF_041296265.1. Taxonomy (NCBI): domain Eukaryota; kingdom Metazoa; phylum Chordata; class Mammalia; order Perissodactyla; family Equidae; genus Equus; species Equus caballus. The sequence goes on along the minus strand of NC_091686.1, from coordinate 24,270,340 downwards.
GGAGTGCACTTGTGCAAACCTAGGTGGTATAGCCTACTACAAACCTAGGCTCTGTGTTACTAATTTTATGGGACCACTGTTGTATATGTGGTGTGTCATTGACTGAAATGTCATGATTTTATCTTCAAGACTGTATCAGAGTGATGTGCTGTTAGGAGATACATAATGTCTGGTTTTTTCTTTTTGTGATGTTGGGTGTTATTGATGATCCTGATACCAAACTTTGCGATCTCAAGCTCAGGTGCCCAGTGCACTGACAAGCCAATCACTGAGACACCGGGTGCTTGGAAATGGAGAAAAGTTTATTCATGGCCAAAACAAGAAGGTGGGAGGATAGGTTTTCTCAAATCTACCTTAACAAAAGAAGAAAGCAGGGAGTCTTTATAGCCCTAAAGGGCTGGGGAGGAGAAGTTTTAGAGAAACAAAGGGGAAATCTGTGTTTCTTTCATTCCAGGTAAGCTCTTGGGCAGTCAGACTTCTGGGCGTCAATGCTGCTAGGGGCTCCTGGTCTGGTGATCTCAGCTTCCTTAAAGGCATCCTTTTTCTTCCGCAAAACAAGCTCATAAATCCTTGTGACCCTCAGGTTAAACAAGAAAACAGCAAATTAACAAGATTAACTTTTCATCTGTGTCTGTGTTGGGAACAAGGTCAAGGGTAATCATGTTCTTGTTAAGTATTTACAGTCACCCTCAGTTACCCGCCTTCAGTCCTAGATCTGTTTGTGGTTGCAAAATGGTGGTTGTCTTAGTCCCATCTGAGCTGCTGTAACAGATTACCATTATAAACAACAGAAATTGATTTCTCATGGAGGCTGAGAAGTCCAAGATCAAAGCAGGGGCAGATTCTGTGTCTGGTGAGAGCCTGCTTTCTGGTTCATGTTCTCACTGTCCTCACATGGCAGGAGGAGCAAGGGAGTTCTCTAGGGTCTCTTTTTAAAGCGTGCTAATCTCATTCATGAGGGCTTTCCCCTCATGACCTAATCACCTCGCAACAGCTTCATCTCCAGGGCTGGCCCGTGGCCAGTGGTTAAGTTCTTGTGCTCTTATTTGATGGCCCAGGGTTTGCCAGTTTGGATCCTGGGTGCAGACCTAGATACTGCTCATCAAGCCACGCTGTGGTGGCATCCCACATAGAAAAACTAGAATGACCTACAACTAGGATATACAACTGTGTAGCAGGGCTTTGGGGAGAAAAAAAAAAAAGAAGAGGAAGATTGGCAACAGATGTTAGCTCAGGGCCACTCTAAAAGAAAAAAAAGCCCCATCTCTAAATACCATCACATTGGGATGAGCTTTCAGCATGAATTTTGGGGGGACACAAACTTTCACTCTATAGCATTGACAGTTCTAATTCTGTCATCTCTTCTTCGTTTGTTAGCTGTAATACTTCTATAAATATAATTTAATATATTTGCCTCCCAAATCTTACAGGACCCCAGGATAAATGCATGATTCTTCCTTTTTATTTGTCTGTTTTCAAAATGAGTTGGTTCACTAAAGTGTTCCAATAGTAACCAATTAGTATTTGTTATTATGAACTCATGAATTTAAACATTTGATGTTTCAGTCCATTGCAGTCATTATCCTTATTGATTCTTATATTGTTTCATCTGGTTAATAAGTACTTCTTCAGGTAGTTTCACAAGTCCTTTTGACAGTGACCCAGTAGTCTTTGATAGCTTTCATGTCGTCTGGACAGAATATCCCAGGCCCATTTTGTACATCTCCTGCCCCAGACCTGGCATCCAGTTGTCTGACCTAGGAGCGGTGGTGCCTTTTAGTGGGAATCTTTATTTCAGGACACTAGGGATAAGCAGTGCTAATTGCTACTGAGTTGGTCATTGTCCCAAGGCCTTTTCAGTACACAAAAAGAAGAATTTTGTTTTGTTATATTTCCTTACTCTGAAGGCAATACTGCTACTTCCAAATCAAATTTAGGATTCTCAGGTTATCTTAAATCTGAAGCTTCTATCTTCCTAAACTAAGAACAAAAACCAGGAATGATAGAATATCACATAAGTACCTATTTGCTTTGTTTCAGAATATACATACAAAAGTCTCAGAATGACAATACTGACACTGCCACCACTGAGTGTGATCAGTACAAAAGGTTTAAATTGGGTCGTTTTGTTTTTGCAGTTCTTTTTATCCCTAGGGCAAATTTCAGGAGAAATGCATAGTGAAATTACTGTGTTCTAAAGTCACGTGGAATAGTTTGCCTTTTTATAGTAATGCCACCAGTTGGATGCATATTAGGTTCATTTGTTTTATTTTATTTTTTGTTTTCAGGGATTGCTTTTGTTTCTACTTAAATTTTAGTTTGTACTTCTGCAAAATCTATAAAACTAACAAATTTTCAAGTAAGTTTGGCTTCTGTCTGTATTCCCTCCACCTATTCTCTCTTTATACCATAAATAATCTTTTTTAAAGGTTGATCCTTCCATTAAAAAAAGATGCATTTATCTCCCTTTACTTAGATTAACAATAGTACACTGTATACAATTTTCTCTGCCTTGGTTTTTTTCACTTAATATATCCTGGAGGTCAGTTGACATTAGTACTTAGTTGCCTCATTCTTTTTTTTTTTCCCCTGATACAAGGTAGTGTTTCATTGTATGAGTATACCAGAGTTTATTCAGTTAGTTTTCTTTGATAAACATTTGGGCTGTTTCTAGTCTTTTGTTATTATAAAGAATTTTGCAATGAATAGTCTTATGCCTATGTGTTTTTATGGTTTATGGCAGGGATTTCAATGTGATTGAAGGCTATTCTTAAGTCGTATCCAATTAAATGTCTGCAATAATTTTAAAATAACAACAATATTTAATTTAAAAGAGTTTGCAGTACATAATTATTCATTAGGGAAATGCAAATCAAACCACACTGAGATACCACTTTACACCCACTAGGATGGCTATAATCAAGAAGATGGAAATAGCAAGTGTTTGTGAGAGTGTGGAGAAATTGAAACCCTCATATGTTGCTGGTGCGATGTAAAATGGTATAGCTGCTTTGGAAAAGAATTTAGCAGTTCTTAAAAAGGCAAACACAGATTTACCGTATGACCCAACAATTCTACTCCCAGATATATACCCAAGAAAAATTAAAACATATGTCCACACAAAAGCTTGTACACAAATGTTCATAACAGCATGATTCATAGCCAAAAAGTAGAAACAGCCCAATGTCTATCGGCTGATGCATGGATAAACAAAATGTTGTACATCCATTCTGGAGTGTTTTCCAATACCAGCAGCTACTACTCTCCTTCTCTGGAATTCAATTCAATTCTGGCATTCACTACCCGGCGTTAGTGTGTACCCCACAGCTTAAGGGCTCAGTCCCACACGACTGCGCCCCACTTCAGATGCCAGTCACAAGGCCTGGGCCACCCTTACTTCTGACAACTAACTATAAATCAGGGGTTCCATGGCCGCCTCCTAAGGTTCCATAATTTGCCAAAATGGCTCACGGAACTCAGCGAGGCACTTTACTTAAGTTTATCACTTTATTGTAAAGAATACAACTCAGGAACAGCCAAATGGAAGAGATGCATGGGCAAGGTATTAGGGAGAGTGCACACAGAGCTTTCATGCCATCTCCAGGTCCACCACCCTCCCAGCACCTGGATGTGTTTACTAACCTAGAAGTTCAGAACATCTCCCTGTTCTAGAGTTTTTATAGAGCTTAATCTCCTGTGAATCCCCTCACCCACCCTTCTTGGAGGTCAATGGATGAGGTTAAATGTTCCCACCCTCTAATAATTTGGTCTTTCTGGTTACCAGCTCCATCCTGAGGCTATCTAGGGGCCCCACCCGAAGCTACCTCATTAGCATAAAATCCCAGTGTGATCCAAAGGAGTTCTTATGAATAACAAAAGATGCTCCTACCACCCAGAAAATTCCATGGGTTTTAGGAGCTGTCTCCCAGGAACTGGGGACAAAGACCAAATATATTTCTTTTTATTCCGCATCCATATAGTTCATTATTCTGTTGTGGAAAAAAAAAAAAAAGGAATGAAGTACGCTCAAGAAATTAGAGATAAGAGGGAACTTCCTCAACCTGATAGGAGGGCATGAATGAAAAACCAAACCACAGCTATCATACTTAATCATGAAACACTGGATCCTTTTCCCCTGTGGGGACTGGAATTGGCCACCCCAAGATATGTCTCTTTGGCATGAGGATTATTTGAGGCTGATTGCTTTTGATAAACTGGGACAGGGAAGGAGGCTCTGAGGAGTGGAACTTGCTTGCCCTTTGTTAGGAGACATTTACATTGTAAAGGAACTCTCCATCTGTAAAGGTGCCTCCCTCTCTGTACCAGGAAGAAGAAAGGAGATGACCTTGTCTCTAGAAACCTCTTAATCAATGGGGAAGGCAAGGACTTAAATCTGCATTTGTTTATTGTGCTTGTCTGGTAACCTCCTGTAACTGACTTCCCTCCCCCTCCCAACATTGGCGTTTCTTTAAGGATTAAGCATCTTTCCTTAGGCTAGGAACTGATTGCTGCACTCATCTGTGACCACCCACCTCAAGACAATAGACTTGCCTCCTGCTACGCCCACTGAGATAGCAGACCACTATCTGCTGTGTCCATCAGGCGCTGTGCAGGGCAATCTTGTGACTGTTGTGGGAGGGACATTTCAATCATGTGTGAAATATCCTGTTTGGGGGCATATAACCACTCTGTGCACCCCACTTCTTCAGTGCCCTTTCTTCCTTCGGGAATTAAGGCCCTGGGCCATGGTTCCTCATAAAGCTTTGTTTAATTTTCTCTTGCTATTCTGTCTCATGTGAATTTAATTCGTTCTCTGGCCAGAGGAACCCACATTAGGTAGAGGAAAAGTCTTCCCCCCTGCACCCCTAAGATAGGAACAAAACAAGGATGTCCCCTTGGGGTCAGCCCTGTGGCATAGTGGTTAAAGTTCCATGTGCTGCACTTTGGTGGCCTGTGCCTGGGTTCATGGGTTTGAATTCCAGGTGCAGACCTACTCCCCTCAGCCATGCTGTAGTGGTGACCCATATACAAAATAGAGGGAGATTGGCCTAGATGTTAGTTCAGGGCTAAGCTTCCTGGAGCAAAAAACAGGCAGACTTGTAACAGACGTTAGCTTAGGGCAAATCTTCCTCACCAAAAAAAAACAAAAAAGTAAGAGGATGTCCTCTCATGCCAGTTTTGTTCAGCGTTGTGCTAGAGGTTCTAGCCACAGCAGTGAGACAAGAAAATGAAATAAGAGGCATCCAAATTGGAAAGGAAGTTAAACTATCTCCATTCACAGGTAACATGATCTTGTATATAGAAAATCTTGGGGCCAGCCCCATGGCCAAGTGGTTAAGTTCACGTGCTCTGCTTCCGTGGCCCAGGGTTTCGCAGGTTTGAATCCTGGGCGTGGACATGGCACAGCTCATCAGGCCATGCTGAGGTGGCATCCCACATGCCACAACTAGAAGGCCCCACAACTGAAAATACACAACTGTGTACTGGGGGGACTTTGGGAAAAAAAGGAAAAATAAAATCTTGGAAAAAAAGAAAATCTTAAGCAATCCTCTAAAAAACTATGAGAACTAATAAACAAGTTCAGCAAGGCAGGATGCAAGGTCAGTATACAAAAATCAGTTATATTTCAATAAACCAGCAGTGAATGATCCAAAACTGAAATTGAAAATTCCATTTTAAAAAGCATCAAAAAGAATAAAATAGGAACAAATTTAACAAAGATGTTTTAAGACCTGTATGCTCAAATCTATAAAATACTATTGAAAGAATTAAACATCTAAATAAATGGAAAGACGTCCATGTTCATGAATTGGAAGACTTAATATTGTTAAGACGGCAGTGTTCCCAAAATTGATCCACAGATCCGATGTAATTCCTATCAGAATCTCAGCTGGCTTCTTTGTAGAAATAGATAAGCTGATTCTAAAAATCCTGTGGAAACTCAAGAGACCCAGAATAACCAAAAAAGTTTTGAAAAAGAACAAAATTGGATCCCAACTTCAACTTAGTACAAAGCTACAATATTCAAGACAGTGTGGTACTGGCATAATGATAGACATATGGATCAGTAGAATTGAATTGAGAGTTCAGAAATGCATCCTCACATTTATGGTCAATTAATTTTTGAACAGGATGCCAAGACAATTGGGGAAAGTTTAGTCTTTTCAATAAATGGTACTAGGACAAGTGGGTAGCACTTGTCCGCACAAATACATGTTCGTAGCAGCCTTTTTCATAGTAGCCAAAGAGTAGAAACAATCCAGATGTCTATCAACTGACGAGTAGATAAATAAAATGTGGTATAAAATCCATACAAGGGAATATTATTTGGCCATGAGAATGAGTAAGGTACTGATTGATCCTAAAACATAGATGAACCTTAGAAACCTTGTGCTAAGTGAAAGAGGCCAGGCACAAAGCCACATATTGTGTGATTCATGTTTATATGAAGTGTCAAAAATAAACAAATCAATAGAGAGAGGAAGAAGATTAGTGATTGTCCGGGGCTGGGGAGAATCGCAAATGGCAAGTGATTGCTAATGGTACAGGGTTTTTTGAGGGAGAGAGAGGGACGATGGAAATGTTTTAGAATTAGATAGTAGTGATGGTTATACAACTTTATGGCCATACTAATAACCACCGAAATGTAGTTTAAAAGAGTGCATTTTATAATATGCAAATTATATCTCAATACAACAAAAAGAGCTTGCAGTAAATTCTTGCCTCAGTAAAGTTTGATTTAAGATAAACCAAAAGGGGAAAAAATAACTTGCAGTTTACTTCAGTTTTCCAATTTTTCATGTTAAATGAACATTTCTTTCCCGTTCAAGACAAGACAATGACCACCAAAGCAGAGCCCAAGAAATTTTGGGCTTGGGGCTTAAATTTATTTTTTGTTGTTTTTTAATTTTTATTTTGAAATAATTTTAGATTTTTGAAGGAGTTTTAAAAATAATACGGAAAGTTCCCATGAGCCCTTCATCCATCTTCCTCTAATGTTAGAGCATCTTACATAACCCTGGTATATTTGTCCAAAGTAAGAAATTAACATCGGTACAATGCTCTTAACTAAACAGCAGACTTTATTCGGATTTCACCAGTTTTCCTACTAATATTAGTCTTTCTGTGTTCAGGATGCAAACCAGCATTTCACCTTGCAGTTAGTTGTCATGTCTCAATAGTGCCCTCCAATCTGCGACAATTTCTCAGTCTTTATTTTTCATTCGACGCTTTTGACAAGTACCGGTCGGAATGTCTTTCCTTTTGAGTTTGCCTCATGATTTCTCATGATAAGTCTGGTATTATGGATGTTTGTAAAGACTGCCAGAGAGATGACAGGCCCTTCTTACTGCATGTGCTATCGACATATTCTGGTGCTGTTAACCTTGATCATTTGGTTAAGCTGCATTGTGCCAGGTTTCTCCACCATAAACTTACTATTTTTTCCCTTTAAATTGATCTTTTTTAATTGCTTCGTTTTTCAGGTTTTTTTCAGGTCACTTTGGATTAGTGTTCTCTTGGTATTAGTAAAGGAATGTTGACACTTGTTACTGAACTTGAGCTCCCAGAATGCATTGTTGCACCACCCACTCAATTGCTGTTACATGGGAAAAATAGATGAGACTGTCTGTGTTTTCCCAAGGAAAGCTACATCACTTTTCGGGGGTCGGGTGGGGAAGTCCTGATGACTGTCAGGATTTCCAGGTCTTTATTAGGCAACAACATACTACCTCAGAGGAGAGGAATGGAGCAGGGTTATTTCCAGAGTTTGGATGGCATACCCATCTTTTTTGTAGGGAGTGTTGACTTAATTTTTTGAGTGGAAGTTTTTAGAACTATCTTAGAAAATCAAAGTATGCACAATGTAGGATATCTAGAAATTTAGTGGTTTATTCTTGTTTCTTTCACCCTGTCCATCTAGCACTATGTGCAGTAGAGCTTTTGCTCCCAGAGAACTTTGGTAAATTAACATTCCTGGTCCTTGGTCTACTTCATTTATGTTTCACCAGGAGTTTTTATGTCACAATCCAGGCCTAATCTCACCACCTTTCTGTTGTTAACACTAGATGGGTACTAGTAAGCACTGTGTGTCCAGCAGGTTTTAACCAAGGTGGGTTCTCATGGGAGATGTATTGTGAACACTGACATTTACATTTGAGCCATCATTCCTTGTTGTTCACACTACCATCCGATTCTATTATTTTTTCTTAAAGGACATTCAGATTTCTTCCTGGGTAGAGACCTGGAAGCCTCCAGACCTCATCTCAAGAAGACCTTGGTTATTCCCTGGCACAGTCTCAATGCAGTCGCTGATACTTGACCAGCTCTTGTGGCAGCTGGCACCGACTTAAGACCAAACAACACGAGTCTTAAAAAGATAACATTTCCAAAGATTTTAAAGTTCACTCAGTTACTTTCCTTACAGTTTCCACATTGGTCTACCTCAAACCAGTCACAACAGGAAAACAAATGATGTTGATCTTTTACCAAACTGTCTCATAGCTTTTGGGGACATTCTTTCTAAAAGGTGTTGTTTCTTGACTGTAGGGATCATTATCTCAGTTTAAAAATTTATTTTGAGCAGTCTTTCATTCAAATTTCCTTCTTTTTTTTTTTTGCTTTTCTTCCTATGGGAATACACTTCTATAAAACATCTGAACTTGAACTATAATGTGGTTGCTTGGTCATGAATTATACCATTATTTTATAGATATTTTTCTAATGAGCATACTTTCCATGATTTTGTTTTCTAAACCAATTAAAGTGGTTTAACTCCTGATTCCTTTGTGTCCTTTTCTCTCTCTCTTTTTGTCTTTTGTGAGGAAGATTGGCCCTGAGCTAACATCAGTTGCCAGTCTTCCTCCTTTTGCTTGAGGAAGATGGTCCCTGAGCTAACGTCCATGCCAGTCTTCCTCTACTCTGTATATGGATGCTGCCACAGCATGGCTTGATGAGCAGTGTATAGGTCTGCACCTGGGATCCAAACCTGCAAACCTGGGATCCGCTGCTGAAGTGGAGGGTGTGAACTTAACCACTATGCCACCGGGCCAGCCCGTCCTTTGTTTTCTTATTTAGGTGAAATTTGCGTAACACAAAATGAACCATTTTAAATCATATGATTCAGTGGTATTTAGTACATTCACACTGTTGTGTGGTCATCACACTGATTCCTTTTTATGTTTGTATGTGGCAATAGAAAACCCCGTATAGGCCCCCAAAACCTTGTATATGCTGACAGGGCAGGCTTTTCATTGGCTTCAGAATTTGCGCACTGCTGCTAGAGGTTAGTTAGTTTCATCCAACAGCCAAGCAATTGGTCCATTGGGTTTTAAGTAACTATGGTTTATTACAGGTGGTTGTCCTACCATCATTGCACTAAATAAGAGTTCTAAAATTGTTCATGCTGCTTTAATTTGGAGATGGGGAAAAACTGTTTCTTACTAGAGATTCTTGAAATGTCCTCATAATTAAACAAATGCCTTTTAAAAATTCTGCACAAAATCTTGCATACTCATCCATTGCCCAGTCTACTCAACTATCAAATCATCCACCACATTATTCCTTTTTCTTTGCCCCTTAGGAAATCACCCCTGCATGAGCTAATCTTGCGTTGATTAACTGATTTACCGTGGTATGGCAGGAAGGAGAGTCGGGTTAGTCAGTATTAGGCTATTGATCAGTTTTCATTCATCAGGCTGCCTTTGAGAGTTCTACTTAGTTTACTACCTAAGGCAGTTCCAAAGCTTATTGCTTAGTTTCTATTTGGAAGCTTTTAAAATAATTGAGCTAGTGATGAAGTCATGAACTCCCTCCAGGTTACCCTCATGCACTCTGGGGCCTCGTACTCCCCTAAAGACTGTGGGAATTGCCCCAGCTGTTTTGTCGTATACATATATTTCCTCTAAAATTCCTTTTCATCTTGGAACAGTTCCATTAGCATTTGTTTCTCATCTACATGATGTGGACCAGCGCCTTTTTTGCTGGAGAAAAATAGAATCAACACTTTAGTATGAGGGAATTACATCTAGGCTGTTTCCAGACCACTTGAGGGCTGCTCAGAGGTGGAATCCTCAACAAAGGAACGGCCGTTAAATAAAAGAGAAGAACACGTGCATGCAGAGAAAACTGGCTTTCTAGTGCCACCAGCATTTTGTTCTCTACCCAGCTAAAATGTGGAAGGGTTTTTGCTGAATGGCATTTAGAAGTGTTTCGTGCTGTATAGTAGAATCTTTAAGTTTAGCCCAGAGACTTTTCCCACTTTCCCAGGGACCAAGCCAGTCTCCATCTTCCTCAAGAGCATCCAGAACTTGAGACTCATAGGGTGTTTTCACTGATGGACCAATCTAGTTATTTTCTTCTAAGGAGCTCACAGTGCTCCCTCAGGGAGACTGCTGTCATTGCAGCAGATCTGCAGAGTTGCTCCCATTGGGTAGAGGGAGTGCCATTTCACTTAGGAAAGGCTTCTCAAAATCTGCACCCCGACATTTGTTTGGGCTGGATTGTTCTTTATTATAGAGAACTGTCCTGTGCGTTACAGGATGTTTAGCAGCATCCTTAGCCTCTACCCACCAGCTGCCAGTCTACCTCTTTCCCCTCCTCAAGTTGTGACAACCGAAAATGTCTCAAGACATTGCACAATGTTCCCTGGGGGCAAAATCGCCCAAGGCTGAGAATCACTGACCTAGGCGAGATGAGAGTTCCTGACCCTTAACCCAGCCAGCTAACCTCAAAATACTTTTTCTTCTCCCAAGTAAGAGCCTAGAGAAAGAATGCCTGTTCTGCTTTTGTGAGCAGAGGGAGAGCAGGTATGCTGATATACAGGAGTTGAAAGGACTGTAACTGGATTTGGCTTTGGCAACCACTGGGGATGGGAAGTGATGAGCCAGCAGTGACCGCCTTACTACCTGCCCCTCTTCTTCCAGTTAAATAAGCGTTTACAGTCTTTCTGTTGATGAGTCATCTGGTAAAGAAAACAGTCTGCTTTTGCCAAAGCTATTAGGAAGAGAGACATAGAGTTTTGTACACGTAAGTTCCTGTTGTACTGATGTTTTCTTCCTGGAGAGTGGGGAGGGATACCAGTGAAAATAGAAGTGCCAACAAGGATTTGTGACTATAGTGAGTAGCAGTTTTTCAAAATAATAAATCCCGGATTTTTCCCAACAATAATAATTGGAAAGTACCACTGTTCTCTACATCTTATAGTAAAAAGTAAACTCCGATGTCAACAGAGGATTATAAAACCCCTAACACAGCAGACTCTGCAAATTGGTCCTGGTAGTGAATTTTGTGGCAGTGTGCTGGCAACTGGAAACATCCCATGTGACTTGTAATACTCACGCTCCTGAGGTGCATGTTTGAAGAGTTTCACTTGGAATGTATGTACTATACAAATAGTAGGAATTAGGAAAATGCCACTAGAGTTTTAGAAGTGAAAGAGACCATGGGAAAGGGAGCTCAGAGAGACTAAGGACCGGAGCAGAGTCAAAAGACTTGGCCTTTTGATTCCTCCTCCCAGGTCTTTTCAGTTGTGCTCTACTGCCTCCTGAACTGGCAGCTTGAGAAAAGGAATAAAGTGAGCACAGAAAGGGAGTCTTAGAAATGGTAGCAAATGCAAAAGCAAGTGGAAAGAGAACCCAACAGTTTTGCCTCCTCCAGAAATGCTTGGGCTGCCTTTTCATGGAGCTGTGGAAGGCATATCAGCATTCCTGGTTCAAGGCTGAGATGAGAGGGTAGGAAATCAGGTCTTTTTTCCTATACCCTGCTATTTGTAGTAAGGCCAAAGAAACCTTCCCAAGGCTTAATTGCCAGAGCAATGCCAAATACACAAGAGCTCTGCTTGTAATACCCCCACTGAGAAGTTATACTTTGGAGTTTTCTTTAAACTCTCTGCTGATCCAACCAATATGCTTTTTTTGGAGGGAAACTACCAGTCTTCTTTTGACAATGTGGTGATTGCTCAGTCTTTCATGGTTTTCCTCCTCATGGTAGATGCCAGGTTCAACATTACAAAAGAAAGCCTTTCTGAGCATTATAGCAAAACCACTTGAGTTTCCATAGGGTTATTAATAGCTTTGAATCCATTTTGGATTATCAACAGAGGTCAGAGTCAAGAACAGCAGCCATCAAGGAGAATTGAAGTTGATGGTATGTGGTGCAGGTGGATGGGCAGTTACTGCTAAGACTTGTCTAATTTACAGCCATTAAAATTTACATAAAAGTTCATTTAAAAACTAGTGCCTTAAAATCACTAAAACCCAATGAGGTTACATATAGCATCATTAGAACATAATTAACTGAGAACAAAAAAGCATTAAAAAGTGCTCTGGGAGTAGAAGCCCAATGCTTGCCCATTGTGCCTTTGGGCCAAATGTAACACCAGCCTGAGAAAAGAATAGTCATCGTGAAAATATTTTCTTTCCTTCTAAGTCAGGAAACAGACTCACAATGGAGTCTACTTCTCCATTTTGGATTTTGAGATGTGCAGGAAACAACCAGCCATTACCAGCTGAGGTTTTCCTGCTGATAAATGAACCCTGAGGCCACAGTGACCTGTCTTGTTAATAAATTAATGAAGAATCTGGTCCTTGCATGACCCTATCCTTAAAAGCTTTCCATGGAGCTGAAACAGCATTCCTCTAATTTATGAGTTAACTCTTTCTTACTTAGGAAATGAGAAACAGAAGGGGAGAAAAGAAACCTGCATGGCAATGACATTTTTTGTCTTCTCTCTCTCTCTCTTTTTTTTTTTTTTTGAGGAAGATCAGCCCTGAGCTAACATCCATGCCCATCTTCCTCTACTTTACATGTGAGGCGCCTGCTACAGCAGTGCATAGCGGTGCGTAGGTCCAGACCCGGGATCTGAACCTGCAAACCCCAGGCCACCGAAGCTGAGCGGGCACACTTAACTGCTACGCCATCAGGTCGGCCCGGCAATGACCTTTTTTTTTTTAAGGATTTCCCCACCCATTACTCTGACAAGAAACTACTGTGAATTGAGCAAGATAAGTATTTGAGTTTTGTGTAAGCATTTCCATGTATCAAAAAGAAAAGAAATTTTTACTTCTGTAAGCAAACATTATTAACCTAGCATTTATTAAAGTTGGCAGATCCTCTCTTCAGCTTACTAGAGAAAGAACAGTCTCCTTTAAATCGAGTTATCTTTGAGACCCACAAATTATTTTTTCTCCCAGATTATTTTTTCTTTAGTGATTGATTGTTGGTGATGATCCATGATTTGAAAGGGCCCCAGGGTTGTTGTAGATACCTCTGTTACAGGATCATTTCTCAGCCTCACAATTCTAGAAATGTGATTTTTATCAGTTGATTAGATTCTGATGAACTGATTCATGATAGCCATACTCATTAGGCTAATGTTACATTTGGTTTAGAAAACTAAAATGCTTGTTTATTAACTTATAACTACTGTTTCATTAACCGGAAGAGTTTGCCCTATTGAAGCATCCCAAAACCAGTACCTGGAAAATCATAAGAAATGACAGGAGGCTTTGTTTGTTTGGTAAACAAAGAAAAAGTGGATTCGTCATCTTAAAGATACCTTCTCCATATACCATTTGGAGGCTTTTAAGGAATATTTGTCTTCTACTATAAGGCATGTATCCATCAGGTACTTGGTATTAGTGGTTCATATTTAGAACACTCTCTACCTGGTCAGTGCTAAATAGCCACTGTTAAGATGGCTCAAGATGGTAAATTGAACACATGTCACCACACAGTTGCCCCAAATCCCTAAGTATGTCAGAAAGATACATGTCTTTAGCAATGCTGGCAAAAAAAGAGTGTCCTGGGTATTCTAGAAATTGGAGGAATTCCTGAAGGGCAGAAGGCAGATGGAATCATATTAAAGGTTAGAAATCAGAGCCCAAAAGTCCTGCATGTCCCCTCTCTCCCCCTCATAATTGCTAGATATGGGCAGTGGTAAATAGAGGAGCCTTTATACACTGGGGATCTAAAACATCACATGAGCAAGCACATAACTAAGAGTTGCTAAACATCAGAGGAAAACCAGTGTCATAAAAGAGAAGCTCCATAAGAAATTGAGAAGCTAACATTGGAAGGTCCAAGTAAAAAGAACATAAAGGAGACTTTAACGAAAGTGTGTTTATACCCCAGAAGGCATAAAAAGAGAATATTGCATTCATGAAACAAGAACAGACTATTATGGGAAAGAATGAATTTTATTTCCTAGATCTTGGAAATAAAACATGAGTTTTAGCTAGAACCTTATTAAAAGGGCTGCATAACATGATGGATACAACTAAAGGGAATTAGCAGGAGGAAAGAGCAAAGAATTTTCCTAGAATGTAAAATAATAAAAAGAGATGCAATAAAGGGAGTCATTTCAGAAGTTCCCAGGTTCATCCAATATGAGTTCTGGGAGAAGAAGAGAGAGAAAATGGAGGGGGGAAACAAATACTCAAAAGAAATAACTGAAGAAAATTTCCCAAACAGAAGAAAAGCAAGAATCCTTAGAATGAAAGGGCCCTCCACAGAGGGCCCACTGTGAATTACCAATTTAAGAAGATTCACATTTTACACATATAATGTTACTCAGAACACTAAGGATAAAGAAAACTCCTAAAAGCTTCCAGAGAGAGAAAGAAGCAAGAATCAGATTAGCATCAGAGCCGTACTAGCGACAGTGGATGCAGGAAGACATTGAAGCAACATATTTGTAGTTCTGAGAGAAAATAATGGAGAACCTAAAAGTCCATACCCAGGAAAGCTATCCCTTAGGTATTAAGGGCAAGTGAAGACATTTTTCAGGTGTGCAAGAACTCAGTTTCCCACTGAGGATCCCTGTTTTACAGAATTACCAGAGGGATGTTGTCCAGAAAAATGAAAAGGGAAACAAAAGAAGTATTGATGAGGGGAAAAAAACCAAACACCAGGGCCAGTCCAGTGGCCTAGTGATTAAGTTCGCATGCCCCACTTCAGCGGCCCAGGGTTTTTGGGTTCGGATCTGGAGCACAGACCTACACAGTGCTCATCAAGCCATGCTGTGGTCGCATCCCACATACAAAATTGGGGAAGATTGGCACAGATGTTAGCTCAAGCCTAATCTTCCTCACCAAAAACAAACAAACAAAACAAACACTCAGGCCAGCCCCGTGGCCAAGTGGTTAAGTGCACGCACTCTGCTCTGGCAGCCCAGGATTTTGCTGGTTTGGATCCTGGATGCAGACATGGCACCACAGGTCAGGCTATGCCAAGGCTGTGTCCCACATGCCACAACTAGAAAGACCCACAATTAACATATACAACTATGTACTGGGGGGATTTGGGGAGAAAAAGCAGGAAAAAAAAAGAAGATTGGCAACAGTTGTTAGCTCAGGTGCCAATCTTTAAAAAAACCACACACACACACACACACACACACACACACACACACACACAAAGAAAACGCAGTAGGTTAGTAATATGGAACTTGAGCCACTGCATGCTCCTGACAGCAGTGACATCTGTAGACACAGGCAAAAAGCCACCCAGAGGTCTCAATCACAGTGTGCTCTGACATCTGTTAGGATTGTCACCAGAAGTCCCAGCCTCCAGATAATGCTCATCTTCAAGATGCTCATCCCCACTCTGCCCTTCCCTATCCTCTCATACCCACGTGCACTTTGGGACCCAGTGATCTCCCTTCAGTTTTGAAGGAGCAGAAAAATTTTCCATTCCCTTTTAGGTTCTTTGGCTGGTCTAATAATTAAATAGACATAAAACAGATTAAGAAAAGAAAAACGGGCTGGCCCTGTGGCCAAGTGGTTAAGTTCGTGTGGGAGACTCGAAGAAGTAACCAAAGCAGGAAGCTTTTATACCTTTTAGATAAAGGAACAGTAAATTTGTGAAGAATTGACAAGACAAAGGGCATGAGGTAGTAAATTAGTGAAGAAGTAACAAGGTTTGTTTATACAGCCTTCTCAGCCCTAAAGACCCTGTCTCTGGTGATAAGGATGCCCTCTACTCTTCTGGTACGAGGAGAGTACCTTTCACATGGGCGATTTATCTCCTTTTGGGGGATTTATCTCCTTGCACTGGCTGTTTCTCAAGTACCTTTAATTCAAAATAATCAATATGCCAAAGTGGCATATTTTGGGGTGACATTCTGAACCCCTACAGTCTCAGCTTTTTTTTTTTTTTTAGGAAGATTAGCCCTGAGCTAACATCTGCTGCCAATCCTCCTCTTTTTGCTGAGGAAGCCTGGCCCTGAACTCACATCCATGCCCATCTTCCTCTGCTTTATATGTGGGATGCCTACCACAGCATGGCTTTTGCCAAGCGGTGCCATGTCTGCACCCAGGATCTGAACCGGCGAACCCTGGGCCACCAAAGCGGAATGCGTGCACTTAACCGCTGCACCTCTGGGACGGCGCAATGGTCTTAGCTTCTTTGATGAATGATCGCTTTTCCTTCTACCTTCACTGAAACTGGGCCCAATGGTCTCCTGGAAACACTACTTCCCCTGCAAGCAATCTCAGGCAGAAGCTTTTTTTTCTCCTACACTTCACATTTCCCAAGACCTGGAAGTGAAATAAATGTCTCCTTTTTATGTCATTACTGCTTCCAAATTCTCTCCTACTCCTTCCTGGATTTGCCACTGAGGCTAGTGGAAGTATTAAAGTATTTGAACCAAGAAGGCTAAGTGGAACCTTTGAAAGAAAGGTAGTGGAGGTTTTCTGTTGGGTATCAGAGAATGCCCATGTGAATAGGTGGCTGAGTGGGGCTAAAGAAAAGGTTACTTGGCTCTGAGAAAGAAAAATTGGGAGGCCACCTCTGGATCATCTGTGGATGTTGAAGTCTCCTGACAGAGAGGGAGGACAAGAGCAAGCTGGGTGGGCTGAAGTGGTCAGTCAGCAACAGGGGAGTGACTGGAGAAGTTAGTAGGTGGTAACGATAAGGAGGGACAAAGGGCAGTAAAGCTTGATGACCTGTGCTTCAAAGTAGGACAGGTTTTGGCTAAAAAAGGAGAAGCTTTGGAAGCAGCAGCTCCCCTGTCCATCCAGCACTTGTACCTGTTGTACCTTTGGGTCCTGCCTTCTTTCTCTAGCACTGTTTCCGACCCATCTCTGCGCTGTGTGCCCCCTCCTCAAAAGAGTGCTGATAAATTCATAAAAATAAAAAACTTGTGCATGGCAAAGACTACCATAAACAAAAACAAATAACAGCCTAGGAGAAAACTATTTACAATGCAAATCCAAACAATGTGCAAATTTCCCTTGTAAGAGCCTCGACAAATTAATAAGAAACATATCAACTGCCCAGTCTTTTTTTTTTTGTTTTTTTTTTTTTGAGGAAGACTAGCCCTGAGCTAACATCTGCTGCCAATCCTCCTCTCTTTGCTGAGGAAGGCTGGCCCTGAGCTAACGTCCATGCCCATCTTCCTCTACTTTGTACGTGGGACACCTACCACAGCGTGGCTTGCCAAGCAGTGCCATGTCCGCACCCGGGATCCAAACCGGTGAACCACAGGCCACCAAAGCAGAACGTGCACACTTAACCACTGTGCCACCAGGCCGACCCCTGCCCACTCTTTAAAAGGACAAAGAAAGCTCACTAGAGAGGAAATACAAATGACTCTTACACATTAGAAAAGATGAATTTTTCTAATAAAAAGAGAAATACAGATTTAAATGACAAGGAAATGCTGTTTTTCACCAGATTGGCAGATATCCCAAAGTTTTGATAACAGTGCTTTGACAACGATGTGGTTCTCCATGTTTGTAGTGGCAAAAGATTGCCTTTGACAGTCCATCAGTAGTGACTGCCTGATAAATGATGGTTCTTTCATAAAATAGAACATGCATTTTGAATAAAAGAGGAGGGTGTGCTTTATGTACTGATAGGTAATGATCTCTGAAATACCTAAGTGAAAAAAGCAAGGAGCCATATAGTGTTGGGGGCATACAACCATTTATGTTAAAGAGGGGAGAATATATACAAATACGCATTGTTTGTACGTGCATGAAATAGCTCTGGGAGGAAGAAACAGATTTTTAAAATCTGATTTGCGGAGCTTTATTTCCAGACTCGGATGAAAAATAAGTATATGGAGATTTGTCACAAATGATCAGCTAGGAAATTAGGTTCTTCCTACAGTGCTAGGAAATCAGCTACTGGAGGGAGTAGTCTATGAACTGTCAATGATTGCATTTGCAGAGAACATCTCTGGAAGGACACAAACTGGTGATAATGGTTGCTTCAGAGAAAAAAAGATATGGTAGCTGGGGAATTGGTAGGACATTATTTTTCTCTGCGTCTTTTTTGATCATTTTGAATTTTGACCATATGCATATGGTGTTTTTCTTTGTCTCCAGACTTTTTCAGTTCGGTAGGGTTTAGATTATGCTGGGAGTATGCCACCTTTTTTAGCTTTGTTTCAGCAGATTTTAACATGAATAGTAAAAGGTGGGGCAAGTGACTTCTTACTGTGCCTTACATGACCTTTTCTCCCTTCTCCTCACTTTATTCTGATGGAAATCTCTACACAGTGCACAGCCTCCAGTTGTGGGCTTCTGCTTTGCAGCCCCAGGCTAAGTCGGCTGGCCCGCAGCCTTTCTCTGGGGCATCCCAGGGAAGTGCAGATATTCTCTAGATCACTTCAGGCTGGCAAGGTTGTCTGGACAGGTCGGATTGCTGCAACAGTTTATCCTTGTTACTGTCTTCTTTCCTGGTCCTTTTCACCTGTTGTTTAAAGGGTTCTGTTTGGATTAATTAATTACTAGAGAAGAAAAATACCCCAAACCTTTCCACAGCTGCCGTGGGTCAGGTGCTACAAGGAGGAGGCAAGTCATGGATCCATGGGGGAAGGTGGCAATGATTGTTGGCCTCTCCAGATGATCATTAGTAATACTGCACTACCTCTGTTCCACAGAGGTTTCTGCAGGACATTAATGATTAATAATGCTCATGGCCTCTCACAAAGTTAAATTGGTCTCTCTGTGTCTCAGTCACTGAAGTAGAAAATGTGAAGGAGTGATTTATCCAGGGTGGGGGCAGCACGCACAGCAAATGAGTTAGGAGTGCAGCCCAGAGGTCTGCGTGCCATCTTAATGTTTGCTCTAACCACCACAACTTCCTTCCTTATTTTTAATCAGCTTCTGGAGAGAGCCAAAGGAGGAATGGGCTGTATTAATAACCAGAATGTGGTATGAAAGGCTTTAAAGACTTCCTTTCGTCACCTTTTCACTTCCCTCCCCTTATTTAAAACAAAAACAAAAACTTTCTGGTTTGATGACAATCTCAGTAGCATTTCAGGACTTCCCTTCCTAGTTCTCATTTGACAGAGGCATGTCCCTTTTTAGCCATTTCCTGTGATTTACTTTGGCTCTGCAGCACAGCTTATATCTGAAGGGACAGCCATCAAAAATTCTTGGCTTTCTGAAGTTTAGCTTCTAAAAGCAAATAGTTTAAAGAAGAAATGCTGATCAATTTGTTTCTTTAAATTTATAACATTAGTACTTTTTCTCCCTTATAATGTGACCCAATAGCCTTTCAGATGCCCCTCCGTCCGCTTATCAAAAGATATTAAATGAATGGACAAGGCACAAAATGAAGGAAAATGTTTGCAAAATATATATCTGACATATATGTATCTGTAAAGAGCTGACAATAATAAAAAAGACAAACCAATTTTTAAAATGGCAAAAAAAAAATTGACAGGCATTTCACAAAAGAATACAAATAAGCGCATGAAAAAAAGTGTTCATCATTATTAGTCATTAGGTGAATGCAAATTGAGGCCATAATAGATCTCAGTTCACACCCCCTGAAATGGCTAAAATGAAAAAGCCTGATAATACTCAGTGTTGATGAGGATGTGGAGCAGCCAGAACTCTAGTACATTGCTGGTAGGAGTGTAAATTACGACAGTTCATAACTTTGGAAAACTGTTTTACATTTTTTGTTAAGTTTAACATATACCTACTCTATGACCCAGCAGTTCTACTTCTTGGTTTTCATCCAAAAGAAATTGAAGCATTTCTACCACAAAACCTTGTGCAAGCATGTTTTATTCATGACAGCACAAAACAGGAAACAGCGCAGGTGCCCAGCAACAGGAGAATGGATAAACAAAGTGGAAATAACAAGGAACAAAACACTGATACCCCCACATGGACTGATACACTCAGCATGGATGAACCTCAGAAACATGGTGCTGCATGAAAGAGCCAGACACGAAAGAATAAGTACCAGATTATTCCATAAATTCAAAATAGGGCAAAACTAATCTGTGATGATAGAAGTCAGAATAGTGGGGTAGGGGTTAGGGACTGTTGACTGGGAGGGGAACTTTCCGGGATGACAGAAATATTCTGTATTTTGAGTAGGGTTATGAGTTGCACAGGGGTATGCATTTGCTAAAACTGGTGGAAAATAAACTCTACCCTTAATCTGTGCATTTCACTGTACGTAAATTTCAGTGCCAGAAAAAAAAGGTAGGGGGAGGCCTGCTGGAAAAGACAGAAGTGGCTGAGCCAGAGGCCTCTCATCCTTCTTCCCTTGCTGTCAGTGCACCAATCCTGACACTTGCTGAGCCCAGGAAGGGGGGTGAAACAGACTGCATTTGACCACCATTGGGATGGGGCAAGTTCCAGGCGCTGTGGTGCTGCTCCTTCCTTTGATTTTCCCTTGTAAGCTGGAGGCCATCAGTGTTTGATGCCCACGCACAGCAGGTGGAGCAGTGCCTTATGGGAGAGGAGGCTCATCCTGAATAGCTGTGGTTAGTAAGTCCCATTGCCCCTTGAAGTAGCCCTGGTGAATAAGACCCACTTTGTGTTTTTTCCTACTTTTAGTAACTAGAATTTGCTTCATTTTGTCATCATAAGAGCTGACTTGTCTGCCGAAGATGCACCTTCAGGATAATAGCAAAATTGTGCTGCTTGGACTCAGTGTACCTGAGATGGACAGTGGAGCTTGATTGTTAGAAAAATGAGGGGAATTCTCATCTTGTGAGAGTTATAAACAGTTTTGTGCTCTTCATATTTTAATTAACAGTATACAAAACCTCCTGAGAAATATGTTTCTGCAAAACCTTTCATATTAAGTGCTGGAAGAATGTTCTAGCTTTCATCTCTTTCGTCATTTTAGCAGTACACTCACTGGGGATCATATCATTTCACCAACTTTTCCAATAGAGAAATAGCAATAAGTTTGAGTGATTTTGCCTAATGAGGAGTTCAGAAGCAGATGTAGAAGACAGAACCACCCCCATCCTGGCCTCACCTCTAAGCTAAATTTATATATCTGTCATTGTTTTTGAAAACTAGCTTTGTGACTCCTCAGTGACTTGGCCTTACTGGCCCAAAGTGAGTCCATAGCCTTGCCCAAATGTTTAGACAGGCCGTTCGGTTTCTCTTCAAACCATAATGTTTGGATAATTACTTATGTGGTAGTGCACTTCAATGGGAGACATCAGGAACCTTCTCTTAAACAGTGGCCCTCAAATCGTAGTGTGCTCCTAGTAAGTGCAGATCCCAGGGCCTGCTCCTGGATATTCTGACTCAGGAGATCAGGGATAGGCTAGGAGTCTGCATTTCTAATAGCCAAAGGGGATTCTGAAGCAGGTAGTTCTTAGCATGGGAAGCACTAAAATATATTATTAAAGGTGTTTAGGGAGAAACAACAAAGAAGATTTCATTCTTGTTATTTGTCAGGCACTGTCAGGGGCTACAGCTCCCTAAGAATAGTACTGAGCCTTGATTTTTCTTTGCATCCCTGGCATCAGCATGGTTGCTAGCACATAGCAGATGTGTAAGGCATTTTGAATGAGTAAATACATTAATTAAAACAAATGAACAAGTGACCAACACACTGAA
The DNA here is from genome assembly GCF_041296265.1 of Equus caballus. NCBI lineage: Eukaryota > Metazoa > Chordata > Mammalia > Perissodactyla > Equidae > Equus > Equus caballus. The sequence continues at coordinate 24,248,510 of NC_091686.1, read as the reverse complement.
TGCTATTAAATACAACTCAATTCAGATACTTTGATGTTATGGAAAGGATTGTACATATAGAAAATCTTTATTAAGAATAAACAGTGGCCAGCTCAGTGGCATAGTTGTTAAGTTTGTGCACTCTGCTTTGGCGATCTATGGACCTAGCACGCTGTGGCAGCACCCTACATAAAATAGAGGAAGATTGGCATGGGTGTTAGCTCAGCAACAATCTTCCTCAAAAAAAAAAGAAGAAACACGTTAAGTGATAACAGCAGTGGAGGTCAAAGAGGACACATTCAAAATTAGGAAGACCAAGATCCTCATATGGCCAGATTGGTGGCTCCTCAGAAAAATTCCGTTCTCTTCTTTTCCTGGTAAAAGGGATATTAAGATTTATTAACCCAGATTGGTTATCAAATGAAAGTCAAACAGGTACATAGTTTGAAAAGTCAGAGTATACTATGCAACCTCCTGACCCAGTCCTTGATTCTGCTTCGCAAAGGCAACCTCTTTAAACTCTTAGCTAGCTCTGCTATTTTTTTCTCCATGTGTTAAACTAATGTGTTTAGAATACTGCTATTTCTTGGTTTATCGATTTTAGGTTTTATTTATTAATTTCCTGTTAATTCTAGTTTTTAAGGCGTGCCAACTCTGTTTTGGAAGAGGAGGAATTAACTCTCTTCTGTCACCTCTGTGCCTCAGTCTCCCAGTTCTCCTTCCATTCTCCCAATTTAATGACATTATTATCACTGTTAGTATTGTTCACTACTGATCCAGGATATGGACCAGGATTATATTTCCTTTCATGTCTATTTATGTACATTTGTTAGTTTGCTTGATTTTCTGTGTCCCTGTATCACAGATATTTTCCACACTCTCCAACAGGGCTGTAAAATCCCTCTCAGTACTGTTCTCAACTATGTTATATAGTCTGTCATTTCTATCCCTTACCCGCCCAATCCCTTCTGGAGTCTTCCATCCTCCTGCTCCAGTTGGGGCTCCTTGTTCTCTTGGCTTTCTGTGCAGCTCTTGTTCTGGCCCTGCCTTTTCTCCCTCTTTCCGGAGCTCCTCTGTTTCTTGGATCCCTTGTCTTCCTCTTTCTAGGTTTATTCTTCCATTTTGGTAGATCTCATCCTCCAGTAACATCCTGAGGAAATGATTTATGGGAGATAAATTTTTGAAACTTTGCATGTCTGAAAACAATTTTATTCTACCTTCACATTTTTATTAGTGGTTTTGCTGGGTATAGCATTATGGATGGAAAATGATTTTCCTTCAGAATTGTGAGGACGTTGTTCCACGGTCAGGCTTCTAGAAGTCTGAAGCCATTTGGAAGTCTTGAATCTTTGTATGTGACCTCATTTCCACCCCTCTCTCTGGAAGTTTTTAGGATCTTCTTTTTATCCCCGGAATTCTCACCAGGCACGAAGACTCCAAGCAGTGAGAAGCACCAATTCCTTTCTGCATCTTTTTCTAGCTGCTCTTTACCATCTTATCCCTTCCACTGTATTTACCAGCTCAGATTCCTAGTGAACAAGAGAGAAAGTATCTGCATCATTCTCTTACCTTGACATGGTCAGTTGTGACAGCTGGAGGACGTGGTCACCTTTGCTGCAGCTCAGCTTGCTGCCTGTAGCAAATTTGTATATCTGAATAATTCTTTATGGCAGATTCTGACAAGAAATTGTTCAATTGACTGAGTATTGAGTTAGCTAATTGTTGCAGTTACATCCATTTAATGTTGGTTTTAGCTTCAAGACTGGACTCAGGCGTTGCTTCTGGCTCATAAGTCATAATAGTGGACATGACTTTAAAACTAGCCCCCCAAAACCAAACAAACAGAAGCAGCCCAGCTGTGAGGCAAGGAGAAAGACTCATTTACCACACAGCTAAGTCTTTCAGTAGGTTTCCTGACCTGGTTGTTCAAGAACTTCATTTTCACGTAAAATGAATCCAAATATCTTTTTTTTTTCTTTTTGCAAATTCTGTTATCATGGACCAAAAAAAGGCAAAGATTCTTCTAACATTCTGCTTAATTCTGTCTCTTATTTGTGTTTCAGTTAAGCTATCTTTGCCCCTGTACCCCAGATTACAATGTATGACAAAGTTGTAGAACATTCTGCAGACTCTCATGGGGTGGTGCTGAGGCCAGCTTAGGACGAATGCCAGGCTACTGACAGCCATTCAAGGAGGTCTGCCATCTGTTGTAATGAACAAATGCTTTTCCTGTGCCTGCTCTGAAGTGCTTAGTTCTCCTGTAGAAAATCTAGCGAAGGATGGGCAACAGCTACAAGATTAGCCAACACAGAGGATTGTTACTTTAGTAGGTATCTTTATTGAAATCTTTTTATAATGTTCAAAGTTGATATGTTTTCCCAGTATTCATACATTCTTTTAACTAAAATTTATTGAGTGCCTACCATGTGCCAGGTGCTTGGGTTATATCAGTGGACAAAACAGACATTAGTTCCAGCCTTTGTGGAGTTTCCATTCCAGCAGGGAGATAGACAGTAAACATAATAAATAAATTATATGGTTGTTAGAAAGTACTAAGTGTTATGGAGAAAAGAAAATCTCTTTTTTAAGGAGGGTAAGGGGATCAAGAGTGTGGAGTGAGGGTGAAAGTTACAGTATTGAATAGGATGGTCAGGATAAGCCTCATTGAGAAATTGAGATTTGAGCAAAAGCCTTGGGGGAGGTGAGAAAGTTAACCAAAATGCTATCTGGGAAGAGACTATATTGGGCCAAGTAATGACTTGAGGCGGGAACATGCCTGAAGTGGAATGAATGGGGGAGGGGAGATAGTCATCCAGGAGGTCTGAGAGGTGAGCACCGGGCAGGTGTCATTGCCCTCTACTAAGATGTGGAAAGCTGCTGCAGGCAAGGTCTGCTGGGCATCCAAGTGGAGGTGTCTCCTGGCAGTTGGGTATTTAAGGCTGGAGTCAGGGAGAGAGGTCTGGGCTGAAGATTAGACGTTTGAGGGTCAGAAGGATGTAACTAGTATTTAAGCCTTAGGACTGGATGACGTCACTCAGGAAGTGAGTGTAGATGGAGAAAAGCAGTCCAAGGACCACATGCTAGAAGACTCCCAGATGCCTTCAAAAAAACTAACAGTGACAATCAGATAAGTCCAAACTGTAGGCCATTCTGCAGGCCAAGAGGACTGTTCTAGATTAAAGGAAATCACCTTTTCTTGGTTTGAAGCTCTTCAAAATGAAAGGTTTGGGGGGAAAAAAGAGTCAAAATTTAAAATGTACTTTGCTCCCTCAGAAAAAAGATAAACAAGCAATTCCTACCGTCCCAGACCCACTGATTTTTCTCTAGCAACAGCAAGATTTTAATTTCTTTCTGGATTCTAGAGAGCATCTTTTCAAGGACATAAGAGGTTAAGAGTCAGGACAACGGGAAGTATTGATTATCTGCTGTGTGCCAGGCATTGTACTAAGTGCATTCACATACACTGCAAACATTATTACCTCTTTCTGGACTTCTCTAGCCCAGCTTGTCACCCTAGCAAATTCCTTCTCATCCTTCGGATTTTAGACACTTCCCCCTCCCTCTCTACAGCCTTCCCCAACTCACACTTTTAAAGCACTTGCTGTGTAGCAGTTTTCTGTAATGCGATTACTTGTTTGCCTATCCGTCTCTTGCATGAATGAATTAAATGAGGGTGAGAAATCTGTGTCTCTGTCTCCAGTGGCCAGCAAGGAGTCTGGCACCCTGAAGGCACTCAATAAATAAGGGTTGAGTTGATGAGTATCTCATTTAATCATCACCCTTCACGGTAGTTATTATTCTCATTTTACTTATTGGTTACTTCAGGCTCAGAGAAAAATTAACCCACCAAGGGTTTAAAAAAAAAAGGTTAAGTAGCAGGGGCAGGTTTCTGCACTGAAGGCAAAGCCACTATGCCCCTCGGCTTTAAAAACACAGCTCCAAAATAGTGTTGGTAATGTGTGGGACTTAACAGTACATGCAGTGCTCATGTATTCCAGTGTTCTTGTCTGAAGTCTAGATCTCTGATTTTCCTGGCCCTTAGAAATTTAGATATGACCATCAACGCAGAGGACAAATCAGGAGTTTAAATGTATTTCCTATAGGAAGCTGTAGTAGATACCAACTGAGAGATGTTGCTTCTGAATGCTTTACTATAGTCTTAAACTTATAATTTAAAAGTATTAGCTGAGAGAAGAGGCAAATTTCTAGAGACAGAAAGTGGTTGCCTAGAGCTGGGAAAATGACTGCTAACTGGTATGAGGGTTTTTTGAGGGGGTGACAGAATGTTCTAAAATTAGATTGTGGTGATGGCTGCACTACTGAATATACTAAAAACTATTGACTTGCATACTTTAAATGGGTGAATTATTTAGTATGTGAATTATATCTCAATAAAGCTGTTTTTAAAAGTGTTAGCTGAGAATAAGAAATAATTGGTCAAAAAAAAAAACGGGGGGGGAGGGGCCGGCTTTGTGGCCGAGTGGTTAAGTTTGCACGCTCCGCTGCAGCGGCCCAGGGTTCGGATCCTGGGCGTGGACGTGGCACCGCTCGTCAGCCCACGTTGAGGCAGCGACCCACATCCCACAACTAGAAGGACCTGCAACTAAGATATACAACTGTGTACGGGGGGGTTGGGGGAGATAAAGCAGAAAGAAAGAAAGAAAAAAGATTGGCAATAGTTGTTAGCCCAGGTGCCACTCTTTAAAAAAAAAAAGAAATGATTGGTCATCAGATTTTCCAGCATTTTTTCAGAATGCAAATAAGTTAAGTAGCTTGTATATTTGGGTTATTGTCTCCGTTTTCTTCACTCTTAGAAGAAAACTCTTCTCAGTATGACTAGGTCATTTTGGGACTTTGGTTGGTTGGTTTTTTGCATGAGTGCCCTTTTTGGTTTTAATTGTATCGTTCAGATGAGACTGTCAGTGTCCCTTAGCTCCAAGCCTCTTTCCTTCATCTGGGCAGTGAGAATGATGAACACACTCATGTAGTCTTTAGTGAATTACCTGCTGAGCTTCACAGTGACCGGAAGGGCATCATGAAGCCACTGGCTCCCCATGAGAGGGTTACAGACTCTCACAGGCTGCTCTACTGGCTTCAGAGCAAGGAGCCATGAATCAGAGGCTTTGCTCTCAAAGCAGGGAGAGAGTGATGCCGAGTTTCCCAGAGCAAATGGTTAATATGCAAGGACTAATCGAAGAACTGAATAGTCTGCCGTTCGTACCTGTAGTTAATTGCATTTGTTTGGTTTTGTTTTACTTCCTTCATGCCATCTACGCGTGGCAGAATTGGCCAGCTTTGCTGCAGCACACCTTCATCTTCCAGCCAGCAATTGCCAGAGCACCTTTTTCAAACTTTTTGGCCATCACCCATGGTCATACGTGTACATTAGGACCCACTGTGCATCGTGGTCATAACGGCACGTGCTCTGAGGGGGTCCCAGAGTGCAAAGAAACTGGCCTCATTTGGCAGTAGAGTCAGGTGATAGGAACCTTGTAGAACAGTCTGTATTTCTGAATGAAAAAGCTGCTTTAGCAGCCCCTGGCTGGCAGATTAAGGAAAGAGACTCTTCTTAGTGTTTTCTCTTGCCTTAGAGATGGAGGGTGGGAACTCTTTTTGGTGGTCAGTGATGCAATGGGTAAAAATCTTCCATTTACTAAAGAGAAACTATGTTGTGGTTGTACAGATTGCCCAGCTGTGGTTAGCATCTATGAAAACCATTTCCTGCATGCAGTAAAAAGAAAGTTTTCTGCTTTCTCTACTAGACTCTATGGGAACAGATATTTCTTTGTTAAAATCCATCTCAAACCCTTAGCAAAGTGACATCTTGGGCTCAGGCTGAAACAACCCCCTTCTTTGGTTCACCCTTGTGCGGATAATCAAATCCTGGATTATGAGGGGTTCGTGACATAAGGAAGACCGCTGGTACTGATGATGGTGGGTCCTGCCTTTTTGAGGAGAGGTAGCAGCTGCCCCAGGGAGAGGGGCAGGTTGGGGTCTGAACCTCACTGAGTTGGCCATTTAGGTTATCAGGATTGTGGTTTTTAGGAGGCCAGAGAAGATACCCCGGCAACTGAGTGAGCAAGCGATGTTGCAGATGCTGCCATGAAAGGGATTTGGAGTCAGGGCCCCAGCAGGAGCACCAAGCACTGAAAAATGACTTTTCTTACCATTTCAGCCTCGTCTAATGAAAGGACCATAAAGCACACATTGAAGTGTGCTTCATTCCTGTCAGAGCTGTATCCAACATCCGTATCCTTCTCATTTGGAATTTAGCATGCTTATTTAGTAGCAGTGAGAAATTTGGGAGGAAGGGGGAGTAATTTTGCAAAATGTATGCTAGCCAACTCATATGCGTTTCATTTAAAGCAATGTGGTTAATGTGTCCCCCTCCCCCCCATTTCTAGAAAGGAGCACAGGCATGACTCATTTTCAGTGAGGTCTTTATAAGACTAAAGGACTATTTCTGGTCTGACTGAGGATACTCCCACATCCTGAAATTTTAACCTGATCTCAACCTGGGAGGTTCCCGGGAATTTGAAACTTATTTTATGTTGACATCCTCAGACATTTTCTTGAGGAGATAGAGACCTGCCAGGGGGAAAAGAAAGCTAAAAGTCAGTAAAGCAGAATACTATGGTTTGAGGAAGTATGCCAACTCCCTAATCAGCAGTGAGCCAAACCAACCATAATTGAGGCAGATTTATCTTCCGTGCCCTGTGTTTTACATCTCATGATGGCTAGTTTGAAAGAGGTGCTGTTTGCCCAACCGTGTTTCCTGATAGCAGTTTCTCTCAGACCAGGCAGGTAGTCTGCAGACACACTCTGGCTTCACACTGTCACAGGAGAAAGCCAGCAAAGCTCTCCTTTCGAGAGCTCATTGAATTGTTAGCTGCCAGGTCCTGATTCTGCCTCATCGCTTCTTTGCCTCTGTGGCTGTGATTGGTTGGGAGCCCATATTGAACCAGTATCTGGAAAACAAGCTCTGCCCTTCTCATTTGAGCTCCCAGGGTTCTGCATAAAGAAAAATGTCATTATGGGCTTTGTTACAAGCTGTATTTAATAATTCCTTTAAAATTCTGTCTCAGAAATATAAATGGTCTGTTTATATTGCTCAGTAAATTATTCTTCCCAGCTGTGCCTGATCATACAAATTAAAGCAACAGTAGTTTGCACCTCGGGGAAAGCATCCTCCTCAGGCATAATCCTCATTCCCAATAAACTAAACACTTCCTCTTTGGAGAGCCCCCAGGCCTTCTTCACTCCCCAGCTGCTATAAAATAATGGAAGCCCTTCTCTACTTTGCCATGATCCTCCACGGGAATGGTGTAAGGAAGGATATTGCTGGAGCAGAGGCAGGAAGGGATGTGGCATTATCTCTTTCCCAGGGAATGAGATGAAACCACATGGGAGTGGAACAAAGGAGAAGGCAAATTCAGAAGTATCGTTTCCTAGAGGTCTCATGGGCGGGCCAGAAGGGTTTTCCTTTGCTACTGACTTTGTGTCATTTAATCCTTATGCTAACCAAGTTCCCTGGCCCTTGAGAAAAGTATCCAGGTATCTAGGTGAATGCTTCAGTTTTGGCCAGAAACCTCTTTACTTGCCATTGGCATGTCCAGTCTAGGACTCTACTGATGATCCCATAACCCTTGGCCTTTTCTCTATCACTTTTTAGAAACTTTCATACAGCCAGAGCTTTATGATCCCTTTGGGGTTTTCTCAATATTTGTCCTTCCAGTAGGATCCTTTCCTATGCATTCACCACAGTCTGTCCCTAGACATGACCAGGGCATTATAGAGTCAGGCATCAGAAATAAGAATTAGTCAGAACTTACTTAGTGTATTTTCCTACATATTATACATTAATTACAGAGGAGAGAATGTACAGAGAAGAAAATTAGAGCTCTGGCAATCACCACCTTACCCAAGGGACCACACTCACTAAGCATCCTGAGTCCTGGGCTGACCTGACACTGTGTGCCCATCAACATGTGATGGTGCAGTAAGAAGTACCCAGCTTGATCTGTATAGCACATTTGGCATAGGAAACAGACAAATCCTAAACGAGAAATATTCTGTAAGACAAGCAACCTGGACTCAAAAAACTGGCAATGACAGCAAAGACCAAAAATCAAACAAACAAAAGAAAAGGCAGGAGACCGTGCTGGATTAAAAGATTAAAGGAGACTAAGGAGACTTCAAATGTGGTGCTTGATGGGAGGGAATAGAGAACAACTGTCAAGGCCATTTGGGGAGGAATGAGGGAAATTTGAATATGGACTTTAAATTGGATTACATCATTATATCAATGTTAAATATCTTGGGTATAATCTGTTGTGTTTATGGAGGAGAATGTCCTTAGAAGACACGTGCCAAATTAAACGTGAAGTGGCATAAAGTCTGGAAATTACTTGAAAATGGTTCCACATCTTCCAAAAAAGAAAATTTATGTGTATATATAGAGAGAAAGCAAATGTGGCAAAATGTTAATTGGTCAATCTAAGTGAAGAGTATTCAGATAATAGTTATTTTCTGCTTTCAACTTTTCTGTCAGTTTGACATTTTTCAGACTAGAAAGATAGGGAAAATTTTTCACCAGACCATACTAGAGTTCTTGTGCTGAGTGCCATCTTAGTCCATCCCTCAGAAGCAGAAGTGGAGTACTCATTTGCCTTAAAGCTTACACGCCCAACTGGTAATACAAATCCTTTTGAATCTTCATGCAGCATTTCTCTCTGCGTTATATAGTGAAGCATTACAGATGCCTTATGTGCCCCAAGGAAAAGGACCTATTCTTTCCTAACATTTGTCTAACTTTGACCCTCTCTGAAAGGTCTGGGCTAGGCAGATTAATTTTTTAAGACAACAAACAACAATGAAAAACAAACAATTACCCTTTGTGGCAAGGGACCCGAGCCCACTGAGCTGGCTGGTTTCAGCAGAACAATAGACCAGTAGAGGACTATTCTTCACAAAGAAGAGGGACATTAACTTTTTCTTGGCATATGATGCTAATAAACATACTGCCCAGCAGATCAATTAGCTTGTCCTAGAGAAAAAGTCCATTTGAGTGTCACTTGAGAGCCCCTAACCTCAGTTACTTGTTTCAAAATGAATGCCCTTAATCACAACAGAGACCAGGAGACTGTGCAGTTAGAGGACATCTACTGCTTTGGGGAGAACAGTTTATGTCTTCCTGACGAAGAATGGATAAATGTGTGTCTGATAGGAAGCGCTGTCTGTTTAAGTAGACCAAGTCAGCTGGAATAATTAGCCTTCCCAGCATCAGCTGAGAGGTGAGAGCAGGGCAAACACACCTCTGTGCTTAAAAGTTCTGGAAGAAAGAGTTGGGAAGGGCTTTCTGTAATATATTGTTTCAGAAGAGATTAGAATTCAGGACTTTTGCCATCAGAATAATCAGGTATGTTTTATAGACGTATAAAGATATAGAGCAGCTGAAATGAAATCAGACAAACTTAAGTGCCCTTCGTTCTTGGATTGGCATAAGAGCAATAAAACTGAGTAGCAAATCATTTTGTACTTGTATAAAGACTGTGAAGCTGCTACTATTTGCCAGCTTTTATTTTCACCTTTTGCTAATAGATGCCACCTTTTTTTTTTTTTCTGGCACTGTATCAATGTCAATAATAGATTTAAGAGTAGTGACAATTTTTCAAGCCACAGAATGTTTAAGATCATTTGGAACTTGTCTTACTTCTGGTTTTCCACGTTCCTGAGCCCCATGTCCCATAGGGTACTGTCAGTGCAGTGTTGGGAAGTGGATGGTATTTAAGTCTCTCCGTAATGTGCCACTGGCTTCTGGGCCATTTCCCTGAGTGGTCTGGGCTTGGGCTTTCAGATTACTCAGGGATTTATCCAGGTGGAGAGTGAAATTGGCCCAGGGATTGGGGCTTTGCTTTTCATCCTTGCAGATTTCAGCTAAATCCAAAGAAGATCTGAAAGAGAACAGCAGTTCCAAGCAGACAGCTCTCACTGAGGAATTATCCTCATAAACTTCCTTCCCCTTTCTTAGGGAGTACCATGCCACTTCCAGACCCTTGTATGACTCTGGAAAATAGTTCATGTGAGTTACAACAAAGTCCACTACTGCCTTGTAAACAGATGACAAATACTAAGGAAACTCCATATCTCTGCCAAAGAATCTTTATTCCAAATAATTTGCATTTTAGTGGTTATGTGAGTTATGAGAAGGAAGGCTTAGACTTGAGCCAGGCTGTGTGTGTTGAAGTTCTAAGTAAAGGTCAATAGTGCTTTTGTGCTCATGTTGTTGACCCTATCCTTGCTGGTCCACTTTTGGAGCTACCTTTTCTGGCCTGTCAGTTCATGTATAGTGTTGAATATTTTTGTCATGAGAAAAAATTCATTTAGATAAGCCTATTGTCAAATCACAGGGATTTAGTTTGTTAAACATGGAGTGATCACGTCCCATGGCAAGGCTTTGTGGTACACTGTGGGTGAGTCAAGAATGAGTAAGACATAGGTCCTGTGTACAGTGAGCTCCAGGACAACAGGAAAATAAGAATACACCCCCAAAATTAGCAATGATAGAAACTGGAGCATGGAAGGGACTCAAAGGTTGTCTATCCCCAGCTCTAACATCAGCAAGGTAGAAAAGACAGGCTGGGTGTCAAAAACACTGAGTACTAGTCCCAAATCTCCCACTGTGAATTTTGGCAGGTTTCTTAGCCTTCTTGGATTTTAGTTAACTCATCTCTGAAATAAGGAACTTGCATAAAACAGCCTCTCAGCTGCTCCCTCTTTTATGCCTTCAGAGTATGTGGTTACAATTTGCCTGTAAGATGATCTCTATTAGATTTTCTTCTTGGAGCCAAAGATTATGCCTTTTGTATGTTTATGTGTCCCCAGTTCCAAGCACAATGTCTGGTGTACAGTAATTTCTCAGTAATCTCTGTTGGATGAGTAAAATGAATGAATGACTCTAAATTCATTCTCAAAGTTAAAATTCTGTTCTGTGGGACAGCTGTATGCCTAAGGCCAATTTTGAAGATCATGAGGAAAGATCTTCCCACTTTTCCTTCACAACCAGTTGTTGTGTCCTGTCATCCTTTCTTTTTCCACTTAAGAAGTTGTTTTTGCAGCTCCTTTCCAGTACCGCTTATAAATAAACAGCAAGATCCAGAGCATCATTGATGGTGGCCACATAGAGCTGTGCTTTTGCTACAAGTAAATCTGAGTCCATCCTCATGGGGCTGAAGCAGAGAAAACAAGTTACTATCGTATCTTTCTAACAAAATCAGCAGGATGGACATTATCATTTAGTTGCAAAGAATTTTGTTAAACTTATATTTCTGGGACTAAAGAAAAGCAGAATAAGTTGTAGCAAATTATTGTAAGCTGTGAATTCAGGAAGAAAAAAGACCACTGTAATTTTGCCTTTTTGTCCTAAGCTTTTCCGAGTTTCTGAATCTTTTTGTGCGAGGTCTTGGTTGGTATCTGGTGTTGGGATAGGTCACCGGGCCAGGTGTGGTAGGAAAGGAATTGAAGATAGTTGCTGATTGAGGGATGGCCGGACAGAATAGGAAAGAAAAGCTTGGTTCAAGTCTCTTTCACCAGTATGCCTCCTGCACTCAGCCATGGTCTCTTACAGCATGGAAGCCAGCTGAGTAGAATGAAGGCCGTGTTCCTTGGACAGGATTAGTCTTTACGTGGCTGAAATGTCATTGTTATGTTGAAAACATCTTGGCAACAGTATTCTGGACATATCTGAGTATAGCATTCGGGATATAGTCTGTGAGTGAGCAAGTGCATGGTGCATTTCTTCGAGCTTTGACTTGCAGCAGGTGGATGAGGATTCTCTTGGATGAAGGACTGTGGTCATCTGTGACACAGCTCACCGCGCTTTAGAACCAAGACCAGAAAATCCATGGCTGGGGGAGAGGCGGTCCCTCAAAGCCCACTTCCTGTAGTACCTTGCCTTCATGGTTAAGATCCAGAACAAAGAGAAGTCAGTGGTTCTGTTGATCTGGTGTCTGAAACTGCACTAGTTCCTGCTGACAGCAGAGTGGTCTCCAAGGGAGTTCTGACCTCCCCCTTTCCACAGTTTTCTGGTATACACAGCTGCCAAATGCCTATGGAAAATCAGTGCTGATTTCCCCACTCCTAGCTGGCACAGTCCTTAGAGGGGAGACATACCACTGCGGTGCTCTCTGCAGTGTTCTTTCACGGCAGAGAGAGCCAGCAGCCCCTGCCCAGAAGCTGATTCTTTCTTGCCTGCCTCAGTTCCTGAAAGCCTGATTGATGAACCTTCACAGGAGAGAGAGGGCCAAGGTCATGGTAAATCTGCCTTCCTGAAAGCTGTGATGGAACGACGATGCCAGGATTGTGCTAGGATAAAGCCCCATGTCAAGGTGAGAGAGCGAGTATGAGAGCTGGAAAGCCTGCAGAGACCCCCCCTTGCTGGGTTCCAGGAAGAAAGTGCTAGCCTCCTAGTTATGCTGAGCCTCTGCATGTTCCGGCTGCTGCTGTAAATGTGTCATTCACTTGGATTTAGCCTCAAATAAAAGACAGGTAATTTTGCTTTTGAGACTATCAAACTAGGAAATCATAAACCGTGTTCATGATCCAATGAAGGCACACCTAGAAACTTTCCCCTAAAGGATAACAGCACGGGGACATTTTGCTGATGTTTAATGGTGAATAAGGCAAAGGAGGATTATAGTTATTTTCCTTTTCTGGAACCCACTTCACTGCTATACAGCCAGAAATCATTTTCTCATAGACTTCTCAAAGTGATTCTCAAAAAGATGGTGTAATATGGGAATACCATCGGAAATATAGGCCAAGAGGAAGAGAGAGCGTACAAAGCCTGTGGTGCTGCCCGGATGAAATGGGACACCCTGGGTTGTTGAGAGCTCATTGGCTAATATGAGTGGCAGTTAACTTCCCTTAGAATTCCCCAATTTAAAAGTGTTCTGAACACCTTTTACTCTACGAAGATCTTATTGTCTCCCACTACTTGGTTCTAGGATTCAGGTGACCTTGTTGACTTTATCAAGCTTTCAGCTGTTTGCAGAACTAGATCCACGTGCTATAGCGATTTGGAGACCGAAAACTTGAGAGAGAGATAGAGCATGCACGAGGAAAATCATGTTTCTCCTAAACACTTAGTTAGAGTCCCCTCAAAGCAGAACCTTAGTTGAGGCTTTGAGTGCAAGTAGTTTACTTAGGAAGTCATCCCAGGAAGCAGCAGTGAGTAGGTAGGAAGAGTAAGTCAGGGAAGGAGGAAAAGCTGATCCAAGAGTGTGTTTCCAAGGCCATGAGGGCTCGATGCTACCAGAACTTCTGAGGAGCATTCAGCATACAGGCTTCCCCCACTTTTCGAAAGTTCGCTTTACACCAATTTCACTTTTATGGAAGACCCACGTTAGTACCCACTTTCACTAACGGAAAGAAATCCAAAGAGGATTTTTGCTTTTACGACAATACTGTTCAGCATTTGTTTTGCTTCGAACCATCAGAGACGCAGCACACACTCCAAGCAGCGAGAAAGCATGGCCAAGCTCCTTCCCCAGGATTATACTCAGCATCAAGCCACCGTAGCTTTGAACTGTCTGTGAGCATCTGTGCTTTATCTCAGTTTATTTTGTGCATTCATTAGCGAGATGTGTCCTCAGGTAATTGCTTCTTCTCTTTACACCATTTCACCTTATGAAAGATTTCATAGGAACTTGTGGATAGCAGAGGAAACCTGTAACTCCCAGAATTGCCTCTGTGAGGACAGGCAGCTGGGCCATTTAGCCACCAGCTCCTGTCCCCCATGAGAGTGGCCCTGATGGCATGAACTCCACAACATTTCCAGGCAGTGCTTGTGACATGTAGGCAGGGTCAAAGGAGACCCTGCAGCCAGAAATGGAAAGCCCTGAGGCATGTGCTTTTGCTAGGATGTTGTCCACAGTGACTGAGCTTGCTCAGAACTGACCAGTATGCCGGCAGCTGAAATTAGAGTCCTCAAGCCTCTGCAGTGGAAAGGATCAGTGCTGTGACAGGAAGAGAGCTGGGGTGCAGGAGAGACCCCTCCAGTGGGTATCCAGTCCACAGACTGGGGAAGGTTTGGCAAAGGCTTCCTAGAGGAGGTAGCTTCCAAGCTGAGACAAGACCAGATGAATGGAGGGGAGGCAGGTAGAGGTGAACTGCAGGTTCAGGACTCTGGCTGGAGCATGCATTGCAATGGTAGATGTGGCGAGAGAAGATTAGGAAGAACTTTGCAAGTTAAGGAGTTTAGACTTTATTGTAAGAGAAATAACAGGTCAAGGAAGAGACATTTAAGCAGAAAGAATGATAAGCTTTGTGTTTTAGAAAATTTATTCTGTTGACAGCATGTAAACTAGATGCCAGGATGGAGCAGGTGATTGAGGGTGGAATACAACAGAAGTCAGGGAGCCCAGTGAAGAGGCTGCTGAATCATCCAGGTGAGAGAATGTAATAATGAGAACCAGGGCCGTCGCAGTGAGGCAGGCAAGAAGTGAAAAGATTTGAGACATACTAAGTTTCTTTTTTTTTTAAGATTGGCACCTGAGCTAAGAACTGTTGCCAATCTTCTTTTCTGCTTTTTCTCCCCAAAATCCCGCAGTACGTACTTGGATATTTTTAGTTATGGGTCCTTCTAGTTGTGGCATGTGGGATGCCGTCTCAGCGTGGCCTGACGAGCGGTGCCATGTCCGCACCCAGGATTCGAGCCGGCGGAACCCTGGGCCACCTAAGCAGAACGCGCAAACTTAACCACTCGGCCACGGGGCCGGCCCCACATATTAAGTTTCTATATCTCCACTTATGCTCTGCTGGTAAAATGCAGTCTGCGTGTGTGTGCGCTCGCACACTTGTGTTGATGGAGAGATTGTTGTAGAGATTGAGTTATCTGGTAAAGAATTTTTAGAAAATGTGAATTGAAAGCTCATAAAGAGCTGTTTGGAAAATTCTTAGGCAAATTGGGGAGTAAAATAACTGTCAGAAAATATCTCAAGTAAATGCTCACGTTAGAGATGAGACAACACGGTATATCGCGCTAGGAGTTGGAAAGCCCTTGCTTTGTTCTGGATCTGCATTTTCTATTAGTTTGACCTTTGTTGTATCATTTAACCTCTCTGAACTTTATTTGTCCAACTCAAAATAAGAATGATGATAACCTGCCCAGCCTATTCTGAGTTGATCTTAAGCTAACAGCATGTAATGGGATACGATGACAACAGGGAAGCTGACATTCTCTCAACCAGCATGAATGGAATGAGAGTGCGGAGGGGAATTGTTCAGCCCCAAGAGTCTTGTGTTCAGTGTGGACGCTGGCCTGTCGGCTCACTCCAGGGCAGAGGTAGTGAGCTATCCTTCACTGGCATGGTGCTGTGGGGAGGTAGGATTTCAAAATGCTTACTATGACACTAGATCATCTTGAAGGCTCCTCCAACTCTGAGACTCACTGGTCTTCTTACACAGGCCATAGTGAGAAGAAGATGAGAAAATGATTATGAAAGCACTTGAAGAATTAATATTTTAGGCAAGTGAAAGGTATTATTATCAGTAGGCCTTGTGATGTTAGCTCATAGAGTTTTTAAATGTTTTGACTCTCTTGCATATCCCAGTAAAATGGAAAATAACTTCCAGTTTCCTGCATGCTGGTATATAACTTGTTTTAGTTTCATAAAGAGACCAAAAGCCATGTTCCTTCCGTAGTTCCTTTCCCTAATACCACCTTCTTACTAACTAGCTGTATTCTGTTTTTCTTGTTTTATCTCATACATACGTTGTATCTCATACATTTAACATTGACTAGAAGCATTTGACCTGCCAAGACTTGAACTTGGGCATTTGGGGTTTCTCCCACAGTCCGTGATAGTATCACCAGCAAGTAGGACACAGGCTGTATATTTCCTGCTTACATGGTGAGGAATGTTCACCTCCTGGGAAAAACCAGAACCCTGATGCACAGGAGTTGAAAGAAAACTGATCTTAGAGTCTTTTTAAGATAATCAAGACTTCTTGCTCATCAGTGTTGGGATTTGCTTCTCTTTCTCTTAAATGAGTTCCCTGGGGCTTTAGCGCACAAATGATGATGGTGATTCAGTATGGCTAACATTTATTGCACCTTTACTCTGTGCCAGGTGCTGTCTAAGCACTTTACATATAAGATACAATACAGCCTCGTGGGTAAATATTCACTTTGTGGATTAGGAAACAAGCAGATGTGGTTAAATAATTAGCCTAAAGTCACACACAGCTGGAATATGAACCTAGGCTTGTGATTCTAAGGCTGTTTCTGAATCATGCCGTCCTTCTCCCTCCTCGCAAGCAGAGACATGTCATACAGAGGTCTTCACCATTTTCCTATCCCCGGGTCCTTAGAGCGGTCAGAGATGTTAAGCAGAAAAAGTGCATTCGAATTCTGGTCTACTTACGGTATTCTCCATACTAGATAGGAAATGCCCTGGATACAAACATAGCTGCTGTTAAGATAAATAGCTCTAATCTAGGGAGCCCCATGCCAATCAGAAAAACCAGTAATCAAGAGATTATAGTTTTTACATGCTACATGTTTCATGTTTTTGCTTTCCCTAGGTTAAAAAGATCAAGTGGCATGAGCAGCCTTTTGGGAAAAATTGGAGCCAAGAAGCAGAAGATGAGCACCCTAGAGAAGTCCAAATTGGACTGGGAGAGCTTCAAGGAGGAAGAGGGCATTGGTGAAGAACTAGCCATCCATAATCGAGGGAAGGAAGGGTAAGAAGTAGATTCCATGCCTGAAAATCTTAATAGGGGCCAGCCCGGTGGTATAGTGGTTAGGTTCACACACCCACTTTGGTGGCCCAGGTTTCTCAGGTTCTGATCCCGGATATGGACCTAGCACCACTCGTCAAGCCACACTGTGGCAGCATCCCACATAAAGTAGAGGAATACTGGCAGAGATGTTAGCTCAGGGCCAATCTTCCTCACACACACAAAAATAATGAAAAAGAAAATCTCAAGAACTCTGAAATAGTTTATTGCAAACAGGCCACCCAATTTAAGCAAGCAGGAGCTTTTCATGGTAAAATGAAAAATGTGAATACCTTGGTTTGTCAGTAAAGCTCTGTTCTAATGTGGGGCAGGGGGCTGGCCTCATGGCCAAGTGGTTAAGTTTGCGTGCTCCGCTTCGACAGTCCAGGGTTTTGCTGGTTCAGATCCTGGGCACAGACATGGCACTGCTCATCAAGCCATGCTGTGGCGGCATCACACATGCCACAACTAGAAGGACCCACAACTAAAAGTATACAGCTGTGTACTGGGGGCTTTGAGGAGAGAAGGGAAAAATGAAATCTGTGAAAGAAAAAAAGAATAAATAATATGGGGCGGGTCTTGTTAGTGAGAAAAACACTGAGTGGTAGGAAGGTGGGGCATGTGACCAGCGCTTCTCTCAGGGACAGTCACATCTGCCAAGCTGAATTTGCTGAATTACAGCTCCCGTGAACTGTAAGTCACCTCATCGATTCACATGGTCAGATCTGGCTCACTGTATCAGCCTTGGCTTGATCTGAATTATTTGCCGTCTGAGAAGCCAGACTGGTTGAATGATTCAAAAGCAGAGCCAACAGCGTGCTTAGATATTGTCACGTTATCATGGGATTCTTTTTATCCATGTCTTTATGGCCCAGGGTGGGGCTTTACCCTTGGCTTCAACCTGTGTGACATGCCAGCCCTCAGACGCCATTCAGGCCATCACTTGCACCCCCTTCCTTTTCACTTTGGAATACGAGGAGGATGTGCATGAACTGTGTATTCAGGAATATCAAGAAAGAAATGATATTTGGTGAGTACTTAGGAACCTCAGAAGGAGCTAAGGAACAAAGTTATTACAGAAGTGGGTCCATGGCTCAAGGTCAACACTCTGGCCCCTGACAGTAAAAGGAAGTGTTACAAGGCCCAGCAGACAGCCCTGGGTGCTTATCTCTGCACCACATCAGTAAGGGCTCTCTCTGTAGTACAGGGGGTGTCTCTGAGGCTTAGTTCCTTCACCTGTAAAATTGGGATAATGATACCATCCTCAGGGGGGTTGTGATGATCTCATGAGATAATATAGGTAATATATGTATAATACATATCTGTAAGTACATGAAGCCCTTTGCGGAGTGCATGTTACAGAAGGCCATGCAGGAAGTTGTAGTCATTCAGGTTATTTATAAGCTAAATTATAATAAAGACAAGTGCAGTGTTTATTTGGGGGGTTATATTTCTTTTTTTTTTTTAAAGATTGGCACTTAGGCTAACAACTGTTGCCAGTCTCCCTTTTTTTTTTAAGGATTGGCACCTGGGCTAACAACTTTTGCCAATCTTTTTTTTTTTTTTTTTTCTGCTTTATTTCCCAAAGCCCCTCCGCCCGCCGGTACATAGTTGTATATCTTAGTTGCAGGTCCTTCTAGTTGTGGGATGTGGGACGCCGCCTCAACGTGGCCTGACGAGCAGTGCCATGTCTGTGCCCAGGATCCGAACCCTGGGCTGCTGCAGCGGAGCGCACAAACTTAACCACTTGGCCACGGAGCCGGCCCCGGGGGGGTTATATTTCTGAATTAGGCTTCAAGATTATTTGAATGAACCTGGAAACTGATCAGTATGTTAAAAAAAAAATTTTTTTTAATGCCTTTATGAGCTTATTTAACTAGCAGACTTCTAAGTCAGTCTGTCAAAGATGAAATGCCACAGGACAGAGGTGGAGTGCCAGAGCCTTCTGGGGAAGGCCCAGGATAAAGCACAGGCAGAAGTCAGTGTTATCTAGAGAAGGTCTCTGATATTCACCCCAAACCTCCCCCCTCTTTGACTCAGCTCTAGGAGCTCACAGCTCCCTCCTCTTCTCCACATTTGCCTAGTGATCTAAGGCAGCAGAGGAACTGCCAGTGTGTGCTACACTTTATTGCGTCTCTGAGCACTGATTATATAGGTTGGACAATGTTCGTTCTGCTCGAGTTAATGGAGGTCTTATAAAAATAAGGAGTGATGCTGTTGAAGATAAGGGACAGTTAATAAAATGTACACTGGAAGAGGAAACAAAATTAAAAAGGACATCTGCCCAATGAGGACTTTTTCAGGCAATGGAAAATCATATAATTGGGTTGCGGAACAACTAATAGCATGTACCTTCTAAGTGCTCTGCTTTTCCCTCCTCCTCTGAGACGTTCTCCCTGGCCAGGTGAAACCATGGGTCTGATTGTGTTTTTCCAATGCAGCTCTGATGACTCTGCTCTGCTTTTGGCTGTTCTCACCTGCCCTCTCCAATACCTGCCCCTGCACCTCAACTCCCGTGCCTTCCCTAGTTCCTGCAGGCAGATTGAAGGGCCCAACCCCTAGTCCAGGGAAGGGACTGTAGCTCTGGTTCTTACTTTGGCTAAGCATGAGAATCCTCTGGGGAGTTTTCCAAAGTTCAGGTGACAAAGCCACCCCTGTACAGAGCTTCTGAATCAAGAGTCACAGATATCTGTGTCTTTAAATGCTCCTCAGGTACTTCTGATGCACAGCCAGGGTTGAGAATCACTAGACCGCAGTGTCACAATTCTAGACAACCAGCTGCTGGGTGAGCCTTTCCAGCACATATGTATCTAGACAGCCAATTTCAAAACAGGGGATGTTGAGAAGGCAAGAAGATTTCTGTTAAGAAGGATGCCCAGTGCCACAGTGTTAAGGGAGGGAAGCACAAGAATCAAACCTGTAAGGTCTGTTTGGGCAGAGGCACGTCAGGCCCCCATATTCTCGTACGCAGATGCCAGCGAGAGCAAAGGCATCACCTGCAGTACAATACTCTGAAGGAATATGTGGAGAATCCAAGAAGCATACCCCTGGGACAAAAGTGATCTTCGTTGAAACTAAGAAGGGGGAAAGGTCATACTGATCACATCTCAGAAAAGCTACCTATAAGTAATGACCAGCCTCTGCCATGTCTATTATGAGACCAAGACTTTTTTACAAGCACCGTATTTAAATTGATCTCATATATAAGAATTTAGGTCAAGAATGGTGATTAATATTCCTGTTACGCAGTCCTGATTAAAATAAGATTGGATTGAGTTTAAAAGGTTATATGATGCTTTTTGTGTTTTGATAGTAATTCCAGTTCAGTAAGTGCTATCATGTCTTTCCCCTTCTAAATATTTGATAGAATTCAAAGCTATATTCGTCAGTATGGGATGATTATTGTCCAATTTTTTAAAGATGAATTTGCCGTCTTAAAATATTCACATAAGGAAACAAGGCACCTTGAGAAACAGCAGGTGCAGGCTCAGATCTGCAAAGAATTTAGACAATGAAAATAGCAGATACAGATTTTAAAACAATTATGCCTTACTGTGTTTACAGAAGTAAACAACAAACCTGAAAATATTTTGAGGAAGGGGAAACTATGGCCTGGGAGATTTGAAAAAGATCCAAACAGAATTTCTAGAAATGAAAAATACAATAACCATAATTAAAAACTAAATGGATAGACTTAACAGTACTTAGGCAACTGAAAGAATCCATGAACTGGAAAATAGTCAGAAGCAATTCTCCAGAAGATGGTTCAGAGAGACAAAAAAGACAAAATAATAGAAAAGAAGTTAAGCAGCCTGGAGAACAGAATGGGAAAAGACAAAAAAAAACCTCCTTGTAGATTTTTTAAAACCCAAAGAATCCAAGATAGATGAAATAGAAATCCACACATAGACATGTCAGCATGAAACTGCAGAAACCAAAGACAAAGAGAAAAAATCTTAAGAGCAGCCAGAAAAAAGAAAGGAGGGGCAATTACACTGACAGATGGCCTCTCATCGGCAACAGTGCAAACCGGAAGACACTGGAATGATCTATTCAAAGTGCTGAAATAAACAACTATCTACCTAGACTTCTGCTTTACGTGTGTGTGTACATATAGATGAATGAGTGTGTGTGTGTGTCTGTGTGTATCTCCTTCAAGAATGAGGGCAAATAGGGACATTTTCAGAATAGTAAAAGCTGAGAGGGCCAGCCTCATGGCCTAGTGGTTAAGTTCGGCACACTCCGCCTTGGCAGCCCAGGTTCAGTTCCTGGGCGGGGACTTACACCACTCAGTGGCAGCCATGCTGTGGCAGCAACCCATATAGAAAATAGAGGAAGATTGGCACAGATGGTCACTCAGGGCCAATCTTTCTCAGCAAAAAAAAAAAAAAAAAAAAATGCTGAGAGAGTTGCCCCCAGCAGGTCTTCACCTAAAGGATGAAAGATATACTCTAGCAAAAGAAAAGTGATTCCAGATGGAAGGTCTAAGAATCACTGAAGAGCAAAGAGGCATATATGTGGTAAACTTAAATGAGCTTTGACTATATAAAACAATATATTAATGTCTTGTAAGTTGTTAAAGCAAGATAGTATTAAAATAGCTGGCAACAAATACGTAAAAGTTGGGCAGCGGGGATAAATGGAGTTTAGTTTTCCAAAGATCTTGTATTGTCTAGAAGGACGGGGAAGGTGTCAACTAAGGGTGCATATTGAAATTTCTAGAGTAGAAACAGAGTATTTAATTTCCAAAGTAATGGAAGGAGACAATAGAATGATGTGTTTTTTTTTAACTAAGCAAAAGAAGACACAAAAGGAGAATTAAAGAAACCAGCCAGGACAAATAATAAGTGCAAAATAAGGTGATAGAGTTTATTTGGTTGGTTGTTTTTTGTTTTTTTAAGATTGGCAACAGATGTTAGCTCAGATGCCAATCTTCTTTTTTTTTTTCCTTCTTCTTCTCCTCAAATCCCCCCGGCACACAGTTGTATATTCTAGCTGTGAGTGCCTCTGGTTGTGCCATGTCTGTGCCCAGGATCCGAACCGGTGAAACCCTAGGCCACTGAAGTGGGGCACCCAAACTTAACCACGCCGCCACGGGGCCGGCCCCATGCGGTAGGCTTAAAACTAAATTTATCAGAACTTCCATTAAATAGCAATAAACTAAATGCTCCAGTTGAAAGACAAGAGATTGGCACGTTGAATTAAAAAATAAAAAACAATTATTTGCTGTTTAAAAGAGACTTAGCTAAAACAATGGGATGCAGAAATGCTGAAAATAAAAAGATGGGAGAAAAGATAAACCATGCAAACACTAACCAAAATAAAGCTGATGTAGCCATATTAATTAGACAAAATAAACTTTAAGGCAAAAACATTACTGGAAATAAAGAGAGCGGTCTTCTCATAATGATAAAAAACATTCACTTTCTTTGGGAGATAGAACAATTCAGATTCGAATGTACGGTTTGGCGTTAGCTACTGAAGCTCAGTGTAGTCATTCCCTGTGACTCAGCAGTTCTACTCCTAGCTATATGCCCAACAGAAGTTCAGTTATATGTTCCCCCAAAAGACGTGTGAGAATTTAAATAATGGTGCTTTTCATAATATCCCAAAACTCGAAACAACTCAAATGTCTATCAATAGTATAAGAGACAAACTGGGGTATGTTCACACACTGGGATGCTCTTTAGCAATGGGAATGATTGTGGATAAATTTCAATAACATAGTAGCAAAGAGAAGTTCACCCAGTATGATTCCATTTATATGAAGGTCAAAAATAGGCAAAACCAATGTGTCCATTAGGTCATTTTGTGAAAGGAGCAAGTCACAAAAGAATACACAGTATAAGTCTGTTTACATCAAGTTCAAAATCAGGCACAACTAGACTGCAATGCCAAGGAAACAGAAACTTGAAAGGGAAGCAGGGAAATGTGGGCGAGTTAAACACACTTGGCTGGGTGCGTGTTGGGGTAAGAGGTATGCAGAGGCCTCCTCAAGACTGCCAGCATTCTGCTTCTCGACCTGGTGATAGCCACATGAGCGCTTGCTTCATAATGATTCATTGCCTTGCCCGTTTTAAACACTTTGCTCTGTGTGTGCGTGTTTGTGCATCCGTGTGTGTGTGTGCGTTATATTTTACAGTAAACTGAATTCATATCCTGGCTCTACGACAAACCTGCCATGTGCTTTAGCCCCAGTTTCATCATCTATAAAGCAGAAATTCTTCAGTATACCTCTCAGGTTTACTGTGGGAATTAAGTAAGTAGGGGAAATGTCTAGCATGTTTATAAGTAGGAATCTCCTCCCTCTTCCCCCAGGTCCTTTGCTTGCTCTTCTTTCTTCTGTCTGCCATTACTGACCCTGCCAAGTCTAGAGTTTTACTGGAAAGCTAGGTGCTTTTATTCCTTTAAATCTCTTCCTGGTGTATTTCTGCCAACCCTTCAGGAATACTTTCCCAAGCAGGTACAGCTTGGGAGCATCTCCTTCCAGTCTCCCCGGCTGGTCTCTTCTTTCTCTGGGCTTTTAAACTGGGGAAGTCCCAGGGCTGTCTCTCCTCACATTCCATGCTAAGATACCATTTTCTTTTCTTTTCTTTCTTTTTTTTTTTTTTTTTGAGGAAGATTAGCCCTGATCTAATATCTGCTGCCAATCCTCCTCTTTTTGCTGAGGAAGACTGGCCCTGAGCTAACATCTGTGCCCATCTTCCTCTACTTTATATGTGGGACGCCTACCATAGCATGGCTTGCCAAACAGTTTGTGCCATGTCTGCACCCGGGATCCAAACTGGCAAACCCTGGGCTGCCAAAGTGGAACGTCTGCACTTAACCACTGCGCCACCAGGCCGGCCCCTAAGATACCATTTTCTGCTGATGACTCCCAAAAAAGCTGTCCCCTGCCTGACTGTTCCACTGAGCTCCAGACTCCCATACAATCTGTTTAGTTGACATCTCCATTTATATGTCCGACACACATCAAACTTAACATCCAAAACCAAATGCTCACTTTCTTTGCATAAATGGACTCCTTCCTTCCTCAGACTTCTCAGAAAATGGCACCATCATAATCCACCCAACTGTTAAAAGAAAAACCTAGGAGTCATCCTTGATTTCCACTCTTTCCGCTCATGTCCTGAAAGTCCAATAGACAATTCTGTAGTATAACATTCAGTCTGTCCATCTTGGTGTCTGCCCCACTGCCACCACTCCGGTACATGCCGCAGACATCTGCTTTGCTCCCTGCTTCAATATCTCTACCGTTTTCTCCATTCTCCACATAGCAGTGAAAATAAGTTTTTAAAAATACACATCATTTTCCCTCTCTTCCCTGCCGAAAGCCCTCCAGTTGCACTTACAATCCACGTTCAGCTCCTTACCCTGGCATTCCAGGTCCTGCCCGCGCTGTGCCCTGCCCACCTCTTTTCCTCTTCTCCCCGCACAAGGCAACCTGGCCTCTAGTGCTCCTCGGGATCCTCCTCCGCGATAGGCTCTTATTTGTCACTCAGGGCTCAGCTTGTTGCCACTCTCTGGGATGGCCCCCGCCCTCCCCCAGGAACCCTCAATCCCACTACCCTGTTTGATTGTCTCCCTCACACTTAGTATCAACTGACGGGTGTTGTAGTGTCTTATTTGATGTTTAGTAAGCCCCCAGGGGCAGGGTCTGGTTCACACTGCATCACCAGCATCTGAAGAACACCTGCCCCTGGAGCACTGTCCAAGTGCCCATCCCAGTACTGATCAGATGACCATGGTTTTGCTTGGGGCCCTAGTAGGATTAGAATCAACCACCTAGAAAAGAAGGGTGCAATACATCAGAATGATGTCTCCACCATGCATCATTTTCAGTCAATGAAGTTGGTTTAAATGCCTGTTCCTGGGACTAGCCCCGTGGTCAAGTGGTTAAGTCCACTTACTCCACTTTGGTGGCCCAAGGTTCACCAGTTCGGATCCTGGGCATGGACCTACACACTGCTCATCAAGCCATGCTGTGGCAGCATCCCACATAGAAGAACTAGAATGACTTACAACTAGGATATACAACTATGTACTGGGGCTTTGGGGAGAAAAAACAAAGAAGATTGCCAACAGATGTTAGCTCTGGGCCAATCTTCCTCACCAAAAACAAAAAAGAAAGCATACGCAAAATGCCTGTAACAAAGACAGTTGTCTGCACAGCAAAGAATCGCTGCTCGTTCTCTGAGTCCCAGACTCCCAGGGCCCAGGCCAGCATGGTCCAGCTTTTCAGGGTTGGTGTCAGCAGTCTGCACTCAGGCATTTAGCGTTGCTTCCCTCCAGCCCAATCACACAGGTTCCCCGGCAGTGTTCACCATCAGCAGTGTGTCTCTCCAGCACTGCTGAGGCAGAGATCAGCAGGCTTAGGGGGAAAGGGTCAATGTACAGAAAATGAGAGAAATACGGGCTTGGTCTTTGCTGCTGCTGGCAGTCAAATTGAAGGTCATGGAGCAGGGTGATTGGAAGCCAGGTGTGTTTGTAATTTGGCGGGGCATGAAGGAGAGACCAGAGAAAATAATTTTTTCTCCAAGGAATCTATCTCCGTGACCAAGTCACTCTTTCAGAACCAGCACAACCTTGAGGTGAAATGGGAGGAAAGCAGTGGAGAAGAAACTTAATTAAAATCACCACACTTTCACTCTAGCCTTTGGGAGGTTTGCGAGTGACATCCTCTTCCACGAGGGTGGGGTGCCATGGGCTTGTGCAATACTGGGGAGATTGCTTCTTTCAGTTGCATTTCTCAGGGCAAAAAAGTACGTATCTGGGACCGGCCCGGTGGCACAGCAGTTAAGTGCGCAGGTTCCGCTTCTCGGCAGCCCGAGGTTCGCCGGTTCGGATCCCAGATGCGGGCATGGCACCACTGGGCACGCCACGCTGTGGTAGGCGTCCCACATACAAAGTAGAGGAAGATGGGCACGGATGTTAGCTCAAGGCCAGTCTTCCTCAGCAAAAAGAGGAGGATTGGCAGTAGTTAGCTCAGGGCTAATCTTCCTCAAAAAAAAAAAGTACATATGACGTCCATCACAGAGCTTTGCTCTAGTCTCCAAGTGCCTGCATTGCCCATTGCTTTCTGGTGCTGGGAATTGAAGTTTACCCGCTTTCCTTCTCATGTCTGTGCTGCGCTGAATGCTTGCTTGGGGAACTGAACGTTGGCTCTGCGTGGAGCAAACTAACAGCCCTAAAACGTCCTCTTCATGTCCCTGCTTCAGATTTCCCTGCCACTCCCTGTGCTTTCTTTTCCTGGCCAGTGGGCAGGAGGCCTCTCCTGGGCAGATGACCATATAACAGAGCTCTTGCAGGTCAGCACTCCCCTGGGCCCTCCTACTTTCAAAGACCTCTGACTTCTTGGGAGGAGAGATAGCCATTCTTTCATTTGCAGCATGGGTTCCCAGAAGTAGGTACTGATGTAGCCCCTAGAAGCATTTTCTACCCTTGTTGTCTTCCATTTTTCCCTCTCTCCCCATTGGCCTGGATCTCAAGAAAGTTGGTAGCAGAAAAGTAAAATTTGCATTGAAAGATCAAAAAGATGTCAGAGCCAGTTGTGTCTAACCTGGTTCTGAAAGGAAAAGCTAGAAAATCCCTTAGGATTTGATGCTGTTAGCATATTTTATTAAACAAGAGAAGAGCTGCTGCCTCTTAAATGGGCCACGTAAGGCAATAGTAGGGGAAAGGGATGACACCCTCAACCCTAAGCCCGGCTTCCCAGGGGACTGGGCTGCATCAAGCTGGGTCACCTGGAGTGCTGGGCCCAGGCCAGAAAAGCATCACTGCACTTGTCAGCTGGCGGTTCTGTGCTGGGACTGTAACCCACTTACCGCGCCTGAGAACTTCCTGAGGCTCGGTTTAAATAGGCCATCCACTTGGGCCACTTTGGAGGAGGTGGCCTTCCCCACGAGCCCTTCCTCTTTCTGGAGCATTTGGTCTCTTGGTCCCTGCTCCAGCTGTCCCAAGTTCTGAGGCTTTGCAGTGATATAGTCAAGTTAGAAATGGGAAGCAAGAACCCCGCGATGCTCACAGCTATTTTTGGTTTTACTGTTTACAAAGCACTTCTCACAGTTTCATTGTATTGTCAGAGATATTGTAATTTTTATTCCTGTTTTACAGAGAAGAAAAATAAGGCACAGAAAATTAAGTATCTTGCCCAAAGTCACACAAATAGTAAACGTCAGAGCCACTCTCATCCTCAACACCTTCTCTATCTCTGGGTGGTAGGGGAGTCCACGTCCAATAGAAGTTTTGTTCCTGCTCAGTTCTTGGCAGTAAACCAAAGCCATCACAAGCATCCTATCAGCAGCTGCAGCTGGCTGTGAATAGGGGCATGAAGTCGCCAAACCTGCCTTGATGGCTTTTGTCCGGGTTGCCCTTGGGAATTCAGTTGCATTCTGCACATGTGCCCCTCTTTGCTGCCTGAGGCCTTCTCTAAACCTGAACTCTGCCTGCTGAGCACCCAGCCTGGCTTCACTCTTGATAGTCCCAAGGTCAGCTGGACCCAGAACAGCTTCCAGGAACCTGCAAGACCATTCTTCATGCTCACTGAGCATCCTAATTTAAGTATGACTTCCTCCTCTTTAAAGGAAAGTCAAGAAGAAAGACCACAAGTGCTCAAAGCTGCATACTTCTCTTCCTTCCCCTGGCCCGCTCTCTCAGATAGGTAGTATCTGGTAGTGGCTCTCTTGAAACATGCCTGAAATTCTTCTCGAGCCACAGTTCACCCCTTTTTTTCTGCTGGAGCTTCAAGGGGCAGGTAAAGCACACTGCTGTCAAAACATTGATCCCCATCACAGTCTTCAGCCAGGACCAGTTGACTGGGGTGGGGAGGGATGATGGTTGGAGTGTAACGAAGCCCATCAATCAATTTGGGTTAACAGCCCCCTCTGGAAAATCATGGGTCCCTCAGTGTTAGGTGGAATGCGAGTTTGTTCTGTGGTGTGTCTATTTCCCCACCAGTCTCCTGTTTTCTCTCTTTATCAGAAGGGGTCCATGGTGTCTGTGGCTTCCTGTCGGCCAGGGAATCTGAAATTCAAATGTAACTGGGCATCCTCCATTTCACTTGCTAAATCTGACAACCTGACCCTGAGGGCTTATATCAGGCGAGCAGGCTCTGCTCTTGTGTTCCCAGCCATTCTGGCCTCTTGGTAGTTTTGACACAGCAGCTTAATCTCTGATCCCAGACCAGGTAGTGGTTGTTAGTCACTGAGAACACTCATCAAGAGAGCTGAGGGGCCGGTTCCGTGGCCGAGTGGTTAAGTTCGCGCACTCCGCTGTGGCGGCCCAGGGTTCGGATCCTGGGCGCGAACGTGGCACCGCTTGTCAGGCCACGTTGAGGCAGCATCCCACATCCCACAACTAGAAGGACATGCAACTAAGATATACAACCATGTACAGGGGGGGTTTGGGGAGATAAAGCAGAAAAAAAAAAAACAGATTGGCAACCGTTGTTAGCCCAGGTGCCAATCTTTAAAAAAAAAGAGCTGACTGCTCCTCTTGGGTCATTGTCCTCAGGACCCTGGCAGAAGCTGGCTTCCCAAAATGATGGTGACAACATTAGCTGCCATTTTGTTGCACACCTGCCCTGTGCTAGGCATTATATATACACTATTTCATTTAGTCCTCACAACAGCCCTTCAAAAAAGGGATGATTATCCTTTTTTTTCTTTCTGGCAGATTAGGAAACAGAGTTGGCAGGTTACATGGCTTACCCAGAGTCACACAGCCAGCAAGTGACAGAGTCAAGATTCGAACTCAGAGTCGCCACCCCCTCTGTAGTAAGGCATAGGGTTAGTGGCTGCAGGCTTGGCTGGAAAGCAGAGAGGCTGGACTGCATTTCACAGAGTGCTCCGGGAGGGAAAGCGAAGCCCTGAGCTCAGCAAAGCAGCACAGGTTCCTGAACCTGGGAATGTTCTCACCATAAACGTAATGACCTTGTAATGACAGGTGCACATTTTCCACAGTGCAACAAAAGGAAAATTAGTGCAGAGATTCAATTAAGTCTCCCATTTTCAATGGCAATTTTGCTCTCTCAATAGATTAATGAGCAACAGAGATCCCCTCCCCCCAGGCAAATCTCGGCACACTTTATGGCAAGAAGGTGCATTAAAATGCAGCTGTGTCTCATTAAGCCGCCAGTCTGCCCGTTTCAGCCCTGTGCTGCCTTCCCATCCTGCCTGGGAGGACCAAGGGAAGCCTGGACCTGGCCCCAGGTTTGGGAGCCAGAGCACTGACCTTTGATGTGGACTGTAGGCAGCAGACGCTTAATCCCACCCCTTAGAGGAATTGAGGGAAAGGCCTCTTCTGTCAAGCTCACAGAAGCGACCTGGAGGAGCCAAGAAGAGGAGAGAAAGGTGGGGGGAAAGGTAGTAGCTGAAGGCAGTTAAATCGCTTTTGAAGCGAGCTCTTTATGTAGCTCAGCTCTCTGCCCCTTCACTGCAGTCCAAGAGGGTGGTTTTTACTACCCTGTTTCTTCCATTTTCAGATGCATTTATTTTTTTAACATTTTGATATATACATGCAGCATGCATAGCTTTCTCTCCCCTACAAACTCAGCACACTACTAAGGCCAGGAAATATGGCATCACTGTTTTGCTGTTGAGAAAAATTGAGGCTCAGGGCTATTCAGTCCTTGACCAGCGTGGCCCAGCTAATGAGTAACGGCTCCAAACCTGGGCTTGACTAAGCCTGCATTCTTTCCTTAAGACCTTGTTACAAAATTGGAACATTCTCCTGCCACCAAGGCTCTGATGTGCTTTCCCTTTGATAAGTTGTTGCTTTCTCCTTTTCATTTTCTTTTCTTATACATCTGAACCAGAAACATCCTTGTTTAGATCCAACATGAGTGGTTTGGATGTTACTGAAAGAGTCGTGGGTGGTCAGTCTGGGCACCAACTGTTGTCATCTGTTTGCATTTGCTGTAACCCCATGATCGCGCTGGCCAAGTGGCCCCATTCACACCAGAGGGAGAGGGTGCGCTGGGACAGTGCAGAGGAGGCATTTCTCTGGCTGGATTCTGCTGACAAACATCTTTTTTCGTTTTCTTCTAGGTACATTGAACGGAAAGCTTTTCTAGACCGAGTGGATCACAGGCAGTTTGAAATTGAGCGGGATCTCAGGCTGAGCAAAATGAAACCCTAATGTTATGGGGGAAAATCAGTAGCAGCTTAATCCGGTTTACAATGTGAGCTTTTTGTGCATCTGTGAAATGTTTCCGGTATTTCTCACTGACTGTTTCCCAGCAAGGTCTTTTTTTGTACTTTGAATCTGTGTCTTTGTATCTTGATCTCACGTGGTTTCATTCATTTTACTTTTAAAAGTTTGTCCTTTAAAATAAATAAATAAGTAAGTACAAGTTGGTCTTTTGAGAGGCTGGCGAAGATGATGGCACACTCACCTTCCCTTATTTTGCTGCGAAGTCCTCCAGGGCAAGGCAGTATGCCCCAGACCTGTCTGAGCTGGCCTAGGGGAGGAGGGCTGCCCGGCCTGGGTGTGCATTTCTGGCGCCGTGGGGCTCTCTCTGAGTCAGCCTTGCTGTGGAGACCGAGGGAAGGAGGCTCACCAGCGCTGCGGAACCCCAGGTCCTGGGCAGTTTTGTTCTCAGTTCCGCTCGTGCTTCTCTTCTGATCTCCTTCTCCATCCTGAATGGGATTCCTATTTACTGGTATAGAGTAAAGCTGAAAATAAGGATATATTATTGCTGAATTAGAGATTTTTTTCCCTTCAGTCTTTTTCCTCTTCCTAAAGTCAACTTCAGATGTGCTCTCACCTCAATAATTCTTTAGTTTTTGGTTTGTCAAAAGAGACTGTGAAGGGCTCTTTCTTTTTTATACTCCGTAGGAAAATTTAAATTCCAAACTTCATAGTAATAGAGCTGTAAACCCCACAACCTGCTCCGTGTATGTGTGTGCGTGTGTGTGTCCTGAGTCACATGGACAGGTTTGAGGGAAGGTAGGGTTGTGAGTGTGCTCACGTGTGTGTGTGTCCTAAGTAACATGGATAGTTTGAGAGGAAGGTTAAGGTTCCAAAGACTGGGATCCAGTTCCTGCCTGGACGTCTATCAGCTATGTGACCTTGACCACAGCTCAGCTTTCTGAGCCTCCATTCTCTGGTCTGTAAAGGCATGAGGAACACCAGTACCTCGTAAGGGTTGAGATGAGCTAATGACACACCTGAGGGCTATAAGCACAGGCCTCCCCATCCAGTCCTTTAATATTCGACCCTACATGGTTATGGGGTTACGAACTTTATTGCTCGGGAGGGTAGTCTACAACCTACATTCGAACACATTGTCCACATCCATGATGATAAAGGATTCTAGAACTGGTACTAGTGCATTCAGGCCAGCGTCAGAACAGGCCTCAGTTCTGGGCCTACACGGGGACACAGGAATAACAGGAAAGTCCTTTAACCTAAGACTATCCAGCATTTTGATTAGGGCGGGACATCCAGACCTACAGGAGCCACCAGCTGAGACCGAGATGCAAGTCGTGCCATGTGTATCCTCAGGTGTGTCGTCCCTTGTTGACTGCCTTGTGGATGGCTGCCTCGTGGGATGCTGGGGTTCTTCACACAGGTGGGTTAGCTAGTCTCGCTTTGCTCCGAAGGCATAGAGAGAGGAGTCAAGTATGTCAGTGATGGTCACAGCAGGGCCTTGGCCCTGCCTGTTTTACTCATGATCCAGGCTTCTCCCTCTGTACTCTGTATTAGGTTAATGCTACAGCTCTGCAGAAAGGTCGGCTCCTTTCTTCGCCCTCTTGGTTTGGTGAGTCTTTTCCTGACAGGTTTGC
Organism: Equus caballus; assembly: GCF_041296265.1. Taxonomy (NCBI): domain Eukaryota; kingdom Metazoa; phylum Chordata; class Mammalia; order Perissodactyla; family Equidae; genus Equus; species Equus caballus. The sequence continues at coordinate 24,216,966 of NC_091686.1, read as the reverse complement.
TGCACGCATCTGATCTCCACTAGATGACTTTTTACGCGTTCGTGAGTCTTTTGAAAAGCTCCTCTAGCCCAGCCCCTTCTTCTGACAGAATCTGGCAACTTCTCAAGAATTCATAGCTGTTTGCACCATTCTTGTTACAGATGCCCTTCCTCCCAGCTTTGTAGATCCTTACTTTAGTGTTCCCAGACTTTCACATTTAAAATTATTTCCTTTGCCTTGACTTCACCTGCCTCCCTCTCGATCTACATGTAACCTCCTTAAAAGCCACTCATATTGAACTAAGTTCACCTTAACTGATGAAGCAGCTTCCTCTGGCTAATGTGCATGTGTGTGTATGTATGCACATACGTGTATCATTTTACAATGAGACTTTTTAGAAGCAGTTTCAAAGCAGGCTTTCATTTCTGTCTCATTGGCCATGGCTGAATCATCTGACCACCCCCAGCAGTAGGGGAGGCTGGAAAAGCCTCTGTCGTGGAAGCTGGCTGGGGCAGGGGGTTGCAGGGCAGGAATTAGGAGTAGGTGATAGGTCAGCCAACCAGGGTACCCAGCACACTCAGTTCTTTGTAATAAATCCACAGGCTTTTCTCCATTTGGTCTTGACAGTTGTCCCAGAGGAGTGGGTGGGGTTAGAGATGAAACAAGATGGGCCGTGTATTGGTAACTGTTGAAGCTGGGTGAGGAATACATCATGTTCTTTACAGTATTACCTCTACTTTTATATAGATTTGAGTTTTTGATAATCATTTTTTTCAATTGTCCCAGAGAGGCAGAATTGAGCTGTTTATAAGGACTTTGAGGTGTTCCAGCCATTCCAGGACAGAATGGGCAGCCTTCAGAAGCCCTGCTCTCCACCTCCTAAGATCCTGTGCTTATTTGACAACTTGGAAACTAATCTGTACAGATTCTATGTCATCTCATCTCCCAGACTTTTTTGTTGTTGTTGTTTTGAGGAAGATTAGCCCTGAGCTAACATCCGTGCCCATCTTCCTCTACTTTATATGTGAGACGCCTGCCACAGCATGGCTTGATAAGTGGTGCGTAGGTCCGCACCCAGGATCCGAACTTGCAAATCCCAGGCCGCTGAAGTGGAGCGTGCGAACTTAACTGCTGCACCACCGGGCTGGCCCCCTCATCTCTCAGACTTTGAAGCACCTCCTCTGATGCCTATATTCACTTCATAGTGTTGTGGATCAATTCCAAGGGATGGTGGAATTTGCCAGCAAGAGAGGTCCTTGGACGTGCGCAGTTGGTCTCCAAATGTGTGATTGTTTCTCGTAGGTGTAAACCAGACCCCAGGATATGTGTGTCTTCTTAGCCCTTCCTGACCATCCACAGTGGGCTGAGCACTGTGGCTGCAGAATGAAATGTGCCTTGGCTGCCAGTCAGGGACCCAGGCAGAGGACTAAGGTGTAGGAGAAAATATGAAGGAAATGACACAGCCACTAAGGAGCAGACCTGCATGATTCAGCAATTGGTGAAATCTGGAGAGGGTGAGGTGTGGGCATCCATGTGGGCGCCTGAGGCAGGCATGGACCACCCTTGGGCCTTCCTCTTGGTCGTCTGTGCTCCTGCCTGAGCTCCATCTCTGTCCTTGGCAGGACCTACTTTCTCAGTCAGCATTGCTACCTGTCCTGACCTCTTCCTCCCTCACTCTCCAAAGGACTGAGAGCTGCCTCAGCAAATGCCTGGCCTTTCCCAGTGGGCCTGTGGCAGCCAGGCTGAGTGGTGGGGCTGATTGAGTTGTGTTATCTGCAATCAAGAATCACCTTTTTTATCTGAGTCTTGTTTGCAAGATGGCAGACACCATCTAGCCCATAGTTTTTAAGAACAAGTGGATAGTATTTTATCTGGCTCTGCACATCCACATTTAGTGAAAACTAATCTGCCCAACTCCCAAAGGAAGTGATGGCCCTTTATCCAGGAGTTGGGAAATGTCAAGGAAAATATTTGCAGGAAGTGGAAAGACTGAGTCAGTGCTGAGAGGCAGTTCAGCAGCCGTTTGTTGGTGACCATGCGCCTCCCTTGCCATGGCGTGAAGGACAAGAGGACGGCCTGAGGACGCTTCCTGGCTGGCCTGCAGAGTCCAGAGAATCCTTGAGCGTTGAGGTTCCTGGCCTTGCTCTTGCCATCAGTCTTTGTCTTCTCCTTGTCCCAGATGGGTGTGTCAGGTTTTCAGGGCATCTGGTACCTTCCCATTACTGAAAAAACTGCCCTAAAACAGTGTAAGATCAAAGAATAAAACAAGCTTCTTTATGTGTTCTCACCTATTTCCTGAGGAACAAGGTGTTCTAATTAGGAATTCTGTATAAGGTCTCTAGGGGAGAAGGGACCGCATTAAGAACTAAATCTTGAGAGAGCTGTACACTGTCAGAGCTGAGGAGGAGGAGCTGGACTAAGAACCCTGGCAGGCGCTTAGCTGGTGCCTGAGGCCATGAGAACTGCACAGGTGCAGCAGGCTAGCTGAAGGCTGACCCCACAGAAGGACGAGGAGAATCTTCCTAGAAAGGAGTGGAGTGATGGTGCTTCTGGTGCCCAGGCAGGCCAGGTGACAGGGCCCTCCAGGTGCTGTGCTGCCTCGTGCTGTCAGCTGAACAGAGGAGGTGTGTGATGTGGGGTCGTTAGCGTGGCACAGTGTGGTTGGCGTGGCGTGGCAGGAGGGAAAGGACCCAGAACAGGCTCTTGAGAGTACAGTCTTCAGGCATTTGGTAGCAGCCTTTAGCCAGAACTGGAATGGCTCAGGCATGTTGGATAAGAGTACATGACTTTTGTTTTGTTTTGTTTTTGCCAAGGAAGATTTGCCCTGAGCTAACAACCACTGCCAATCTTCCTCTTTTTGTATGTGAGCCGCCACTACAGCATGGCCACTGACAGACGAGTGGTGTAGGTCCACACCCAGGAAGTGAACCCAGGCCGCCAAAGTAGAGCATGCCGAACTTAACCACTAGGCCGCCAGGATTGGCCCCATGACTCTTTTAATTACCAGAAAGCAGAAGTGAACAAATAGGAATTGGTATGAGATGGTGGATTCCTGGGGAAGGATCAGAAGCTCTTAGCTTCACCAACAAATGATGGAGTGGTCCCTTGTGCCAGTGCTTCCTCACAGCTTATCTCATCAGATCCTTTCTTCATTTTTCAGAAGAGGAAACTTGCCTAAGGTCAAACTGCAGAAAAGCCAGTGATCACACCTACATCTTAGGACTGAAGGGCAAGATGGGGGGGTCTGGTGCAGGCAAGATTAAACAGCCTTTCATCGCCTTCTGGATCCCAGTTCCATAATGGAGGATTCACGTTGGAAAGGCAAGACTTGATTGTAAGGGATCAGAAGAACCAAAGATGAAGAGGTGCTTGCAGTTGAAAAGAATGGCAGCTGGCACACACTGGTGCCAAAAGTTTGTGTCAGAAGTACAGCAAAGGCCTAGGTGCACTGGCTTCAGCTTCCAGTCCTGCCTACACCCTGGGGCAGCATCCGAACCACTCTCTGCATGGGGGTAGTGCGCTGCCTCACCTAGACAGCCTCAGGCCTCATGGTGGTGTCACTCATGCATACGCTGTGCTCCAGAACCAAGTTTCCGTACTAAGCAGTGGAAGCAGAGTTGCCCTCTCCTCTTTAGGATGCTGCCTGGCAGGGAGTGAGGGGAGGAGGGATTGGGTGCCAGGTGACTGCATCTTGGAGAGTCAGGGTATCTTAAGTGCCACTCCCACGGTACCTCCTTCCCTGGCTTATAGGCGTGCCCAGAGTTTCTGCCTCAGACTTTTCTGTAAAGTCTTTTTTTTCTGCAGCTTTTTTTTGTGTGCCCTCTTAGCCCAACTTAGATCCAAAAATACTGTCAGATGCAGTCTTTGTGCACAGGCAAATTGACCACAACAAAGAAAGAGGGATGTGGAAATCCAGAAGATTCCTCCCTGGTCCCCTGCAGCCTGGAATGGCCCTAACCACAAAGACCCTCCTGCAGGGTCTCCTCCCTGTGGTCTGCCAGTGAGCTTTCCCTGTGATCTCAGCTGATAGGGTGGACTGATCTTTGTTCAAGTAAGGTACAAGGTAGCTATGTGAGGGAGGGGAGGACGGAGGTTAACACAAGGAGAGCATTATTGGGGTCAAATACACTGGGGTTGGTATCCTGCCCCTAACCTTAAATCCTAGTGCTGTGATCCAGGTTGAGATCCTCTGAGTCTCAGATTCCATCTTCAAAAAGTTGCTAAGAATGATGTTAATAATCCTGCTCTGCCTCCCTGACAGCATTTCATTAATGAAATACAGTACCTAACTGTTAAGTTACCATAATTAAATTGTGCGCCTGGCTTCCAGCCCCTCAAGACAGCCAAGCTTATGTGAATAAATCTGGAACTGCACTTGGCCCTTGACACAGCAACTGTACTCCTGGGTTGATGTCCTAGAGAAGCACCAGCATGTGCACAAGGAGGTAGGACGAGGTGATCATAAAAACTTGGAAACCACCCAACGCCCGTTAGGAGAAAGGATCAGTTGTGAAATAGTCACACGGTGGAATATGATACAGCGATGAAATGGACGAAGCTCGTAATCAGCATTGATGCAATAAGGAAGTTGCGAAAGACCTAGCATACGATCCCAGTTATACAAGTTCAAAATGTGGACGTAGAGGTGATGGTTGTCAGCATTGTGAATGCACTAAATACCACTGAATTGTAAGCTTTAAAATGGTTAATTTTATGTTATGTGAATCTCACCTCAATAAAAAAAAAATTTTAACATGCTGAAGATACTATACATTGGTTCAGAATATATATATCATTATACATAAAAATACATATATAAACATAGTCATATATAAATAAATGGGTGATAAACACCAAACTCAGCATGGTGGTTACCTCTCATGGGATAGGGAAGATTACATGATCAGAGAAAGATAAAAAGGAGCTTAATTTGCAGATGAGGTTTTATCTTAAATTGGGATATGAGGACACAGATACTTCTTACATTATTCATTATACCTATTTATCTGAAATGTTTCAAGGTAATTTTTTAAAAAGAAAGACAAGCGAGCCCACATTTAAACCTGTATCACCTCTGTCTGTCTCCTTACAAGAGAGAGGTCCAAGGGATGGACTTCAGGGATGGAAGGGTTGCCATGGTGATGAGCTTGCTGGGTGTCAAGGAGCTTTCTCCACATTCCATTCTGGGCTAGCAGGCATTCCAGAATGACCCCCAGCAAGCAACTCCTGGGAACATTCCTCAGGAGAGGAGTGACTCACATGGGTGCCCTCCAACTCCCCTTTCTCTGAAAAGCAGGTGGCAGCTGGGAGAGCTGACGGGTCTGTGCCAGGCCCTCTGCCCCCTCTCAGCACAGCCGATGGTGCGAGGCCTGCTGAGTCAGCCTTTCCTTCACCCACACAGCCTCGACAGATGCACAGAGACAAGACACAAACAGGCCATGTGTTAGAAAGGTGCGGCAGGCCTCGACTTGTTAGATGCAAATAAATGGTTCCTGACCTGGATAAATGAGCTTGAGATTTGAAGACACCACAGTGAATTACAGTCAATGTCTGGGTTTTCTAGTGGAAGTTATGGAGCTGTCTTTCTTGAAACTCTGCTCAGCATCCTGAGCTGTCCCCAAGGCCCTTGGGCCACAGCTCTGACATGAGGCTACTGTGGGTGCCCTCTCTCAGTGGGAGGTGTGGCCAGACTCCTCAGGGTGTGGAAGACTTGCTGGGCCAGCTGCCCTGCTCTCCTCTGCAGGGAGGGCAGGAAGCTATCCTCTTTGACTAGTCCCACTAATTTCTGTTAATGATTTAATGCCCTACTTCTCCCAGTTAACATCTTTGCGTTATAACCTAAGTCTGCCCACGTTTGAGGCACCCTAACTGGCAAATGTAAGACATTTCTTTTTTAATTTTTTTTCTGCTTTTTCTCCCCAAATCCCCCCAGCACATAGTTGTATATTCTAGTTGTGGGTCCTAGTTGTGGCATGTGGGATGCTGCCTCAACACGGCCTGACGAGCGGTGCCATGTCCACGCTCAGGATCCGAACCAGTGAAACCCTGGGCCACCAAAGTGGAGCGTGCAAACTTAACCACTTGGCCATTGGGCCGGCCGCTGGAAGACATTTTTAAGTCGAAGTTCTTTGGGTGCTTGAGGGCACTGTCTAGGGCAGAGTGGGCCCTCTCTGTCCCAGACGCCTCATCAGATTGCCTAATCAGATTGCCTCATCTTTACTATTGTCTCTAGCTGGACTTCACAGTTCTGTTGGAGTAGAGTGGAACTCTGAGTAGTCAGGGACAGGATTGAATTGAATGGTTGGACATCGAGCTGGTGTTATAGAATTGGTTGGACCTCACTTTGATCTAACGCTTTCCTTAACGGCAAACATCAGCCGCAGGCGGCTGAGAGGCAGCAGGATATAGTGAAAGACACGCATGTTGGAGAGTCAGGACAGCCGAGTCTAATCCCAGCTCTGCTGACTAGCAGGTGCCCTCAGGCCATGGCTTGGCGCTCTGTCTCCCCTGCCTGCCATTTCTGCATCCGTAAAATGCGGGGTGGGGAGGGGGGTGTAAATAATCCTGGGGGTTTAACACTAAGAATCTGCATTTCTAACAAGCAGCCAGGCCAGGCGGTTCTTAAGCTCTCTGAAGTTTGAGAACCACTACTATGGCCTCCCTACTTATAAAAACTTAAAAAGCCTCCAGCTATGTATTTAGGAAAATTCCATCTTCCTTTATTCTTGCCACTTCAAATAATTCAAACTCCTAAATTCCTGACGCACCAGCAAACCATAGTGAGTAGGCCCTGGTCTCCTCCGTGCTGTCTGCTGAGACCCACCTGCAGGAGCTTTCTCCGATTCTCAAAGGCTTTGGAGGGCCAGCAAAGAGCTTAGCTGGAAGCTCCTTAAAGTTAACAGGAACTCGGAGAAGCAGCTGAAGTAAGGCCTGGGAAGCAAGCAAGAAATTCAAACAACAAAATCCGCCCAAGTCTCAACAAACACAGCTGAGGAGGCAACACTTCACTGCCAGGTTGGCAACAGATGGCAAGACCCACGTGCACACACACACATGCTCACACCAGCTAAATCGAGTTTGTAGCGTGTCAGCTAGGTCGCCCTGCCACTTGGAGAAGCCCCAAGCCACCAGAGGCACAACACTCCTGTCAAAACAAGCCCTGTACGAGGCAGATTACCCCGGCTCCCAGGCCAGCTTGGCCAGCTCCGCCAGCGCTGGGGCCTTCCCGCCAACAGGAGCCGTGCCTGCAATGGCTGTTCCTCTCTCTTCTTCCCCCTTCTGCTACCCCTCTCTTATCGTTCCCATTATAGAATGAAACTGTTTATTGTCGGAATATTTGAAAGCAGAAAAATTAAAATTTAAATCTCCCATAATCTCACTAACAGAGAAAACTACTATATGCATTTCCAGATCCTTTCTTTCAATCTTTTTTCCTTTGTTTTTACATACCTTTTCTTAATACAGTTGGAATTATACCGTACCTGTGCAGCTCAATACTGAAGCTATTAACCACGTGTGGCTATTTAAATTTTAAATTTATTCGAATTCAAAATTCAGTTCCTCAGTCACACTAGCCAAAGATTTCAAGTGCTCAGTAGTCATAAGTGACTAGTGGCTACAATATTGGACAGTGCAGATGTCAAACGTTTCCATCATCACAGAATTCTATCGGACTGCATCGGTATATGCAGTTTTGTATTCTCTTTTTTTTAACCTATGGTATATACTATGAGCATTTCCCCATTTATTCAAACATTCTTTGAGAACACAATTTTTAACAGCTGCATGGTATGTCGTTGCATGGTTGTACCATAATTTATTTTACCAATAGTCACCATTAGCCACTGGGTTACCTACTGTTTGTTATTATAAATAATGCCGTGATGAACTGCCCTGGTCCAGATCTTGATCTGCAGCCCTGATTATTTATAGATTACTTCTACAAGTGCGGTTGTCATGTCAGGGAAGGCGCACATTTTCAAGGACTTGAAATATAATGCCCAGTTACCTCCCAGAAAGCTCTCCCTCTCTCCAGCATGTTGTGGCCCTCTCTTCCTGTGTAAACCCTCTGAGAAATCAAGATTCAGCAAGGAAGCCCTGTCTGCCTGTCTCTGAGCACAGAGCCCAGTGCTTTGGGCGAGACCTGATTGCATTTAGGAGGATGGCCATCCGTGGAAAGGACTGGACTAGATCATCCCTGAGTACGAGAACTTTCTGTGGTACCAGCCCAGGACTCTGTGGAAGGGGCATTTGGACAGGGCGGGTGTGATGGTTAATTTTACAGGTCAAATTCACTGGGCTAAGGGATGCCCAGATGGCTGGTAAAACATGTCTGTAAGGGTTTTTCTGGAAGAGATTAGCATTCGAATGGGTAGACTGAGTAAAGATCATTGTCACCAATGTGGGTGGTCATCATCCAATCCACTGAAGGCCTGAATAGAACAAAAAAAGTGCAGGAAGGGTGAATTTGCTCTCTCCTTGAGCTGACATCCATCTCCTCCTGTCCATCGGCACCCCTGGTTCTTGGGTCTTCACACTTGGACTGGGACTTACGCCAGTGGCTCCCCTGGGTCTTCAGCTTGCAGACGGCAGATGGTGGGGCTTCTCAGCCTATATTTATTGTATTGCTTCTGCTTCTCGAGAACCCTGACTAATGCAGCAGGAATATGCCCCAATCACAAACCTAGTTTTGTGGCACACCCGTCTATGAGTTGCTCTAAACATTTTCTGAATCCATTTATCCTCTCACCTCTCAGGGTTAGTGAGTCTTGTTCAGTTAAGAGGTGGGACTTCACTTCTCTCACGCTTCTCAAGGGTTCTGAGGTTTGAGAAGCCAGGCCACGTTTGCCTTTAAGTAGTATTCATGACCGCATAGCTTCTGATCTCATCCCCTCTCTGTCTTTATCCTTCCAAAGTGAGGCTCCTCTTCCTGCGATCACTTGCCCACCCCCTTTCTCATTTCAGTTGCCCCTTTGTTCTCCATCTACCACATTGGCCTTGACTTGGGACAATCAGACCTGCACAGAGGATTCCACATTTGCAGTTCAGGCCCCAAGCATCAGTTCTGCCACCACTGTTTCTTTCGTAAATTTGGCTGCTTCAGGCGGCCTCACTTTTGCTCTCTATAAAATGGGGGTGCCTCTTGACAATCAAGAAGCAGTACATACTGCACTTGTGGCAACTGCTCCATTCAGTGCATCCTTGGACAAGAAGGAGCCAGTAAGGATGGAGCAGTCTGAGAGTCAGAGCTGCTCTGGGCTTCTCTGCTTGCAGGTGGAGCACTGGTCCTCGCTGACAGCTACAGCAAGACCCCCCGCCTTCCAGGATGAGCTAGGCTTAGGCCACCATAGGCGTCAGGGCTGGTGAAGACTCCTTCCTTGTGGATGGGTGAAGGGATTATCTGGAAGGAAACCATTTAAAACCAAAAGTCACATCCTTCTCTAGAGCCTAAGACACTGGCAGCAAGACACCCCGAGCCGTTAAGAACCCCTCAGGCAGCTGCCCTGGGCTCTTTCCAAGCTAAGTCGTGGCATTTAGCTTCCCTCCAGGCTGCTGGCTGGCCCCAGGATTGCTGCATCCTTGTTCCTTGGTCTGACTGTAGCCTGGGTTATCCAGCTGGCTAAATCAACATGCCCGAGGCCAGAGAGTAAGAAGGGAGCCTGCCTCTGCTCACCAAGGGAGCTTTGCCCACCCTCACCCCCCAAAAAGGAGACTCTGCTCCTCCTTACAGGAGGATCTGTCATAGGCTTTCTCCCTGGCCAGGAAAGAACTGGAAGTCAGAAGACCTGGGTCCTAGCCCTAACTCTATGGTGCCTTGGTGAAGCCCCTTCCTCTCCCCTGGGGCTCCTTCCTGAGCAGGGAAGGGGAAGGGTTTGGGTTGAGCCTTTTCCTCCCTGGAGTGTCCCAGGACGCTGAGTGGGACACTGAATGGGGTGCTGAGTGGGGAAGAGGAGAGGGACAGGAAAGTTCTGGAAATCTCATCCCCACCTGTTTACTTAGGGCCTTTCTGCAAGCAACTCCCCAAATATGCCCAAGAGCCCGTGCAGACAGGGAAGTCGATAAGCTAGTGGCTCCTTAAGGGCAGAAGAACGTGTAGAACTGCCGACTCACCTCTGTGAGCACACTGAAGGGAACAGGCCCAGACTCCCTTTCTCGGGGGCACCCATCCCCAGCTGCTGGGAGAGTTGGCTGCCGACTGCTCACAGCTGCCCCTTCTCTGGAAAATTGCCCTTGGCAAAATGGAGCCTGCCTGGTCAGAGTTTACACCCCACCCCACGCCAGGCAATGGTCAGTGTGTGGCTGACCAGGAGCCTGACAGGCCAGCCCCCTGCCCCGAGGTGGGACCAGTTCTGTGGTGCAATTCCCAGTCCAGAGCTCCCTGGGGACCAGGCTGGAGCTAGATTCCAGCTGAGGGCACCACTTCCCTGTCCACATCTTCCCCTGTTCCCTCCTGCCCACTCACTCCTCTTCTCTCAAGACTCTACTTTCAAAGGACCCCTGTCTCAGGCTCTGCTTCTAAGAAATGACAACCCCTACAATGTCCTGCACATATTAGGTATACAATCAATATTTCTCTGTAGGTCTGCTCACCTGGGGCTCCCTTCCCTCCATGTCCGGGTTTCTGCCAGGATACAGGTGCCCAGCGGGAGTCTGGTCCTGATGCCTTAAAACACTGAGAGATTTGTTAAGCAGGGGAGAAAAACATCATTCTAAGGAAACAGGTGTGGATCCCAAAGTGGCCGGCCCCAGGTCTCCCTAACACTCTCTCTGAGCTCCCCGCACAATTGCCCCATTGCACGGAAGAGGAAATCGAGGTCTGAAGGAGGGTAACTGGCCAGGGTGGGACGGCAGAGCATGGCAGAGGCAGGGTTTGAAAGTAGGCCTTCCCACTGGATTCTGCTTCCGGAAACCTTGGTTTGTCTCTCCCCAGGAGGAGGCAGGGCTGAGGCTGCTGGACCCTCATGGGGAGCCTCCACACTGGCTTTGCTGCCTACACAGGCCCCTAAACTCTTGCTCCTCCTTCAAGCTCCTGTTCTAGTGCCACCTCCTCTAGGAAGCCTCTGCCATCCCAGGCAGCCCAGGAGAGCAGAGCCCACAAGTCCAGCTTCTCCATCTGCGTCTGTCGTTGTGTCTCTGGGTTTTAGCCTGGCACTCGAGGGATGCCCTGCAGCGAACATCACTCCATCCACTCAAGGTCTGTCATCGGATGATGTGCAGCCTTGTCTTTCCAGAACCTCCTATCAGACATTCCTTCTGTCAAGCATTGAGCCCAAGAGTCTTGTGCAAAGAACTTGCCTGAGGTTATCCTCAAGGCCAGAACTTGGGCCAGCCTCCAGCATCAGCCTTCCCTCCATTCGGCCCCATCCCCCATCGGTAAATGCAGGGACTATCCTCTGGGAGTGGGTGTCTCGTCTCCTGCCTTAGGGGAGCATAAGAAGTAGAAAGCTCAGCCAGAAAGGAAGGCTGGTGGGTGGAGGGTGGAGAGGCTTGAGTCAGCAATTCTGACAGCCCCAGCATTTAACTGATGCTTCCCGTGCTCAGGGTGCCACACCAGCCCTTATATGCCTTATATTCCAGTCCTTCCAGGACGTTTGGACCAGGGCCACTGCACCACTCTTGGCAGGCGCGGTGGCTGGGGGGGTTGTTCACGTAGAATAAAATAGCAATGGGCCTCCCTGGAGTTGTAGGATGCTTCACTGCTTCAGTAAGCCCCATTTAAGAGATGGGATGAAAACATGCTTAGAGAGTAAAAATCCCATGCTGAAGTTCTCAGGGTAGGATCAGAACCCAGGCCCGCCTGGCTCCCAGACCTGCCGCCCCACCCTGCCACTGGAGGTCAAAGGTGACAGGGAGTCCAGGTTCTTGCCAAAGTGCAGACCTGGCTCCCTACAATGAGTTCCTTCCTGTTTTCACAAGGGTCAGTCTCACTCCCAGGGAGTGGGGAGACTTTCCCAGCACCCCTGGGGCAGACCCTTGCCCTCCAGGAAGCAGAGCAACTGATGGGGGCTGGGGGCATGGCGTTGCTGCCTCACTGAGAACGTGAACTGCTGCTCTGGGGACTCACACTGGTAGCCCCCATGTGGCAGCCACTCTTTCAGGCTCTTTAATAATTTAGAGAATGTATACTATTCAGCCAGGCGGCTTCATCCCTGGATTCAGAAACACAAAGCCCTGGGGATTGTTTCCAGCAGAGTGAAATTCCACTTGTCACAGTCACCAAGTAGGCAGGCCTGTTCCTGGAAGGGGCTCTGGTCTCTGGATGTTTACAAACATCCTAGAAGACCAGGAGGCCAGCAGCCAGGGCGCTGGGAGCTGAGGTGGGAGCCTGAGTTCTGCCCAGCTCAGCTGGGGGCCCCTGGCAAGTCCCTCCCCCTCTGTCTCCTGCCTGCTCCAGGGTGATGGGGCTGCGAGAATTGGTGTGTGTGACTCCAGGGCCTTTCTCTGCTCGCTGTTCAGTTACACCCCCTCCCCGGCCTCACTTGGTGTCTGTCCCTGGGAAAGATCCTTGCACCAGGCCCCAGAGGGTCCCTGGGAAGATGTCCAGGGTGGCTTGCATTTGCTAGAACTTGGCAATTGCATTTTCCCCTCAAAAGGTGTTCTTTTAAAAAAATTACACTTGAAAACATTTTGCTAAGTGCAATGAGCCAAACACAAAAGGATAAATATTGTATGATTGCACTTATATGAGGTACCTAGAATAGGCAAATTCATAGAGACAGAAAGTAGAATGGTGGTTGCCAGGGGCTGGGGGAGGAGGAAATGGGGCCTTATTATTTAATGGGGACAGAGTTTCTATTTGTAATGATGAGAAAGTTCTGGAAACGCATAGTGGTGATGGTCACACAACATTGTAAATGTCCTTCACGCCACTGAATTGTGCATTTAAAAATAGTTAAAATGGTAAATTTCATGTTATGTATGTTTTACCATAATTTTGAAAAGTGTATACTGTAAAAAGAAAATTACACAAGTAATGTTCATTTGAGAAACATTAGAAAGTAGGGAAAATAATTTTAGTTACACCAAAACCTCCTCCCCTTCTCCAAAAAACAAACCAGTAGTCTCCCGTGAGATTATAATCCATGAAGACAGAAGAAGCCCTACTTACTAACCAACACAGTACTAAGCCTCTAGAGGCCCTCCCTAAATGGTGCCCAATGGTGAAAGAAATCCTACCCCCTCCCCAGGATAACCACAGCTGACCGTTTGGTATCTATCCTTCCACACTTTTCCCAATGCAGAACGATGACAAATATAAATATGTGAATTTATGAAAATAGGAGCCAACTGTCTCTATTATTTGGAAGCCTATTTTCCCTCACTTAACAGTATATCATAAACATATTTCCAAGTCATCCTGTATCATTTGTGGTGGCGCCCAGGACTGGATTCTGTCATGTGAATGTTCCATGGTTTGTTTAACTGCTACCCATTACTGAACATGTAGGTCGTTCCCACGTTTCCCTGATCATGAGGAACGCTGCAGGTCGTGTCTCTGCACATGTGTCTTTGGCCACTTATGAGTGCATTTTTTAGGATAAATTCCTGGAATTTCTGGGTCAAAGGGTCTGTGCCTGTTGGGGGTTTTTGCCTCATCTTGCCAGACTGCATGCTGGAGCCACACATCACTTATAGCTGTTCCCATGAGCAGCGAGATGCTGCTTGAGCTGAGTGGGAACATTCCTGCAGCAGCCCAACTCAGCCACGGCAGAAGATCAGGCTGTGGTGCCCAGTGGGGGAGCAGTTTGCGGGGGCCAGGGTCCACCCATACATGCCTGAATCCACGGAATCTATGACTAGCTTCCCTTACAAGGCAAGAGATGCTTTGCAGGTGGGATTAAATTAAGGATCTTGAGATGGGGAGATTTTCTGGTCCAATGTCATCACAAGGTTCTCATAAAAGGGAGTCAGGACGGCCTGGGTCAGAGGAGATGAGATGATAGAAGCAGAGGCTGGAGTGATGTGGGACCACAGGCCGAGGAATGCTGGGGGCCTCTAGAAGCTGAAAAGGGCAAGGATAGGGATTCTCCCTTAGTGCCTCCAGAAGGAATGCAGCCCTGCCCACCCATTCTGGACTTCTGACCTCCAGAACTGTAAGATAAATTCACGTCGTTTCAAGTCACTAAGTTTATAGTATTTGTTACAGCAGCAATAAGAAACTAACCCGGGGCTGGCCCGGTGCCACAGCAGTTAAGTGCCCATGTTCCACTTCTTGGTGGCCTGGGGTTCACCAGTTCAGATCCCGGGAGTGGACATGGCACCACTTGGCACGCCATGCTGTGGTAGGCATCCCACATATAAAGCAGAGGAAGATGGGCATGGATGTGAGCTCAGGGCCAGTCTTCCTCAGCAAAAAGAGGAGGATTGGCAGTAGTTAGCTCAGGGCTAATCTTCCTCAAAAAAAAAGAGAGAAACTAATGCATCTCCCCCTTGCAACCAGGTCCTAAAGCCCCATTGTCTAAGGGACACCTTCCTTTGCACCCAGCAGCCTGATGACCTGAACATTACTCCCTCTCCTAACCAGATGCCTCCTAGGCAGAGTATACCCAAGGTTCTGTGCATGAAGGACAGACAAGGAGGTTCCCTGCCCCAGCCCCCAGGGCCCACCTTTGACCAGACTGTGAAATTACCCTCAAGGATGTTGGAAACTGGACTTGCTGGGCCAGCCCGGTGGCACAGCGGTTAAATTTGCACGTTCTGCTTCTTGGTGGCCTCGGGGTTCACTGGTTTGGATCCCGGGTGCAGACATGGTGCCACTTGGCAAAAGCCATGCTGTGGTAGGCGTCCCACATATAAAGTAAAGGAAGATGGGCACGGATGTTAGCTCAGGGCCAGGCTTCCTCAGCAAAAAGAGGAGGACTGGCAGTAGTTAGCTCAGGGCTAATCTTCCTCAAAAAAAAAAAAAAAACAAAACTGGACTTGCTTAAGGTCATGAAGTACATGTGAAGTGGTGCCAGGACCAAGGGCTAGCTTGGCGGGCCAGTGGGTTTCCCATCTACTCCACTCGGCTGAGCTTCTCTTTCTGTGCCAGTCTGACTTGCCTTCCTGAAGAGAGGTAGTCATTAACAGTTTAGACTGAGTAAGACAGGACATCTGGCTCTGGGTACTCCCCATCCTGTCGATGTGATATTACTACAGAATCGTAGAGCTCGACTCTTATGTTGAAAACCAGGCTTGGGGTGGGGCATTCCCTTTCTCATCCATTCCAGAGCTCCCAGGGTCCCGTCAGCCACCCCCAACCCTGAAGTCTCTATATAGGTATTCCCAAAACAGACTCAGTTCTTGCCCTCCATCGGGAGTTGCTCAACCACACCTGGCTCGTGCATGTGGCAATGATGGCCCCTGCTGCTTAACAAGCAAGGATTCTAGTGCCCTCAACTTTACCTGAGTCATTCAACCGAATCCTCCCAACCACCCAGGGAGTTTTATCCTCTCATTTCACAGATGAGAAAACTGACACCCGGGCAGGTTAACTCCCATACACAAGGTCATTCAGCTGCAAGGAGCAGAGCAGGATTCAAACCAGGTCACCTGACTCGAGAGAGCCCAGAGCTGCGCAGGATTGGCCTGAGAAAGAATTTGTTGGGCTTACTCAGTCAATGGTTCAAAAATCCAGAGATTTTATAAAACAATCTGGATTTCTAGATTCTCTTGAAAAATCTGATTCGCCAACTGAAAGAACTCCCAATCGCCAAAGCAGGAACAATTTGAGCAAGAAAATAAAGTAGTACTGGATTATAATCCAAACTATGAAATAAATACCCACGAGTTCATACTGATATAAACAAATGATTGAATAAGTAAATAAATGAAGGAGAAGAGACCAATTTCCCACACAGAATTCCAAATAGTTTCTGTAGATACTCTGTCCTCAAGGAGGTGGAGTGTCACTCCTTCCAGAGAGTACAGTAGAGAAAGTGAGGGAGAAAAGAGTCATCTGATAGTGGAGAAACCTGACAATCACCACCTTAGCCGGGTGGTCAAGGTCAACATCAACAGAGAGAAGTCCTGTTGATATCCTCGATACGATGTGAGAGGAAGGGCATTTTACTTCTGGAGTCTTCCTCTTAAAAAGCCATAACCCCAGTCTAACCATGAGAAAAACATCACACAAATCCCCACTGAGGGACAGTCTACAAAATCGTGGACCAGTACTCCACTGTACTGTCAAGCTCATCAAAAACAAGGAAAGTCTGAGAAGCGGCACAGCCCAGAGGAGCCCAAGGAGACTAAATGTAACAAGGGATCCCAGGACAGAAGAAGGACAGTAGGGAAAAGCTAAGGCAATATGAGTAGAGCATGGACATTAGTTTATAAGGATGTGTCGATGTTGGTTCATCAGTGGTGACAGATGCACCATGCTAATGTAGGATTATGACACAGTGCCCACAGGTGCCTCCAAAGGCTCATACATTCTCCTGGGCCAGGAGCCCCTCCGCCAGAGAGGTCCCTAGTTACCCTGGGAGGCTGGGGGAGAAGAAGCCATCTCCCAGGCCTCAGCCACTCTAGACACAGCATGCTCCAGGCAACAGAGGCCGGGCTTGGTGTCTGGAGAACTAGGCGTGAAGCTTGTCTCTGCTCAGATTTACTCTGTGGCCATGTCCAAATTCCCTTCCCTCCCAGTGCCAGGGACAAGAATAACCCCTGTCTCCCTGGGGCCCTGGTCATCCTTCAAGGCCCCTCTCAGGGCGCTGGTGTCTACTCAGCCCACCCAGCAGTTGCTTCTGGTGTGAACTGTTAGTCATGAGGCCCCCACAGCCTGTTCTCTGCAGGACTGAATGAGTCATCCTGGGATCATTTGCCTGCTGGAAAGTGGGGGATGCATGGGGGTGGTGAGGGAGGAGCATCTGCCGCTTTCCCAGACACCTGGTAGTGTCAAGGGAGGCCACTCAGTGCCCTGATGGGGCTCCTCTGGCCGCCCCCAACCCAACACCCAAGGCCCTGGGTCCCTGCCTTGGAGTAAGTGAGGGTCCAGCCAGGGATCCCTCTTTCTGCACTAAAGGATGAGTTAGTGGTGCCCTCCCTGAGTAAGCAGCCATGAGCAGTTGTTGGGGGTCAGTTGGAGGCAAGGAGCAGGTGGTTTGGAGGTCTTGGCCCCAGCTGCCACCCTCCCCTGGGTTTCCATTTCTCTATACCAGCAGGGTTGAAGGGGTCTTTTTCTCACTGTTCTCTCAGTTCTGGCAGGGCACCTAGAGATGGGGCCGATGGGAGAGGAGACAGAAACAGTGGGCGAAAAGAATCCAGCTCAAGTAGGAGAGAAGGAGGGGGGAGGAGCCAGGGCGCTAGGACGGAGGCTCAGTGAGGGAGGGGGCCAGGGTGGCAGTGGGGGCCTCAGAGACAGCGGCTGTGTGTGGCTGGGAGCCCGGGTGCCAGGCTGAGCTGCTGCTCCCAGCTCAGGAGCCCCTGTGCCAGCTGGATTCGGGCGGGTGGGCACGGGCAGGGCTGCCTGCCAGGCACACACAGAGCGCCCTTTGAGGAGGTGGCAGCTGTCAGCCCAGACCCCCCTCTGCTTGCTGTGGCCCTGCCTGCCCCCTCCAACAAGAACTTGCCCAGCACTGCGCTGGGGAAAGCGAGGTACACAATTGCGGAGCCCCCACTCAAGGGGTAAAGCAGGGCAACCCTGCTCAGCTGGAGCAGGGAGGGACCCCAGCTCATCAGTCCTAGAACCAGGACCTGGGAAACATGGCAGGCCTCAACTTCCCCCTTTTTTGCACATCTATTACCCCTCTCATGGCTGGTGGCCACTATTAGGACTCTCCCCAGGACCCTCCAGGAGGAGAAAGACCCAGGCAGCCCCTCTTCTTGGAGATGAAGACTGAAAAGCCTCCAAAACCCCAAAGGATGGTCTGCTAATGGGGGATTTTGAGGTCTGGGGAGCTGGGGGCCAGATCTGGGTCTCTGGGGAAACCCACCTGTCACCTGTCACTGCTCCCTTCCTCTGCTCAGTCACCTTAGGCCTCCTGATACTGCACACTTGGCAGACAGAATAAGCCTGTCCCCCTGGGCACCTGCCCCCACAGGGGCTGGCACTGTCTGTCTGTCCTTCATGTCCCCACCATGAGCCATGCTGCTGCCAGCCAGCATTATGGAACCGGCTCTGTCTTTCTTCTCCAGGTGGTGGGCAGCAGTGTTGACCTCCCCGGACACTGCCCTGGCCCCTGGAACCCTGGTCTAGGCACTCACTCATCCTACCTGGGCAGTAGCAGCCAATTCTCAGGTCTGGCTTTGCCCAAGCAGGGTCCCCAGGGAGCAGAGACAGGCTGTCTGTGATGGGTAGCAGAACAGAGTGGTCAGCCCCCTGGTTCTGCCTTCAGGTAGCTGAGGGGTCTCAGAGCCTCAGTCTAGCATGTTAAATACAACATGGGAACAGCAAGGCGTACCTGGCAGGGGGTGGGGAAATTAGGTCGCACATATATGTGCCCACTGCCTGTCGGTACGGTGTTTGGACACTGTGTCCGATGAGGAACAGCAGAAGAAATCGGGGGTATTTAACCTGGGGAAAGGAAATCTCTGGCCCCAAAGCCTGTCTTCTAGTGTCTGAGGGCTGGCCCCTGGCGTAGGGACGGCCTGGCTGTGGGTGGGCCCATGAGTGGGGGTGACCAGGAGACAGGATCCTTCCTAAAAGCCAGCCCAGCTCTGTCAGGGTGACCTGACAACGAGCCAGGCTGTTCCGGGGGAATCGGGAGCTCCCCGTCCCTGGGGGAGGGGCAGTGGGGAGCGCAGAGTAGGCAGAGGAGCCCTGGGCAGGGCCGCGTGTGGGGTACCTGGGGTCTCTGGCTTTTCAGCGGGGGCAGTGGGAAGGGTTCCTAGGAGCCCTGCTTGACTGACCTGCAATCGCCTTCAGAAGAGAGGCTGGGAGCCCGGCAAGGACCACATGGCAGGCGCCCAGCACCCTGGGCTGGACAAAGTCGGGGGTGGAGGTTCTGGTCTCCAGAACCGGGTGGGCGAACAGGAGATGGTGCGACTCGAGGTGGCCCTTGAAGGATGGGTAACGGGTGGAGACCGAGCCACCTCGCCGCCTCGCCGCGTTGGGCCGACAGAAAAATGCCGGGGTCCAGGGTCCTCGCCTTTAACGCGGCCCCCCGGCGGAGGAGACAGGAGGGGGAGGGGCGGTGCGGGGCGGCGCATGCGCCGCGCGGGCTGGAGCCGCCGGACTGTCCGGCCAGCGGGAGCGCGCAGCAGCCGGCGGGGACCCCCCCGAGAGCGCTGGACCCCGCGCCGGGGGCTCTGAGCTGTGCGGCAGACCGGAGCCCCCAGCCTGCTGGCGCCGCTGCCCGCCAGGGCACTGGGAGCGGCGGCCAAGATGTCCGTGCCGGTGAGTATCGACCGCCGGCCGGGACCCGGGGTCTGCTGCCCCGGCCGGGCCTGCGACCTCGTGCCGCCCGCTGCAGGCCTAATGCCCCAGGGGCTCCCGGGCTGGGAGGCGCCCCACCTGGGCCATCTCGGGCCGGGGATGGGGGCCGATGGGGGCGTCTCCCCCAAGCCGGCCTCTCTGCCCCTGCCTTTCTTTTCATCCTCGCCCTAGAGAGCCGGGTCGGGCTGTGGTCCGTGCTGTTCTCTCGGGGAGCCCCCCAGGAAGGCTGACTTGGCAAGGTCTTTGTTGGCCCTCGGGAAACCCTTGGGACAGCTGGCCCAGGCAGGAGTCAGTGCTGTCCCTCAGGACCCTCTCTCCCACCAGGATGGCCAGGCCTGGTGGGGAGGGGTCTGTGCTGCTCCCTGAAACCCCCTCTCCAGGACGGCTAGGCTGGGTGAGGGAGGGAGGTGGGTGCTGTCACCCAGGAAACCTTACGTGAGGTAGCTGTCCTCCTGTACTCCAAGGATCCCACCAAGATAGCTGGCCCTGGGCCAGTCTGTACCTCTCCCCAGACACCCCTACCCCAGGACAGCTTGGCCAAGTGGGGATCTGTGCCTGTCCCCCAGAACAGCTGATGCACTCACTTTCCCGAGAAGTTTTCCTCGGCCGCTGGATGCCCAGGGTGCAGGGCCCTGGCACCTCCCTCCCTCCTAGCCAGGGGCCTTCTCTTGCCTGACACCCCCTCTGCCTGGCCCAGCAGGCAGGCTTGGGCAGCCCCCAGGCCTGGCTCCACACTTAGACCACAATCTGGAGGCATCTGGGCCCCACCATCTGAGGGTGGCAAGTGATCCTGGCTACCTGCTGTCAGGAGGCCTCAGGTGCAGGCCCCAACCCGCTTTACAGATGGACAGACTGAGGTGGGGGCTGGCACCCTGCATCCTGCTTGGAAGGAGTGCCCTCTGCAGGCTGGAAAGCTGTGGTCTCCAGCCATTGTTTCTCTGCTGAGTTAGGGGCTTTTCCCTCTGACAGGAAGGGGCAATGGGCCAGAAGCCTGTCTGCCTGGTCTTGCTTCTGGGACTGCTCCTCACCTGGGGAATCCGGTCCTTACATTGAAGCAGACAGTTGGGGCTTCCTGGCAGGGCAAGTGGCCTCTTAATTAACCACCATAGAGTGTGGGGAGATTACTGGAGGAGAGATGCTGTGTAAGTGCAAAGCATTGTTATTACGGAATTAAAGATCCCCGCTCCTGCCCGCCTCCAGAAGCGGTAATGCCGAGTTACAGATGAAGAAATTAGGGCTTCCAGGCTGTGCCGATGTGACCCCCGCCCCCCCATCTGTTCTGGTTCAGAGCATAATTGTCTCATCTTTAGAAAGAAAGAAAGAAAACAGAAAATGCCCGTCAAGCCCTTTTTCTCTCCTGCTCTGCTTTCCTGTAAAACTCTGGATCTTTTTTGGCCCAGGGACCTGCCCTGACCCTGTGGGCACTGACCGGAGGTATGCGGTGGACCACCTGGGCCTGCTTGAGGTCCTGTGTCTCCAGGGCAGTAGGGAACAGGGAATGTGACTCAGGTCACATCAGAGCCTGGACAGACCTCAGTTGGGGAGGTCAGCTGTTGATTTGGCTTGGTTGTCCCCAGTCACAGCAGAGATCTGGACATGGAGTCTGAGATGGCACCCAGACCCCTTGGCTTACAGGACTTTGGGCAGCCTTCCTGGGCTCTGCGCCTCAGTAGCCCCATCTGTAACAAGAGAGGAATGGCAGGCGTACCAGGGACTGGGTGTGACTTGGACAGACAGGCACTGCTGTGGAGACCTGCAGCTGAGGTCTGCTCAGTCTGTCCACACCATTGCCAGCTCCAAGTCACTTCCCACCCTCTCTCCTGCAGCCACAGCCCCCGGGGATTCTGCACAGGATCAGCGGGGTTCTCACCCTCTGTCCCCTATGTGGTTGGGCTTTCAGATCACCCTAACTCTCCCCTGAGACCTTGGGCAGCGTGTGAGCTTGCGGGGCTGGGAGGAGAAGTTCATTTCTGGAGCAGCCGTGAAATGTTCAGAAAATTGCTTTCATGTGCTGGTGAGTCGTGAGGCCCCTTGGAGGCTTCCAGGCCGAGCCGCCTGCTCTTGGAACCCAGAATGGTGACTGCCCATGTGGTGCTCACGGACGCATTTGGGTTTTAAGCACACCCATTCATTTGGACAGTCTTTTCCTGGATGGGGCTGACGCAGGCACTTTGGCCCATGGAAATTACAAGATGCTTCAGAATGGAATGGGAGGTGATGGTGGGGAGAGAAGACATTGGGACAGGCTAGGTTGACCCAGGACTGACTTCCCGAGTGTCAGAGCAGGGGGACCCTCCAGAGATCAGGGGTCTGGGGCCCAGAGAGGGGAAGGCACACAGGGTCCTCCTGACTCCCTGCTCAGTGCTCCTTCCTCTACCCTGAGCTGAGGGCAGTGCTCACACAGCACCTGGAGATGCACTTCCTGGCTGTTCTCTGACATCTGCCTTCCTCTTGGGCATGACCATCTGGCGCCCCAGGCCTGTCTCTTCCCTCTGGGCAGGCAGGAAGTGTTTGAAAGGAAAATGGCTGTGCCACCCACCTCCAACCCCTGGTGGGCATTGGCGTGATCAGTGTTTAGGAGTGACAGGATGCTGGCTGCCCCTGGCACTGTCAGGCGAGAGGTCAGCTTCCAGCTTGTAGAGAAGTTCCTTGCTGCCTGTTCCTGCCTCTTGTTTCCTGTCTGTGAAATGGGCACAGTCATTCTAGCCCCCTCCTCTGCTGCTCCTTTATTGAATGAGGGACAGGTCCTTTCAAGGAGTGGAGGATGTGTGTGGAGTGCGTCCTGTGTGCCAGGCGCTGGGCTCAGGGCCTCACAGGCTCAGGGAGGACCTGTGTCTTGCCAGGGTCGCATGGCCACCGAGAGATGGAGCCAGGGTGGGAATGAAGTCTGGCAGGATCCAAAGCCAGAAAGTGAGCATCATCCTGCGTGGCCTCTCTAATTGTGGGGGCTGCGGCCTGTGGAGCTGTCCCCAGAGGCGAAGGCTGCTGAGAGACTGACCCTCTGCTTGTGGCTTTCCAAGCATGAGTTTGTGTAACCCCTTCAGCACCTCTGAGAGATGAGGCAGTGGGAGCGCAGAGAGGCCAGGCAGCTTGCCCAGAGCTGTGTGGCAGGGTGGTCTAGCCCTGCGCCATCCCAGCAGTGGTCGATGGAGATCAGTGGGCCAGGCGTGGCACCTGATTGAACACCCACCAGCAATCCCAGGGCCCCCCTTGTGCCTGGCTCTGTGCCAACCTCCTGTGCTAGGAGAGCTGGGCAGGGAGCTGCAAGGCACTGCCCTGGGCTCACTGCTGGCAGCTGGGGCCTAGTAGAACGGGCTCAAGAGAGGACAGTGGGAAGAGGCCGTGTCCAAGTCCAAAGTCCTCAGTTCAGTCCCCAAAGCACCCGGCACACCCCTCCTGCCACATCCCCTCCTCCTACCAGGCCTTGGCCCTGCCTGGCCCTCCCTCTGCAGGAAGTGACCTCCAGTCACTCCTGCTCACCCTCGAGTGTCAGGCAGAGGGCCCTGCCCCGGGAAGCCTCTGGGAGCCCCCTCTGTGACTGTGCGTTCATTGTTGGGGTCTTTGGTTGCTGGCAGCTCCTCTCCAGATGGCAGGCGTCCTCAGGGTAACCTGGGCTCGCTTGGCTCCTCTCTCTCTGCCATGTTGTCCCAGCTCGCCCTGGCCGCCTGCTGAGGAGGCCGCCCCGGGAGTCCTGAGGAGCCCCTGCAGACCCGTGGCTGTGTCCCTGTGCAGAGAGCATGGCGTCTCAGCTTATGTCCTGGGAGCCTGGTTGGGGGCTGAGTGGGGTTCCCAGAGAGGCTGCATTGGGGTGGGAAGCATGTTTGGTGTGTCCAGGACAGGGGCTCTAGAATGCAGGGTGCTGGCTCCTCTCTACCTCGGTGAGTTACTAAACCTCTCTGAGCCTGTTTCCTTGTCTGTATTAGGGGAATGTTAACAGTACTGAGCTCTTGAGGTTTTGTGAGAACTTGGCAAGGGTACAGAAATCTCTTAGTAAGGTAAGAAATCATAGCAGCCACTGTTGTCGAGGTTGTTATCTTTATCCTGCCCTGCCTGGCTGGTGCAGTGGCCAAGACCCACTCCTGGCTCCTGCACAAGCAGCTTGGGGAGGGGTGGTTAGCCCCCTGCCCCTGTAATTCTCCATGGCCTGCCCAGTCTGCTCCAGAGGCCCTTTCTTTATGGTTGATGTGGCTCCCGCCGAGGCCTGACTGGTAGGATGACCAGCCCCTCCCTGCCCTGGCCTGCCTGCAGGACCCGTGCCCCTCAGCCTTGGACGGGCAGGTACTTGTCCTCACCCCACCAACAGAGTGACCTCTAGGGGGGCCACCAGCTGGCCCCCTGTGCCCCAGCCCAGGTGGACACTCTGCTCGGAGTGCCCCCAGGAGTGGGTACAGAGTTTCAGGCAGTGGAAGCCACTGAGGCAGTGTAGGCCTGTCCTCAGGTGTGGTCTGCAGCAGCCTGGTCAGCAGAGGACAGGCAGGGCCCTCAGCGGAAGGAGAGAACCCCCGAGGTGGGTCCTGGCACCTTAAGGGAGGGGACTCATGCCTGCGCGTGAGGCAGGTGGGCCACAAGGCTGTGAGGGTAGCACCCGCTGAGCCCCTCTTCCCACCGCAGGGCATGAGGCTCCCTATGGTCAGCTGCACCTGCCCTGCTGTCTCCTTCCCTCTCTGTGCGCATCTTTGCCTCCCCAGCCTTTGACTTGGCTTCAGCACAGCTGCTTGCTTTGACTGCATCCTAGTCAATCTCCATTGTTTCTTTGGCTTCCTTCTAGTCGCTGTTTGCTGGGCCATTGTCTCCCTCTCTTCAAGAAAAAGGAGCTGGGGACAGGTTGGGGACCTTGGTAGAGGTGACAGTGGCTGCCCGCTGTGGCGGGAGAGAGGGTCACGAGTATCAGCTCTCAAGTTAAATCCCTTCTCTGAGGGGGATTAGGGGCCGAGGGGGCTTTTCACTAATTTTAATTTATTCTTTAAACCCCACCAAGTTCCAAGAAGGACTGGAAGCAGATTATAGTGAAAGACACAAATAGGCTAGGATGGTCAAAAGAGCCAGAATTGTGCAATGTGTGCGGAAGGTAGGCATACAAGTTTAACTTTAAGCAAAAAGGGTGACACGGTGGGTTTAGGATTACAATACCTATTTTTGGTATTCCTAATGCCATGTATTTTTTTTTTTGTCTGTACTTTATTTTTTCCAGTTGAGACTTTTATTGAGGTGGATTTTACAGATGGTGAAATGGACAGATGTTAGGTGTACAGGTGGGTGAGTTTTGACTAGTGTAGACCCCATGTAACCATCAATCAAATCAAGATAACGAATGTGTCCATCGTCTCAGAAAGTTTGTCAGTGCCCCTTACAGTCAGGGGTTCCTCAGCCCCGATAAGGTGGCCCACATTCTGATTTCTCTTGTCATGGCTTCGTTTCGCCTGTTCTTGACCTTTGCATACTGGAAGCGTATATAGTAGGTACTGTTGGAGGTCTGGCTTCTTTCATTCAGCACAGTGGGTTTGAGATTTTCTTCTACGTGTCGTGTATCAATAGTTCTCCCTTTGTGGCCGTGCTGAGTCGTGTTCCATTTATGAATATGAATGTACGTGCTTATCCATCCTCCTGCTGATGGGTACCTGTCTCTAGTTTTTGTGTGCTGTGTATTTTTAAGTACTGAAACGCTGGCATTGGTGGTGTAATACCCTATTTCAGTGTTTATAACACCTCATCTCCCATCATGTGTGCCTTGAGGCATGCCCAGAGAGTGGTCTGTCCCCCAAATGCTGGACCCCCACCCAAAGTTACATGCTTGTTCAGAAAGCGTGTGACCACACACCTGCCTGTTCACAGCCCTGCCCAGCTGTCTAGGGTGTGAATTCCCTCTTCCTGGGTTGGTGACGAGGTGAAGCGTCTTAGGGTTTTGAGTCACCTGTGTTTCCCTCCACACCCCTGACCACTCTAGAGCTCCTGGTGGGGAGAGGCTGCTAGGCGAACAGGAGGTAGAAGAGCGTGGAGCCTGTCCTGGGAGCTGGCTGCATCCCTCCACCCTCCGGGCTCCAGACAGATCCCTGGCCTCCCCCTCTTTGCCCCGCCCCCCGCCACTGCCAAGACACCCCACCTCGCAGACGCTCCTTGCTGCGTCCCCATCAACTTTGGGAGCCCTCAGCCCCACAGACACCTCATCACTCAAGAAGCTGAGGTGGGTGTGGGGGGTTGCTTGAGAGCCACCCCCTGTGTCCCTAACACCTCTGTCCTCCCTCTTCACGCTGAGGTTGTTGGCAGTTACTGTTATTTTTTTCTTCCTAACGAGCCTTAGCAAAAGATTCACATATCTGCTCAAATGCCACCTCCTCAGAGAGGACCCCCCCAGGCACCTTGTATAAAATAGCCCCTCGCCGTCACTCTGCCATCTGCTTTATTCTCCTTCAGAGCCTGTGTCACCACAGATGTTCCCATGTTTGTCTGTTTGTGGCCTCCCCCCGGCACACACCCTGGAGTGTGAGTTCCCCAGGACATGGACACATTCTCACAGCAATGTCCTAGTACAGCGCCCAGCTGCTGCTCAGTGGGAGGGGCCGAAGGACTCACTGTAATGAGTACAGCGGTAGACCCCAGAGCCAGCCACTCCCCAGCCCTCACGGCCGGCCAGCATTGGCTAGTGGATCTGGAGGCACCAGAGATTCATGGAAAGATTTTGCCCCAGAATCTCGGGAGGTTTTATTCCTCTTGTGATTCAGGGGCTCCGAAGCTCAGGGCACCTGAGCAGGGGCTGGGAGAGCAGAGAGGGCTGAGTGGAGGCCACTCATGCAGGGGTGCAGGCCCAAGGGAGTGCCCTAGTGCCTGGCACGTGAGGCTGGTGTGTGCCAGGGAGGTGCTCCATGCAGCCTTTTTTTTCTTGTGGGGGTGGTGAGGAAGATTGGCCCTGAGCTAACATCTGTGCCAATCTCCCTCTATTTTATGTGGGATGCCACCATAGCATGGCTCGAGCAGTGCTAGGTCCACACCCAGGATACGAACCTGCAAACCCCAGGCCACTGAAGCAGAGCAGGCGAACTTAACCATTATACCACTGGGCCAGCCCTTCCAGGCAGCCTTAATGTGCCTACAGTCTCACAGCCTGGGGGTGAGGGTGAGCAGGGCTGCTGCTGGCAGTTACGCTTAAGAAATGTACCACCCGCTTAACAAACATGGCTCTGAAAGGTACAGTGATGGGCTGAGGGTCCCATGCCAGCTGGAATCATTAACAGTCTCTGCTCCTGTCCTTGTAGGTTAAACCTGGGTGAAGACTTGAGCCTGGGTCCCCAGGGGCAAATGGAGCCTTTCTTTGTAGGCTGGAACAGGCTCCTGTGGGATGCCCCACAGTGTGGTCCAAGGAGGCAGAAAAAGCAGCCCTTTCCCAGTGACTGTGGGGTCTGCCTTTTCTGTATTCTCTCCTTCCTGTACTCTCACTGCACTGCTCCCAGAGCCCCCAAGGTCCCCTTCTGTGACCCCACTGGCCCCCTGGCCTGCTGACCCCAGCTGAGTGGCTGGGCAACTCTTCTGCCCCTCTGTGGGTTTCTGTGGGTGTGGGCACCTGTGCTCCTGTGGAAGGAGGCCTGAGGGGGCAGCAGATGGCATGTGAAGTCGCCCCCCTCCAGCTGCCCTGATATGCTGGGGCTGGTTGCCATGGGGAGAGGTGAGCACAGATGGCTGGCTGGGGCGGGTCTTGACCACACCCTTGTCCCTGCCTGCCCAGGCTGTGAGCCTGAGCTGCCCTGCCACCAGCAGCTATGCTTTCTCTCTGGGGACAGGAACATGTCCTGTGCCCCTCCTTCCCCCTCCTCCCTCTCCCCCAGCTGGGACTGAGCCCCTTTCTTCCCCTTAACCCATTTCCTCTGCCAGCCGGATTCCTCCCCCAGGCAGTGTTGAGAGGCTGCTTTGGGGTGAGGATGCAGGGAGTGGTGTCCCAGTGCCAGCAGGGAGGGCAAAGTGCACCTAGGCTCCAGTCTTCTTATTACACAAATGGGAGGGCTTGGTTGTCAGTCCCACGTCTACCTGCCAGCACCCAGAGGGGTCCCCTGCTGGGAGAGGGGTGGTTTTCAGAGAGAGATGGGGAGGTGGAAGAGGGGGATGCAGAAGAGAAAAGGGGGGCTCAGGCTACTGGGGTCAGCACCCTGGGGTGGGGTGAAGAGCCCCTAGGAAGTGCTGGGGCCCAAGGGCCCAGCTAGGCTCACCCCCACTCCAGCCTCATACCTGCTGTGAACAGAGCTGCTCTGAAGCAGGCGCCTCCCTGCAGGTGCTTCTGCTGCTTTTTAATTTTCAAATTAGAAAAGCCATTAAAAGAATTAGGAGAGTGTGCTGCTCTGGTCCTTGACAGAGCTAGAGGGAGGAGGGGAGGCTGCGGGAAGGTGGGGGGCACTGGATGTGCTGGGATCCAGGCCTGAATCTGGGGAGTTGGTCCCCTCTGCCCACACACCCTCCCTTATCCCTCGGCTATGTCCCTGCACCTGGTGGCTCGGTGCCCACACCTGTGGCCCTGGTCCTGCCCTTGCACCCAGGTCTCCTGGGGGGACGTTGAAGGGATGGCAGGTTCAGGACTGGAGCCTCCCTGCCCTGGAGGAGGTGACTGGGAGGGATTTGGCTCCAGGCTGTGTGGCCCGCCCACCTCCCCACAGTCAGAGTCACCACTGTAATGACGAAAGAACTGCCCCGCTGGTCACTCCACCTTCAGGGAGCAGGGGAGGATGGGAAAGCTCTTTATGGCTGACGGCTCCAAGACCTGCCCTAAGAGTACACACTCTACTCTGGGGTCACCTGAGTGCTTTTCCATGGGGACACGCCTCAGTAGCTGAGGGGTGGGTAGGTTATGGTTGTAGCTCTGCCAGTTCCTGGTGGTGTGATCCGGGCAAGGCATGCCCCTCTCTGAGCCTCTGGGTAGTGGTAGTTCTGCCCTGGTCCCCATGGCTGCAGTGAGAACTGACTGACATCAGGTGTGGGAGTGTCTGGCCTGTGTGTGACAGCGGTTCTTGATGCAGCCAGGCTCACCTCTTCCCCAGGCCATCCACACAGTCCCCACACCCTTGCCCAGGCGGGGTTGACTCCAGCTTGCAGGCGGGTTGGGTTTTAAGCTTGCCAGTGTGAGTGGCCAGCCCAGGGGGAAGGCGTCAACTCCTCATGGCCCTCCAGATACATCATTTCTTCCTGTCCCTGGGGCTGGCAGCACTCACCTCCGGCCTCAGGAAATCCTTTCCTGCTGCCGCTCCCAGCTCCCAGCTCCCAGACCGGCTGGCCATCAGCTGACACATCCAGCCATGCTCTTGTGCAGCTGGGAAAGCCAAGGCTTTAGGAGGGGGAAGGGGCTGCTTGCAGGCACACTGCGCAAGCCATTTTAGCCCGCTATTTTCACATTGTCATAAACACGTTCTTGCATGATTTTGGTCTTTGAAAGTGCCCTCTTAATAGCTGCACAATGCTTCTTTGAGAGGCTGTGGTTTGCCTAACCAGTCTCCTATAGCTGGGCATTTGGGTTATGCACCCCACTTTTGCTGTTGTAAATGCTGCAGTAGACATTGTTGGGCCTGAAGCGAGAATACTTTTTCGTGCAGTGGGTCTGACCTGAAGCATTAGGCTCAAAAAGCCCAGAGAGTGGGAGCCAGCTCCCAAGCTCTTCTTCCCACTTAGGGTCTGGGCTCAGCAGCAGCCTTCGCCCCACTGCACGCTGTATGGACACATGAGAACCAGTGTTCCCGGGCGCTGGGCCTGCCATGTTCCCTGCACAGACAGCTCCTCCAGGCCTGAGGGGAGGGGTTGGTGAATGCCCCTCCAGCCGGTGAGCTCATCCTCAGCCTGGCTGGAGTTGCCAGGCCGCTCCTGGGGGTGACTGACTGTGGTCTGGGAGAGTGCTGGCACCTTGGCAGCGCTCCTGCAGCTCCGTCCTGCAACTCCTTCTCCAGGCTCATCCTCTCCTTCCTATCTGCGCATTCCCCAGCACCCGTTTGGGGTTGAACCCCCACTCACACACTGAGGTTCTGGGCCCCAGTTCTGAACTCAGCTGTGTTTGCCTGTGCTTGGGTCTCAACTGCCTGTCCTTTGGTGTCTCTGGGTGTAGTAGGGTCTTTGGCTTTCCAAGCCTGGTACACCTGCCCTTGACTCCTTCCTGGCCTGTCCTGAAGGTGCACAGGGCAGTCTGGGTGGACTGTGGTCTGGCATCTCCACTGTCCCTTCCCTGGCCGCCTGCTCTGTCCCTTCTGTGGCTGGGAGTCTGTGGGATGGGGTGAGGGGCTGTAAACTGGTTCTCAACCTCTTCATCTGTAAAATGGGGCTAATCAGGAAGCCTGTTTTGCAG
This sequence comes from Equus caballus, assembly GCF_041296265.1. Classification (NCBI taxonomy): domain Eukaryota; kingdom Metazoa; phylum Chordata; class Mammalia; order Perissodactyla; family Equidae; genus Equus; species Equus caballus. The sequence continues at coordinate 24,187,327 of NC_091686.1, read as the reverse complement.
GATGGCTATGGTCATGAAATGAGCACAGGGTGCTGCTCCCTCAGCCTGCCCAGTGGGCACCCCTCCCACATCCACCCCCCCCCCACCGGGTGGCGTTCCTCTCCCCCTCCAACTACCCCCCCTTCCAGCACAGTGGGGCACAGATCCTGAGGCCTTGATTACAAAGCGGAAATGCCATTCTGGGAGGCACAGGCTTGGGGGGGAAGGGAGTTTAAGTGGAAAAGGAGCAAATTTTTGAAATGCCTTCTCCTGTGCTGGTTTCCCCTCCCCCGCCTACCCGCCCACACAAGCAGCACCGCCCCCAGGGCCCTTTAATCCAGCCCGGGAAACGGGAGGGTCTCCTGTTCCCTTGGTCCCAGCCAGCCGCCTCCTGTCTCCCAAGGCCAGCTAGGACGCAGCAGGGCCAGTCCGCTGAGGGCCAGGCCTTTTGTGTCCCCGCCCATGCCCGCAGAGACCTTCTGCCTAGAGCCTTGCCAGCAGGGCACTGCCTAGCCGTGAGGCCTGGTCCTCGCCCCTCCCCACAAGAGGGGAGACCCAAGGAAAACCTGAAGACTCCCCTGGCCCCCAGCACAGACAGGCCCCCAGCACAGACAGTCAGATAACTCATATATGTCCCAGCTGGTTTTGATCTTCTCCCTTGGAACCTGGGGTGCCAGCCAGGCTGAGGACAGGGTGAGGGTTTAGGAGGGCCAGGCCCACAGCTTCCTGCCTGACTCGGGCACAGCTGTTGGGAACACGCAGGAGGGGAGGCCCTAGGTGGTGTGTCACTGAGAGCTGGCTCCTGTGGTGAAGTGGGCTGTTTTGAGGGTGACAAGGGGGCCAGTCTTGGGGAGGGCATAGGGTGGCAGCTAGTTGTCCCATTCCTTCTTGGGGACTCTGAGTCACACTGTGTCCAAATCCCACTGCTCCTTACCCACCCCTGTGCTGTGAGCTCTGTCCAGTGGGTCCCCAGGATGCTTTGAAGAAATGCAGATGTCCCAGTGCCCCCATACCCAGTTTTTCTGGAGGGGTGGGATCCAGGAATCTGGTTTTTAACAAGCTCTCCAGGGGACCTATAACCAGCCAGACTTGGGCTGCCCTAGACTAGCCCCTTTGTTTTACAGATGCAAGAGGGCCTGCCCAAGGTGGCACACCTGGCCAGGGGCTGAGTCGGCTGAGCCCTGGGTGTCAGGTGTGTGTCAGGTGGAGGGGTCCACCTAGGGCTTGTATGTGTTTTATAGGCCATGCCTGAGGGTTCTCTGCTGGGCGAAGCTGGGTCTGCCCCACTGCTTCCCTGGCATTGCAAGCTGCCTCATGGTGTCCACACTCAGCAAGTGGCCCAGGATGCTGACTGTCTGAGGATCCCAGAGATAAGGCACCAAACTGTCCCATTCTGGAGCAGGTTCCATCCTGGATTTCCCTGCAAGGCTGACCCATGCTCAGGGACTCTAGCACACCCTGGTACTGCTGCGTGGGGTGACAGTCACTGACCTGCAACCTAGGGAGGGGGGACTCAGGAGAACTGTGGTGCTCTCCACTCAGTCTCTCTGTGGTGGTTCTTCCTTCCCCCTCCTTCCTGGCTGTCACCTCTCCCACCCATGTCTCCGAAACAGAGTTGTTGGGGAGTAGGCACAGGTGTTAGGCCTGGACAGGGCTGACGGAGGGATGAGGGCTGGGGTCAGAGCTCGTAGCGCAGAACCCAGACCGCAGCGGGTGCTTCAGAGAGGCTGGATTCAATTCAGTGAACCTGGGTGGCCTGGAGCCACGGGGCACATATCTGGTTGAACAGGATGAGCCCTGGCTTTGCACCCCCTGGGTTATGGAGACCAGCTGGAGTCCCCAGCCTCCCTGCCTTGAGCCTCCATTTCCCCGGGCTCTTATATGGTAGGCCGCACCGGAGTCGGTGCATTGGCCCTTATAATTAGCCTGCTGCTGGCTTGGGCATGCCCCTTGCCCTTTCCCTGTAGATTTACATTTGAGTCGCACGGCTGCTCACGCGCGGAATACCTGGGGGTTGGTGGGTAGGGAAGGCAGAAGTCAACTTGAGGCCGGGCCCTCTGAGGCGCTGGAGGAGTGCAATCCCTGCAGTCTTCCCAGAAGAGGGGGCGTTGGCTTAGGCCTTTGAGGAGGGGAGCATTCTCGCCCATGGTGGAGGGCGGGGACGTGCATTTGGAGAAAAGGAGATGTCCCGCGTACTAAGCTTGAAGCCTGGCATCAGGCTGGCGCATAGAGCCTGGCGCTGGGAGTGTCGGGGGCGGGGGCCGGGGGAGGGGGGGCGCGCGGTTCCAGTGGACCGCGCGTGCCCGTGCCTGTGCGCGCCCGCAGCGCCCGCGCCCCGGGCAGGCGGCTCATTTGCATGGGGAGCCGCAGCAGCCAATGGGCGCGCGGCCGGGCATGCCGGGAGCCGGGCTGGGCCGGGCGGACCGCGGCGGCGGGCGGAGCGCTGGGGGACCGGCTCCGGGTGGCGGTGGTGGCGGCAGTGGCAGGCGTGGTGGCTGAGGCCACCGGACCCGGACCGGGGTAGCTTCGGCACTCTCGGGGCCCTGAGAGCGCTCGGCGCGGGCAGCTGGGTGTGCGCCCCTGCGGGGAGCCGGGGTCCCCGGCCGGCCCGACACGATGAACTACCTGGTGAGTGTGACAGGCGCCGCCCGGGTCGGCTCGCGGCGGCCGGGGCGGGGTCCGCGAACCGGCTTCGAGGCGGCCGCCCTACTCGCCCCCGCGTCGGGCCCAGGCGGGAAAGAGTTAAGCGAGTGGCATTTCCTGCCGGACCTGCGGGTCCTGGGAACCGCTGGCCGCTGGCGCCTCCGCGGGGGCGCGACCGGGCCGGGGTCCGAGGTCCTGGAACCCGCCTCCCGCCCTGGCCCGGGCGTCCGGAGGCGAGGACTGCGGAGGATCCCAGAGCCTGCGCTCCCCGGGCTGGGTTGGAAGGGCCGGACTCAGGGGCCGCTGGCCGGCAGGAAAGTTCCTGGATCCGGGAAAGTTGCTGGCGGGAGGCCCGCTCTCCTCCTGCTGGCTGCCGTCTGCTGGGTGACCTTGGGCCTGCGAGCCCTGCCCCCTAGTCTCAGTTCCCTCGGCTACGAGGAGGGGTCCGCGGTCCCTGGACGGTGAACTTCCAGGAGGTCTGAACTTCCAGGAAGCGGGGTGGTGGTCCGTCCGTCGCTCCATCTGTGTGTTTTGGAGTGGGGGCTACCCCGCCCCCAGGCTAGGTGTTGAGGGCTGGGCTAGCAAGCGTGTGGCGTCCGTGGAGATGTCAGCGCGGCGGGAGCGCCAGTCCCCGGCCGGTTAATGATTCACCCCCCGCCCTCCCGCGCTGGATTCCAGGACCGGCGGCAGGCGCTTCTAGGCCTTTACCTTCCCCGGTTGCAAAAACGGCGGCAGGAGCCGGATTCTTCTGGCGGCGGGAGTCGAGGACCGCACAGCGCCTCCGGGGTCCCAGCCTCCGGCTCGCGCGCGGAGCCGGGGTAGGGGCGAGGCTGCCGCTCGAGTGTCCGCAGCCCGGGCTCCCTGCTCCACATTGCTGCTGCTGCGCGAGGCAGAGCCCCAGGCGGCGTTGGAGGGAGCCGGAGAAGCTGAGATTTGCTGAGGGCTGGGAGTGGTTGGGGAGCGTGGGCGGGTTGGAGCCTGAGGAGATGTTGGGGTTTCGGATCCCAGACTGAGGACAGCGGCCCCGTCTTGAGAACCCGGAGTTTCCTTTCCTGCACCCCTACCATGAGGAAGGGTTTAGGCTGGGAGGCACTCTCCGGGTTTGCTGTGGCTTCCTTGCTTCCTTGCAGATTTGAGCCTTGCGGGCGCGGAGATCTTCCTCATCCCCCTGGGCTGGGAGACACGCCCTCCCGTGCTCATTTCCTTTCCCGGATGGGGAGCTGACCGTGGGGTCGAGAGATGGCAGGGCTGACAGGCCTAGAAGAGCAGGTGTGTGCTGGGTGCTGGGAGGACCAGGAGCGGGACTCAGGTGCAGGTGGAACCTGCAGGTAAGAGAGGTCTGGGAGGAGCTGCTGGCATGCTTTCGTGACATTAGCACCCACTACCGCTTGCCTTGGGCGAGGAAGGAGCCCAGTGGGAGCTGAGTGGAGAAGGGCAGGGTAGCCCCAGGTTTTGCCAAGACAGTGACTCTCAGCTCTGGGAGGAGAACTGGAGCTTCTGGCCATGACTGTGCTGAGTAGAGTGAGCACTGTGGGCTGGCACCATCTCTCCAGGCCTGGGCAAGGGATTGAGGTAAGGGCAGTGCCAGTAGGGCATCCTGTTTGAGCTGGAAAGGCACTTGAGACAACCACCACCAGTCATACGGATGGTACACATGAGGAGATTGTGGCACAGAGAGGGACGGGTACTTGTCCTCACAGAACTGGATCCAGAACTTAATCTCTTGCTCTGCCCCCATGTACCCCCCTCCACCGGGATTGGGGGCGCTCTGGTCCTCAGGGTGCTGTCATGCTCCACTGGGGCTGCCAACTTGGTGGGGTCCCTCTGGCTCCAGGGCTGTGCCTTTGTGCCCCCTCCTGGCATCCACTGTTATTTTAGAAGGTCCCACCACTCTTTTTTCTTGAGCCTAGAGAACTCCCTGCCCCACCCCCAGGAGCCCACAGCCGGTTGGGGCAGTCAGAACCAGCTGCAGGCGAGGTGCGCTCCCTGGAAGGCTGCCCGGAGGGGCGAGGGGCAGTGCTGGAGGCAGACTTGGAGGGTAGGATGTAGGGTGGGAATGATAGGGATCATTCTCCAGCAAAGACACTGGGCAAGCTCCTCCTCCTCCAGATTCTTAGGGCCCCCAAATAAGGGGCTGCAGTGGGGTCTCGCTCCAAGGGGGTGGGGCTGGGCCCTCTGTCAGCCCCCTCTTCTGGCCCTCTAGCACTGGGGAAAGGCCCTGGCCCCTCCTCTGTTTTCCTGCCCTAACTCCCTCCCACCTCTGAGGAGTGGAGCCAAGTTCTGGGCTGGGGCAGGAGGAGCTCAGAGGGTGAAGGGCCAGGGCCCTGTTTCAGGCCCCCATCTCCATTGCCCATCCCAGAAATCAGGGGTTTGGTACTTTTATTTGATCTAGAGAACCCTACTTTTTGTGCCATTGTGTTCCCCTCCATTCGTGCTCAGAGATGGTGCTGCTTTAGGGCTGCTGAAAGTTACTCAGGACTGGAGAGTGGCAGAGCTCTAGGGGGCTTTAGATGTCAAGGTGGAGAAACCATGGCCTTGTAAGGAGTGAAATCCCTGTCCCACCTGGGCTGTCTTCTGCCTCTCCTCCTCCATCATGACAATTCTGGGGCTGGAGGCGGGGGTTACCCCTATGCTGGGCCTGGTGCTGTCCCTGAAGTAAAGGTCAGCCTCATGCTGAGCCCTCTGCCAAGAGACCAAATCCTGAGAGTGAACAAGCCAGTCCACTCAAGAATCTTGTGAGTCTTCCCTGCAGGGCCCCAGGGACAGAAAAGGAGAGTGATGGGTGGTCAGGCACACAGGTCTGGGATCTGCCACCTTGGGTCAGTTTCCCAGCCTGGGTCAATTCCCTGGGCTGGGGGGTAGTGGTGAGGGTTCTCAGGGGGTTGAGGACCATTCCCAAGCTGCCAGCAGCTGGAATGGGCTGGAGAGTGGAGGGTTCGGCCCTCACGCTGCTCACACAGTCTCATTGGTACTCTGACCCCAGGCCTGCCTGTTCCCACCATCTGTGGTGTCTTGGGGGCTGCATATGCCATGTCCTGCAGCAGGAGGGTCCTCCCTATGCCACCTCTTCTCCTCTGCCCAGACTCACAGGGACAGTGCTTGGGACGCCCAGGCAGGGGTTGGGACAGGGGCCTGCTTCTGGCCCAGAGCTGACCCTGGACACAGAGGCATCTGCTATTGCTGCTGCAGCCAAGGCCAGGCTGTGGCTTGTGCTTGTCTGAGGGAGCTACTGGCAGTGGCCTCCCACCAGTGGGTTTTTTTTTTTTTTTTTTTTTAAGATTTTATTTTTTCCTTTTTCTCCCCAAAGCCCCCCAGTACATAGTTGTATATTCTTTGTTGTGTGTCCTTCTAGTTGTGGCATGTGGGATGCTGCCTCAGCGTGGTTTAATGAGCAGTGCCATGTCCGCGCCCAGGATTCGAACCAACGAAACACTGGGCCGCCTGCAGCGGAGCGCGCGAACTTAACCACTCGGCCACGGGGCCAGCCCCCACCACCAGTGGGTTTTTAGTCCTTCATTCTACAGACCTGTCTTCTGCCTGTTGAGTGTCAGGCATGGGGCACCTGCTCTGTTCTCTGAGCCTCAGACACTCCTGGGATGGCTCTAGAATGTGGCCTCAGCCATATTCTTGCTCCCTGCCAGCCATGCACTGAGGCCTTGAGCCCAGACCCTGGCCACTCAGTTTTACCTGGTAGTATTAGGGGACAGTGATGCTAAGGCTGACTAGTCCTGGAGTTCTGCCCAGGATGAAGGCATGGGGATGTATGGGCAGGGCATAGCTGTTGCCCTCAGGGCCCCATCAGAGCCTGTGAGGCAGGGCGAGGGGCTGGTCAGTACCCTGGCCCGTGGGCCTGCAGCTGCTGCCCCTCCAGGGGGATTCCCAGGGCACAAGTGAGCAGGGGTTGTGGGCACAGACTGCTAGTCGGGCACATGCACATTGGGCCTGTATCCATTGACCACCGGGGGCTCCTTGGGACAAGCAAACAGAATACCCCAGAAATAAACTTGGCCTGCGTTTGAGATGGCTCTGGGATGAAGGGAACTAGTGTTTCTCGAATGACTGCTGTGTGTGACGCTCTGTGCTTGGGGCTGGGGTGTGGGTGTGTGTTGGGGTAGGGGACAAGAAGGGATGGAAAAGGCCTGTGAAGTTTCTATTCCTGGCTTCCGTGAACCTAAGCATTACCCCAGGAGCCTTCCAGATCTGCCTCTGCTGCTTTCTGACTGTGACCCTGGCAAGTCAAGTAACTGTCCTGCGCCCTCAGGTTCCCCGTGTATAGGATGGAGATAATCATAGTGTCCCATAAGGTTAAAAGAGACGATTGAAGTAGGTGACCAACCCCTGCCTCTGACACGGTCAGTGCTCTTCCTCAGTGTTGTTACTGTGTGACCCTATCAGTCGCATCTCTCCCTTCACCACTCCCAGCCACCAGGTAGCACCCTCCCCCAGAGTCGGGGTTTGGGGATACCCAGAGCTGGCAGAGCCAAGGGTAAGACCCAAATACCCATCAGAGGGCTGCAGTTCTCCCAGACGCACGCCCATTGGCGGCCAAGACCCAGCTGCTCCATGTCCGAGGGCCCGCCTGGCTGTTGTGCTCTGTCGCCCAGAGGACCCCGGGACACAATGAGGGCCATTCTCAGTGGCAGGCAGGGCCTGTGGGGCAACCCTGTTGGCTCCTATGTGCAACAACCAGGGTGTTGTTCTTAGCTGGCCTGGCTGGCTGGCCACTGTCTGGGGAGTGTTGGCATCAGGCTTGGGGGGGGGGGGGCGTCTCCTCTGCCCCTTCCCTCTGGCGTGAGCAAGCCCCAGAAGGCCTTCCTGGCTTCCACAGGTGTGGCTATGCTGCTCCCAAGAAGGGCAGGACACAAGGAGAGCTTCTGCCTGAGCCTGCCTCTTCAGCAGCCACGTGCTCAGTGCCCATTCTGGGCCGGGCCTGCTGTGTGTATGCCTGGGGATTCCATGCTGAAGGAGACAGGCCCCTCCCATCCTGGGCGCCCGGGGTTGGGGGGCATGAAGTGGGCAATAACAAGACATGTAGGTCAGCACTTGGAGGTAGGGGCAGTGGAGAGCGGGTGCCCTAGGAGGGGCACAGGAGCCTTCCTGGAGGGGTGACACCAGAGTCATGTCCTGAAGGAGGACAGCGAGAGGTTTCCTAGAGGCAGGAATGAGGTGGCCAGAGACTGAGGAAGTCAGGCAGCAGTCTCTGTGGTGCCTCGGACATAGATGGCTGGCAGTGTCTGCCTGGACTGTGATGGTGCCCTGGTAGTGTGCCCTCTGAGAGGTCACAGTGCTGTCCCCTTGCACGCTTGGGGGCAAGCACCTAATTGGCCCAGCAGTGAGAGAGGCTTGAAAGCCAGGCGTTAGCGGGGGTTGGCCCCTCTTCCAAGTTGGGGGCAAGACACTGGGTCCTGGGGGAGCATGTCCAGAGCAGGACGTCTCAGTGGTATGGGCTTTGCCCTAGCTGGGCTTCTCCTACCATGAGATGTCACCATTTGGATAACCTTAACTGAGCTCTCTGTGCATCATCCCATGGCATCCTGCAGTGTGACTGGCCCCCACCTGCCTGCCGCGGAGGGCACAGCCCTGTCTCCCCTGGCCTCTGCCTGCTCTAGCAGCTTGGCTCATGCCTGGTCCTCTACCTGCATGCTCTTCCCTGGCTGGTTTCATGGTTGCCTGGTTTTCATTCTTCATGAGTCAACTGAAGTGTCTCCTCCTTGAAGAGGCCATCCCTGACCACCCTCTATGCAGTGGCCCTGTCTCACGTTATTTTTGGCACCCCGCTTTTTCCCCCACCCTAGCAAGTTGTTTGGTGTCTGTCTGACCTGCTGGAATGTAAGCCCCATGCAGGCAGGGGCCTGGTCTAGCTGGGCCTACACCATCTCGTAGAGCCTAGCCCAGCACCTGGCAGAGAGCAAGAGCTAGGCAAATCTTTTTTTAAACAAAAGAACCATCCTATGAAACCAGGATTGTCGTCTTAGCACAGGGCATCTGGGTGCTCAAAGAGGCTAAAGGACTTGCCCAGGGGGAGAGCCAGGCCGAGATCTGGTCTTAGCTGCTGTGGAGTGACTCGAGAGAGAAGGAAGGAGGAGCAGCTGGGGAGGCTTCGAGGCCCAAAGGGGCGGGTACTCAGCCTGCTGGAGCGCTCTGGCTCCAGCAGTACCCAGGACTCAAGGGCTGGGCTGTGGAGAGGCTGCCTCTGGGGCTCTGGGCGGGGGCACCAGCTGACGCAGAGGAGCTCCTGGTGCCAGGCGCCTGGGACCGTGTGCCCAGCCCAAGAGGTGCTTGCCAGCCTGGCCCCGTGCCACCCCAGACTATACAGTTGTAGCCGTAGTTGGCCTTGACTGCTCAGTGAGCTCATGCCGAGGGGGTGGGGGCTGGCCACCTGGGCACAGGAGGCCCCAGTAGCTGTCCTGGGTTCAGGTGGAGCCTCCCCCTCCACGGCCTGCCTTGCCCTCAGCCAAGCTCTGCAGCCCCCTAGCCCTCCTGAATGCCCAGCCCTGCCCTCTGGGGCCTGGGTGAGGCCCCTCTGCCAGCCTTCCCTGGGCTGCCCTCCTCCTAAGAGGTGAGGGGCCTCCAGAGGGGCAGTCCCCTCTGTCTGCACCCGCCCCCTCTGACTGGGCCTGAGGGGAATTTTCCTGTGACTCACTCTGCTGGCACTTCCTGTGGTCACTAGGGTAGGGGCTAGGGGACCCAGCGGGTGGCTCTGTGTTCTGGGGTCACTGGGGGAGGGTGGGATGTGATTCCCTGAGGCAGGCAGCAGACCATATTTGGGAAATGCTTTTCTTGCAGGCAGCTTGAGGATGGCCCGTGGGCTCCGGTGGGCTGCAGGGCAGCCCCCACCCCTGCCTGCTCCTCCCGGGGCTCTGGCCTCGACCTGCTTCAGCCTCCTCTGTCCCATCCTGGCTTGGAGCCTGGGAGGTAGTCCACTGTTTTCTTTTTCAGGATGTGTATTTTTCAACCCCAAAGTCAAGAAATGCTCATTAAATACAAATTGAAAAATTCTGAAAAACAGGAAGAGAAGCATCCCCCTTCATCTCAGACATTAACACTCCTTCTTACCCTCTCTCATTTTTTAAGTTTGATGCTTTATTGAGACATAACTTACGCTTCAGTGCGTTGACAACTCTGTTGTGATCATGGTGTGGACAGCGTTGCAGCAACTGCAGTTCTGAAGGACTTTGTCCTGCTGCTCGCCTTGGTGCTGGGCTGAATCTGCCTGGACTGCCTTCTGCCCTGGGCCTTGCCCTGGCCTCTGGCCCTTTCTGGGGCCGGAGGCTCTGAGCTGCTTTGGAGAAATGGGCTCCCTGCTGGTTCTCTGCAGGCCTGAGAGTGCAGTCGTGGGGCCTGGAGCACCTGCTGCCTGCCTGGGCCTCCTTTCTGGGCCACCGTCCTCTTTGGTGATGTTCGGTCCTCTTCCCTAATCCTCCGTACAGCAGGCGGGGGAGATGGAGCCCAGAGGGGCACTTTCTGGCAGCAGATACTGGTGTGGAGGGAGGGGGTAGACCCTCCTGGACTTGAGGCCTCACCCCTACTCTTTTCTCGAGTAGGGCCCCAGCTCCCACTTGCTATTTCTGCCCAAGGGGGATGTGGCCTTTCTTTTCCACCTAGAATTCCAGCTCCTGCTTGACCCCTTGGAGATGGAGTCTAGGGGACAGAATGAGACTCAGGCCCAGGCGGGATAGGTCACACAGCAAGTGGGTAGCCAGAACCCAGGTCCCATTTCCAAATCAGGGGTCTAGACCAGGCTCTGTGTCCTCAGACTGCAGGAGACTAAGAGGAGGGCAACCAGAGCTGAGGCCTGGCTGGTGGGGCCAGAGCCTAGATGGCCTGGCACTGTCCTCTCCACAGGCCTGGCTTCTCTCATGTGTGAGGCTTGGGCCTCTGCTGAGCCCACTGAGCTCTCTGGGTAGCCAGGGCCTCCTGCTGCCCTAGGAGGCCAAGGCAGCCCTGGCCGCCTCTCACCCAGGCACCCCTTTGCTTCTGCCCTTTCCTGGAACTGACCTTGACCCTCCAGCTGGGGACCTTCTGTGATATCTCTGGGCCCAACCGGAGCCTGGCACCTGCATAAGGTGGGGGGCAGTGGCAGCAGTGGCCAAAGACTGAAAAGGAAGAGGCCTCCCTGCCCGGGTTCTCTATCCCAGTGGCATGCTAGGCCTGCCAGCTCAATGTCTGCCCGTGCTGTGGTCCTCCCGCCTCTGGTCCCACAGCCTCCCTCAAGTTCCCCAGAGCTGCTTGGCTGCAGGGCCTCTCTGTGCCAGGGCCCCATGGAGCACATGTCCCTGCTCCAGGAGGGTTTGCTGACTAAGGGAGCCTCATGGCGGTGCCCACTTCTGGGGTAGCTGTGAGCATCACAGGAGTAAAGGTGGGCTAGGGGTGCTGTTCTTTGGCGGTCCTCGGTCTGTATGAGAGCACTTTTCTCATTTTCCCCATTCATTCCTGCTGCCTGTCTCATTCCCTTCCTTCTTCCAGAAGCGCCCATGCTAATGTAATGTGTCTGGAATCTGTCCTTGGATAAGTGTCTGTGAAAAATACGTAGACTTGTTTTATAGACGTTTGTAACATTTACGTAAAGGCTTTTGGGCTGTAGATCTCCTGTTTGTTCTTCTCAGTCAGGAGGGCATGCCTGACATTCCTCACCAGATACCTGGACACCTACTGGAGCACAGAGCAGAGTCACCGATGTGCGTGTCCTGGTTTGCTGGCTGGAACCCTGAGCATCCTTTGTGGAGATCTTGGCCATTGTGTTTTCCCTTTCAGAGAACTCACTCCAAGTTTTGTTGGTTTTCCCTTGGTGTTCTTGTCTCATCCTTGCTGGTTTGTAGGAGCATCTCCAGATTCTAGATAAATCACTCTCTTGTCATTTGGTGACCTGTCACCCTGTCAGCTTTGTGTTGTCCACTATCCAACAGAAACTGTTCATTTCGATGAGGTTGAATCCATCTATTTGTTTTTGTTGTTGTTACTTTATATTTTGTATTTTTGGGGTCTTTGTTTTTGGGGTTTTGTTTTATAATTTTTTCCCACATCAAGGTCACAAAGATATTCTCCTGCTGTTTTTTCTTTTATTAGCTCTAGAGTTGTACCTTTCACATTTAGGTCTTTCGTTGCTCGTTGGTTTTAAATGTGAGACAAGTGTCCAAATTGGTTTTTCTTCTTCCAGTGACTGAGTTTGCCTGCTGTCACCTTTGATGCAGTCTTACCCTTCCCCTCGCCATGTGGTACCGAGTTCCCGTAGAGCAGGGCCTCTTCTGAGCCCTGTCCCGGCCGCAGGTCCCAGTGCTGCTCACTGATTTAGAGTGTGGCATGTCCTCACGGCCAGTGCTCCTTTGCCTACCATTTTCAGAATTGACCTGCTTGTTCATGGACCTCTAGTCCCCCATTTAATTCTAGAAGGATTCTTTTTCTTTGGTCTGATATATCAAAAAAAAAAAATCCTACTGGCATTTTTATTGTAATTGTAATTTATTAAGTAAGCTTGGGCACATGGGCTTTTTACAGTGCTTCGTCATCCCACCATGAACTTGGTATGTTTTCCCCTTTATTCGGGTTTTCCCTTGAGCCCTTTGTCTGAGCGTAAGCATTTTTTCCTCTGAGGTCTCGTGCAGCCTTTGCTTGATTAATTCCTGGAGAGCTTGTAGCCTTTGTTGTTATTGTGCGACGTCTTTTCCGTGACATTTCTCATCAGTTATTGATTCTTCTAGTTTATTGGGTTTTTACATAGATGATCATATGGTCTGCAGATGATGACCGTTTGTCTCTGTGTGTTCCCTCCCCCCTTCTTTCTCGTGTTTTCCTCTTGGCTGATTGCACTGGCAGGGCAGGAGGACTGATGAGTTGGAGCAGGGAGGGTGTGCATCCTGTTTTCTTCCCAGAATGTGGTGGCCATTACTGTCATTATTGCTACTCGCCCCAGTGTTGGTCTGGGTTGTAGTGTGACTTTGGGGGTGGTTTTTAAGGGTATCTTGAGTGCCATCCCTGGATTGTAGGTGGTGGCAGCAGTCAAGAGGATTTTGAGGTGTTCTCTGGGCTTATTTGAAAAAAAAACACAAAATCAACAGGACCTTTCTGTGGGGGGCAGTGGGGGAGGAGGCGCCAGGATCTTGCCAAACCCTGCCTAGTTCCTTTCTCAGTGCCAAGGCCAGAAGCCTCAACAGTCCTGGAAGGGTGGGAGCTCAGTGGCCCACCAAGTGCACACTCAGTGCACACCCTCCTGCCTTCATGCCCACCTGTGTCCTCTCTCCCCAGAATGTGCTGGCCAAAGCCCTGTATGACAACGTGGCCGAGTCCCCCGATGAGCTCTCCTTCCGCAAGGGCGACATCATGACGGTGCTAGAGCGGGACACTCAGGGCCTGGACGGCTGGTGGCTCTGCTCACTGCATGGGCGCCAAGGCATTGTGCCTGGGAACCGCCTCAAGATCCTCGTGGGCATGCATGACAAGAAGCCGGCAGGGCCCGGCCCCGGCCCACCTGCCACCTCAGCCCTGCCCCAGCCTGGCCTGCACACCCCGGCTACCCAGTACACGCCTATGCTGCCTGCTGCATACCAGCCCCAGCCCGACAGCGTCTACCTGGTGCCCACCCCCAGCAAGACTCAGCAAGGCCTCTACCAAGCCCCTGGGCCCAGCCCACAGTTCCAGTCTCCTCCGGCCAAGCAGACGTCCACGTTCTCAAAGCAGATGCCACATCACCCATTTCCCAGCCCAGCTCCCGACCTTTACCAGGTGCCACCAGGGCCTGGCAGTCCCGCCCAGGACATTTACCAGGTGCCGCCTTCTGCTGGGATAGGGCATGACATCTACCAGGTCCCCCCTTCCCTGGACGCACGCAGCTGGGAGGGGGCGAAGCCACCAGCAAAGGTAAGGCCACACTGGCACAGCTGGGCAGTGCCCCTGCTCGCCCGGGCCCCAGTTTCTGGTCACAGCAGGGCCCAGATAAGCACGTTTGGGGTCTCCGGGGCTCCAGCAGCGCCTGCATGTTTGGTCTGGTGTCACCGGGAGGAAGTGAACATTTGGGGAATGTGTTCATCCTTCTGGTGAAGATGGGTGTGAACAGGCTGGGGTAGCCCAGCAGTGCAACCTCCGAGCTGGCCTTGGATGATGAGGTGGCCTTCAGGAGTGGGAGGTGTCACTGTGAGGCAGAGGATGCAGCTTGTCTAAGACCTGGAGGTATGGAAAAGTGTCTGCATTCCAAGTGGGCAGGTGAGGCTTGGCCGATGAGCCAGAGCAGCAGGTTGGGGACAGACTCCCAGGGCCTGGTGCCCCCTGAAGGACCAGCTGCCTTCCTGAAGGGGGAAGGTTTTGCATAGGAGTAACCTGCCCAAATCGGTGTCCTAGTAAAGTCATTCTGCCCACAGAGAGGAGGGTTTGGGGAGCATTGAGGGGTCCAGACTGGGGCGGGGAGCCCAGGAAAAAGAGGGTTGTGAGGGGAAAAGTCAAGTATGGGGCTCAGTGTAGCAGCTAGGCGAGGGTGGTCAGAAACCCAAAAGTGGATTGACGATAGAGACGTTTCTTTCTCACACACCGTGATCTGGAAGTGAGGAGTACAGGACTGATGGCAGACTGTCGGGCCACGGTTCCTTCCGTCTTGTTGCTCTGCCATCCTTGATGTGGGGCTCGTGTCTCATGGTCCAGGGTGGCGGCTGTGTGAGCTCCAGCCAGCATGGCTGCATCCTGGCCAGCAGGGAGAGGAGGGAGGGACAGGGGAGAGGCCATCCACCTCGTGCCCAGGGCCTCCCCTGGGTGTGTGTGTCAGCCCCTTGGACGAGGGTGGAGCACATCTTCTGACCAGCCCTGCTCCGCAGGTGTCCAGCCCGTCTCCTCTTCTGGGGCATGTTAGTGTGCCAGCGGGTGCCTGCAGGGTGACCTGTTTGTGACTTCTGGAATGTGGGGAGGACACTGCCTGTGGGATTGCCATAATAGGGTCACCCTGAGAGAGACTCTGGTTCCAGTCCCTGTGGACTTTTGCTGATGGGATGCTGGGCCGGGGGACACGGCTCTGATCCCAGCACCCTCACCTCCACACCGGCCTGCTGTGGGCCCCTACGTGCCTAGTCCATCTGCCTGTGAGGAGGAGGCGGGACTGAAGAAGGAGGCCAGACCCTCACCCTCACCTTCAGCTTTGGGCTCGATCAGAAGCAAACTTTTCTTCCCTTTGGCCTGTGTCTTCCCATGCCAAGTCCCTTCAAGAGTTAGGGAGTGGCGTTTCCTGAGGCCTGGAAGCAGAGGAGGTGTCCCGTGGGCTTTGAGAACAGAGCTGTCATACTCAGCTCTGTCTCCTCCATGGCTGCTTCCCCGTTATAGCTCACTCAGGAGGACGCAGAACAACTCAGCCCATGCCGCAGGGCACCCAGCCCCAGCTTCCCGACTCACCCCTCCTCAGATGGAGACCACGGTGGGTGGTGTGCCCCAGAGGCCCTAGTGGGAGAGCAGGTGGTGGGCACAGCAGCTGGCTGTTAGGAGAAGTGGCCTGGCTCTGCTGGGATCAGCTTCCTGGGACTCAGGCCCCTCCTCGTGTTTGTGCCATGTCTAATCCAGAACCGCCTTTATCTGGAGAGACAGCAGCCAAGTGGGCGTTTACCCCATGGCACTGAGCCTGTCCTCAGAGCCGGTCTAGGGTTGGCTTGTCCATGCCAGCTGGGCAGTGGATCAGCAGGCCGTGTTGTCCTGTCCCTACCCACAGGGTGGAGCTTGGCACCCAGGAAACCTGGCTGGAGGTCATTGGCAGGCTGAGAGTGGGGCTCCATGGATGCTGACCACCAGGGGACCCTGGGTCACTGGTGCCTGCTTCCTGCCCTACCTGCTCCTTCAGCTGCCTGGCAGAGATAGGCCGGTGGCAGAAGCCTGTCATTCTGGACTGGGATAGCCCAGACTGGGCTGCTCCCAAGATGGCTTTAGGGAGAGGAGCAGAGCTCTGCCAGGGGAGCATCTGTCCTGTGGGGAGGCAGCAGAGAGCAGTGGCTGGCCGGCGAGCCTTGGGACAGGCCATAGTCCATTCTCCGACACACTCACACTCACTCACACACACAGTCCACGCCCTGCACACATCCCAGGGAGGCACACCCTTTCCCCTCCCTCCTCTCCCTCCCCATCTTTTCAGTCAAGCTTGTCCTGGTGCATCTCTGAGGCTGGGGCAGGCGTGGAAGCCCCCTGGTCTGGGAAGCAGCTGTGAACCCCTTGTGTTGGGCTGTAGACTCGACCCCATGTTTTGGCTGTTGGTTCTGTTCCGCTCCTATGCCAAGGGCTTGCTCGCCGACTACCTCTGGGCTCACCTGGCTGGGCTTCTCTCTCCCGGGCCCACTGGTGGGGCTGCCCAGAGCCTTTGTCCCTCAGGGCCCTGACCTGGCTGGTGGCCCAGGAGGGAGAGCCCTGTATTACCCTCCCTGAGAAGCCTCATTGCTTCTGGCTGAGCAGCCTTCATTGCGTCTGCTTTTATTTTATAATTGTGAAAACGATGCTTGTTTGTCACAGAAAATGCATAATGTATGAAAAAGCCTAGAGATGAGATTCCCCAATCAAGAGGTAATCACTGGGAAATTTTGGCATATTTTGTCTAGCATATTGTCTATTTGTCTCTCACAGATTTGTACACATACTTTTGCATTTTGAGGTTGTAAATCCAACATTAGATGTCGAAAGCATTTTGTTGGGTCCCTAAGCATGACTGTGAGTGACGGCTGCCCCTGATTTTCTTGTGTTGCCCCCTCCCCTGGGGGCTCTAGGTGGTTTTTGACTGCCCGAGTCTTTTACAGACAGCCAGGCGATGAACATCTTGGTGTGTCTGTGCCCACATTTCAAGGCTGTGCTTTCGTAAGCTTTGTCTTCCACCTCAAGAAGTCTGGGAAACCGAGGCTCCTGGTTCCAGGGGTAGGGGTCAGCTGGGCTGAGGAGTGCCCTGCCGGGGCTGTGGGTGGGTGGATGGGGCCCAGGCACCCAGGAAGCTGGAGAGTGAATGACAAGGCTGGTGGCCAGGAGGGGTCAGAAGCCAGGAGCCTGAAGCGGAGTGGCCTGCATGACTGAGGGGAGAGGTCAGCACCCTTAGGGCTGGGGAGTGGCTTTAGGAAGCTGAGGACAGAAGCAGGTGGGGCCCCCAGAGGGGGAGGTGATTTTGTGAGTCTGTCGTAGGGGGAGTGCCTCTGAGTGAGGGGCCACAGCTGTGCCTAAGGAGACAGCTGTGGTGCTGGGTCAGGCGCTGTGGGAGGCACAGCTGAACTCCTATTCCTTCTGGATTTCACCCTGGGAAGCTTCATTGCCTCCCCAGGTTCCTGATGCGCGGGGAGGGGACCCATGCCAGGCGTGTCCCTCACTCTGTATGAGAGGTTAAATGGCCACCTCCTGTGTCCCACAGTACTCCAGCAGTGCTCCATTTCCCAGAGGAGGAAACCGAGGCTCCTAGATGGGGGTGGGACTGGGGGTGTGCCAGGGCGAGCTGGCCTGGGTCATGTGCAGTGATGTCCATGTTGCAGGAAGGGAGGTGAGCAGCCAGGCTGCCTGGAGGTGCTCCCGGGGGATCTAGAAATGAGCCTCTAGCTTTACTTCTCCCTCCTGCTCTCTCTTCACGTCCTGATGGGCCCCGCCTGCCTGGGTCTATCTGTCTGTCTCTGGGTGTGCGTCTGGTGGTGGGTGTTGTGCATATTTTCTCGGCCTCTGTGTGTCTGTCTGCCTTCTGCACCATGGAGATGTGCTTGTGGGTCTTGGGTCGGAGTCTCTGCTCCTCCTGGACTCGGCCTGTGTCTCCACCCCCAGGGGCCTCCGGATCCTACTAATGAGGCCTCAGGTGCAGAGCAGGGTGGCCGGTGATTAGCGGGCTCAGCAGCTCTCTGGAGAGTCAGCTTCCCTAATGAGCTTTTCTGCACTGGTGCTGCCTTACTATTTTTTCCTAACAGAAAAACGTTTACTGGCCAGTATGGCTGCTTACTGTCACCAACTCAGACGCAGGAGTGGTAAGCGGCTGATAGCCCAGGCCTGGGGTCCAGCCTCCGGAGCCTTTCCCCCACGCTCCCTGCCCTCTCTCCTTAGCATGGGACTAAGGAGCACTGTCGGGGCGCAGAGTGGGTGGACGCACACCCCTCTTCGTGGGGCTGGGTCTCCACCCACCTTCCAGAGGCCAGCAGGGCCTGGAAATGCCTCAGGCCCTGCCTCAAGGCCCCGCCAACCTGCCACGTCCCGCCAGCCCCGGCCTGCCCCGCCTGCCCTGCTGTTGGCAGGTTCCAGCGTCTAAAAATAACTCTGGAGGAGACTCAAGTCTGGGGCGCAAGCAGAGAGATGAGTTTGGGGAAGGCCGCCAACTGCACTCCCAGACACACAGGGGTGGGTGCAGTGGGCGGGGAGTACCCTGTGGAGGCGCTGCGCAGAGCCAGCCTCAGAGGCCAGGTGTCGCAGGCCAGCCCTGCTGAGCTGCCCGGGAGGCGGGCACAGGATGCATCAGCAGGGGGCTCTGCCAGGCCCTAGGCTGAGCAGAAAAGTGCTGGTGCCCACGCTTCTGGGGGACACTCTGCTGCTCCTGGGGTACCCAGCATGTGCCTCTAGGGCACACAGGCGTGCAGAGCTGGCTGTCGATGTCATGGAGGCTGAGGGGCTGGGCGCAGGAACAGGATGCAGGGTTTGGGGGCGTTGAGCCTGAGGGCGGGCCTTGTCTCCACCCTGCTGCCTCCAGGGATGTGTGTGGGGAAGGCCTGAGTCAACCCTGTCCCAGACGTCCCCTTTGATTAGGGAACAAAAGGCCTTTCTGTGGGCCAAAGAGCTGAGCAGGGAGCCTCGTGAGGGAGGCGTGCCGTTCCTGGGTTAGAAGAGGCTGCAGGCCCCTCCCACGGGGCCGGGTGCCTGCCGGGAGGGAGGCTGCCCACACACCACTGCCTGCCAGGCCGCGCTGCCCCTTCCAGGCCGGGTGCTGGCAAGAAGGGCTCTCGGCAGCTTGCTGCCCTGGACCCTGGGCCGGGGGATGAGCACCAGGGAGGGGAAGGGGCTGGCCTCCTCTCTAGGCCGAGGTGCGTCTGCTAAGGCCTCCTCCCTTCAGGTGAGTGGTGGTCTCAGTGGCTCCGTGGGTGCGGTGCAGTGGGTATGGTGCAGTGGGTTCTAGTCTTGGCCACTCCCTCACACCCACACTTGACTTTCCAAAACAGCCCAGTCCCTCCATCTGCCCCAGAACTGACCCTGAAGTCTGGGAGTCCTTGGTGGCCCTGTGCTCAGGAGTCTCCCAAGATGTGCTGAGGGAGTGAGGAGGGCCAGGGCACTGTTTGCTGCTCTGCTAGACCACTGCCTCCTTGAAGCCCCAGGCCCTCACTGTTGGGATTTGCTGCAGGCCACCTCTGCTGGGCCCAGCCCGAGGCAGGCACAACCTGGCAGCGGCACCTCCCTTTGTCCTGGAGCCAAAGGCAGCTGCTGGGTTCTGCAGTCAGCACAGCCCCTTGCTGGGCAGACCTTTCTGAGGAGGATGCGGCTGGAAGGTGTCATCAGGCAGAGGCGCCCCAGTCAAGGGTGGCCTCTCCCCCATCACCCACATGTACCCTCCTCTGAACCTTTCGAGTCATCTACCTGGAGAGACCACTTCCGTTTCCTGGCCAGAGCCAGGTAGCTCTAAGCAAACCCTGGGGGTCCTAGTATTCCCCAAGTGCTGCATTTCTTTGAAGAAAGGGCAGAGAATACAAAGGGATGAGAACACTTTTGCCTCTGAGTGGCCTCTGAGGCACCCTCACGGCGGAGTGGAATCTCTCTGAGGGTCTAAGGGTGGATCCTGGAGGCTGTCTGCCCAGGCCAGTGGTGACCGTCGGCTGTCTGCCCCCAGGTGGTGGTGCCCACCCGTGTGGGGCAGAGCTATGTGTTTGAGGCCTCCCAGCCAGAGCAGGACGAGTACGACATCCCACGCCACCTACTGGCCCCAGGGTCCCAGGACATCTATGATGTGCCCCCTGTCCGGGGGCTGCTTCCCAGCCAGTATGGCCAAGAGGTAGGTGTCAGGGTTAGGGGTGGGGGCACCTCAGCCTGGTCCTGCCCAGGAGGCTGGGCTTTCGTGGCCCCAGCCAGGATGGTCCTTGGGTGGGTGCTGTGGGTTTTGTGCTCTTTCCATCCCTTCAGGTGGCCCTGGCACCTGTGTCACTGCACATTTTCTGCCCCCAGGTATATGACACGCCCCCCATGGCTGTCAAGGGTCCCAATGGCCGGGACCCATCGCTGGACGTGTATGACGTGCCCCCCAGTGTGGAGAAGGGCCTGCCACCGTCCAACCATCATGCGGTGAGCAGTCGGGAAATGCTGGGGCCTCGCAGGCTGAGGCCTGATGGGTGCTCAGGGTTCTGGATGTGCCTGAGTGTGTGCACTGAGGTGGAGACTCACATCTGCAGGACTTGGGGCACCAAGAGACCTGACTCTAGGCCCTGGCTCTGTCCCTCACTCGCTCTGTGACAGATGTGGAAACTGAGTGCTCCTCTGAACTGAGGAGCCTCAGCTTCCTTGTCTATGAAAGAGCCCCTTGTAGCCCCTTCTTCAGCGGGTTCTTGAGAGGATCTCACAGGATGTCATCAGTAAGGTGACCATAGAATTTATCATCCAAACCAGGACACTTCTGAGAGTGAAAGAGGGTGACCAGTAATTCTGAGGGGGAATCAGGCACAAACCAGGACTCTCCTGGGGACCGGGCCATCATCACCCTGAATATAACACACAAATAGCTCAGCCAGGTACACGCAGGGAGTAGAGGATATGTAAGTGGTGGTTGTGGTGATTGTGATGGTGGCGGTGGTGATGATGATGATGATGATGATGATGATGAGGTGGTGGTGGAAGTGATGGTGGTGGTAATGATGGTGATGGTGGTGGTGGTGGTGATGATAATAGTGGTGATGGTGGTGGTAGTGATGATGGTGGTGGCGGTGGTGGTGATGATGACAATAGTGGTGATGGTGGTGGTAGTGATGATGATGGTGGTGGCGGTGGTGGTGGTGGAGGTGGTGGTAGTGGTATGACAGCTTCCCTTTCACTGAGTGTTTGCAGTTACACAGTGAATTAACTCATGTAATCCTCACAATGAGCCTGTGAGGGAGTCCTCCCATCTTATGGGTGAGCAGACAGGTACAGAGAGAGGTTGAGTCACCTACCTGCCTTAGGTGACACAACTACTAAGCAGTAGAACCAGGATTTTGAATTTAGGTCTGGCTTCAGAGTTGGACTCTTAACGAGTTATAACCTGTGGGGACAAGAATTGTGATGAATGTGTGCATCTGGGCTGTGTCTGTGTGTGACCAGGTCTTGCCCTGAGGCTTCCGGGTGGGCAGTCCTTTACAAGGGACAGGCAGCCTTGACCAACCCTCGGCCCCCCAGGTGTACGATGTTCCTCCATCGGTGAGCAAGGATGTGCCCGACGGCCCACTGCTGCGTGAGGAAACCTACGATGTGCCCCCTGCCTTCGCCAAGGCCAAGCCCTTTGACCCGACCCGCCACCCGTTGGTCCTTGCTGCTCCCCCTCCAGACTCGCCACCAACTGAGGATGTGTATGATGTGCCGCCCCCTGCTCCTGACCTCTACGATGTGCCCCCCGGCTTGCGGCGACCTGGCCCTGGTGCCCTCTATGACGTGCCACGTGAGCGGGTTCTTCCTCCTGAGGCGGCCGATGGTAGCGTGGCCGACGACGGTGTGTACGCGGTGCCTCCCCCAGCTGAGCGGGAGGCCCTGGCTGATGCCAAGCGCTTGTCGGCCTCCAGCACAGGCAGCTCGCGCAGCAGCCAGTCAGCCTCTTCCCTGGAGGCGGCAGTGCCAGGTCGCGAGCCCCTGGAACTGGAGGTGGCCCTGGAGGCCCTGGCACGGCTGCAGCAGGGCGTGAGCACCACTGTGGCCCACCTTCTGGACCTGGCAAGTAGTGCTGGTGGATGTGGGGGCTGGCGCAGCACTCCCGAGCCTCAGGAGCCCCCAATGCCGGACCTGCGGGCTGCTGTGGCTGCTGTCCAGGGGGCCGTCCATGAGCTGCTGGAGTTTGCCCGCAGTGCTGTGGGCAATGCTGCCCACACTTCTGACCGCACACTGCATGCCAAGCTCAGCCGGCAACTGCAGAAGATGGAGGACGTGTACCAGACACTGGTGGCCCATGGTCAGGCCCTCGACAGTGGCCGCGGAGGCCCTGGGGCCACTCTTGAAGACCTGGATCGCCTGGTGGCCTGCTCACGGGCTGTGCCCGAGGATGCCAAGCAGCTGGCCTCCTTCTTGCATGGCAACGCCTCACTGCTCTTCAGACGGACCAAGGCCCCTGTTGCAGGGTCTGAGGGGGGTGGCCCCCTGCACCCCAACCCCACCGACAAGGCCAGCAGCATCCAATCCCGGCCCCTGCCGTCACCTCCCAAGTTCACCTCCCAGGACTCGCCAGACGGGCAGTACGAGAACAGTGAGGGGGGCTGGATGGAGGATTATGACTACGTCCACCTGCAGGTGGGTGCCCGCCCTGCCCAGGTTCCCAGGGCCCCTGGGGAAGCACCCTGGCCTCTTGGGGCTCTGACTTTGCTACCCCTGTAGTGGGGACCCTGATCCCCGACACACACAGAGGGCTTTTGTAGCCAAAGGAGGATGGGGCCCCAGCCTCAGTGAGTTCCTGGGCCCTCCTCTCACTTTCATCTTCCAGGCTAGGTGTCCACCCTGAAGCCCATTCCTTTCTCCACGTCAGGCCTTTGGGCCGACATGGCCATGTCATCAGGGGTCCTGCAGTGCCAGCCAGGAATGGCTCCCGAGCACCTGCAGGGGCCAGGCTTCTCTCACCAGAGACCAGGGCAGAGGTGGCTCTTTTCTGTTTGGGGAGATGGACTCTCAAGTCTAAGCAAAGACAAAGATATTTCCAGGCATGGGGGCAATAAATAAAACCAGGCAATGGGAAAGTGGGGTAGGCGTGGGCTCTGAGCAGAGAGCTGAGTACCAGCCAAGTAGACCTCCTGGGAGGAGCGTTCCAGGCTGAGAGCTGGCAGGTCCCAGGGCCCAGTGGTCAGGGACCGGTGGGCAGGCCCTATACACTGAGGAGAGGGGCTTGGATGTGATTCCTGGCATGGGAGCCAGGGAAGGGAGCATGGCCGTGGCCACCAGGAGTGTGCCCGACCCCTTCCTGTCCTGGCAGGAGGTGAGGGAGGCCCAGGAGAACTGCTTTCTCAGGAAGCTGCGCTCACCCTGGGCCTGGTGGTGGCAGCACGGACCTGGGTGTAGTGTGCGGCGCCACCTGGTGGCAGCTCTCCTTGCACTGCACCCCACCGGGCCTGTGGGGGCTTCTGCCTCAGCCCAGTCTCCTGTCTCCCCTCCAGGGGAAAGAAGAGTTTGAGAAGACCCAGAAGGAGCTGCTGGAAAAGGGCAACATCATGCGGCAGGGGAAGGGCCAGCTGGAGCTGCAGCAGGTGAGGACACTCAGGTTCCCTGGCTTCTCCCAGCACAGGCTTCTCTGTCAGCGAACCCAGCCTTCCCTCGGAGCCTGTCTCCGGAGCTGAGCCTCCGGGGCCGCCCTGCTCTGCCGTGTGCTGTCTCCAGGTGTTTAAGTTGTTTGCAGAGTAATCATGGTGGACGTTTCATAGAGCATGCACAGAAAAGTGTGAAAAAGCAGAAATAAGCCCCCCACACCCAGAGGTGGTCACCGGTTACTGGGCATGGTGTCCAGTCCTGCTCCTGCCCCCTAGGGGCCTCTCTCTCTGTGTTTGAGATGATACTTTGTGAGCACTTACGTCTGCTTTTTTCTCAAGATTTTTCCATGGCATTAAACGTTTCTCGTAAACTGTTTTAAAGGCCACATGATGTATATTATTGTTGAATGTTTATGCGATACCCAGTTTTCCTTATTATAATAATACTGCTGGCTTTATCTGCAGACATAGAATTTTCTTCATATTTCATATCATTTCCTGATGGTAGAAAAGGGATATACAAAAAAAAAACTAAGGAAGCTTTATTCTGATTATGAAGATAATTAAAAAAATTAAAATACAGACTAGCGCAAAATAAACAGAAATGTCACCCATAAAATTTCCCTCCCACCCTCCCCCCAGGCATGGGGGAAGGACAGCATAGCAGAAAGCTGCCGGCTCCACCCAGAGACCCAGGACACAAGCCACAGGGTCCTCAGCTGTAAAGGCGGGATCACAGTTGTATTCGTCTCAGGATCGTTGTGAGAGATAAATGAGTAAAGACTATACAATGTTTAGGAGGTGCCTGGCACATAGAACATGCTTGGTGAAGGAACAGATGTTAATAATTACATATATATATATATATATATATATATGTATAATGCATGGAATCTCCAATGGTTTAAGAAATGGTCATGTGCTTGATCCTCTTTATCTTCCTCTGACATCTTCCAGCATCTATTTAAGCAGTCCCTTGTTGGTGGACATCCATGTTGTTCCCAGAATTACTTTTGTAAACAGTACTATGCTGAAAATGAATCTCTTCACATATCTGACTGATCACTTAGGTAAATTACTAGAAGCTGGAATATAAGGTAGGAATATGTATGAAAAACTCTACAGATCTAGAGTTCCTAAGCCAGGGACATAAAGTACAGGTAATATACAGGCACATAAAATATATTGACAAGGATGTTTATTGCTCCATTTCCATATCACAGAAAAATCTGGACCCCCCCGCAAATGTCTAATCGTAGAGTACTATTTGAATAAAGTATGAATATTCGTGCAGTAGAATATTATTCAGCTATTAAGAAATGTCAGAGAATGAGAAAGACCCACTAGCGTTTAAAACAAAAAACTGAGGGTATTCTGGGGCTGGCCCCGTGGCCGAGTGGTTAAGTTCGTGCGCTCCGCTGCAGGCGGCCCAGTGTTTCGTTGGTTCGAATCCTGGGTGCAGACATGGCACCGCTCATCAAACCACACTGAGGCAGCGTCCCACATGCCACAACTAGAAGGACCCACAACTAAGAATATACAACTATGTACTGGGGGGCTTTAGGGAGAAAAAGGAAAAAAATAAGATCTTAAAGAACAAAACAAAACAAAACTGAGGGTATTGTCTTGCTGGGGAAGTTCGTGAAGGGGCTGCCTAAGCGGGGCAAGTCATAGGGTTCCAGTGTTAGGAAGGGCTGTTTCAGGTGGGTTTCGCTAATGAAATTCGGGCTTGAAAACGTGGGTGGAATGGAACTTGTCTGTCCCTGGGTCTGTGCACAGCCGGTCACAGCCAGTCAGCCCCCTGGCCAGAACCAGCTCTGGTGAGGACATTTTGGTCCACCCCGATGACCCCCAGCGAGGGCTGCCACTGGTGGAACGTTCGCTTTGGCCACATGCTTTTATGCGTACTCATTGACCTGAAATGAATGGCCTATTGTTGGCTGCTAAAAGTAGGCTCGAAATATTGTATACGGTGTGTCTCCAGTTTTCTAATTGAGAAGGAAATAGGAATATTCATGTTTAAAGGAAAATGAGTTGAATATTCACCAATTTTTTGTGTGAATTTTTGTTTTCTGGAATTTTACAGATATCGTAATCTTTTGTTTACAGTTTTTATTATGGAAAATGTAAATATATTTATAAAATAGTCCCTCAGGTACCCACTGGATAAAACAGACTCCCAGGTGCCATTTACCCAGCCCCTCCCCATCTCAGCACAGCGGCTGATCCTGTCTTAGATGCCCCCTCTCCCCACCAAGTCATCTTGGAGCCACTGTATCACTTCATCTGCGAATGCTTCAGTGTACAGTTGTAAAAGATTTTCCGGAATCTTAACAGAGATTGTTTCTGGGTGCATAGGATTCCAGATGACAGCTGTCTTTTTTCCTGCTTGGTGTATTTGAATCTTTTTATAATGTATATGTTAAGGAGAAAATGTGTGGGGTTTTTTGTTTTTTTTTACTTTTCATTTTGAAATATTTATAGAGTCACGGGAAGTTGCAGAGTCCAGAGCAGTCCTGTGTCCCCTCACCCAGTTTCCCCCATGATCACATCCTGGGTGACCAGAGGACAGTCCCCACGCCGAGAGATTGGCGTCCCTCACCCCCGCGGCTGTGCTTTGTTCTTTTCTATCATTTCTTCATTTAAAAAACTTTATATAAATGGAATCATACCTTTTGAGACTGGCGACAAAATTATTTGGAGAATCTCTAGAAGGTTAGTAAGGATGTGTGCTCCGCCAATGGGACAGAGACAGCCTGCTCCCCACGCCCCTGCTGACTCTCAGGACTGTCCCTTTTTAGAAGGGAGCCATTTTTTTCCCCCTTTTCTCTGTGGCCGCGGTTTTTACTCTGCTTTCCTCTGCCCCAGCTGAAGCAGTTTGAGCGCCTGGAGCAGGAAGTGTCACGGCCCATAGACCACGACCTGGCCAACTGGACACCAGCCCAGCCCCTGGCCCCCGGGCGGACAGGTGGCCTGGGGCCCTCAGACCGGCAGCTGCTGCTCTTCTACCTAGAGCAGTGCGAGGCAAACCTGACCACGCTGACCAACGCGGTGGATGCCTTCTTCACCGCCGTGGCCACCAACCAGCCCCCCAAGATCTTTGTGGCACACAGCAAATTCGTCATCCTCAGTGCCCACAAGCTGGTGTTCATCGGGGACACGCTGTCGCGGCAGGCCAAGGCAGCTGACGTGCGCAGCCAGGTGACCCACTACAGCAACCTACTGTGCGACCTGCTGCGTGGCATCGTGGCCACCACCAAGGCCGCCGCCCTGCAGTACCCGTCGCCCGCTGCTGCCCAGGACATGGTGGACAGGGTCAAGGAGCTGGGCCACAGCACCCAGCAGTTCCGCCGGGTCCTGGGCCAGCTGGCAGCTGCCTGAGAGCGGATGACCAGAGGGATGGAGGGCAGGGGAGGAGGGCAGTGGTGGTCCGAGCTGCCCCGGGTACATGTTCCAAGAAGGTCGCCATGCCACGGGCATGGGGACAGGCAACCTCAGTTCTGCGCGGGCCTGGTGCTCTAGACTGTCCAGGGGTTTGTACATATTTATGATGGGGCAGGATGTGGGACGGTGCCTCCTCAGAGGAGCCCAAGCAGAGCTGGGCCCCCAGGAGCTGAGGCCGGGCTGGTGGTCTTCCCTGAGTGTGCTGCAGGTCCAGGGAGGGTCCCAGTGCCGGGGACCGGGCCAAGGGCACACAGGCTCCTCAAGCCGCATTGCCTCGGGTGACTCCTAGGGCTGACGTCAGCCCTGGAGGGTTCTTGTTGCCCCCACAAGGCAAATGCAGCTGTGGCCTGTTCCTTCTCTGCACCAGGAAAAAACCTTAAAAAACTATTTTTCATTATTGATTTTCCAATCATTTGACTAATAGTCTACGTTTAAATAAAATTTAAAAATGAAAAGCAGCCTCCTGAGGTGTGAGAGGCAAGAGGGCCCATGGGTGGGAAGGCAGATGCTGCAGGCTAGGAGTGGGGGTTGAGGGGGCTCCATGGTGAGGCTGTGGGCGGCCTCTTGGGAGGGTGAAGAAAAAGTGGGTTCCTTCAGAAGAAAACCAAGGCCCGAGGAAATGGCTGGGCTGGGGAGTTGAGGCTGGAGTGTCTCCTGCAAGGTGGGGATGAGGTTTGCAAATGGCCATGAGACCTGGGGAGCTGGGCGGGGAGGGCTGTGGCCAGGCCTGGGCTTTGAGGTCTTATGCAAAGACAGCACGGTCCCAGGGCAGGTGGCCAGAGTGAGGACAGAGGTGGGGACAGGAGCAGCTCCAGAAGCAGGGTGAGCCCTTCTGGGGCCCCCCACATCCCAAGGCAGAGAGCTCACTGCTGAGGGCACTGCTGAAGGATACACGATTCCACACAAACAGTCGCTTTCACAGACTTTATCCAGAACTTTGCTCTTAGAAAGAAGCTCATAATTTCAGCCTGTGGAACTTCTTCCAAAGTGTCTTATTTGAATTACACATGGACTTGGCCTCCCAAGTTAGGAGGTGGGGGCCCAGAGAGGCCATTGTCCTGGGGCAGGGCCCTCTCCAGACCTCTGGGAGTATGTCTGGCACCCTAGGTGAGGTGAGAGCCCCGGGAATCAGGAGGTGCTGCTCCCGGCTCTGACCGTTCTGCATGTGAACTTGGGCCTCAGTTTCCCCATCTCTACAAAGAAGAGAGTGGGGCTGGGTGATCTGCCAGCCATCTAGGCTCTGAACTGCCCAGAGGGGGCCTGAGTGAAGGCAGCCGTCTCCCACCTTTCACCCACCCCAGTGAAGACAGTGAAGATGCATGCAGTTGCTCTCATGGGTTTATTTGGGTTTTACACAGATGGGTGGTGGTGGTGAGCAGGGTCTCACTTGGTCTCAAGAACCTCTTGAACCCAGGGAATAAACTCAGTGACCCGGGCATACACGCCTGGTGAGGATGGGAGACACCGGCTGCTGCCCCAGGACACGATGCCCACCAGAGTCCAGGTTCCATCTTTCTGGCAGACAAGGGGCCCGCCAGAGTCGCCCTGAGGAGGAGAAAGGACTTGTGTCCAAGCCTGAAAGGGGGTGCCAGCGCCCTAGTGTGCCCTGGTCTGGCCAAGTCCAGGGCGGGGCTGAGAAATGAGGAGTGTGGGCTCAGGCCATACACAGCTACTTGGATCTGGTTGAATGGCAGCCCCAGCTCTGCCACCTACACCTGGAGGGCCTGGGGCAGGTGGCTTACCCTCTCAGCCTCACCATCGTCTGTAAAATGGGCCGAAAACAGCCAGACCCCGGGGGTGGTGGGGGTTAAAGACCCCTGGGAAGCCCCGCCCACGCCCGGCCAGAGCGAGCCCTCCGGGGGCATCTGTTAGTGCTGGTCTTGCCTTTCGCTGGGGCACCGGGCAGGGAGCAAGCTTAACAGGTCGTGGCAGGAAGGAGTGGCCCTCCTGGCCAGACCAGGGTGGGGCACGGTCAGTGAGGGTGGGCACGGTGCCACCCTGCCGTGAGGACATACCATGCAAGAAGAGACGCCGCTGGCGCCAGCGCAGACCATCGAGTTGGCGATGTTGCTGCCCCAGTACTTCTTGCAGTCGGTGTTGGACAGGAGGGGCAGGACCGCCTGCTGCAGCTTGTCGGGGGTCTTGCTGGCTGGAGGGACAGAGCGGGTGGGGTCAGGGCCCCTCTTCCCACCCAGCCCACCCCAGGTGGAAGGGCCCGGGGACGGCTTGGAGTCCTGCCCTGGCCTTTCCAGGTCCTGGTCCTTCACCATCGCGGTGACCATGGAAACCGAGCTCCGCCCCTCCCCTTAGACCTGAGCGGCGCCTGTGGGACTCAGTTCCCTTGCGGGTCCACACCAGGCGGGGGGACTCGGCTTCAAGCACAGTCGTTCAAACAAGCCCTGCCCTGCCAGCCCCGGCGCCGTGTGGTGGGCGGAGGGGCCTCGTCTCCCTTTCCAGGCAAGGGGCTCCGCGTCCTCCTGACGGGAGACCCTGGAGGGGACCCGCCACCCTCGGCGGCCGACGAGGGAGCACCCTCCCCCTGCTGCCCTTTCCTGGCTGCTTCTGTCCAGTTAAAGGAGCAGCCGGGCGAGCCGTGGCCTGGGCAGAAGAATGGAGGACGCTGGAGGAGGACAGGCAGGCAGGCAGAGCGAGCAGCCGGGGACGGTGAGATGCTGGCCGCGCTCTCAGGGCCCGAACCAGCCCTGGACATTTGACTCGCAGCCCAGACTTCATGGCGAGCTGGACCCCCCCGCCCCAGGCCTGGAGAAAAGGCCGGGCTGGCCGTAGGACGCTGCGGCACTCGACGCAGGTGGTGAGCGGGACATATGATGGTTATATATTGATGATATCCGTAATATATGATGGAGTGTAATTTATAGGTGTTTCTTCAACTTCCGGTTCAAGTGTATCACTATTCCACCTCGTTTTTATTCGTGTTTGGGAGGCTTTTAATTAAGAGGGTTTTAAATAAAGAAATGGAAAGATTTATGACTTGCAATTTACAATTGTGCTTGGAATTTAGACCGAAAATCAGAACGAATCTTGCTCCTAAACAGCACCTGCAAGGACACTCACCATTATGCCGGGTCTTGCCCCAGCCTGTGGTGGCGCAGAGGGAGCCCGCAGGGAAGCTGGCGTTGGCACTGGGCAGGCAGACAGGGGACACGGTCTTCGAGAGGCGGGCAGGGGTGGCCAGCTTCAGCAGGGCGATGTCGTTGCGAACTGCATACCGGTCCCACAGCGGGTGTTCAAAAACCTGTGGGGACAAGAGTGGGGGTGGGCAGACCTTTGAGGGAGGACCTGGGAGATTTGGGGGGGCATGGGCCCCGAGACTCAGAGGGCACAGTGCCAGTCAGGCAAGGTGTTGGGAAAAGGACACAGGGGGCTGGACAAAGTCTCTGGAGACTGGTGGGAAAATGACGTGACACATCACTGATATTTAATTTTTATATTTTTGCGTTTTGTACAATGAGCAGACTTATTTTATAATCAGAAACAAACTTTAGTGTTTGGAAAGGAGCTTTAGTACTTGGGAAAGAAGCAAAGAAAGCTCAGGGCCAAGAGGCACAGGTGGGGTGAGGCCTGAGCTGCTGGCCGGGGTCCTCTGTGCCCAGTGACCCTGCCTGCCAGGCCCCTCCCTTGTCCCTGCAGCCCAGGGGCAGCCCTGCTGGGGCCGCTCGAGCCCACCCTCCTCAGCCTGCCACCTGGCTCTACCTTGGCGATCCTCAGCACCTGGACAGCCTCCTCGTCAGAGCCAAGATCCGACACCCCGGCCACCACACGGTGGGTCTTCCTGGGGAGAGAGGAGGCGGCAGACAGTGCTCAGGCTCCTGGCTGCCTCCTCAGAGGGGCGCCCGGGCAGGAAGTGTGCCAGGCAGGATGAGCCCCAGCTGGGCCACTGAATCGCGTGGTGACCTCCGGGCATCCCTTTCTTGCTCTGGGCCTCAGTTTCCCCATCTGTACCCTGAATGCACAGGACTAGACCATCTGTCATGAGCAGGGGGCTGAGGGGAGGGGTGCTGCCTGGAGGTTTTCTCCTGCAGACTGGGGCTCTGCCTGCGGCCAGGTGAGGAGCAGCTTCTTCCCAGCCTGCAGGTTGTCGAGACCCTTCCCCACCGGGATGGGGTTGGCAGGGGGTGAAGCTTGTTCCCAGATACCTGGAGGCCCCGCTCCCCAAGCCTCACCTGACCCCACAGTGGGCGGCGGTGACCACCCAGTGCTGGCTGATGAGGGAGCCCCCGCAGAAGTGGAAGCCGGAGCTGGTCTGGGGAGAGGGGTGAGGGGAAGTCAGCCTTGTCTC
Source organism: Equus caballus (assembly GCF_041296265.1). NCBI lineage: Eukaryota > Metazoa > Chordata > Mammalia > Perissodactyla > Equidae > Equus > Equus caballus. The sequence goes on along the minus strand of NC_091686.1, from coordinate 24,156,610 downwards.
TCCTGCCTGACCCCTCCCCATCTAACCCACCCCTCCTCCGCCTCCCCCTCACCTGCAGGGACACCTGCCAGGGCCAAGAGCTGGGGACAGCGTCCTCCCCATTGACGATCCTGGACAGGCCACTCAGCACGGGGTAGATGGCAGGAACCCCGCAGCCTGGGGCGCAGGGATACGCCACAGGTCAGTGGATGGTGTTCCAAGGGGACCAGAGTTAGGGCACTCAGGCCACTTCCACCCAACCCAGCCGGCAGCCACCCTCAGGTGCCCTTATGGAGGGTGTCAAAGGCTGAGAGCATCTGGAGTTGGGGCCCAGAGTTTGGGGGCTGAGTCTGGGGACCCCCACGTGGGCAGCTCCCCGACCCGCTGTCTGCCCTGAGAAGAGTGTCCATCCTTCTCTGAGCCCAGAGTCCTGGGTCATGGGGGCTGGGATGTCCTGCTTGAGTGCTTGGTGCTCTCTGCCTGGGTCTACAGCAGGAGCAGGTTGGGGTGAGGGCGTTATGCCACCTGGGGCACCACAAACCTAGGTGGCTGCCCACGTCCAGAGAGTAGCGGGCAGGGCAAAAGGGATGGACATGGGAGACATTCCCAAGGCAGGATTCACAGAGCTCAGTGGCAGGTGTGGAGGGTGGAGGGGCCCAGACGACCCCTCGGCTTCTGAGTAGATGGAGGAGACCAAGACGAGGCAGGGTCCAAGGGACATCTTGAGTTTGAGATGCCTGAGGGACCTTCAGGCGGTGGAGGGGCCCCCCGGTCAGGCCTAGGAGTAGGGAGCCGAGCAGAGACCCCCAGGAAGGCTGAGAGGGGCAGCTGGGCAGGGGGCCAGCCGAGGTGTGGGGGCCAGTTAGAGGTATGAGAACTTGGACCCTCTGGTTCCCTGCTTCTGGGTGTTCAGGGCAGGGGGTGGACGAGGCTGGACCTAGGGCTGCCTGAGCCTCGCACTTACCAAAGCTGATGCCAAAGAGGAGGAAGCTGAGGACAACCCAGAGAAGGGCCATGGTGTGTGGCTCAGGAGGTAGTGTGGGGTCTGCCTGAGGGACCCCCATTATATTCCCCCAGCCCACCAATCACAGCTGGCCTTACCATCCCCTCCTTATCATGAATCCTTGGGCTGAGCAGCACCTGGCTCCAGTGTGGGCCTGGGACAGAGGCAGCCCCGGGGGGCCGCGCCTGGGAAGGTTCCTGGGGACCACAGGTGTGCAGGGCCAGCAGCTGGCTCATCCCCCAGCTGCCCGCTCCCCAGAGTGGAGCACTGAGCACGCTGAGCAGGTGCTGGATGCGAGGACCCCGCAGCAGAGGGTGGGAGCATTGAGTGAGGGGTGGGAGCCAAGGTCCCATTTCATGTGGCTGTGTTCCTTCTGGCCACTGTCTGGGGAGGGGGACTAAGGAGAGGCCATTCCGGGGACCCCCTTGCTGCCTGGCCCAGTGAAGGCCCAAGTTTGGGAGCAGAGTGAGGCCTCAGAGGCCCCAACACAGGAGACTGACACTGTCAACATGTCTTCCACTGGTTTATGGAGGCTTTGTGGGAGCAGGGTCAGCCAGGAGGCGAGGGTGGGCCTGGGGCTCCGATGGCCTCCAGGACCTGCCGCACCCAGGCATGAGCTTGGTGATGCGGGTGTACACGCTGGGGCTGGAGGTGGAGCAGGTGCTGCTGCTCCAGGACACGATGCCCACCAGAGTCGAGACTCCATCCTTCTGGCAGAACAGGGGACCTCCAGAGTCACACTGCGGGAGAGGGAGAAGGGGGCTTGGATCTGGCAGCCCAGGGGGCCTGGTTCAGGGGTCCCTGGACATTGTTCCCAGAGCGCAGTCCAGGGCCTGACAGCCAGTAGACACTCAGCACATGCATATTGGAGGGATTATGAAGGAAACTTCAGCAGCTGCTTCTCTGGTTCGTTCCCTTGGAAGTCTGGGCCACCCCCTAGGATGGGTCCTATAATGGAGGCTCAGTAAAGCTAGTTTCATTGATAAGAAAAAAAAGTGTGGGCGGTGCTGGCCATGGGGCCACTATGAGGGAGGAAGAGCTGCCTGACTCAATCTGGAGACCTTTTGGACCGCCATGTTCCACTGCCCACGCTGTGCACTGCTCAACTCCAGGAAGTACCATTTGCTCAGACGCAGATATCAATGGAATTTTGCAACATAGCGGCTGAAGTACCAGAGCCCCTGGCTCTGGCACCCCTCTGCTGAGGTCATGAGTGATCCACCAGGAGCCCTGTCTTCCCAACTACTCAGAAGGAAGTACCCAGGGAGAGAGTGGCCCCAGGAAGAGGCCTGCTGCTACTTCCATTTCCTCCCTCTGCCCAAGCCCCTGGCCTGGGCTTTTGCCTGAACGCACCCCCCCCCCCCCCCGCCAGGCTGGGCGGGAAGGGGTGCCAGGGAGCCCAGGAGGCCATACTATGAAGGAGGAGGCGCCCCTCGCCCCGGCACAGACCATGAGGTCGATGACGGTGCTGCCCCAGAACTTCCTGCACTCTGCGTTGGTTGGACAGGAGGGACAGGGCCGCCCGCTGCAGCCTGTCAAGGGTGGGGTACCTGAAAGGGCAGGGTGAGTGATCAGCACCAGCAGCCGTGCCCTGCCCTGCGGCCTCCACCACCCTCCCACTCGGCCGGCGGTCACTCACCGGGGCGGCTGGTCTTGCCCCAGCCTATGGTGGCAGCATCCCAGCAGGGAAGTTGTCGGCCTCGGTGGGCAGGCACATGGCGGACGCAGCCAGCTTCAGCAGGGTGATGGCAATGTTGAGGGTGAACCTGTTGAACTTGGGGTTCTTGAAAACCTGTGGGGCGGGGCCAGACAGCCGCAGCTGGGGTCTCGGAATAGGCTGAATCGAGGCAGAACCAGGGCGCCTGGCTTCCCCTCGCTGCCTCCACGCTGCTCCCTGGACAAAGGCCTGCTTGATCCCGTACCTCCTTCCGTGGCCCCAGGAGCCCGAGCCCCAGGCCCAGGCCGGGGTGCAGACCCTCCCCTGCGGGGAGCCTCGCACACTCTGCCTTTTGCTTTGCCCCATTGCGATGGGGTTTTGGGGTGATTGGGAGGAGCTGGGGTGCCCCTTCCCACTCCCCCAGCCTGGGGGTTTTCAGGGCTCTTGGTCCAGCCCCATTAGCCTGGGCCACCCATTCCTGAGGGCCTCCCCTCCCTGGGGTCACACCTGGACTCCGGGGGCCACCATACCTGGGCAATCTTCAGCACCTGGGGGTCCTCGGCGTCTGAGCCCTGGTCAAACTCCCTGGCCACGATCATGTCGGAGGTTCTGGAGAGAACTAGAGAAAGGAAGGGGTTCCTGCTGTGAGGTGGTGGGGCCAGGCTGGGGGTGCAAGGTGCTACGTGTGCGCATGAGTGTGAGTGCACTCGTGTGCAGGCGTGTGTACATGTGTGCATGTGCATGTGTGGTGTTGATCGCAGAGATGGGAGCTCAAAATATCGACCACTGCCCACCGAAACCACTGTGCCTACAGGCTGTTTGTGTTTCCTCCCAGCAGCCCCCGGGAGACGGGCAGGTCTTGAGTATTCTACACATTTCCAAATAAGGAAATTGAGGAACGAAGGAGTTTAAGGATTAGTCCTCAGTGCTGAGGGTGTTCCCCGCACCCCAAGGGGTTTCCTGGGGACCCTGGGCCTTCATGTGATGCTGCAGTGGGCAGCGGTGACCACCCAGTTCTCGCTGATGAGGGAGCCCCAGCAGAAGTGGAAGCCGGTGCTGTCCTGGAGGCAGACGGGGAGGTCAGCGCTGGCTGGACACCAGCAGCCTCCAGCCGGGCCAGTAGCCCAGTGTGTGCCCCCCCGCACATAGAATCCCCCCTCAACCGCAGGGACACCTGCCAGGGCCAGGAGGCAGGGACAGCGTCTTCCCCATTGATGATCCTGGACAGGCCAGTCAGCAGGGGGTGGGTCATGGGGACCTGGCAGCCTGGGAGTGGCAGTACAAGGTGAGGGGTGGAGGCCGAATTCGACTCTGAGCCCCCCACCTGGGTGCCACCACCCCAGGAATCCCCCAGAGACTGCTCAGTCTGACATGGGCTTCAGCCCAGACGAGCCCAATAGGTTGAGTGTGAGGAGGTGGCAGGGCCAAAGCACGGGCTGGGAGGCTGGGCTATGTGGGCTTGAACTCAGCCCCTTCACTGCCCCGTTTAACTGCTCTGAGTCTCAGTTTTCCCATCAGCGAAATGGGGCTCATACAGTTGCTAACCTCATCGGTCTAAGGATGCAAGTTGTGTTAGCGGGCACTGCGGGAACTTGCTCTGCTCCTGGCACAGGAGCACAGGTCAGTGCTCGGTGAGCACGAGCTTAAAGGGCCCAAGAGGGCTGGTGGGGCCCAGCCACGCCTTCCCACCTGCTCAGCATCGGAGTCTGTTTGGGAGCCACCGACTGTTCAGAGAACTTTCCATCCCTCTGGACTTGTCCTCCCTGTCCCCTGCACAGGGTGCGAGACCTTGGGAGCAGCCCCAGGAAGGTCCACCTCCTCCCCAAGGGCCTCACACTGGCTGCTCTGGCCCAACCCTCCCAGTGTCCCCATTGTAGACATGGGGCTGGCGGGGCTCAGAGCAGGAGAGAGACTGACTCAGGCTCACAGCACTGCACATGGCGGAATTGGGAACAGGGACCCTGCTGCCCCTTGCTGGCCTCGGGGTTGGAGGGGAGGGGAGACAGCCTTCCTGGTCTCCGCCTGCCCCAGCACCCACCAACAGCTGTGCCCAGGAGGGCACAGCAGGAGAGGAGCCAGCAGAAGGTGGCGGTGCCATGGTTGGGGAGGTGCTGGGTGCCTGCCTGGGGGCTCCCTGTTATATCCCCACGCACCAGGCTGTTATCTGGAGACCTTGAAGTGATAATCCCTTTCCTGGGCATGTGCCCAAGTGGGCAGGATGTGCCCAAGCAGGGCTGGCATCTGGGCCTGGGACGGCAGCAGCTGCAGCCCGTGGCTGGGCTTGGAGCCAGGGCCAGGGACAAATGTGGGGCTGACCAAGGCAGCCCTCAACCCCAAGTCAAGGCCAAGGGGAAGGGATCAGGACACTTGGGCTTCCTCCTGCTGGCCCTGCCTCGGGAGGGGTCCTCTGGGCAGCAGCCAGGCCTGGGCAGGGTTTGAGCCCCAGGCTAGTCTCTCACAGTTTGGAGGACCTCAGACGAGTAAATCAGTTGGTCCATTAGTTGTTCGAAACCCCGGTCGTGTGGTCAAGTAGCGAGGAGGTGTGGGGACCGAGGAGCAAGTGAGGGCGAGGATGGCCAGGGGGCTGAGGATGCGTCCCCTGCTCACGGGGATGGCTAAGAAGGCTCAGGGAAGGCGCGGTTCGGCATCTGTGGCGCCCACGTGGGCTGTGTGCAGCGTGGCTCAGAGGGGCAAGCCGCCTGCTGCCTGTTCACAGGCAGCCAGGCCCCTTCACCCAGGCGCCACGGGCTCCTGGAGTTGAGCATGTGGCATCCCAGGGCGCCGGAGACTGGGCCCAAGGGCCAGCGAAAGAGCCCCTGCTATCGCCCTGGGAAGAGCCAGTGGAGGCTGGACCAGGCGGGAAAGCGAAGGGGAGAGAGGCCTGTTTCTGGCTTGGGCGACAGGGCTGGGCAGTGGGGTCCTTTCCCAGCAACTGGGAAACTGGGGAGGGAGAAATCTGAGTGTGAGGCTGTCAGGCGCAGGGCAAGCTCCCCAAAATGCACAGGGAAAATGACATCTCACGGCTGTTTGTAATTTCCATTGCATCGATGATTGCCGTGCCGTGGTTCACAGGACAGGCTTCAGCACAAAACAGCTGTGGGACCTTGGGCAAGTTACTTACCCTCTCTGATCCCATTTCTAAGTATGTAAAATGGAGGTGCTTATAGTATGGGTCTCACATCATGGAAGCGCACGACCCATCCTGAGCACGCTAGGACCAGGCCTAACACACAATCCAAGCTGCGAGTCCTCTGTCCCACTCCTTCTTGAATTGCCTGTTGGTGCCTTTGCGCATTCTGGAAGACTGTCGGAGGACAGGGAGGGGGGCCACGGTGTATTAGGTGGGAGAGCAGCTCACAAAACAGGACGCAGAGTGTGGTCCGCTCTGCATGAAACCATACTGTCTGTGCAAGCCCATCCATCCTACCCACCAACGCTTACCAGGCCCTACTGGAAGAGACCAACAAGAGAAAAGAAACACGAATTCCTGCCTTTAGCAAGCTTACACAGAAAAGGATGTAAGTCTAGGGAAAAGAGTTAAAAAAAAAAAGAGTAAAATATACGTTACTAACAGCTAGGGAGTTATCATTATTATTATTAATAATAATACCGAGGCAGGAGGGCCTCACTCAATAGGGGACCTTTAAATTGCAACCTAAGAGTTTGCCGGCGTGCACCGAGCACAGCTCGCAGGCGTCCACGCAGAGGGAACAGCGAGAGCATAGGCCTGGCTGCACGCGCCTGAATGTCACAAGAGGCCCCGAGGCCAGAGGGGACGGAAGAGCTCAGAGGGCAGGAGGCCGGGCAGGAGGCCAGGCAGAGAGGCCAGGGGGGCCGACCGAGGAGGGCTCTGATGAAGAAACTGCAGGAGCGGCTGGCCGTGATCCTCCGGCCGCCGCGGCGCCTTTCCGCCTGTGCAGGCGCAGTGGCAGCCCCTGGTGCCAGGTGGCAGCCGCCGCGGGGCTGGAGGGGCCTGAGTGGGGAGGACGTGGCAGGTGGGGGAGCGGATGCAGCAGCCAGAGCTGACCCGTGGCCGTGGCCTTGGGAGCCGACAGGTGGCAGGGGCCCTGCCCGCCGCGCGCCCCTGGCGCACCGCCTGCCCAGGCCTGGGAGCCGGCGCAGCTGCAGGTGCCCCGACCCCTGCTGCCCCGGGGAGGGGCCAGAAGCTGGCTGGGGCGGGACCCGCAGCCCTCCGGCTCACCGGACATGGGACAGCGCGCTCCGCCGACCCCCAAACCCGAGGAAGGACCCCCCAAGGGCAGAGAGTTAGATGCCGGGCATTCTCCAGAGATCGACGTGCCCTGAGCTTCCTGCCTCGAGGCCTTTGCCGGTGCTGTTCGTGTCCGTAAGAACACCCAGCTCTCCTCCGCCGCTGGGCCGGGGCCCCTCCTCGCGGGCAGCACTTCTGCCTCGGCTGGGGCTGGCCAGCCGCACGGCCGGCGTCCATCAGAGTCCATGGATGAGTCGATGGATCTCTGGACCCAGAAGTCGTTTAGCCACCCAAGTGTACAGTGAAGACTATTTTCCCGGGCTCCGCTTTTTCGCTAATATTTCTAATCTCCCACCCTCGGGTCTGGAACCCTGCCCATTCTCCTAGACTCCCGGGGAGCTCACCCATTTCTGCTCCCGCAAACTCCCCAGGAGAAGGGATGGCCTTGTTTGAGGGTTGTCGGTCATATCAGAAAACCTTAGCTCCGCCCTTGTTACCTCGTTACAGGTGGGTGGTGTCTAGAGTGTTTAATGGGCAAGGAAAAGGGGTAACAACGAAATTTATTCAGGAGGTGACCCGATCCAAGTGCGCACGGGGAGCGGCATCGGGGGCAGCTCTCTGCCAGCAGCCTGGGTTTGGGGGAAAAGCTTTGCTGGGGACAGGAGGCCCCTGATGCAACCTCTGCCCAGCTGCCTCCGGGATTGGCCTGGGGTGGGGACTGTGCCAGGGCTCCAGGTTCCGCCCAGCATGGAGGCGGTGCGGAGGATGCGGGCCATTGCGCATGCGTCCCTCCGGACCCGGGCCTCCAAGACCCCGGCATCTTCCCTGAGGCAGGAACGCCTACGTCAGTCTCCTTAGGTGAAGAAGCCGCTTCTCTGAGAAGGCCAAATCTCAACCTTCTTTTTTATTAAAAATGAAATATGAATTATAATTTACATATGGTGAGATGCACAGAGGGTTGGATTTTGACGTATATACAGCGTAACAAACGTCACAACCAAGATGTAAAATAATGCCACCGCCCCGGAAAGTTCTCTCCTGCCTCTTTCCAACTCCGCCTCCTCTGAGGCAACCAGCAACCACTGTTCTGATTTCTTTCGCCATAGATTAGAGTTACCTGTTCTAGAAATTTATATAAATGGAACCATAGATATGGTCTTCGTGTCTGGATTCTTTCGCTCAAGGTTCTGAGCTTCACCTGTGTTCTTGGTGTGTCAGCGGCGGGTTCCTTTGTACTGCTGAGTGGTGTTTCCCGTCCGTCATCACTACATCATGATTTCCCTCCCCATCCTCCCGCTGGGACATTTGGGCGGGTGCCCCTCGCCCACCCCACCCCGTTTTTGCTCCTTTATGATGAGGTGATTCTCAACCCTAAACACGGGCATGCAAGAAATATAGGTTTCTTAATTTTTCTATTAGAGAACGTGCTTTCTACTTTGATCCTTTATTCTGCCAGGAGTCTGAAACCAAACCTCAGCCCGTGGAGGGTCCCCCCGTCATCCTCGGCTGGCAATGTGTCCAGACATGGGGAGGGGGGGCTGGTCCTTGGGCCTCCTCAGGTGTCCGCACTGCTGCTTGCTGAGGTGCCTGCACCCCATTGCTGCAGCTGGCCGTTTTTCTTCTCCATCCCCGGGCCTCCCCAGGACTAGGCCTCTTTCTTAGCCATTTCTGCACCCTTGCAGGCACCGGGGAACCATCTGGCTGCTCCCTCTGCTATGTTAGGCTCAGGGGGACTCTGGAAGGTCCAGCCTCCTAGTCTTCACAGGTGGCCCTCTCTGCTCTCAGACTCCCCAGCAAGGTAGGAATGGAGCCACCCTGAAGGTTGCTCAGAGGTGATAAGGCAAAGGCCCTCCTTCAAACCCCCTTGTTTCCTATTATTTTCCCCCAACCCTGGTCGAGCAGTGGACAGGAGATGGCTATGGGCAGGATCTCAAGCCTGTTGTCAGAGATGCACAACAAAAACTCTCCTTTCTCCTCTAGCTCAGGGAATCTTAAGTTAATATTTTTTGGAGAAAAGTTCTCAAGTATTTCAAATTCCCAGGTGTGTGTTGAGGTTGTGTTCAGCTGTGAAAAACAGAGACCTGAAAAACTATACGTTCAGCAAATTAGACATTTATTTTTCTCGTTTAACAAGAGTTCTAAAGGCAAACAGTCCAAAGCTGATGTGGTAGTTCAAAGCCTGTGGCATCTTCCTCATGGCTCCAAAATGGCTGCCGAACTTCCAAACATCACATCTGATTCAGGCAGGAAAAGAAGGGGGAGAAGAAAGGGCAAAAAGCAATACCAACTGAGTCTGTCCCATTTAAAAAATTCTTCTGGAAAGCCCCATCCAATGATGTCTGCTCACATCTCATTAGACAGAACGATGTCTCAAGGCCACCTCTAGCTCCAAGGGAGTCAGGAAAGGAAGCATTTTAGCTGAGGCCTTCTCCACCCCACAAACAGAATCTGGAAGAGTGGCAGGATAGGTATTGATAGGTTATCTGCACTGGCTGCCACACCAGTGAATCTTTATTTCTTCTGGGACTGGAAAACCTGATTCTTCCCTTGTTTTTTCAATAGCACAAATCTGTTGTCTTGAATCCTTCAGGATTTAGGATTTGCAACAGAACAGCCCAGGGTCCCACAAGTCAAAATCTCTGGCTTGTTTTAGAAGTCAGGACTCTCAGTTGCCAGCAAAACAGTCAACTCTGGTGGACTTAAGGGGAGAATGAGTTTCTTCAGAGGCTCCCAGTGTTGTCAGGACAGTGAACTGGGAAACCAGACTTGGGGCTCAGCAGCCAGGCCCAGACTCTACACCAAGCTCAGAACCCACGAGGAGGGCAATGCCCCATAGTCAGGGCTGACACCAGTGGGGAGACGCAGCGACAGGCTGGAAATGTAGGCGAGGTTACCTGGACCCCTGAGGGCAAATGCATGGGGGAGGCCACCACCAGCAGTTGGTCTTCGTGGAAATCAGTGAAGACCACGACCCAAATGAGAACAGGCAGAGGCTGTTCGTTCAGAGCTTGCTACAGCGAGGGAGTCAGCCACCGTCGCTTGCATTTGGAGGAGACTCAAAAGCAGGAGGGAGAGCTTTGTAGTGGAAAACGGGCGCCCCGAAGCTGTTGGCACAGGGAAGCTGGAGTTGGGCTAACAGGAAGGGGGGCGTCCTATGGGATTGGTTAGGGGTGCAGACTTGGCTTTTGCTCATTAGTCCTGAGTTGGCAGCGGGGGCAAAGATTAGGGAAGGTGTCAGTTATTGGTCAAGTCCTGGCCTTTTGGGGCCAGTTGTTATTGTTGGGTTTCCTTGGCTAGTGGCTGAAGATGGGGGGTCCGAGTCCTGTTTTTCTATATGGTCCGGCCGTTGTCCGTTGTATATTCAGTCTCTTACCTTCCATATAAAGTTTCAGGGCAAAAGGGGTGGGTATAGGGAGATGTAGAGAATCAGGACCATTTTTTCAATCTACTGCAGGATCTACTCTCTTCTTGGGTCTAGAAGCCATGTGGACTGGCGGGGTATGTTCTGAGAAGACCTGAGGTGGCCTTGTGAGGTGACAGCCCTGGGTTGTCATTGAAATCTTTTATGCAGAGAGAGCCTCGCTTCCTCAGACAGGGGGTTGGAAATGCCTGTGTTGGCAAGGCGGGGGTTCATGGAGATTTGGGGGTTCAAAGTTCTGCAGCCTTGCTCAGTCTGCTCAAGGGACCTCAACTCATGTCTCAGGGATCCGCACCTCCCCCACCCGTTCCTTACCTGGTAGCGATGGGTATTTAACAGGTTCTATACTCCTCAACCCTTAAAATCCCAGAGCCTGAAGGTTCTGGGTTTGTCCTCAGCCACATCCGTCCTGTGACCACAGGAGATGAGGGTCCCCTCTGAAGCTCAGGGCTTTCGATGGTCAACCCACGTTCGAGGGGGAGCATTCACACCCTTCAGCGGCTCCTCTCCCCTGCGTTTGCCTCTAGGACCATCAGAAGAAGGCTGCTGACACCACAGGGGTTTTTAACAGCTTTATTGAGATAGAATTCACATGCTGTACAATTCACCCATTTAAAGCGTAGGTATATTTGGTATGTTACATTAACGTTTTTTAATGTGGTAAAACACATATAACATAAAAGTTGCCATTTTAACCATTTTTAAGTGTACAGTTCAGTGGCATTAATTACAGTCACAATGTTGTGCAACCATTACCACCACCTATTTCCAAAACTTTTTCGTCACCCCAAACAGAAACTCTGTACCCTCTGAACAGTAACTCCACATTCCTCTCTCGCCGCAGCTCCTGGTAACTCTAATCCAAGTTTTCGTCTCTATGAATTTGCTCATTATGGATGTTTTATGTAAATGGAATTGTCCAGTATCCAGTCCTTTGTGACTGGCTTCTTTCACTTCGCCTGATGTTTTCAAGGTTTCTGCATATTGTAGGATGCATCAGTTCTTCATTCCTTTTAATGGCTGAATAATATTCCATTGTGTGGATACACCACATTGTGTTTATCCATCCATCCACCAAAGGACATTTGGGTTTTTCAACCTTTTGGCTGTTGGCATAGTGCTGCAATGAACATTTGCGTACAGGTATCTGTTTGAGTCCCTGCTTTCATTTTGGGGAATTATACACCTAACAGTGGAATTTCTGGGTCACATGATAATTCTATGTTTAGCTTTTTGAAGTATTGCCAAACTATTTTCCACAGCAGCTGCTCCATTTTCCATTCCCACCAGCAAGGTACAAGGATTCCAGTTTCTCTACATCTTTGCCAAAACTTATTTCTCATTTAAAAAATTATAGCCATCATGGTAGTTACGAGGTGGTATCTCATTGTGGCTTTTTTTTTTCAATTTTCAAAATTGTAGTGAAATACATATAACGTAAAATTTACCGTAACTATTTTTAATCGTACAGTTCAGTGGCATTAAGTACATTCATTTTGTTGTGCAAACATCACCACCATCCATCTGCAGAACTTTTCATCTTGCAAAACGGAAACTCTATATCCATTAAACCGTCCATTGCCCTCAGTCCCAGGCGCCCACCATTCTACTGTCCATCTCCATGAATCTGATACTCCAGGTGCCTCATATAAGTGGGCTCAATAGTATTGGTCTATTTGTGACTAGCTTATCTCATTTAGCTTACTGTCCTCCAGGTTCATCCATGTTCTAGCATATGGCAGAAGTTTCTTCATTTTTAAAGCTGAATAGTATTCCATTGTGTATATATACCACATTTTGTTTATCCATTTGTCTGTCGATGGACACTTGGGTTGCCTCCATGTTTTATCTACTGTTAGTAATGTTGCTGTGAACATGGGTGCACAAACATCTCTTTGAAACTCTGGTTTCAATTCTTTTGGGTGTATACCCAGAAGGAGAATTGCTGCATCACAGGGTAAATCTATTTTTAGTTTTTTGAGGAACGGCCATAGTGTTTTCCATGGTGGCCGCACCGTTTTACATTCTCACCAACAGTGCACAAGTGTTCCAATTTCTCCACATCCTCTCCAGTTCTTGTTCTTTTCTGTTTTTTGTTTATATTAGCCATCCTAATCAGTGTGAAGCAACACCTCACTGTGGTTTTGATTTGCATTCCCTAAGGACTGGCGGTTTTGATGTCTCTTCCCGTGCTCATTGGCCATTTGTATGACTCCCCAGCATGCGTGAGTGCCACCGATGCTGTGGGAACTTAGTGCCACGCGACCCCCCCGGGGCCTGTTTCCACCTGCACTTCAGCCTTTGCCACCTCTGTGTTAATCTGAGCCACTGTGATGCTGCAGCATGCCATGGACCACCAGGGTCTCATCTTCCCTGGCAAACAGGCTATTCATGGACTCCTCCAGTGGGTGAGCAACTCAGGCCCAGAATCCCATGTTCTGTGGTCCTGGGGCATCAAATTACTACATCACTCAGGGTCCTGCCTGAAAACAGATGGCACACTCAAATCGGGTTATTTGAGGAGAGTTTTAATAAAGGGAATTTTTACACAGGTGTGGGCAGGGCTTAGAGAAACCAACAAAGGATAGTGAGGTGCTAGGGTCCTGGCAACAATGGGGACACACCTAGAGCTGAAGGGACGAGGCGGAGCAGTTATGGAACTCAGAAAGGGAGGGCCACCTGAAGGGAACTGCGGCCTCTGTCAAGGGAGGCAGCCAATCCACAGCAGCCTCTCAGGGAAGGAACCCGGAGAACAGATACCTGACTCCTCTCTCCTCCCCTCTCTGGGCCCTGCTCCTTCTGGGGCCTCCCCTTCGCTGACACCAACAGGAAGCCAAGGGCCCGGGAAGCTGTCGTGCAGTCTCACCCCTAAGGGTCCGTCTGCTGGAGGCCAGCAGAGTACAGAGGGGCAGAGGATGGACCTGGAGGGGAAAATGGAAGCCATCTAGCACCATTCTTAAGGTTATTTTGTTTTACCTAAGATGCTTTTTGTAAAAAAAAACCACATGGCTGGCAGTGGCTAAACAGTAGGGGTTTGCCTTCTCACATGAGTGCACACGAGCAGAGACGGGAGGCAACTGCAGGCTTTGCTCCGCAGCTCACGATGGTTCTAATTCTGGGTCAGGATCTCTGTCTTTCTTCTCGGGGCCTCCAGATGGCGGCCGAAATGCCACATCCCTACAAGACTGCCAAGGTGCAGGAAGGGTGGGGCTGGGGTTCTCCGGCCCCTCTTGGCCTTGACTGGCTTACATTAATCAGAGTTCTCCCCCCTGAGAGCTGGGGTGGGGTGACCCTCCCCGGGAACCCTCTGTGTGGACAGGAAGAGGGAGATGGCTATAGGCAAGAGGCAAAGGCCATCATGCTTTGTAACAAAATGATCATCCTGCTCCCAGGGAGTGCTCCCCTCAGGGTCTGGTTTGAACAGGGGATGGGTTGGAGCCAAAAGGAATCGATCAAAGTGAAAACACACCAGCAGATACGCACAAATGGCGCTCTTGCTGGGAGCCTCAGGGGTGCTCATCTCTGTAGATCAGGCAGCTAGCCCTCCCCTTTTGTGTCACCTTCCAAGGCCACATTCCTCCTCTACTCAAGTCACCAGAAGTTTCCTTTCACAACAGACCTGAAGAGCCAGTGACTTCAGGCTGCTTCTGTTTTCTGCTCTGGAAAAATCCCTGAGGCAAGGAAAATACAGATGGCTTGGCTACCTGCTTGGAATGGGGGAAGGAAAAAAAGCAAAACCAGCAAATGTTAATATTTCAATAAATCACCCTGGCCTGGAACTCAAGTATGGATTCCAGAGCACAGAGCCCGGGCTGACACTCAGCCTGTTAAAATGTCAAAAAGCTTCGGAACCAGTAAACAGTGGCTGGCCACACCCTCTGTGTCCCCTGAAATTTGGCCGCCCCAGCTCTTCCCCGCAGACGGGGTTCAGGGCCTCTGGGAGCCTGTCCCTGCCCAGGCCACTGTTCCCACTGGTCAGGGCTCCTGCTCCCGGGGTGGAGAAACATTTTGAATATGCCCCCCGCTGAAAACACACAACTCTCAAACAAAACTAAATTCACAAATCAAAAACAAATAAAACTTGAATCAAGTTCCAATCCACAGCGTTACTTTGACAAGAACAGTGACACTGTCCCCTGCTCACTCTGACCAGCTTCTCCCAAAGTGACCACCACCCTGTTGACCACAGAGCCCCCGAGGCCTTAGAAGAAGACTCAGTTGGCCCACCGTGTCCTTCTTTTCAAGCCGTCTCGTCAATGAGGCCCACGCGGACAGCTGGAGCAGCAGGTTCTCCATTTCCGCCCCCTGCTTATTGGACTTCTCGCATTATATTCTTATTTTGTGTCTGTCTCTCTCACCAGCCTCTTGGCCCCCTGAGGGCAGGGGTGCCGTGTGCTCTGTCCCTGCGGGTGCCCTGCTGTCTAGACCGGGGCCTGGCCCAGCGGGGAGAAGGAACCTGTGCACAGGATGCTGAGAAGTCGTTTGGCCTCTACTTACCGCAAATGCATCCCCAGCGTATTCTGTACATCTGTCCTTTTCCCATTGTTCTATAACTAAAATCATTTATTTTCTGTTTCCTCAATGTGCTACTTTATGGGGTGGAATCAAAGCCCTATTTTGTAAGAAACTAAAACTTCATGCAATGACCAGTTCCTTAAATTGTGAATTATCACAGAAAAAGAGAATCCAGTTGGGACGGTCTGGCAGCGTGTTTGCCAACCTGTAACCAGCTAGCAGCCACGGTGGGGGCGAGTCCCTCACACCCACACCCCCTCATGCTCTGAGGCTGCTTGGCTGGGTCGGTTTCGAGGGGACCCTCTGATCACCCAGAATATCTGCAAATGCTTTACTTTTTGATGACTGTTGCATTGAAAACCCTCTTTGCTGAGAGGCTACAGCCTATGTTCGTGGTACTGGTGGCCTGCCAGTGATGCTCAGTGGGGAATCTCTGAACCCCGTGGTGCCACTGCCTGTAACTGGGAGCTGGAATCCTCGCTGTTGCACTGGGAGCGTCACGGTCCCCTGCACCTGCGTCCTGGCCGATTCGGCACACAGCTGGGCTCCAGGGGGCCCGGGCTCCCTTCCTGGGCGCTGGCCTTGCCTGCAGTGCCCTGGGGATGCCCGGCGTTGCCAAGGCTTGTGGGTGACATTGGGCCAGGGCAGCTGCCCTTTTCCCAGGGCTGGGATGTCCCAGGCTGAAAGCCAGGCTGGGCTGTGAGAGGGGCTTGGCCCGACTCATGGCCCAAGGTTCCCAGATAGCAGGAGGGTGGCTCTCTGGTTGGGCAGGCCTGGGGGTCTGGGCGGGGCTTGGGGGTTCCCAGGGGATGTAAAAAGGGACCCCACAGCAGGTGCTCCACCTCTCCCTGACTGCAGCAACATGGCCTTTCTCTGGCTCCTCTCTTGCTTCGCCCTCGTGGGGGCTGCCTTTGGTGAGTGTCGGGCCTGGGGGTAGTCAGGCCTAGGAGGAGGTTGGGGAGGACATCCCTAGCCCCCAGTGGCTTTACCGCCTGGCCCCATCAGAGGGGTCAGAGGGGCTCTGTCCGGAGCGAGCCCTGGGGCCCAAGACAGAGATCTGAGTCCCCTTCCCTGCTCCTTTGGGCCTCACACCCAGACAGGCAAGCTGAGGCTGCAGGGAGGAGAGGCGTCCCTCTGGGGCTTCCTGAGCCCTCACAGGAGGGTGGAAAAGAGTGATCTGCCCCCGCTGGGGTCTGAGGCCCCAGGAGTGGCTGAGGGTGGGTACTGTGGGCAGAGTAAGGATATGGTCGCAAGGGAACCCCCAAGGCCTCCACCCTGGGGATTTTATTTATTGTGTCAGCCACTTGCTAAGTATTTTGTTTCCTATTAAAAAAAAAAAAAGAGGAAATAGTAAAAAATGCAGAAAACAATGACATCCATGGACCGACCATCCGGATTTAACGAATGTTACCATTTCGCACATTTGCTTCAGGTATTTCTTTTTAAAACATAAAATAGATTCAGCTAAACTCCCCTGCTGCCACCTCCCCCGGGAACGTGAACTCTATTCTGAACTTGCTGCGTATCATTTCTGTGCGAGGTTTTACAAATTTACTACAGATTGATAAATCCATAAACAATGGATGAAATTTGTAGAAACTTAAACAGTATCTACTCCACGTCAGTTTTACAAAGTGCCTTTTTCCACCCATGCAATGTCGCAGATTTGTCCCTGATGATGGGGAGACCCAGCTAGTTCACGTTAGTCACTGTAAAGTGCTCAGCTGTGTGAATACATCACTGTTTATCTTCTAGCTTTTTCGCCAAAAAAAAAAAGATGATGATGACATGTTCTGGTGATAATCTCCCGCCAGTGGTCGGTGGCCGCCCCCAGCCCCCCAGGGGCAGGAGGCAGTGCTGGGTGTATAGCAGGGCCCGTATGACCTCCAGGCGCCTGGCCTGTCGTCGGGGCTGCACCCGCCAAGCTTCCCCCACCAGGGCCAAACCGGAACCCCGGGGCCAGTGCTGAGAATTCGTCTGGTCCTGAGCAGGCGAACGCGTCCTGGGCATATCAGTACATCTGTCTTTTCTCCTTGTTCTGGGACAATTCAAGTTGTTTGTTTTCTGTTTCCTCAACGTGTCCTTGTATGGTGTGTCATCAAAGTCTCGTTTTATTAAGTAATTAAGAAACTAGAACTTTGTACAATGAGTTTCTCTGGATAGAGAATTCAGCGTGAGCGAGCACAGCTGTGGAAAAGGTACCATTTCACACCCGCATCAGCAACGTGTCAGAGTTCCCAATTCCCCGTTGACCTGGGGGTACCCGATTTTAATTCCACCCCCTTTGCCCAACCAATGTACCAGTGAATCTGACCTGTGAGGTCAGCATTGTTTTCTCTGAGTTTACTGAGGGGAATGAGCTTTGAGGGTTCAGTGACTGGCCTGAGGTCCCGCAGCCAGGAGGGGTGGGCCCAGGCCTGGAGCCAGGTGGTCTGGTTTCTCTGCTTGTTTCCTGCTCCTTCAGGCAGGCGGCCCTGGGTGGCAGCAGCCACATCCCTCCATCCCTGGAAGGTGACTGGGGTCAGCAGGCTGCATGTGGGGGATCCTTGAGCCTAGAGGTTGGGGGGGCACCAGGAGGAGTTTTCTAGAGGAGCAGGGAGTGTGGCAGGGGGACCCTGTGCTGGCCTGGGCTGAGGTAGAAACCAGAACTTCTGCAGGCTGGCTCCCGGCCTCAGCCCTTTTTCACCCTCCCCCCCACTTCCAGGCTGCGGGGTCCCAGCCATCCAGCCCATGCTGAGTGGCCTGTCCAGGATCGTCAATGGGGAAGATGCTGTCCCTGGCTCCTGGCCCTGGCAGGTGTCCCTGCAGGTGAGGGGGGATTCTGCGTGCATGGTGGGGGACACCCTGGGGTACTGGCCCGGTTCCGGGCTGCTGGCGTCCAGCCAGCACTGACCTCCACGTCTTCCTCCAGTACAGCTCCGGCTTCCACTTCTGCGGCGGCTCCCTCATCAATGAGAACTGGGTGGTCACTGCAGCCCACTGCAGCGTCACGTGAGGGCCCCAGGCTCAGGGCTCCGCTTTCAGCTACGTGGGGGGCAGAGGCAGGGAGCCTAGAAAGTGCTCAGTCCCTAACCCCCACGTGATTCCTCTAGGACCTCCCACCGGGTCGTCCTTGGGGAGTTCGACCAGGGCTCAAGTCAGGAGAACATCCAGGTCCTGAAGATTGCCAAGGTACGTCCAGGCCCTGCTAGCCCAGCCTGGGAGGCTCGGCCTAGAGGCTGGGGGTGGGAGCAGGAGGAGGAAGACCGTTTGGCTGCTTGAGAGACAGGAGACGAATGCGGATGGGGCCGGCCTCAGGATCCTCCTTCTGGCCTCCTGTGGGTCTGCTTCCCCTGAACGGGCCGCCAGGAAAGGAGTTTTTCTCCTTGAAACCTGCAGATGGCTGATTCATCCTAGGGCCTCATGTCGTCCTTCTGGCCCCGCCCCCAGGTTGTCAAGAACCCCAGTTACAGCTCGCTCACCATCCGCAATGACATCACCCTGGTGAAGCTGGCGTCCTCCGCCCGCCTCTCAAACACCGTGTCCCCCTTGTGCCTGCCCAGCGCTAATGATAACTTCCCCGCCGGGACACTGAGCGTCACCACGGGCTGGGGCAAGACCCAGTACGACGGTGAGCACCACGTGGGCTTTCCACCCGCGAGCTGTGTCTGGTGTGGGGGCTGCCTGAGCAGCAGGAGTCTCCAGGTGGGGTCCATATGGCTCTTTTTTTTGGGGGGGGGGATCTAAATTCCAATACAATCATAAATCTATTTCTTTATTTTAAACCCTCTTAATTAAAAGCTTCGCAAACACGAATAAAAACGAGGTGGAGTAGTGATACACTTGAACCGTAAGTTGAAGAAACACCTACAAATAACATTCCATCATATGTTATGGATATCATCAGTATAATAACCATCGTATGTCCCGCTCACCACCTGCGTCGAGTGCCGCAGCGTCCTACGGCCAGCCCGGCCTTCTCTCCAGGCCTGGGGCGGGGGGTCCAGCTCGCCATGAAGTCTGGGCTGCGAGTCAAATGTCCAGGGCTGGTTCGGGCCCTGAGAGCGCGGCCAGCATCTCACCGTCCCCGGCTGCTCGCTCTGCCTGCCTGCCTGTCCTCCTCCAGCGTCCTCCATTCTTCTGCCCAGGCCACGGCTCGCCCGGCTGCTCCTTTAACTGGACAGAAGCAGCCAGGAAAGGGCAGCAGGGGGAGGGTGCTCCCTCGTCGGCCGCCGAGGGTGGCGGGTCCCCTCCAGGGTCTCCCGTCAGGAGGACGCGGAGCCCCTTGCCTGGAAAGGGAGACGAGGCCCCTCCGCCCACCACACGGCGCCGGGGCTGGCAGGGCAGGGCTTGTTTGAACGACTGTGCTTGAAGCCGAGTCCCCCCGCCTGGTGTGGACCCGCAAGGGAACTGAGTCCCACAGGCGCCGCTCAGGTCTAAGGGGAGGGGAGGAGCTCGGTTTCCATGGTCACCGCGATGGTGAACGACCAGGACCTGGAAAGGCCAGGGCAGGACTCCAAGCCGTCCCCGGGCCCTTCCACCTGGGGTGGGCTGGGTGGGAAGAGGGGCCCTGACCCCACCCGCTCTGTCCCTCCAGCCAGCAAGACCCCCGACAAGCTGCAGCAGGCGGTCCTGCCCCTCCTGTCCAACACCGACTGCAAGAAGTACTGGGGCAGCAACATCGCCAACTCGATGGTCTGCGCTGGCGCCAGCGGCGTCTCTTCTTGCATGGTATGTCCTCACGGCAGGGTGGCACCGTGCCCACCCTCACTGACCGTGCCCCACCCTGGTCTGGCCAGGAGGGCCACTCCTTCCTGCCACGACCTGTTAACCTTGCTCCCTGCCCGGTGCCCTAGCGAAAGGCAAGACCAGCACTAACAGATGCCCCCGGAGGGCTCGCTCTGGCCGGGCGTGGGCGGGGCTTCCCAGGGGTCTTTAACCCCCACCACCCCCCGGGGGCTGGCTGTTTTCGGCCCATTTTACAGACGATGGTGAGGCTGAGAGGGTAAGCCACCTGCCCCAGGCCCTCCAGCTGTAGGTGGCAGAGCTGGGGCTGCCACTGTACCCGATCTAAGTGGCTGTGTATGGCCTGAGCCCACACTCCTCATTTCTCAGCCCCGCCCTGGACTCGGCCAGGTCAGGGCACACTAGGGCGCTGGCACCCCCTTTCAGACTTGGACACAAGTCCTTTCTCCTCCTCAGGGCGACTCTGGTGGCCCTCTGGTCGCCCAGAAGAATGGAGCCTGGACCCTGGTGGGCATCGTGTCCTGGGGCAGTTCCGTCTGCTCCACCTCCACGCCTGGTGTGTACACCCGTGTCACCGAGTTCGTATCCTGGATTCAGCAGACCCTGGCTGCCAACTGAGCCTGTGGTTCCTGCCATCCCAACCCGGAGAGTCCCCAATAAAAGTAGCTGTACTGAAGCACTGACTGCGTCTCTCTCTGTGGGCCTAGGGGGCTGCAATTGTCCACGTCACCCACCAGGGGGCGGTGTTACAGCTCCCTTTCCAGGCTACAGGTACCCGGGCACCCCCTGCCTTCTCTGGAAGCTGTCTTTGTAGCTCATGCTCCCTGTTCAGGACTCCACCCTGGGGTAGAACTCAGGTGCTACGTGCCGGAGCCAGCTTGGCCCATGGAGCTTTCTAGAAGGCAGGAGTCCTCGGCCAGGCTATGCAATCCATAGCTCTGAAGGCTGGGGGTTGGGAGGGGTGGAGGGGGGCTGTGGAGGTGGTCTTCCTATTGCCCTCAGCTCCTCGCCGGCACAGAGTTTCTGCACAGCCCATTTACCCTGAGGGCACCTGTACTAGCTGTCAAGGGTGGGCCTGGGGCAGGCATCCATTGCCCCAAAGCACTGGACTTGGGGGAGAAGCAGACACAATTCTGTTCATTTCCCATTTTCTCCTCCCACAGCCAAGCCCACAGCCTCTGCCGTCAGTCACACGATGACCACACACAACCCCAAGTTCAAATCATCCTTTCCTCTCGCAGCTTTCTCCTTATCTCGTAGTTTCCCTCTAGAGTTCCCACAAGGGTGGTCTTGGGGAGGCAGCCAGGAGGCCACACTAACCAGGCGTCTTGGTAGGAGTGGAATTTGGCTCCTTCTGCATTTCCCTTTGAGTATTTTCCCCAATATCTTTCTCTGCCTGGTGAAGTTTTAGGTGTTCTGAGAGTGAGTCATAATATGTTGACATTAAGGTGGCATACGATTTAATTACTAAGGACATGAAAAAAGCCAAAATAGCTAAACCTGATGTGGAGAATGAACATGTGAAAGGGAGAAAATAAAAATGAGAGAGCAGCGTTGGGCAGAGGAGTGGGCTTGAAGAAAACTATTAAAAATATTATTCAAAGCCCAGTCTTTCAGGGAACACTCAGCACTGCTGGGGCGGGAGGGGGGGCGGGGAGGGGGTCTGAAACTCAGAGAGCAAAGGACTTGTATTTTATAACTACGTCAAAACTATTCACATAAAAAAAGGAGTAGCAAGCACAAACCTGGTTATTTTTTAAATTTCTAGCAAGACCTGTCTTCTCTGCCGATCACCCACTCCACCAGCCTCGTGGAGTCTGGAAAACGCAGTCCTGAGATAAGGTTGCCACCTGGTGGCCAATGTGAAAACCGCATGGCTGTGCCTCGCCTCTGGCTTGGTCCTAACCCAGCCCTGTACAAAACATAACGTGAGCCACAGGGGTGATTTTAAATTGTCTAGTAGCCTTCCTAAAAAACAAAACAAAACAAAAGGCAAAAGAAATAGGTGAATTAATTTTAATATATTTTATTTAACCCAATACATCCAAATACTATCATTTCAACATGTAATCAATGTTTTAAAATTCTTCAGGGTATATTTTACATTCTTTTTCTCGTACTAAGTCATTGAAATCTAGCAATTTGCACTTACAGCACATCTCAATCAGGATGCGACATTTTTATCAGGAATACTTGATCTGTGTTTAAATTTCATAAAAATTACAGTTGAAAAAGTCGATTTACATGCCCCAGTTGTTCCAGATATACTTTTTTCCAGCTAGGTGTTGTACCGAAAAGTATAGTCAAGCACAAAGTTTCAACACTAATTGGGAGTGCGTCCCAGTTTGCAAACAGACCCACCCTAGAGCAGGGTCTGCTTCCTAGGCCCTGCTGAGGCTGCCCCACATTCCAGGTCTGAGTTAGACCGTGTCTGGCACAGCGCATGCTCCTCATCTCTCCGTCCACAGATGAACTTGCTTCCTGCTTAACTGAAACATCTGAATTGATCTGAAGAGAATGTTCACCATTCCCTGGTCGATGGTCAGCCAGCACCTGTGCGCACAGTCCAGTCGATGCCGTGACGAGTTGTGATTAGTCCCTCCAGGAAAGACTTACACCCCAGCTGCTGGGAGTGTTGCCAGCAGACAGCCCTCAGCTGTCAGTCCTCTCTGGGAATTTCCTCAGCTGAAGAGAATCATCTTGATCATGGTCATGCCTCCTTTCTGGGCGGCCCACATCCCTGGTTGGTCAGTGGGGTGTTTAAAGGCCCAGTTTCTCCGCCTAGACTTGGGACAGTGTTGAAGTCCAGTTTCTCCCTCTGTTTGACCCTATGTCCATTCCTTCCCTTCCAGCATGTCGATCCCGGGAGTACTCCCTGATAAGCATCCTGCATGCTAATCTGCATCGCAAAGTCTGCCCCCTAGGGAGCTCGCACCATGACCATTGGGATCAAGAGTGGGGCCTGCCTGGTAGCGCAGCGGTTAAGTGTGCACGTTCTGCTTCGGCGGTGGGGGGTTCACCAGTTCAGATCCCGGGTGCGGACACGGCACCGCCCAGCAAGCTGTGCTGTGGTAGGCATCCCACGTATGAAGTAGAGGAAGATGGGCACGGACGTTAGCTCAGGGCCAGCCTTCCACAGCAAAAAGAGGAGGATTGGCAGATGTTAGCTCAGGGCTAATCTTCCTCAAAAAAAAAAAAAAAAAGAGTGGGACCTTAAAAGCAGATGCTAGGATGGGATTCCGGTGCTGGCCCACTGACTCCTGGCTGGCAAGGAGGACCCTTCACCGCTGGTAGGGGGAGCACAAGGTAACAATGAAATTGTTAAAACCTCCACCACTGATGGACTTGGTTGGTGTTCTGGTGGAAAAGAATTCACTTGTGGGTTCCATATACCAGGAGTTTGAGAAAATATGGAGGGAGGGAGAAACTGTAAGGACAGTGAAATTGCTTGGCTGTTGCTAAGCACGACTAAGTCTTCGAAGAAAGAAAAAACTCAGAGTGATTTGTAGGTGATCAAAAGCTCGGTGTGAAAGCCAGAGAGCTTCCTTAGGAGCACAGAAAGAGGCTCGCGCCTCCCGCGGGCACATGGCGGAGAAAGCTGGGGATGGGGTCCAGGACTTAGCATGGAGCAGCCAAGCTCTGCAGGTTAAACTCTCAACTTTGACAGGTCTGCTGTGCCAAGGTCAGGGCCCTGGTTAGGAGGAATTGGGGCCCTGCAGGACAACAGGCACCCCAGCTTTGGCCCACACCTCCACTCTGGCTGTGATGCTAAGAGAGGATAGAGACCATATCCCAAGGGAGCTGAGGGTGCGGGCAGGGGCCAGGTGAGTCTGGGACTGGACGCTGAGAGTGCTGAGTCAAGGGGGCACAGAGCATAAACTGGATAAGGGGGGGTTATTGCTGTGGCAGCACTCTCCCACGATATAGATTTTTAACACCCTGGCCAGGCGCCCAGGGGATAGTGCCAACACGCTACCGGGAGGGCTCCTAGAAGCATAGAAACAAGCAATGGACCACTCTAAGTGAGGTAGAGATGCTAGAACTACTGTGTCAGACAGTGGAAGAAGGGATTATAAGGCTCAGAAGTGGGCCCAGCAGAGCAGATGCGGTCTGAAAGGCAGAGCGCCCGCTGGACGGCTGCTCTCCGGGAAGACCTGGAAGATGCGCCCATCTACCCATCAGAAGGAGTGTGCTGGTGAGAGGGGACCCAGCATGGCTAAGAAGCTCCTCTGCCGCTCCTCTCTCTAGGCCAGGGTGGGTGGTAGGAGACGCTGCTACAGAACCGAGCTGCTGGTGGCAATGTGCTGGGAGCCCGAGATAGTAGGGGCCAGGTGGGTGCAGTGACCATAATGAGCGGCATCAGGGTCCTGCCCCGCAGAGTTCTGGAGATGGTTAGTAGGGCCGAGCAACCCTGGGGCAGAATAGATGGACCACTAACAGGGCACCGTTCCATCCGTGTGATCAAAGGAAATCAAGGATGGTGATGGGCGGGCTAAGCTGCCTCTGTAAACAGTCTGGCACTCTGCGGCCGCTCAGGTCTGTGTCAGGCCTTCTCCACCTCAGTGCGTGTTAGATGCTCCCTCCTCCATGCTCCCACGGGGCACCTAATATGCCCCTCTGTTAGAGGCTGATTACCTCCACTGGGCTCACCTGTCTCCTTGACCATCTCCAACTGGCTTGTGGGCTTTGTGGGGCAGGAGCTGTTCCTCTCTGAATCCCACAGAATAGTGCTCTCAATCGCAAGAGGAGTTCTCAAGCCCGGGGTGGGGAGGTGGTCTTCAACCCACCTGCAGTGTCGCGTGGGGGCAGCCTGCCTCTTTATCTAGTTGTGTGGCTGCCATGTGCTTATTTGATGTAGCCGTCTTTGAAGTGGATGCCTCGGCAATCAAAAGTTTGTCAAGCACTTGCATCACAATCCAAAAAGCCGATTGTCTGGGCTTACACTACCATCCACACTGTGACACGGAGGCCTCGGAGTCCATGGTGAGGACATTAATAGCCTGGGTAGCAGATCTGTTAAAAGTTAGGGACAGGACACATCGTAACCGAGACAGTACATATCTCAATAGGGTTATAGTAATCAATCCTATAATAGTTATACAGGCAGCAGTCTGAAATCCAGTCCATAGCCACTGTTCCCAACTTGAAGGGTCCCATCATGAAAACAGAGCAACGACCTCAGGGTCCCTGGGAATCTGTTCAAAGATTTGGGTAATATTGTGGAATATTTTAACATCTTGGCCATTTGGGCAAGTGGCAAGGTCTCTGACATGGTGACATGTCCCTGGGTGTCATCTCCAGTGTAGGAAGCATAGGCATCTCCAGAGGTGAACTCTTGGGCTGGGACGACGTTGTCTGAGACAGTGATGAGTCCATCTCACTCAGGGCTGAGGTCCTCTGGAGTGGTGGCCACCCAGGGTGTGGGAGACCCTCCCATGTCACTATCCAGTTGGGGTATTCGTCATGGGCTGGGGGTAGGCTGCCTGCCATAACCTGGAGGCTTCCCTGAGGACCGAGGTGCCCAACTGGTGCCTGCAGCTCGTGGAACAAATGAAGAGCTCCCTGGGGTCATCAGGGGTGCGTTTGGTTACAGAGCCGGCAGCTGCCCTTTCAGTTCCCAGAGGAGTTCAGCTAAAGCCCATCAAGAGTCTGGGCACTTCATATCCCAGGCTCAGGGAGATCTTACGGATGCTGTTTAGGCATTCCTGGGGCCACCCCGTGAGGGCAATGGACAAATCAGATTGGTGTTATGTGCTGGAAGCCAAAGGGCCAGTTAGCTTGTAGCAATATTTGGTGTACAGAAATTGGGGGGCAAATGTCATTTGGACTTCCTTCTGGAGGGCCCATTGCCTGAAGGGATTCAGTCTCTTTGAGGCCCAGACTCGGGAGCAGGCTTCCAATAGGCCTCTCCTACATTCTTGGCTTTTCCACCCCAGGGGGCAACTGCAGGCAGGGGTGGTGGTGTTCCAGCACTGGGTCTGTGTGATAGTTACTCTCGAGAGGTCTACCAGGAACCCTGTCACCCAGCCATACAAGGCAATAAGAACAGCCACAGCTGTAGAGAGCATTGACACCTGATGAGCGTATGGTGTGTTCCTTCCAGCTGAGTTACTTATATATTGAGTAACTGCTGATGGCGGTTGCTCTGAGAGAAGGTTGTGGGTCACCCTGTCTCACATAGGTGAGGCCACGACTTGTTGCTGTCTCGCTAAACTCTCATCTCTGAGTATGGCTCACATGTACCAAGTGGAGAGTTTCTTTCCCTCTTTCAGACACCCCAACTGTGCCACTGTTTGGTTCCGGGTGATAATTTCTACTTATCGTAAATTAGGGGAATTTAGTCTCATTAGCCAGCCTGTGGCCACTATATTGGGGAAGAATGGCTGGCACAGAAGTGGCTCCTTTTGGAGAGTCCTCACCGTTGTCAAGGTTTCCAGAGAAATGATCTCGCACTAACCTGATGGGCTTCTGGCCTGGGGGGCACTCAACAATGAGGGGATCATATTGGATTGTCCACCCTGAATCTGGTCGCCAGCATGAAGCAGATGGTGAGATGATCAAAAAATCATAGTGGAAGAGGGAAGTGGAGTCAGGGGACAAAATAAAAAGGACATCATCTTGGCATGTAAAAAGCGTGAGGACTGCCAGAGATGACCAAGAATGGAATTTGGGGGGCTGAATAATAACTGGTATGTGGGGTATGAAGGCCCAGGGGGCAAGAATCAAGCAAGATGAGGGGCTGGGGCAAGAGTTGGATCCATCTTGGGGATCATTTGCCTGAAAGTAACATGAGGAGAGCCTCTTTAAGAGGCCATGATGACGTCGAGGAGGCCCACCCCTGGATGGAACCTAGATGGACTTTCCGAAGACTGTTGTGTGGGAGAGCCCACGGTGGGCCTCCTGAGAGGTGAAATGGGTACCCTGGTCAGAGTCGGTAATGTCTGGTGACCCAAAGGGAACAGAGTAAAAGTGGTAAGGAAAGAGATGATCTGTTTTGAGGAGGACTTCTGGGTGGGGGTCGCCAAGAGGAGTCCCCCGTAAGTATCCATGATCATGATGGCGTATCAGGAAGCCCCAGCAGGAGAGGGCAGTGGCTGAGGAAATCAACCTGCCAGTGGGAGTGTGGCCAGTCTCCCCGGGGAACATGTCCCCATCTGGATAGTCTCTCTTGTTTGGTTTGGGAGCAGAGAAGGCACTCATCTATCACAGCCGGGGCTGTGGTGGAGGACAGGGGCAGTCCCCTCACTTGAGTCCAGGTTGTTAAGGCAAGAATTCCCTGAGCACCAGAAGTCGCGTGGGAAGGGCAGGGACCCTGAGGCGTCTGGATGGGGTGGAGTGTGGAGGGCTTAGCGAGGGAGTCTGCAATATTGTTGACAGTGGCTTCTGGGGTAGGGAGGTTAGTGTGTGCAGAAACATAACAGTGATGGCAACTGGGACCCTGCTAATTCCTTCCATATCTGGGTGCCCTAGATGGGCTTGCCTTGTATGAGAAAATCGTCCTTCAGCCTTTGGCCAGACCAAACCGCAAGGTCCTTAGCAACAGCCTAGGAATCTGAAAACGTGGAGCTGCGAAAGGCCCCATTGATGGCCTCCTTAAGGGCTGAATGAACAGCTACAAGTCCTGCTATTTGGGCTGAGCTGGGAGCACCCTCCCTGTCTGCAGAGGGGCCTGGGGCTGGGCGGGGGGAGATGCCGCAGTCCTCCAGCAGCTGCATTACCTATAGTCGTGGTGCTGCCATCGGTTAAGAAGGGGCCCCCAGGTAGCCAGAGGAGGAGGATATAGGGGCACTGCTGTCACTTCCTCAAGGCTCTCGGGCAAGGGGCTGAGAGTGGGAGAAACCACATCTTCCTGTAATTTGGAAAGGTTTTTGACATCAGGTTTAGCCCTCTCCTTTTTATTTTTTTTTAAAGATTTTATTTTTTTCCTTTTTCTCCCCAAAGCCCCCCGGTACATAGTTGTATATTCTTCGTTGTCGGTCCTTCTAGTTGTGGCATGTGGGATGCTGCCTCAGTGTGGTTCGATGAGCAGTGCTGTGTCCGCGCCCAGGATTCGAACCAACGAAACACTGGGCCGCCTGCAGCGGAGCGCGCGAACTTAACCACTCGGCCACGGGGCCAGCCCCGGTTCAGCCCTCTCCTGAAGGTACCATTTTCATTTTACCATGAGGCATCAGTGGCCACGCAGAGCTTCTGCTGGGAGGCCTCTCTAACCTGGGGCATTCTAGGAACTTAGGCAGAGTTGTTCTTGGGTAGGGGTTGGTTAGGGCCTTAGTTTCTATAAGAGCCCAAGAGGATGCCAAGAGCTGGCATTCAAGGAGAGTGTATTGGGCTGCTGCTAGGGGTATACACTTAGTCCAAACCCCATAGAAGCCAGATAGGCTCATATTTGTTCCAAAGACTCCAGGAGGCATAGTCAGGTGTGGCCAAGGACTCGCCTCAGGACTGTGGGGGAGGTGGGGGGTGGGCACGGATTAGAGGTGAGGCTTGCTGGACAGCCTGCCAGGCAGCTTCCAAAGCACACTGTTGGGTTTTGTCCCAGTGGCAGGTGGAGACTTGAGTGTGTTTGCACAGACAGGGTGAAGACTTAGTGAGAGAGGAGGGATGTGTTGCCTCCAGGACATGGAAAGAACGTGTATGTGTTGTGCCTGAGTAGAGGGGGTGATTTAATGGTGAGTAACTGATGTTTGACTGTTGGGGGATTTCTCAGCCCTTAGAGGCCTTGGATCTTGTGAGGCGAGGGTGCCAGGCACGTTGGTGTAAGTGGTTTATGAGAGTGTGCAAATCTACCCATATTGTCTCCTCAGAGGCCCTCAGCATGTTATCAATATAATGCCCAAAACAGCACTTTTCCAACTGTGAGGGATTTGAATTGTGGTGGCCTGGTCCTGTGAGATTATGGAACTGTTTAAATATCCCACCAGGAGCTTCATAAATGTGTGCTGAGCCTCTTAAAAAGTAAAAGCAAACTGGGCCTGGGATTCTCCTGCAATGGGAACAGAACAGAACATATTAGCTAGGCCAGTGGCCATGGAGGACACTCTTTGGGCCTGTTGTGTGTCCTCAATCAGTTCTATAATATTAAGAATTGGAGTCTTGGGGGTGGACCCCTCAGTCTAGTGGTTTGGTTTGGCGCATTCTGTTTCAGTAGCCCAGGTTTAGTTCCTGGGGGCAGACCCACATCACTCGTCAGTGGCCATGCTATGGTGCTGAGCCACATACAAAATAGAGGAAGACTGGCACAGATGTTAGCTCAGGGAAGATCTTCCTCAGCAAAAAAAAAAAAAAAAAAAAAAAAGAATTGGAGCCTTAATCGGGGGAGCATGAGCACTGAGTTTCCATGGTCAATGGTGAGCCACCACTCATTAGTGGCTGGCTTAAGTACTGGCCAAATGGGGCTATTAAGAGGGAAGATTCTGGACTTGCTGATTCCCATGTTTTTAAAGATGGGCTAGGCTCTTAGTGTCCTGTTTAAGGTGGTTTTGGGGAGTGTTTACCATCTTGACCTAGTGATGAAGTGTCCCTGGCATCCATTTGGTGAGTCCTACCAGGAAGGTCAAGAGCTTGGGCTTATTCCATGTGCCATGGCATCGTGTCTATGCATCCATGCCTATAATAGGGAAAGAAAGAGTCAGGGGTCCACCAGAGGAAGCTGTTTGAGGTGAATGGTCCCAATAGTTACATCCGAATGGGTTTGTACACCTTTGATTGTTTTTACCAGCAATGTCCCATACGTAGAAGGACTTCCTGTTCAGGAATTTAGAGTGATTCTTGGAATGACAGTGACTTGGGTCCCAGTGTTTAATAGGGCCAAAAAGGACTGTGGATTTCTATTGTCCCAATGGATTACCAGAGTGGCATGGAGGTGACTGTCCCCAGGAGGTGGGACAAGCCCTGGGGGCTGCCAATTTCCTAGGGTAGGGGCTTACGTGGCTGCCAGTCCTGGAGGTTAGGGAAGCGGGCAGAGGGAGTAGCAGGGACAGGCTTGGGGTCAGAGGGCAGCTGTGCGGCAAGAAGGTAGACAGCAGAGGGGGGCTGTGGCTGGACGAATGCAGGTTTCAGGGCCTGGGGTTTAGAGACTGGCTGTCCAGAGATCACGTGGTGAGGAACCATGAGTTTTCATAACTCCTAGTAGAGGTTTGCCTGTGTATTCCCATAAGGGGCAAAATTAGATCGGGGGTTCACTGGGGAGGGAGTTAGGGTCCTTTTCCACTGAGGGAAATTTGTTCAAGGGAGACCCTTCCAGAAGTGGCAGGAGTGGAGGTGTTATTGCCTGAGGCGGGTGGTCATCTGCCTGCTGCAAGACATGCCAAAGGTCGAGAGGCAAGGTGGTAGGGAGAGAAAGGGTTTTATTATAGCTTGCTAGCAAGGGGGAAGATGGCTGACTAATGTCTGAAAGAACTATCTTACAGAACAAAGACTATAGGCCAGTTATATAGGGGGCTGCTCTCCGGGTGGGGGAGGCATCTAGTCTCTGGGTTGGGTAGACATCTGGTCTTAGTTCCTGATAATCTTTTGTTTTATTGGATATGTGTCAGAGACTGGAGCAACACCCTATACCCTGAGCTTTCAGTTGTCATTGATGATGGCTGTCAGCATAGACTCTCTGCCCGGGGGTCATCACATTCTTAAGGAATTCAAAAGAACAAAGTTATCAAGTTATCATAGCTGGGAGGGGCCATAAAATCTACAGAGCATGTATATCTCCTGGAAGGTGCATATCCAGCTGAGTTAGTTAATCAGAGGTCAGTCAAACTTACAATATGGTTTCTTTTTTACAATATGGTTTCCCTTACATCAACCTTGTGCTGAGCCAGTATCAGAGGGACATGAGCCTGAAGTATCTGGGCATCTGGGTGGGAAACTCTTCCATACCTGGCAACCATATCAATGCCCTCTAGTGCCTTTTGGATGGTTTTGGCAGTCCCAACAAAATGTAGTAGTGCTGCCCTGTAATTAGGGGGAGCACCCTGTAAAAGGAATTCTCTGGACTCAGGGTCAAATTGGGCATCCTCAGGATTGCAAGTGTAGAGAGGGTAATTTGGGTCAGTATGGTCATGGAAATAATAAACCCATTTGTGATATTGTGACTTATAATAAGAAATATAGGGGCTGGCCCTGTGGCCGAGTGGTTAAGTTTGCATGCTCCGCTTCAGCAGTCCAGGGGGTTTCACTGGGTTCGATCCCGGGCATGAACATAGCACCACTCATCAAGTCATGCTGAGGCAGCATGCCACATAGCACAACCAGAAGGACCTGCAACTAGAATATACAACTACGTACTCGGGGGCTTTGAAGAGAAGA
The DNA here is from genome assembly GCF_041296265.1 of Equus caballus. Taxonomy (NCBI): domain Eukaryota; kingdom Metazoa; phylum Chordata; class Mammalia; order Perissodactyla; family Equidae; genus Equus; species Equus caballus. The sequence goes on along the minus strand of NC_091686.1, from coordinate 24,125,802 downwards.
AGAAGAAGAAGAAAAAAAGATTGGCAACAGATGTTAGCTCAGGTGCCAATCTTAAAAACAAAAGAAAAAGAAAAATATATTTGGTCTTCATCCCTGTTTCTGGCACAGAGCTTCTAAAACACTTGGAATTTCCTAAGTGATGAGAGCCATAAAAGTGTCTTCTGTTATGTTATTGGGGTGACTTTTGGAACTCACTAAGGATGAGGGGCTGGTTGCCAGTGAAGCCAACCATGTAATTAAAGGATTGGAACTCTCACTTCCATCCTGTGACCTCTAGGGAGGGAAGAGGGGCTGGAGGTTGAATCAGTCATGCCTATGTAATGAAGTGTGCGGGGTCAGAATTGGTCACCCCAAAATGTGTTTCTTTGGCATGAAGACTATCTTGGGCTGGTTACTTTTAGGAACTTCAGACATGGGAGAAGCTCTGAAAAGTACCATTTGCCTTTTGCAAGAGACATTTACATTTGTAAAAGAAATCTCCATCTGTAAAGGTGTCTCCCTTTCTCTACCAGGAAGAGAGGATGACCTTATCTCTAGAAACTCTTATCAATGTGGAAGGCAAGGACTTAAATCTGCATAATAACCTTACTCTTGATTACTCTGCTTTTCTAGTGATCTCCCATAACTGACTCCCCCCAACCCCCAACATCCTCCTTTGTCTTTAGCCAAGATGGTATTTAAGATGAGAGCCTCTGCCAGTTTGGCAAGTTTCTCAGTTTTCCTGAGTGTCTCCCATGTACACATGTTATAAAGCTTTCTTTGATTTTCTACTGTTAGTCTGTCTCATGTCAACTTAATTTGTAGCCTGGCCAGAAGGACCTAGAGTGGGTAGAGGATTTGACTCTCTCCCCCACAGGAGCCTCCATAAAAACCCAAAAGGACAAGGTTTGGAGAGCTTCTGGGTTGGTGAACACATGGAGATTCAGGGAGAGTGGTGCCTCTGAGGAGGGCATGGAAGCTCTGTGTCCCTTCCCACATACCTTGCCCTATGCATCTCTTCTATCCAGCTGTTCCTGAGTGATGTCTTTTTACAATAAAATGGTAATCTAGTAAGTGAAATGTTTCTCTGAGTTCTGGGAGCTGCTCTAGCAAATTAAACCCAAGGAGGGGCTCATGGGAACCTCTGGTTTATAGCCAGTTTGGCATAAGCACAGGTAACATGGGCTTTCGACTGGCCTCTGAAGTGGTGGGGGTTGGGGGCAGTCTTGTAGTAGCGAATCCTTAACCTGTGGAATCTAGTGCTATCCCCAGGTACATAGCCTCAGAATTGAGTTCAATTGAGTTGTTTGGTGTGGGGGAAATCCCACATATACACCTTGGAAATTGGGTCCAGAACCCAAATTAGTTGGTGGTGTTACTGCACAAAGATGGGGTTCTCCTACATGATGCACATTTTAAAAACCCAATTATTACTTCATCGGCTTGTGGGAAAAGAATACGTTTTTGGTTTTTTTTTAAAGGTTTTATTTTTCCTTTTTCTCCCCAAAGCCCCCCAGTACATAGTTGTGTATTTTTAGTTGTGGGTCCTTCTAGTTGTGGCATGCGTGACACCGCCTCAGCATGGCTTGTTGAGCAGTGCCGTGTCCGTGCCCAGGATTTGAACTGGCCAAACCCTGGGACGCTGAAGTGGAGCTCATGAACTTAACAACTCAGCCATGGGGCCAGCCCCAGAATACATATTTTATTATGAAATCATTCTACAAGGAGACAGGAGGAAACGCTCTCAAATCTCTCTCACCATCCAAGGTCTGGGGTAAGGTTTAAGGGATCAGGGAGGGCAGGCTGGGATGTGGAAGCACTGGCAGGATCAGTTTCGACTGGTAGATGAAAATTTTCTCTTCTTCATGTGCTCCTGCCTGGCTAAGCAGTCCCTGAAAAATAGCTTTAACATTCTGTTGTTAAGATGGGGTCAGTTATGGGAGGTTACCAGGAAAAGCACAGGAAACAAGAGTAAAGCTGCTATGCAGACTTAAGTCATTGCCTTCTCCATTGATAAGAGTTTCTAGAGATTTGGAGTCATCCTCTCCTTCCTGGCACAGAGGGTGAGGCACCCTTACAAATGGAGATTTCTCTTGTAAAGGTAAATCTATCTTACAAAAAGGTAACTTCTACAAGGTTTTCATAACTTTTCCTGTGTCTGCTGTTTTTTAATAATCATCAGCTCAAAATAGCCCTTATGCTAAAGAGGCATATTTTAGGATGGCAAGTTCTGTTCCTGGTCCTCTGGTTATACTGTCAGAGAAGCAGGATTTGCTAGAACAGCCCTGGCTCTGGAAATGTATGGTTTAGGAAGAACAAGGATAAAAGGGCCAGGGATGAGGAGCCTTTGATGCTGGATGGCTACCTAAGCACCAGAGTATGAAACTGCAGCTGTGCTGCGATCAGTTGCTGAAGGTAAACGTTACCAATGGAATTTAGAAATGGTAGCAGACCCAACTCACAAGGAGCTGGCTCATTGGATATATAAAGAAATGCAAAATAAGACGCAGCATGCTAAACATATAATCCCCTGAGTATTATCAGTAATAGCTACAACGAAAGTAAAAGAAAGTGCCAGGTTGGGGATCTGAGCTTTGGTCCCAAGCGCAAAGCCATCTGGAAAGGAAAAACTATGCAGGGGCAACAGAAAGTACCTCTAAGACTTCTGGCCACCAAGAAGGTAGTCAATGTAGGGAGAGGGCGAAACCAAGAAACTACTGAAACCAGGGGTTTGGTGTAAAGGAGCTGGCTCATTTTGTGGATTGTATCATCAGCTTCCTGAAGAATCTTTACTAAAATGGACTGTGAGAGTAACTGTGGGGGCTGTCTTTGATTTCTATTGCTGCAGAGTAGAAGAGCATATTTGGGTTGACACAGGACCCACAGCTCACTATTGAACAATCATAGATGGGTGTACATGATCCAGATACATGGGAGGTTATTCCCGAGGGAAAAGCCAGCCTGGTGGACTGGATAAAAGACACTATAAAGTGTGTTTATGCTGAGAAGGGGAACTGCTCAACTCTCCCTGAGACTGGCAAACAGTTAGCCATTGATGATTGAATAGTTAGGAACTAAAGTTTTTTTTTCCTTTTTACAATTACCGATTATAGCTTCTAGCTCTTTACCCACCCTTTGTTAACTGTGCTGCTTAGGCAATATGCTATCTGACTCCCTCTAGGCTCCTGTAGATAACTTCTCCCTGGAGCCTGGGTCACCATGGTAATGGGTGTGTGAGCTGTTTTTCAGGAATTAGAATCCCCTGTCTACTTCATGCCAGTTGAGATCACCAACCCATCAACTGAGCCCACACGGATGTCTAAGTGACCTTTTGACATCAAGAGGCTAAAAACTCCACCCTCAGATCATGCTAACGCCATCATTTTGTGAACACAGGTCCTATGAAGAGCAACTGTCCTTAAAAAAAATCCTTGCAAGACTGTAAATGCAGCTCTAGAGGCAGTTCAGGTTCCACCCATTTCCCTTATCTCAAAGAACTTGCCAACTCGCCAGGGAATATCTAACCCCTCATTAATTCCTACAATGAGGAAAAGGAAAAAGGAAAGAAAAATAGCCATGAGAATGCTCTCACCAAAAATCTAGCATCTTGAGTGTCTTCTCCACAAATATTAGTAAAAAGGCTTAAAACAAAATTTGGATTCATGACTCGTGTATTATTGTACTTGATTCATAGCAGTTTAAAGACAATAGGTGTGGAGACTCTGTGTATGTGTGTTATATATGTGTGATATTTTACCTTCAGATGGTATAATTTCTAAAGAGCTCTATTCAATTGGCTAAGTGCTTCCGTAAATTCTAAATGTAATAGAAACTGACCCAAATGTCATTCAAGTTAACATGATAAAATAAATCTTTGGAAACTGAAAGCTTATTTCAGTTTATTGGTTTGATTAAAATGGACATGTCCTTAGAGTTATCAGCACTGGATATGATGCAGACATGCAACCTAAATTCTACATTTATTGGTCAAATAAGCTGATGTTATCTGTATTACAAAACTAGTTAACAAAAATAATAACTTAAAATGATGGCTAATTTCGCCAAACGTCACATGCAGTTTTGTAGGCAATCTAAATTATTATTGGGAGTGAGTAGACTAAATAGATGTGAAAAAGATAAAAGTGTTGGGCGAGGGGCTGGCCCCATGGCCAAGTGGTTAAGTTTGCATGCTCTGCTTCAGCAATCCAGGGTTTCAATGGTTTGGACCCCGGGTGCAGACACAGCACCGCTCATCAGGCCATGCTGAGGTGGCATCCCATGTGCCATAACTAGAAGGACCCACAACTAAAATGTACAGCTATGCACTGGGGGGATTTGGGGAGAAAAAGAAAAAAAAAAGAAAAAAAGATTGGCAAAGTTGTTAGCTCAGGTGCCAATCTTTAAAAGTGTTGGGTGAACTTTTAAAAATAATTATGTTATGGCATGTATCTTTAAGATAACTTCCAAAATCTCTCTGGTAACTTGAAACTTTGAGGTTATGTTGGGTAAAATTGAATGATAAAAAATTCACTGATTATCTGGGTCATTTTTCAGATAAGACAAAATACTGAAACATTATCATTAGGCATGTCTAGGTTTATCTACTGTTGGCTTCTTATTACAAAGAAACTAAAAGATGTTTGGGTCTATTAGTAAACATGTCTTATATTTTATTAAAATTGCACTAGGAAGCAGCATGTTTCTAGAAATTAGGAAAAGTGTTTATAAACTTGCTAAGCCACAGAATGCTAATGTAAAAGACAGTTTATAATTGCTTGCTTTTTAGTTTTTACTAAGGTTTGTAAGGGTTAAAAATTCTAGTTAATATAGGTAATTAAAGCTACTAAAAATTAATAAGGAAAACATCTTTGTCTTCAAGGAAAGTAAAACGTATGTTTTCAGTGAAGAAGTTATAAAGAATGGAAATATTTTTGTTTTGTTAAGAAAGATAAATTTATCCTAAAGTAGTAGAAGGGAAGAAACAAGCATGGAGCAAATTTGGAATGTAAAAAGAAAGTTAAGGAAAGTCTGTGGAAGAGTAACCCTAAAAAGAGTTTTAGGGGGCAGCCCAGTGGTGCAGCAGTTAAGTTTGCATGTTCTGCTTTGGTGGCCTGGGGTTCGCTGATTCGGATCCCGCCTGCAGAACTACGCACCGCTTGTCAAGCCATGCTGTAGCAGGTGTCCCACATAAAACAGAGGAAGATGGGCACAGATGTCAGCCCAGGGCCAGTCTTTCTCAGCAAAAAGAGGAGGATTTGCGGCAGATGTTAGCACAGGGCTAATCTTTCTCAAAAAAAAAAAAGAGTTTTATACACGGTCAAGTTGGTTAAGATTGAAGTAAATCTAAGCAGATGAGTTTTAGTGTCAAAAATAAGCTGGGGCAAAAATTAAAATTTGACTCTCTCTTTCTTAAAAGGATAATCTTCCTGGACTTTTAGTCTACTCTTGATAAAGAACTTATAAAAGGTTTTTCTTTAGTTTTGAATAAGTCTACCTAAAAAGACAGAAAACCTCTGTTTTGTTAAAATAATTTTCTATGTTCAAAAAGACTGACGTCTCTCTATTAAGATTTTTTTTGACTGTTTTAACTCTCTGTGCCCTAGACTGTTTCTGTTGCCACTTTGAATGGATAACTGAGCATTGTTGTGCAGTAAGTGTGGTTTCCTATTGACCGTGTTTTAGACTTTTGATATTTTTGACAAGCTTCCCCCAAAATTCAAATCCTAAATGAAGTCTTTCATTTGACCTGAAGAAAAATTTTTCTTTGAGAGTTTTCAGAGGACTCCTGAGACTACTCAAAGAAATTCATTCTTTCTCTTTCTATAAATACACTAAACTAATTAGGCTTATTTTGTATGTTAAATTACATGGGAAGCATTGTCAATTAAGTGATGATAAACCTTCTTAGGTGGTATTATGTGGGTAAATGTTATTGATATAAATGTTTTAAAAATTATATAACATTCCTAAAATTCTGATGTATCCTGGTTGTCAGCCATAATTCTAGTTATCATCTTGAAGTGTTCTATGTCACAGAAATAGCCAAGTTCCTTTGTCAATTGTCCTTTTGAGTCTTTTGTCATTTGCAGATGGTTGCTCTTTTCCTCTGATGCTTGCAAATATGTTTCATCTTCAGAGAAATTCACGGAAAGGATTCTGACACTCTAGAATACAGGCTTCTGATGAACTTTCTGATTATCAAACTGAACTGGGTAAGAAATTACAGAACTCTAGCGGTGGCCCAGTGGTGCAGTGGTTAAGTGTGCATGTTCCGCTTTGGCGGCCCGGGGTTCGCTGGTTCGGATCCTGGGTGTGGACATGGCACTGCTTAGCAAGCCATGCTGTGGTAGGTGTCCCACATATCAGGTGGAGGAAGATGGGCACGGATGTTAGCTCAAGGCCAGTCTTCCTTAGCAAAAAAGAGGAGGATTGGCAGCAGATGTTAGCTCAGGGCTAATCTTCCTCAAAAAAGAAAAGAAAAGAAATTACAGAACTCTAACAGGGTAACTGATGACCTCATAAAACTGCTAACAGAAGATTAAAATCAGGAATCAATTACACAGGACTGAATGAACTGATGAGGATGATTATAATTTTTATGACTTTTGTTTGAAATATTGTTGATTTTTAAAAATGTTCTGTGTTTCTTTTCAAATTTAAGGAAACTTTTTTCTCCTTTCTTTCAAGCTAACTATGACATATCAATTTGGTAAATTATACCTTTGTAAGAAGAATTGAAACATTTATTTATTTTTTTCCCTACTGGATCCCTCCAGGATTTTGAAACTCTTAATGAATGAGTATTGTTTTCATGGCAATATAGTTACTTGCATAAATTCAATAAGAATCTGTTCTCCTTATAACAGGACACAATTGGAAAAATTTGGCTTTGACGGGAATGTTATATTTGAGAGAAACATACAGAATCAGATATGAAAAGACAGCTTTTGAGGAATAAAGGTTGACTTTCTGGAATAGAGCCACTTAGAAATATTGATCTGGTACCTTGTTGGCATGATTCCCAGCAACCACACTGGGTAAGTAAAGAAGGTCACTTATCTGACAGGTGCAAGGAAACTCAATATTTTGAGGAACCTCAAGAGAAGAGAAGAATTCACCCAAATCTAAGGTATTGCAGGTGAAGCCTGATGACAGATCTTTGGCTTGGCTTTCCTGGCCTTGAGAAGCCTTTAAAGTTCAATCTGAAGGCTGGCCTGGTGGTGTAGTAGTTAAGTTCACACACTCTGCTTTCAGGGCCCAGGGTTCACTGGTTCAGATCCCAGACACGGACCTACACAGCACTTATCAGGCCATGCTGTGGCAGGTGTCCCACATATAAAGTAAAGGAAGATGGGCATGGATGTTAGCTCAGGGTCAATCTTCCTCAGAAAGAAAGAAAGAAGAAAGAAAGAAAGAAAGAGGAAGGAAGGAAGGAAAGGAAGGAAAGGAAGGAAGGAAAGAAAGTTTAATCTGGGATTCCTTATAAGAAGTTCCAGCAAAGTAGATTTAAATTTTTTTAAATTGCTTTTTTCTCTCCAAATCCCCCCAGTACATAGTTGTATATTTTAGTTGTGGGTCCTTCTAGTTGTGGCATGTGAGATGCCACCTCAGCATGGCCTGATCAGCAGTGCCATGTCCATGCCCAGGATCCAAACCAGCAAAATCCTGGGCTGCTGAAGTAGAGCACATGAACTTAACCACTCGACCACGGGGCTGGCCCCAGCAAAGCAGATTTAAAAGAACTTATATGATCAATGGCTATTCTTGCCATACTTATATAAATAATTGGTCAAGTTTATTGAAACTAAACTTATTTTGCAAACCACTTAGTCTTAATTTGGCTATCTTTTATAAAAAATGAGGATGATTTTAGAGAGAAACTAAGTTTCAATAGAAACTATAGTACACATTCACAGATATTAGGTTCTAGTTCTGATAAGTGTCTTTGAGATTTTTGTTTTATATCTGTTAACTGGACTAGATCCTGAATTCTTCTAGTCTCCTGAAATATCTGGCTACAAATATCTCCAAACTAACATTTTCAATTTTTTCCATCACTTTCATTTGGAATCATTGAGAACGGAATCTGCCCTTTTCCCTGAAGCCTTGTAAACTTAAGCTGGACAACTGGATATAAACTTAGGAGAGATTCATGTCTATTGCTGTATAAACCACTCAGAAAGATACCTGAATGCCTGATGACATCAACAGAGACATATCAAACTGCAAAAGATGCTTTTACCCTCACATCTAGAAATCTTCTTGATTTGCTTCCCCCTGGGCTCAGGAACTGGTTTATAATTTGCTCCAACCATTAACCTTGCTTTTCTTTTTGTTTCTCTAGAAATGCCTCTTATTGACTACTTGCTTACACAATATAGAGCTAATTTTGGGAGCCCACCTGCATCACCGCCTTACTAAGAGACTGGTTCAATGAGATGGAATGACCTACACTCCTTATCAGTAGATATCCCCAGAGGCACCCTGTCCAGACTGGTTTTCAGGACTGTTTTCTTGGATTCTCCAAGGGATTAGGTCTATTTTTCAGGGACTGTTAAAATTTGGGTTGCCTATACTTCTTATCCTTCTAGTTAGATACTTGATTGTAAAATGTGCCTTTAGATATTGCTCCAAAACTGTTGAGCAAAGTACAAAAACTCTAATAATGCAAAATGTCAACCTGAAGCTGAGAACAAGAAAATATTTCCACATGAGTGTTAAACAGTTTCATTCCTCTAACCCAGATCTATGCCCAAATCCAGTAGGAAGTAGCTAGATTGGCTGTCACCCCAAATCCCTCAAGAATGAGGAATGACCAGAGAATAGGTGGGATTGAAACTGGCAAGCAGTTAGCCATTGGTGCTTAAGTAGCTAGGAACTAAATTTTTTTTCCTTTTTACAATTACTGATTATAGCTTCTAGCTCTTTACCCACCCAATGTTAACTGTGCTGTTTAGGCAATATGCTATCTGACTCCCACTAGTTTCCTATAGATAACATCTCCCTGGAGCCTGGGTCACCACAGTAATGGGTATTTGAGCTGTTTTTCAGGAATTAGAAGCCCTTGGCAACTTCAGGCCAATTGAGATCACCAACCCATCAAGTGGGCCCATGCAGATGTCTGATAAGTGACCTTTTGACATCAAGTGGCTAAAAACTCCACCCTCAGATCATGCTAACACCATCATTTTGAAAACATGTGTGCTATGAAGAGCCATGAAGTCTGACTACACTTTCACAGATGATCAATTACCTCACCTCCAATCATCTATCTCCACATTTCAGACGACCTTGCCCCTCTACCCCATAAATATCCCTGAGTCCCTATTTTTGGGGAAGCAGATTTGAGACTCATTCTCTCATTTCCTCACTTGGCTGCCTTGTGATTAAACACTCTCTCTGTTGCAATCTTGTCATCTCAGTGTTTGACTTTCCAGGTGAGGGGCAAAAATGAACCTGGTTCAGTAACATGCCTATAAATGCCAAAAGGAACACCCCATATGAAGCATCTGATATGCTTCATATGCAAGCCATGTGGGGCTGGCTTTGTGATGATGGGGATATTCACCTGCTGAATATGCTTGTTACCCAAGTTATGGTAAATGCTGTGATTAAGGGGGCCCTTTTTGCATGGGCACCACATGTAACTTTACTGCTACAAAACTGAACAACAGTTAGAGAAGTCTTATTGGATTTGTGATATCAGCTTCCCTGTATGGGTCTTATGGATGCCAAGAACATTAAAGTAATTAAGAAAATGGGGGAGAATCAAGGGACTCAATCTAGCAGAGTGGAAGTCGTCAGATGGTTGTTCAGAAATGGGATGGGTAAAGGGGACATTGATGGAGTTGAAACAAAGGTGTTGATGCAGCACTACTAAAGACTGAGTGGGCCAATGGGACCCCTTGGTGGTCCTCCAAGCTTTGTTGTTGTTAGTGCTGTGGAGTTAATTCTGACTCCTAGCAACTCTGTGAATAGCAGATTGGAAGCCTGCCCGGTCTTTTTGTCTCATTCTCTCACCTTCCAGCGCTATTATTAGACAATGCTCTGCTGCTATTCATAGGGTTTTCATGGCTAATTTTGTTAGAAATGGGTGTCCAGGTCCTTCTTCTAGTCTGTCTTAGTCTGGAAGCTCTGCTGAAACCTGTCCATCATGGGTGACTCTGCGGGTATTTGAAATATTGGTGACATAGCTTTCAGCATCACAGCAACACACAGCCACCACAATATGACAACCAACAGATGGGTAGTGTGGTTCCATGACTGGGAAACAAACCCAGGCTGCAGTGATGAGATTAACAAATCTTAACTACCAGACCCCCCAACATTAAAGGGTCCTGAACAAGTCTGCTCTATATACCCCAGTTTGGGAGAATTTAAAAAGCAGGAAGGCAAGGATTATGATGAGAAACCTGACCAGGAATCCCCTGAGGTGATGGTTAGGTAGATTAATTAAGCTAAAGATTGACCTAGAGACCAGGGTCTTCTGGCCCCACCCCTGGGTGGAGACCCTAGGCATATGCACATGTTTGGTTAAAACAGCCAGAAGGGGAAGAAGAAACTTTTCTGGAACTCCTTGACACAGGAGCCCAATGCACTGTGATTCCAAAACCTGTTTGTGAAATCTTAACAGGGACTGAGGTTAGACTGGGAGGATACAGAGATGCAATGGTTGATGGGACTTAGGTAAAAGTTTGGATGAAAATTGGGACTTTTGAATAGATTTTCTGTGAAATGGTCACATCTCCTTTACCTGAATGTGTTATTGGGATGGATATTATGTCCAACTGAGGATTACTTCCCCCACCTAACATTGTAAAACAGAAGGCATGTAAGTCCGCCCTCAAGCCAGTCTTACCTGAGCCCAAACAGTGGTTAACTTTGTAGGGGAGGAAGACATTTCCTCTACCTGTTGTGGGTTCTTCTGGCCGGAGAACGAATTAAATTCACGAGACAGAATAACAGGAGAAAATTAAACAAAGCCTTATAACATGTAGACATGGGAGAGGCCCAGGCAACCTGAGCAACTTGCCAAAATGGCTGAAGCCCCCACCTTAAATGAATGAATGAATCACCTTAAATGATGAAGCCACCATCTTCAGCTAAAGACAAAGGAGGATGTTGTGGGTGGGGGGAGTCAGTTACAGAAGATTACCAGACAAGTACTGTAAACAAGAGAAAGATTATTATGCAGATTTAAGTCCTTGCCTTCCACATTGATTAAGAGTTTCTAGAGATAAGGTCATCCCTCCTCCCTCCTGGTACAGAAAGGGAGGCACCTTTACAGATGGAGACTTCATTTACAATGTAAATGTCTCTTAACAAAAGGTAAGTAAATTCTCCTTTTCAGTTTCTTTCCTGTCTGCAGTTTTTAAAAGTAACCAGCCCCAAATAATCCTCATGCCAAAGAGACATATCTTGGGGTGGCCAATTCCAGTCCCCCACAACTTAAAACAATATAGAATACCTGGTGGATAAAAAGAGATTACTGCTTTAATTAATGACATGCTAGAAACTGGTATCAACAAATTCTCTGTACAAAAATGCTGTGTGGCCTGTGAAAAAGGCAGATGGCTCATGGAAACTGACAGTAAACTATCGAGGCTTAAATAAAGTTGTACCTCCCATAGCCTCAGCAGTCCCAGACATGGTTTCAACCATACAAAAAATACAGCAGGCTAAAGGAGGCTGATACTCAGTGACTGATCTTGCAAATGCTTTCTTCTCTCCCTCTCCCTAAAAAGAGGCCATTGCAGTTTGCCTTCACACAGGAAGGATCCTAATTTATGTTGACTGTGCCACCACACGGTTATCTGAACTTACCAACTTGTCATAATTAGGTCATATAGAAGGACTTTGGACTTGAAGCAGGTCTCAAGTGCAATGATACACTCTATTGATAACATTATAATAATATTGGAAAATAAAGAGCAGGCTAAGAGTGACTTGAATGCGATGGTGACTCACATGACCAACTGGTGCTGGTTTATAAATCCAGCCAAGGGCCAAGGCCTGCCCAAGCAGTGAAATTCTTAGGAATAACCTGGGCAGGAGCTATCCAGGAAATTCCACAATAAACTAAAAATAAACTGTTGTCACTACCCACTCCTAGGACCAAACAAGAAGCCCAGTGTCTGGTTGGTTTATTTGGATTTTGGAAATTGCATATTCCACATCTGGAAATACTGCTAGCTCCCATCCCATCTATAACATCACCTGAAAGAAAGCTGTATTTGAGTGGACCTGATCAAAAGACCTGCTGCGTGATTATGTCAATTACTGAGATGACAGTTTGCAAAGAGAAAGGATTTAATCACAAGGCAGCCAAGTGAGGAGGTGGGAGAATCAATCTCATATCTGCCTCCCCGAAAAATGGGGATTAGGGATATTTATGGGATAAGGGGCCGGGGGTGTTCTGAAGTGTGGGAATAGATGATAGGAGCAGAGGAGATGTGAAGTAATTGCTGATCTGCACAAGCATAGTCAAGCTTCAGGACTCTTTGTAAGACACATGCTCACAAAATGGTGGCGTTAAAAGACACAACACAGGAACAGCCAGATGGAAGAGAAGCATAGAGAGTGATGATGTGAGGGTGGTGTTTCAGCTCCTTGACATCAAAGGGTCATGTACTGGTCATCACTGCAGACCCAGTTGATGAGCCCGTGGTCTTAACCAGCCTGAACTGGAGAAAGAGTCAACTTTCAGTTCCTGAAAAACTTAAGCACCCCACCCATTACCATGGTGACCGAAGGTCAGCTGTTATCTACCGGGTAGGCTTTCGTGATGCATCATCTAACTACTTTTGCAAACAGACAACTAACTGAGTATAGTTAAAGCAAGTGGGCCCCTGGTTTTACTCCTGCTTTGGGAACCTGACAAGGCCGAATGGAAGCCTGAAAACCTGAGTGTCCTCACCATGGGAGATATTTTCATATGAAATGATGATGTACTGGATGGTTATTAATGACTGAATGGGATTCTAATAATGTGCCAATATCTTTTGACTTTTAACATTGTTTTGCTATAAGGGATCCATGTTTGAACACCAGGGGTGGACTGTGATATTCTAATTTATAATAAGAAATATATATTTGATCTTCGCCTCTGTTTCTGGCACAGCTCCTAAAACTCTTGGAATTTCCCAAGTGATGAGAGTGATAAAGGTATCTTTTGTTAGGTTAATGAGGTGACTTTTGGACCTCACCTAAGGATGATGGCTGGTTGCCAGGAGAACCAACTGTGAGATTAGAAGGTTGGAACTTTCAGTCCCACCCCATGACCTCTGGGGAGGGGAGAAGGGCTGGAGATTGAATTCAATCACCAATAACCAATGCTTTAATCGGTTATGCTATGTAGTAAAACCTCCAAAAAAACCCCAAAAGGACAGGGTTCAGAGAGCCTCCAGGTTGGTGAACATATGGAGATTCAGGGAGAGTGGTGCCTCTGGAGGGGGCATGGGAGCTCTGGGCCCCTTCCCCATACGTTGCCCTGTGCATCTCTTCCATCTGGCTGTTCTGAGTTATATCTTTTTATAACAAACTGGTAATCTAGTGAGTAAACGGGTTTTCTGAGTTCTGTGAGCTGCTCCAGCAAATTAATTGAACCCAAGGAGGAGGCTGTGGGAACCTCTGTCCTAGAGCCAGCTGGTCAGAAGCACAGGTAACAACCCAGGCTTGTGACTGGTGTCTCAAATGGGGGGTGGGACAGTCTTGTAGGAATGAACCCTTAATCTGTGGAATCTGATGTTATCTCCAGGTAGATAGTGTCAGAATTGAGTTGAATTTTAGGACACAACAGGTGTCTGAGACTTGCTTGTTGGTGTTGGGGAAACCTTCTCTCCCATATACACACACAGTAGAATTGGGTGCAGACCCCTTTTACCATTGGACCATACCAATTTTGCACAGCAGGAGACAGGCCTAATGTCTTTTCTACTGTTGATGCAAATAATCCATAACCAACCTATAAATCAAAATTGGGGTGAGTTTACTATGAGCCAGAGTGAGGATTCTAACCCGGTAAGGCCTTAGAAGGCCTTCTGGAGAAGCATGGGTTTCAGTACATTCTTGTATCTTTTTAGAAGAAAGAACATACATTAAACACACCCAGGATACATTTCCATCAAAATTTCAAAGAGGTATTCAGTTATAAATTAGCAGGTCAACATGACCCTCATGTCAGGAAAGGGACTGATCTGGTGTTCCCATTAGGCGTAGGAGGGGAAGAATGTATTCTTAAGAGAGTGCTTTCTGTACATTAATGGATACGCAGATGTACAATGTATGTTTGATAGGCCCTAAGTCAGGCTTTTTAGTTCAAGCTGAATCAGTTTTGAACTCAACTAGTTACCAAATACTTCAATATGTGAAACTCTCTTGTCACCACTCACTATGAGCCTTCTCAGTGATCACCGTGATGGAAGGATGGGCATGGTGCCCGGCAATGAATATCCAAGTGAGGAGTGCGAGGGCTCTAAGATGAGTATCAGTGACTCCAGAGGCCTTTGCCTTCCTCTCTCCCTCTTCCTCCTCACTAGAGGCCTTGATAACCCTGTCAGCTTTTCCCTTGGTGGCAGGGACAGCTCATGAGGTTTCTTGGTTCTGTCTCATTCAGGGGAAAGCCAAGGGCACTCAGGATCTGTGGTATCTCAGAGGAAATAAGCATGTAGCCCAGATGGATCTTTAAGAAGGTTATGGATTGTAGGGTCTTTATAGACACTGGCCAGTGGGCATATTTTGGTAGCAGTAACAATTCTGAGCTGGTTCCAAAAACCTCAATAGGCCATCAGCTCCCTTCTCTCCTGCTGTGCAAAATCTTTAAGGAAGGTTTGAATTTCAGTTAAGGCATAGTTTCTGATCTTAGTTTCTGCTACATGATTTTCTCCCGTTACCTTAATCTTATGTGTCGTTACCGGAAAAATCTGTGGATAATGTCCCTGTGAGCCTTCTTCTTAGGCGACTGCTTTCCTTTCCAGGACCTCTCTGGGATTGGGGTCTGCCTCCACTAGCACAATACTCACAGGGTCTTTGGGGAAAGCCCCGAGGCCTCTGAAGCGTACTACCAGAATATGGTTGGCATGCTGCAGCACTCAACAACGCCCAGGAAGCTTCCATTGGGGTTTGCATTTATCAAAGAGCTCATGTACTTCCTCAGGGTTCTTAGGAGGTGCTGGCACCAGAAGTTCAGGACACTTAGATTTGTCCATTAATTTTATTTATTTACTTATTTTTAAAGATTAGCACCTGAGCTAACATCTGTTGCCAATCTTTTTTTTTCTTCTTCTACAGCACATAGTTATATATTCTAGTTGTAGGTCCTTCTGGTTGTACTATGTGGGGTGCTGCCTTAGCATGGTCTGATGAGCAGTGCCATGTCTGCGCCCAGAATTGGAACCGGTGAAACCCTGGACTGCCAAAGCGGAGCACACGAAGTTAACCACTTGGCCACGGGCCAGCCCCTGTCCATTAATTTTTTAGCAACACTGCACCAGGGATGGGACCCATGATATCCCATTGGACCAGGGGATGAAGAGTGACACCAGTGAATGAAGTGGTGACACAGAGACCATAGGCCTCTGCTGCATTTCTCCTTTTGTGGTGCCATTGGCTTCCTGTTGTAAAGCTATCTCACTCATCTGGGTTAGGACATGTAGTCTAGGCATGACCCACTGACTCAGTGGTCGCAGGCGGAGGTCTCCTGTCCTCCTTACCTACGGGAATATCCTTTCCTCCTGCCGTTGGCCCAGAGTCTTTCCTTGGGCAGTGATAACAGCCTTGCAATCCAGTCTACTCTCCTTAGCCCTCCTTGGCCTTGAGGCATGGAGAACCCTCACGTACATTAATAGTTAATTAAGACCTTTATTACTAGTGGCCTAATTGTCTCGTTAAACTATATGGTCTTCATCATGCTACTCTGGGCAGATTGTTGGATTATTATGGCAGCAGTGACATTCTGGGATGGATGCCACAGGCAACACACAACAGAGGCAATATAAGAAAGCACATAACTGGGGCCAGCCTGGTGGCGCAGTGGTTAAGTTCACACGTTCTGCTTCGGCAGCCTGGGGTTCACTGGTTTGGATCCCGGGTGTGGACCTACACACCTCTTGTCAAGCCATGCTGTGGCAGGCATCCCACATATAAAGCAGAGGAAGATGGGGATGGATGTTAGCTCAGGGCCAGTCTTCCTCAGCAAAAAGAGAAGAGGATTGGCAGCAGATGTTAGCTCAGGGCTAATCTTCCTTAAAAAAAAAAGAAAGAAAGAAAGAAAGAAAGAAAGAAAGCTCACATAACAGCGCAACAAATCTCCAACAAGCAGTGTTTCCTTCCCAGGTGGTGTAACCCACCAGGGTTGGTCAGTTGCAGCTATAGGGCATTCCCCTTGGTTAACTGCAAGGCAATCATGCAATCCTGCCAACTATGCCAATCGTTTTGTGCAGGTCTCAGCCTATTGATAAAGATGCTATTGCTAGAAATGCATGGGGCACTCGCCTGAGCCTGTAGTGAGCTCCCCACAGACATCTCCCCTTTCAGAACCAGTCTTGTGGCTGGACCTGTCTTTGTGGTTCTTATTATGATTGCAGCCTGGCTCTGTATCTAGTCGTGTGGCTGGCAATGTGTTTATTCAAGATAGCCATCTTGGAAGTGGAAACCTCAGCAATCAAAAGCTTAAGTCAGGCACTTGCATTATAATAAAAAAACCAAAAACAATTGTCAGGTGCTTATACTACAGTGATCTTGTTACTGACCTCTAATTTAATTCTGTTGTGATTAGAGAACACATTCTATATGATTTCAGTCCTTTTAAACGCATTAAGACTTGTGTGGCCCAGCTATGTCTATCTTGGTGAATGTTCCATGTGCACTTGAATGTGTATTCTGCAGCTGCTGATGAAGTGTTCCATCAATGCCAATTAGATCAAGGTGCTTAATAGTGTTCATATTTTCTATGTGTTTGTTGAATTTTTGTCTAGTTCTTTCAATTGCTTAGAGAAAGTGTTAAGATCTCCAACTATGCTTGTGGGTTTGCCTTTTCTTCCTTTAAATCTGTCCATTTTTGCTTTGTCTATTTTGAAGCTGTATTATTAGGCACACACATGTTTATATCTTCTTGAATTGACCCCTTTATCATCATGATTACCCTTATCTCTAGTAATATTGTCTTGGAGTCTACTTTATCTGATATTAAGAGCGCCACTCCAAGCTTCTTATGACTCCTGGTTACATGTACTATTTTTCCCATCCACTTACTTTCCATCCATGTCTTTATATTAAAAGTATGATTCTGGGGCCATCCCGGTGGTGCAGCGGTCAAGTGCGCACGTTCCACTTTGGCGGCCCAGGGCTCACCGGTTTGGATCCCAGGTGTGGATATGGGACCACTCAGAAGGTCATGCTGTGGTAGGTGTCCCACATAATAAAGACGAGGAAGATGGGCATGATGTTAGCTCAGGGCCAGTCTTCCTCAGCAAAAAGAGGAAGATTGGCAGCAGATGTTAGCTCAGGGCTAATCTTCCTCAAAATAAATAAATAAATAAATAAAGTATGATTCCTATAGTGCATATAATTTTGTCTTTTTATTTTTTTATACATACTTGACAACTTTTGCCTTTTATTAATGTGGTTGAATTTTAGATCTTCCATTTTACTATCTGTTTTCCATTTGTCCCTCCCCCTTCCCTTTTGTTGTCGTTCTCTCCTTTGTTGCCTTCTTTTGGGTTAAAAATATTTTTAGAGTTCCATTTTAATTTATCTATTGGCTTTTTTTAGATATACCTCTTTCCATGATTATTTCAGTGGTTGCTCTAGATGACAATACACAGGCTTAACTTTTCATATTCTTCTTAGAGTTAGTATTGTACCACTTCATGTACCTTAAGAAAATTCCTTAGCTTCTCTGAACCTCAGTTTCTTCATTTATAAACAAGAATAATGAACTTGTCTCATGGGTTATTTGACTATTGAATGAGCTAATGCATATAAAGCAAACAGTGTACTGCCAAGAGCAATACCTATTATCACCCATTCCCCTAAATGGCCTGCTCCATCAATGAGTTTATGTCTCAGAGTATCCCTCAGCTGCCCCTTCTTTGCCCAGCCCTGGCCATCGTGTGCCCACTCTTCAGGCTGCTCCTATACTCAGTACAGCGAACCAGTTGACCATAGCCAGTCCCAGCCTCTCCCCGGCCCCGAGCTCTTTCTTCATCGCAGACGAAGCCTGGTCCTCATCACAGACTGAGCTTGGCTTTATTTGTCAACGTTACAGCAAGAGGATCTGAGGCCACAGTCCCACAGACCTCCTGCTACCTTCAAATGCATACTTCCCAGCATGACAGGACTCACCACATCTCAGTCAGTCCCTCCTTAGTTCAAGGGAGCAGCCTCTGCTCAGTCCTGGCCTCTCTTCATTTCCCTAAGAGCTATCAATCTCCATCTGCTGCCCCTCCTTTTCTCACTTTCAGTAATGGCCTCAGCAACCTGCAAGAGACACAGGCCTCCAATAACTTCCTCTTTCCACATTCAGCATCAACCAGATAGAGCAAAAGTGCTACTGTCAGCCCCACCCCCAGACAATCTGCACAGTTATTCTAAATGTTTTTCAGGGCGTGGATTCCAGAGTTTTGAGGTGGGGATGGGTAATTCTCAGGAGTCTGGATGGGCTGGAGGTGGGAGAAATGGGGCAAATACCAGAAGACCCTAGGAACAGATCTAGGAAAGCAGAAAGAATTCAAGTGAACTTGGATCCTTGCAAGATGTCTCACGAATTGTCAACAATCAGTAACAGATAGAAGGAAGCCCTTGGTTGCTTTCTGAAGCAGTTTTTTGTTTTGTGCTTAAAGATTTTTCCTTTGTCTCCCCAAAGCCCCCTAGGACATAGTTGTATATTTTTAGTTGTGGGTCCTTCTAGTTGTGGCACGTGGGATGCCGCCTCAGCATGGCCTGATGAGCGGTGTCATGTCTGCGCCCAGGATCTGAACCAGTTAAAGCCTGGGCCGCCGAAGCGGAGCGCATGAACTTAACCAGTCGGCCACAGGGCCAGCCTCTGAAGCAGTTTCGTTGAAAGCAATAGAAATGGGGCCTACAAACTGGCAGAACGTCATCTCTTAGGCTTTTCTTCCTAAGTGGGGGTTTCTCCTTCTGGGCAACTCTACCCAAATTCTCCTCTCAGTTAGCATCAAGCTCATCTGCTTTTAAAAAAGCAGATGATGCTACTCATTTAAAATCCTACTGTGGCTTCACGTTTTTCTCTCAGGGACAGGCCTAGCCCATATCTATGTTTCCAGCTTCATCACATAGCCTGGCCTCTGCCCAGGTTTTCTGTCTGCTGCTGGGATGTGACTAATATGTAAATACCCCAAGGGCAGGAGCCCTCTGTCATAATGTAATCTTGTTCACATCGTAGCCCCAGCAGCCCACAATGCCTGTTCCCTTGTTGGTGCTCAGGATGTGTTTTTGGAATGAATGAATGTCCCGACATCCACTGCCATGATTCCTGACAATAGACGTGGTCTGGACTTCTCATGGGTTTTTACGGTTCCTTTACTCTCCAATAATTTGTTCTTCAGTGCCCATCTCTGGATTCTTTCACATGAGTCCTGCCAACCTTTACAGTTATGTTTTGATTTGTTTGTCGTTATGTTTTAACATTCTGACAGTTGTTATACCAACAGAGAGGTAGGTTCTTCTTTATCCAAACCCACGTTTCACACGAAATAATTCAATGTGTGTGCCTGAGGTAGAAGGGCAGGCTCTTTCCAGAGGCAGGAGGAGAGATGAGACCTGAGGATAAGAAGGCCACTAACAATGAACTAAGAGCTGGAAAATGAAGCAGAGGGGTCCCAGACATGTTCCACCAACCACTCTTCAGCAGGATGCGCTGTGGGAGTTTGTCTTTTCAAAAGCCCTAGAGCAGAGACCAGATGAAGTCAGAGGACTGTCAAGTGGAGACCAGGTACCAAGAGTCCACCGTACTTTGGCCAGAGGACTTGAGGGGACAATCAGGTAAGCAGTTGAGCCAAGAAAAAATTACAGCTAAACAAGGCCTGGGGATGGCACAGGCTCTTGACTTCCTAGACCAGCTGCCTGGTGAGGGACAGGGCTCTGTGCTGGTCACACAGCTGAAGAGAATGAGGACAGACTGTGGCCAATGGTGGCAAATGTGACATGGGAGACAGCAGGGGTGGCTGCATCCCAGAGTCTCTCCCACCCCACCCTGAGGACCCATCTGACTAGTCCTTAGACTTACCAACAGTAGAGCGACGCACACTAATCTAAGCCAGCTTTATACCAAGATGATGATCCCCAACTTCAGATTTATAAAGCATAAAACGTGAAAAAGTTAAAGTATTTAAGCACTTCAGTAACGAAAAATCTACGAAAACGGAAAGAAAATCTCCGAAATTAAGATAGCAGTGGAATAAAGACATGTCATGGGGCCAAGTGCAGTGGGCATGGGCTTGGGAGTCAGACAGGTGGAGGTCTGAACCTGGAAACACTCCCTCCTAGTCGGGTTTTATTACGCAAACTGCACTGCCTCTTGGCCTGCTGCCTCCCAGCCTGCTGCAAGGGTGAGCGAAATGCAGCCACACTCCCAGGCTCTAAGGACCTGTCTTTAGGAATTTCACTTAAAACCCCTTTGGTTTATGAGGATTACAAGGCGCTTTTTTTTTTTCTTTTTTAACTGAGTTCGGGTCTGGATTTCCAGGGTCTTGGGAGCCAACAGCTCATAAAAGGACAGTCACCCTTACGGCCACCTTTGTGGTTATAAAGGTGGCTATGTTAAGTTTTCTCAAAGCATTTGTAATTTGCTAATTTACAGTAACAATAACCTTGGCATTCCTTGCATTTTTTCATTGGCTTTTGTTTTTCCTATTTTTTTGGTATTAAAGGTTCCATTACTCGAACAATCCATGTCAAATATGTGCTTTCATTGATAAAACTGGCTCAAGCATACAATACAGCTGTGAAGGCTAGAGCCCAAGAACAGAAGACAAATATTTTATAGTGTAAGAGAACCTGCCTTATGTTGTGCTATGTTAACTAATGTTATTTAACTACTTGTGTCCATTTTAATGGGTTCTGGTGTTGTTTTAGTATAAATGAGTGTTAATTTAGGGACTAACAAATGCATGGAAAATTTTCCATTGGAATTAACTGTAATATTTTTTACTTAGGAGACTTCTATTCTCTAGGCCCATAAAATCATATACAAATACACACATATATAAGGTTCTTAGATCTTTTATTTTACAAAACTTGGTACACGCACACACACACCATATTTTCCATAGAATACCATCCAGCCATGATTATTTATTATGTCTATTATTACCACAGTTTATTCAATCATTCCCTTACTGATGGTCATTCACATTGTTTCCTTTTTTGTCCTTACCAAAAAATACAATATACATTGATAAACATATAATCTTCAGTACTGGCACTTTATTTTTTTTCTTAGGGATAGATTCCTAGGAGTGAGACTCCTGGGTTGGAGAGTATGTTTATTCTTAATGTTAAAAGATAGAGTCACAGTGACTTCCAAGGAGGCTGTCACAATTTACATTTCTAACAGCAGTGTATAAAATTAACTTTTCCCTGCTTCCCTACTGTTAACAGATGACAATTTAGCAAGACAGAGACTCATTGGTCTATGGATGTTCTGATAAATTTGTTCAGAAAGTCACTCACATTCATGTACAGTCACAGCATATCAATGATCTTCAAAAATAACAAAAAAAGGCCAGTTACATTTGCCATTTACAATCCTAATGCATGATTTGTGACTGACAGGGAAGGGAACTTGTGAATTTGAAGTAAAGCCTAAAATGGTTTATCTTTGAGTTATGCAAAAAAAAAGAGAAGTTTTTGGGGTTAATCATCAAACAATATATGGAGAGATCACTGAAAAGTCTAACTTATGAAGTGTTGTGAACCTTTAAAGGGAAGGCATCATTTATACGAAGTCAGGTTCCA
Source organism: Equus caballus (assembly GCF_041296265.1). NCBI lineage: Eukaryota > Metazoa > Chordata > Mammalia > Perissodactyla > Equidae > Equus > Equus caballus. The sequence continues at coordinate 24,103,848 of NC_091686.1, read as the reverse complement.
AAGGAAAACGCTTTTGGTTGATGACAATGAAACTCAAGAAAGTAGAAATGCCTCCTTTAAACAGAACACTGCAAAAATTTTTTTCTAAAGTGGGCTATGCATATGGAAATTTTAAAAAGCAGTAAGACATTTATTGATAGTTTCTTCAAATAATTTTTCCTCTAAAGTCTCTGAAATGTAACATTTGTAAACTACACACATATCCTACTTTTTGCAAGAATTCATAAAATATTAAGAGAAACAGGGAAACACAAAAATACAAGTAGTTTCTGGGTTATACAATATTTTGGTAAAAGACATGCATTTGTATGTAAATACCCCACTGAAAAATAACAAGGGCATGGTGGATGGGGATATTCATAAAGAGAAAAGCCCATTTTTAGTCTCTGGTGCATACTGAGTAACAGAACCCACATTTGCCTCCTTCACTCTCTAAATCTCTTAATTATCTCTCACTTGCATATTTATGTAAATAACGCTTCTAAAAAATCTTCAGCAAACCCAGAAGCAGGTTAGAACTTCAGCAACCCTGTCTTCTACTATTAAGAGGCAGCTCAGTAACAATGGTCACACCAACTTATATATGCCAGCCCGCAGGAAGAGGAGACATATGTTACAGGCTACTAAAAATGTGTTCCACATTGCATTTAGAATGCATACTGGGCTGTAAAGGTACTGAAAAACACGTGATGTTTACTATGGGAAATCTTGTTTCATGTGTCCTAATTATCAGAGGACAAGAATTTCAAACTCCCAGTGACTGTGTTAAATTCACATGTGCAGAGCTAAAATATACAATTTGTATTTTGTGGCATAATCTCACATACAACTAGTAAATTCCTAAGGTACTGTCTGTAGTCCTTTATGTTGCTGTGCAGAATTTCATTCTTGAATAATTTATTCAAGATTTTAAAAAGCTCATCGTACTACAGCTAAGTATGTCTATTTACAGTTAGATATATTCTGATATGTATTCTTCAGCTGGGTGTCATACCTAACTTTCAGGATAATGATGTTCTTATGGGACTCTCTTTTTATACATTTCTGAGTTAACAGACTGTATCTCAGTATGAATTCCCATGTTCCTTCAGTACCGTCATGAGGTTTCTCCTTCACTGGAAGGGTTTGGTGGAAGGGTTTTCCACAGTACAATGGCTGACGTCTCAGGGTCTATCCCCTATGTGAACTCTTTGATGAACACTGAGTCGGGACTTCCTGCTGAAGGCCTTCCCGCATTCAGAACACTCATATGGTTTCTCCCCCGTATGGATCCGCAAATGTAACCTAAGAGTGGACCTCTGGCTGAATGTTTTGCCGCATTCAGTACATTCATAGGGTTTCTCTCCTGTGTGAGTTCTCATATGTATAATGAGTTGTGAGTTCTGGATAAAGGATTTCCCACATTCACTGCACTCATAGCGTTTCTCCCCTGTGTGAATTTTCTGATGTATAATGAGATTCGATTTCTTGAAGAAGGTTTTTGCACATTCATTACACTCATAGGGTCGTTCTCCTGTATGAATTCTCTGGTGTGTAGTAAGTTCAAACTTCTGGGCAAATGTCTTGCCACATTCACTGCATTCATAGGGCTTCTTCTCCATGTGTGCTCTCTGGTGCACAATGAGGTTTGACTGGTGGGTGAAAGCTTTTCCACATTCAAGACATTCAAAGGGTTTCTCCCCGGTATGAATCCTTTGATGTTTAATGAGGTTTGCCTTATGGGAGAAGGTTTTCTTACATACATTACATTCATAAGGTTTTTCTCCAGTATGTATTCTCTTATGACTAATGAGGAGTGACTTAAAGGGGAAAGCCTTGTCACAGTAATTACAAATAAAAGGTTGCACTAAATTTCTAATTTTCTGATGTTTAAAAATGGCTTCTTTATGGCCGAAGGCTTTTCCATTTTTATTATATTCAGAGTATTCCACTCCGGTATGGGTTTTCTCTTGCTTCAGATAGAGGAGTGCTTTTCCAAATCCATTACACTCATCAGCTTTCTTTCTTATATAGCTTCTATTAAGCAGGTCTGAATTATATTTCAAGGTTTTTTCACATAAGTCATATTTATACGGCACTTGTCTTAAAGAAACAAAGTCTGTGCTCAGATTAAATGTTTTTCCAAAGAGATTATCTTTTTCCTCAATGGGGGTTTGGTTCTTAAAGATTATGCATGGCCTTGCCTGCTCATCTGGGTTTCTGTGGTCCCTCTCCATCTGGTCATCAGCCTTCCACACCTCTAGGAAAGAGCACATGAAATACACTTTATCGACCCTTTTGCTGTGTTGCAGAATGGGAAGCACAAACCCTCCAGCGTAGGGCTGCCTCTTTAGTTTGAGACCCAGTCTTCCAGTATTAAAGTCCTCAGTGCAAATTTTTCCTAGCTCTTAAACTTTGAAAGAAAAAGACAAAAAAAGCCTGTGACAAAACAAGAAGTAGAAACTGACAACAGACACAAGTAGCATTGCCGGATTACAAAATGAGCTTCAAAAGTGGGTAAAGTGAAATAAAAACAAAGGGCACACAGGATGTGGGAAGGCTGGCAATTCCAGGGATGAAGGACAGTCACAGTGTCCTCAAGGACATCAAACAGCACAGACCAACAAAATAAGTAGATGAAGATGTTAGGAGAGAAACCTAGGCAGATCTGAGTTTAGCAACCAGCACTTAGACTCTGAATTACTGTGGTTGGACCAGCACCTCGTCTACATGCTTCTAGGCTCTTTCCCCTTTTTTCTCTTCTGCTCATCTATACCAAGTACCTTCCTAAGGGCAACATTTCTCACAGGTTTGCGGAGATAATCCTAGTGCAGCGCTCTGAATCTCTAAAGTAAGACTTTTGCAATGGATGGCAAGATCCAGAAAGCCCATGTATGCTGTAGGAAATATAAAATAAATCCAAGGATCCAAGATCCTTCTGACAGAATCACTCACTGCTACTGCTGGTTTCACTGCTTTTCTTCTCTTGAGGTTGTTGGAGAAAGAGAGTGTTTTCACCATCATTTCCTGTTTTTCTCATTTTAATATGTTTAATTTCTTCCCAAACCAGTCTTGTCCCTGCTTTTATTTGAAGGGATCTCAAGGGTCAAATTTACCCAGGTTCAACCGAGGCCTTTAATAATCTTTACTTTCATTTATGTATTACTGGTTATTGCTGCTGCCATTTGTGTCCTCAACAATGATGTCACTCTTGTACTAAAAAATCTGTATTTCCCTTGAGGCCGCTATATCAATTCCCATGAACTAAAATATAAAAGTCACCATTCTGGCAAACTGAGAATACTAACGAAAGGGCAACTAATCACATAACAAAGGTTTAAGACTTGTTAGGCCAGTAACAGGCCTCCAGGCTCAAGTGTGAGAGGAAAATCTCTGTAACAGTTACACAGTAAGAGCATTCAGCAGGGCGAGACTGATATTTGGAGGCATGATTAGAAGATCTGAGGTATACAGGTCATCTGTTCTCAGCTGTCTCTAAAGGTTTAGGGATTTGAAAAATAGATTCCTAAAAAATATTTCAAAGGTACCAACCCACTGATAATCCCTTGGATATTAGTTCCACTGGCTTCTACCTGATTCTCCATCCCTCCTTCCACATCTTCCCTAGAAAGTTCTTTCTGACTTTGGTACCCACAACTCTTCTTGTTGCTCTAATTTCAAAATCACATCTGGTTTGATAATATCAGAGAAGTTGCTAACAGAATGTAGCCTCTAACTGCTGGGACTTCAGAAATCCTGAAAATAAAGAAGAGAGAATTTCAGAGTCTGCACTATCTCTCAGCTTTAACACACGAAGCTTGAGGCCATTCAAGCTTAATTTTAGTTTAGTAATTCAGAAGCTCATAATTTTTGGTAATTGAGAAAGGATATAAACGCTACTAGGCAAACATCGAGCTATTCCTGAAAGGTGTCCTTACCCACTGATAGTAAGTTGCTATAATTCTCCAGCATCACGTCCATGTATAGGATCCTCTGAGATGGGTCCAATTGCTCCCACTCCTCCTGGGTGAAGTCCACAGTCACATCCGTGAACGAAACTGATCCCTGAAATGGCATATTGCTTTTCATTCTGGAATGGTCAGCATTTGGTGATGTAGAAAGGATATATAAAAACTTATTCTTACCATTTTGTTGTAAAAGAGTCACTATGAAAATTTACATATGACACCAACTTATACCTTCACTATGCTTTGTCATGTCTCCAATTTTTTTTTTTTTGCTGAGGAAGATTAGCCTTGAGCTAACATCTATGCCAATCTTCCTCTATTTTGTATGTGGTCGCCACCATGCATGGCTGACGAGTAGTGTAGGTCTGCAGCCGGGACTCGAACCTGCAAACCCGGGCCACTGAAGCAGAGTGTATTGAACTTAACTGCTAGGCCATGGGGCCGGCTCCCCCCGATCCCTCCTCCCCCCCCAATATATATATATATATTTTAAAGATTTTATTTTTCCTTTTTATCCCCAAAGTCCCCTGGTACACAGTTGCATATTTTCAGTTGTGTGTCCTTCTAGTTGTGGCATGTGGGATGCCGCCTCAGCATGGCTTGATGAGCGGTGCCATGTCTGTGCCCAGGATCCGAACCAGTGAAACCCTGGGCTGCTGAAGCAGAGTGTGCGAACTTTACCACTTGGCCATGGAACTGGCCCCCAAAAATATTTTTATAAATAGTTAAAACATTTATTCAGATTCCCCTAAATCTCTGGCACTGTCATATTTGACAGGTATCTAAAATAAATAAAACACTGTTTCTCCTCTGAAGATGAATATAGGGAGACAAACACATAAAGATAAAAATGCAGTATTTAATGTTACTAGTGCAGTGATAATGCTCATATAGGTATTTTTGTGGTATCAAACTAGATGATATTAAAGAATTAATTAAAGATTTGAATATTAAAAAGCAGAAGATGAACTTCCAATTATAAGACAAAGTATCAGGCATAAATAAAGATCTCTCCACCATATCCAAGCTATAAAAATGGGAGAGAAGCAAAACTAAACAGGTGGAACTACATGAAACTAAAAAGCTTCTGCACAGCAAAAGAAACCATCAACAAAATGATGAAAAATGACAAGGCAGGGGCCGGCCCCATGGCCAAGTGGTTGAGTTCACATGCTCTGCTTTGGTGGCCCAGGGTTTTGCTGGTTCAGATCCTAGGCATGGACATGGCACTGCTCATCGGACCATGCTGGGGCGGTGTTCCACATAGCACAGCCGGAGGCACTCACAACTATAGTATACAGCTGCGTACCCTGGTGGGGGGGACAGGATGGGGCTTTGGGGAGAGGAAGATTGGCAACAGGTGTTGGCTCAGGTGCCAATCTTTAAAATGAAAAAAAAAGGAAAGGCAATCTACTGAATGGGAGAAAATATTCGCAAATCATATATCTGATAAGAGGTTAATATCCAAAATATATAAAGAACTCACACAATTCAAGAGCAAAAAACCAATCTGATTAAAAAGTGAGCAAAGGGGCCAGCAGCCCTGGTGGTCTAGTAGTTCAGTTCAGTGTACTCCACTTCAGTGGTCAGGGTTCAGTTCCCAGGCACAGACCTACACCATTCTGCTAGTGGCCATGCTGTGCTGGTGGCCCACATACTGAAAAATAGAGGAAGACTGGCATGGATGTTAGCTCAGGGTGAATCTTCCTCAGTAAAAAAAGAAAAAGTAAGCAGAGGACCTGGATAGATATCTTTCCAAAGAAGATATATAGATGGCCAACAGGTACATGAAGAGGCACTCAATATCACTAACCAACAGGGAAACGCAAATGAAAACCCCAATTAGATATCGCTTCCTACCTGTTAGAATGGCTATTATCAAAAAGATAAGAACAGTGTTGGCGAGGATGTGAAGAAAGGAAACCCTTGTGCACTGTTGGTGGGAACATAAATTGTGCAGCCACCATGGAAAATAGTATGAAAGTTCCTCAAAAAATTAAAAATAGAACTACCATATGATCCAGTAATTCTACTTCTGGGTATTTATCTGAAGAAAACAGATGAATTCAAAAAGATATATGCACTCCCATGTTCACCGCAGCATTATCTATGATAGCCAAGATATGAAAACAATCTAAGCGTTCATCAATGGGTTAATGGATAAAGAAAATATATATACACACACACACACAATGGAATATTATTTAGCTATAAAAACCAAGAAAATCTTGCCATTTGTGATAACATGGATGGACCCTGAGGGCATTATGCTAAGTGAAATAAGTCAGAAGAAAAATACTATATGATCTCACTTATACATGGAATCTAAACAAACAAACAAAAACCGAGCTAATAGATACACAAACCAGATTGATGTTGCCAGAGGCAGGATGTGGGTGAAGGCGGTCAAAAGGTACAAACTTCCAGCCATAAAATCAGTCAGTGGGATGGGATGTAATTTACAGCATGGTTACTACAGTTAATAACACTGTACTGCATCTTTGAAAGTTGCTAAGAGAGTAAACCTTAAAAGTTCTCACCACAACAAAAAAAATCTTGTAACTATGTATGCTGAGGAATATTAATTAGATTTATGGTGATCATTTTGCAATATATACAAATATCAAATCATTATGTTGTACACCTGAAACTAATGTTAAATGTCAATTATATTGCAAGAAAAAATTAAAATAAAAAGATTATTTAAAAATGTTCATAGCAGCATCTTACTTCAGAGCCCAAAGCTAGAAAGAAAAATGTTCATCAGCAGATTAATTTCTTGTGGTATATTAAAACATTTGGTACTATAAAGCAACGAAAATGAACCAATTACAGCTACACAGGATTTCATAAGGGCTTCAAGAACGTGATTAATTTCTACTTCTTGGCCTGAATGGTGGCTACACGGGTTATATATATATCACATGTATATTTTAAATATTTTAAATACTCTCTCTACATGATTCTTTTCACTATAATAAACAATCCCCATGAAACAAAGGAAATGCTGAAGCATATAAATATGAAAAGAGCCACAAAAAAAACCTAGAAAACCAACCATTTAATAAAAAACAATAAGACATTATAAGAAAGGAAAAAACCCTGAAGCCCATTTGATAACTTTCAAAACCATCTAGTCCACCTGGCCAAACGATAAGTACAATAAGAAGTTTTGTACTACTGCCAGACGAACAAGGGGGTAAACCTGTGCCACATTACACTGGCTCAGTTACATTGATTTAGAAATGACTCTACCATCAAATACGAAAATATTCTGTATTTTTTTCTCATAATGCTGTTCTCCATATTGTATACAAACAAAAGCTCAAAAACTGCTTCAGGGGCTGGCCCCATGGCCGAGTGGTTAAGTTCACGTGCTCCACTTCAGCGGCCCAGGGTTTCACCGGTTTGGATCCTGGGCGTGGACATGGCACCGCTCATCAGGCCACGTTGAGGCGGCGTCCCACATGCCACAACTAGAAGGACCTGCAACTAAAAATATGCAACTATGTACTGGGGGGATTTGGGGAGAAAAAGCAGAAAAGAAAAAAAAAAGAAGATTGGCAACAGTTATTAGCTCCGGTGTCAATCTTCAAAAAAAAAACAACAAAAAACTGTTGATAAAACACAATTCTAAAAGCACAGCATTAAAAGGGATGTTAAAGATGACTGACTTCAAAGATTTTTGTCATGACAGATGCAGTTTCAATTTGAAATGAATTCGGTGTTCTGGGCAGAAACCCTAGCCGTGAGTAGAGGCATACCCAGCACATGTGACTCCCTGAGCAGACCATCTTTTCTTTTCTTTTCTCTCTCTTTTTTTAGGGAGATTAGCCCTGAGGTAACAACTGCTGCCAATCCTCCTCTTTTTGCTGAGGAAGACGGGCCCTGAGTTAACATCTGTGCTCATCTTCCTCTACTTTATATGTGGGACACCTACCCCAGCATGGCCTGCCATGTGGTGCCAGTCCGCACCCAGGATCCAAACTGGAGAACCATGGGCGGCCAAAGCAGAACTTGCACACTTAACTGCTGTGCCACCGGGCTGGCCCCATGAGCACACCATCTTTAATAGCACCTCAAATTCTTCAAACTGCTATACAGTTTTGTGTCACTTAATGACGGGGATATTTTCTGAGAAATGTGTCATTAGGCAATTTCATCACCGTGTGAACAGCACAGAGTGTACTTGCAAACCTAGATGGTATAGCCTACTACACACCTAGGCTATATGGCCTTAGTCTTATGGGACCACTGTCATTTATGCTGTCCATCAGTGACCGAAACATCATTATGTGGTGCTTGGCTGTACATCTAGAATCATCACCTCTAAATTTACTTCTCTCTGATTACAAGAATCCTTTTTTACCTATTCACGCTCTCTCTCCCCTGAATCTACGTATCTTTCATCTTCAGTTAGGACCTCCAATTCCCTAATCCCTCCTACTTCTTCCAAATTGTCATTGCCTCTCTAAGATCGCACATCTCCAAAATCCAGATTATGCTGGTCACTATCTTCAAAACTTTTGCCCCAGTAACTTCCCACCATCTCTCACTCATATATCCTAGCCATAGGAAAAATTATAGGAAGTAAGAAAAAAAGAAAAAAAAAGATGAGTACTACAATGGTCTGAGTACTACAAATGACCTAGATATATTGCACAAATTTGCAGTTAATGTAATCAACATTATTTCATGATATAGGAATCTTTAGCTACTTGGAATGGGAGCAGAGAATACAGGTGGCAGGTCATCCATGCCTGAGATCAATGCTGTTGAGGTCAACAATCATAGAGTCAAGATTTTCCCAATAGTAAGTATTTATTCCCATTTTCAGGTCACTTCTGAAATTATAATTCAAAAAACAGGATCACTAGGAAATTTCCTAGGGACTAAATTAAGTACTAGGGACACAAAGACCAAGACCAGTCTTCACTCTGATAGGCATGCTATAGAACCCCTCAAGTCTTTCTTTTGCTTCCTACTTCCACTGCCACCCCAGGTATTAGAAAAGCCTCCTAACTCTTATTTCTTGTCTCCTCTTATTCTCTTCTACCCCACATTCTAAAGCTAACGTAATTTTTCTAAAGTATAGCTCTAATTATATGATCACCTTGATTAGAAACGGTCATTCATTATCTACTGAGATAAACTAATGACTAGGCCAGTATTCAACATCATCCAAATTTCTTGTCCCATCTCTCTTTCCCATGGCTCCTCTCTCTATGCACAGATCCTCCCACATAGATCACATCTTATATTTTGAGTGCCTGCTCTCTTTTAAACCTGGAGTATTTTTTTGTATCTCTTTTGTGGCACTTATTTTACTCTGTTTTCTTTTGTTAAATGTGTCTATTCCTCCCACTCTCCCCATTAGATGTTAAAAATTTTTTAGATCAGAAATTGTACCTTGCTCATCTTTGTATTCTTGTTAGCGCCAAGTACATGAAAACATGTTAGGTACTCAAAAAAATAATAATGCCAAATTGAATAGAGTTCAGTATTCAAGTTGTTTTTCATTATCTTCTTACTTCCTGAAGAGACATGCCACGTAATTCCTACACCAACTTCCTAAATAGCTAGCTAAAATAATGTAGCATCTGTACTGTTCACACTCAGACTGTATAAAAATTTTGGTAATACTTGCTGAATCCTAAAATCTGGCTCATTTTTCTGAGATGTCATGCATGCTCTAGTATGCTTGTCTCTTTTTATTTTATTTAATTTTCCTTCTTCTCTCCAAAGCCCCCCAGGTCTTTCTAGTTCTGCTATGTGGGACACTGCCTGAGCACGGCTTGATGAGCGGTGCTAGGTCTGTGCCCAGGATTCGAACCTGCGAAACCCTGAGCTGCTGAAGTGGAGCATGCAAACTTAACCACTGAGCCACGGGGCCTGCCCTGCTTGTCTCTTTATTAAAAATGCTTTTTTTTTTTTTTTAAAAGATTTTATTTTTTTTTCCTTTTTCTCCCCAAAGCCCCCCAGTACATAGTTGTATATTCTTCGTTGTGGGTCCTTCTAGTTGTGGCATGTGGGACGCTGCCTCAGCGTGGTTTGACGAGCAGTGCCATGTCCGCGCCCAGGATTTGAACCAACGAAACACTGGGCCGCCTGCAGCGGAGCGCGCGAACTTAACCACTCGGCCACGGGGCCAGCCCCTAAAAATGCTTTTTAATCACCTTGTAATCTATAAGATTCTCAGATCAATTCTGGCTGTGCTTATACTTGACAATTTATGTGCATAAACTGGATATCAGTCTTATTATTGGCCATTCAGCTTTTAGCATCCAGGATATGGTCACTCCATTTTATGGAGTAAGTATAAGGGAAATCATTTCCATATTGTCAGGATAATGTAAGCCACATACAATGTGACCCATCATCACACAGGCATAAGTCATTGCCAAATAATCTCTCATAAAAGAAAGGAATAGCACAGAGTAAAATTGAGCAGGAAAAAAGTTAGAAAAGATACATATCTTTTCTTTTCTTTTCTTTTTTTTCCCCTTCTTCTCCTCCCCAAAGCCTCCCAGTACATAGTTGTATATTCTAGCTGTAGGCCTTTGGGTTGTGCTATGTGGGATGCTGCCTCAGCATGGCTTGACGAGCAGGGCCATGTCCAGACCCAAGATCTGAACCAGCAAAACCCTGGGCTGCCAAAGCAGAGTGCAAGAACTTAACCACCTGGCCACAGGGCTGGCCCAGAAAAGATATTTTTTAAATACAGAAGTGAATTTAACAGCAGCTTAGATAGAGCTGAAGAAATGATTAGTGAACTGGAAGATAGGTCAGTAAGAAATATCCAGACTGAATACAGAAAAAACAAAGGATGGAAAACATCAAAAAGCCTAAGAGACACATACGATAAACTAAAAAGGTCTAATATATTTGTAATTGGAGTCCCAGTAGGAGAGGCAAAATGCAACAGAAACAATACTTGAGAGACAATGACTTAGAATTTTCCAAAACAGCTTACATAAGATCACAGAAACATAACTAACCCCAAGAAGAATAAACATGAAGAAAACCACATTTAGGCATATCATAATAAAACTGCTAGAAATTCCAGAGGGAAAAAGATGCAGTTTTCAATGGCAAAACAATAAAACTGACAGCTAACTTTTCAAGAGAAACAATAGAAGCCAGAAAACAACAGAATATCATCAAAGTGCTAAAAATACTAGAATATGAGTTGGCAAACTTTTTCACTAAAGGGCCCAGTAGTAAATATTTTAGATTTTGCAGGCCATATGTAGTCTCTACTACAACTATTCAACTCTGCCATTGTACCAAGGAAAGCAGGCACATGCAATATGTAAACAAATGGGTACGGCTGCATTCCAATAAAACTTCATTATGGACACTGAGATTTCAAATTCATATATTTTTCATATCATGAAACAGTATTCTTCTTTTGATGTTTTTCAAACCATTTAAAAATGTAAAAACCATTCTTAGCTGTGGGCCATACAAAAACAAGGCAGCAGGTCATTTGGCCCATGGGACATAGTTTGACAACCTGATCTAAAATGATGACTACTAAATAGCAAATGTCATGTAAGTGTTAGGTATTATTACTACTATAAAAGGATGTACTCCAAAAAGAACAAAAGTAAACCCAGGGAGAATCAGTTGGATGCAAAAAGCAATAGGGAACAAATAAATCAGCAAAACGTAGTCAAAATAAGTATATATGGAATGGGGGAAGGAGGTGTTAACTAATAAGCTGAAATATTTTTGGATGCCAACAACCTGGGAGTTGTGGCAGAGAGAAAGTACTGTGTTTGGGAGGAACATATAAATCGTGATTAACTTAAATTTTGTTTGAAATACACATTTAGGTAAACACTGAAAAAGAGTAAGATAAATCTTTAGAAGGATGGGAATATATTCTGACAGACCAGTAGATAAAGAAAAGAGGATCAAGAAAATCAGTAATCAAAATAAACTAAAATGGAATAAATGTTTAACAAAAGATTAAGACCTTCAGAGAAGTTTTTTGTAAAAATAATTTTTATGGCGAACAAACCAAACCTGAAAATTCTAAAAGACACAGAAAAGCTGGCACAGAAACATAATTAAAGTAGAATTCCAAAAGTATATATATACCACAACCTCCACAGTCTATTTAATGCATACAAAAGCATTTTAAAAAGGGGATTGGATACACCCACAGAAAACATAATATCAGCTACCTCTAAGGTAAGAAGACTGGCTTTAATGGTCAAGAGGGTTTTAGCAATGAGTGAGGTGACCTAATATCAAGAGTGACAGCATGCTAGAGAGGGCAGATTCAAAACAGAGAGAAAGAGAGAGACAGAATTCATGCACGGACTGTGTAACACAAAGAGAAAAACTTTACTATACATAATGTATGGAAGCAAATCAGTCAAGATGTTAACTACTGACTACTGGATGGTGTAATAGGTTTTTAGTTCTTAGGTTGAACCATATTGAAATTGATGACATTCAACTGTTTTGATATACAAAACTGGCAATTTCATATAGATAAACTTAATGCGCTTTTATTTGTATTTCCCTGCATTTTCACACTTCACAAAAGGAAACAAAAAAAGGTAAGAAAGAAAAAAAAACCTTATGAAGTATCAGGCAAAAAGTAAGAAAAAAGCAAATCACCAGAAAATTTTACAACACTGAGTACAAAGAGAAAAGCCTACAAGTTGCAGTAGAGAACTGAACAGGTCACACTCTGATAAGTAGACACAGTCCTTTGGACTTCCTGACTATAATACTAAAAAGTAATGACTTCAAAACTTTGAGAGAGAAAAATAACAATAAAGCTGACAAAACAAATGAAACAATCTGCAGGCACTGGAGAGCAACCATTGCAGGGCTACAATTACTGAAAGAAGGGTGAACATGAGGAAAGTCCCAGATTCACACTGATGATGAAAGTGCTCAAAGAAAAAAAATTATCAATCTTGAATTCTATATCCAGCAAAACGTCCCTAAAAATATCTTCTAAACCATGGTGCAGAGAAATAGAGCCCAAGCAGAAAGTGACTGTATGCCACGTGGAATAAATAAAAATTGGCACTTGTGTATGCAAAGCAACTGGAATTTGGGGGCAGGGTAATGGGAGACAAGGAAGCCATAGAGAAGGGGCTCTAAAATTCTGCATAACAATTCACCTCAGATCTTTGGCTGGTTCCTAAAATGCGCAGGTGGAGGCCAAGCCTCTTGGAGAACTAGCAGAGAGCAGCAGTTCTGTTCTGCCAGATAGTTAAATTATTGGCAGAAAAAAACTTACCATTCTTTAAAAGGAGTTATGGATTAGACAATATGTCCAGCATACAAACAAAAATTATTAGACATATGAAAAAGAACAAAACAATGAAAAGACAAAAAAATCAAGAGATAAAAGTCAAAAGTAGACGGAGAGATAATCCATGTATTACAGCTAGCCCACAAAAATTTCAGATTAACTGTTAAGTAATAAGTAAAAGAATACAGAAGATGGACAATGTGGATGAAAATATGGGACTATTTCAACAAAGAACTGGAATCTACAAAAAGGAAGCAATGGACATTCTAGAATTGCAAAATGTGGTAACTGAAATTAAAAACTCATTGTATAGACTTAATAGCAGAGTGGACACAGCTGAAGACAAGAACTGTGAACTTGAAGACAGGTCAATAGAAGATATCCAAACTGCAGCACAGAGAGAAAAAAACGGGGAGGAGGGGAATAAGACATAAAAGAGACGTGAGGCATGGCCAAAAAGTCTAATGCACTATTGCTTAGCATGCTGAAAGAAAAAACAAAAAAGGATAATGTGTAGTCCCAGAAGAGGAGCCAAAAGAATGGGATAGAAACAACATTTGAAGAAATAACAGTTGAGAATTTTCCAAATTTGATAAAAGGCAGTGACCACAAACCTATGAAATGCAATAAAGTCCAAGGAGAATAAATACAAAGAAAATTATTACCTAGACACATCATACTCAAACCGCTGAATGCTAGAGAAAAAGACAATATCTTAAAAGTAGACAGAAGAAAAAGATACATTACCTTCAGGGAAAAACAATAAAAATGAAGACTTATTTCTTAACAGAAACTATAGAAGCAAGATAAAAAGCCGAATGCCATCTTTAAAATACTGAAAGAAAAAAAGCAAACCTGAGAATTTTGTACCTAGGGAAAATATTTTGCAAAATGAAGGCAATATAAAGACACAGACAGGGGCCGGCCCCGTGGCCGAGTGGTTAAGTTCCCATGCTCTGCTTTGGCGGCCCAGGGTTTTGCCGGTTCGAATCCTGGGCACGGACATGGCACCGCTCATTAGGCCATGCTGAGGTGGCATCCCACATGCCACAACTAGAAGGACCCACAACTAAAATATACAACTATCTACCAGGCGGCTTTGGGGAGAAAAAGGAAAAATAAAATCTTTAAAGACACACATAAACAAAAGCCGCAAGGACATACTGCAATATATTGTATACTATTCTTGGATTGTACTGAGGTGGTATAATACTAATTCAAGGTGATCAGCAGAGCCAGCCCCGATGACCTAGTGATTTAAGTTTGGCACTCACCACTTCGGCAGCCCAGGTTTGCTTCCCTGTTGCAGAACCACACCACCTGTCAGTTGCCATGCTGTGGTGGAGGCTCACAAAGAAGAACTAGAAGGGCTTACAACTAGGATGTACAACTATGCACCGGGGCTTTGGGGAGGAAGAAAAAAGAGGAAGACTGGCAACAGATGTTAGCTTAGGGCAAATCTTTCCTTTCCAAAAAAAAAAAAATATGGGCAGAACTAAGCTAAACTAAAGCGAGGAATGGACAAATCCACATTCATACTATGAATCAAGTATCAGAAAAGAATGAAGACATTTTCAGAAATTCAAAGTCCAAAAAAAATGTCTCTCTCATATACCCTTTCTCAAGAAGTTACTGAACAATGTACTCCAATGAAATAATAGCAATCCCAAAAGACAAAGACATGGAAAGGGGCAAACAAAAGATTGATATGAGAGCTGAAGGAAATCCCTAGGTGGAGTTTGAAGGAGATTGCAGATGGCAGTGATTCTCTACTGATACCAAATTGTTTGTCACATCACCTGGAATAGTGTGATTCAGAAGCAGGCACTTTGAGGGATGTCACCAACAAAATGCCTACTGCCATTGTAACCCTTTTTAACCTGAGGGCAGAATGCCTGGGTGAGCCAGACCTAGATTCTTATCTGTACTTGGTTTGGCTTGTCTGGAACATGTGCTGATGACATCTCTCTCTCCCCTCCACACCAGGTTCCCTTGTATCAGATGAGGACACACATTTCATCACACAGACGTGTTCTGCTTTGATCTACTACTCAGAGTTGGCAGTTGACCAGACAGCTAAGAAGCAGAGAATACAGAGCAGTCCACATGCTCTAATTATATTCCCACCAGACATTCAATACCTGATCTACACTTTGACCCTGCCAGATGGCCCAGCCATGTTGAGCCCTATGTTTTCCTATGTGTCTCATGATCTTGCCAATGACTTCCCCAACCCTATATTCAGCTCTTCTTCTCCTAGGAGCCTTTGTCCAATACTGGCAAAATTTCTAGACACAACTAGACTTGTGCTTGCTTGATAAGTTTTGCCACAAACTTCTGCTCCCCAGTAAAACTGTATTACTTTATACTACCACCACTTTACACTACTTTATACTACCAGAAATGCATGAGTGGCTTCACCTCTCTAGCTAACACTGGCTACTGTTAACTTGAAAAAACAATCATAAAAAACCTAAGTCTTGATAAAGGGAACACAGGTGCATGAAAAAATATCTTTCAGATCTTACATGTCTAACAGAAAAAAAAGCCTCTACCAATCTGACAGAAAATTATGCAAAACAAGGCAATATAAATTCCAGTTATAGTTTTTCAATACTGAACTTATAGTGATTAGAGATACATACATAAGTGGTAAAATCTTTTTTTTTTTTTTTGAGGAAGATTAGCCCTGAGCTAACATCTGCTGCCAATCCTCCTCTTTTTGCTGAGGAAGACTGACCCTAAGCTAACATCTGTGCCCATCTTCCTCCACTCTATACGTGGGACGCCTGCCACAGCATGGCTTGCCAAGCGGTGCCACGTCTGCACCTGGGATCCAAACTGGTGAACCCCGGGCTGCGGAAGCAGAACGTGTGCACTTAACCGCTGTGCCACAGGGCTGGCCCCAATAAGTGGTAAAATCTTTAAGTAAAGGAAGGGAATGATTAACAGAAATATCAAGATAGTAGCTACCTACTAGCGTTATGGGCTGTTTCTATCTGAAATTAGAAGTATACAGGTTAAATAACCTGACTAGCAATGTCTTCCTTATCTGAAGTAAAACTCCCAGTAACTGAGGCATGCAAGTCAAAGCTATAATCTTTCCTTCCTCACATTCCTTTGCTTACGCTCCCCCTCCCTTAGGACTTAAGAATAACCCTGGTTCCAGGGAGTCTGAGTAACATCTTGCAACAAAGGGGTCTGGTTACCATGTCCTGCACCTTACCGACTATAAAGAAGAAAAACCTCTGTGTCGGCAGACAAGCTTCCTGGCACCAGAATCCACTATCCACCACAGAGGCAGACAACCAAGGATACCTGGCTGCAGATTCCCTTATCTCACCATCCTCCTCCTTGCAAACAGCCTCACAAAGCCAAATGCAGGCTGGTAGGAAAGTGCCAACTAGCAAGGACACACACTCCCCCTCCTTACAAGCAGCCACATTCCTCATAACCTTTAAAACCCCTTAATCACTTCTTAATGGGGAGCCAGGAGTTCCTAAGGCACTAGCCTGCTGTGTGCTCCCTTTGCCTGAGAAAGAAAACAAAGCTGTTTTTCCTTTTCACCCAAAACTCTGTTCTTGCTATTTGGATTGGCACTGAGTTCAGAGACTGAACTTTGGTAACACTAGGAGGATTCAGTAAGAGAATGTATCACAAAGAACAGATAATGTTCTATTTTTTAACCTGGGTGTGTACATAGGTGCCCATTTTATTATTATTCTTTAATGTATACAAATTTGTTATACATATTGTATACAACATGTATAAAGAGTATTAAATTATAATGCTGGATATGTGTTACATTACACAATAAAAAACTTAGGGAAAAAATGAGGAAACTCTATGCTCTGATATGCAAAGACTTTGAAGCTTATGTTATAGACTGATAACAGCATACATAATCAAGAGAATGAAAAGACAAACCACAGATGAGGAGAAAAATCTTTGCAAAACATATCTGATAAAGAATTGGTATCCAAAATATAAAAGAACTCGTAAAACTCAACAATAAGAAAACAAATAACCTGATTTAAAAATGGGCCAAACTGCCTGGTGGCGCAGCGGTTAAGTGCACATGTTCTGCTTCTCGGCAGCCCAGGGTTCACCAGTTCGGATCCCAGGTGCGGACATGGCACCCCTTTGCAAGCCATGCTGTGGTAGGCGTCCCACATATAAAGTAGAGGAAGATGGGCATGGATGTTAGCTCAGGGCCAGTCTTCCTCAGCAAAAAGAGGAGGATTGGCAGCAGATGTTAGCTCAGGGCTAATCTTCCTCCAAAAAGAAAAAAAAAAGGGGCAAAGACCTTAACAGACACCTCACCTAAGAAGATATACAGATGGCAAATAAAGGCATGAAAAAATGTTCCACATCATGTTATCAGGGAACTGTAACTTACAACAAAAGTGAGATACTGCTACACAGCTATTGGAATGGCCAGAATCCACAACACTGACAACACCAAATACCAGCAAGGATGTGGAGCAACAGGAACTCTCATTCATTGCTGGTGGGAATGCAAAATGTTACAGCCACTTTGGAAGAGAGTTTGGCAGTCTCTTATAAAACTAAACATATCCTTACCATACAATCTAGCAATTGCACTCCTTAGTACTTACCCAAATGAGTAACTTATTTTATGCCCACACAAAACCCTGCACATGATGTTTATAAGCAGCTTTATTCATAACTGCCCAAACTTGGAGCAACAAAGATATCCTTCGATAGGTGAAAGTATAAACAAATGGTGGTACATCCAGACAATGGAATATTATTCAGTGCTAAAAATGAGCTATCAAGCCATGAAAAGACATGAAAGATCCTTAAACGCATATTACTAAGTGAAAGAAACCAATCTGGAAAGACTACATATACTGTATGATTCCAACTATATGACATTATGAAAAAGGCAAAACTACGGAGACAGTAAAAAGATCAGTGCTTTCCAGGAGCTCAGGGAGAGGGAGGGAGAGATGAAGTGATGGAGCACAGAGGATTTTTAGGGCACTGAAACTATTCTGTATGATACTGTAATGGTGGATACGTGTTTATTATATATTTGTCAAAACCTACAGAATGTACACACCAAGAGTGAATCCCAATGTAAATTATGGACTTTAGTTAAAGTATCAATATTGGTTCATCAATTGTAACAGGTATACTACCTTAATGCAAGATGTTAATAACAAAGGAAACTGTGTGTGTGTAGAGGGAGTATATGGGAACTCTCTGTACTTTCCACTCCAATTTTCTGTAAACCCAAAACTGCTCTTAAAAAATAAAGTCTATAAATTAAAAACAAAACATATATGAACAGAACAGTATGATTAATATGCTATCTTCTAATAACCTATATTTGTACTTGCATAAATATGTACAAATAAACTCTGGAAAGCTACTCAAGAAAGTAATGACAATGGTACTTGTGGCAGTCAGGGAGAGAATTTAAACACATACCCAGATATTTACTGAGCTCTCTGGCATCATGCTAATCTGACTGGAAAAACAAAATACACACAATAATACCCTACAAGTGTGCTGAAGAATGCTATATGAAGTAACTGTAGACAAAGTGATAACCCGTTTAACTTAGGCTGTTTTGGGAATGCTGTACAAAACATCTATACAAAGGTCCATAGACTTTATTCAGACCTAATGCTAGAGAACCAAAGAAATAGTATTCATAATCAATGCAAGACATTCAATTAACCTGGTTTGCTTTTTGGCTGCTGGTATTGATCAGTTATTCTTACTACTTTTTCCCTTAGTTTTACTCATCTATACTTTTCTATTCCATTTTCTGGATCAGTATAAACTTCCTCAAATGTACTGAAGGAATAAACAAACAACTCACCTGGGATTTGTTCATTTTCTGTAGTTTTTGGGTAAAGGCAGAGAACTATGAAGGCAGACCTGGAATAGAGGAAAAAGGAAGATACTGTTTTTCAAGATCTGACCTGCCTCAGAACTCCTAGAATGACTTGTTTAGAAATTCCCACACATCACTTAGGAAAATACCACCTCCTGGGATAGTCCCTTCGCCTCCTCAGAAGGAGAAGAAAGGATCGTGCGGGCAGCATTCACCTTCAATCAAACACTAAGAGATACCAGAAAAGGCATGAATAAAACAACTCAGTAATAAGAGACAAAGCAATTAACAGACTCCTCAACTGACGAAATTATCAGACAGGGAATCTAAAACAACTATGATTTATAAATTAAAGGTTTTAACGGCAAAGGGGGACAACATGAATGAATAGGGAATTTAAAAAGAGATGGAAACTGCAAGAAAAAATCAAATGGAAATGCTGAGAAAGAAAAGCACAGTAAGAGCTGAAAGAGGAGGCTGGCCGAGTGGCATAGTGGTTAAATTCGCAAGGTCCACTTTGGCGGCCCAGGGTTCGCAGGGTTTGGATCCTGGGTGTGGACCTACACACAGCTCATCAAGCCATGCTGAGGCAGCATCCCACAGACAAAATAGAGGAAGATGGGCACAGATTTTAGTTCAGGGACAATCTTCCTGACCTCCCCCTGCCCCCCGCAAAAAGTGTTGAAAGAATACCTTCAACAGGCTCATTAGTCGAAAAAACAGAGCTGAGAAAATTTTCAGTAAAACTGAAGATAGGTCAAAAGAAACTATCCAAACTGAAACACAAAGAGAAAGTGGAAGGAAAAAAGAAAAAAAGGACAGAGCATTGTAGTACAATATTAACTGGCCTAACAAACATCATCGGAATCCCAAAAGGAGAAGACAGAATGGGACAGAAGAAGTATTTAAAGACATAATGGCAAAGAATTTTCCAAAAATAATGAATGCTGTCAAACCACACGTCCTAGAAGCTCAGATAATTTATCCAAACAGGCTAAATACCAAAAAACAAAACAAAATGAAGACACACGTGGACATGGCATAATCAAACCACTGAAAACTAAAGTTAAAGAGACAGTCTTGAAAGCAGCCAGAGGAAAACAGACATGTTATACACAGAGGAACCAAGATAAAGAATTACAACCAACTTCTCACCAGAAACTATACAAGCCAGAAGACAATGTTCTGACATCTTTAAGGTGCCCCAAAAAAGAAAAAACTATCAACCTAGAATTCTATACCCTGCAAACATATCTTTCAAAAATGAAAGTGAAATAAAAACCTTTCCAAACAAACAAAAACAGAGAATTTGTTACTGTAGACCTGTACTACAAGAAATATTTAAAGAAGTTCTTCAGGTAGAAAGAATATGATACCAGACAGAAACCTGAATTTACACAAAGAAATAAAGATCTCTGGTAATGGTCAAAACGAAGATAAATATAAGACACTTTTCCTTACTTTTAACCACTCTAAAAGATAATTGACTGTCTAAAGGGAAACAGCAGCCAAGTTTTGTGGGATTATAGCGTATGTAAAAGTAAAATATACGACAATAATACACAAAAGATGGGATGACGAAATTGGGAGTATACTGTTGTAAGATTTTACATTACACATAAAACAGTATAACACTATTTAAAGGCCCACTGTGATTAACTCAAGATGTTTATTGTAAACCCTAGGGCAACCAGAGAAAAATTCTTTAATGAGATATAAACAATAAGCCAATAGCAAAGAAAGAAATGGAATTATAAGAAGTACCCGCTAAATCCAGAAGCAGTCAGAAAAAGAGGAAAATAGGAACAAAGACCAGATGGGACAAGTAGATGACAGAGGTTGTCAAATTGGATAAAAAAGCAAGACCAAAGTATGTGCTGTCTATAAGCAGTTTGTTTTAAATGTAAAAACATAGCTAGATCAAAAGTAAAAGAATAAAAATAAGACATACCTTGCAACGATCAATCAAAAGAAAACTGTAGTGATTATATTAGTATCAGACAGAGTAGACTTCAGAAGGAATATTGCCAGGGATAAAGAGTGATATTACATAATAGCGAATGTGTCAAATCACCAAGAAGACATAAGAATCCTAAATGTATAGATATCTAACAAAAGAACTGGAAAATACAAGAAGGAAAGATTGAGAGAAGTGAAAGAAAAAACCAGATAAATCCACAATTATACCTGGAAACTTCAATACTCTTTTCTCAGTAAGTGACAGAACAGGTAGACAGAAAACCATTAAGGACACAGAAGAACTGAGCTACACTATCAACTACCCTGACCCATTTAGTATTTACAGAAGACTCCACCACCAACAGCACAATAGTCATTAAACTACATGTAAAACACTCATCAAGATAAATTATAGTCTTAGCCATAAAACAAACCTCAACAAGTTTTAAAGAATTGAAATTTATAACAAAGTATACTCTTTGATCAAAATAGAATTAAACTAGAAATCAATAATAGAAAGAGATGTGGAAAACCCCCAAATATTTAAAAATTAAACAGACTTCTAAATAACCAATGGGTGAAACAGGAAGTCACAAAGGAAGTTAAAAAAAAAAAAACCCACAGAATTGAATGGAAATGAAAACACAACATATCAAAATTTGAGAGATTTAGCTAAAAAGTATTTAGAGGGACAGTTACAGTATTAAACTATTTATATTAGAAAAGAAAAAGGTTTCAATCCATGACCTCAGCTTTCACCTTGAGAAACTAAAACAAAAACAAAAACCCAAGGAAGCATAAGGAAGCAAAAATAAACAGAGGAGCAGAAACCAACGAAACTGAAAACAGAAAAACAGAAAAATTCAATGAAACCAAAAGCTGGTTATTTGAAAAGATTAATAATATTAATAAACTTCTAGCCAAACTGATCAAGGAAAAAAATAAAAGAAGACACAAATTACAAATATCAAGAATGTTCGAGGAGACATTACTACAGATGCTACAGACATTAAAAAGAGTTATTCTTTAACAATAAAAACAGATAACCATTGGCTACACTAATTAAAGGAGAAATTCCAAATATACAAAATAAGAAAAGTGGGAAATATGAACAAATACAAGAGAAAAAAGATGAAATAATGGAAAAAAGATTCCATCTTCAATAGCAATAAAATACTACATAAGTTAAGAAAAATGCAAATCTTTTATGAAGATTACAAAATGTTGCTGACGGGGATAAAACAAGAGAGGACTTGAACAAATGGCAAGGCCTATAGTAAGACCCAACATCATGAAAGTGTCCATCCCCCTAATTAAATGTAACCTTTAATGAGATCATAATAAAGGAATCAACAGATTTGAAAAAAAAAATACAATTGATTCTAAACTACCAGTGGGAATCATAAGTAAACGTATTATCTCAAAGTGGTGAAGGCTTTTGGATGTCACCAAAGGGAGAGGAGTCAAGCCAACTATAGAGAAATTCCAAATGCCTGCATGGCAAAAACTACCAGTGAACAAAATCAAAAGGCAAATGAAAAAACCTTTGCCATTCGTATAACAAAGTACCAGCGGGCTGTGTGACCTTGGGTAAATCACTCCACCTATCTGAGCCTCCGTTTTTCTTTCTGTTGAACTTGAGATGACAGCAAAGTCACAGGACAGGTGTGAGAACCGGATGTACACTTAACTGCAAAGGCTCTTGCAAAGAGGTCAGAGCTCTTATTCCTTTGGCACGTCGCGGGCATCAGGGAACTTCCGGGGGTCCCCAACCCTGCCTGCACCCCGGAGGCCTGCGGACGCAGCACGCGGCGTCCGCGCGCTGCCAGGTGTGTCCGGCCCCGCCCCCGGCCTCGCCCCGCCCGGCGGGCCTGGTCACGCGCGCGCCCGCCGGGCTTCCGGATGCGCTGCCGCGCGGCCAGAGACCCTGGCGGCCGGTCGGCGGCGCCTCTCCTGACAAAGAGAGGAAGGCGAGCCCTCGCCGCAGCCCTTCCCCTCCGCCGTCCCCGCCCCCGCACGTCCGGCCAGGCGGGCCCCGCCACCCCACGCCGAGGAAAGGCCGGGCGTCGCTCGACGTCGCCCCGAGGGTCACCGCCGCCTGCGAGTCGACGAAGTTTAGGATTGCATCCCGCTCGGGCGCCAGCCCGTCCCACATCTCCTTACTCTCGGCCCCCAGAGCCCGCGGAGCTGCCTGGCCGCCCCCCTCATACCTGGAGCGGCACAGCCTCCACTCGTGGCTCAGTGCCAAGCCGGGTCACGGCGCGGGACGGCTAAGACGCGCAGCGACCGGGGCCCTGTCACCCACTCAAGGCTGGAAGTGGGGGAAGGGCGGCCACCGGCGCGCTGGCAGCATTGCACATGCGCAGATGCAGGGGCTGCTCGCCGTCCCAGGGTCCTTCGAGGGGTGGTCCATCGAACTTCGGAACTACATTTCCCATAAGCCTGCGGGGCCGCACCGTAGGGACTCTCAGGAAAGTCTTCGCCTTGTTTAGCGGGTCGGATAAGCGCTGACCAAGATAATCCCTTGGCCTGGATTGTTCATCTCCCCCAGAACGGGCTGTGAGTTACAACCGCTCCGCCCCCAGATACAAAAATTTAGCTTTTAAAGATTGCACAGGTCATCTGTGATAAGTTAGAAGTATTTAAGTTATAAAATATGTATAAAATAAAAGAAGAAAGCAAATATCACCAATCTCAGTTTTCAAAGATAATTATGTGTAATGTTAAGTTCACACCTTTCTGAGATATATATGTATTTTTTATAAAGCTGGCCATAAAGGTATCATGCAGCTGAAATTAGCTTTTTTTTTTCTTTATTTTTTAGAGCAGGTTTAGGTTCACGGCAAAAAAATTTGAAGAGAAAGTATAGAGGGTTCCGTATACCACCTGTCACCACCACACATGCATAGCCTCCTCCACTATCAGTATTGCCTACCACAGTGGTACATCAGATACAATTGAATGGACACTGACACTTCGCCCAAAGTCCATAGTTTACATTAGGGTTCACTCTTGGTGTATATTCTGTGGGTTTTGACAAATATATAATATTATGTATCCACTACTATAGTATTATACAGAATAGTTTCACTGCCTACAAAATCCCCTGTGCTCCATCTATTTATCCCTCCCTCCCTCTCTCTGTGCCCCTGGTAACCACTGATCTTTTTACTGTCTCCATAGTTTTGCCTTTTCCGTAATGTCATATAGTTGGAATCATGTAGTATGTAGCCTTTGCAGATTGGTTTCTTTTACTTAGCAATATGCATTTAAGATTCCTCTGTGTCTTTTCATGGCTTGCTAGCTCGTTTCTTTTTAGCAGTGAATGATATTCCGTTGTCTGAGGTGCCGGTTTGTTTATCCGTTCACTTACTGAAGCACATCTTGGCTGCTTCCAAGTTTTGACAATTAGGGATGAAGCTGCTGTAAACAGCCACATGCAGGGTTTTGTGTAAACATAAAATAAGTTACTAATTTGGGTAAATACCAAGGAACACAATTGTTATATCATATGGTAAGAATATATTTAGTTTTGTGAGAAACTGCCAAAATGTGTTCCAAGGGGGCTGGACCACTTTACGTTCCCACCAGCAACGAATGAGAGTTCCTGTTGCTCCCCATCCTTGCCAGCATTTGGTGTTGTCAGTGTTGTGGATTTGGGCCATTCTAATAGGTGTGTAGTGATAGCAACTAGCTTTTTTTTTTTTTTTTTTTTTTTTTAAAGATTTTATTATTTCCTTTTTCTCCCCAAAGCCCCCCGGTACATAGTTGTATATTCTTCGTTGTGGGTTCTTCTAGTTGTGGCATGTGGGACGCTGCCTCAGCGTGGTTTGATGAGCAGTGCCATGTCCGCGCCCAGGATTCGAACCGACGAAACACTGGGCCGCCTGCAGCGGAGCGCGCGAACTTAACCACTCGGCCACGGGGCCAGCCCCGATAGCAACTAGCTTTTAATTAAAACAATATATAGTCTCAAAAAGGTACTTGTACACCTATGTTCATAGCAGCATTATTCACTATAGCCAAAAGGTGGAAACAACCCAAGTGCCCATCAACAGAAGAATGGATAAATAAAATATGGTAGATACATATAATGGAATACTATTCAGCCAAAAAAGGCATGAAGTTCTGTGCATGCTACAACATGGATGAACCTTGAAGATATGCTAAGTGAAATAAGCCAGATACAAAAGGACAAATATCATATGATTCCACTTACATGAAGTATCCAGAATAGGAAAATTCATAGAGACAGAAAGTAGAATAGAGATTACTAGGCACATGGGGAAGAGAAGCATGGGAAATTGTGGTTAACAGGTATGGAGTGTCTGTTTGGGATGAAAAAGTTGTGAAAAGAAATAGTGGTGATGGCTATATAACATTGTGAATGTGCTTAATTGTACACTTAAAAACGGTGGGGCTGGCCTAGTGGAGTAGTGGTTAAGTTCGCACACTCTGCTTTGGTGGCCCAGGGTTCACAGGTTCGGATCCCAGCTGCAGACCCATACATGAAACCATGCTGTGGTGGCATTCCACATACAAAATAGAGAAAGACTGGCACAGATGTTAGCTTAGCAACAATTTCCTCAAGCAAAAAACAAAGAGGAAGATTGGCGACAGATGTTAGCTCAGGGCCAATCTTCCTAACCCAAAAAGAACCAAAAAAAGATTAAAATGGTATATTTCATGTTATCTATATTTTACCAGAATTTTAAAAAATAATAAGCTGGATTGAAGTGACGGTTGTATAACTCTGTAAATTACTAAAAATCAAACTCTCAGCTAGGTGTTTTTGTTATTTATTGTTTGCACTGTTTTGATTACTTTTTTGTTTGATGGAATAATTCCATACTTCATCAGAAAGACAAACAGAATACTCGGGACATTTTTAAAATGAGAGACTAATAACTATTAGATGTAAAAATGTGTTATGGGGCTGGCCCGGTGATATAGTGGTTAAGTTCGCATACTCCACTTCTGCAGCCTGGGGTTCACCAGTTCAGATCCTGGCTGCAGACATATGCACTGCTCATCAAGCCATGCTGTGGCAAGCGTCTCACATATAAAACACAGGAAGATGGACACGGATGTGAGCTCAGGGCCAGTCTTCCTCAGCAAAAAGAGGAGGATTGGCAGCAGATGTTACCTCAGGGCTAATCTTCCTCAAAAAAAAAAAAAAAGTATTACAAAGCTAAAATAATGAAAACTTTTTTAGTACTGGCTCCAGAGAATAACCCAAAAACTCAGGAGATCTATTAATTCAGTATCTGTTTCCCAGCACTGGTGAAAGACTGGAGTATTCCACGATTGTTCTTGAGCAACTCAATAAAAATTTGGAAGATAAAAGTGTTGGATTCCTAAGACTGCACATTAGAGTACTGAAGTATAAGCTGGATTCAAGATTTAACTTTTAGGGGCTGGCCCTGTGGCCGAGTGGTTAAGTTCACACGCTCCGCTTTGGCGGCCCAGGGTTTTGCCAGTTTGGGTCCTGGGCGCGGACATGGCACCTCTCATCAGGCCGTGCTCAAGGGGTGTTCCACACAGCACAACCAGAAGGACCTACAACTAGAATATACAACTATGTACTAGGGGGCTTTGGGGAGAAGAAGGAGAAGGGGAAAGACAAGATTGGCAACAGATGTTAGCTCAGGTGCCAATCTTTAAAAAAAAAAAGATTAAACTTTTAAAGTAGAAGTTACCAAAGTAGTTATAAAGAAATGATATGGGGATATTTTTTTGGGTGAGAAGGTATGACACCAAAGACAGAAATCATGAAGAAAATAATGACAAATTCAACTATGGAGAAAATTAAACTCTGAAAAAAACTGCTATAAACAAAGTTAAAGACAAATAAACTGGGAAAATATATGTGGTACATGTACAAAAGAAAAAGGATAGCCTTAACTTATAAAACTCCTCTTACAAGTTAATTTAACCCCAATAAGAAAAATAAGCTAGTGGGGTCAGCCTGGTGGCACAGTGGTTAAGTTTGTACGTTCTGCTTCAGCAGCCCAGGGTTCGCTGGCCCCCATCCTGGGTGTGGACCTTTGCACCCCTTGTCAAGCCATGCTGTGGCAGGCGTCCCACATATAAAAAAGTAGAGGAAGATGGGCATGGATGTTAGCTCAGGGCTAGTCTTCCTCAGCAAAAAGAGGAGGATTGGCAGCAGATGTTAGCTCAGGGCTAATCTTCCTCCAAAAAAAAAAAAAAAAGAAAGAAAGAAAGAAAAAGAAGCTAGGGATATGAATAACCAATTAAAGAGGAAATACATAGAATAATAAATTTATCAAAAATATTTCTCATGGGGCCGGCCCGGTGGCCGAGTGGTTGAGTTTTCATGCTCTGCTTTGGTGGCCCAGGGTTTCACTGGTTCGGATCCTGGGGGCAGACATGGCACTGCTCATCAGGCCATACTGAGGCGGTGTCCCACATGCCACAACTGGAAGGACCCACAACTAAAAATATACAACTGTGTACTGGGGGGCTTTAGGGAGAAAAAGGAAAATTTTTTTAAAAATTTAAAAATCTTTAAAATTGTTTCTCTTTATGGGCCAGCCCCAGTGGCCTAGTGGTTAAGTTTGGCGTGCTCTGCTTTGGTGGCCTGGTGTCGGTTCCCAGGTGCAGAACTACATCACTCCTCAGTGGCCATGCTGTGGTGGCAGCTCACATACAAAATAGGGGAAGACTGGCCACAGATATTAGCTAGAATGAATCTTCCTCAGCAAAAAAGAGGCAGATTGGCAACAGATGTTAGATCAGGGTGAATCTTCCTCTGGGGAAAAAAAATTCTCTTTAAAAATCAAAGAAAATACTATAACATATGTTATATCATTCTGACCTATAAGTTTGGCCAATATTTAAAATAATAATGATTGATACCCAGGGTTGGAACAATTTGAAGAAGTATTTTTGTTGTTGTTGTTGTTTGAGGAAGATTAGCCCTGAGCTAACTACTGCCAATCCTCCTCTTTTTGCTGAGGAAGACTGGCCCTGAGCTAACATCCCTGCCCATCTTCCTCTACTTTACATGTGGGACGCCTGCCACAGCATGGCTTCTGCCAAGCGGTGCCATGTCTGCACCTGGGATCCGAACTGACGAACCCCGGGCCGCCGAGAAGCAGAACATGTGAACTTAACCTCTGTGCCACCGGGCCAGCCCCTGAAGAAGTATTTTTTAGACAATCCTGGTGGGACTGTAACACATAACATCTTTCTGAAGCCCTCACTGTATCAAAATTTAAAATTTTTAAACTATCGTAGCCTTTAATCTTGTACAGATATGTATATAAAAGAATGTTCCTCACACTTCAGTCTATATTTGCAAAAACATTGGAAACAATCTAGAAATCTTCCAATAAGTATAAGTAAAATAAATTGTGGTGATATGTAAATAGAATTTGGAGAGACATTGAAAATGATAGTATATACTAATTACATGGAGGAGGTGTCTAAAATATTGAGAAATGAAAAAATGTAGATCACACAAGAATATGTAGAGTGTGATCCTATTTTTGTAAAAGTCATGCATATTTTGAAAAGACTAAATACCGAAATGTACAAAAAGAAGGAAGAACTCCCCCTATACAGACACACAAAATAAATTCCCCTACTGCCTTGTGCATCACAACACAGGGTACCGTGTGTATGGGCTGTGTTTCTGAAGACTTTGCAAAATTCAAAATCACATTATTTTCTATTACTTTCCACTTAGGAATAAAGGAAAAGTGTAGAGGATGTTTTCGAAAAACACATTGCATATTTTTATTTAAACCCAGCTTTTAATTTTTTTGACTTTCCACCAAGGTTTCGCAGAGTGCTGTCTTCTCAGTGAGCTATGCAGCATATCCTAGCAGTTGTCTGATCTCCTTCTGAGCGTGTTGTAATGTCCACTTCTGTTCCAACAAGCACTGGCAGCAACTAAGTACATGCTTGGTGGCACCGCTATGGGATGGAAAGAGATTTTAACTGTAATAATAGTGACTGTTTGAAGTGGAGCAGATGTCCCAGAACACACAAATAACAGTGCGATTTGTTCATAGAATATTAACAAAATTTTCTATTTTTATTTATTTGCTCAAGTGACATCACCATGGAGAACAGATTATATATCACCACACGCGATCTTATCAGTGAACTTTTGTACTCTCTTATATTAAAGTCCATTGGTCTTTCTTGCCCTTTGAATGGATCATTTATCCTGGCATGATTTTCTAACATCATGCCTGGGTCATTTGAAAAGTACTGGTTCACTGAGTCTTCCAGATCTTTTAAATGTTAATATATTTTATTACACTGTATCAAATGACCACAATAATATCCCCGTTGTTCTCGTCAGAAAAGCTTTACAGGGCTGGCCCCATGGCCAAGTGATTAAGTTCGCACCCTCTGTTTTGGTGGCCTGGGGTTCACTGGTTCAGATCCTGGGCGTGGACCTGTACACTGCTCATCAAGCTATGCAGAGGCGGCATCCCAGGTAGAAGAACTAGAATGACTTAACAACTAGGATATATAACTATGTACTGGGGCTTTGGGGAGAAAAAAAAAAGAGGAAGATTGGCAACAGATGTTGGCTCAAGGCCAATCTTCCTCAAAAGAAAGAAAGAAAGAAAGAAAAGGTTTAAGTATTGGGAAACAGATACAGGTTTTTGCCAAAATTCTAATTTTCACTTGAAAGTTCATTTTATCATTGGGCAACAAATAAAGTCAGTTGTTTTCCTTGAAGTGACAGCTCACTTCAAAAATTTTTGAGAAAATGTCAGCCTTCACTCAGCCATTCAAGTAAAAATGCTGTTCCATGAGAAAAGCAGCTGGCCCAGCTCACGACTCAAAGAAGTGTACAAGCGATTTTCCTGGAGACAACCGTCAAGCTTGTGTGTGCAAAAGTACTTTTTGCATACTTCCCGTTTTGTCAGACAGAATACTAAAAAGATATGCACTCGAAGGTTGACTCTTAATACAATTAATAATTTTTACTGTTCCATGAAGGTCATTCTTAAGCGAAACTAGGATTTCTTTTTGGCAAATGTGTGACACTGCAGAATGCAAGGACTGCTAGTACAGTTGGCTGCCACTGCCTAGAATCTTGCTGTGGGATCAGCAGGTTCCCCCACCAACTGCTTTTCCACCATCAGTGCAAATGTCAACTCAGTGAAATCGGAAAATGACATCTAAGTATCGTTATTAAAATAATCTTGGGGCCAGCCCAGTGGCACAGTGGTTGGGTTCACACATTCCACTTCTCAGTGGCCCAGGGTTCGCCGGTTTGGATCCCGGGTGGGGACCCGGCACCATTTGGCAAAATGCCATGCTGTGGTAGGCGTCCCACATATAAAGTAGAGGAAGATGGGCATGGATGTTAGCTCAGGGCCAGTCTTCCTCAGCGAAAAGAGGAGGATTGGCAGTAGTTAGCTCAGGGCTACTCTTCCTCCAAAAAATAAAAATAAAAAATAAAAAAAATCTTGACCTCCCAGATCCCCTGCAAGCATCTTGAAGACCCCAGGGGTCTGCAGATCACACTTAAAGCACAATCATTGTGTGCCATTATCACACCTAAAAAATTAACAGTGTTTTCTTAATAGTATTCAAATATACAGGTGGTGTTCATATTTCCAAATTCTTTTCCAAAATGTCATACATTTCTTCAAATTTTTAAAACTCAAGATCCAAATGAGTGCATGTCCTGCAATTGATGTCTTTCCATACATAGGTTCCCCCTCCATATCTTTTTTTTTCTTTGCCATTTATACATTGAAAACACTGGATTGTTTATTCTGAAGAATTTCCACATGGTCTGGATTTTCCTGAACACCTTTTAAATTTTAATGATCAATTTTCTCTTTCTTCAGCTGGATTCTGAACCTGAGGTCAATGTTTAAGACGAATTTTGGGCCAAATATTAACAGCAATTCCCTACCCCTTGCGAGGTCTTAAAATGATCCTTTTTCTAAGGTACTGAGTGACGGGTTCAGTTTTTCCCCCCAAGCATCTTCATTTTCTACTCCTTTATTCAGCATTCCTATAATCCAGTTTTGTAAAGCACCCGCTGGGTTGCAGACTCTGTGCTAGGGCACAGCTATGAGTGAGTCACAGCATTCACTCCCCATGCAAGCTTACATTCTAGTTGGGGAAACAGGCAATAAACAGTAAGTAAAATATATAGCGTGTCAGAGGGTGTTTACTGCTAAGGAGGTCATATCAGGAGTGCTGGGGGGTTGCATTTTTTAATAGAGTGGATAGAGAAGGCTTTACTGAACAGGCGAGTTTTGAAACAAGACTCCATAATCAGATTATTAGGCTCCATAATCCCCATGACTCCATAATCAGACTCCTACTGGTGGATGCTCCTCTCCTTGGATTATTTCCAGCATGTGACAACACCACTCCATCTGGTCACCGATTCCTTCCAGCAAGTCGACTTGCCTCCCTCTTTTACACCTGAGATGATGCAAAGGAATGATACCTAATCACAGCTTTTTCCCTCCTCATTTTGGGACTCAGAGAAGTAGCTTTCAATCTATTTTTCTCATGGGAAAATTACAAAGAAGGAAGCCGGCAAAAATTCTCCTGATAAGGAGCAAAGCCAATATCTCATGCTCTTTTTCCTTTATTCTTAACATAAATTAACTCTGGCGAATGGAACAGCCTGAACCTTGCAAAATTCAGTTAGCTTACTGAGTGTTTGACAAGGCCATCTTTCTCCTCGATGAGTGAAGGGTTCTTACATGGCCAATAGCTTAGAAAGCTTTCACCCAAGGTCCCTCTGGGCATACGAGGACTGTCTATCTCATTTATCTTTGCCTTCCCAACCCTGTGCTTGGTATAGATGAGGAATGAATGAATGACTTGGGCAAGAACTAATGATGCTTGAAATCCAACTACTCTCAGTATCATGCAATTCTGTAGTCCTGTCCACTTGAGTGTACCAAGTGCTGCCTATGCATTCTGCATCCCGCTGGAGTGGGCAGTTACCAGCATCACCCAACTTTTCTGTGCTGACCACCTGAGTGGAACAAGCGGTGCCCCTGCATCCTGCATGATGCCAGAATAGGCAGCTGCCCCTTCAGCCCATCGCTCCTGCTGGCCAGGTCCTGGGACTGCAAAGAACTGCAGCTAGTTCCTTGCTCTATCCCCTCCTTATGGAGAGATGCCTAAAGAATATTTATCCCATTGGGCCGGCCCGGTGGCTCAGCGGTTAAGTGCGCACGTTCTGCTTTGGCGGCCCGGGGTTCGCCAGTTTGGATCCCGGATGCGGACATGGCACTGCTTGGCAAGCCATGCTGTGGTAGGCGTCCCATATATAAAGTAGAGGAAGATGGGCATAGATGTTAGTTCAGGGCCAGTCTTCCTCAACAAAAAGAGGAGGATTGGCAGCAGATGTTAGCTCAGGGCTAATCTTCCTAAAAAAAAAAAAAGAATATTTATCTCACCTTGAGGACAAAAAAAAGTCAGTCATTCTGAATAAGCTTTAGTATGGAATGTATTGCCTTTATAGAGGATTTAGAGATAATTTCATATAGGTCATAAAAGCATGGGTGTGAGTATTATTGGGCAAAGTGTTATTACAAAATGAAGCAGCTGAATCAAAGCTTCCCATATTTTATGAGTAGATACAGACATAGAATGGATCAGGGGTCTATTGGTCCAAATACATGCTTACAAATGGAAAAACTAAAGCCTGGAGAAGCCAACAAGTTTTATTCTGACAAAGATAATCTGTTTATGGTTTAAAAATGATAATATGACTGTGTTCAGGGGTCTCTAAGGCCATGCTCAGGTTCAATTCTTTGCTAGAAGGACTCATAGAACTCAGCAAGTTGTTATACTCATAGTTAAGGTTTGTTGCAGTGAAAGGACACAGATTAAAATCAGTAATGGAAAAAGGCAAAGGCCAGGGTCCAATAAGATTCCAGTTCTCTTCTCTCAGTGGAGTCACGCGGACAGTGCTTGATTCTCCCAGCAATGATGTGTGACAACACACATGGAGTATTCCTAACCAGAAGCTCACCAGCGCCTTGGTGTCTAGGGTTTTTACTGGGGGTTGGTCAGAGAGGCATGTCTGACTGCCCATGAGGCTGACCTAGGTGTCCAGCCCCTCGAGAGGTCAAGCTGATATCATGTGGCCCAAGGCCCTCAGCATAAATCACACTCTTAGCATAAACTATCTGGTTGGTTCAAGGCTTCCAGGTAAAGACATTCCAAGAGCTTAGAGGTTACTTCCCAAGAGCTGGGCCACAGTCCAACCTTTCTCGGGAAGGTGCAGGGCTTAGACAACCCAGACTTGTTGAGTTAATACTTTACTGCAGAATGACCTACAAAGCTCTTTTTATGCCTTACAAAATTGGTTATTTTGTTTTGTTTTTCCAGAAAAACAACCCTGAAGAACATTGAGGTAATATCTATCTTCTTCCTCATACACAGGCAATCATTTCTTTGTGTCCAACAGTTGGCTACATTTGCCAAATAGCGTGAAGGAAATCTCTTTCTTTATCAGAAGTAGTTGATATGTCAGTGGAATTTGGAAGTCATTATGAAAAGCTAGTAGCCCCAGTTAATGGTTCACCTCTCTCCACACCCTTTGCTTAGAACCAGCTTTGTAGGTCTTTGTGTTAGGCTGTGCAGTCTATTCCTTGCCTCTTGAATTGAAGCTGGCTTTGTGACCTGCTTTGGCCACAAAGCTAGAAAAACATTGACGTACTAAAGAAGCCTCATACGTTCCTGCTTTCTCTCAGAATCCTGTGGGAACATGAGAGACCCTATGGAAGAGAGCACGTTGTCCCACCTGAGTCCTTACTACACCAGGCTACAGCCAGCTGACACCCAGATATGTGAGAAAGCCCAAAGGACATCAGCAGAGTTGCCTACCCAACCCTCAAAACTGATCACAGATGCACAATCGAGACTCGCCAAGAGCACAATAGCCACTTGGCTGACCTATAGACTCAGGCACAAGAGTAAATGTTTATTGTTTTAAGCCACTGAGTTTCAGGTGGTTTGTTACACAGCA
This sequence comes from Equus caballus, assembly GCF_041296265.1. Taxonomy (NCBI): domain Eukaryota; kingdom Metazoa; phylum Chordata; class Mammalia; order Perissodactyla; family Equidae; genus Equus; species Equus caballus. Next base: position 24,069,787 of record NC_091686.1, on the reverse strand, counting down.
ATAGCTAGCTGATACAGTGGGGTGGCAAATGGAGGAACAAGATTACTCTTTTTTTAAAAAAAAAGATTTTATTTATTTCCTTTTTCTCTCCAAAGCCCCCTGGTACATAGTTGTATATTCTTAGTTGTGGGTCCTTCTAGCTGTGGCAGATGGGACACCACCTCTGCATGGCCTGGTGAACTGTACGGTGTCCGCACCCAGCATCCAAACAGGGAATACGCTGGGCCACCACAGCAGAGCACACAAACTTAACCACTCGGCCACGGGGCCGGCCCCAAGATTACTTTTTTGATATTTAAATGCATTAACACAAGGCAGACAACTGTCATGACATACTTCCTCATCATACTGCTACCAGCCAAACATCACCAATTCTAAGGACTGTGACAGTGGAGCACCAGCAATACTTGTTTAGAAAAAAAGATTCTTGCATCATTTTACTTCTTTACTAGATTTAAAAAAAACCGTTATTGTGGTAAGAACACTTAGCATGAGATCTAACCTCTTAACAGATCTTTAAGCATACTGTACAGTATCATTATCTATAGGCACAATGTTTTACAGTAGATCTCTAGAATTTATTGATTTTGCATAACTGAAATTTTGTACTTGTGATTAGCAGTCTACTGGATCAACACATCAATTCAAGGAGTACTATTTTCTTCTAACACTTCTATGATTCCGTATATTTACATTTAAATATTTTGTCTATTTAGTATTTACCTTGGATGTGGATCCACTTTTTTTTTCTCCCAGATACCATGTGTTAATAAGTCTGTCTTTACTACTCTGACTTAAGGTGCCACCTTTATTGTACATAAAATTTCTGTGTGTATTTGGGTGTGTTTCTGAACTTTCTGTTCTGGTCCATTGGTCTGTCTTTCTATTCATGCAACAATACCACACATCTGATTATCACGTTTTGTGGCATGTTTTATTATCTAGTGGAGTCAATCCTCCTGCACTGATCCTCATTTTTATTTATTTTTTTATTAATAGAATTAATTTCTTTCAGGAAAGTTTTATATTTACCAAAAACTGAGCCGACAGTACAGAGTTCCCATATCTTTCCCTACAACCACACATAGTTTCCCCTATTATTAACATCTCATATTAATTAGTATGGTTCATCTGTTATAATTAATGAACCAATATTAGTATATTATTAACTAAAGTCCATAGTTTATGCAGATTTCCTTAGTTTTACCAAAGGTCCTTTTTCTGCTCCAGGATTCCATCCAGGATACCACATTACATTTAGTCCTCATGTCTCCTTAGGCTCTGCTGCAAACTGAACATTTGTGACCCCACAAAATTCATATGTTAAAACCTAATCCCCAGTGTTATGGTATTTGGAGGGGGGGGCCTTTGAGAGGGGATTAGGTCAGGGGGGCAGAGCCCTCATGAATCAGATGGGTGTTCTTATAAAACAGACCCCAGAGAACTCCCTTGCCCCTTCCACCAAGTAAGGACACAGTGAGAAAACGGTTGTCTGTGAACCAGGAAGCAAGTTCTCACCAGACACCAAATCTGCTGGCACCTTGATCTTGGACTTCCTGGCCTCAGGAACTATGAGAAATAGATGTTTAAGCCACTAAATGTTGTTGTTAATGGGTTCGGCAGCTCGAATGGACTAAGGAGCTCTTCTTGGCTGTGACAGTTTCTCAGATTTTCCTTATTTTTATGACTTTGACAGTTTTGAGGAGTATTAGTCAGGTATTTTGCAGGATGCTCCTCTACTGGCCTTTGTCTGATGTTTTTCTCATGATTGGACTGGGGTGTGGATTTTTGGGAGAAGAACTCAGAGGTAAAGTGCCATTTTTCATCATGTCATATCAAGGGTAGTGTATTAGTTTCCTAGGGCTGTTGTAACAAAGTATCACAAACTCAGTGACTTAAAACAACATGAATGTGTTCTTTCACAGTTCTGGAGGCTGGAAGTCTGAAATACAGGTGTTGGCAGGGTCATGCTGCATCTGAAACCCATAGGGGGAATCCTTCCTTGTTTCTTCCCAGCTTCTGGCTGTTGGCCTGGCTTCCTTGGCTTGTGGCTGCAGCCCTTCAATCTCCACCTCCATCGCCACATGACAGTCTCCCTTCATATCTATTTCTCTTCTTTTTTTTTTTTTTTTTGAGGAAGATTAGCCCTGAGCTAACATCTGCTTCCAATCCTCCTCTCTTTTTGCTGAGGAAGACTGGCCCTGAGCTAACATCCATGCCCATCTTCCTCTACTTCATATGTGGGATGCCTACCACAGCATGGCTTGCCGAGCGGTGCCATGTCCACACCCAGGATCTAAACTGGTGAACCCTGGGCCACCGAAGCGGAACGTGCGAACTTAACTGCTCGGCCACCAGGCCGGCCCCACTTCTTCGCCTCTTCTTATAAGGATGCCAGTCATATTGGAGTACGGCCAACCCTACTCCAGTATGACCTCATCTTAACTACCTCTGCAACCACCCAATTTCTAAATAAAGTCACATTCTGAAGGCCTGGGAAGGACAAGAGTTTTGGGAGGATACTACCCAACCCAGTACAGCTACATACTATCAATATGATTTACGACTGTTGATACTGCCCTTGATCATCTGGCAGAAGTAGTGTTTATCAGGTTTCTCCACCTTAAAGTGACTCTTTTTCTTTCCCTTTCCCACACTGCACTCTTTGGAAGAAGTCACTATGAGCAGCCCACTGTTAAGGAGTGGGAAGTTGTGCTCCCCTACCTTTAGGGTGGAAAAATTTGTTCATATATTAGCATAATTTACCTGGAATTCTTCTGCACGAGAGGCTCGTCTCTTCTCCTCATTCATTAATTTAGTCAATCAATCCAGTACACACACATAGTCGTATCAGAATTGTTAACTTGAACCCCTGTGGAAAATAACTTCACTGGCTAGAGTAGAGAACTTAGGTGCGGCTCCTTTTGCCTTAAATCTTACAGACACCATTCATTTCCAAAGTTACTTAGGTCAGCGCCTCCTCCTCGCCTTCCTTCAGTGAGGTTGTTTCATACATTTAGAAAGATACAGTTTGATTCTCTTGTCACAGTCTGCATTCTTTCCTGCAATCTGCCTACGTCCTATGCGACTTTAAAATTTACCTGTAGTAAGTTCATTCTTGGTGTTGTAAAATTCTATAGGTTTTGAAAAATGCTTAATGGCATGTATCCACCATTATAGTATCATACAGAATAGTTTTACTACCCTAAAAATCCCTTGCACTTCATTTATTCATCCTCTCCACCTCAAACCCCTGGCAACCGCTGATCTTTTTACTGTCTCTATAGTTTGTCTTTTCCAGAATGTCACACAGTTGTATGCAGTCTTTTCAGACTGACTTCTTTCACTCAGCAATGTGCATTTAAGGTTCCTCCATGTCTTTTTGTGACTTGATAGCTCATTTCCATTTTTTGTTTTTAAGATTGGCACTTGAGCTAACAACTGTTGCCAATCTTCTTCTTTTTTTTTCCTTGTTCTTCTCCCCAAAGCCCCCCAGTACACAGCGGTATGTTCTAGTTGTAGATCCTTCTGGTTCTGCTACGTGGGACGCTTCCCCAGCATGGCCTGATGAGCAAGTGGTACCAGGTTTGTGCCCAGGATCCAAATGGGCAGAACCCTGGGCTGCCAAAGTGGAGTGCATGCACTTAATCACTTGGCCACAGGGCTGGCTTTAGCTCATTTCTTTTTATTGCTGACTAATATTCCACTGTGTAAATGGACTACAGTTAGTTTATCCATTCACCTTTGGATGGTCACCTTGGTTGTTTCTAGTTTTTTGGTGATTATCAATGAACTGATACAAACATTCATATGCAGGTTTTTGTATGGGCATAAGTTTTCAATTCAAGTTGGGTAAATATCTGAGAATGTGGTTGCTGGGTCAAATGGTAAGATTATGTTTTGCTTTGTAAGAAACTGTCTTTCAAAGTGACTATACCATTTTTCATTCTCATCAGCAATGAATGAGAATTCCTATTGCTCTGTGTCCTTGTCAACATTTGATATTGTCAGTTTTTTGGATTTTAGTCATTCTAATAGATGTGTAGTGGCATCTTGTTGTTTTAGCTTACAGTTCCGTGATGACATATGATGTTGCGCATCTTTTTATATGCTTATTTGCTATCTGTATATCTTCTTTGGTGAAGTGTCTATTCAGATCTTTTGCCCATTTATTAATCATGTTTTCTTATGGTTGAGTTTTATTTTTTCTAATTTTGATTTTTTTTGCTAAGGAAGGTTTACCCCGAGATAATATCTGTTCCCAATCTTCCTCTATTTTGTATGCGAGCTGCCATCACAGCATGGCCACTGACAAGTAGTGTAGGTCCATGCCTGGGAACTGAACCTGGGCCACTGAAGCAGAGCACACCAAACTTAACCACTAGGCCACCAGGGCTGGCCAATGGTGGAGCTTTAAAAGCACATCTAGGGGTCAGCCCCATGGCGTAGTGGTTAAGTTTGGCATGCTCCACTTCAGTGACCTGGGTTTGCAGGTTTGGATCCCAGGTGCAGACCTACACCACTCGTTAGCCATGCTGTGGCAGCAACCCACATATAAGGTGGAGGAAGATTGGCACAGATGTTAGCTCAGGGCTAGTCTTCCTCAGCCGGAAAAAAAAAAAGCGCTTCTAACACCCAGATCTTGGTTTCTAAATACTATTCTCTGCTAAAAGGAACCAGAACTCCTTGGAAAGGTGGTTGATTACAGGGCTGGGGCAGAGAAAAGACAAGATAAGTCTGGAGCATCTTTAGGTACTAGAAAGTAAGACAGTGCACCAAAAAAGGTAAAGGCCAGTCTAAACTGCAGAGACACCTACATGACAGAGGCCATCAATGGCCAAAGCTGGAACAATTTGAGCAAGAAAATAAGTAATGATAGTATTAGATAATAACCTATGGAATAAAATAAATAGCCATGAGTTCATATTGGTAATACGTAATCACTAAGTAAATAAATGAATGAGAGAGAAGGGACAGCTCCTCTTTAGAGAATAAGTCTAATTAAATAATATAAAAGAAATAAGAGAAATGGAAAATCACCATTAGAAGCCACAATAACAACCATTGCAGGCAAGATCCACCAATGGGTGCTAAAAACAGTGGGTGAAAATTTGAAGAGAAGCAGAATTTGCATGGTCATAAAGTATCTCTCCCAATATATATTATTTATTATGAAGATACAAATAGTAACTTCACAGTGCAGAAACCCACAGACTCCACCTAAACTAACTGATCAAAGTTAACATCACCAATGATAAGACATATTGACATCTTATACGGCTGATACGATATATTGAGAAGGGCACATCTCTTCTGTGGTATTCTTGCGAAAAACGCCTGACCTCAATCTACTCATGAGAAAACATCAGACGACCCAAACTGAGGAACATCCTCTAAAGTAACTGACCAGTACTCCTCAAAATGTCAAGATCAGAAAGACAAGTAAAGACTGAGGAACTGTCACAGATTATAGGAGGCAAAGGAGACAACTAAATGCAGTGTGGGACGATGGATTAGGTCCTAGACCAGACAAACAAATGGACAAACACCTCAGAAAACAAGAGGACATAAGAGGAAGAATCGGCGAAATCAAATGTGCAGTTTAGTATTGTACCAATTCTCTAACTGGACCAAGTGTATTTTACCAATTCTTAATTTTGATAATTGTACCATGGCTATGTATGATGTAAGCATTAGCGAAAACTAAGTGAAGGGTTTATAGGAACTCTGTACTATTTTTGCAATTTTTCTGTAAGTCTAAAATTATTTCAAAATAAAAAGTTAAGGGGCTGGCCCCGTGGCCGAGTGGTTGAGTTCGTGTGCTCTGCTGCAGGCGGCCCAGTGTTTTGTTGGTTCGAATCCTGGGCGCGGACATGGCACTGCTCATCAAACCACGCTGAGGCAGCGTCCCACATGCCACAACTAGAAGGACCCACAACGAAGAATATGAAACTATGTACCAGGGGGCTTTGGGGAGAAAAAGGAAAAAATAAAATAAAATCTTTAAAAAGAAATAAAAAGTTGAAAGTAATCTGGATATTCACCCTTTATCTGGCATTCATATAAAAATATCTTCCTCTTCTGGCATTAGGGCTGATCAGATGCATCGCCAAGCTGGTGCCTTAGCTGCACCTTCCAGGGGCCATTGCTCCTGTTGCTCTGTCAGGTCGGGCCTCTGGATGGTGAGGTATACATTAGGATTAGTGGATCCCATGATCATTTGCCCACTACTGCACCTGCTTTACTAAAAAGTGAGTCGCTTGGCATGAGGTGACGTTATGTGGTGGATCAAATACTCTGTGAGCCTTAGACAGTGGTGTTGGCTGAGGCCATGCAGGTAGGAGAGGCAAACCTATATCCATAACATGTGCTGTGTTGATTTCAGTCAAGATAAACTGCTCCCCTTCCAGAGTGGAAGGGGTTCAACCTAATCAACTTGTCACCAAGTGGCTGGCTGGTCTCCCTGAGGAAGAGTACCATGTGGGGGATTCTGTGTTGGTTTGTGTTACAGTAAGTTGGATATTCAGCAGTGGCAGTAGCTAGATCAGCCTTAGTGAGTGGGTGCCCATGCTGGTGGGCCCATTATTAGCCCCTATCCCTACTACCATTGTGCCAGCTCTGGGGTGGTCACTGATAGAGGTTGGCTGATGACAAGTGGCTGAATCATGTTATCTACTTCGTTTAGTCTCTTCCAGGGTGGATGCTCTCTGGTGGGCATTAACATGTGATACATCTGATAGAACTCACCTTGTGCCTCCTCCTGTAGATCCATCCACAGCCCTCTTCAAACCTACTTGACCCTGATTTTCCAATCTCCTCATAGATCCCTGACCAACCAGCCAAGCCATTCCCCATCGCCCATGGACCCACACATATTCTTCTCTTAGGCCAATTTTCCTTCTACAAAAGGGGGTGACCAGATGCATGACTTGGAGCTCTGTCAATTGGGAGGATTTCAGGGCCACCCTAAGTGAGGCTGCAGTGCAGCAGCAGTCCATTTTCAGCTTACGCCCTTGTACTAAGCCAATCCACCTGTGAACCAAGCTTGAACTTTTTCCTCCTCTATCACCTGGACATAAGTTCCCCCATAAGGCCATAGGTGTGAGCTGAGGGAGAGGTGCTGGCCAAGCGATGGTGGGTGACATGAGGGTCGGGACCACCTACTCACACAGCTTACTTTGCCCCTTGGCCCTGCTGGTGCCCAATTTTGTTTGTTCCCCTTTCGTCTAGAAATGGATTGTTTTGGACCCATCTGACTTTATGACTTGGCGGGTCTGATAGAATGCAGCTCATGATGGCCAGCTCTGGGCACATGGTCACTTGATGTCTTGTGGTCACACTCACTACCTTAACAGGGACCCAGTAGTAGGCCAAGGGAAGTGTTTTGAATAGTGTACAGCTCTCTGTCATAGACATCATGGCCCTGCTCCAAACCTTAGGGATCTACATTGTGGTTCTTCTTTTAGGGTTTGCCACAAACTCTACCTGGCATCTCTCCTCCAGTCATAGATACCTCTAGTACCATTAGCTACATGTGGCTAATGGCTACCATATTGGGAAGTGCAGATATAGAATGTTTCCATCAGTGCAGAAAGTTGTATTGGATAGTGCCACATCTAGATCTAACAATTAACAAGAAATACAGAGATTAGAGAAATATATTAAACAATACCACAAGCATGCAATCATTCAAATACAGAATGTGGAAAGTTCTACAGAACAAGCGACTGTTTCTTTAACAAATAAATGGCATGGAAAAAAATGGGGAGAGGAAAACTGTTGTGGATTAAAAGAGATTTACGAGACACATTAACCAAATGCATTGTGTGGACTTTCACTGGCTCTTGATTTGAAATAAGCAGCTGTAAAAGAGACTTTTTTGAGACAAGCCCGTTAAGCAACGTATTGAGAGTGGAAGTATGAATTCATTCAAATGGGGTTGGGGAGAAGGACCCTAGTAGGAGTTTGTATTCCTGATTCTATTGGGAAGAAAAATAAACCTAGAAATAGCTTTATCTCAGTGATGTTAGCAATATGTTTCTTCAAATTTGCTATGGGAGGAAACCTGAGCTTGCAATAACTTCAAGAGCAGCAGCCACATCATTTCAGGATAGTCCCAAGACCTGCCCAGTGGGAGAGTGGAAATGAAAAGGATGCAACAGACTTTTCCTTCATTTACCTGGTGAACTGCTGCTCATTCTTTTTTCTTTCTTTCTTTCTTTTTTTTTTTTTTTGAGGAAGATTAGCCCTGAGCTAACTACTGCCAATCCTCCTCTTTTTGCTGAGGAAGACTGGCCCTGAGCTAACATCCATGCCCATCTTCCTCTACTTTATATGTGGGACACCTACCACAGTGTGGCTTTTGCCAAGTGGTGCCATGTCCACACCTGGGAACCAAATCGGCAAACCCCAGACCACCGAGAAGCAGAATGTGTGAACTTAGCTGCTGCGCCACCAGGCGGCCCCTGCTGCTCATTCTTAACTCTCCTCTTCCAGGAAGCCTTTCTGGCTTGCCTCACTGCCCCACTCCCTCCATCCCTGAAGGGGCTCCCTGCACTTGCCTCCTCACAGCCCTAGTCACAGCCTACTGTAACTGTGACACTGGAGCTGAGATTTGCAGGGTGAGAAAGAACCAACTGGAGGAGAATCTGGAGACTGCTCCAGGCTGAGGGCATGTGCCAAGGCCCAGAGCTGGCTGGAGCTTAGGGTGTTCAGAACTGAAAGGGAAGCTGGAGCTTGGAGGCCAAAGAGGAGATTGGAAGGAAGTGGGGTAGATGGAGAGGTCAGCAAGAACCGGAAGGACCTTTAAGGCCATGACAAGGAGTATGCATTTGTTTCAAGGACCACAGGTCCTTGAATGGCAGAGCTTTAAGCCAGGGCGAGGTCACTATCCTGTTTCCCTTTGTGTCAGACAAGCCTTACCTCTCTTTTAGAAGCACTGACTTCAGTGCCCACAGAAGTACCTGACTCAGCAACGTCTGGCAGAGCCACCTTAAGACGGCACTACCTTAAGCAGGCCCCACCCCCGGCACAGCCAATGGTCTGGTGCGTCCACTTAACACCCCACCTCACCTCGCCTTGGTGACTACATTCCTCTGGCGGCTGCCAGCCATGGCCTCCTTGCTCAGGGCTGCGACCTGGGGGCTGTTCCTCTGGAGGGGTTACTGCTCCAGGGGTACGAAGGTAGGTTGGGGTAGGGGGAGACCCCCGGAGGGTGGTGCGTGATGCCAAGTTCCCAGCGAGCTCGTGCTGCCCTAGCACCGTGTGAACTTGAGCAGAGGAACACTGAGCTCACCCTGTGTCAAGTGTGGGTGTTGAGTGAGATGGGACGAGTCCCTCACAGCTGCCACAGGTGGTGCTGTCAAATGAAAGGTTTGTGGGCTCCAGGGCTCCCCTTTGGGGCTCCTGAATATACACGTTTTGAAAGAATGCCTGGGAGCCAAGGACCTGGGTTCTAGGCCAGGCTCTGTCCTCTTAACTTGCTGGCCTCCACTCCCTAACTGTAAAATGGGATGAAATCCCTAGAAGGGCTCCAAGAGACCTACAAGCCCTGGGCCAAGGCCAAGGCTGCCAGACGGAGTCGGGGGCGGGGTGCCTCAGTGGAGGGGCAGCGGAAGTTTTTCCTTCCTGTCCTTTCTTTATCAAGCTCTGTGCCCCTCCTGTGCCTGGCTGGCCTTGGAGGAAGGACAGAGACGAGTAACCTTTCCAAGTCACAAGACAAATTTGGCTACTTTATGGAATTCTGCTCACACCCCTTTTGTAGAGTGTGTCTGGTTTTATTTTCATTTGGGTGGCAGGTTTCCTGAAGTGAAACGCTGACCCTGACCATTCTGTTTGGAAAGGGGCATTTCTGTAGAGTGGGCTTGTCTAGTGGGCCCACTGGCAAGGCCCAGCTGTGCTGGCCCTGGCAGGTGTCAGTGGGAGGCAGAGGAGGCCAGAGGTGCTGACAGCCGCTCTCCCACTCCAGCCCCTATTCCTCCCACCTGCCACCGGACAGGGCTGTGGTGTCTTTGATCGACCCCAGCAATGTGTTTCTCCCCTGCAGGGTGAACTCAGCAAGGGCTTCGTGGAGGCTCTGAAGGCAGTTGTGGGCAGCCCCCACGTGTCCACCGCTGCTGTGGTCCGAGAGCATCATGGGCATGATGAGTCGGTGCACAGGTGTGGGGGGACCCCCTCCCGGGTCAGAACCCCTGACTGGAGTGAGGGTCCTGGGTTGTCTTCTTTCCTGCCCATCTGTTTTGGGGTGCTCTGCCTCACCTCCACACCCAGCTAGAAGAGTGCTCCCTGCCCCTCTCCCACTGCGTAGCCTCAGGCTCTGAAACACCTCCAGGCTCCTTGAAACATGAGCAGGTCCAGAGGGCTACACATACCCCTAAACCACTGAGGGTCTGGTTTTAGGTGCCAACCTCCGGACGCCGTGGTGTGGCCCCAGAATGTGGAGCAGGTCAGCCGGCTGGCAGCCCTATGCTACAGCCAAGGCGTGCCCATCATCCCATTCGGCACAGGCACCGGGCTTGAGGGTGGAGTCTGTGCTGTGCAGGTATGGTGGCTCCCTCCCCTAGCCAGGTTCTGGTCCCATCACACTTGTCACATTTGTGCCTGCCTCCTCCACCATACACAGCTTGGTCAGTTAGGTCCGGCCCTCCTTACCTGTCATCCCAGGGCTCTGGTCTGGCTGCTAGGATGTCAGCCATGAGGTAGGGTCCTGGGGTCTGTGGCCTGGCAGGAAACCTAGGGCAGCTGGCCCCTTGGCACACCTCCTGCCAGGGCGGTGTCTGCGTCAACCTGACCCACATGGACCGAATCCTGGAGCTGAATCCAGAAGACTTCTCTGTGGTGGTGGAGCCCGGCGTCACACGCAAAGCTCTCAACACCCACTTGCGGGACAGCGGCCTCTGGTTTCCTGTGGGTAGGTTGGGACTCAAGGGCCTTCCTTGGGACCCTGGCGGCAGGGCTGTTTCTGGGACTTAAGGGGACCCCCCTGTCCCTGGGTGCCTGCCCAACCCAGGCTGCCTTCTGTCTGCACTCTGCCCTCCAGACCCAGGTGCAGATGCCTCGCTCTGTGGCATGGCTGCCACTGGGGCCTCGGGCACCAACGCCGTGCGCTATGGTACCATGCGGGACAACGTGCTAAACCTGGAGGTGGTTCTGCCTGATGGGCGGCTGCTTCACACCGCGGGGCCAGGCCGCCACTTCAGGTGAGCACCCTCTATCATTTCTGCCATTTTCCTATCCTCCTGGATAAGTGGGCCAAGCTTCTGAGGGGTCTGAGTCTCTGTCAGGTGGGCCAAGGCCGATGGTACTGGGGTTTGTTCTTCCCGCATGAGGTTGATTTGGGCCTTGCAAAGGAACATCTGCCTTGATGGCAGTCTGGGCTGAGGGGGCCAACCCAGACTTCGGGCTCAGCTCCCTACCTGGCAGGAGCCTGGGGGACAGTGTCCCTGCTTTTAGCTCCAGGCTTCTGGCCAGAAATCCATTGTCACATGACCTGGGCACTCACCTACCTTGTGTGTCCCTGGGCCCAGGAAGAGTGCAGCTGGCTACAACCTCACTGGGCTCTTCGTGGGCTCCGAGGGGACGCTGGGCCTCATCACAGCCACCACCCTTCGCCTGCACCCTGCCCCTGAGGCCACGGTGGCTGCCACCTGTGCATTCCCCAGTGTCCAGGCAGCGGTGGACAGCACTGTACACATTCTCCAGGCTGCAGTGCCTGTGGCCCGCATTGGTGAGCTAGGGACTGGGCAGTCGAAGTGGGCTCCCTAGAAGAAGCCCCCTTTGAAGGCCAGGCCTCACTTCGCCTGCCCTCTCCTTGGTCCCAGAGTTCCTGGATGAAATCACGATAGACGCCTGCAACAGATACAGCAAGCTGAACTGCTCCGTGGCACCCACGCTCTTCCTTGAGTTCCACGGCTCTGAGAAGGCACTGGAAGAGCAGCTGCAGCGGGCAGGTGTGCTGTGGGGCGGCTGGTAGGGGGCGAGGATGGGCTGTCCCAGAGTAGGGTCCAGTGTCAACCCCCTGTCCCCTGCAGAGGAAATCACCCAGCACCATGGAGCCTCCCACTTCTCCTGGGCCAAGGATGCTGAGGAGCGCAGCAGGCTCTGGCAAGCACGGCACAACGCCTGGTACGCAGTCCTGGCCTTGCGGCCGGGCTGCAAGGTGAGCCGGGCTGGGGTGGAGGTGGGACCTGCGGCCCAGCCCATGGACCCTTTCCTCAGCCCACAACCCTACTGTCCAGGGCAGCAGGCTGAGGCCCACTGCAGCAGCACTGCCCCCATCCAGCTGTTTCTCGGACACGATCTAGAGAGAAGCACAGTCATCTGCCAAATCCTTGGGGAGCCCCTGCCGTAAGCCAGGCCCTGGGCACAGGGACAGAGCAGGTGCAGCACGGCGCTCTCAGGAGTTGTGAACACAGAGGAAAGGCTTCCTGGAGGAAGAGATGATGAGGTGGAAGAGGTCAACTACAGGAAGTGGGAGACTGGGTTCCAGGCAGCAAGTGCAAAGGCTCAGTAGTGGGGGCACTGCGGGACCTGCCCAGAGCTGGGGGTGGGGAGCAAGGTGAGAGTTGTGGAAGCCTCTGCTGGCAGCACCTGGTGAACATACCCAGTCAATCATCTTGTCGTACAGCGGAAACTGAGCCCAGAGAAGAGCAGGCATGTTTCCGTGTGAGGCTGAGCCCCTCAACCCTGTTCTTACCCTTGACCGCAGTGACCCCTTACCTCTGGGCATGCAGAGGGGGCGGGGCGAACCTCACAGGCCTGCCTCCGACCCAGGGCTATTCCACCGACGTGTGTGTGCCCATCTCCCGGCTGCCGGAGATCCTGGTGCAGGCCAAAGAGGACCTGAATGCCTCGGGACTCACAGGTTTGGCTTGCCCACCACTGGTTGGGTGGGAGGCAGGGAGGGCTGGGCTAGGGCAGGAACTCTGTCCTCTGGCCCCCAGGAGCCACTGCTGGGCATGTGGGTGACGGCAATTTCCACTGCATGCTGTCGGTGGACCCAGAGGACCCCGAGGAGCTCCGCAGGGTCAAGGCTTTTGCAGAACGGCTGAGCAGGTCAGAGCAAAGTCCGGGGTGGGCAGGTTGGGGGAGAGCTAAGGGAAGTGGGAGGAGCACCCCACTGTGGATCTCTTTTTCACTGTCTCCTAGGCGGGCACTCGCACTCCACGGGACGTGCACCGGGGAGCACGGTATTGGGCTGGGCAAGCGGCAGCTGCTGCAGGAGGAGGTGGGCGCTGTGGGTGTGCAGACCATGCGGCAACTGAAGGCCATGCTGGATCCCCAAGGCCTCATGAACCCAGGCAAGGTGCTGTGAGAGGCTGCAAGCACTTGGCCCATAAGCCCCCAAACAATGGAACCTCCTGTTCTGGAACCTTTCCTCATGCCACAGAACAGCTCTGCCTTTGCCCAGACCCTGCAGGGGTCTTCGCCTGCCTTCCCCTCTGTCTCAACCTCCCCACTGCTGGGGGCCTGGGGACAAAGCCTGAAGACCCACCACCCTTAGCTCTACTCCGCCTGCCCGGTGACAGGAACACTCCTATCCTGGTGTAGAAGGGAGCTCCACCTCCACGTTGATAGGTCTTCTCCTTGGGGGCTCCAAAATAAGCCTGAACTCCATTTTCAGCTGGCAGGAGATGAGCAGGCAGCACCTGTGAAGTGCCTCCCGTGCCTGCCCTCCCCACCCCTCCTCGGGCCTGTCCTCTGACTTGTTGCAGCCTGGGGAGGGGATGATGCTCAGGCTACAGAAGGAAAGTTGCTTTCAGGGACCCAGGTCCCTATGCCAGCTGCTCCACCTATGAGAACCTCAGGGCCTGAGGACATGCCTATGGCCGACATCACTTAGGACTCCCACTGGATCTTAGAACATTCTGATCACGTTCTTCAAGCAGCTGCTACCAATCATTGAAAATGGAGGTGAAGTTATTCTCCTTGTACCACCTCTCTCCATGGTGTGATGTATTTACTACCTGATTTTTTGTCCTCAAAGTCAGGATCTGTTATCCTGGAGCCTGCCCCTGCCTTGGGATCCCTGGCTGGAGCTACCTGCGTGGGGTACTTGCCAGTTGTTCCCCCCTAAGCCCACGAGAGGGCACCCAACACCAATAAAGCTCAGACAGTGCAGCCTCTGCTCTGGCAGCAGCACCCAGCACTCACCTCTGTTTGGGCCTACAGCTCTCAGCCCTGGGCCCCCCACTTCTCAGGGTTGGGGAAGTGCCTAGAAGCCAATCTCTAAACTCTCCAGCCCCCTGCAGGTCCTATCGTGCGGGCCCATCTCCCTCACCCCCGGGCCTTGGCCCCTCAGGAAAGTTGCTGGGCCAGTGATGCAGGGGAGGCAGTAGCACCCTCCATCTCCCCTCACCCTCCCTCTCCCAGGCCACCTCTGAGCTCCTTCACTGCCTCCACCCCTCAACCCCAAGCTGTTCAGGCCCTGGGCAGAGGCAGCTCAGTGACTCCTCAGCCCTACTTGGTTCTTGGAACCCCTCCTCTGTGCTGAGCCCTGAGTTCGCTCCTCTACATTTCTGTCCCCTGGATGCCCTGAATGGGAGCAGTAGCGGTGCCAAGGCATGGTGTGGGGGCAAGTCTCATTGGCCCTGTCCCCAAAACCACCCGCTAACCACCAGCCGTGTGCACTCCAGAGACACAGCTCACCAGTCCTCTCCCCTTCCTTCCGCACAGGCTGCCTGTCGCCCCGCAGCCCTCCCAGGGGAGCACTCTGCAGTGGCAGGTTTCTCCTTTACTCTTCTCTGATGTGCCCCCCAGTGCCTGGCAACTAGTAGGTGCTCAGCAAATGGCCATTTGCCCACAATTTTTTATTAGGAAAAATTTCAAACATACAGAAGAGTTGAAAGAACAAGTACACTGCTCACTGAAATACCAGCCACTAAGGTTCAACAATGAATATTTTTGCCTTATTTGTCTCCTGTGTGTATTTTTTGGGGAACCACATGGAACTGAATTACACATTTCTTGACATCATTCACCTACATAATTCAGCATTTATCTCCTAAGAATAAGGACATTCTCCTAAAGAACTTCACCATCATTAAATGGCTACTAGATGAACGGTCTTCCTGAGCTGCTGCTGGGCCCTAGCAGTGGGAGTGGGAAGAACCTACGTCCCAGCTCTTCCCAATTCCCTCCCCTCCCAGAAAGGCAGTGCCCAGGAGAGACGTCTGGGTGGAGGACGACAGAGAGTGCATCCACCTGGGAAGCCTGGTCGACCTGGGTCCCAACCCCACCCCAGGAGCTGGCAATCCGAGTCTGAAGTCGGGGGACGTGGCAGCCAGCAGAGGGCTGCAGTGTGCTAGGTGGGAATGGAAGTCTCTGGGGGTGGGGATATAAGCACCAGCCCCGGGAGCCTGGAATAGCACCCAGCGTGGGCTCCAGCCCTGCCCCGCCTGGTTCACGACCACTCGGCTCGCCAAGGAAGATGCCAAGGCCACCGGGGTTAAGCCACCAAGGTGGGCACACACGGCTCCATCTATAAGCCCAGGGGTCAGGCAAGGAGATCTCCTTCAGGGCCAGCTCTACTGGAGGAATTAAATATAGAACAGGGAGACACAGTTGCCAGGCAGAAGCAGGAGGTGCTGTGAATAGAACAGAGCTCTTTGCGGTGACAAAGCTACAAGGGAGTCTGCTATGCATGTGCCAGGAGCTTCTGGGCAGATTCTCTGACCCTCACGGTGACCTCTGAGCTGTGTGACTTTGTCCCCACTTCACAGGGGAAGAAGCTGAAGTTTAGATGATGTCGTTTCCCCAAGATCACTCTGCCAAGTAGAGGAGCCCACAGGAAGACAGTTTGGAGGCCATGTTCTTGCCACCATGGCAATTGCCAGTCCCTGGGGTCTCCACCTCAGGTGGATGTGATGCTAAGGCCCAGGCTGAGCCACAAACTCCTCTTTAGCATTTCTCTGAACATGCCGAGCATGCCTGTGCCTTGGCTCACACTTGTCCACTGGCCTGAAATGCCTTGCAGAGTCGGTGCTTCAGGAAGCATTTGATGGAAGATGACTGCAGAGCCAGGGCCTGGTGGGATTATAAAGCCCAGAGACAACAGCACACGGGAGGCCTAAGAAGGGGCAGAGCAGAGAAGGCGTGGAGTCGTCTCCCTCCAGAGCTTTCCTTCGCAGGCTCTGGAATGCCGCTCTGGGAGCCTGTCTGGCACGGGGACAGAGGCCAGACATGCACTGCTATCCCTTGCCCTGAGCTTCCTGCCCAGCCCAAGGTGTGCCAACTCTTGTGAGCCTGAGTGGCTGGTTCTAGTTCAAGGGCTCTGAGCTGGCTCAGCCCCAAACCAGGGCCTCTTTCTGGGCCTCAATGAAACATGCCCATGAGTCAGCACTAAGACTCGGACAGACTGAGCAACAGGCAGGGCAGGACGTGGGATGGGGAGCCCAGGATGAAAGGGGGAGGGGGTCTGGGGCAACAGCTGGAAGAACTTGCATCCTTGCAGCCTCCATCTTTGCCCTGCAGATCGTTCCAGAAGAGTTCTGTCACAACCACTCCACAGGTGATGGCAGAGTAATTCCACGATGCTTGAGAGGGTTAGTAAACCTGTAGGACTTGGGTCTGAGCTGCCATGTTCCCTCTACCCAGGCATGACTGCTCTGAGAACCACCTCACACACCTGTAGCCCCAAGTAATAGCCTGAAAGAGGGCTAAGGAGGTGGGTGAGGGAGTGGGGGACAGGCCTTCAACCCCCATTTCTTGATTGTGTAATAACACTTCATTAAAATAAAGTCACACAGTGCATCTTTTATTAGACATTATTTTAATACCATATCAAAACACCTTGACTAATGAAGAAAGCTTTTTCCCCCAGCTTTGAACATTTTTTTAAACATTTTATAAGGTTTTTTTTTGTATTTTAATATATAAATACAGAAACCTATCTTGCATGGGCTGATGCCATGTGTGAACATCAATGGCTAAAATGTTCTCAAACAGAGTGCCTGAAAACAGGGGTTGCTGTACATATTCCTTTAATAAGTCTTTGTTTAAGTTTTCTGGGAAAAAAAATCCACAAGGGTCTAAGAAAAATGTTCAGGCATTTTTGCAGGACACTTGTGATTGTTCAATCCTCTGAACTGACCAGAACCAGGAGGGAAGAGGGGAGGAAACGAGAATGGAGGGGAAGAAGGTCCTTGATGGGTTGTTTTTTGGCAACGAGGTCAAGATATCAGGGTCCCAAGGGGAGAAAAGTGCACAACCAAGCCAGAAAAATGGAAAAAAAAAAAAAAAACAAAACCCAAGGCAGAGCGGTTGGTGATGGAGAGGGCCGACGGGGGCGCCGGGCACAGGATGGTCCAGCGCCATCAGAACGCGCACGGCGAGAACCTGGCTCTGTTCGTTTCTGTCACTGAGTGGGTTCTAGCTGGGCAGCAGACAGCAATCTGTAAACATCACGAGGGAAAACACCAGTCGACACTAGACTTTTTGTGTTTTTTTATAATTTTTTTTTTTTTGTAAACACTTTAGAGACAGACCCACAATGCCTTTCAAAGGTGAAAAAGAAAAGGCCCTTTCCCTCCTGGGATGAGGGGTGAGGGGAAGGGTAGCAGTTGATTCTCTCTTCTCTCAAAATCACTCGCATCCAATTTGGTGTCCTCAGGGAGAAAGGGAGAACATTCTCTGGAAGTCAGTGCAGAAGGGGTGCCCTGTTCCCACTGGTGTCCCCAGCTCAGCTCTGCCCCAGTGTCCGATGCCTCCTCTCAGGAACAGGGGCTGGCTGTCCCTGTGGGGACCGTAATATGTAAGTCGCGCTCCGTTGGGGCCAGCCGTGGGCATCCTGCTGAGGCCGGGCGGGGGTGTCTGTGGTTCCGGTCTGGGGGGGGGCCCCCCAAAGCCAAACATCATGCCGGGAATTCACACTCGCACACCAGTGCCAGGCTCCACTCCCTCTCCTCATGCTCACCCTCGCTTTTTCTTCTCCCCATGTCCTCAGTTTTTGAGGGGAAGGTAAAAAGAGCAAATGTCCCTGATCTGTCTGACATCATCAGCTGTTCTGGGAGTTTACTTGGAATAAATAAAATAAACCTAACATAGAACAAAAGAAAACAAGGAAATGAGAGAGAGAGAGAGAGACAGAAAAGAAACGAGGCCCCAAAACCTTTGGATGTGAGATGAGGTGGAGTCAGGGTTTTAGTTTCTCTAGGGGTTTTATCTGTCTGCCAGAAAAAAGGAAGTGCCAGCCCAGAACTCAAAGGGACAGATAGGATGGGGACAGGAGAGGATGGTCAGCAGTAAAGTAAGGTGTCCTGAGGAAGAAATGGAGAGGTCAGACCAGACATTGTACTGGGGAACACGAGAGCATATTTGGGAGAGGAAGTTAGTTGCGCTGGCCTGCTGTGGAATTGGGGACCTGGGCTGTGGGCTAGGTGGGGCCGAGTCGGGCCTGGAGGCCTCAGATTCATCTAGAAGCAGGGGTGAGGGAGGTAGCCTGCAGGTGGGAAGAACCAGCAGAGAAATGACTGCTGACAAGCAAGGCAGGGGACAATGCACTGTCCCACAGACTGTCTTGTTTCATGGTGTGATGTCCACACGGGGATGGGGAGCAAGATTATCCCCATCCCCAAAGAAAAAGAGACCCGAGAGGTAAGGACTTGCCCCAGCCGCCTGACGAGCACAAGGCAGAGCTGGGCTGCAAACCCAGTGTCCCGTCCCCGAGCTTCTCCTACCTGGCACATTCCGAGGGGATCTTTCTGACCTTCTTCAGCAAGATTCACCCTAGATGTCTGGAATACACTGGTCTTTTCCCCAACTAATCCAACTCTACTGAGCAAGTTCTTCATAACTGCGAGCTTGTATCTCTCATCCTTCCCAGGGAATCATATTCCCCTTTATGGGATCACTAATTGCTAAGACACTCCCCTCTCCCCCTGCTCCTTTCTCAGTGGGGTGTGTAATAAGGGCAACTCAGCCCCCCACCTCCAGGCCCCAGAGTGACTCTGCCCCAAACCTTGAGCCCAGAGCACCCCCAACCACGGGCTCACCTTTGAGAGGAGTCAGCAAGTGAGCCCAGCAGGGTCAGTCCGCAGGGTGTTCTGGACAAGATCTGTTCACTTCAAACCACGAGTCTATGCAACTGAGGCAGGGAGGCAGCAAGGGGAAATACATTACCTGCTGACCAGGACACTTGGCTCTCTCCAAGGGTCAGGTTTCTGAGCAGAAAATTTCCTACATCTCACCTGTGAGGACCCCATGGGAAAATAAAGGTGTCCCCAGATACCCACTTTGTGCAAGAAGGAAGCAGGGAGAACACTAAGACTAATCTTGGCTCAGCTGGGAGCAGCCAATCTGGTGTGGTGGATACAGGATCAGGGTGGACCTGGGCACTGCAGGAAGTAGGGGGGAGTGTGGGCTTGAGAGGAACCAAGATCTTACCTGTGTGGAGCCCAGGAGGGTGGCAACAGCTATTAGGTGAGAAGGTGAGAGAGGGCGACCTGTGCAGGGTGGCTAGTCAACTATCTCAAAGGCTTGAAGAGCAGGGAAGGGGAACAAAGACCCCCAGGCTGGCCAGTGCTCTGAGCTCTGGGGTCCTGAGAGAGCCCTCTCCTGGATCAAAGCAACAGCCCTGAGGCTCCCTCCCTGGTGGCTAATTTCTCAGGAGACCCCTAAGCTCTACCTGGCTCTGTTTGCTGTAGTGGGCAGTGGGTATCTAGCCCTCCCCAGAGAAGGTGGGAAGAGGAGGATGGCCCTCTGGCTCAGTGACACTGCCATGGAGAGCCAGAGAGGAGGCTGACAGTGAAACCCTGGTCTCTAGTGTTTACAGGAAGGACTGTCTGAATCAGAGAGGAGACAGAGATTGCCCCAAGACAGCTCTTTGATTTGTAAACCAACATCTGGGTATTTTCAAAGACAGGAACCAGACAGATCATTTGCATAATTCTCCCCAGAGCCAAAGATTCCTTTCTTCTGGTTCTGGTTGGTGCCTGCCCAGGACACTGGAGCGGTCCGTGCTGGGCCTAGACCAAGACCTCCTCCCTCAGGCCAACCTGCAGCCTTCCCTGCATCAGCCACATCCGAGTACCAGGCACCATGGTCACCCTGTGGACAGCAGCTCCGGGAACCAGGCTTTGGAAAAGCCTGTGTGTCAGGAAGAAGCTTTAGGCTCAAGGAGCTGAGAGCAGGTGGCAGCCACAGGCAGCACAGAGCGTCCTCCTGTCTTGGGTAAGGTGGTGTCTTCTTTCCAGTTGGAAACAAGAAGGCGGCTCATGTTGGAGCCTGAGGATAAATCTCAGCCCTGCTAATTATAGCAGCTTTCAGGGCTGTGGTCCCACAGGTAGTGGCTATTCCTGCCTCCTGGGCTTCTGGGGAGAAGAGGCGGGTGCAGGGGCAGCAAGCACACCCCTCCATGCTGCCTGTCTTGCACAGATGAAGGCCCTCACCCCATGGAGCAGAGGGGCCCAAAGAGGAAGAAAAGGCTCAGGGAGGCGGATGGAGGATCAACTTTCCAAAGAATGGAATCTTTGGCTCTGTGGGGTCCTAAGCACCTCCAACCTATGGGTCTCCACAGGTCTCTCCATCAGCCCCCACCATCCAGGCCAACAAACCAGAGCAAAACCTTGCGCAATTCTGCTTGGCCCTGCACTGAGCACGTTCACACATTCCTATTTGCTGGCCTCTGCCTGGATCCCACTCAGAGCCCTCAGGGGGAGGAAGGGTTGTCCTGCACCCAATGGGACAGAATGGCTACTGATGAGGGTTGGCCCTTCTCTCTTCCAAGCTGGAAGGAGGCCCCTGGGATCTGGGATGTGGCTGAGCTGGCCCCACCAGCTCTCTCGTACCTTTTGTGATAAATGCACAGGCAGGGCAGCCTGGCTATCGTGTCCCCCTGAAGCAGCTCCTCCAGGCAGATCACACACTCACCCGCATCTTTAGTCAGCACGTCATCTGCAAAGGGGCGACAGGGGAGAGTGGGAGAGGGTCAGTCACCAGCAGACAGGTGGCACAAAGCAAGTACGGGCCTAGGAACTGGTTGAGACTGCTTGGGTCACCCAAAGTGTGCAAGGCTCTGTGGGGGACACAGAAGCCCAAGAGGTACCTTGGTGTGAAGGCCCTCACTGTGGAGACAAGACATGCACATCACATGTTAATTATCCAAAGACAAAATGGGATTAATCATCAAAAAAGTGGCCAAGGGGATGGAGGACGAAAAAGGCTTGGAGAGGGATAGACACATAGCAGAGACAGCATGAGGCAAACTGTTTCCTGAACAGACTTTTCCTCTCAACGCTACATAGACCAGGTGCACTGATTGCTGGTTTGGAAAGATATGGTGATGGGAAGAGAGGTACAAGGCAAGAACGAATGGGAGAAACAGGTATTCTAGCAAATATTTGTACATGCACATCCACAGCAGCATTATTCAATAGCCAAAAGGTGGAAACAACCCAAATGTCCACCAACTGATGAATGGATAAACAAAATGTGGTATATCCATACAATGGAATAGTATACAGTCATGAAAAGTAATGACAAAGTGACACATGCTACAATATGAATGAATCTCAAAAATACGCTAAGTGACAAAAGCCAGACATAAAAGGCCACCTACTGTATGATTCCATTATATGAAATGTCCAGAATAGGCAAATTCATAGAGACAAAAAGTAAATCAGGGGCCAGAGGCAGGAGGGAATGGTGAGTGACTGTTTAATGGGGAAGGAATTTTCTCTTTTCTTCTTTGTGGTGAGAACACTTAACGTGAGATCTACTCTCTTGACAGATTTTTAAGTGTATGGTACAGTATTGTTAACTATAGGCACAATGTTGTACAGCAGATCTCTAGAACTTACTCATCTTGCATAAATGAAACTCTATATCCGTTGAATAGCAATTCTCCATTTCCCTCTCTCCTCAGCCCCTGGCAACTACCATTCTATTCTCTGGTTCTATGAAGTGGACTATTTTAGATATCTCATGTAAGTGGAATCATGCAAGAGGTTTTCTTTTGGGGTGATGACATGTTTGTAACTAAACAGAGATGGTGGTTGCACAACATTGTGAACGTCCTAAATGCTACTAAATGCACAACTTAAAAAAAAAAAAGAAAAAAGACCCCCCACCCCCACACAAAAAAGAATGAATGGAAGGAAGCTACCGCACACCATGGACCCCTAGCAAAGTTATGACTGGAAAAACTGGAGCAGAAGAGGGAGAGCACCACGGCCGAGTCAGCAATCCTTTATTAAAATTCCATGACATTCTGGGCACAGGTGACTCGGTGAATAGGCCACGGTCTCAGGATTCAAGAAGCTCATAGTCTAACAGGGGAGGCTGAACAAGAAAACGGAAATGAACAACAGAGAAATTTCTAGGAAGCCTCACGATACATACAGGCCCAGGTGTGAGACGTGTGGAAGATGCCTCACTGGGTGCGGACTGTGAGGGAAGGCTAGTCCGGGCTAAGGGAACAGTGCCTGAGTGCCTGGGACCTGCAGGAAGTTTACTATGGCAGGTGCAGAGAGCCGCCTGGGGGCCTGGGCGGGAGGGAATGAGAACAACTTCCCCAGGACAGACTCATGTCCTGCTGTGGTGCTTGGGTTTTATCTGGTTCACTGAGAGGCCCTGGAGACGCTCTCTAGTCAAATCCGGTCTCTGGAAACTACTGGAGAATGGACTGGAAGAGGCCACAGATGGGGAGCCCACTCTGGAGGCCAACACAGCAATGCAGGACAGATGAACTCAAGCCCTGCACTAGCAATGGGGCAGGAAGGGAGGAAGGGCACGCCAACTAGGGCAGCTGGGTAAATGGCAGGTGCTCATCACTAAGAGAGGGAACCCAGGAGGAGGAGGACAAGCATGGGAAGGAAGCAATGAATTCAGAGTTGGGTGGGAGGTACTGACTAGGAGTCTCCACCGGGACACGCCAATGGAAACCTCCAGAAGTGTGTTCAAGTCTAGATCTGGGGTTTAGAAGAGATGTGCGTAAGAAGTGTAGATGTGGGATAAAGAGATTATCTGGGGGAAAGTTTGGACTGAAATCCAAAGAATGCAGACTACAGAAACCAGGTTAACCCTAATATAGAAAAGGCACGTGAAAGAGGTGAAGTAAGCAAAAGGTGACCCAGAAGTTCTCAAAACCACAGGACAACTACCAAGAGAGCAGGGTTATTGATGTGAAGGAAGGAGAGCCTGAAGCAGGACCAACTCCCCACTACTAAAAGATTTTACATACTGAGATTCTGTGTGTGTGTTCAATTGAGCCTCACAATCTTACGAGCCAGGCAGGGCACACGGCGTTATTCCCACTTTGCAAACAGGAATACTGAAGCCGGAGAAGTCAAACATCTTGCTTAAGTCACAGGGCTTGTGAATGGAGTACAAGGCCTGGGACTCTGCTTGGTGCCTTCTGATTACTTTGGTGGAAAGAGAAACATCTGGGGCCCATAAAATGAGGATTCTTCATGGCTTAAAAGGCTATAGTGACTCAAAGCCCCCAAACAGGGGCCCCAAGAAAAAGCCTAAGACAATCCAATACTTAAATCCCCATGCACAGGAGCGGGGAGAGAAGTCACTCCCAGCTTCCTGGCCACCAGAACAACCTGTGGTCATTTTCTGCATCTGTTAAGATCTGTCTAACCTAAAGGCCCACCTGAAAGGGTGACATAAACAGAAAAAGCCGACAGCACATAGTCAGTCTGCCATTGGAGTACAACCTCAGACTCCTAATGTGGCAAGTGGCAGATCAATAAAAGGGCTATGATCTCATTTTTTAAAGCATGAGATATCATACATATTTAAATATTTATGTGTATATATATGTTTGTGTAAGTACAGAAAAAAGTTTGGAAGGATACACACACTTTAATAGTGTGGAGGAAAGGAGGAGTAGAAGAAAAATATTTTCACATACTTTGAATTGTTTGAACATACATTACTTTTATCATTAAAAACCCCAATAAAGAATCATATGAGTGTTTTCATTTTACTCTGAAATGTATCAAAAGGATAAGACGGACAGGTGCAGGGAGAGACGTGACACAGGAAGAACAGTGCAGACTCCAGGTGGCAGGGATTTGGGTGTTCATGGCAAAACCCTCCACCTTGCTGTACATTCAGTGTTTCCCATAATAAACTATTGGAGGAAAAATCCCCAACAAAGATGGGAGGAAAAACAGTCTAGCTTTGAGAAGGCAGAGTCATACTGTAGACGTTCTTGGGCATTGATTTCTCACTCTCTCGGCTTGGAAACTCATCTATAAAGTGAGAGTTTGGGATAGAGCCCCCTTTCATGGGCTCCTCTCCACACTTAATGGATGGTCTCCTGAGGAGCACAGCAAGATCACTGGTTCTGAATTAGTGCCCCCCTGCATTCTCCGCGACTGGTTTGTAACTTAGCTCTGAGCCCAAGGGTCAAGTTAGAATTCCCTGGGTCCCAAACGGCTTTCTGCGCTGGCTGTGCTCTCTCCGTCATCTCTGTCAGTTCTGGGAGGGTCTGTGCAGCCCCTGGCCCCTCGCTTAGAGGTGACTGAGGTATGGGGCAGGGAGCCAGATAAGATTTGGGGTTTGCTTCTTCAGCAGGGTTGGATTCTCCTCTCTTTTCACAAGGATATCACCAGGGGAAGAGGAAGGAGGAAGGGACGGGAGGCACAAGGGCGGTTCATTTTCTTATCGTAATCTTATCGTGCACTCAAGGACTCAGACCTGAGCACAGGAAGGTTAGATGCAGCCTTTTCTACTAACAATCAATTACCACTACACAACACTTTACAAAGCACTTTCACACACAGCGCAGTGTTGTGCCTCACCAGCCAGCCAGCCTGGGTCTGCAGCACTGGTGGGAAGCACTAAACTGTGCAGCTGCGCCGCCAGGCTAGCACACTGTGGGGAACACATTTCACTGGGATCAAGAGCCCTGGCTGCAAAAGGCTGCCTGAAGCTTCCTGAGACAGGAGATGTCAGGGCCTTGGAACCCAATGGCATGGGGAGGCAGCAGTGCCCACACCCAGTGCAGTGCCCAGGGACCAGCATTCTTCCCACAGTGGAAGGCAGGAGGAACACAAATCCGGCAACAGGCCTGAGTGGGTTGAGCAACACTTCCTGTTCCAATCCCTGGGGCTCTGGGAGTCAGCAGCCCCCAGATGTTCCTGGAAGTCCAGCAGGGGAGTGGAAATGGCTGAAGCTGAAGACTGGCTATCAACTGGTTCCAACAAGACTTCCACACTCTTCTGATGGGAGCCTGCTGCCCACTGTCAGAGGACCTCACAGCACAAAGCTGAGGACCCTGAGCCTGGCACAAGTTGAGGCCACTCTGCAGAGGGACCCAAATGCACCCCCAGGTCCCCAAAGGAAGGGGACTCAACCAATGCTGGCTGATGAGAACACAGGAACGAAGCTGTGCTGTCTGCCTTTCTCTTACTGCCTCCCAGGCCCCTCCCAAGCTTCCTGATATCCATGCGCAAAGCCACTATCACTGCCCAAGGAGGAGTTTGTAAGTATGTTTGGCCTGGCTGGGGTGGTGCTAGATGGTGCCAATGCCTGTCCCTCCAACCAGACCAGGGAACCAAACCAGAGTGGCAGGCAACACTCTCTGGCACCAAAGCAGGATGAGTGATGCCTGTGATGGGGCTAAGGGTGGAAGATGGCGGCCTACTTCTGTTCCCTCCCTGAGACACAGGGGTCGCACTTCTGATAGCTGCCCTTTGTCAAAGAAAAGAGATGCAGGAGGAGGAGGAAAAAAGAGCCATCACTTCTTTGGGGCCAGCTATATGCCAGAAACTTCAGACACGTCTCAATAAAGCCTAAAGACCATGTGAGGGTCTCTAGATCAGCTCAGGTAGCTGGTAAGTGGCCATGAGTCCCAAGCCCAGTTCCTTCCACTCGCCACCTTGCCAACTTTCCTTAAAAGACCAACTGATAGGGTCTCTTCTCTTGGGACTAGAAACCAGCAACCGTCTCACAGACAGCTTCAGATCCTTCTCTTTTTGTGAATGTGTGCGTGCGGAGCCCAAGGAGGATGAAGGAACCTAGATACTCAGAGTGAATAGGCCAGATTTAGGGAGCTGCACTGCTGCCCTCCGGGTGCCACTATGGGGCTTAGCTGCCCCGTGGAGAGTGCTCAACATTCCTCAAGGGACCCCCAGAACTGCTAGTGGCACAGAGCGGGTGAGGAGGCCCAAACAGCTACAAGTTATTTCTGCCAGGCAGCCGAGAGGGAAGGCTGATGCTGCGCAGCTCGGAGCCAGCAGCTGAGTGCAGGACCAGACATAATACATCTCCCCTTGTGCCTGATGGCAGTTAAGGCCCTGGCAGGAAGGAACGTGGGAGCCAGAGGGAGGACCCCTAGCAAATTAACAGAGACACAGACTCCAGCCCCTAGCCTCATTTCCAGCCTAGGTGTGGAAAAGCATGGTCTTTGTAGCACCTTCAGCACGTGCAGATCTGCTGGCCCAGTCTCCTGGAGGACAGGAAGGGGCAGTGCCACCAATGCCAGCTCCCTTCTTGGGAAATCTCCAGGCAAAAAGGAGACTTTGAGCAGAAAGAGTTCTGCCCTATCAGCAGTGGCATCACGACCCCAACACCCCAGGACTGTGAGGCGACCCAACTGTCTTAGCAAGGTGGGCTGCGATAACAACAGCCCAGAGCGGTGAGCTGAGTAAAGCTTGGGCCCAGAAGGCTGCATATTTACAGAGGCTCCCAAAAGTGACCCCACTCAGTCCCCTCTCCTTTAGCCACCGGATTCTGGTTTCCCTGCAGGCCCCCCATCCTCCCACCCACTCCTCATTCACCCAGTGGCCTGCCAGCCAGCAGCTGCCGGGAGCTCCCTCTACCCCTCCCTCCTGTAGAAGCACCAGGACAAACACCTCCGCAGCCAGACTCAGCTGCTATTAGAGCATCTGACAATAGCTCTTGGCAGCATCCCACTGGGCTGGGCAAGTGGCTCAGCTACTTCCTGGCTCCCCCAGGCCCAAGAAAAGACACTTCCATCCCAACCCCAGGGTCTCAGCAGAGACAAAGGCCAAAAAGCCTTTGTCTCTAGCTTAGGTCTGCCTTACACGGGTCTGCTGGCTTAGGTCGGGATAAACTAGCAGGAGGCATTCCTACTTTTAGTGGAGCCAGATGCCCTCTCCTTTAAAGAAACCTTGTGTGACACTTAGCATTCTAAGAGCCATGAAGTTGGGGGCAATGACCCTTGGCAGAGAGGAGGGGAGGGCAGTCAGGACCTAAGAAACAAGGCACGGGTCTGTGCCCTGAAGAAAGCTAAGGTGAGAGGATCTTTTGAAGCTGCTTTGACAGCCACAAGCTCTCTTAATACTGTTGGCAAAGGAATCTGCCACATGCTAGAATCTCCCTGCGCCAAGGACCCCTGGCTGGCCCTGGAACCAGGCCTCCTAAGCTTTCAATGGACAGTCAGTCAACTGTCAAGACCCTCCCCCCTCCTTGCGTATTATGAATCTCTTCTATTCATAGCAAAATCAGGTCCCCCATCTCAAGGCAATCTGATGGTCAAAATTTGAGTGTGTATTCTTGAAGGTGAGTTACCCCAATCTCAGAACCACAAACAGATGCTGGAGAGAAATTAAAAGGCCCATTCAAACTGACGACATTTACCCATAAATATGGGTCCCAATAACTCCTTCCTCATCTCCTAGGAGTCCTGGGTTCAGAGCCCAGGAAGAGAAGAATGAAGGACGTTAACATTCAGAGCTCTGGGGTCTAGCTCCCTTCCCTGCCCCTCCAGCAAGGCTGGCATGCTCACAATCTAGCGTACCTTCTCAGCTAGGGGC
Source organism: Equus caballus (assembly GCF_041296265.1). Classification (NCBI taxonomy): domain Eukaryota; kingdom Metazoa; phylum Chordata; class Mammalia; order Perissodactyla; family Equidae; genus Equus; species Equus caballus. The sequence goes on along the minus strand of NC_091686.1, from coordinate 24,042,059 downwards.
TTGCCCTGGGAGCCACATTTATTGGTCTTCACGTTTCTCTTGAGCACTGGGTGAACCAGCTGAACTAGTCTTGCCTTTCCTAAGTTGTTTTTTTTTTTTAACTGGCAGGCGGCTACTGGAGGCCTTCCAACCCATGGCTCAGGCCAACCTTCATAATAAGAAAAATACTACTTTTTATCTGCCTCATTTAAGAGGTTCCCACTTTATTCCTTTGGTGGTTGACTAAATTTCATCTTATATAACCACTGTAAATTTTCTAAAAATTTCCCCAAGTGGTGCCAGCAATTACAGAAAGTGTGTGTGTGGGGTGGGGTGGGGGGGGGGGGGAATCTCCAGTGGAGTGACCAGGAGTTCTAGTGAATCTTTGTAAGAAAACAGCACCTTTCTATCCACTAAGAAGGCCTCATCCTGCCCCTTTTCCAGAAAGATTCCTAGAGCTCTACACTTCACAGACTCTGTCTCCTCACACTTTTTAATAGAAAAGATAAAGTGAAGCCAGGGACAATGGGATGATGAGAAATCATGGGTAAAATATGTACTGGCAAAACCAAAATAAATACCCGGAGGTCCTGACTTGGGACTTTGGTCTACGGCTCCTGAAAGGGTTGTGCTTTATGTGAACTAGAACAGGCCTTAGACAGCCCAGGGGATGGAGACTTCCATCCCACATATAGACCTCAGATGGCTAACACCTTCCTCTCATCTGGAAGGGTTAGGTGTTTTCAGAGAAGACAAAGACTGAAATGGGGAGTCCAGCCGTGAAGGTCTCCTTTTTGCATCAATCATGTACACAGAGGGGTCACACCACTGCTTCTGAAGCACCGTCATTGCCTTAAGACAAATCCCACTGATAGGACCCAGGCAACATGCCTCTCTTTGCCTCTGGTGGTAAAGCACTGGCTTTTGCAAAAGAGATCCTCGAGTTTCAAGCCTCTGGTTTACTCACACCCACCCACCCCGATGAGGTGGCCTTTCAGTTAGAGGAGGTGGAAAAAATGAGAACAGACCAAGAATGGCTGCAGTTATGCCTCAGGCTGGTTGGTTAACCTCCTCTTTCTCTAAGGAGACTCTGGCTCCAAGTGTGGCTTCTGCAGGTGACCTGCGCTCAGGTGGGGCTGCCAAGCCTGCTCTCCCACGGAGGCGAAGGTGAAAGAACAGGAGGACCCTTCCCTACGGCCGCAGGCAGGGAGGAGACCTATGGGCAGCACTGGGGACTTAAGTGCTAAAACAGAAGAGGCAATGGCGGTGCTCCTGGGCAGTTCTCCGGCAAAGGAGCCTGAGCCCCTCACCTTCCCTTCTCCAAATGGGGCATGTGGGTACTCCTTATTCAGGTGGCCCCAAGAGCGCTCTGTCCTCCACAGCTGCCCTTGCAACGTTCCCCCTGATGACACCAGGAGCCCGGTCCTCTCGGGCCGAGCCCACTCTGAGGCTACTTTGTGTTCTTATGACAGCAAGGCAGTGTCTACAGAGAACTCTCCCCAGCAACCCACAGGACAAAAAGCGGTCTTCACAAGGGCTCTGCACATGTGGAAAACAAATGAACAGAGTTTCTAAGGCCATGGTTGGGGAGGGCTGAGAGCTACGGGAGAAGACTCCTCTCCCTTCGTGGTCCCAGGCAGATGAGGAACAGAACAAAGTGGAGCTGCAGCATCCTCGAAGGAATGCACAGCACACTGATGAGTCTGAGAGGAAGCCGAGGAGCTCGCCTGACAACAGATTCAGAGACATGGTGGCAGTCAGTCCCCAGGGACAGGAACAGGCTGTCCGCTGGGGAGAAGAGGGGCTTCCTGGACACCAGGTAGGATACGAATGGGAAGAAAACGCTGGAGGCAGAGGCAGGGCCCCAACCTGCCCTGCAGCTGTTCCTCCAACCGGAGCAAAGGTTACCAGACCGCACGTAGCTGAGACAAGCAGGGAACTGGCCCACCTGCAGGCATACAGGACCTTTTGGCTGAGCAAGTAAATAAGAGATAAGAGAATAGCAGGATATGTTTTCAGGAGAACCATGAGTTGATCAGATTCCTTAGGAACAATCTGGTATCATCAGGCCTCCCCAGGCTAATGCTGTGTAGGGGAAGGAGCACATCTGGATCTGAGGAGGCAGGAGCCCAAGGACAGTACATCAAGGACAAATCTGTAAGGAGAGTCTTCCGAGGAAACTTTCATCATCAGGATGGGGGTCAAGTGATCCAGACTCACAACCCGTCCTGTCCTTAGACTCTCTGAGAAATCATGGGACTCTTTTCCTAAGCACTGCTGTGACTTTAATTCTAGAAGGCAGGCCCAGTGACAGGGTCAGAGCACACCCCAGCCAGATTCAGTGCCTGTTTCCGTAGAAGATGCCATTCTCTGTGGAACACGGTTTGAAGAGCAGACTAAGCAAATAAGGATAGAAAATCAGACAGCCACCAAGAGCACAGGGCACGGAGCACTAAAGAGAAGCCAGTCCACTCTGGAAAGTGACAAAAAGAATTTGTATCTTTCAGGGCTGCTGTCCCTATAAATGGCAGCTATAACTTCCTGGGCATTGACCGTGTGCAGGCTCTGTGTTGCAGGGTTTTAGGTCTAATATCTTACTTTATTCTGACAATAATCCTATGAATCAGATCTTAATAACCCCATATTATGGACCAGGAAACCAAGACTCTGCTAAACTGAGCAACTTGCCTAAGATCATGCAGCCAGTAAGTGGGAGGGCAGGCTTTGAACTCGGATCAGCATACCAGGCAGATGTTGACACTCACTTTGTCCACAGAGGTGCCATATGAGGGGAACTTGGGTTTCACGGAGTTCCCTGGCCCGGTGATCCTACCCCCTGTTGTATTCACTGCTTAGTTCTGGGCAGCCCCAAGGTAGGAAGCAGCATGGCCTGGGTGGAGAGACTAGGTGGCAGGTCAGCATTTTTAATCCCTAAAGGGTGTGCACATATTGCACTTATTCTACCGTGGAAAGTCAGGGCTTAAGCACTCGTGCAAACCACCTGCACAGACTCCCCCTCCCCCAAGGAGAGGTGGCACTCCCTCTAGGCCCCCTATTGTCAGCTGTGTGAATGGGTGAAGGCATCAGAGGTCCAAGGAACTGGGCGGGTAGAAGGACTAACTGAGCGGCTCAAGAGACTTCCTGGTACTGCAGACCTGCCCCCTGGGCCTTCCTTCCTTGTCCCTCTCCACTTCCTCTCCACTTCCTCTCCGACTGATGCAGCAAGACTCCCTGAACAGTTCATCACCATTCAGGCATTTGTGCCGGAAGGCAGGTGGAAATGCTGCCCAGAGCCTCGCAAGGTTGGGAAGACCCTCACTCAGAGGTTCCCCCAGGCAAGCCCTTACCGTTGTAGGAGAGGCGAGGTTTGCTCAGACACATTATAAAGTGCATTTCCATCTCATCAGAAGCCACAGACTTGGAGCAAATGGGGCACTTGAAACCTGAAAGAGAGGAAAACAGGATGAAATGTTTTCTCCAAAGCAAATATACCCATAATAAACGCAAACACTCTTAAATGACTATGGCCATGTGGGGCCAGAGTCAACATGGAGAATTACAATCCAGATATACCCTAGACCCGATTTCTCCTTCATAAAGTTATGCAAAATTTTGTTATTTTATGACAGTCTCCAACTCCCATTTTTCAAATTGTGCTCTCCCTGTCCTACGCCCCTTGCTGTGGTTTATCAGAAGTCATTGACAACTGATTTGAGCTGTATTTTCTTTTAGATCCTTTCCCAAGGGAGTCTGTGGGCAGTGAGGACAGGGAAGCAGCAAATCAAGGCAACTAAATAAAGTCTTTGAATAATGAAGAGTTTATTCACCTTCCACCTCACACCTGTGGGAGGAATTCCTCCAGTCATCAGTGCCTCCATCCTTCACCCAAGGCACCTTTGCCTCCCCACAGCTAAGCAGCTGTCCTGACAGTGTGTGGAGCAGCGGGGTGACCCTCCGGAGCACTCCCAAATGCCACACATGCCTTGGCCATATGCCACTAAGAGTAGCAGCTGTTTCACAACGCCAGGTGAATACAGGGCGTTCTGGCCCTGCTGTTCTATTCCCAAGGAAGTGTGGACTGCTTATACACCCAAGGAGTTTCATCGGAATTGTATCCGTGTTGGGGATTTCGGCTGAGAGTGTTCTGAGTTGAATTCCATTAAGCAAACACAGTCCCTTGATTTATTTTTTATAAACTATTTTTTACAGATAAAACGCAAACTACTCCTAATTTCTCCATTTTACTTTTACTAAAATTATTTTCAAATGAATTAATTCTTTCCCATTCTACCAAAAAGATCCAATACCATTGAAAAGTTATTTATTTGTTCACATCGTAGCTGCTCCCTTTTGTAACCATGATTTCTACCTACCCAGCCTGGATTTCCTAGGTCAAATACAGCACATCCATATATTGTTGTGAAGGACTGACTCTTCTGTTAATTTTTAGTCAAAATGTCCCATGCACAGTTTCACTGGATGCTGGTAATATCTGTCAGCAACATATCTTATGAAACAGATAAAAGGCTGAGGGTTCATGTTAACTGTTAGCTGTTCCAGGACAGAGGAGGAATTCACACCTTCACCAGTGTCCTTCCTGTGGGGCCTTGCCCATGCTGTATGGAAAGCCGGGCCCTCTGACAGCTGGTGGTGCTGAGACAGGAAGCAAGCCGACTCCCATGTTCCCATGTAGGGCACAGGCGCTTTGCTTAAAGTCTTCTCCAAACCTCCTCTTTTCAGTGACAATGCTCTGAACTATAGGAACAGACAGAAGACCCGGGGTCTGGTTAACTACGGACAAAGCAGACCTGGGACTCTGTGGTACGGTCCCCATTCCCCCGACCTCTTTCCGCAAAGATCTTTAGCATCTAAGCATCTCAGCTAAAAAGTCCCGGAAGTGCTATTAACTGAAGCTTTGAGAAGAGGCTGTATTTTTTGATCTCTGGGGTGGTTATGAATCCATTAATAAAACCTGAAGACTGAAAAGAAACATGGTGGTGGAGGGTCCATCCTCAGTTTTCTGGCAAAACTGGATCTCCAACGTGCCAGGCTAATTCTTTTCTAATCCAGTTTAGAAATCTACACACCCACTGTTACACACGCAGTGGACAGATGAGTAATGAATTTGAGTCTTGTAGAATGAAGATGTCTCACATCTAACCTAAGTCCCTCTGTACCCTTGGATCTGCCCTCATACCTGCACCCTACAAATAAACCAATACATATAGTAAATAAGTTTCCACAAAATGACCAGCCATTGGGAGATTGTCTCATTTTCTTCAGAGATTTGTTCACCTTTTTTTCTGACTCAAAAGATCAAGGTTGGGGCCAGCCTGGTGGCGTAGCGGTTAAGTTTGTGCACAACGCTTCAGCGGTCCAGGGTTCACCTTTGGATCCCGGGCACAGACCTACACACCACTCATCAAGCTAGGCTGTGGCAGCATCCCATGTAGGAGAACTAGAAGGACTTACAACTAGGATATGCAACTATGCACTAGGGTCTTGGGGCGAGGAAAAAGAAAAAAAAAGAAAAAGAGGAAGATTGGCAACATATGTTAGTTTAGGGTCAATCTTCCTCACCAAAAAGCATACCTTAAAAAAAAAACAGACCAAGGTTTTGCCACACTTCAAGCGACTACAGGATACTTCTACTTTAAGCTTGCTAAGTTAGCACCCTGTCTGCAGGCTGAGGGCTCAGGGCTATGAGGAGGCCCGGATGGACGTGCTCTGGACCAGGTCCTCTAACACCAGGCACTGACATGGTCATTGGGAGGTGTTAAAGTGATCTGTTACATACAAAAAGGCTTACACCTCGCCCATTACTCACTTTTCTGATTCCTTAGAATAGATTCATGGTTATTGCTACAACAGCATCATTCAAACCCTTGCATCCCCAGGTAACTCCCTGAGTACAGGAGAAGGGGTGGAGTTACAGCTAAGGTATTGGGAAGCAGGCCACCCAACAAGAAGGTCTATGAGGGAATGTCACTAGACATTTACGTCCTAGAAAAAAACAAGTTGAGACTCACAGGTTTAGACCAGTGCCCTCACTGTACAGATAAAGGAGGAAGTCCTGGTGAGGCCATCAGGTCAAACAACTGAGGGGTGGGGGCTGAGACTAGAATCATATTTCTCAGCTCCCAATCTAAAGTCCTTTCCATCAGGGAAGAAAGAGTTGACCACAGGTGTGATATTGTGATTTGTAACAAGAAATATATATTTGGTCTTTGTCCCATTTCTAGCAGAGAGCTCCTAAAACCCTTGGAATTTCCTAACACAAGACCAATAATTCTTGGTCTTTTGTTATCAGTTCCTGGAATAGCCATAAAGGTGAACGGAATATCTTGCTATTCATAACAAGCCCCTTTCAACCACATAGGAGTTTATGTTAATGAGGTGACTTTCGGAAAGTCCCTTGGTAAACTAAGGATGGGGGCTGGTTGCCAGGGGAACCAACCAGCTCATTAGACAGTTGGAACTTTCAGTCCCCCCCTGTAACCTCCAGGAAGGGGCGGCAGGTTTGAGATAGAGTTCAATCACCAATGACCAATGATTTAATCAATCATGCCTATGTAATGAAGCCTCTGTACAAACCCAAAGGACAGGGTTCAGAGAGCTTCCGGGTTAATGAACACACAGAGATTCAGGTAGAGTGGTGCTCTGGAGAGGGCATGGAAGCTCTGAGCCCCTTCCCACATACCTTGCCCTGTGCATCTCTTCCATCTGGTAGTTCCTGAGTGGTATCTTTTTATAAGATGCTAATCTAGTAAAAAAAAAAAAATGTTTCTCTGAGTTCTGGGAGCTGCTCTAGCAAATTAAATGAATGTGAGTGGGGGTTGTGGGAACCTCCAATTAATAGCCAATCAGGCAGAAGCACACGTCAACCTAGACTTGCATTGGTATCTGAAGTGGGGTCAGTCTTGTGGGACTGGGTCCTTAACCTCTGGGATCTGATGCTATCTCCAGGTAGACAGCATCAGAACTGAGTCAGCTGCTCAGTGGTGCTGAGAAAACACACCTCGGAACAGAGTTTGAGGATAGCGCCACTGTAGTAAGAAGAGACCTACAGTCTAGCAAAAGCAGGATTAATACCCCTTGCATCATCTACCTCTGGATTTGGGGACGGGCAGGCAGCTAGGGCTCAAGAAATAACTTAGTCTATTACACGAGTGGGAAATGACCTGGGTTTTCCAGCCTCAAGACCTTGGCAAGTAATCTACCTTCCCTGGACCTCAGTTTCCTCATCTAAAGACAGAGTGATTTACCTCACTTTTGCAAGGATCAAATAAGAAACCTGAAAGCAGGGCAAAAAGAAGCTAATCAAATGCATGGGGGGGAGCATGAAATATCAACATCATCACACCTGGCAGCACTTAAAGAGGAGGAAGGAATAGGAGGGCCGGAGGAAGGATGTGGGGGGTGATGGATCAGCCCCAGAGGCCACAGGCTGTGCCAAGTGTGCTAGATGGGACCTGCTCGTCCCATCTGTCTCCTTTGAACTTCTAGAGCACTGTACACGGCACTTTGTGTACTGCCAACGTGGAACAATGGTCCTTGTTTAACCTTTGTGGCACCTACTCTTGCATAGGATGATAAAGAGTAGCATTCACTGAGTCGTCACTATGAGCAGCCACTGGGCTTTCCATGTCTTCTTATTTACTATAACATGAAGAGGGTACTAATGTTAACTCTATTTTGCAGAAGAGGACATGAAGGTCAGCCACCTGCCCAAGGTAGCACAGTCAGAGAGAGCCAGTGCTAGCACACAACACCCAGGAAGTCTGACCGTCCAGTGCAGACCTCACTCATCGAGCTGTGTGGCTGGCTGACTAGTACAGGAGAAGGAGCTACATGGCAAAGAGAACATAAATGCTATACAAACTCAGGTATTACTAAATACTAACTTCAAATCTTCTACATTGTCCCAGCAATTTCTCCTGAAGTACCCACAGTCCTGGATAATCCCATAAACTGAAACAATTGATAATTTTTTTTTTCTGAGAATTCTGTTAACATGGAAGGACAGAATTCTGCTTCCCGCTTGGCAGTGAGCCCATAGTACTGGTTGTAAGATGGTGAGTTTACAAATTACCTTTTAAATGGAAAATAAAGGGCAAAAGGTAAGAGGGACGGAAAAATATGGAGAGCTAAGGGGAAAAAACTAATGTCCCCACCTTCTTTCCTGAAAGGTCATCCGATGATCAAGATGGATTCTACCAGTCTACTGCCCCAATCTTTTCTCCTAATTGTCCAGTCACAATTCAGCACCAACAGCCCTACGGAATGATAAATACTGTGATCTTTATGGGCTATCTAAAGGTTAAAATATCTAGGAAGGTTTGACACCATTTTGGAAAAAGTCTGAGCCAAATTAAAATCAACCCTGCAAACAAAGATAAACCAAAGGTCCGCAAAGTCATCCAATCGATATGATTTTGTCAAATTTCATGAGACCTTCATCAGCACTCAGGAAGCATGCGTAAGTGATGCTTTACTTTCCTTTATGAGAAAGCTACAGGTGGAGTCTGGACACCCCCTAAGTTCATCTGAGACCAGCCTCTGCCTCTTGCACCCTGGAAGCCAGGTGAGCAGTCAGCAGTACTCCCAGCTGCCTCATCCTTCCTGTCTTATTTCTTTTCAGAGGCAATGCCCTGAAAGTGTTGTGTCTTTAATATTCGCTACTGACAGAGTAAAGGGAGGCAAAGGCTAGCTTACGCTTTGCCGACCAAGTCTGACACTGGTTTCCTAAGCCATCATCTGTTCCCACTGGACTACGGCAGAGGAAGGGAACTTACCGGGTTCCTAGACTTTTCTGCCAACCTCTCAAAATGAGGAAGGAATGAATGACAGAGCACCACGGGGAATTTGTCTGCAGTCACCAATTCTGCACTAGGTGTACTCTACCAACCAAATGCCGCTACAGGATCCCTCCACCCCCAATCAAGAGGAGCCGAGAGAGAGCTCCTCATTTCCTTTCTTTCTGTTGTCATCAGATCAGCTCAAGGTTATACAGCCAGAAGAGCCAAGGAGAGTGTGATCAGCCAGAGTCCAGCTGCTTCCTGTCTTTCAAGTGTCCCGCCTAAGCAAGGGAATCCACAGGTGGACCAGAGACCAGAGCACGCGAGAAAAGACAAGACCACACTCACCACTCGGTGCAAGGCCTTGACCTCTTTTACGGCCAGGTCAAAGGGTAGGCCCACTGGTAGGTGAACCAACCGTGACCCCAGGCACCCGCGCAAGGTCATGTGCATCAAGCTTCTTCCTGGGTTGGGTTAACTGGGCCCCTTGGACTTCACCCAGGCCCTTGTATTTGACTGACATAGCAACCAAGAAAGGACAGTGGCAACCGGCTCAAGTCACAACTCTCTCAATCCTCTCCAACATTTATCTTGCAATATAAATTAAAGCTTTTGTGCTCTGGGGACCATATACTTCTCATTTTCCAGAACTGCAACCTTCTCCTTTAAGACCTGATTTCTCAGGCAGGACGTGTGCTCTGCACGTTGCCCCAGTTCCCTCTCCGACCCTCCTCCTATGCTGATGCGCTATTTTAACGCTGCCCCAGTTCTGCCTGTCTCTGGGATCACCTAAAGGGAGAAAAATCAAAGAAGCCACCAGGGAAATGGAAGCCACACCCTCCAGGCAGGACCTCCTGTCCCAGGGAGGAGGGGCTGATGTGGACTCCTCTCACCCAGGGGCTGAGAGAGCGCCACCCCCAACACGGTGTCCTTACTGTTCAGTTCCTAGTTTTCGGCCTGCATCTTTCCCTCTCACATCCTTGTGGTGCCTCATGTCTGTCAAATGAGACTAGACTAAATGAATTTGATTAAATGGGGTTTATTACAAATGGAAGATCAAGGGGTAACAACATGGATGACTTCCTTTCACATTTCTATACTGCAGAGAAGTGTCCCCAGGGGCAGAGGCTGTAGGTATCACATGCTTCTCTCCTATCCCCCATCTCCCTAAGAAATAACTGGAAACCAATGCACAATTTATGAGTTGCTGATGTGTGGGTCAGTCTCTCCTGGAGAACATTCTGGACTTGGAAAAGGCCCAGCAGTTCTGACTCTTGCCTCTTTCAACACCTTTCTTCTGGACTCGGCCTCTAGAGCTCTGTTTTAGGGCCCGGGCTCACCTGTTTCCCCAGGAGCCAAGAAAATTCTCATAAGCAGACATCAGAGGAGAGCCACATTGACCCTTAAAATAAATTTAAATATTAGTGTTTGCACATATTTTCCTTAACTAATCTGTTGTGAGGGTTAACTTTATGCATCAACTTGACTGTGACGTTGGGTGCCCAGATACTTGGTTAAACACTATTTTTGGGTGTGTCTGTGAGGGTGTTTCTGGATGAGATTAATATTTGAATCAGGAGACTGAATAAAGCAGACTGCCTTTCCCAGTGTGGATGGGCCTCATTCAATCCACTGAAGATCCGAATAGAATGAAAAGGTGGCTGAAGGGAGATTTTGAACTCTCTGCTTATTTGAGGTGGGACACTGGTCTTCTCCTGCCCTTGGACTGGGACTTATACCATCGGTTCTCCTCATTCTCGAGCCTTCAGACCCAGACTGGAACTACAGCCGGTGAGCTTTCCTGGGTGTTCAGCTTGCAGATAGCAGATCACGGGACTTCTCAGCTTCCATCATTGCATGAGCCAATTCCTTATAATAAATAATCAGTCTCTTTCTCTCTCAATATATATACCCTATTGGTCCTGTTTCTCTGGAGAACCCTAATACATCTGTTTATTAAAATGCCAAACAATAAGATTTAAAAGACTGACAACATCAAATGTTGGTGAGGATGCGGAGCAACTGGAACTCTCATATATTGTTGGAGGGGGTGTAAAATGACAGTCACTTTGGGAACAGGTCTGGGAGTTCCTTATAAAACAAAACATACACCTAGCCTAACCCAAGCAATTCCTCATCTAAATATTTACTAAATAAATGAAAACATATATCTACAAGTAGATATTTATAAGAATGTTCAACACAGCTATATTCATAAGAAGCAAAAACTGGAAACAATGCAACTGTCCAACAACAGAATGGATAAACAAATTGTGGTATAATTATAGAATGCAACAGAATACTACTTAGTAGAAAAAAGCAACAAACTACTCATATATGCAACACCATGGATGAATATTAAAAACATACTGAGTGAAGGGCACATATTATGATTCCAATGGTATTAAGTACTAGAACAGGGAAATCTAACCTATGGTGGAAAAGAGCAGAACAGTGCTGTCTCTAAGGGTTATGAGCTAGGGCAGAGATTGATGGAAAAAGAGATGAGAGAATCTGTTGGGGTAATAAAAATGTTCTATATCCTGAGGAGGGTTTGGATTGCACACATGCATGCATTTGTCAAAATTTAGTGAATGTACACTTAAGATCTGAGATTTCATTGTTTGTAAATTTTACCTCAACCAGAAAAAAAAAGTGTAAACAAATATTGAATTGTAGTTAATGATAGACATGCTGAAGCATTTAGAGAGAGGTGTATTGACATCTACATTAAAATGAAATGCATGAAAAAATAAGATGTATATGGGACCAGCCCCGTGGCCCAGTGGTTAAGTCCGTGTGCTCTGTTTCGCGGCCCAGGGTTTCGCCAGTTCAGATCCTGGGCACGGACCTAGCACTGCTCATGAAGCCATGCTGAGGTGGCGTCCCACATGCCACAACTAGAAGGACCCACAACTAAAATATACAACTATGAACTGGGGGGCTTTGAGGAGAGGGAGGAAAGATAAATAGATAAAATCTTAAAAAAAAATGTATAAGGTAAACTCCTTTCAACTTTTCTGTATGTTTGAAATTTTCATAATAAAACACTGGAAAAAGTATTGAGCAGTGAGATGTGTGTGCTAACTTAGCTACAGCAGTCAGGGAAGGCCCCTCGGAGGGGGTGACAGGAGAGCAAAAACTTCGGTGTTAGGACAGCAAAGGCTGAGTCACTAGGGTGACAATGGAGACAGGCTCTCTGACTCTCTGTCTATGCTCAATAACTTTCTTTTATTCTGACAGCTGAATGGATGTCTTGTCTGGGTATAGGATCTTTTTTTTTCAGCTTTATTAAAGTATAATTGACAAATGAAATATATTTAAAGTGCACAATGTGATGATTTAATATATGTATATACTGTGAAAGGAGTCCCACAATTGAGTTGACACATCCAACACCTCACATATTTACTTTTTTTTTTTCTTTTGGTGAGAACACTTAAGATTCTAGCAAATTTCAGTTATACAATACAGGATCTTATGGTTTCAGGACTTGTGCTCGAGTCTTTAATCCATTTTGAATTGATTTTTGTGTATGGTGTAAGATAGAGGTCCAGTTTCATTCTTTTGCATGTGGCTATCCAGTCTTCCTAACACCATTTATTGAAGAGACTGTCCTTTCCCCATTGTGTATTCCTGGAGCCTTTGTCAAAAATTAATTGACCATATTAGCATGGGTTTATATCTGGGATCTCTATTCTGTTCCTTTGATCTATGTGGCTGTTCTTATGCCAATACCATACTGTTTTGATTACAATAGCTTTGTAACATAGTTTGAAATCAGGAAGTATGATACCTCCAGCTTTGTTCCTTCTCAAGATTATTTTGGCTGTTCAAGGTCTTCAGTGGTTTCACATGAACTTTTAGGACTGTTTTTCTTATTTCTATGAAAAATGACACTGGAATTTTGATAGGGATTGTACTGAATCTGTGGATCACATTTTAACAATATTAATTCTTCCAATCCATGAATATGAAATATCTTTCCAAGCATTTGTGTTTTCAATTTTTTTAAAAGGTTGCACCTTTTATTTATTTTTTAAAGATTGACATCTGAGCTAACATCTGTTACCAATCTTTTTTTTCCTCTTCTTCTTCTTCCCCCAAAACCCCTCAGTACACAGTTATATATTCTAGTTGTGAGTGCCTCTGGTTGTGCTATGTGGGATGCCACCTCAGCATGGCCTCATGAGTGGTGCCACATCTGCACCCAGGATCAAAACTGGCGAAACCCTGGGCTGCCAAGGCGGAGTGCACGAACTTAACCACTGAGCCACAGGGCCGGCCCCTCTTCAATTATTTTTTTTATCAATGTCTTGTAGTTTTCAGTATACAGATCTTTCACCTCCTTGGTTAAATTTATTCCAAACTATTTTACTCTTTTTGATGCTATTATAAATGGGTTTGTCTTCTTAATTTATTTTTCTGATAGTTACTGAACTTACTGAATTCATTTATTAGTTCTAATAGCTTTTTGGTGGAGTCTTTAGGGTTTTCTACATAATAATATCACGCCATCTGATATTTTACTTTTTCCTTTCCAATTTGGATGTGTTTTATTCCTTTTTCTTGCCTAATTGCCCTGGCTATAGGATACTTGAATTGCCATCCTTTTTTCCTCAGTGGTCTATAGATAAAATTCTAACATCTTCTAGCTTCTTGGTGTTGCAAATAGAAAATCTGATAACAGTGCAATTCTTTTTCATTAGTAAATAATATGTTTCTTTGGCCTGAAAGCTTGAATGATTTTTCTTTTCATTCTTGGAGTTCAGAAATTTTACCAGGATATACTTACACATGTCTTAGTTATTTCCCCTTGTGGTAAGTAGTGAGTGCTGTTTGCCAAATATTTCTAGCTTTCCTCCTTCCAGCTATATAGCAGGACTGCACTTCCCTGCTCCCTTTGAAGTTAAAGGTGGGTTTGTGATTTACTTTGGCCAATGAAATGTGAATGGAAGTAATGTATGCACTTCCAAGCAGACTTTAAGCACTAGTTCATGATTCTCCACATCACTGCACTGCTGCAGTGACACAAAGCCCCCATCACCTTGGGTTCCTGAGTAACAACAATGAGCAGAGTCCCCCTCTTGACCTGTACTGAATACTGCAGTGCGGGGAAAAAATAAATTTGTTGAGTTAAACTACAAGCTTACGGGACCGTTTGTTCTTACACTATAACCTAGTTCTAGCCTGTCCTGGCTGACACACCCTTCCTCTACCTTTTTCTCCTTTTAGTACTCCTATCACTTTATGTCAAGTGTCCAGGTTCCATCTTCCAGGTCTCTTATCTCCCCCTCCATAACTTCTACGTCTTAGTATTTTCTCAGGGGTTCAGCCTTTGTAACCCCTTCTGGGCCCTGCCTACCTGCCCCGTTTGGTTTAAAGAGTTTAAATAGTTGGCATTGGAAGTCAAAGAAATGAGACATGCATTCCAGCCACTATCCTCCCAGAATCTTCTCTGCCTGGATATTCATATTCTGTTCTTTAAATATACATAATTCTTTGTATCAGCAACAATCCACACACTCATCATTTTCAATGTCTACGTACAGGCACACCTCGTTTTACTGTACTTCACAGAGACTGCATCTTTTACAAGACCCTCCACCAGCAAAAAGATTACCACTCACTGAAGGCTCAGATGATGGCTAACATTTTTTAGCAACATAGTATTCTTTTTTTGAAGATATTTTATTTATTTTTTCCTTTTTCTCCCCAAATCCCCCAGGTACATAGTTGTATATTCTTCGTTGTGGGTCCTTCTAGTTGTGGCATGTGGGACGCCGCCTCAGCGTGGTTCGATGAGCAGTGCCATGTCCGCGTCCAGGATTCGAACCAATGAAACACTGGGCCGCCTGCAGCGAGCGCGCGAACTTAACCACTCAGCCACGGGGCCAGCCCCGCAACAGTATTTTTTAATTAAGGGACATAATACTATCGCACACCTAACAGACTACAGTATAGTGTAAACATAACTTTTACATGCACTGGGAAACCAAAAAATTCATGTGACTTGCTTTACTGTAATATTTGCTTTATTGTGGTGGTCTGGAACCAAATCCACAATATCTCTGGGGTATGCCTGTATTCTATAGTGAATATATTTTGCTTAGCTATTTTCTTTTAAGAGTATTTGGATTCCCAATTTTTACCTAGTATTAAGATTCTCTCAGTAGTGATCTCCCTTCTCTACTCTAAGCATGGTATATTCCACCCCCGACATATTTTTGCTGTTTCTGGATTCTAGGCTGACTGGTTTGGAAGAAAGAAAATCATATTAGGAGTCAGAAGAAACAGGCTCTCCCAGTCACTGGCCAGCTTGTACAAGCTACTTAGCATTAACCACTGTCCAGTACCGTTCTGAACCCCAACCAAAGATGGATATGTCAGTGCTCAGTGCAGAGCAAAGCCATGTGAAATGTGGGGTGGCCATTTTACCAGGCTGCATTCAGTACAACTTGGATATATAGTCATATGTCACTTAACGATGGGAATACGTTCTGAGAAATGTGTAGTTCTGTGATTTTGCTGTTGTGTGAACATTACAGAGTGTACTTACACAAACCTAGATGGTATTAATCTTATGGGACCACTGTCATATAAGCAGTCTGTCACTGACTGGACTGTCATAATTGGGGTGCATGATTGTACTGAGGCTTGCTGGTAAATCTGCTTATTCAAGGAAATTCACAAATTCTTCAGGCAAAGAAGTGAGAAATGAGCTGACTGTATATAATGTACTTTGTGGACTCTAAGATGCCATCAATTTTAAGAGGCACTATTACGAACCTCCAAGAAAGAAAAAAACCTGCCAATTAGAATTTTAAGATGTGATGACATGACATAGCCTGATTTTAGAGTTGTTAAATTGTGAAATGTATGTACCTTAGAATCAATGACTATATGAAACATACATTATGTGTATATTTAAAAATACATACAGACCGACTCCCAATCACATACCCAAAACATTTACTTCTATCAATTTACTACAAATGAGAACAGGCTCCATGAAGCTACCTGCAGTGGGAACAAAGGGAAGAAGTGCAGGGTGTGCACATGGCTGCGTGCCTGATGACATCAAACCCCTGCTCCAGCAAGTCCAGGCTGCCATCCCGGCAGGTGAAGCCCAACAACAGCATTCCGGCCAGGTGAAAAATGGGAAAAGATTTGCCAGGAGCAGGAACTATGGCTACTAACTGGTCCTGTTCTCTTTGACCCTCTAACCCATTTCTTCCAGAGAGAGGCCCTAGAAGGACTATTTAGGAGCGGGGTGATGAGGAAAGGGGGGAGCAGGGACATGATGATCTGAGGACCTGAGTCTGAGCCTGAGCAGGTACAAATACAAAAAAGATGAAAGCCTCAGCATGAGCGTGATCGAGTCCCCAACCACCGGCCAGGAAAAATGAATGCCAAATTATAAACCCTTGTCACCTGGCTGCATGCTTGGGCAAGTTCAGGGACAGTCAATCATGACTCAGAAAGTGTGGATGTACTTTCCAGATGAACACTTTCCAACAAACATTTATTTTGGAGATGTCTTATTTAAAAAACCGACTATCTGCTGAAAGAGGAAGATTGTCTTCCAAAGGGTCAAGTCAGAATATCTCTAAATCCTCAGATAGTAGGGATATCTACAAGCCAGGCAATGGGACTGACAAGTCTGGCCAGGAAATGCTAGTTACTCGGCTGGATACTATGCTCTCCTTTCAATGGCTGTCCCACTTTCACTCCAATTCCCAACATACCACACACTTAAGGGCCCTTGGACCCAATACCCACAGCCACTGTGGGAGTAGGCTTCCCAGTGTTTGGCAAGGCCATAGAACACTCTTAGGAGTAGGCAGAATTCCCCAGCCTTTTCCCCACAAACTCAACAGCAAGGAGTTGAGTTGAGCAAGGGGCCAAGGACCACCTCTCAAAAGAGACAAAGGGAACAATAAAATCTGATCTTTAGGCAAAAAAGGCAGTTATCACCCCCAGAGGATTTGTAGACTGCCTCCACATTAGCAATAGAAGAGAGCCTCACTTCTTCCCATTAGGACACAGCTATGCAGGTCTAGCCTCACTTGTAGCAGGTGGCCTCAGCAGACTTTCCTAGAGAAACAAGACTGTGCTTGGAACACCCTGTTGCTGGCCTGTTTCTCCCCGATATACTCTTTTTCAAGTCCCAGTGTCTTTACTGATATATTTTAAAATTCCAACCTTTAATTAACTTTGTGTGTGTGTGTGTGTTGTTTTTGTTTTTTTGGTGAGGAAGACTGGCCCTGATCTAACATCTGTTGCCAATCTTCCTCTTTTTGCTTGAGGAAGATTGTCCCTGAGCTAATATCTGTGCCAATCTTCCTCTATTTTGTATGTGGGATGCTGCCACAGCATGGCTTGATCGGGGTGCACAGGTCCGTGTCTGGGATCTAAACCTGTGAACCCCAGGCCGCCACAGTGGAGCACATGAACTTAACCACTATGCCACCAGGCCGACCCCCTAACTTTGCTTTTCTTATGGAGTGTGTGTGTGTTTGGAGGTGGAGTTGGAGGAGAAAAGGAGAGCTAGAAAACAGAAAAGGACAAAGAAGGAAAGTTTCACACAAAATCCACATAGGACCAACAGTTTATTTCTAGGTTCCTGAAGGCATTGTCCACCCCAACGTCCCATCGGCTGATAAGGGATTTTTCACTGGCAAGAAGGAAGACACTTGAACACACTACTAGATCATGTTCAGCCGGTAGCTGACTCACCAGGCAAATGGACAAGACACTCACATCTAACTGACTGCTCATATTGAAAAATACCATTTGCCTGGTACCGTGGAACTTGTACCTCTTGATGCCAACAGCCCTGGCCTTTATGTCACTGGAGATCTACTAGAAGGCTCCAACACGGCTCCCAATATAATCTCAGGATGCAGAACACGTGCTGCTGTATTCACTTCATAAAAGCTATCAGCTCCGGCTTGGCCCCGGCATCAGCAGCACTGCAGGCTGAGCTTGGCTATTTGGCAGAAGGAATGCTGGCTGGCTT
Source organism: Equus caballus (assembly GCF_041296265.1). Lineage (NCBI taxonomy): Eukaryota > Metazoa > Chordata > Mammalia > Perissodactyla > Equidae > Equus > Equus caballus. The sequence continues at coordinate 24,024,260 of NC_091686.1, read as the reverse complement.
CTTGCCCGGGACTAAGACCTGGTCCCTGGTCAGCAGGGCATCCTCTGCTTAGCTATACCTCCAAGACAGAAGTAGATGGAGGCAGGAACTCAGAGGACACGGACTTGTATGCCAGAACTGTGCTTTGAAACAGCACCTAAAGAGGAAGAAGCCAAAAGAATAGAATGAGGTTGTTTTGAGAGATCAACAGTAGTGGAGTGATCAATCCTATCAAAGGAAACTATCAGGGTAAGAGAAGGCCTTCATGCTTCAGTCCTTGCTTTTCTGTCATTCACTGCCTTGAGTACCACAGAGAAAGAGATGGAAGGACCCTAGAGAGCTATGAGGTACTGACCAATGAGTTAAAAAGGATTTCCCAGCAACGCCTGCAGACACAAAGCATGAGCAAGAAGGGTCATCAATTCTAAGCTCCCTAAAATAGTGAATGATTCCTATCAAGACACATAAAGTGTGCTTCTATACTGGTTTTCTTCACCTCTGCTTCCGATTATTTTGAGTCTGGTAGACAAAAATGGGAGAGAGAGAAGGAGGGGAGCAAGAGGAAGAGACTCCAACATGGTCGCAGGAACATGGATGGCAATACTCCATAAATCTTGATTCATGATAATAGTTCCAAGGGTAAGAAACCAGGTATCTCCTAATGATAACAAGTAATCTGGCTGGCTGGCAAGCAAAAGATATGTGATACGATGTAACATTAAAATCAAGTGTATGTCGGTGGACAAAATATTAAGCCAGTAAGCAGTCTCTGTACTGGACCTTACAAACATAAATGTTTATGAAATGGGAAGGCCACATAAAGTGGGAATTCCCTCTTCACTTTGATATTTTGCCTTGACAACTATTTTTACACAGATTTTGACATTCCCTCATTTTGAGTCAGCACATCAACTTCCCAGAATATTGGCATCAGGAACCTAAATACTGACAAACATCACTTATTGAAATCTCTGGAAGATAAGAGAATTAAAAAACAAGCAGCCAAATAGAATGGAACAACCTGGATCTGGATTCAGAATTCCAGCACTCAAGGCATGAGTGATACAGCCAAGGGCAAGTCATATAAATTCCCTGAGCTTCCATTTCTCTCATCTGTAAAATAGGAATAATTTTACCAACCTAGCCACTAAATGAGAAGATATGTGTAAATAACTATACAAACGTGTACTAGGCAGACTAACGGTCCCCTAAAGATGTCCTAATTCCTGGAACCTGTGAATGTTACCTTACATGACAAAAAGGGCTTTGAAGTGATAAATTAAGGATTTTAAAATGGGAAATTATCCTGGATTATCCAGGTGGGCCCAACGTAATCACAAGGCTCCTTATAAGGGAAAGAGGGAGACAGGAGAGCCAGGGACGCAGATGTGAGAGAGAGATTGGAAGATGCTACGCTGCTGGCTTTGAAGATGGAAGACGGGGCCATGAGCCAAGGAAAGCAGGCAGCCTCTAGAAGCTGGAAAAGGTAAGGGAATGGGTTCTCTTATAGAACCTCCAGGAGAAATGCAATCCTGTCAACACTTTGATTTTAGCCCAGTCAGACCATTTCAGACTTTTCACCTCCAAAAATGTAAAAGGATAAATTTGAGTTGTCTAGTTTGTGATAATTTGTTAGAGCAATAATAGGAAACCAATACAAAATGTTATAGGAGATGCAGTTATTCTCCCAAAGAATCAAATTTTAAAAGGGGAAGTAGTCGGGGTTTTCTGGCTCTACTTAAAGTTACTGAAGCATGGCATCCTCTCCTGGGGCACCACTGAAAATTGTACAGCTATTTGCCACACTCAAGTAGGATAAGAAACCAAGTGAGTCAGTCTGTCTGTCCATTCATTTTCATTCTAGTTATTAAGTGGTAAGGAAATATGGCAAAACATTAAATATAATTTCCACCCTCAAGGAACTGATGATCTATTAGGGAAGAAGGGAGAAGGCAGGGTCACAGAGTTCTCATTCTTTTAGCCATTTTCATAACCTTACCTGACTGTCTGTCTAGTGACTGTATCTGACATGCAGCTTCCTGACCTGGACACTCCTGGCTGAGACACCAGAGGATACATCGACCTCCTGAAATAACATGCCAGGTTCTATGGTAGGTATGTTTTTCTGAGGGAATGGACCCATAGATTCAGACTGTCAAAAGAGTTTGGGTTTGGGGCCGGCCTGGTGGCACAGCGGTTAAGTTCGCATGTTCCGCTTCTCAGAGGCCCGGGGTTCACCGGTTTGGATCCCGGGTGTGGACATGGCACCGCTTGGCAAAAGCCATGCTGTGGTAGGCGTCCCACATATAAAGTAGAGGAAGATGGGCATGGATGTTAGGTCAGGGCCAGTCTTCCTCAGCAAAAAGAGGAGGATTGGTAGTAGTTAGCTCAGGGCTAATCTTGCTTTTTTTAAAAAAAAAGAGTTCGGGTTTATAACTCAAAAGTTCAGAGCCATTTGTATAACAAGAGAAAGATTATAGATTAAGATTAAAGCATGTTATAACAGATATTTTGAGAATAGTCCAAACATTTGTGACTTACTTTTAGCACAGAGAAGGGGGAGTTCCAAGGGAAAAAGAAAACTGAACCAGGCCCTCCAGGGCTCTACCTCATGATCATGGTCATTTAACATTTGCTAAAGTATACCAGAGGGCCATTTACAACAAGTTCCATTAAATACACTTTCCCTCTCTATTGAGTCAGCATACTGCACTAGTCCCCATCTTACAGAACACTCTCAATCCCACCCATACCTTCAGTAACTGCCCCATTTAACAACGAAAAGCACCTGCAGAGAGTTGTCTCAATGGCCTTCCTCATTTCTACCCCTTCCACTCCCTCTTGAACTATTCCAATCTCCAAAATCGCCCTTACCAAGGTTACGAATGACCTCCACATGGTGGTATCCTAAAGTCAATTCTCCAACAATCATTAGCATTTGAGAAAGGCAACTCTCCTCCTCCACCTGCACCCCCACACTGCTGCACTTGATTTTTGGTCTCCCATAATGCCCCTCTCTCTGACATCTGCTAGTTCCTTCTCACCTCCTTAGCCAACCCATCTAAAACAGCTACTACTCTCGATCCACCCCCAAACCCAAAGCGCTCTATTTTTCCTCTTAGCACTCACCACTGCTGCACCTGCTATCTGTCACCCCCATTACAGTATAAGCTCCTTGAAGGCAGAGTCTTTTTCTTTTACTTCTGTGTCCCCAGAACATGGCATACGATAGGCCCCTGAAAATATCTGTTGGGTGAATGAATATCACACTTCATGGAATTGTGTGAAAAAGGCCTGGCTGTACAACCAGAAAGAGATAACAAATTAAGGGCATGTCAGACTGTTGTCTGAGTCTATTCTCAGCAGAGGCAACCTTCTACTACTCAAGGCTCGAGAAACCACCATACCCGCAGTGAGGGTTAAGAAGGATGGTACAGTGTGTGTGTGTGAGACAGAATGTCGGTTAAAAACCCACTGCGGTCACACTGCTTCCTGCCCAGCCTGTGGTTCTGATAAGAGGTGAGGATAATAATCACATGTGCATGTGCACACCCCTGCCACCAGCATGTAGTGTGATGTGAAGGGACCTGCTTTGGTTGCCACCTGGGCAGGCCTTGAAAGGTGTGGGGGCAGGAAAAAGGTCAGTCCTGCCCCCATGCTAAACCAAGTCAGGTTGAGCTAGAACACCCTCTGGTTTCTCATTCCTCCTACCAACAAGAGCAGGCAGGGCCTCTCTACCTACTCTTCCCCACCCGGCCCCCACATCGAAGTACCCAGAGGTGGTGAAAGAGCAGCACAGGGTGACCTGGGCTTCCCACCCCTAGGCAGGGGCTGCCTAGGGATCTAATACCCATTTCCTGGACAGTAGGGATTTCTGAATGCTTCAGCAGTCTGATGGATACATTTTCTTAAAAAAATCCTTTTTATTATGGAAAATTTCAGACAAAGAATAGAACGAGCTCCCAGGTACTCACTATCCAGCTTCAACAATGATCAACTCAGGGTCAATTCTGTCTCACTTTCCTCTGGGGTGTCCATGTCTTCGTTTGCCAGGGACAATCTTGGATTAAGCTTACTGTCCTGGTGAAACTACTAGCCCTCTCTTTCAGTCTCAAACATGTCTGGTATTGGACAATAAATCATATGGTCACCCATTGTGAAGTGATTTCCAAACATAAGTTCATCCACAAATATTTCACAATGTGATACCAAAGATTTTAATATAGCTCAATATCCTTTAGACACAAACTTATAGAGCACTGTGCTCTTTGAACACTCTTGCTGGGGGCTTTCATGTCTCATAAGCAGGGAGCCAAGCAGAAGGAGTCAGAATGGCCCCGGAAAGCCTCTGTGCTATGCACTTGCATGCAGGCCCTCCATACCCACCCTGCGGGCCAACAGTGTGACCCCAGCTCATGGATGGGGCTGGCATACACATGGAGGAGAACAAACGTGTACTTATGCCAGCCTGACTCCACTGTATGGCCTCCTTCCACTACACCACGCTGTCTCCATAAAGGAGGTCTAGACGCAATCATGGACAACAGGATACCAGAACAGACCTCAGCAGGTACGGCTCATTTTATACGTGTACACAAGCAGGAGCAGCGTGAGTTTGAACAATTCAGAGTGAAGGAACTCAATCTTCAAACAGACCCAAAGAGAATAAAACCCCAACCTTTGTCTCTGCTCTCTGAATGGTATCGCTGCAAGACTCCAGAGCCAGGCTAAATGTTGGGGCAGTCTAAGCAACCTACCTTCCCAGCACTTAGGAGAAAATAGGGAGAGAAATGAGACACAATTACCTCTTCTGAGTCCTCAGAAATGATCCTAGAAAGTTCACTAGACTATATCCAGCAAGCCCACTTCTGGGTATGTTTCCCAGGGAAATCCTCCCACAGGCCAGTCAGAAGACAGCACAGGATGTTCACTACAGCACCAAGTGGGGTAGCAGCGAGCTGTAGGCAATACAGATGGTGAACGGGGAACGGTAAGAACCACGCAGAGCATGTACACTATGAAGCAGTATGCGGCAAGCATCAGCAATGGACCAAACGTACACACAGGACAGATCTGAACACAGTGCCAAATAAAAAAAAGAAACAAAAGGATCTGTAGCACTAAGCCATTTACTTAAGTTAAAAACATATGCACATGATCAACTAAAACCAAAACCAAAAACTCCAGGTATGTACACAAAGCAACAATTCATAATACACCAGTAAGAGAATACACACCAAGCAACCAAGCATATTCACACGGTTGGCTATGGAGGGGAGGGGAATAGAGAATAGGAATAAAAAGAAGTAAATTAATGTACAAATGAATAAAACCAAGAGAAAGCCTTGACCAGACCAATGATAATATGCCACAAACTGAGTAACAGTATTAACTCAACCCACTGCACCAGGGGAGGTCTAAAAAGAAAAAAAGAAAGGAAGAAAAAGCTCACTATTAATAAAAGCCAGTAAACGATCAATTGCTTGTGAAAAGAAGTCTGGCCTCAATTTTTTTAATGCTTTCTTTCACCCAACCAGCTAAATGGTTGACAAATGGTCCAGGACCTGGGAAGGAGAGAGCAGGAGAATTGAAAGATGTCGTCTCGCTTCTTGCTGTTTGCACATGGGAAGGGTATGATGAATGTCCGTGCCTGGGCTTCATCACTGGACCAACACAGTCACTGCAGCCTAGAGGTGAAGGTAGGTGAAGGGGCTCAGATGGAGTCCCAGCCACTGCAACACCTCCCCTCACAGTGCGGGCCTGAAATTGCTGGTCCCAGAGGCACCTGCTTCCGGTTGGGTGACTCGTGTCACAGCTCTGTTTACATTTCTTACCTGCAAAAGATGGGCTTTGATGAGACAATCTAAACCCAAAATTGCTGCCTCCTCTAATACTCGGCGCTTGCATGTGTGTGTGTGTCTGTGTGTGTGTCCTACAACAAAGCTAATGTGACGTATTAAGCTGTATTAATGCTCGATTTTGTGCATACGTCACTGTCTCTAGTGGGCAGGCACTAAAGGCTGAATCCATTTTCTCCATTTTACTGAGGGTTACTAAGGGCCAGGCACAGATCAGCATACAAGGCAGAAAGAGCTCCTTCGTGGATCTTAAACTCTGACGGGGAATGCACACAAGTACACAGGCAAGTGCTCTACCTCATAATCACCACTACGATAGGGACAGGACAAGGTGACAAATGGAACTGGGAGTGGAGCTCTCACTGAGATTTTAGGGCTGGGGGCTGAGACAGCAGTGATGTCAGGAAAGGCCGCCTGTAAGAAGGGATGGCTAAGCTGAGACTAAAAGATAAGCAAAAGCCAGCCAGGCAGCTAGGGTGGGGGGAGCAGAAAGAGGCAAGGAAGGAATGGAGAAGAGGGTTCCAAGTAGCGGGGACAGCACGTGCAAAAGCCTTGGGGTAACAGAGAAATTGTTCTTCCAAAGAACTAAAAAGAGTATCAGTGAGGCTGGATCAGAAAGGTAGACACCTAATCACCAGGTGAACAGTGCAGCAGACTGTATTTGCCAAAAATGGCCGTCGGACTATTCCCAGTCCCACATGCACTTCCAGAACCTTGCCACTCATCAAGCGCTCGAGTGTTTTCCCTCCTCTTGAGCCTGTGTGGGCTTGTGGCTGTTCTGACCAATTGAGTACAGCTGAAATGCGAAGACTTCTGAGGCTAAGTTTTGAGAAAGATACAGCTGCTGCCTGGCTCTCTCTCAGGACCCTCACCCTGGAACCCAGCCACCACGCTGTGAGGAAGCCCAGACCACATGGAGAGGCCACACACATCAGCCTTCTGGCTGACAGCCCTAGCTGATGTCCCAGCTGAGAGCCAGACATGTGAGTGAACAGGCCATCAAAAGACACAGTGCCCAGCCTTCCACTTTTCCAGCTGAGGCCCCAGATACCATGAGGCGGAGACAAGCTACTCCTGCTGTGCCCGATGCAAATACCTGACCCAAAGAATCTGTGAGCACAATAAATAGTGTTTTACGCCTCTCAGGTTTGGGATATTTTGTTGTGCAGCCCTAGTACAAGAACAAACGGATACACAAAGTATAGCGTATTCACATAACGTAAAACTATTACAGAAAGCGAATGGAAGGTCTACAACTATACTTCACAATGCGGATGCCTCTCACAAACATACTGTTGTGAGTGAAGGGAGCAGACAGAAGAGTACATACTCTACGATTCTATCCACTTAAAGTACAAACACAAGACCAATCTACGCTGTTACAAGTCAGGATGGCTGCTACCTGCTATAGGAGCAGAGACTGGAAAGGGGCACAAGGGGGTCTCCTGGGGTGCTGGTTACAGAGGCATTCAGTTTGTGAAAATTCATCAAGATGTAGACTTATGGTATAACATAAGCACTTTTCTGTATGTACATTAAACTGTAATAAAAAAGTTTCCTTTTTAAAAATGTTGACAAGTAGAATGACAAAAAAATGCAGACGCTAAAGAGGTAAGTAGGGATCAGATGTGATAGGGCCTTGCAAGGCACATTGAGGATTTGAGTGCTTCATTCCAGAAATACTACAAAACTATCCCACAATTCTGAGAATTCCTACATTTTAGAAATGCCACTCTGGGCACAGTGCAGCACATGGAGTGGGTTGGTCCGAAAGCTTGCAGAGCAGTTAGGGGGTTGCTGCAGTCACTCAGGCCAAAGGTGACGTGGATGGAGAGAAGCAGGCCCAGGCCAGGCTACCTTGCTGCCCTGACAACCCCTGGTAACCATTAAGGTTCCCTATGCTACTTGCGCCTCTGGACTGGCTGCCCAAGGGGCCATCTGGTGGACTCAGAATACAGAAGGGATGTCTGGTTGACCTGACTCTGAACAATTATTTATCTTGATTACTGAGTTTTTTGGTGTCCCCTTATACTTTGTGCCCAACTCTGGCAGGAAAGTACGTGGATTAAAAAGATCTTTAAAGGGTTCATTCTCTTGGATTTACTACCTTAGGAGTCAGACGAATGGGTGCAGCAGTAGTTAACAATAACGCTCAAGTTTCTGGCCTCAGAAATTGGGTAAATAGTGGTTTTCATGGACATATAAATCCTAGAAGGAGGATGGGTTATGGAAAGGGGGCAGGGATGGAGATGGTGGTTCAATTCTGGACATATTAAGTCTGAGGAATCTGAGAGACATGTAAGTAGAGATAAGTGGTGTGTCTGGTGTAAGGAGCTGATGCCCAGAAGAAAGATTTGGATTGGATATATGGATTGGGCTAGAACCAGAAAAGAAAAAAAACGCCATGGGAATAGATAAGCCCACTCCAGGAGAATGTATATGGATCCAAGTCTGAGCCCTGAGGGAAGACAACATTTAAGGGACCACACTTAAAGGTGTACAAATATGGTGGACACTGGAAATAAAAGGGAGCAGCTAAGAATAACATTTACAGTATATATCCCTGAGATCCAGAGCAAAAAACAAAAACACAAATGAGGTTCTCAAACTATAGACATCTATCTGCAAAGCAACTCTTTTTGCCTTCTTTCCTTTTCTTCTTTTTTTTTTTTTTGCTGGAAAGGCAATAGAGTTACTAAAAGACTATCTATTGACTTCAGCTAAACTTAACTCAGATTTTTAAAATGATGAACCAATTAACACTATTCACCTCTCTGGCTAAAGAGCAGCAGAAAGTACCATTTTTCTCACTTTCTTTGGCCTCATTGGTTCTCCTCAGCCATCAGCTTGAGTCCATCCATTTGTGGAGCAAAACCAGGAAGGGGGGAGTGGACCCTCATGTTTTTGAGCGCATCCAAAATAACTTGGTGAGGCCGACTCACACCCTAAGAGGAAAAAGCCTCAGACAAGTATGGAAATAGACGCCGGGTGAAAAGGGAAGTGCCTTCTCCAGCCCTGGCCACAGGGCAAAAGGAAGCTCGGAGTAGGGAGATCACATTTCGTGCCCTGAAGGGAGGGAGGATACTGGCTGGAGACAGGGAAGCTTGCGGTACTGACTCCAGACCCCTGAACTAGCCCTGGCCTCACTCACTGCAGCAGCTGGTACTAGAGGCCCTCACACACACCTGGGGCCCTCTTCCTCCAGAGCTCACACTCAAACACTAGATCATCACGTGCTTAACTTTTTGGACCGGCAAATGTTTGAGTTTGGCTTTAAGAGGCAAAACCAATCAACTAGATAATCCGTGAAAAAAGAACAGTGGGTATGGATTAGAACCCAACCTGGCCTCCTGAGAAAGGGATTTGTCACAGAGCACAACTGCCCTACAGCCTGCTCTCCACACTGACTGAGACCCGGGCCCGGCCAGTCCAAGTCACCTTCTTTCCACTGTTGCAGATGGCGTGACGCTTGGGGATTTTTTCCCCAATCACTGCAGCATGTTACAAAATGTTCACCAGCTCTAACTGCCATCTTCCTCCAGTCAAGGCCTTCCCAGGGCACTGGACTCTTGGGGAATGCCAGCACTCGGCTCTCACCTTTGAGGCCTGTTTTATGTGACACTCCCTCCTCCAATGTAGAAAAGGGTTTTATTTTTAAAATGTACTTCTGGACTAAAATATTTATATGTTGAGACTTTTTTTTTATATATCATGCCATCTACACTATTTTGCAATCTGCTTTTTTCATTTTAAAATATATTTTCTTTCCACAGAAATAATCTCACTCATCTCTTTTAAGAAACAGTTATACAGTATCCTATTGTACGGAGGAGATATAATTTATTTAGCTCATTTTCTACAGACAGACATTTAGGTTGTCTCCAGTTTTTTAGTATTAGAAACAACACTGCATCTTGGCAGCACGTGAGCATCTTGGGCACTTGTCCAGTTTCATCCTTTGGGTAAATTTCACAAAGTAAAAGTGGTTAGTTAAGACATAGATACTTTACAACAACAACTACTACTACAAAAGGGTACCAGGGAAAAAGTAAAAGTAAAAAGTCCCCAGTTCAACTTGCCAGAGGTAATTATTGATAGCAATATCCTTTATGTCCTACAAGGACATAGACATTTTACTATCTCCTCCTTTGCTAGATCCCCTTGTCTGCATTCTAGGTCCTCCTCTTTCTTGGTTTACTCCCTCATTAGGGGGGAGCACATCCTCCAGTAGCTTCCTGGGAAAAGGTAAGTTTTTTGAGACCTTGCCAATGACTTTATTCTACCCTCACATGCCTGTGGTTGAGGGCTGGCTGGCTGGCTGGTGCTTTCACTGCAAGATGCCAGATGTCAGGCTGCTCTTCTCTCATCTTTGTTTTAACCCTCGCTTGTAAGGGATGATCTAATCACACCCTACAGTTCATGGCACACTGGTCTAAGCACCCCGTCATCAAAACTGCTCATCAATGGCACCACTGGCCCCCATGCTGCCACACCTATCACTTCACTTTTGGTCCTCATCAACTTGAGCTCTCCCAGGAGCCCAGGGCAGGTCATTGCTCCCACCTCTCTGACTCACTGTCTTCACTCGGCTTCTACACTCTACTCTCTTGGTGTCCTCTTATCCCATTGGTTGCTCCTTCTGTCTCTTCTTCCTCTCAACCAGTTAATAACAGTCTATGCCTCACAGCTCAGTCTTGACCTTCTACTATTCTCTTTCTACATGCTCTCCCTTCTGAGTCTCAAGACTTTAAATACTGTGTTTTTGCCTTATTTGTGGTTTAAAAAGTCCTTCCTTGCTCCCGTGACACAAGATATTCTGCATTTTTCCCTACTTATTTATAATCCTTTATCTACAAACCTTGGGGCCAGAGGAGTTTTGGAATTCTGATTGTTCCAGACTTAAGAAAGGGGATGTCATGTAATACCCCTGTTAACGTCTAGGACAACATCACATAATTATACACATTAATAGTTTAGAATTGACCCACCAAAGAAATAATTGATTCAGGCAAGAATCATTAACGGATACTGAAACCATTAGATTTTATCATTCAAATGCTAAAATCATTTGGTTGTTGGAGAACAGGATATTTGCAAGACACCAATAAATCGCCCTGTAAGTAACTTGTTAACTGCAAAGGGAAAAAAATGCACTTTTACAAGCGAAAGACCTGGCAGTCACCATCTTAAACAAATGATCAAACTTAACAGAACTAATTGTGGAAAAACCTGACTTTCATTAAATGTCTCCTTATGTGATACAATATGAAATATGTGGCAAAAACACCTATACTCTTGCCCAAAATGTTTAAATTGAAACTAGTCAATCCTTTAGAATTAGATTCCAGTTTATAAAGAAATAGAAGGTATAGTATAGAGAAACAGATAAAATGACACCACGAGGAAGCAATCAGACAAATCCAGAATGAGGGACATTCTATAAATCAATTGGTTCTGGTCTTTACAAGAAGTCAACGTCACACACACACACACACACACACACACACACACACAGTGTTCTAGACAAAGAGAAATGAAAGAAACATACTAACCAAACGTAATATATGAATCATGATTAGATCTTAGTTCAATAAAGCCATCTAAAAAATATACTTTTGGTCTCTCTAAGGCCAAATAAGCCTCAAATTAAAATCACTCTAAGGTCTGAGCACAGAGGGAACTGGGTTAGGACTAGGAAGAGGATTTAGCAGTTCCTTCAACATGCTAGAGCAGAAGGAGGATCCCCTCCAGAAGGAATCAATGATTCCCTGCCCCTTGTGCTTACAGAGTTTTGTTTCTGCCAATATTATGGCACTCATTGTAGTCTGTCTTGCATCATATTTTTTGTGTATGTCTGCATCTCCGACACTAGATGTTCCTGAGGACAGTGAACACGTCTAATCAATTTTTGTATTTTCCATAGTGACTTATAACAGCAGGTGTTCAATAATAGTCACTAAACATTGTTCAATGAACAATAAACAAATAATGTTCAAATGCTCAATAAATATGTGTTGAGTGGGGAAAAGCATTGTGGGGATAAATGGGGAAACTGGAATATGGACTGGATATTGAATGACATTACGAAATTAATTTTTTTTTTTTTAATGATAACTCTGCAAATACTTTTTTTTTTTTTTTAAAGATTTTATTTTTTCCTTTTTCTCCCCAAAGCCCCCCGGTACATAGTTGTGTATTCTTCGTTGTGGGTTCCTCTAGCTGTGGCATGTGGGACGCTGCCTCAGCGTGGTCTGACGAGCAGTGCCATGTTCGCGCCCAGGATTCGAACCGACGAAACACTGGGCTGCCTGCAGTGGAGTGCGCGAACGTAACCACTCGGCCACGGGGCCAGCCCCACGAAATTAATTTTTTAAAGTGTGACAATTGTACTGTGATTCTGTAGGAAAATGTCCTTTTTCTTAGGAAATACCTATACATAGCAGTATATACAGATAACGTGTCACAATGTTTGCAACTTATTTCAAATGGTTCAGCAAAAAAAAAAATATATATATATACATATACACATATATAGATAAAGTAAATATGGCAAAATGATGTGTTGAATTCAGGTAGGGAATATATGGGTACCCAGTGGACTATCATCTTAATTTTTCTGAATAGTTGAAAGTTTTTATAACAAGTTTGAAAAAAGCTGCAGTGAAACATGTGACATTCACATTAAGCATGATAAATAAATGATTATAAATAGCCACACTTCAACTCAAGTTTTGCAGCCATGTGGGTTATGAAAGGGCTTTTGGTTTTCAGAGCTTTCTGGACTTCAGATTTGTGGACCTGTATTAATTTTGTGGTGTTACCACTCTCATTTAGTGCTTTAATTCTTCTAGAATCTACCAGTGTTATGTGGTATTATAGAGGAGATCTGGTTTCTGTTTTTCCATCTAGTAAGTCAATTTTCCCAACACTATCTACCAAACAATCCATCCTTTCCTCATTGATTCATGGTGCCCCTTTACAGGATATTAAGTTCCCATATATACATGGCTCTATCTTTGACATCTTTATTCCATTCCATTTTTGCCTATTACCTGTTCTTTCACAGACACCATACTGCTTTTAGTACTAGAGCTTCGCAGCTTAGAATGTCTGGTGCAAAAGTCTCCCTTTCTCTTCTTTCTAAAAGTTGACTGTTATTTTAAATGCATTGATGAATAAAAGTTCTTAAAAAAATCCAATTAGAATTCTGAATGGGATCACACTTGTGGCAGACGGTATTTTCTAAAGATAGCTGCACCAATATATGTCTCATCTCTCACACTCTTTTTACAATGTGATATTAACATTCCTCTATCGACAGATGGATTCTCTGTTCCCTTCTCTTCTAGAGTGACCTTCGCAGCTGCCTCAACCAATAATGTGCAGAGGTGATGCTGCGTGACTTCCAAGGCTGGGTCAAAAAAGGCGATACAGCTTCCACTTGGTTCTCTCTTGGGAGAAGGGCCATGCGAGTGCTGAGATAACATGTTAAGAAGTCCAGCTACCCTGAAAGCACCATACTGGGGAGACCACGAGGAAAGCTTGCACATAAACAGAGATGCCCAAGGAGCCCCAGATGTCCCAGCCTCCAAATGCTTGAGTCTTCCCAGACCAGGCACCAGTCATGTGAGTGAAAAAGCCTTTGAGGTGGTCCCAGTCACAGGCACCATGTGACTGAAACCTCATGAGAGGCCAAAAAGCCAAAAAAGGGCTGGGAGAGCTGCTCCCAAATTACTGGCTCCCAAAAATTGCGAGAGAGAATGATTATTGTTGTTTTAAGCTATTAAGTTTTTGGGTAATTTGTTACTCCATAGTTAATGGAATAGCACTGAATTTACAAATCAAAGTGAAAGGAAGATTGTCATCTTTATAATATTAGATCTCATTCAAGAATACAGAATGTCTTTCCATTTATTTGGATCTTCCATAGAGGTTCTACATATATACCAGAAACTTTATGGTTTCTCCTCTGATTATTTCTTATATTTCTAGTTGATTATTGTTGACATAGGGAAATACAATTTGATTTCATAGATTCATCTTATATCTGACTACATCATTAGAAAATAAAAAGTGTTATTTCTTCCCTTCCAATTCTTACATTTAATTTCTTTTTCTTTCAACCTGTTATCAGGACCTCTACTACTACTAAGTTAAAGAAAGTTTCTGGATTGAATATAATGTTTGTTACAGGGTTTTGTTATATAACTTTTGTCAAATTAAGAAAATTCCTTTTATCATTATTTTATTGAGAATTTAAAATATAAAATGGTACTGAACTTATCAAATTATTCCTGTATCAACTGAGATCATGTTTTTATTTCCCTCCTTTGGTCTATTGATATAAGAGATCAATGTAAAAAATATATAAAACACAAAATGCAGTTTCTCCAGAGATGACACCTCCCAACTGCAGCAGGGGTGAGAAAGGGAGTCACCGGATAGAGGAGAAGATGCAAGTGGCTCCTTATTCAGACTTTTAAACTATCCCTTTATTTTCAAGGTTAACAGAGGTCTGGCTAATAATTTGTGAAACGTCCATATGATGGGCTATCAGAGAGCCAAAATAAAAAGGCAAAACTTCTGTATCCTAATTTGTCCACAAATTGAATTAAAAAAAAAAAAAGAGCCAGCCCTGATGGCCTAGTGGTTAAAGTTCGGCGCGCTCCACTTCGGTGGCCTGGGTTTGGTTCCTGGGTGTGGAACCACATCACTTGTCAGTCAGCAGCCATGCTGTGGTGGAGGCTTAAGACAAACCTTTCCCAGCAAAAAAAAAGCAAGTTGCAGAACAATATATAGAGTGTGACACCCTTAGAAAACACAGAAACCCATACACGCTTGCCTAAACACGAGCAAGGACACGCATCTGCACAGACACACCCATATTTTACAGCGGCCACCTGGTTATCCTCGGACAGGGAGACTGCAGCAGGACGGGACATAGAACCTTATAGTTTAAACACTGTGTACTGTTCGATTTTGTCACAATGAACTCAAGTTACTTTCACAATTACAAGAACCAAAAAAGATTTTTTTTGTTAAATTCTCCCACTTCCTAACCCCCACCCCAATTATCTCTGGATCTCGGAGAAAATCATAGTGGTTGGGATTGCTAATTACTGAGAAGGCAAAACCAACAGTCTAGGCCCAGAGGAGTGACTCTGGCTGAAAAAACCGTGGGGGAGTTTGTAGTCCACGGCAGTACTCTAGGGCCATCTCCATAAGTGAGCTGTCTACCACAACCAGCCCTGCCACAAGCCGGGCTGCCCTGCCCTGCCAGCCCCAGTGCAGGAGCAGCGCAGAGCCTCCTCCAGGATTTATCATTTTTGCTTTCCTCTTCTCCGTTTTCAGCTCCACTTGCCTGCATTTAGTACACGTAATACTGTAATTACCAATGCAGTGGGATTGGTATAGTTTCTCACTCCATGAAAGCACGTTCCCTTTTCTCCTTATTTGAAGGCACAGGAGCTAGGGACATGGCCCATCTCTCACATAACATTCGGTAAGAAATATTCCCTGAGCCCCCATGAAAAGCAGCGTCATCAGTCTGAATTAACTGAACACCGCATTCCTGCACAACCAGGTCTGAACCCAGTGCACCAGCTGGTGTTCTTCCACACCGGCCTCTGCTGGGTCCTCTGAGGGACACAGGACGGGCACATGTGCTGCTGAGGGAGGACGCACAGTAAGCTAAGGGCAGGGCCCGGGAGTCATTCCTTCTGAAAAGCCCCTTTGGCTCTCACCAATGCAAGACACATAGGCGCCAAGTACTGCAAAAATAGCCAAGAGCAGTCAGAAAAAGTCTTAATTCTCTTGCCACAGCAGCTCTGAGTCTGTTGCTCATTTAGCTTTTCCATACACCCTGGAGGAGGGTGAGGGAGGGAGTAGTAGTAGGAAGAAAACCTGAGAACAGTAGCCTGCATTTCCGGAGCTTCTCTTACGTGCCAGGCACCGGTTCTGGGTACTTTATTTGCATTATTGCATTTAATCCCTTAAACCTCATGCTAGGCATTATTATTATTCTTACTTTACAGATGAGGAAATCGAGGCACATGGATGAAGGTCAGAAAGCTATGAGTGACTGGAGTCGCAATCCCAACCCAGGCAGACTGACTTCAGGACACGATGAATAATCAGAAGGGGAAGAGCGATGGAGAGGGAGGAAGGAATAAAACAAGACAACCAAAACTCTGACTTGTTCCTCTTTTTCCATCAAGGATGAGCAACTGAGTTTTGGTTTAAAATCAGGTGTTTATCTCAAAGATTAGCTAACATGAGATTCAAGGTAGAGAAGTTTTCAGGAATCATGTTCCTATACCTTTTGGGTGATCTAGAAGTATATAGGAAGAATTATAAGGATAATAGGAAATGGACCCTTCTATTTTAACAAAAACCCTAAGCTGGGAGACAATCGCCACTCCCTTCTCTAGTCCTATCTGGCATAAGGGAGGCAGACACACACAGGGAGGTCACAGCCAACTCAAAAGAGGGCCTCCTGTCCTCCACCTTTATTACTCAGGACAAAAGCAGGGACTCCTTTGTGCCTGGAGTTTTCTCCCTTCTCATTCTGATAGGAATGGCTCCTCCTCTAATCAACTGAGCTTAGTGGCAGGGACTCCTCAGGGAGCTAAAAATATGTGCCTTCTCATTAAGGGTCTGTCTCTAACCACTTGTGTGACTCTGGACAAATCTCAGCATTTCTGAGTCTTCATGTTTTCACCCTATAAAATGAGGAGACTGGCTTATGCTTCTAAGAGTCCTAATTCTACAGTTTACGGACCTAAAGTTAGGGATTACTGTGGTATTTCTCCCCTACCAGGGGTCCCCTTCAGTTCAGGGAGGACATTGGGTTCTTCTGCCCCTGAGGAAAGGCAGTACGATTCCCAGGTAAACAAAAGGAGCTGGGAAGCCTCAGTTCTCACACATGGTAAATATTCTAAAATACTTTCAGGGGGCCGGCCCAGTGGCGCAGTCGTTAAGCGCGCACATTCTGCTTCGGCGGCCCAGGGTTCGCCAGTTCAGATCCTGGGTGCAGACATGGCACCGCTTGGCAAGCCATCCTGTGACAGGCATCCCACATATAAAGGAGAGGAAGATGGGCACGGATGTTAGCTCAAGGCCAGTCTTCCTCAGCAAAAAGAGGAGGATTAGCTTAGGGCTAATCTTCCTAAAAAATAAATAAATAAATAAAAATAAAATAAAATACTTTCAGGATTGATACCTCTGTTTTAGAAAAGCACCTCTATTAGAAAAGGCAAGGGGATACTTGCTATTCATACCCTGACTGTTAAACTTTGGAAGATTCCTCCTCATTTCTCCTCTGATGCCTCTTCTTGGACCACTGTGCAGCATCCCACCCCTAAAACCCCCATACGAAGCCTCTATCACCTACAGCGACCTAAAGGAGAGACACTCTCACAAAGAGATTAAAGAAGAGAAGTACAGCAGTAACATCCACCACACCATAAGTGGCAAGAGGAGACTGATATGGGAACACCCCAGGTTCTAGATGACGCTGCTATATACCTACTGCTATGAACACAGATGGCAAAATGGACTCCGGCGCATGTGGCCAAAGCTGCCATCAAAAGGTAAAAACATATTCCATATTTGTACTTTCTTTTACTTAGCTCTCTTACCTTTTTTTTTTTTTTTTGGCTGAGGAAGATTTGCCCTGAGCTAACATCTGTTGCCAATCTTCCTTTATTTTGCATGTAGGCTGCCACACAGCACGGCCACTGATGGACTCGTGGTGTAGGTCTGTGCCCAGGAAGTGAACCTGGGCCACCAAAGCAGAGCGCACTGAACTTAACCACTAGGCCACCAGGGCTGGCCCTTAATTGACTCTTTCTGATAAATAATCCATCTCACTTCAGCAACTCTCAACTTTAGCAAAAGGCTGAAACATTGACCTTAAGCCGCTGTAGGTGGAAACTTCTCTAGCCGCCTTCAGAGAGGCCTGGAGAGGTTCTATGGAGGGAGTAGTGTTTCCCATGTGACTAAGAAATGAACTTTCTGAAGAGACATGGGGTGTCAGCCTCTGATGCCCTAACCTCCTGGGTTGTGCTTACTGGTGCTTCCTAATGGGACAACTACAGGCATTACCTTCTTCTGAGACGCTCTTAAACAAATAAGGCTCTAAGCATGTTATTGTAAACGAGATACAACAGGTCTGTCAAAGCAAGTTCTTTAAACTGTCTTGATTCTTTTGAAGTCACTGAACAGCCATTTGCTTAGATCCTTCTAAGCAGTATAACAGCGAGAACACCTGATACTTTGTCAAGTCAAAAGTATGACCTAATTTTAAGTTTCCTTCACAGATTAACTTGAAGGAAATACAATATAAACCAGCGTCTTCCACCGTCTCAGCAGCCAGGCTCTGGGGAACAGGAACCTCTCACAGTACTACTACATTTAGGCCCATTTTCATTAAAAGGCCTCAGCCAGGTCAGAAGCTGCTACAAAGCTGATTCCTAAATTAACACTTTAAACCAAGCTGGTGGCAAAATGATTAACTCTGTTAAAAAACCTGGTGGAGTGAAAGTCATACTGGGTACAGGGATCAGTTGAGAAATCTCATACTTTTTATGTCCTCCTCCCTTGGTCACTTCTGATTAAGCCATCACAAAACCTGCCAGCACAAACGTCAGAGCTTCACTGTAGGGTCGGAATTCATTGTGTCCCCCGAAGGGAAGTCACCACTGGGCAGCCTTACTGAGATGTTTTCACCTTATTTTCTTAGCCACCTGCTCAAGCAGTTAAGAAACTCCAGTAACCTCAGAGTATAGAAGAGAAGTAAAGAGATGACCCCAAACGTCTTACCCAAAATCAAGGGTGCGGCCAAAATTAAAATCCAGGTTTCTAGACTGTAAACTCTCCTTTGAGGCTGCTGTGCTAAGGTGGATTTCATGGTCCTGGTGCTCACATGTGTACGTGGGATTCAGCTCCCCATTCCTGCTGCAGGCAAGGTCAGACCACCCTAACTCAGAAAACTGCCCCATCACCTTGGTTTAGCAATGGCAAGTCCAAGTGCTTCTGGGTTTTCTACAACTGACAGAGGATGCTCATATCCTGGACTGTACCAAATAATTAAACCCAGATGTCTAGTCATGTAACTTTACCCAAACTCTCTATCTGCTCCTCTAGACTGTATAAGTGAAAAGGAGTGAATGGAGACACAGGGGTAGGAAAGATGAAGGAACATAAATTGTATGACCTCCCAGGGTCACATGAAACAGAGCCAGCCTGAAGGATAGAAGGGAGCGGGCAAATCTATCAGCTGAAGACCTTTAGTCCACTTTGAAACTGACTTACGCAACTTCCAATCATTACAGGTAGAGTACAAACTCACTTCTGGCTCCAAATACTTCTCTGCTCACATCTAGAAATGGAAGGATCAAATAAGACCCAAGAACAAACTTCAAGAGACTGGAGTCTTTTGATGGCAGAAAGACTGTTCCTAGGCGATCTAAGTCATTTCACCACAAACAAAAATAAAAAGACTACAGTCTCTCTAATACTTTCACTGTATCAGAGATTTATTATGCTTGATCTTGATTTACTACAACTGTTCTTTTTAAAATTCCATTTATATTTGATGCCACGCCTGCAACAGAGAAGGGTAACTGCAAAGTGTCTATAATGAGTCCTGTCATCTAACCTGAAAACAGTTTCGACAGCAGACTCTTCCTATAGCAGGCAGGTCCGGGACATTTTGAGGGTTTCCTTCACAGTTCCCAAATGTTCATATAGCTGGAAATCAAGGCCAGTATCTAGTCATTCATATTCAAATATGAAATGCCTAGCAGTTAGCAGCCCCTGGGATGGCAGCAGCTTAGAACCAGAAGTAGTAAAAACCAATGTGGTTGAAAACTCTCAACTACTGTGTGCAGAATGCCCAGGGCATCTTCTGGGTGATGAGACTTGATTTATTTAAAGGAGAAAAGGAAAGGGACCACATGGAACAATTCGGATCTAACCAGCCAAAGCTGCACCCAAAGCAAGCATGAGTACTACTAGCTTCTGCTAACCTCTAATCAAGTTACCAAACTCAATCCAAACACTTCTTCCCAAAGCAACACGATGACATTTGCTGCTTCCTTTCTGCCCAAGTGCAGCATAAAGGGTTTGGAATCCCCGATTCCCCTTCAATTCCTACTATGTCAGCCATTTCTGGTCTGGAGGAGATGTCTCCACCCTTAACCATTTCTCTCTGTGAGGACTTCTGTGAGGACTTGGCCACTTTTCTTCCCCTTAGTTCCTGCTGCCTGCAGCAGTGCTGGGCCAGCAGGTATGGGAAAATGATCCTCGGACTTAACTGTTACTGTGGTGTTATTTTCAGAGTGCCCCTTGCTACAATGCTACTGAAAGCCAAAAAGGAAGAAGGCGCACACCAGTGATGAGAACAGCCCACCCAGTGGGACCGCCCCAGGCTATCATCAGATCTACACACTCCTGCAAAGAAAGAAAAAGAAAAGGGGCAGGTCAAATATCAGAGTACTTATAGGACCAAAGGGGCAGAATGGAGGTTCTTCTCTCCCAGGCCTCACATTTGTTGAGGGGGTTTACAATGGCACTGGCCCCTACCCTCTCCATACACAGCTCACTGCTAAAACAGCAGTTCCCAGGGAAGGCAGACAGAACCAGCTCCACCGACTTCCTCACAAAGCAGCGGCTAATAACAATCCTGAGACCAGGGATGATGAATCCCTTGTTTGTTTATAAAGTTTTCACTTTCTCCTGTCAAGTTATTTTCAATCCTACTTTCTAAGATCTCTGACTTTGGAACTAGAACTCGAGGCTTAAAAGTGATAGAGACCCAGCCAAAGCACATGGAAGAACAGCAGGAATCTGGTCATGCTGCTGCCCTAACCAGCCAATCTGCCGGCTACGGGAAGGGCTTCATGAAGAAGCCGGTCTTCCTCAACCCCCTCCCAATCCAGGACCAAATTAAATCATTTAAAAACTCTCCAGGTGTGGATCAAAGCTGGTGATTCTTGCCAAGCAAACAAGAAAACAAAACTCGGTCGCCATCTTTATTTCTACTGGAATAATCTCACTAAATTCTGTTTAGATCAGAAATCTGCTTGGCATGAATATGCACAAAACAAGCGTTTGAGTTACATGGGAGTCAAAGGAGCAGGGACATGGAGGAGGAGGCTGGCAGGTGGAGGTTTTCAAAGAAGCCCTGGAGCCATGGGATTCTGAATGAGGGAAAACCCCAGGAGACTTTGAACAAATCTGAAAGAAAATACAACAGCATGACTCTATAAGGAGAAATGCCATCAGAACAAGTAATCCTAAATCTTGAGTTCCAATGACCCAGTTACTGAACCAGAAGATGCCATAGGACTGAATGACGGCATCAGAGGGAGGAAGTTTTCCTGAGAAAACTGAGAAGTTTAAACAAAAGCCAGGGGTCTCACAGGCGGAGCCAAGTGTCATCTTCACCACCTTCCTGGAGCAACCTCAGTCCATGGGCTCATTAGGGGATGCTCACCTACCCTTTAAAGATTAAACCCATTACACACTCACTGGAGTGTCATTCTAAGAACCACAGACATGCGTGCCTCTGAACAAATGGAAGGACTTCAATTGATTCTTAAAGCAGTAAAATGGAGATACTCTGACTCATTTCCACTTTGATTAACTATAAAAATGAAGGACATCCATGCATTGCAATCCTGTTTGCCTTATTTTTCTGGCAATAAAATGGCTAGAGCCAGAGAACCCTGTTTTCTAGCTGCTTCTCAGGGGGATTCCCATGGTGGGAGGTTGAACCTAGTAGTATTAAAAGTCTCTTCCATGAGATAAATCCATGACAATTTGTTCTCCCACACATTACTTGTGAACTTCAATATCTTTAAGTCTTTGTACAAGCACACAGTTCCCATTCTTGTTAAAGGCTGCCAATACTAGATTTATTCTTTAATCAAAAAAGGTAAACATCAACATCAGATAGAACTACATACCTGATTTTCAAACCTGTTCTGGTCACAACCACTAGAACTTATGAGCAGTACTCTCATTGAAAATGATGGAATCCTCAGCCCACTACCTTATTTCCAGGATCACTGGCCAGAGCTGCCTGATGGAGATGTGCCCTATCATAGCCACTGGGATCTATGGAAGGAAAAGGATCCTTTCATAGTCAACTTCCTGAAGCCCTGACTTCGGAAAAGGAAGATTCCAATTCATCTTTACGGATTCTCATATTTTAAACCAGATGTAAAATGACTTCTAAAGTGATACGGGGAGGGGGATCTAGAGAAATGACCATCAGCTATTAATAGCTAAAATGATTAGTCCTCAGAATGTTCTCCAACAGCAAATAGTTCTGATTACATATAAATATAACCTGCTGAATCAGCAAACGAATGGATCTGAATTCTGAGCAGCTCAGAACCGGCTTTGGGTCACTGGCTAGCAAATGTCTTTATTGAGGAAATACCAGAGCAGAAACGTTACTTGTTTTCTTTGACACTTGTGATGCTAGAGACACCTTCTTGGTCCTTCAAGGGTATGCCGAGGTGGAGACAAGGCTGACTTTCCCAGGGAAAGTTCATTTCCGTGGGAAAGGCAATAATCACCCCCCAAAGACTGCCTGTTTATGCATTTTTCTTCTGTAACATCAAAGTCCTGTGTCTCCAAGCTCACTTGAAGAGGACAATGGGCATAGCATTCTTATGCCTTCCCAGCAGAAGTGATGCTCCACAGACTGGCAGGGGGGGTTTCTTGCCCAGAAGGCAGCTTGTGTGTCCACAATGCCTCTCACTTCGTGGGTAGAGGAAAAGACCTCTCTCCCAGAGGGACCAGCAGTGCCCGTCATCAAGCCCACAGCCTTTCCGAGAAAACTCCACTGTTTGAGGTCAGAACATGACCTGTTCCTGGTCTAGCAGCATGGAAAGTGCTGGAGACCAAGTTGTTTCCAACAGGAGACACCTAGGACCTTAAAACAGGAGACTAGTTCTGCGCAAGAAGGATGAAATTGTAAATCATAAGTGGGGGACTGGAGAGTGTGTGCATAAAGGAAGGGGTGGTTCTCGATTCTAGTTAGTTAGCAATGCCTTCATTTAACCCAGAGAAATAGTTTCTTGAAAAAACACTAAAATGGGAGTAAGAAAAAAATTCAAATCATGTTCCAACATTTCTCAATTCTCTTCTTGTATCAACGCAGCACGGGACGATGCCTGGCCCTGCTTGCTGGGAGAGAGAAACCACTTCTCCACAAATGAAGGAGAACGTCGGCCCACACACTCTGCCTGTTACAAAGGTCTTCTTTCTGCACTCACTCTGGGAGCTAAGATCACAGTAACAGGTTCATCCAGACACTCTGCTCCTTTAATTACTGCTCTAAAACAAGAGAGCTACTCAGCAGAACAGAACAGGAAGAAAGTCAGACCCTCTTGTTTGGACTTGACCAGTACGAAAGGCCAGGTGTGAGATACAAGGAGGGGCTAAGATCGTCCAACTGATGGGGGCAGTGGAAACCAACCACCATCACTACAAAGCAGGTCTCACACTCCAAGAGAGGATGCTCCACCTGAATAGTTAAGACCAACCCCCAGAGGAATTAGTATCAGGAGAGAAATCATGGGGCAACACAGTAATGCCATCTCAGAACTTAGATGGAGGAGATGGTCAGGGAAGCATAGAGCACTACTATTACTGACTGGTAAATTATTAAATTGCTTCTTAAAGCAAAAAGCAATGATTCTAGACCCTTAATTAGATGTGCCTGACTCAGAGACCAGAGTCAAGGCTGAAAACCCAGCAGGAGGCCTGAGAAGCCCTCAGTGATCTCCTCCGTACCTGTTCCAACTCCTTGCCTCCTACCCACTCTTCCCTCTCGCCCAGGCCCTATGGGGGAATCTGCCCAGGATCTTAGACCTGAGACCATGAGCCAGTGCCTAACTTTTCCCTTGATCCATGGAGGTAAGGGAGGCAGGCAGAACAGCCAGGGTATCAGGAAGGCAAAGGAGCATCAGCTTCTCCCAGCAGGGCCACCCCTCACCATGACTGGACTTCTAGAACCAGACCAGGAAAGTACCCTGCCCCTCACAACAACAGTTGCTGGGTTTTATTTTCCTTCTCCAAACCAGGAATTACATTTCTGGATCAACACAGTTAATAAGGCCCTTCGCACCCTGGAAGACAAAAAGCATATGAAAAACGCCATGCTTTTGAAACACACATAGCAAGCCGATTATTTTCCACATGGGCTTCTGCCATTTCCACAGGAACCACAAAACCAGAGGAATCTAATAGGCCTTGCTGGGGGGAGGGAAAGTAAAAAAGGAACTGTCAACAAGGAGGGAGGAAATAATTTAAAATGGAAGCAAACCTATGAGCTGAAAGAAGAGAAATATAGTTAATTCAATGAAAAGCAAAGTTTTGACCTGGGCTTGGGAAGACACTGGCCACCAAAGGGACTACAACGGAAGAACCTGAGCCACTGGGATGAGCCAAACAAGCCAGTGGATGCTACAGTAGAGGTGGCCGGAACAGGGAGCTTAGGGTCCCAGGAGTAACCAAGAATTCCCTAAAGCTTCCTTTCTGAAGTCTAGATTTTCTTGAAAATGTGATGTGTCATAGCAAAGTACAAATTGAAAAGACACAATCGGAGCTTATGAGGAAAACTCGATTTACATGAGCTAAATTTGCTTATTTAATATGTGAATTGTGTTTGCAGCATGAGGCACACCTACAACAAGAATTATGGCTACAAAGAAAGGAAAACCTCTGGACTCACAGGAGCCCCAGATAGCTGCAGACACTGGGCACTGCAGTTTTCACCTCCAGCCGAGTCCTCAAGCTGGAGAATATAATTCTTTCCTGACCCTCTGTTCCCACCTTATACATATATTTAGATAACTGGTGTTTAACATTAGGTTCTAACCACCCACCTGAACTAATTTTATAAGGTAGGATGGGAAGTGAGATAAAATCCCCTAGATTTCCTTGGGGATCTATAAATAGAGCTTCAGGAAGGCAGACTACCTAGGGCAGGACTTTAAGAAAGAGCCCATTTCCTCAGGAGGTCCCTCCTCCACTTCCAGTATACATGCCTCATGGAGCTAAGTCATGGGACATCTAGCCTCAGGAACATAAGCGTCATATCCCCAACGGCAGCAAACGAAAATGCTTCTCACATCTGCAGGCTCAGATTCTCTCATTTTCACATAGATCACTAGCTCTATTTTAATTCTATAAATTTGTGCTGCAAAGGAGCCAAATCACAGAGGAGATCACACAAAGATTAAAACTGCATTCAGTGAAATATATCACAACAGTAAGATGAGTCAATGAAGGACCACACAGACGAACAGTTTGTGATAAAGCAAATAGAGGAAAATGTTGATTTAGAGTCTAGGTGGTGGTCGTATGGATGTTCACTGCACAATTCTTTCTATTGTACTGTCTGTCTCTGGTGAACCTACCTGCTTGAGGATGGAGGTGACTTTGCGGGAGTGAGGATGTCACTGACACCCCTGAGATCAGAAGACCTTAAACAAGCCTGCTGGCCTCAAGGAGGCTTTTCAAGTCACCCAGGGTTCTTTACAAGGGCGTGCAACAGAATCAGCCTCATCAAATTAGGAACCTTTTACAAACAACTCATGCTAGAGCCCCACTGTAAGTTCACTAACCCACAATCTGAGGTTGTTAAGGTGATGTAATTTTTCCATCTTGATAGGGGCTTGAGTTGTGCTTGTGTATGCACTTGTCAAAACTCAGTGAACATATACTTAAAATATGTGCATTTCATTGTATATAAATTTTACCTCAAGAGACGCTGTAATCAAATACTGAACACCAGTTAATGGTATGCATGCTGACATATTTAAAGGGAAGTAAAAAAAGTCTACAATTTACTTTGAAGTGCATCAAAAAACGGATGGATAGAAGAGTGGACAGATAAATAGATATGTGATGATAAAACAAGCCTCGTAAAAAAGATAGATTTGGGGTGAGTAGTGGTGGAGGTAGTGGTATGGCTGTGCCAGCAGACCAGTATTTTTTAAAAGTTCCTCAGGTGAGTTAAACAAACTGTGGTCCATTCGTACCATAGAATACCAATTAACAACAATAACAGAAATAATGAATTGTTGATACATACAACAACTTTGGAAGGGAACTATGCTAAGTGAAAAAAAACCAATCCTGAAGATTACATACAGTATGATTCCATTTATATAGCATTAAGAACACAATAAAACTATAAAGACAGAGAACAGATCAGTGGTCGCCAGGGGTTAGGGATGGAGGGGAGGGGGATGAGTGTGACTATAAAGGAAAGCATCAGGGATCTCTGTGGTGATGGAACATTCTGTATCTTGATTGTGGTGGCAAATACTCCATTCTACACACGTGATGAAACTGCATTAACTACACACACACACACACACACACACACAAATGGATGCATGTCAAACTCGTGAAATCTGAATAAGGTCTGTGGATGGTACCAAAGGTACCAAGTTCAATTTCCTTCTTTTAATATTGTACCATAGTTATGCAAAATAACTGTGTGAAGGTACATAGGACCACTCTGTATTATTTTTCTAACTTCCTGTGACTCTATAATCATTTCAAAGTGAAAAGTTCCTCAGATGATTCCAAACCATTTCCCTAGTTAAGAGCTATTATTAACAGTAGTCTAAGCACTTACTGCGAGAAGAACAACCAAAGTCCTTAGAGGATTCTCAATCACAAAAACCTTTATCTTGTAATTCTAAAACTAAAGAAAAGTTAATCAATTACCAAAAATGTTCACTGATATTTATGAGCCATTTGTACCTAAAGACATCTTCCCTTCCTTCCGTGGGACAGTAATCTTGGCATTCCATGAAATAATAGGATTGAGATCATCCAAATAGGTAATTTTGGGGAAAAAAAGATAGGCCAAGTGGGCCAAAACGAGAAAAAACAGATGTTTTCTATAAGTTACATTAGGGCAGCTGCAAATTTGTGAACTGAAAATTATAGAGAAGCTTTTAAAAAACTGACTGTTTCATACCTAGCATATCCAAACCTGGGTTTGTCAAAATGGGGTTCTCTCAGATTTGAGAGCTCCTAAACCATTATTTGCTGGTAAATTTCAGAATCAGGAGGGAACGTGCTCTAGACACAGCTGTTTCTACCTTTTGTTGAAAATAAGGTCCTGTCTAAAAAAGAAAAATGTTAAAAAAAGTCATAAATCGGGGCCAGCCCAGTGGCATAGTGGTTAAGTTCGTGCACTCCACTTCAGCAGCCTGATTGGCAAGTTTGGATCCTGGGCGTGGACCTGGCACCCCTCATCAAGCCATGCTGTGGTGACATCCCACATAAAATAGAGGATGCCCAGCACAGATGTTAGCTCAGTGACAATCTTCCTCAAGCAAAAAGAGGAAGATTGGCAACAGATGTTAGCTCAGGGCCAATCTTGCTCACACATACAGTCAAAAATCATTCAAACTATAACTTCAGTAGGGGAGTGAACCATGATTCTTTTTATCTGTTAAAATCTAACAACTTTGCTCCAGTTTGATCATATTGAAAAGAAAATCATTCTGACACATTTAAACGCTGATGTACTGATGTCCTTAAGAACTGAAAGATTAACCGAAACAAGACACTCGTGGCTTCCACAGCTTAATAACTTCACTATCCTCCCTACTACTTTCCACCACCACATCCCTCCTCCAATCCCCAATCATTTGAAAAAATAATTTTAGGGGCCAGCCCCATGGCCTAGTGGTTAAGTTTGGCACACTCCACTTCAGTCGCCCGGGTTCGTGTGTTCAGACTCCAGGCATGATCCTACATCACTTGTCAGTCATGCTGCGGCAGCCACCTACATACAAAATAGAGAAAGACTGGCACAGATGTTAGCTCAGGGTGAATCTTCCTCAAGCAAAAAGAAGAAGACTGGCAACAGATGTTAGCTCAGGGTGAAATCTTCCTCAGCAAAAATAATAATAATAATAATTTTAAGATCTTTGTAATCCGGGTTACTAGTAATTTGGGAGCTAAGATTCTAGGACTTGTTAAATCGTGAGAAAATAACTTTAGTCACTTGCTGAAAGTTTACAGAAGAGTTAAATGAAGCCTTAAAAATTCTTTGAAGTGCCAAGTCTCGATTCTGAAAATGAAAATCAGGGGAACTTCCAGTTACAGTAATATGACAGCCTAGATAACCAGAAAACACTACTGCTACAAATACTTGATACTGTTGGAGAACAAAATAAAGGACTGGAAATCCCCAAGTGCCAGAAACAGAGAGAGAGAACTAAAAGAGAAAGTGAGGGTGGGTAAAGAGGCTTGTCTGCCCATGCTTTCTACAGAGAGAACAGTCTCTCCTGAGATCTGTAACCATGGGCCTGCACCTCCTATACCCTGCTTACGATGAGCTTGCAGGCAAAAATTACGAAACACAGGGGGAAACAATCCTCCCTGGGTAGGAATCTGAGAACAGTACAATCTGACAGATCTTGTAAAATAAGTATATTTAAAGATTAAAGACATAAAAGAAGGACTCAAAATTCCAAAGAATAAGATACTAAGGGAGGGAGGGAGGGAGGGAAGGAAGAAAAGGTAGGAAAGAAAAAGGACATTTGGGGGACAACTGGAAATTTGAATAAGGACATAGTATTAGATAATATTATTTAGATAATATTTAGGAGTAAATGTCATGGTGTTTACAACTTACTTTTAAATGGTTCAAAAAATATATATATATGAGAGAGATATGGAGTTGGAGGGAAGAGAAGTTCCAAAATGGCAAAATGTTAATTGACTGAATCTAGGTGAGGGGTATAGAGGTGTTTGTTTCCTATTCTTTCAAGTTTTCTGTAGGAATGAAATGTTTCAAAATAACAAGTTGAGGAAAAGAAAAAATACATCTTGAACATTACTAAACATAAAAATCTGTATAGGTATCAAGGCAATTAAATATGGTAATAAGTGTGGGGGTTCAAAAAGAAGGAATAAAAGAATTGGAAGCACTTAATGAATGACTATGGTTCCGATCCAAGTAACTTAAAGAAATAAGGAAGTCCCCCGGAGATCAGGGAGAGTTAGTTTATTTATTTCAGGGAATCTCGATTCCAAACTATTTAAAACAGAGCAGATAATAGCATGCATTTATACTGGATCATCTAAGGAAATGTAATTGCCAACCTCACCAAAAGATCTAAGAACGATATTTTCACTATATATTCTATAGCCATGAATCCTGAGTATTAAATTAGCATAAGGCTTCTCATATTAATATCAAAGTGATTTTTAGAAAGAAACAATAAAAGGAGATAAAAAATAATTCCTCTATGATTAAAAAGAGGTACAGCAAAGCAGAACTTAGGGGGAATTTAACATGCATATGCTGGAACAGGCAAATCTATATGGACAGGAAGTAGACTGCCTAGTGCTGGGAGACTCAGGGGGAAATGGGAGATGTCTGGAGGGTGTGGAGTTTCTTTTTGGGGTAATGAGAATGTGCTAAAATTGATGGTGGTGATGGTCACACAACTCTGAATATACTAAAAACCACTAAATCATGCACTTTAAATGGGTGAATTATATCTCAATAAAATTGTGCAAAATGCATGTACTAGAAAAAAAATAACGGAAAATCATTAGTGTCCAACTCAAAAACCTAGGAAAGAACATAGAGCATACCCAAAGAGAGTAGAAGGGAGGACAACTGGACCAAAAAAGGTTTCTCACAGCAACCAGCAGAAAATGACCATGGTGATTAGAAAGGAAAAAAGTTAATGAAAAGGATAGTGGCAGAGAGTAACATGGACTGGAAGCTGAGCTTGTAGGGACAAGGCCAAACATCACACCACACAACTGGACTGATGTGGAGCCTTCCATTTCGGGGACACTTAAGAAGAAGGCCACCATCACGCCACCACCTGATGCCATTTATATGCTAGAACTTGACCCTGTCAACGTGCCACCTCTACCACCTCAGGTTGCTCTTTCCAAATTAGCCTTCGGATAGAGCCCAAGTCATCTCTCTGGATCCTACTGTGAGGAAGGCTAAGTATTTAAGTTTTCTGAGCTCTAACTTGCAAAGGCAGGCCCCAAGGGTTTGGTTGTAAAGTCTCCAGCATCCATCCCCTAAAGCAAGGTACAGAGGGGAACTTCTTTAACCCAGTGAAAGGTATCTACAACACCCCCCCCGCCGGCCGCCCCGGTCCCCCCCCACACACACACAACCCAGACTGTGACTATATTTAGAGACAGTTGAAGAGGTAATTAAAGTTAAATGAGATCATTAGGGTGGGTCCTAATCTAACATGACTAGTGTCCTTACAAAAAGTGGAGATTAGTACACACACACAGAGGGAAGATGATCATCTAACAAGCTAAGGAGGGAGGTTCAGAAGAAATTAACCCTGTCAACATCCTGATCTTGGACTTCCATCATCTAGAACTGTGAGAAGATAAATTTCTGTTGTTTAAGCCACCCAGTCTATGGTACCTTGTTACGGCAGCCCTAGCAGACTAACATAAGATAAGAAAAAGACACAAAAGATATAAGGACTAGAAAGAAAGAAACACAAGTGCATACGATTATCTGCATTAGAAAAGGCAGGAAAATCTACAAACTGCTAGAACTAATATAAGTTCAGTGAAGTTGCTAGACACGGCATCTACATAAAAAACAGTCAAAAGCACCCCTCCCCACATACCAACAACAATTTAAAAACAAGCAGGAACATTAATTATTGCTAGGTCAAAAAAGCCCCACTTAGATCCCATAAAATTTGCACTAGCCTCACCTATGCTTATTAGCAGTAACCTTCCCTACTCATCCATCCCTTCTCTATGTTTAGGATAATGACTCAAGCTTCTCTTTCCCAGACTTTTCCTAAGGGGAAAAAAAGCAGTCAAGAATACCTAATAAAAAAACCATAATGCAAAGGGCAGGCAGAGTTCACGCATTTAATTTTAGTTCAGTTACCAGGTTTTTCTTGAGCCCTGGCCAGGGTTATTCTGGTACTGGCATGGGGAACACAGTTTGCATGGGTGTGGGTTAGATTAAAAACAAACAAACAAACAAACTCCCCACACCAAGTGTTCAAAGAACACGTCCCTCACCAGATCCATGAGGCCACCAGACAAGCACCGCCCATAGATCCCACCAGGACACCTGCCAGGAGATTCTGCCAAAGAGAAGGGTTTCCCACAGTACAGAAAGGGACAGGGGAGGCAGCTAACAGCATCACTATTTCAAATCCTCTGCCACCTCCTTCTTCTGGCAGAAGTATTAGGCAATGCTGGAGAAAAGAATCTCATTTTTAAGAGGCCCATGGGTGACAAAGAACCATACTAAGCTCCTTTTGGGGAACAATATATTAAATAATGGTGAGGTGCTTAAAATATTATGTTACTCCATTTATAAGACTGTCACTCATGGTTCATTTGTTGTATTTACAGCCCTTTTTCCAAGGGAAAACAGAATGCCCATCAAATAACTTCATTAAAAATACATCCTAGCGCCTTGTAAAATTAGTGGCAGCAGGGGCTGGCCCCGTGGCCAAGTGGTTAAGTTCTCGCACTCCGCTGCAGGCAGCCCAGTGTTTCGTTGGTTCGAATCCTGGGCGTGGACATGGCACTGCTCATCAGACCACGCTGAGGCAGCGTTCCACATGCCACAACTAGAAGGACTCACAACAAAATATACAACTATGTACCGGGGGACTTTGGGGAGAAAAAGGAGAAAAATAAAATCTTTAAAAAAAAAAAAAAAAATTAGTGGCAGCAAAGTGAGTCAACAGGACACGGAGGCCTGAACATCAAGTACTCTATCAAGCACTTACTCTGCAAGGCCAATAGCTAAACCACCGCAAGAGATTTCCAATGATTAAATGCTGAAAGTCAAGATCATGGTTTTAAAATATGAAGCAAAAGCAGCTCCTGATTCACAGCGGGTTCCTTGGAAAACCAGTACGCTGTCCAGCCCCAAGGTCCGCCGACAGCTCTTCCATGCTGCCTTCCATAGCTATTTGTGTACTTAGAGCACACACTGTCTCTCTGACCAGACTGTAAGCTCCAGGAGGGCAAGAACCATGTTTTATCCATTTCTGCACATCTATTGGGACCTAAAATTATATCCTGCATCTAGTCAAACACTCAATAAATATTAGTCGAGTTTAAGTGAATCCACTACAAAAACGCCTGGTGAAGCAGAAGGAAGAAAAGAACTACATAGTTTGGAATGCAGCCTGTTCAAAAGAAATACACATTTAAGATATTAAAAGACGAGCAGCCAACCTTTGCAAGAAAGAGATAAAATGCTCCTCTAAGTAAAACTGAGGAAGGGAAGCATCGGTTTCCACTTGCAAGCTTTTGAAAACATAAAAGCCTATCTGGTTTGAGTGATAATGTGTTACAGGCTTAGGCAAGAACAAGTGAAAAAAATCTGATAAAGCCATCAACCACAAAGCTGCCTTTAACTCATGAAGAGTGAACCAGACTCCGCCAGACTGCTTCAAAACTCACTAGAATAAAGGTGACTTTAAAATAAAGAAGGCACAAAAAGAACAGAAAAGATGAATGCATCATCCTCAACTCACTCCTATTAAATATTTATGGAGTGCCAACTACCGGTGAGACATCGAGGTGAAGGGAAACACCACAGTCGTCATTGCTCTGGAGCTGGCCTCGACCTGTGCTCTTATAAGCTGTCAAACGTAACATGCCTAACCTGGAGAAATGCCAATACATCAAGTGTCTCTCTGGAACCGTTTACTACAACCTCTCAGAGCAGTGAGTCAGCTTCAGCTCCTCTTTGAGAAGTCACAAAGACTCCTGAATGAAAAGTACTGGGATTCAAAAACAGACAACCATTTTGTCAAAATTGACAAGCTGATCCTAAAATTTGGATGGAAATACAAAATACCTGGTATAGCCAAAACAAGTTTGAAAAAGAACAAAGTTGGAGAACATACACTCCAAAGATTTCAAAACTTACTATAAAGCTATAAGTAACCAAGACAGTGATAGACATATAAATCAACGGAACAGAACTGAGACCAGAAATAATCCTTTATATTTATGGCCAGTTGATTTTGCCAAGGGAATTCAGATGGTTTTTTTAACAGATGATGCTAAGACAACCGAACATACACACGTTAAAAAAAAAAAAGAAGAAGAACTTAGATGCTTAACCTCATACCACACCCAAAAATTAACTCAAAATGAAATACAGACATACGCAATAGCTAAAACTATAAAACTTGTGGATGAAAAGAGGAGAAAATCTTTGTGACCTGGGACTAGGCAAAGATTTTTTTATATATGACACCAAACCCATGATCAACAAAAGAAAAACACTGATAAACTGGACTTAATCAAAATTAAAAATGTTTGCTCTTCAAAAGACACCACATAAGAAAATGAAAAGCCAAGCCACACACTGGGAGAAAATTTTTGCAAATCGAATATATGATAGACCACTTGTATCCAGAATACATAAGGAACTCTTACAACTCAATAAGAAGACAACAACCCAATAAAAAACAAATGAGCAAAGATGTGAACAGACGTTTCACCAAGGAAGATATATGAATTACTAATAAGCACATAAAAAGATGCTCAACATCACTAGTCATGAGGGAAATGCAAATTAAAACCACAATGAGATACCAGTACATACCTACTAGAATGGCTATTAATCATTAGTCTGTCAATACCAGGTGTTTTGAGGATGTGACAAAATTGTAACCTTCATCCACTGCTGAAACGCACAGCCACTTTGGAAAAGTCTGCCAGTTTCTTAAAAGGTTAAACACAGACCTACTATATGGAAACACATGTCCATACAAAAACTGGTACATGATGTTCACAGGAGCATCATTCATAATTGCTTCAAACTAAAAACAATGCAAATGTCTATCAGCTGGGGAATGGATAGACAAAATGTGGTAAATTCATACAATGGAATACTATTTAGTAATAAAAAGGAATAACATGATCAACATGGATGGACCTAAGTGAAGGAAGCCAAATGCAAAAGACCACATATTGTATGGTTTCATTTATAAGAAACTTCTAGAAAACACAAATCCAGAGACAGCAGATTAGTGGTTGTCTGGCACTGAGGATGGGAGCAGGGACTGACTACAAACAGACATAATGGAACTCCTGGGGGGATGGAATACTTACAGTAGATTTACACTTAATTTTATGGTATGTAAGTTATACCTCAGCTCAAAAAAACCGACCGACCAACCAATCATCCACATTATCTGCAGCATCCCTAACTGCAGGTTCCTATGCACAGTGAAAATCTTTTGGGATGCTTTCTGGTGGAAACAGAGTTTTCAGGTAGAGAACTAAGAAATGGATTTCTATATAAAAGTGCTCCTCCCACTTTAGTGCAGGTAAGAATCACTTGGAAAATCTGTTAAAGCACAGACACCACAGACACCCCACCCCAAATATAGATTCAGTAGGTCTGGGGTGGGGCTCATTAATTTGCATTTCTAAAAAGCTTAAAGAACACCTAGTAAAAATACAGATTCTGTGGGGACCTGGTGGTGTAGTGGTTAAGTTCGTGCACTCTGCTTTGGTGGCCCAGGGTTCATGGGTTTGGATCCCAGGCGCAGACCTACACACTGGTTCATCAAGCCATGCTGTGGAGGCATCCCACACACAAAATAGAGGAAGATTGGCACAGATGTTAGCTCAGGGCCAATCTTCCTCACCAAACAAACAAACAAAAATAGAGATTCCAAAGTCCCACCAGAGATCTATTACACAAATCTTTAGGAAAGGAGGACCTGGAAACTTACACCTCTTACAGGTATAGGGGGAATCTTATGACCAATCTCAAGGTTTAGCATTCCACGAGGTATAACAGTCTCATACACCATTAACTCCAGTGATTTTATAGGTAGTTTCTAGAGAAAAATTTGTGTGTTCCCGTGTTGAAATTAATAAAGCAAATGTCCTATATTTTAAATGGTTCAAAGTCAGAAGGGTCCTGCCTTAGGCCTTTCTAAATAAAGTAATTTGCAGAGAAGTAAAGTATATTTATTCAAGGTATTCTAAATATGCTTCCACGTTTTAAAAAAATGTTTTGGTCACTTTTCCAGTTGAATCTAATTTTAAATCTGTTCAAGTGCAAGATCACATGTTTTTCTGAATTCTTAACAGGGATGTGTAATTGTCTGATCTATAGGATCACAATTCTGACAGGCACTGATAACACTCAGTAGCAGCAGTCCCATTTTTAATGGTTCAGTTCAACGATTTCCCACATAGCTACTGGAGTCTAATGCTGTGCTATCACAGAAGCCACAGACACAGAAGACCTAGTTCTTACCAGGAATTTACTGTACTTTTTACTATTATAGAAACAATAGTACTCAACACTCAACATCAGTGCATGCAGGAGCAGACGGGGGAAATTTTTATAGAAGTAGGACTGTGTCCTAGAAAAAAAAGTAACAGCACTTAAATTATTTTCAATTTCTCTTATCAGAATGGCTCAAAGGAGTGGGAGTAGTCTCGCACACTGGAATGCCAGGTTGCATGAGCCAGAAAGAGGCAGACTGAGGACCTCAATGTGAACATGCTTAGAAGAGTACACATACAGGACTTCCCTAAGAGCACCTCACTGTTTCTTCAGATCCTGTTTGAAACGGCCTAGGGTGGGGCTCAAGTACTCCAAGAAGAGGATTCTGTAGTAGATTACGTTTCTAAAAATAGTCACAACAATACTGTCCATCACACAGGCCCCTCTGCAATAGTTCCCTCCTGCCCCTCTCCTTGTTACAGGGCCAGCCCAGATTCTTGTTTTGATCCACAGAACAGAGAGGAAATGACAGCATGTAACTTCTGAGGCTGGGCCCTAAGAGAATTGCAGCTCTGCCTTCACTGCTTAGAATGCTCACTCTTGGAATCCAGCTGCCATGTAAGAAAACCCAAGCTAGTCAAGCAGAGACGGAGATGTTCTTGCCTCCTAGCCATGCCACCAAGGTGTGAGACATGTGAGTGAAGCCATCTTAGATGTTCCACCCCCAGTCTCTATCTGACTATAACCTCATGAGATGCCCTAGCTTGGCTACACAGAGAAGAACCACCCAGCTGAGCCCTGCCTGAATTCCTGAATCACAGAATTATGAGAAACTATAAATGACTGTGGTCTTAAGCTAAGTTCAGGGGCAGGTTTTGTTACCTAACAACAGACAACAAAAATAGGTTTCAAGTCTTCCCTCAAACATTCTTCTAGGTAAATGATATGCAGGTTGTAGTCAACATGTATGGACTTGGTCTCTCCATCTCAGGGGTGGGCGAAGCCAGAATCTAGCTAACAGGGAAGAAAGTAAATGTTCACAAGCCAGATCTGATCTGCTTCCTTATCACAGACTTCTTTATATCTGTCAGCAAAGTATTTTCTTGCTTCCCAGACTTTGAAAAAGCAAATTACATGAATGTTTTATGTCCTTTCTAAGGCCAAACAAGGCACAGGACTGCCATCACACACCAACCAATTAATGTGCTTCTACTCTCTTAAGAGTTTGCTGAAACAGGAGGAACAAAGATCCTGAAGATGTACATTTCAACAGTATCATCCATTCTGCTCTTCACTCTACACACTAGCACCTCCTGTCAATTTTCCAATAGGAAAGAGAGTTCAAACTCAATCACATCTAAAATGCCACTCATCACAAAGGCTGCAAAAGATGATGCTCAAGTCAGGCAGATTCAAATTCTGGCTCTGTCACTGCCCATCTGTAAGATTCTGGCACTGAACAAGAACTCAAGAAATGTCAAGTTCATGTTTCCCTTCTCTCTTCCCTCCCAAATCAATGCAACTGAACTTACAAAGTGTTGCAAGGCACAAGGAGTTTCTTGAACGTACTCTAAGCAAACACAATAAAGAAACTGAATCATGTATGGCTCAGGTCATAGTGCTCAAAGGAATTAAACCTGTATGTATACATAAACATATAAATACCCAGGTACACTGGACAAATCCCCCTCATCTAAGTACCATATAGGTATCACTCACTATCCCTTTTAAGTGTTTAAAATTTCACCATGTGAGAAGGAAAACGAATGAAGTTGCTTCTGTATTTCTGGACAAGTTGTCCAAAGTTCTTCGTATGAGAGAGCAGATTACTTAGCTGCCAGAGAACAGGCCGTGCTTGTCTAGAGATGGATCCTTAAAAGGAGAACTGCAGAGATGAGCTCTGAGCCTAAAGCAGCTATGCAAGTCCTAATGATCTCAACTCACACTCAGCGCTGGCTAGTGAACACTTTAGCGTTGGGAAGTAACAAGTCCTAGAGTCTACTGCTTGAGAGAGAGGAAGTCTTTGGATGAAACAGGGCAGTCTTCATATTCAGCAGAATGCTGGCAGGTAGAGGAGCTTAGTTCTGCTGGGGTTTAGGAGACTGAAGATTCCCAATGTGATCCTTCCTGATTCTTACATAAGGTGGTAAGTTGAATCTCCTACTCTAATTGGCATTAAACTGATAATGGCAACCTCCTACTAAATATAGCTCAGTCTTCATCTGTCTCTGTTATACTGACATTTCCCTCACTCTTTTAGCCACTTGAACCACAGAACCAGAAAAGAGAGAGAACTATATGTGCTTTTCAGGTCTCGACTTCATGTGATTTGCTCAAGATCTTACAATGTCTGCCACATGAACTGTGAAATTTGAATTCTATTACTTAGGGCCTACTCATTCACCCTCCTCTCAGATACAGTGGTTGAACTTGAGGCAGTGGTAAAGGACCTAGAGATCTTCTGCTGAAGGCAAATAAGCAGAAGAATATTGTTGCAAGGTTCTTACCCCATACATTAAGTGATTAATACTAATTGAAGGTACACTGTACTAAGTTAAAGATGTATACTGTATAACCTAGAGCAACCACTAACAAAATAAGCCAAAGAGGTAAATAGCTAATAAGCCCATAGTGGAGACAAAATAAAATAATAAAAAAGTCCCTTAGTCCAAAGGAAGTCAGGAAAAGAGGAAAAAAAGGAACAAAGAACAGAGACAGAAAACCAATAAGCAAGATGGTCAATTAAACCCAATCATATTGATAACTGCATTAAATGAAAACATTCCAGTTCAAAAGCAAAGACAGCCTGGATAAAAAAAGCAACCCAAAATTATATGCTTCCTCTAAGAAATTCATCTTAAATAAGGAGACACAGATATTAGCTCAGGGCTAATCTTCCTCAAAAAAAAAAAGAAAAAGAAAAGAAGAAAGGTCTAAAATCAATGATCTAAGCTTCAACACTCAGGAGCTAGAAAAAGAAGAGCAAATTAAACTGAAAGAAGGATGAAATAAAAAGCAGAAACCAACAAAACAGAACAAAGAAAAACAAGAGATTGAATCAATGAAACCAAAAGCTGGTTCATCTAAACAATTAATAAAATTGATAAATCTCCAGCAAGACTAATCAGAAAAAAGAGAAGACACAAATTATCAATGTCAGGAACAAAAGATGGGTCATCCCTAAACATCCTTAGGGCCATTAAAAGTATAATAAGGACATAACACAAATAACCTTTTGCTAATAAATTCACCAACTTAGATGAAATGGACAAATTACATGAAAAAGAAAAACTACTGAAGCTTACTTGATAAGAAATAAATAACTTGAATAGCCCTATGCCTGTTAAGGAAATCAAATTTTTTTCCTTTGTGTAATTTTTTTTTAGAATTCAGAAAAACAACATATTTTTATTACTAGCTGCTTAACACACACTTTTTTTCAGTTTTATTCAGAAATAATTGATAAGAAATTCAATTTTTAGTTAAAATTTTCTG
Organism: Equus caballus; assembly: GCF_041296265.1. Taxonomy (NCBI): domain Eukaryota; kingdom Metazoa; phylum Chordata; class Mammalia; order Perissodactyla; family Equidae; genus Equus; species Equus caballus. The sequence continues at coordinate 23,985,638 of NC_091686.1, read as the reverse complement.
CAAAGAAAACTCCAGGTCCAGAAGGCTTTACTGGTGAATTCTATGAAATAATTAAGAAAGAAAACAAGACAATAATATTATGTGAAAAGAAAATTACAAATACGCCTCAAGAACATAAAAGCAAAATTCCTTAATAAAATCTTAACAAACTGAAATAAATAACATATAAAAAGAATAATACATCATGACCAATTGGATTGGGTTACTCTTTGAAATCAATATATTCATCATATTAACAGAATAAAAGAGGAAAATCCTGTGATCATGTCAATAGATGCAGAACGAGCATTTGACAGAACTCAACAGCCAGTGATGATAACAACTCTCAGCAAACCAGAACTAGAAGGAAACTTTATGAAACGCCTATAGCTAGCATCATACTAATTGAAGACTGAGTGCCTCCCCCTAAGACTAGGAGCAAGCCAAGGGTGTCTGTCTCACTACTGCTGTTCAACACTGTTTGAGAGCCTACCTAGCAGCACAATGAAGTAAGGCATACAGGCATGAAAAGAAGAAGAAAAGCTGTCTTGATTCTCAGATAATGCAATGATGTGTGCAGAAAGTTCTAGGGACTATACAAAAGCTACCAATAAGTTAATTTAGCAAGGTCATAGGGTACAAGATCAACATACAAAAATCAATTATATTTATATAGACTAGCAAGAAACTATAGGAAAATGAAGTTTTTAAAAAAATACCATCAAGAGTTACGACACCAAAAGCACAGGCAACAAAAGTAAAAACAGATAAACTGGACCACATCAAAATTAAAAACGTCTGTGGATCAAAGGGCACAAGAGAGTGAGAAAGCAACTTACGAAATGGGAGAAAATACTTGCAAATCATTTATCTGATAAGGAGTTAATATCCAGAATACATAAAGAACTTCTACAACTCAACAAGAAAAAAAAGAACCCAATTTAAAAATGGACAAAGGACTTGAATGGACATTTCTCCAAAGAAGATATACAAATAGCCAACAAGCACATGAAAAGACACTTAACATCACTAATCATTAAGGAAATGCAAATCAAAACCACAATGAGATATCATCTCACACCTGTAAGGATATCTATTATCCAAAAGACATGAGATAACAAACATTGGCAAGGATGTGGAGAAAAGGAAACCCTTGTACACTGTTGGTGGGAATGTAAACTGGTACAGCCACTATGGAAAACAGTATGACAGTTCCTCAAAAAATTAAAAGTAGAATTACTATATGATACAGCAATACCACTTCTGGGTATATATACAAAATAATTGAAAGCAGTCTCAAAGAGATTTTTTTTGCTGAGAAAGATTTGCCCTGAGCTAACATCTGTGCCAGTCTTCCTCTATTTTGTATGTGGGTCACCACCTTAGCATGGCTGATGAGAGGTGTAGGTCTGTGCCCAGGATCCAAACCCAAGAACCCAGGCTGCCAAAGTGGAGTACGCCAAACTTAACCACTAGGCAAGAGGGCCAGCCCCTCAAAGAGATATGTGTAAACCCATGTTCACAGCAGCACTTATTCACAATAGCCAAAAAATGGAAGCAACTCAAGTGTCCAGTGATAGATGAGTGGATAAACAAACTGGGGTATACACATGCAATGGAATATTATCAGCCCTAAAAAATGAAAGAAACTCTGGCGCTTGCTACAACATGGACGAACCTTGAGGATATTATGCTAAGTGAAGTAAGCCAGTTACAAAAAGACAAATACCATGATTTTACTTATATGAAGTAACAAGAGTAGTAAAACTCATAGAAACAGAAAGTAGAATGGTGGTTACCAAGAGCTGGGGGATGGGGAAATGGGGAGTTGTTTAATGGGTACAGAGTTTCAGTTTTGCAAGATGAAAAAGTTCTGGAGATTTGGTTACACAACAATATACTGCGAATATACTTACCACTACTGAACTGTACACTTAAAAGTGGGTAAGATGGTAAGTTTTATTTGTTTTTTGTTTTGTTTTGTTTTTTTGAGGAAGACTAGCCCTGAGCTAACTGCTGCCAGTCCTCCTCTTTTTGCTGAGGAAGCCTGGCCCTGAGCTATCATCCGTGCCCATCTTCCTCTATTTTCTATGTGGGACGCCTACCACAGCGTGGCGTGCCAAGCGGTGCCATGTCCGCACCCGGGATCTGGGCCGGCGAACCCTGGGCCGCTGAGAAGCGGAACGTGCGAACTTAACCGCTGCGCCACCGAGCTGGTCCGTAAGTTTTATGTTATGAGTATTTTATCACAATTAACCAAAAAAAAATTTTTTTAGCAAATGAAATAGAGATAAATGCTTAAAAACGTGTGCGAGACCTTTATTCTAAAACTGCAAAACATTGCTGAGTGAAATTAAAGATCACTTAAATAAATGTAGAGAAATAGCACTTGCATGGATTGGAAGTTGCAGTATGAAGATGTTAACTCTCTCCAAATTTATGCACAAATTTCACTCAATCTCAATCTAAATTCCTGCAGGCTTTTTTCTAGAAATTTAAAAGTTGATTCTAAAATGAATATGTAAATTCAAAGGATCGAGAATACCCTAAACAATTATTAAAAAGAGTAAGGTAGAGGATTTACAATATTTGATTTCAAGACTTACTATAAAGCCACAGCAATCAAAAGAGCACAGTATTGGCATAAGGACAGACATACAGAGCAGAACAGAAGAGAGTCCAGAAGTAGATCCACATACATACGGTCAACAGAGTTTCTATAAAGGTTTCTTGATAATTCAATAGCGGAAAGGATAGTCTTTTCAACATTTGGTGCTGAACAACTAGGGGAAAAAAATGAACTTGGAAAGGAAGTGCAAGACTTGTACACTGAAAACTACAAAACATGGCTGAAAGACATTAAGGAAGATCTAAATAAAGGAAAGACATCTCATGTTCATGCACTGAAAGACTTAATATTGTTAAGATGGCAATATCCTCAAATTGATCTAGAGATTCAACACAATCCCTATCAAAATCCCTACTGCCTTTTTCATAGAAATGGATAAACTTATCCTAAAGTTCAAATGAAACTGCAACAACCTCAAACAACCAAAACAATCTTAAAAAAGAACAAAGTTGCAGGACTCACACTTCCTGATTTCAAAATTTACTACAAAGCTACAGCAATTGAGACAGTAGTGTTGGCATAAGGAAAAACATATAGACCTATGGAATAGAATTGAGAGTACAGAAATAAACCCATATATCTAAGGTCAACTGATTTTCAACACGGGTGCTAAGACCATTCAATTGAGAAAGAATAGTATTTTCAATAAAAGGTGCTGGGACAACTGGGTATCTCCGTGCAAAAAATCATATTGGACCCTCACCTTACACTATGTATACAAAATCTAACTCAAAATGGATCAAAGACCTAAATGTAAGAACTAAAACTATAAAACGCCCAGAAGTAAACACAGGTGTAAATCTTCATTACCTTGAATTAGGCAACAATTTCTTAAATATGCCACCAAAAGCACAAGTATCAAAAGAAAAAAATAAGTAAACTGGCCTTCATCAAAATTTAACTTCTGTGGGGCCAGCCCAGTGGCGTAGTGGTTAGGTGCGCACATTCTGCTTCGGTGGCCCAGGGTTCGCTGGTTCGGATCCCGGGTGCAGACATGGCACTGCTTGCCAAGCCATGCTGTGGTAGGCGTCCCACATATAAAGTAGAGGAAGATGGGCACGGACATTAGCTCAGGGCCAGTCTTCCTCAGCAAAAAGAGGAGGATCAGCAGCAATTAGCTCAGGGCTAATCTTCCTCAATAAATAAATAAGATAAAAAATAAAATAAAAAAAATTAACTTTGTGTCTCAAAGAACACTATCAAGGAAATGAAAAGACAACAGAATGGGAGAAAATTTTTGCAAATCATGTATCTGATAAGCGATCAGTATCCAAAATATATAAAGAAATCTTACAACTCAACAAAAAGACAATCCAATTAAAAAATTGGCAGACTTGAACAGACATTTCTCCAAAGATATACAAAGGGCCACATGAAAACATGTGAAGAACACATGAAAAGATGCCAAACGTCCTTAGGGAAATGCAAATCAAAACCACAATGAGATGCCACTTCACAACCACTAGGATGGCTATCACCAAAAAGAGATAATAATAAGTATTGGCAAGGATGTGCAGAAATCATACACTGTAGGTGGGAATGTAAAATGCTGCAGTGTCTTTGGAAAACAGTCTGGAGTTTCTCAAAAAGATCAAACATAGTTACCATATGACCCAGCAATTCTACTCCAAGGTATATGCCCAGGTGAAATGAAAATATATGTCCACACAGAAACCTGTCGGTGAATGTCCATAGCAGTGTTGTTCTTAATGGTCAAAAAGTGGAAACAATCCAAGTGTCCATCAACTGATGACTGGATAGACAAAATGGGATATACTCATATGATAGAATATTATTCAGCCATAAAAAGGAATGAAGTACTGATACATATTACAATATGGATGAACCTTGAAAACACTATGCTAAGTGAAAGAAATCAGACACAAAAAGCCACATGTTGTATGATTCCATTTCTATGAAATGTCCAGAATAGGCAAATTTTTACAAATAGAAAATAGATTAGTAGTTGTCTAGGGCTGGGTAGATTGAGGGAAACAGTACTGCTAATGGTTATGGGGTTTCTTTTTGGGGTAATGAAAATGTTCTAAAATTGACAGTGGTGATGGTTGCACAGCTCTCTTAATACATTAAAAACTACTGAATTGTGTATTTTAAATGGGCAAATTATAAGGCATGTGAATTATATCTCAATAAAGCAGTTAAATGAAAAAAGGTCCAGGGTGGGGCCAGTCCCACGGCTGAGTGGTTAAGTGTGCACACTCTGCTTAGAGGCCCGGGGTTTCCCTGGTTTGAATCCTGGGCGCGGACATGGCACAGCTCATCAAGCCATGCTGAGGTGGTGTCCCACATGCCATGACTAGAAGGATCCACAACTAAAATATACAACTGTGTCCTGGGGGGCTTTGGGGAGAAGAAGGAAAAATTAAAAAATAATAAATAAAATCTTAAAAAAAAAAAAAAAAAGGCCCAGGGAGCAGTCGAACAAGACAGGTAAATTTTGGAGTCATCAGCTATACGTGGTACTCATAACCACCAGCCTCGAAGACTTTACCAAGGCTGTGATATACAAAAGAATGAGAAGTGGTCCAAGGACTAAGCCTCCATGCCCTTCAACATTAGAGGCAGAGCAATGAAGAGAAATCAGCAAAGAAGATAAAATCAATGAGAGAGTACGAAGAAAACTAAGTGAGTGTGGTATCCTGGAAGCAGGTGAAAAAAGCGTTTCGAGGAGCCCAACTTGTTAAATGCAGCTGTCTTTCCCAAATTGAGAAATGAGAAGAGACTATGGGATTTAGTGAAATGACGGTCCTCAGTGACCTTGATAAGAGCAGTTTCAATTGAGTATAAGGACAAATACCTGATTAGAGTTGGTTCGAGGAGACTGGAAGGAGGAAAATCAGAAAATCAAGAAGAGAATTCTTAAAGAGTGCGCTATAGAAGGAAGTGGAGAAAGGGGCAGTACATGGAGGAGAAGCAGAATCAACAAATCTGTTGTTGCTGTTTTCAAGATGGAAGAAACACCAACAGTTTGTATGCTGATAGGAATGTGCCATTAGGGAAGCAACACTGAGGGGAGAGAGAGAGAGGAGGAAGGCTGGAGCGACGCTCTCCACTCAGCTGTAGGAATGAAACCTAGTGTACAAACTGAGGCCTTGGCCCTTGCTGGGAGCACGGACAGCTCAGACCTACCAGATAAAGGAAAGGGGAAAATGGCAGAGATGTAAGTAGGTGGATAGATAGGGTGGTAAATGCCAATAACTTTTCCTGGGAAAATAGGAAGTAAGGTCATCAGCAAAGGCTGAGAAGGGAGTTTTTGAGGAGAGAAGGTATGGAATAGTTCTCTAGGAGGGTTGGAGAATGAATGAAGTGAAGCCAGAGAACATGCTTGGTGTTCCATCCGGCCCAGGAGTACAGGCAGAGCAGGCAGAGATTTGGATTTAACTAGAACTGTGGTTTAGCCAAGCAAATGTGACAAAACAAAGAGGGGAAGGGGACTGACTCAGTGCATTACACGAGGCAGTAACTATAATGACCAACCTTGGATTTCAAGTTATTTAAGGAGGAAAGTAAGGGCATGAGGGGGTGAGGGGCAGAGAGAAGGAAATACGGTCAATGGACTGCAGGTTCAATTGGAGTCAAAGATTGTTCAGAGGACTGATGTTATGATAAGGAGCAGAAAAATGCAGTCATGGGTGGCAACTCTTACTCTTACGGTTGACAAGGTAAGGAAATCTGTTTTATTTATCCACCATTTTATGAAACTACAAAGGATGCTATAGGCTCCTAAGTGGCAGAAAGGACACAGAACTGAAAAAGATTCCCACAATTTAATTTTTGATGGCCAAACTGATTGCAATTTAATAACATATCAGATACCATTTATTAGAGCCACATCAGTTTCTAGCTGTGGGACACTGGATGAATTCCCTAACTGCTGGCACTCAGATTCCTTGTTTGTAAAATGGGGATGATAAGAGTAGCCACCTCACAGGGTGAGGATTGAAAGAGGTAATATATGAGCAGCATTTACAGTTGTGTTTCATACTTAGTAAGCAATAAATGTCTGCTGTTAATAATACCGTTATTACATACTACTGTTTGCTAAGATTGGGCATGTTTCTCATTTTTAAAAGATGCAATAACCAACAAAAGCAGACTGTTATAAAAGCAACAGTTGGGGCCAGCCTGGTGGCATAGTGGTTGAATTTGCACACTCCACTTCAGTGGCTGGGGTTCGTGGGTTCAGATTCCAGGCGCAGACCTATGCACTGCTCATCAAGCCATGCTGTGGCAGCAACCCACACACAAAATAGAGGAAGACTGCATAGATGTTAGCTCAGTGACAATCTTCCTTAGCAAAAAAATAACTAACTAACTAAATAAATAAATAAAAGCAACAGTCTCAGTAGGGAAGAGTTCAAAGACTCAAGTATTAAGCCTGGCTGAAGCTCAAGTCATTAGAGAATTTTTCCAAGTACTTTTCCCACTCTGCTCCTGTTTCTCTACTTTCTGGGGGCATGGGAGAAATGACATGTGCCATCCAAAGGGGCTGTGAGCTCACAGGAACTCTATCAACACTGACCTTGCAGTTGGGTAATGGGTTCAACTTCATCCTAAACTCAATTCCCAGGTTCTAGGCTGGTATCTTTACTTCTCGCCCACACAGCTGGCTTCAGACAGACAGTCACATGGAATAGCAACATCTTTAAAAAACACCTTAGGAAAGGGTACTTTCTCTTATTTGGGAATATTTCACATGCCTATTTAGGAACAGATCAGAGTTTTTACTCTGCTTGGTTATTTGGTAATTTTATTACTCTAAGGTCACTGGAGGAGGGAGGAGAATCAGACACTTGCCTGCTTGTCATCTGACAGCTACTCAGACAGTGGGGCTGTTGGAACGGAGCCCACGTGAGATTCCTCTGTGAGATATAACCCTAGACAGGTGTCCAGGTCCTGGTGGATAGCCACAGGCCCCAGCAGCATGCTATGCTGCCTGCTGGACAGTCTCTATTTGCAGCACCCCAAGGAAGCAAAAGACCCAAATGAGCGCAGAGCCACATGATCAGCCGCCTCTTACAGGCCTGGCTTGAAATGTCTCCACCCCTACCCCTACTTGGTGTTTTCTTATAGAGTGGCTCAGATTGTGGATCCAAGATAAAAATTTCTTATGCTCTAAGTCTAGCTGTTGGAAGAAGCAAACTACCCATCAGAAAGAAAAATGAGGGGCCAGCCTGGTGGCGCTAGTGCTTAAGTTCATATGTTCTGCTTCGGCAGCCCGGGGTTCACCGGTTTGGATCCTGGGTGCGGACCTACACACTGCTTGTCAAGCCATGCTGTGGCAGGTGCCCCACATATAAAGTAGAGGAAGATGGGCACAGATGTTAGCTCAGGGCCACTCTTCCTCAGCAAAAAGAGGAAGATTGGTGGCAGGAGTTAGCTGAGGGCTAATCTTCCTCAAAAAGGAAAGAAAAAGAAAAAAAGAAAGAGAGAGAGAGAGAAAGAAAGAGGGGCCGGCCCTGTGGCCGAGTGGTTAAATTCGTGTGCTCCACTTGGGCGGCCCAGGGTTCCCTGGCTCGGATCCTGGGCATGGACATGGCAGAGCTCATCAGGCCAGCTTGAGGCAGCGTTCTACATGCCACAACTAGAAGGACCCACAACTAAGATATATAACTATGCACTGGGGAGGATTAAGGGAGAAAAAGCGGGGAAAAAAAAAAAGGAAGATTGTTGGCAACAGTTGTTAGCTCAGGTGCCAATCTTTAAAAAAAAAAGAGAGAGAGAGAAAGAAAGAAAGAGAGAGAGAGGAAGGAAGGAAGAAGGAAAAATGAGAAAGCTCTGGGCTCTTTCTAGTTTATAATTTAATTGCTCTGTTGAGAACAAACTAAAGGTATAGTAATGTGTAGGATGGGCTAAGTGATCTTTCCTTGTGGTATTCTGCTAACAACCCACAGAGAAATTCTGACCAAATAGTAGATATGATCTCTCTAGCAAAGAAGTAAAAGAATAAAAGTATTTCTGGGCAAACTTCTTGGGCAACAACCTATTACATATCATGACTTCACCCAAATGGACACAATGACTGAGGACGGGGGAGGGATTTGCTGTGAATAGATTCTACTTTCAAGTACAACAGGTTTCTGGAAATTACAATAGAGAGGAAGACAAAACAAAGTAAAATCCACAAATGCACATGGAATGGCATGGAACAATGAAGAAGGCATTAAATAAAAATCAGAAGTTGTGAAACAATATAAACACAACATGATTTCCACTGTTTTATACATATCCATTCATCCACAGGGGCAAAATCTGGAGAAAACATACCCCAGGGAACATGGGGAACTTTCGCTTTCTACGTTAATGTTTGAAACCTTTACAATGAATATTCTGATTATTTTTGTGATCAGGAAAAAAAGACAGGAAGAACTCAAGCTTCCAGATTTGCTTAACAAAACAAAAACTGCTGTTTTAGAAACCACAAAAGTCTGTTAACTTTTCTGTTTCTACAGAGAGCCTAATAGTTCATCCTTTCCAATTCCTTCACCTGCTGTAGGGCATTTTTTTCTTTCATGACTTCTTTCTCTTCCTTCTACAAATGCTGCCTCTGATTTCTTTCTAAACCCCTCTTGGTCATCTTATAAGCTATCTTTTTTCTTTTTCTTTTTTCTTTCTCCCCAAAGCTCCCCAGTACATAGTTGTATGTTTTAGTTGTGGGTCCTAGTTGTGGCATGTGAGATGCTGCCTAAATGTGGCTTGAGGAGCGGTGCCATGTCCGCAGCCAGGACCTGAACTGGCGCAACCCCAGGCCGCCAAAGCGGAGCATGCAAACTTAACCACTCGGCCATGAGGCCACCCCTATCTTTTTTCTTTCAGATTAATTTCTTCCAGAAAGTCAACTCCAAGCTACCTTTGCCAACCCTATAAAAATCACCAAAATAAACTAAGTATCAAACCCTTTTCCAATACAAATTGCCTTTATCTTTACCCTTAAAATTACCATCCTTTTTCAGGTATATCTTCACTGAACAACTTTTATTTAGGTACCTGCTCTGTACTATGGGCCATAAATACTCAAGATAGACTTTTTTTTTTCCTGATGCAGATTAGCCCTGAGCTAACTACTGCCAATCTGCCTCTTTTTGCTGAGGAAGACTGGCCCTGAGCTAACATCCATGCCCATCTTCCTCTACTTTACACGTGGGACACCTGCCACAGGATGGTTTTTGCCAAGCGGTGCCATGTCCACACCCGGGATCCAAACCGGTGAACCCCGGGCTGCCGAGAAGCAGAACATGTGAACTTAACCGCTGCACAACCGGGCCGGCCCCTCAAGACAGACTTTTGTAAAAAAACTTTCTCAGCTAACACTTGTGGCTCATAATAAATACTCTACAACCAACAAGAACAATGTCCCTTCTCTGATAGTAAGCTCCAAGCCTCAAATCCCTAGCAAAGGACAGTAAACAGGGTTCGTCTCACATGACAACTCCAGCTAGTTAGTATGGGTCAGGCACCTGGAGACCTGTGTTGAGAAGGATTCTGAGTCCATGTAGAGCTCCCTAATAAACAGTGAAGTAAGTTTTAGTATGTCTGCTGTGGCAAAGAACAAGGTTGGGGTCAATGGCTCTTACCTCTCTGCATGGCCTGCTGGGGCCAGCACTGGTGTGACCCACATTGTTCTTATTTTTGGTCTATTTGGAGTCCAGTCACTGTGAAATGTTGTTATATTCGAAGAAGGTGTGGGCATGTGTATGTGGGGGAGGGGGAAGGAGGGTGCTCTCTTCGAGAATCTTTAACAGTTCTACAGCAACTCAAAGGAGAATGAGATGGCAATTTAAGGGGGTGGAGAAAGATGATCTTATTACAAGGAATTTCCACCCTAACTCAAATTTCAAGTAGTAAGACCTTGGGCTGATGTTCTCCAGCCACCTAACAAACCCATCCTCCCTATTCTCAGTTTAATCACAACTGCATAAAATCAATATACCCATGCAGTAATTTTTCTCCATGTGCCTCAAGGTTTATTCAACATCAGGGGTTCGTTCACCTTTCTACTTACCTGGCTTTCTCTGTTCCCATGGTATCAAATTATAGGTAAGACAAGTAGGCTTGGATTCACCATTTCATCCCATCAATCATTCTTAGAAGGCAACAACCTCCCTGAAACCTTCTTACATATAGATGGTACAGAATAGCGCTAACTCTAAAGAGAGTCTTCTAAATTCTGGGTATCAACAGGTTCACTTGACCCTTTTTCTGAAACTACATGTTTACCAACTCTCTATCTACTGTAAGAATACTGTAGATGAGTTCAGAACAGCATTGTCCAATAGAGCTTTCTGCAATGATGGAAATGGTCTCTATCTATGCTGTTCAATTATAGCAGTCACCAGCAATTTGTGGCTATTGAGCACTTGAAATGTGACTAGTGTGACTCAGAAACTAAACTTTAAATTTTAAGTAATTGTAATTTAAATAGCCACATGTGGCTAGTGGCTACTGTGTTGGACAGTGCTGTCTAGAAGAAGAAAGAGAATAAATCCAGCCTCCCAAGAAAATGGAAAGCTCTAAAAGTTTATCCTGAGTTCCCTTTGCATATCCTGAGTATAGCGGAAGAGTTAAGCCTTGTGTTGTCATACAAATAGATCCCTGCCACAGCTGTGAGCCCCCAAGAGGTACAGTGCTGAAATGTACTCCCAACATGACTCAGGAGCTGCTCTTCCGCTGGGAGTAGGGAACAAAATGATGATGGGCTTCCAGCTTCCTGCCTCCCTGTTCATAGTGCTTGTTTGCTCAACAGTATAATGCCAGTGATATGGCTTTACGGAATTTTTGAGCAGGATGAGAAGAGAAAGCAGTTAGCCAACCCAACTTACTTTCCCAATTAGAAAAACTAGAACCAAGGAAATAGGGGGATTTACTCATTTTTGTTTGTTTTTATACAATTGAAGGCAATAAGTAAACAAGCTATTCCAAGGAATTTAAAATGTAGTTTGATGAAACATAAAACTCAATGGATGGGTTAAAAAAGTAGGTGAAGAAAGAATTAGTGTACAAAATGTGGAGATAAGAAATAATCCAGAGTGCAGCATACAGAGATAAAGAGTTGCAAAATATGAAAGAGTTTAAGAAACATGAAGGACAGAAGAAGGTCCAGTATGACTTCCAGGATTTCCAAAAGGAAAGACAGGAGAGAATGAAAGAAAGGCAAAATTTGAAGAGATAAATGGCTGAGAATTTCTCAGATGCTTTAAAAGATATGAAACCACAGATTCAAGGACAAATAGCAAGCAGAATAAATAAAAATAAATCAAATCCTGAACACATGACAGTAAATTTGCAGACCACAAGCAAAGAGAAGATAAAAAAGCAGCTAAGAGGAAAAAAAAAAAAACAGATTAACTCTAAGAGTTGAGAAGCAGACTTCTCAATTGCAACATCAGAAGCCAGAAGATAAAGAAATGGAATAACATCATCCAATAACTGCCAACCCAGATTTTTATATCCAGCTAAATCATCATTCAATGGTTATGGCAAATAGAAACACTTTTAGGAAAGTAAAAAAAGAGTTTACCATTAATAGACTCTCATTCAAAAAATTTTACCTGAAAAAAATACTGAAGATATTGAAAAAAGTCTACCTTTGAAAAAATAAATTTAACTCAGAATGAAGAAGGATGATGAAAGAAGGAATAGTAGGCAAAGAATCTGGTAAGCAGGTGGGTGAATCCAAACAAACAGACTTTATCAAGTAAGAAGAGCAACAATTCTAGAAGATAAAAACAAAGTGGAATTACAACACTGAACCACAACAGTGTGTAAGACAAATTGTAGGTTCTTATATTATTTGGGAAGAGAGGACAGATACTGATTTAACTTTAGATTTTATTCCAGTATGCAGGCCAAAAACTTAAGAATAGCCTCTAAAAGAACAGAAAGCTTACAGATAGTGGTGAGTGGAGGGAGATAAGGATGAAGATGTGGGATAAAGAAAAAACTAAGCTATGTAATAGAAGGCAGGAAAGGAGGAAAATGCAAACAAAAGACATGGTAAAAAGCACAAGACAAGATATTAAACAACAATATATTTAATAAGATATTAAAATAACATATAATTGTAATCAAGATACTTTCTAAATGGATTAAACTTGCCAATTAAAAGAGAGTCTCAGATTAGGTTGGAAAAAAAGCCAACTATGTGTCATTTACAGGAGACACATCTAAGACATTAGATTGAAAGTAAAAGGACCATAAAAGATACCATGCAAATATTTACAAAAAGAAAGCTGTCATTAACACCAAACAAAATAGACCAAGGGGGAAAAGTATTATAAAGGGATATGGATGCTCTCTACAAAACCATTTCTCCAGGAAGATATAAACAATTCTAAACAACTATGCACTTAAGAGAACTTCAAATTATATACAGCAAAATTTGACAAAATTATAAAGAGAAGTTGGTAAACCCTCAGTCATAGAGAGACTTTAACATAGTTAAATTGGTAGATCAGGAACACCAAAATTTAATAAGATATGAAAGATTTGAACAAGACAACTGATAAACTTGATCTAAGGATATACAGAATCAAATCTCACCCAACGAAAATTAGCATCCAATCTTCTTAAGCATGAAATGAAATATTTATGGAAACTAACCATGAAGCATCCAGAAATCAAGTATCAATAAAAAACAATCAATCAATATCATATAGACTGCTCTGTGACTATACTGTAATTAAGTTAGAGGCCAACTTAAAAAATGTTTGAAAAATTTAAAATATACTTGTAAATAGCTCATGAGTCAAAGAAATACTAGAAATTAGAAAACGATAGAACTGAATGACAAAGAAAACACTATAGATCAAAAATCATGGGATCCAGTGAAAGAAGTGCTCAAAGGAAAATTCTAGAGCATAAATGCCCATATTAGAAAAGGAGATTGAAAAGTGAATGAGCATAGCGTCCAACTCAAGACGTTAGAAAAACACAAACAGAGTAAGCTCAAAGAAAGCAGAAGGAAAGATAAATACAGTTAGGAGCAGAAAGCAATGAAATAGAGGAGAGGGGCCGACCCCGTGGCCAAGTAGTTACATCCTCATGCTCTACTTCGGCGGCCCAGGGTTTTGCTGGTTCAGGTCCTGGGTGCAGACACGGCACCACTCACCAAGCCATGCTGAGGCAGCATCCCACATGCCACAACTAGAAGGACCCACAACTAAAAATATACAACTATGTACCAGAGGGCTTTGGGGAAAAAAGGGAAAAATTTAAAAAAAATTAAATCTTTAAAAAAAAAAAAAGAAATAGAGGAGAAAAAAGGCAATTAACAAAATCAAAAGCTGGTCCTTTGAAAATAAACTAACAAAATAGAGCTCTTACAAGACTAACAATAAAAAGAAAACATACAAATAATATTAGGAACAAAATAGGGGACATAATATAAAGATAGACACAGTGATTGCCTTGAAATATATGCCTTATCAAAACAGACACAAGAACAGAAAACCTAAGCAGACCAATAACATCGAAGAACTTGAATCATTAGATAAAAACCTACTCACCAAAAAAAGTCCTAGACCCATATAGTTTTACGGGACAATTTTACATGCAAGTTCTACCAAGCATTCAAAGTACAGATATTTCCTTTGTCTCTATTTCTTTCCTCCAGATCCACTTCTTCTCTGTTCTGTACTCCACAAGGCTAACAAGTCTGGACAAGGTGCCCTTGCTTCCTAAATTTCTGTTGGGTTTGGCCAATGGGAAGCAACAGCAGGAGACCAGAGGACAAGATGATAGATGTTGGGGTACTTACTACCTGGCTCTCTCTGTGCCTTGCCATGGTATGGCAGCAGTTTCATTCTCCCATGTAAGTCCACAGTTCTGTGGGACATCTCTCCTAGGGCTACAGTTCTCACCAGGTTTGATAATGGCTCCCTCCCCGTACATTTCAGATCTAGGAGTGGTAACAGCTTCCCACTGTGGCCAGTCTCTGGGCGCTCCACCCATCCACTGTTAGCTCTTTTAATCCTGCCCACACCTTTGCAAACTGTCTCTTCAATTAAATTTGATTTAATTACCTTGCTGAGTGTGCCACCTGTTTGCAGCCAGAACTGTAATACCCCTTCATGCAAACTCTTCCAGAAAAGAATGAACATATATTCCTACACGCCTTTTAAAAGGCTACATTAACCTTAGTAACAAGAAAAGAAAGACAGTATAAAAACAAAATTATGAGTGAAACTTCATAACATATATGCAGAAATCCCAAATAGAATAACATATTAAATCTAGCAATGCATAAAAAAGAATAAATCACAACCAAATAGGGTTTATTTCAATAATATAAGGTAGTTTAACATTACATAAACCTATTAATATAATTCACTTCATTAACAAATGAAAGGAGAAAGACTATCTGGATAAATGCAAGGGGAAAATATGATAAAATAGCCATTTGTGATACTTAATTTAACAAATTAAGAATAGAAGAGAATAAAGGATGTCTACCAAAAATATATGCAATGCTTCCAATGCAAGAAGCACTCACTTTAATAGGAGGAAAAAAAGATGCCCATGAATATAGATTCAAATAAACTTTTTACTGGAGCAATTGACCAGCAATCTTAAATAATAAAGAGAAGTGACAAGTAAGAGGATTAGAAAAGAAACAAAATAGTCATTATTTGCAGACGTGATTCTCTTGGATTTTCTCTGTAGATGTTTCCCATTAAAACTATTAGAGCAAAAGAGTTCAACATGCTGCTGAATATACAAGAAACCTGAAACAATTATAAAAAAATTTTAAAGCTATTTACAGTAATAAACAAAAACCTATAAGGTACCTAGTGACAAATCTAACAAAAGGGATTCAAGATCTTTAAAAATTTATAAAGTTTTATCCAAAGACATTAAATAATAATAAAAGGTTACTTTTACTGATCACTTCCTATTTGCTGGGTGATGTAGATATGCCTATAAACTCGTTTAATTCATACAATAGTCCCATATGATAGACATCATTATTATTAGCCTCACTTAAGAAGTAAAGACATTAAGGCACAAGGTTAAGTCACTTGCCCAAGGTTCTAAAACTAAAAATCAGCAACACTGGGATTCAAATCTAAGGCAGTCTGGCTCCAAGCCTGCAACCTTAACCACTACCCCACACTGCTTCTCCAAAGACAGGGTGTCCCATTCCGCTCATGAAAGTACCTCTGGCTCAATAGAGCCACGCCTCCAGAAGACATTCTCATGTCATACTGAGGCAGACTTGACCTGAACTCTCCAGGCTACAGTTGTCTGAGAAGACCCTCAACTGAACGGCAAGAAGCCCTTCTTTCAATAGATGGGACCAAAGCACAAACCTCAGGAGCAGAGGTTAGGACTGGATCTACTTCAGTTCACATAATGATACAGACCAATTCTGATGAAAGGAGATCTCAGTATTAGGCCCAGCCACCCCTCAGACACCATGTCACTTTTAAGATCATGTGGCTTTCTCCTTCCCAGGAGCAGGTCAATGCAGATTCCTCAGACTTGAAAAGCTTCATTCACTATTAAGTCCTTAAGCGGCTTTGCAGTCAAGAACTTAAGGGACACTCAACTATTTATGTCTTTCTTGTAACACATGACAATTTTGGGTGATGGAAAAGTAATATTTATTTGTACAAATGTTGCAACTTTTCTGTAAGTCTGAAATTATTTCAAAGTTTTAAAAAAATGTAAAAAAAAATTCTGTTCTTACAGCTAAGTCCATTCCCATCATCAATTTTATAAAGATGGCAATTGATAAACTCAATGTAATAAATATCCTAAGTTTTTTACCCCACAGAAGTTGACAAAGCTGCTTCTAAAATTTATTTGGAAGCAAAAAGTGTCCAAAATAGCTAACCAGTTGTTTTTATTGTTGTTTTCTGTAACATACAGAACTATTTCTTCTGCTATTTGCAATACAAAGACATAGAGAAACATTATTGTTTGTGCAATATAGTAGGGGAAAAAATCTGAAACTGCCCATCAGGGTCAGTCTGCCAGATGTCCTGTCATTAAGAATATCAGCTATAAACAGAGCAGTTCCTGGTACTTTGTACTTCATTTTGTTGATTCTATCTGAATTCCCTTGTCTCCTAGAAAGCTTCATTTAGACAATACAGCTTTCAGAAAGAATAACTAGATGAAAGGATTTGCCCTTCCACACAGCAAGACAAACCTACAGTAATTAAGAAAGTACTAGCACAAGGATAGACAAATTGACCAATGGACCAGAACAAAAAGCCCAGGAACAAATCTATGCCTGGAAGGAAACTTGACATATGACAGAGGTGGTTTTGCAAATCAGTAGGAAAAGACCACCATTCCTCACTTGCTGCTGGGAGAGCTGGTTATTCATACGGAAAAAGGAAAATACATCCTTATCTTACCTCACTCAAACAATTTAACTCTCCACAGATTAAGGACTTAAATATGAAAGGCAAGATTTTAAAACTTTTAGAAGAAAATATAAGATATCTTTATGATCTCAGGGAAAGAAAATCTTTCTTAAGACACAAAATACACAAGCCATAGGGAAAACACTGGAATATTCAATTACATTAAAATTAAGTTAACTGTAAGAAATCACAAAGAGATAAATCACAAACTGGGAGAAATACATCTGCATTACATATGATGACAAAGAATTACTATCTGGAAACAAAATGAAACAAAAACACAAATTTAGACAAACAAGTAAGAAAAGGACGAGCCATCCAATGTAAACATGGGTAAAAGACATGAACAAGCATTTCACAGAAGAAATATGATTAAATATACAATATTAATCATATTAATTATATGTACATTATCAAATATATAAATAAGAAAATCACAGTGATATACCATTTCACACCCACCAGAGCTAGCCAAATATTATGACAATATCAAGTTTTGGCAAGGACATGGTCCAAGTGAAAATATGCTATTTTGAGAGTGTAATTTGGTACAACACATTCGAGATCTACTGGGCAATATTCAATTAAGAGTTGAAGACATATATGCCCTATGACCCAGCTATTTCATGACTAAGAATGTACCCTAGAAAAACTCTCATTCAAGTACATAAGGAAACAGAAAAACACTCTCGAAGCAACTGAAAATAGCTTTAATATCTATTGATAAATGAATGGATCATTAAATGGTGATATTTGTGATATATTCATACAATAGAGTACAGCAGTGAATACGAATGTGTTAAAGCAATAAGTAGTACAACAGACCTATAGATCTCAAATCCATATACAGATATAGATATGAAAGGATAGAGACATTATGATAAAGTTTATATAAATTAAATGAATACTGTTTTGAACAGAAACATGCAGTAAGAGTATGAACATATGTAGGATAACAAACAGGAGAGTCAGGGCAGTGGTTACCTTTGGAGAGGTAAGGAAAAAAATGGGAATTGGGTGGGGTACTTACAATTATATCTGCAATGTTTTATTTATTAATCTGCTTGGTAGGTAAATACATTACCTCTTTTGAATGACTAAAATAGTTCATTTTTTAAAAAGATTCCAAGAGACCAGAGCTCCTATTCAGGGTCACACCACTAATGACTTCCTGAAATGTGCAAGTGAAACCAAAATTGAAATAGCACAAACCCCTGTGACTTTTCCATTTTGCCATCACAGGACTGAAACTTTAGAGTTGATCTAATAAGACTGAACAGACAGGAAAAGGAAGAGTCAGGCTCCAGCCTGGATCCCATGACAAGACATACCCTGAGGACCCTTACGGAAAAGAGAGAGATGGAAGTAACTCCTGCTATTTTACAAAACTGATAATCACTTTTTCCTTATGAGTTTTGAACTCCTAAGCAAAAGATACTTTGTAACTATGCCATCAATTAAAAATGTTGAGCCTCCACTATACAACCTAAGAAAAATTAGTCATCTCAGAACAGAGGTTCCTCTTTATTGCCTTTTCCTTGTTTGAAGGAGCTGGTTATCTTTAAAGGATGTAGCTATAATCCTATAGACCTGACACCTTCAAGGCCCAGAATCCCCTCTCCTAGAACATCCGTGCTTGTTCCTTTTCTCTATTAGTTACTGCTGGCTTTCAGGCATCAAACGCTGGCTTCCTGTTCGCCTTCACTGAGCTCTGGAGACTTGGAACTGGTAAGAGGCTTTGAAGAAAAGTACAAAGCCAGGAAAACACGGAGTGGAGACAGCTATGACTTTCCGAAGGAAAGCAAATCTTAACACAGTTGTAATAACCTTTCAGACTTTCCCCTGTCTGTGGCTTACATAAGATGGTAGTTCAGACACGAGGACCGAAGAAGAATTCTAAGTCGCTGAAGTTGGAAACAGTTAAAACTCAGGTTTGGGCAGGCAGAGAGGTTGAGCATAGGCATTTTGGATGCTGATATCCTAATCCTGGTTTGTTCTAAACTCTTAGTATCTCTCGCATTTCCCTTTCTTTCCCTTTCACCATACTACAAAGAGACTGACTGGGTGATGTGTTCACTTTGGGTGTCATTCTAAGTGTCTTATTAGACCTAAAATCTCAAGAGCACAGATGACCTTGTATGAATCCTCTCTGTGTCAAGTAGTCCCATGATCAGTGCCAAGCACCAAGCCACCATTTCACAATATGGAAAAAGGAGGCATACTCATGACTCTTAAAGTCTCATCATTAAGTCCACAGCCCCCTTAATCCAGAAGCATGATGCTCTTCCTGCAAATGGCCTCAGGCTCTCTGACCCAAAGCCTCGGTTTCATGATCCTTTTATACCACAAGAGTGCTATAATGAACTGAGTTTGAATGTTCAAACTCCAATCTCATTGGTCATGCTACTGAGGCAATTTACCGAGCACAAGCCTCCTCATTCTATTCTGCTGTCCTGCACTTTGAATTCAGGGCTCGCTGTCAGCATGGAAAGCACCAGAGTTCTGATATGGCAGCTTTTGGTTATGTTCCACCAAGGGATTCATCATCCACAACCTACTCAAATCCCTCCCTCAACAGCTACCAAAAATTCCCCTGGTGAGAAATGCTATTATGAGAAGGAGTGGCTGCTTTGTGACTCACACTGTTTCATTAAAAAGATTTTTTTTTTCAAACAAATTTTCAGTAGAAGAATCCAAAGGTTTTCCAAAGCCACAGCAAAAACAGAACAGCTCATAATACTATTTCTCAAAGGTTTGCCACTTCATAGGAGATTCCTATACCTTAAAATACTGGAGATGCTTAGATTCACTACCTTTTTATGCTGCACTTCGCTTCTAGGCTGAGAGGAGGCAGGAAATGGATAAAATAAACACAGCCAACATGACTGGGCTCGTCAGATATTAAGATGGAAGGTGGCTAGCATACAAGCCAGCCCTTATTGCAGGTCTTACGACTTGCCATAGTTCTCCAAGACAACTGGCAGCAATGGCATGGATGTTTCAGCCATATCTGACTAGGATTGAGGAAATCTGATAAGACATGGTGTACATACATGGACATTTGGTGATGCTTGTTACAGTAGTGGGCAGTGTTATCAAAAAGTTTTTTTTAAAAACTGACTTAGGTGGTACTATATCTTAGAGACCATTAAAAGTCTAAATGGGGGCTAGCTCAGTGGCCGAGTGGTTAAGTTCCCACGTTCTGCTGCGGCGGCCCAGGGTTCGGATCCTGGGCGCCCACATGGCACTGCTCGTCAGGCCACGTTGAGGCGGCGTCCCACATCCCACAACTAGAAGGACGTGCAACTAAGATATACAACTGTGTACGGCGGCAGCGGGAGATAAAGCAGGAAAAAAAAAAGATTGGCAACAGTTGTTAGCCCAGGTGCCAATCTTTGGGGGGGGAAAAAAAAAGTCTAAATGATCTAAATAGAAAAGAACAATACTACAGAAAACTAATCTGTATTTATGGTAGACCAAGTACTTCATTGGCTTAGGTTGGAATCCCAAGGGCTCCCTCAAATCCATGTAGGATTCCCAGAGTACTTAAGCAGGCATCAGGATAAAAGATTACTAATAGCTATCTTTAAGGACAAGTGCCTTCTCAGCAGGGAAAAAGGTTATTTGAGAGGGAAACAAATGAAAAGATCTCTAAAGAGTTGAGAAATATGGGCAAAATGACCAAGCTGGCTGGAATCCAGGGTCTCAGGTTCTCCTCCTACTTCTGTCCCAGATCATCTGGGTGGCTCCAGATTTAAGTTTCTCTCACATGCTAACAATCCAACTTTGACCTTAAAAGATACTGTAGAGTACAGAGGTGACTAATTTCAGAACTCTTTGTGAAGCATGGCTTATTCAATTATACTTTTTAGAGGGCTAAAGGTAAGACCAATAACAGAGCTGGAGCTATGCTATGACAAGTCTAATTCATTAAGATCAAGACCATCACATATTCCTAAATGTAAGGTGAGGTTTCTCCAAAAATTATCTTCAGAAATTAAGGTATCACCTTAGAGCCAAAGTCCACATAAAGCCTGTCAGCATGGAGCATTCTTTTAAACTCTTTACTCTGAGCAAAAAATACTCAAAAATAACAGAGACTTAGTAACTATTGCAGGGAGGAATAACATGTCAATCACCAGTGTTGGCTATCATAAACAAGGCTTTAAAAATTACTTACAATAGCACTAAAGTGTCAGTGTTGTGGAACTCAGAGAAATACACTTACAAGACCAAGGAGGAAAACTGTTCCTATATTTCCTTATGGACATTTGTGGCTTGGGATAAACTTTACAGAGATGGATTACAAAAGTGGAGGACCATGCTTCTAGAAAACAGTGTTCAACGACCAGAAAGAAAAGTGGCTACAGGGATGACAAAGATACTGAAGTCAAAGAAACACATGAAGAGTTTGAAACAGTTTTTCTTCTGATATTCTCATTGAGAAGACAGAGGTCCACCTGTGTTGGGACATATGAGGAATTTCTTAGTAGACACTTTACTGGAACCACAAAGAAAAGATCACCTGCCCCAGCCCAGAAACAAGGTTTAGGGAACAATGGATAGCGTGAGTAAAGAGTAGAGAGGAAATATCATCTGTGTAGCAGCCTCCTGAACAAAACCCTCAATTTGTTTGTTTATTCAACAGAGGAACTGATGAAGAAGGTAAAATCTTCCACAAGCTGCTATATTCAGACTCTCTCTTAAGGAGTGCGGACTCAAAGATTCCTAGAAAGAACAAAGCCGATCACCCTTATATAATAAATATATATTCCCAGCACCTAGCACAGGTCCTAGTATACTGGAAGCACTCAACCACCAGCTGAATAAATGAATGTCTTAGCTTAACAGATCTCCACACACGCACAAAAAGTCTCACGGTTTTGGGTCAGTAAGAGAAAAGAAAAAATAGGTATTCTGTCCATTTAAGGTCTGGATTCATCCTAAGATCTTGACTTGTCTAGCTGCTGGCTGAGGATATATAAAAGAGGATATAACTCAGTAAGCCCTTCTGTAGCACAAGTATCCAAAGGCTGCTGTGCCTTAGAAGAAAAATCAGGGGGAAGACAAGCACCGAAGGGAAGGGGACACTGCCACAGCCACCTTCTGTTAGAAGCAACTTCAATTCTCAGGGACCAAGGCAGACTGGTTCAGGCATATTTGTGGGAGAAAATGCTTAGTCCCATGTAAAAGAAAATCATCAAATAATGAACAACGCTCCTACTGGGTGAATCTACCCTCTGGGAACAACTGAAAAGAAGATGTGTATGGATCCTGCTTAGGAAATATCTGACTAGTTCAGTATTATTGAAAATAATGCTAATGAATGCACCAAAAAAGCATTCAGAGTTCTTTCTGTTTGGGGAGAGAAAAGCTAAATCCATGGTAGAGTTGAGTGTCAGATACAGATGGGCTTCTGACTACATTTTCAGAATCATTTGTTACAAATTCAGATTCTTAGGTCTCTCCTTAGCTCTCCTGAATTCTGCGAGTGAGGTCCAGTTATCGCACCGTGAACGAGTTCCCTAGAGAATACTGGGCAAAGTCAAGTTTGAAAACCCTTTGAACCATTCACAGAAATCAGGAGAGCTCTTGTTTGTATCTGTCTCCTTCTTGTTACAGATCCAAAACTGCACTATATATTCTACTATGCCTCCTGCAACTTGGTGTTTATAGGGACCCAGTGAATTCTCCTTCCTCTTTATTCCCAACAGAGGAAGGCTAATTCTCACTTCTAATAATTCCAGGGAGAGCTCAAGGACACAGTCTCATCAGTCTAGAAACGACCCCAGCTGCTGCTTTAAGATTATGGTCATCTACTTCATTCACACTTAATGGTTGGTCTACAGGTTATTCATTCATACCCACAACTCACCCCTCATCCATTTAGCACATCAAAATTCAAAATCCAGGGGCCGGCTGCCCAGTGGTTAAGTTCACGCACTCTGCTTTGGTGGCCCAGGGTTTCACTGGTGTGGATCCTGGGCATGGACATGGCACCGCTCACCAGGCCATGCTGAGGCGGTGTCCCACACAGCACAACCAGAGGCACTCACAACTAGAATACACAACTATATACAGGGGGTCTTTGGGGAGAAGAAGAATGGAAAAAAAAAAAGATTGGCAACAGATGTTAGCTCAGGTGCCAATCTCAAAAAAGAAAATTCGGAACCCAACTGTTGGATTCAAGACTAAATGCACGCCCTTATGAAACAATAAGATTCAGAAGCGAAAACTGCCAGATCTGAGAAGTCTCTTCTCATACTCAAGCCTAGACCCACAGTAATCACTAGGAACCATTTGATCCAGACCAGGCTATGACAAAGCTTGCAAAATAAACAGATGGACATTTATACTCATCCATCATTCTAAAAGACTGGGATTAAGATTTAGGTTTGGGGCTAACTTCAAAATTCTAGTACCTGAACCTCAGTGACCCACTGTCATTAAAAATATCCCTATTTAAGGGTTAGTAAAAGCACGACCAATAGCCCATGTAAGTTACCACCACTTCCCTATGAAGATTTTCTTCAATTTTGAAACTGTCAAAATTGAAGTTCAGTTTTATAATTGGGTTTATTAAAATGTTAGTGCCCAATAAGCTTGGGTTGAATATCACATTTGTAAAATACAAAGCATGTTCCTTTCCCCAAAAGCAACTAGAGTCGCATTTCTTTGGTTAAGAGTGGCCTGGCTGAAACTACTCCTTGTGACATATTTAGGGTGTGTCTTTAATAGCAAAATGTACACATCCCATAAAACAAACACTTTAAGAATGAAACCACCATTTCTTGCAACACCTTTCAAACACCAATGAGGAAGAGTTAACTGTGACCTTCAAGAAATTATCTTCCCGTTGACGAATGGTTAAGTTCACGTGCTCTGCTTCAGCAGCCCAGGGTTTCGCCAGTTCAAATCCTGGGGACAAACATGGCACCACTCATCAAGCCATGCTGAGATGGCATCCCACATGCCACAACTAGAAGGACCCACAACTAAAAATACACAACTATGTACCGGAGGGCTTTGGGAAGAAAAAGAAAAAATAAAATCTTAAAAAAAAAAAAAAGAAATTATCTTCTCAAGGGAACTTCTTTTATTTTACAGAAAATAAGCCCTCATGGTAATAGAGAACTAAAAACTCTGCTTTAATAAAACCTCTTCAGTAAGAATAGAACTTCTGCAGGGCAGGGGACCCAGCATGCTCTTTGGGGACCACAGAATGCTTTTCCTTCCCCAGAAACCATGTAAAGGACCATTACCTCTAGCACACCTATGGTGAGGCTCTAAGAGGCTTTCTGATGCACTCCAATGGAATGGGCAACTCTCCCTAATTATTTAAGGATAGAGAAAATTAAGTCACTCGAGAACTGTAGAGTAGCAGCAAAATAGAACCCTTGAGTTACCCTGCTAGCATGTTCAAAGACAGATCACAAGTCACCTTCTATCAACCCCAGTTATGGCTGGTAACAACAGAGAATGGTTTAGATTTTTCTAAATATGCACGTGTATATATACATATGACTCAAGAAGGTGGAGTGAAACCCTCAATGACCACCATTTTATAGTAGGACCCAGAAAACAGGCAACATGGTGGGTCCTGTTTTTCCCCCCACATCTAGAAATCCATATTCTGAGATAAACAGGACTACTACAAAAGAATGACCAGACTTCCAGAATACCACCCAGACAATCATTAGGAGTTAAACACCTTACAGCAAAACTTACATTTTAATGTGGAAAGGAAGGGACTCTTAACTCTGATCCTACAAAGCAGCTCTTCTCAATAGCATTCATTAATATGAACGGCCTGTCAACGTAGGTCAGACTTCAGTAGAGAACACTGGCTGCCATTTTGGGGAAACAGTTCACACAGTTCTAAATCTCTCTGCCTAGCAAATTCTGAGGAGATGAAAGAAGGCAGAGAACCACAGAAGTGCCCCTATAGGAAGACCACTTTCCATCTGTATGTTATTTGGCTTTTCTAAGCACTATCTCATGAGACCTTCACAGCAACGACCCTGCAAGGTAAGCAGGACAGGTATTATCTCCATCTTACAGGTGAAGAAATGGTGACTCTGAGGCTAAATGACTCACTTGCTCAAAGTCACAAGTCAGGCGGTTAATTAGCAGCCCAACCAGGAGATGAGCCCAGCCCTCTGACTCGCTGGCCAGTGCAATCTCCAGTACACTACCCAGCTTCCTTATGTTTTAGGGTGAGAGGCAGTAGAGCGTAATGGTTAAGGGCCCCAGTTCTGAAAGTGGCAGATGTGCATTCCAATCCCAGCTCCACTACCTATTAGCTATCTGACCTTGGGCAGGTCCCTTAACCTCCCCCTAAACCTCAGTTTCCTCATCCATAAAATGGAATAAAAATAGTCTTACCTTACAGAGTTATAGTGATTATTAAATGAGATGATGGACACAAGGCACTCAAATTCATTCACTCAACAAGTATTTGTGCCAGGCACACACAGTGCAGGAGTTATAATAGTCATCAAGAGGCACAGTTCTGCTCTCATGGAGCTCAAAATTTAGTCAAATTAAACAGAAAAAGTAAACAAATAAGTAAAATATACAGTGTGTTAAGTGCTATTAAGGTAACAGGTGAGTGACTGGAGAGATTAACAGGAGGGAGCCAACTTTTAAGAGTGGTCTCTGAGAAGAAATTTAAGTTGAGCTCTAAGAAATTAGAAAGAGTTATCCACGTACAGAATGGAAGGGAAAGCATTCCAGGCATAGGGAACAGGGCCTGTAAGGGTCATAGCCTGGGGAAGTGTAGGAACTGAGAGAAGACAAATGTGACTACTGTGTATCTTCACAGGATTTGGGGGATGACCTTTACAGTCTGGCTGCAAGGATTACCACGTCTATTTTAAAAATAACAAAGACGAGGCTCAAGAGAGGTGATGTGTCTTGCCCAAGGTCACAGCTACTCAGAGAAAGAGCTAGGACCCCAGTATTCTACCTCCTGACACAACATCAGTTCACTCCCTTTGAGGAAGACTCGCACACACTGAACTCCCCCACTTATTTGACCGACAACTGTTTTCAGTGCCCATGAAGAGTTCCAAAAGCACCTTGAAAACACAAGCAAATGCATCACATCAACTTCCAGGCATCTAGTCAATTGTGCATCGAAATCCTTACCCTTCTACTCTTAAGACACAAAAACAAAAACTGCTCAGATCTTACTGAAAGGCTTCAAAATAGAAACAAGCTTCTCTTCCGACAGCAATGAACTAGAGAGGAAAGGGATGTCCTGGAAGGAAGATCCCATGGCCTGTTCCAGAAGGTGAGAAGGAAGAGTGGAAATACAAAGGTTCATCTCAAATGAACTGCATAGGAAAAAATACTTTATTTGAACAAAAGAACGAATCCCTAAAACAGTGGTTCTCAGTCAGGGTGACATCCTCGCCACGCCGCAGAGCATTTGGAAATTTGTGGGGGCACTGAGTGGGCAGGGCCAGGCACGTTCGATGTCTTGCAGAAAGGACAGGATGGGCCTATAAAGAATATAATACCCAGGGCCAACCCGGTAGCTTAGTGGTTAAGTTCGCGTACTCCGCTTCAGTGGCCCGGGGTTCACAGGTTCGGAA
The DNA here is from genome assembly GCF_041296265.1 of Equus caballus. Taxonomy (NCBI): domain Eukaryota; kingdom Metazoa; phylum Chordata; class Mammalia; order Perissodactyla; family Equidae; genus Equus; species Equus caballus. Next base: position 23,959,038 of record NC_091686.1, on the reverse strand, counting down.
CCCCAGGCATGGACCTAGCACCACTCATCAAGCCATGCTGCGTGGCATCCCACGTAAAAGAGAGGAAGACTGGCACAGATGTTAGCCGAGGGCCAGTCTTCCTCACACACACACAAAAGAATGTATTACCAAAAATATTAATACCAGCCCCCCCTTTTCCTGTATTCCCATGGTTCAGTGGCTCTTCCTATACTCACCAGAACTGGATGAAAAAAAATTAAACTAAGGTTTCACAGCTGAGGAGTCTGTAATTTGGGACTCTAACTGTAAGCTTATAACTCCAGCATGGAACCCGGTGGTAAAATAAGGAAAAAGAAGTTTCTAGTAAGAGGCAGACAAGAAATTTTAGCAAAAAGAGAACTGCTTCCCCAGACCAGCATCTTTAAGGTTACATTTGTTTTGCAGCACACAAAATTCTAACTGTGATTTTAGAGAAGCTTCTTATAGTGCCTTTCAGTTTAAAATCAGAGACTAATGACAGTTCTTTTAAAAACTTAACCAGTCATCTCACAAACACAACTGAGTCTTTCTGGATCAAATTTCATGAGAAAGATTATTAATTTCAAGATGCCTAAAGCTGATCAAATAGCTAAAAGTGCCAAAAGCAGTCATGCCTTGCATCTCATTCAGGGCAGAGTTTGATGCAGGTCAGAGAAGCTCCAACGATATCCAGAGGTCTATTCAGAGATTAAAATACCATCCTAGCAATTCAAAAACTACTTTCAAGTGTTACCCTAAATTAATCACTATTTCCCCCAAAAAATATTTCACAAATTAAAGTTTACAGTTTGAGAAAAGTTTGGAAAAAAAAATCCAGACTATTTCCAGAAATAAAAAAGAGAGCCAAAAAGGTCTACTCTATTTCACAATAGCTAGAACAGTGACCCAATCGATAAATCCTCCATAAAGCAATCTTTCTTCCACACAATACCTAAATTTTCTCAGCTCTCCCAAAGGAGTCCGAATATGTTAACTTCTTCACTGCAACTTGCCAATTAGCAAATAGCGGCCCCACACCCCTTTTGACCAGTTTTCTAGAAGCCTAACCTGGCTTCGCATGTTAGCTGAGCAGACAGACCTGTTTTCCTCCAGAAGCTCTTGCCAGCGCCTTTTCTGCCCTGCCAGAGCCTGGGAAATCCTCCTCCAGCTTTTCACTGGCCTGTCACCAGAAGTTCACAAAATGAATTCATCCAGATTCTTTGAATCCTCCTCTTCCCCTATCATGTGCCAAGAGCCCGGCGACAAAATCCCACCTCTCCATTGCAAAAAGATGCAGATTACAGAAAGACCAACCACTTAGCAAGGAGAGGAAGAAAAAAGATGGAGGGATGTGACAGTCATTGAGCCAAGCCTACTGCATGCAGCACGAGCGACCAGAACCCTCATCCTGCAAAGCCTCCAAGGGAGGTTCCCGGGCTGGGCCCTCCATTCAGCAGGCCACACCTGTCTATGCCAGCAGCCTGCTCCATTTTAGACAATTCAAACCGATCTCCAGCAGGGTGGCAAAACTGGGCATCCCCCTCTCCCAGAAAGGGTGAGAGCCCTAATCCAAACACCACACGCCCCCAATTTTATTTCTTTCCACACTCTTTGTTTGGGAGATGGGCTTGGTCAGACTGGATCCCCCTCTCTCCGTTAACGGTGAGGAGGGCACAATGCTGCAGTGACAGAATGGAAGCACTGAGGCCGACTTGCTATAAGCCACACAAGACCTCTCCTCTGAGGATGGTGATGCCAACGGATGGGACTTCAATTGGCAGGTTTCACTCTGCCCATCCACAAGTGAACCAACGCTTGAAGTCCTAAAACGCCCGGCTCCGCAGCCTGGCAGAAAGCATCTTTTCTAGAGAGTAGGTATCCCATTCATCCCTTGGCTTTGGAAACCAAAGGGAAGACAGATAGATCCAGGTCGTGCGCTCTACATCCAAACCTTCGCAAGCGCGCGAAGGTTTGGGGCGCCGCGGCGCGCCCTCCCTTGCACTCCACCCTCCGAGGCCTCCACCACCCGCGGACTCACCACTGTGCGAGCTGAACCACCTGGGTGCGATGTGCAGAGGTAGAGCATCCGCCAGCGAGGCTCGGGAGCCCAGGTACAGCATCCCGTCTCTATGGTGACCGCCGCCCGTCTCCTGGTAACCATTGCCATGGGCATAGGTGGAGTCGGACGCGGACCCTCCGCCGCCGGGCGCCCTCTCGGAGTCGCCGGTCCCCCGGGAGGCGGGGGTGTAGAGGCCAAAGGACACCCCCCCGGCCGTGCTGGGGTCCATGCCCATGCCCGCCACCGAGCTGACCGAGCGGCTGCGCAGCCCCATGGCCCCGCCGCCGGCCCGGTAGTGCCCAAAGTGGGGCGCCCCTCCCGGCGGGGGCACGGCGCTGTCATCAGTGGAGACCCCCGGGAAGGGGCCCCGTGAGCGGGCCGCCGTGCTCTGCTTGCCCCCCATGCTCGCCCGGGCCCCGGTAGGGCGGGAACCTGGAGGCCGAGACCCTCCCCCACTTCTCAGCAGCGGGGGGAGGGTTGGGCGAGCATAAAGGGGGAGGGAGTCAAAAAGGAGATCGGGAGGGAAAAAAGGGGAAAAAAAAAAAGAAAAAAGAAAAGAAAACCCGCCGGGCGGAAGAGGCAGGCGGGCGGGGATCCCAAACTAAGAATTTAAAACGATCCAAGCCAAACGCATGTTTCCCCTCAAGGTCCAAAGAGGCGCAGTCCGGCGCGGGCTCGGCGCGCCACAGGCCGCCCCCGGGCTCCCGAAAGCCGGCCGAGCCGCAGGGAAGGAGGGAGGGAGGCGGCGGGCGAGCGGGCGGGCGGGCGCGGGGAGGCGCCAGAGGAGGCCGCCCGCCCGGCAGGAGGAGGCGGCGGAGGGCTGGGGGCGCCGGGCGCGTCCCCCGCCTCAGGACGCCGCGACCATGGACGGCGGCCCGGACCCCTCCAGGCCTCGGGCGGGCTGCGGCGCTGGGCGGCCAGGCGGAGCTCGGGAAGCCGCGGTCGCGTCGCGTCGCGCTCTCACTCCGGCCGCCGCCGGCCCCGCCAGCCGCGCCGCCCCGCTCGGTCCCGGGCTGCGCTCGCCGGCGCTCCTCGCCGCCGTGGAGACAATGGAGGGCGGCAGAGCGCAGGCGCGGCCCGCGCCCCCTCCCCCTCCCCCCCCGCCGGGTTAACCCTTGGCGGCCCCTGCGGAGCCCGGCAGCTGTAGGCCGGGGAGGTCCCCACCCACCCAACCCCGACCGGTCTGTGACCTGAGTGGCTGGAGCCACAGGGCGTCAGGAACGGAGGCAAGGCGTCTTTTCAAAGCAAGCACTCTTTAAGTCCCCAAAAGTGGCTAATTATTCAGGGGGAACCACCTGTGGGGGGAGGGGTGACGATGATTCCAGGGGGTGGGAAGGAAACCCAAGGAAGAATGAAAATTACTCAAGACGCCTACCTGGCTCTGAGGGTCATTGGTCAGTCTCCCCTCCCAGCACAAATTTGCCCCCACAGCACCCTCTGGTGGACGTGCTGTCCGTTCTTTCGGAGATTCCCCATCCGAGGATGCCTAAAATCGGGAAGCTAGTTTAGCATTGGGAGGATTTTTGGCTGTTTGCGGGTAAACAGCGCACTAGGGCACTTGTGACTCGGAATTCTGCTGACAGTAGATTAGAACTTCCTATTTTGGGGTTAAGCAAACGGGTAGATTCCTTAGCTAAAATGTGATCCTGAAAGTCATTAGGTATTGGATAAAAAGTGAAAAGATAGAGATATGAAAATGAAATAATGTAGCTAGAACTAGTGATTTTAGAAACTTCCTAAGTCCAAGGCGAGTCCCGTTTTGTTTACTTTTTATTCTGGTATGCACCACAGGGCCTGGGACACAGGAGGTACTCAATAAATGTTTGTTGACCAAGGCTGAATTTTGCAATATGTCTGTCTAACATTCACATTCATTCATTCAACAACTATTTTTCAAGTGCTGAGGGCTGGCTATGAGCATCACCCAGCCTCTGGCCTGACTTCCTTATTCTAAATGTCCCCAGCTACTTCCTAATCAAAAAGTCAAAACAGGGTATAGAGAAATACTAAGAGAAAACCAAAAAGGGAGGGCTAGTCTGTCATAGGTATTGATTGTCCCAGTGTGACTCACTTGGAAAGAAACAGGAGGAAAGCTATTTGCAAGCATGGAGTGCTTGGGGGTGAGCAAAAGGCCCTGCAGACAGGAGCTGAGCGTTCAGTGTGAGAAATGAACATAGGAAAAAACAAAGTGTTCCAATACCCAAGAAATTATCTTTAGTGGCTAAATGAGGAATTTGTGCACATCTAAGATCCAAATGAGTGATCTGAAGAAAAACAAGAAAGCTTACATTTAACCCAATGACCTCCCTAAAGAGAGACGATGGTAACAGAAGAGGGGTAGTTCAGTACTGTACAGAAAAAAGGATGCTAGCTCTCTTGAGAGATTTCTGTTGGTGAGATAAATACACAATAGTATTGTAACCATGTAATAGCTTTTGATTTAACTATTCATTCAACACTTTTTTAGTGTTGAACAAAACATGAATGTCTCATAAGAGTGGGGCACTGCACTAGGTTCTGGGATACAGTGATGAGCAAGACAGACAGAGTCCTTGTTCTCATAGAAATGCAGAAGAAGCATTTCACACCCACTAAGATGGCTGTAATCAAAGAGGACAATAAGAAGTGTTGGTGAGATGTGCCAAAATTGGAACCCTCACACCTTGTTGATGGGAATGTAAAATGGTACAGCTGCTTTGGAAAACAGTCTGGCAGTTCCTCAAAGAGATTAAACATAAGAGTTATCATATGACCCAGCAATTCTACTTCTATGTGTATTTCCAAAAGAAATGAAAACATATGTAAAAACAGAAAAACTTGTACATGAATGTTCATAGCAGCATTAGTTGAAATAGGTAAAAGTAGAAACAACCCAAATGTCCATCAACTGATGAAAGGATAAAGCAAATGTGGTATATGCATACAATGGACTGTTGTTCAGCCATAAAGAGAAATAAAGCGCTGACACATGCTACAACGTGGATGAACCTTGAAAATATTATACTAAGTAAAAGAAGCCAATCACGAAAGACCACATATTGTATGATTCCACTTATACGAAATGTCCAGAATAGGCAGATCCATTGAGATGGAAAGATTAATGGTTGCCAGGGCCTAGAGGGAGGGAAGAATGGAGAGTGGCTGCTAATTGGTTTCCTTTTGGAGTGATGAAAATGTTCTGGAATTAGATAATGGTGATGATTTCGCAACCTTGTGAATATACTAAAAACCACTGAATTATACACTTGAACGGATGAATTTTATGGTATGGGAATTACAGTGCAATTTTATGGTATGTGAATATATATATGAAGTATTGAAGCAGGCAGTGACGATACAGCATGATAAGTCTAGAACAGTGCCTGGCGTGCAGCTGGCACTCAATAAATATTTTCAAATGAATGAATGAATAACTAAGGGCTATGAGAGTGAAAAAAGCACAGTGCTGAGGGAAGGAGACAGGCACAAACACAGTGATTCCAAGCCAAGACCTAAAAGGTGAATGGGAGATTAGCCAGGGAATGGGGTAGGGAAGAGAACTGTGTTTTAGGAAGAGAAGAATGTTCCAAGCAAAGGGAACAGCATGTTTGAATGTTCGAAGGCCTAGAGAACATGACATCTTCAAGGAACTGAAAGATGCAGCAGAGCTGCAATTAGAGGAGGTAGGAGCCAAGGATGAAGCTGGTCCTCAGAGTCAGACAAGAGCATCCTGTGAGCCATGGTAGGGAGCATGGACCATATCCATATATTTCTCATCTTATATATTCATAAAGATACTAGATGGAAACAAGAAATGATATAAGGTAGTACCCTGGGGGGTGGGCAGTAGGAACTGGAGAGTTGGGTGACAGGATGGATGAGAAATATTTCACTTCATTATATACCTTTTTGTATTTTAGTGTTTGAGCCATGTAAATTTATAGAGAGATAGAGAGAGAGAGGTATACATAAAGTGTATCCCACATGAGCACTAAAAAGTCACACAGCTAGTAGGAGCAGAGCTGGACTTCTAAGCTTTACAGTGAAGATGCTCATCAAGAAATCTTTGGGGATCGTCCCGTTGGCAACAACATGGATGAAATTCGAGGGTATGATGTTAAGCAAAATAAGCCAGGCAGAGAAAGACAAATACCGCATGATTTCACTCACATGTGGAAGATAACAAATACATGGATAAAGAGAACAGATTAGTGGTTACCAGAGGGCAAAGGGGTTGGGGTGTGGGCAAAAGGGACAAAGGGGCACATATGTAGGTGATGGATAAAAATTAGACTGCTGGGGGTGAGCACGATGAAGTGTATTCAGGAATTGATAAACAATAATGTACACCCCAAATTACACAGTTATAAACCATTATAATCCCAATAAAATTACTTCAAAAAAACAAAGATTCACAATGATGTAAACTATTATGCATCTCAATTAAAAAAATAATAAATAAATAAATAAGAAATCTTTGGGGGACCAGACTGGCAGTGTAGTGGTTAAGTTTGTGCGCTCCACTTTGGCTGTCTGGGGTTCACAGGTTCAGATCTCAGGTGTGGACCGACACACTGCTCATCAAGCCATGCTGTGGCAGCATCCCACATACAAACTAGAGGAAGATTGGCACAGATGTTAGCTCAGGGACAGCAGTCTTCTTCAAGCAAAAAGAGGAAGATTGGCAACAGATGTTAGCTCAGGGCCAATCTTCCTCACCAAAAGAAAAACAAGAAATCTTTGGATGATGATTTAATTTTCTCTGTATGCTTTCCAATGGTTGAAAAAGATTAGATCTGCTTAACAGCTATATTTCTTTTTGTAAATTAATAATTTGACCTTAAGTGTTATATTCCAGCCTAATGGTTATCGTAAGGCAGTCTCTCTCACATCTGGCACCACTGAACAGCTGAAAGCCTGAACTGCAAATGTGAAGCTTGTATTCTCTGCAATGTGATGACACTAAGCTTAGATGCTCTGTGGGACCCTGAGTAGCAACCTTTCTCAGGCAATGCCCTTGTTATCTCCTTGTGCACTTATTCAAATGACAATTTTCCCTCTGAAATGAAAATATTAAAATACAGAACAGGGAAAGTTCTTCATTCAATAGCTTAATTCTACACTTTACATCTTAGAGAGAGTGACTCATGGCTAGCAACAGGCGTCCACGGAGACCTGAAGCCTCAGATCAGTTTCATTTTGTCATTTGTTGCATCAAGAGTCCAGTATGTGTTTTGCTCCAAGTTTCTCCTGTGGGTTCTTGGTTTAGAGTCAATGGATCTGGGGAGATGTCAAGTCATTTTGGATGCTCTCAATGCAAAGGTATCAGATGCAGAAATGGCCCCAGCTAGATTTGGGACTCTGTTGGTTTATCTTCATGTTCTCACTGACCCTGGGTGAACTGCTGCTTCCTGGCCCTCTTTCAGCTGTGAAACAGGGTTAAGAAACCATAACCCATCTACCAGAGCAGTCAGGAGAAAGAGCTGATAAACTCGGTGTCGTGGAAGCGGGCAGATGCGAGTGCATAACAACGCTGCAAAGCCCCAGTTTTAAACGTCGCCAGAAGAATATATGTCTGAGACTTGAAGGCTTCAGAAAATGGGGGAAATGGCTTGTTAGGGTCTACTCCTGGGGCGCCTTGGGAAACTCATGGCCTCCTCTCTGTTTCCATGAGCCAGAGGGAGGGGAGGGCTCCCTGAGGCTTTGGAGGGAGCCCCCCCAGCACCTCCTCTGGGGGTGGACATGTGTCTCCCATTAAGAAACTTCCTCCCAGACCTCTCAGAGCTCTTTATATTTTTATTGTTTTGCTTGAAAAGAGGAAACTTAAACAGAGAACACAGGGTAATGGACAACCAAATGGACACAGCAAGGAAACTGAGCATGTGGGCATGTCCAAAATTTTTGTTGATTGATGAAGAGAGGGAAATTACTAGTGGGGGTCAGGGCAGGACTCCAAGATTACCAGATGTAAAGAGACTGAGGGGTCAGCTAACTCCACGTTCTGCAGAAGAGGAAACAGAGGACTAGAAAGATAAAGGATCGTGTTCAAACTTGCAAGGCTAGTGGCTGATAAGAGCCAGCCAAAGCCCTGGATTTCTGGGTTGGCCACGTACCCTGCCTTCCTGTGGCTTGGCTAGCAAGTGACCTTCTGAAAAGACATTGGTGATAAGGGCCCTTTGGCCTGGTCAGCAAGTTGAGGTCTACTTGAAAAGGGACCCCACCAGTCCCCAGTCTCTGATTCAGACAGAACATTTGTGTGTGAATCTCAGAGGCACACAGCAATGAAGAAGCAGCCACAGACCTCTAGATTTAGCTCCAGAGTCCCCACTCTTTTATGATGACAGCGTGGGTGGGAGATGGAAAGGAATGCCCTGAGGAGGCAGTTTGAAAGGTGCCCATGCTCCCTCTCTCAAAAATTTTACCAGGCCTTTTTCATATTTGAGAAGGAAAACATTGAGAGCACTGAGAACACCACGGACTCGAAACCCAAAGTACTTTCTGTGCCTATGAACCATGACAAGCCGATTTTGAGAACTAGACAAATATGAACTCAAGAGGTGGGAGTGAGGGAGAGTTGCAGAAATGATCAAGCAAGGGCAATCCTACCAGTTTAAGTGGGAAACAGATTACCAAACTATATATAGACAGAGAGGTAGAGAGCTTTGGAGTATCTATCTCTATATCTCTATACCAAAAATAAAATTCAAATGCCTACATAGGGCCCTTCCTAAGTAGCCCATTCCAACTTTTCTAGCCGTAATTCTTGCTCCATCCTGCCATACACCCTAAGTTACAGCCATACCTGACTATTTGCTAACCACTCATTCAGGGGACATTTATTGAGTACCTACTACATCCTAGGTAATAGGAAGATAAACAAGTACATGGTGTGTTCAGATGAATTAATTAATTCATTTATTCCATGAGCCTGTCTAGAAAGTATTCTTTATCTTTCCTTCTCCCTGCCCTTGGGCCTGGCTTGCAGTTTTTCCTCTTCCTGGCCCTCTTAGCTCAGGCTTTTCTCTCCAGAGCAGTGGCCTTTTGTGACAGAGAATTGGGAGGAAACTAGGAGGCAGGAAGAAAGGCCAATACAGGAGGGTGGACGCCAGGACTGGAAGAGTTCTTTAAGGGCTGCAGTGTGTGCGAATCACTGACAGGTGGATGGGAAAGAAAGCAAGGGGATTTTAAGGAGAATGGTGACTCTGTATTTCCTTCTGGGTATAAAGAATTATAAGTGAAGACCTTGAACAGTTACCAAAATTACTTTTGGTTTCACCAAAGGCATCCTTTTGACCTCAACAGCACTCTGCAGGGCATGACTTCATATGCTTTCCTCATTCATTCGCTGGACAAGTATTCATGGAGCACCTTGTATGTGCAGTCACCATGCAGGGCCGAATAAAACAGACTCGGTCCCTGTCCTCCTGAAGCTTGATAATTAAATAAACAAATAAAAATGGAATTACAAATTGTGCTATGTATTTCGAAAGAAAGAAAGAAGCACAGAGCCATGAGTAGTAGTTGGGAAACTGCTTCATGTCTTTGGAATGCATCCTGCTCTTCACACTTCGGGGTCTTTGATCCCACTTTTAATACTGAAGTATTTTTTTCATAGTGTACTCTATCAAAATCCTAATATTATTAGTAAAAGCTCAAATATCACGTTCTCAGGATGCCATGTCAGGTCCCCCATTTAGTCTGTCCTCTCCTGGCACATTGCTTGCAAGTCTTTTAAAAACGCAATTCATTCTGCCAAGTGTATACCTGTTGTACAGTGACCAAGTGTCCCGGTTTGTGTGGACTGAAGGATTTCCTGGGACCAGTTGGTCACTCCAACCTGTTGACAAGTCTGTCTTCTCCATTACATCCAGCATTCCAGGAGGGAAGGGAAACCTTCTTCTCTCTACTCATGCAATGATTCTTACCTAGAAACAGTAGTAACATTAACAACAATAAAAATGGTTTGCACTTGAATATTGACTACATTCCAGGCCCTGTGCTTCATTCCTTACAACAAGCAAACTAAGTAGGTCATTTCCCTTTTCTATAAAGAAACTGAGACTAAGCCAGTTAAGCCAAGATTTGAGAGGTTGTGACCGAAGGAGAGAACTTAATCCCTACTCACCATGCTAGCAAAGTGGTTCTCAAACTTTTTGATCTCAGGACCCTTTTACACTCTTTTTTGGGGGGAGAGGGTAGGCAGTTTTCACATTTTATTGTACTTTTATTAAATTTCATCATTAAATTGCTTAAGTATATGCTGGTCTTATGACCAAATTTTTGAAATGTAAAGATAAATGGATGGATTATTTCAAAATTGTGCTATATTAGACATTATAGAATATATTAAACAATTAGAGAATCTAGGGGTGGTAAAACTGGCCTATATACATTTACATTTAGTGTCACAAGTAAATGCTAGAGGGACAGGAAGACACATGTAAAACTTTGGGAAAAATCTTTTCAGGACTAACTGAGGTCCTTGGTTGCTGACAGATCTCCCCTGGACTTCAAACTTCAGACAAACTAAGGAGTCTTTTTGTCAGCATACGAAAAAAAAAAAAAGAAATCACTGAATTGTATGAAATCCCTATTAGTCAGGAGAAACAGTGGCAACAGGATGGATTAAGGAATTGGCTCATGGTGGTCAATTTGAAGGGTGGGGCTGGCTAGTCCAAAGAGAGCAGGGCTGGCTGGAGGCCGGAAATCCAGTTGGATGTTGTAGCTCAACTCCAGGATCTGTAGATTGAAAAGGTCAGAAAACAGTCCAGAAGCAGAATGTTAGTGCCTCTCTCACAAACCTTTGTTTTTCAAAGAAGCTCCTAGGATGCTTTCCTCAAACAGGGCTTTACACTCTTAAAAATTATTGAAGACCCTCCAGAAACTTTTATGTGGGTTATATCTACTGATAGTAGTTACTATCAATAGTTACTTAGAAATCAAAACTGAGAATTTAAAAAAGTATTTCTTAGTTATTTCATTTAAACATCAATGCACATTAACAATAACACATCTTGTAAATGGCAAATAACTATATTTTCCAAAACAAAAAATTTTAGTAGGAAGAGTGGCAAATCTCTTTAATGTCTAGCTTAATAGAAAACTGCTGGATTCTCACACCTGCTTCTATGTTCAATTTGTTACAATATATACCATGAAGCCTCTGGAAAACTCTACCGCATGCTGGTGAGAGAAAGTGAAAAAGGCAAATAACTTCTTAGTAGGATTATGAAAATTGTTGCCTTCGGAGACCCTTCTGAAAGGGTGGTGGAGCCCCCTGGGGTTTCTGGACACTTTGGCAGGTGCTGCTGTACTGTATGAAACTATAAATGGCGCATTCAGACTTTTCAATGCTTTTATGGCAGGCCTCAGGGAAAGAGGTAACGTTTGGTGTACACGAATGTGGGTTTTGGTTTGTAGACGGCCTAGACCTTGACAGGGACACCAGCGAGGACACAGGGAGGACAACAGGCACCTCCCCTGGGCCAAATCCTGACTCGCGAGCTCTTCCTGGCTTACCCACGCGCTGCTCAACCATGGACTACAACTCCCGGCAGAGCTTGCGGCTTGGGGCGTGTGTCGGCAGCCTTGAGGAGCTTGGGTGACTCAAGCCGAGTGACGGAGGTGAAGGGGGCGTGACTGTTTTGGGGGCAGGAGCCCTGCCACAATTGGAAGAACTGGGAAGAGGGGGCGGAGTCGGTGTTTGGGTCAGCCAATGGTTTGCGGTCAGGCGGAAGCGGGGCACGGGGCGTGGCCGATCTGACGCGGGCTGCGTGGGGCTCACCGAGCCTGGGAACTGGGTGTCGGGGGTGGGAAGGTGCCGTCTTAGGGCCCGGGCGGCGGGGCGCGGCAGATGGCAGCGCGATGGAGCAGCGAGAACGTGGTAGTGGAGTTCCGCGACTCCCAGGTGAGCTGGGGGCCAAATGGAGCCTTCTGGGCATGCGCCCTCCGCTTTCCCCTCCCCCACGCTGCCGGGTTTGTTGCGGGTTTGGCAGGGCGACCCCCCAGCCCGTGTTGGGGAGGCGGGAGAGGGGGTGACCTGGAGCTGTCAGACTCGAGTGGGCAAGTGGAGCCTTGATGACCGTTGGGGGCAGTTGGGGCGGGCACGGACGGAGTTTTGGGGCTCCCCGCGGAGGTACGCTGAGTGGGGTCTGCCTTGGGGCACTGAAGCGCAGAGACTCCGCGCGAGTGACTGCCGAGGGGAGGCTTTCCACGGCCAGCGGGGTGACCGAGGGGGTATTTGCTCCCCGAGGCCAGGGGCTGCGCTTGGGGCAAGTCGCAGAACTTCTCTGAGCCTCAGCTGTGTGGACTTCATCCTGCCTCACAGGATTTTGGGGTGGATTCGATAAAACAATTTCATGCAAAGTGCGTGTTTCAGCGCCTAAGCTTTGAAGTGGTTGTTGATGCTAGAATACTGGAAAATACCGTATAGTGAAATAGGAGTGTGCACTGTACGTATTGCCTGGGTTCGAATCCCAGCTCAGCCCCGTAGCCTGTAATCACGCTCTGCGCATCCCTTTTCTTACATGTAGAAGGTGCGAATCGTACCTACCTCATAGGGTTGGCGTGAGAATTTTATGAAGTCATACGTTTGGATTGTGTGGTACAGTGAGGGGCACGTAGAAAGCCTGAGGGAACGTTAACACTTTTACTAGGGGCTTTTACCATTTTTCCGTTTTGTATCTTCCATATGCCAGGCCTTGTGCTAAGTGATTTATCTAAATTTTATTTTTCTAATTCATGAAAGAACCATACAAGATAAGTAGATGTTATCCTTTTTTTCCCAAACAAGGAAGCTGATCTCAGTTTGGCTGATCCCAAGTGACTTGACCAGGGCCTCCCATTATGTGGCTGCATTGGCATTTGAACACAGCGTCTGGCGCCAGAGCCCTTGTTGGGCTCATTACACTACCTTGCTTCATACTGTATGAATCTGTTATACAGATGTTCCGCAGTAAATATTGTGTCCCCCCTTCTCCAGCACCTAGGACAGGGTCTTGGTGATTGTCTGATTCTCTTCATTTATTCAACAAATATTTATGGAACACAGTCATGTGCCACATAATGATGTTTCAGTCAACAACAGACTGCGTATATGATGGTCGTCCCATAGGATTTATTCCATATAGTCTCGGTGTGTAAAAGGCTGTACCATCTAGGTTTGTGTTAAGTACTTTAGGGGAAGAAGTTTTCCTCTACTCTTCTAGGCTCTGCTGGCTGGTCTAAGAACTGAATTGACATGAGACAGATGAGCAGGAGAAAAACAGAAGTTTACTAACGTATACATGGGAGGAACTCGGGGTAACCAAGTAACTTACCAAAATGCCTGAAGCCCTCACCTTAAATACCATCCTCTGCTAGAGACAAAAAAGAAGATGTTGGGAGTGGGGAGAGTTGGGAATTTCAAATGGAAGGAAAGCAATTCACAGGTAGGTGAAAAGGAGAAAATATTTGGAAAGCAAGTGTTTGGCCACACAGAAACAGAAGAACACAGAGGGAGCCCAACAAACAGGCTTCTCTAGGTTCCTCTCTGCCCACCACCTACTTCATGTTATGCTAAGGTGATAGCTCACATCTGGAGACAGATTTTTGCGTGTTTTTTTTTTTTTTTTGAGGAAGATTAGCCCTGAGCTAACATCTGCTGCCAATCCTCCTCTTTTTGCTGAGGAAGACTGGCCCTGAGCTAACATCTGTGCCCATCTTCCTCTACCTTTTTCCTATATGTGGAACGCCTGCCACAGCTGGCTTGCTAAGCGGTGCCATGTCTGCACCTGGGATCTGAACCGGCAAACCCCAGGCTGCCGAAGTGGAATGGGCAAACTTAACCGCTGCGCCACTGGGCCAGCCCCCTGGAGATATGTTTTTTTTTATCTGATTCTTTTAGGCAGGTAAGGGGGAGGTAACAAGAAAAACTTTCTTCTTTTTTTTTGTGAGGAATATGGTCCCTGAGCTAACATCTGTGCCAGTCTTCCTCTACCTTGTGTGTGGGATGCCATCACAGCATGGCTTGATGAACGGTGTGTAGGTATGTGCCTGGGATCCGAACCTGTGAATCCCAGGTCACCAAAGCAGAACATGAGAACCTAACCGCTACGCAAGCAGCCTGACCCCAAGAAAAACTTTTTGAGTCTTTTGTTTCTTAAAAAGAATCAGCCTGGGAGTGGAGCTCTGGTGAAACGGCTCCGTGGCCCAAGGGGGAACTGCAGGTTCCTACAGCAGCCTCAGCAAACGCCTCTGCACAGCACTAGTGGAGAGGTCCCGACTGGCAATTGCAAGGCGGGAAGACCCTGGGGCAAAAGTAGCACAGCTAGGTGAGCTAATAACAGACTGCAGAAGATACCCATAGCTCTGCTGGGACCTATAGTGGACAAGTGTGATCTTGTGGGCTCTGTCAGTGACAAAGCTGCGATTATAGGTCATCCTGCTCCCAGCTGCTGGGAAAACCCATAACACCACTGCAGACCACAAGGAGGGAGTGCGTCTAAGTGGGCTGCAACAGTAGGCACCAGCAGCCTGAGGTCCCCTTGCAATTGCCCCCACAACCGATGAGGGACCCCACAGGACCACTGTGACTACGAGGAGGGGTCCAGGTCCAGTCACTAACAGCTGACAGGGTTCCTGGTTGGTGCAGTCTAAACAGCTGCCCCCCACACACACACCAGTCGCAACAAGTGGAAACAGTGACTAAACTCTATCTCTATGTGGAGGCACAAATCCACGCCATCAAGCAGTATGAAAAAATATATTAAATCTCCAGAACAGAAGGAAAATGATAAGCACCCAGAAAACAAACCCAAAAACAATGAAATCTATAACCTAAATGACGATTTCAAAACTGCCATTATTAAAAAACTCAACGAGTTAAAAGAGAATTCAGATAGACAACTCAATGAGTTCAGGAGTTATGTCACAAAAGAGCTTGACACTATAAAGAAGAACCAATTAAAATACTGGAGATGAAGAACACAATGGAGGAGATTAAGAAAAATCTGGACTCTCTGAACAGTAGAGTCGATAATATGGAGGACAGAATTAGCAATTTGGAGGATAGGACTATAGAAAGGCTGCAGACAGAGGAGGAGAGAGAACTAAGACTAAAAAGAAATGAAGAAACTCTCCGAGAATTATCCGACTCAATTAGGAGATGCAAGATAAGGATTATAGATATACCAGAGGGAGAAGAGAAGGAGAAGGGGACAGAAGGCCTGTTTAAAAGAATCAGCCTGGGGCCTCAGCAAAAAGGGGAGGATTGGTGGATGTTAGCTCAGGGCTAATCTTCCTCAAAAAAAAAAAAAAAATCAGCCTAAAATAATCTTCATGTTAAAGGTGTTACCAGTCCAGCTTCATTTTTGCCTGCTGCCAGGAAAGCTAAACACCAAGATGACGAGATTGCAGCAGAGAGAGCTTTTAATCACAAGGCAGCCATGCAAGGAAGCGAGAGCATGAGTCTCAAATCCACTTCCCCAAAAATAGGGACTCAGGGATATTTATGGGATGGGGGGCAAGGTGGTCTGCAGTGTGGAGATAGATGATTGGAGGTGAGGAGAGGTGAGGTCATTGACGATCTGCGCAAGTGTGATCAGACTCCATGCGTCTTCATAGGACGCTTGTTCACAAAGTTGTGGCGTTGGCATGATCTGAGGGTGGAGTTTTTAGCCTCTTGACATCAAAAGGTCACCTATTGGACATCTGCATGGGCCCACTTGATGAGTTGGTGATCTCAACTGGCCTGGAGTGGACAAAGGGGTTCTAATTCCTGAAAAACAGCTCACACACTCATTATCATAGTGACCCAGACTCCAGGGAGATGTTATCTATAGGAGCCTAGTGGGAGTCAGGTAGCATATTGCCTAAACAGCACAGTTAACAGTGCGTAGGTTAAACAGCTAAAAGAGATAATCAGTAGTTGCAAAAAGAAAAAAAACTTTAGCTCCTAGCTACTTAATCATCAATGGCTAACTCTCAGCTGGTTTCAAGGAGAAACATTTTAGGGTGGCAAATTTTATTTCCCTTCCGTATACCTATGATGTTTGCACAACTACAAAATTGCCTAATGACGTATTTCTCAGAACATATCCCCATTGTTAAGCAATGCATGACTGCACCTTCTGTGTGCCAGGCTTTCATTCACTCATTTATTCAATAAGGATATATTGAGCTCCTGCCAGGTGCACACTGTGCCAGGCACTGTGTCAGCACTCAGGTGAGTTATACTGAAGGGAAATGTGGATTACCACAGGGAGGTGATGTGGTTTCTTCTTTTTAAAACCCCATCCTGTCTTTTGCCATAAAGATTAATGAGTGGAGGAGCCACCCACCAGTTTGCTTTATGGTGCCCCCTGATACATAGCCCCCATGGGGAATTTGAGTAGCAGCATTTAGATTAAAGGATCCGAAAACACTTTGCACTGTCAGCACGGTGTCTCTAGGAGGCCTCCTTTCCCAAGGGAGGTGCCAGACTCCTAGGGGAAAAGAACCATCCTCGTCTTACCCTTCTTGTTAATTGCTTTCACTGGGGACTAAGAACAGAATCATGTCTCGTACCTCTGAGCCTGCTAATTTGAAAGCTACTAATCTACAAACCCTTTAATTCTCACAGAATCCCGGGCACTCTCACCTCTACTTCACTATAGAGATATAATTGAAGGGACCTGCAGAGAGGGTGCTGACACATATATTAGGATGCTATGAAGTAGTTTCAAAATAATTAAACCTCAACAGCGGTTGTCTTAGGAAGAGAAGAAAGTAAATTGGGTAGTTTAACTGCCTTGCAGGAGTTTCTGTTTTTCTTTCTGATTTTTCTGTTCACTTGGTAGGGTACATTTTAGTGTGAATTAGCATGGTTTTGTCGTTGATTCTGGTGGTAACTGGGGGGCATGCGAACCCATTTTGTTATTGATTTTATTAATGTAGAAAGAAAAAGTTAAAACTCCTCATATTGTCTTTCTGAAATAAACTTTTGAAAACACCCTGCCCCTTTTAAAAATCATTTAAAAAAATTAAAGCTTTTAGATTTTTCAGAGAAAAACCCTAGCCTGAAAGGCGAAACTCTTTTTTACAGTTTATGCAAGCATGATTTACTTTTAAAACGATGCCTTGAGATGTTACTGTCACTGATTAATAGTGAAGAACCTGTGCTGCTTGGGAACTGCTCTGAAGAGGTCCTTGGAATCAGTGAGTGTTGACACTGTACAAAAACTTAGAGATGCTCTTGTAGAGCATCTCTCTTCTAGAGCAGCACCATCCAGTAGAATTTTCTGCAATGATGGAAATATGGCCGTTGAACACTCGAAATGGGGCTAGTGCAATCGAGATACTGTATTTTTAGTTTAATTAAATTTTAATTAATTGCTACCTAAATAGCTACTTATGGGTGGTGACTATGGTCCATATTGGAAAGTGCAGTGGAGGTTAAATAGTTTCCATTCTCAAAGAGAGGTAAGATGGCGGAATGTGCAGTTAACAAGTCTAACTCAACAGTAAGTGCAAAAATATAACAGAGTGGGACTATTCTGATGAAGATAGGAACTGTGGACTCATAGCAGCTATCTTCCTAATGTCTCCACTTTGGCGTCTGTGAGATATCTCAAACTCAATATGTCCGAAGTAGCTGGACATACCCTGGGACCACTCTCCCTGTACCCCAGCTTCTTGCCCCTTTCCAATCCATCCTCCACACAGAGTGATTTTTTTAATCTAGGTTTATTGAGGAATAATTAATGTACAATAAAATTCACCTCTTTTTTTGTTTTTATGTTTTTAAAGATTTTATTTTTCCTTTTTCTCCCCAAAGCCCCTGAGTACATAGTTGTATATTTTTAGTTATGTGTCCTTCTAATTGTGGCATGTGGGACACTACCTCAGCACGGCCTGATGAGTGGTGCCATGTCTACACCCAGGATCCGAACTGGAGAAACCCTGGGCTGCCAAAGCAGAGCGCACAAACTTAACCACTCGGCAATGGGGCCGGCCCCCCAAAATTCACCTCTTTAAGTGTACAATTGAATGAGTTTTGACAAATGTATGTGGTC
Organism: Equus caballus; assembly: GCF_041296265.1. Classification (NCBI taxonomy): domain Eukaryota; kingdom Metazoa; phylum Chordata; class Mammalia; order Perissodactyla; family Equidae; genus Equus; species Equus caballus. The sequence goes on along the minus strand of NC_091686.1, from coordinate 23,940,990 downwards.
CTGTAACTACCACCACAATTAAGATATACAACATTTCCATCACTCCAGAAAGTTTGCTCATGTAGCCAGTCTTCTTTCCTTACCCTCAACCCCTGGCAGCTGCTGATGTGATTTCTGTAAGAAATGGAATATACAGTGTGTGACCATTTGAGTCTGGCCTCTCGCACTACTTTTGAGACTCATTCGTGTTGTTGAACATTCCAGTTAGTCCGTTTCTTTTTATTGCCCAGTAGTATTCCAAAGTATGGATAGACTACAATTTGCGTATCCATTCACCTGTTTATGGATATTTAGGTTGTTTCCAGTTTTTGGTGATTACGATTAAAGCTGTGATAAATATCAAGGTGATTTTTTTTTTTAAGAGCTTCTGTTTTTTTTTTAAAGATTGGCACCTGAGCTAACAACTGTTGCCAATCTTCTTTTTTTATTTTTATTTTTTGCTTTTTCTCCCCAATCCCCCCAGTACATAGTTGCATATTTTAGTTGTGGGTCCTTCTAGTTGTGGCATGTGTGATGCCACCTCAGCATGGCCTGACGAGTGGTGCCATGTCCACGCCTAGGATCTGAACCAGTGAAACCCTGGGCCGCTGAGGTAGAGCCTGCGAATTTAACCACGCGGCCACAGGGCCTGCCCTTAAGGTGATTTTTTAAAACATAAATTCATTCATATCCCTCTGATGAAAATCCTTCAGTGGCTTCCAATTAGAATAGAATATAAATTCCTTATTTTGGACTGCTTTGTGTGTTGGCATCTGCCTACTTCTCACATCACATCTTGCATCACTTTCCCCCTCACTCACTGTTTTCATCTTTCTTCCCCTACTACAGGGTAAGGTCCCTGAGGGTGGAGATTTTGTCTTGTCTTCTGTCTCCCTAGTGCCTAGACTAGTGCTTGGTATGCAACAGCACTCAACAAATATTTGTTGAGTGAGTAAATTTTGAAAATCAATTATACTGATTAACAATATTAACAGGAATTAGGAAAAAAAGTACTTAGGTTTTCATGGTTGTTAAAATAAATTTGTATTTTAGAATAGTTGTAGATTTACAGAAAATGGGGATGATAGTATAGAGAGTTTTCATATACTTTACACTCAGTTTCCCCAATTAATAACATCTTACACTAGTGTGGTACATTTTCCACAATTAATGAATCAATATTGATATATTAACCAAAATTTATACTTAGATTTTCTAAGTTTTTACCTAATGTCCTTTTTCTGTTCTGGGATTCCATCCAGGATCCCATATTAACATTTAGTTGTCATGTCTCCTCAGGCTCCTATTGGCTGTGACAGTGTCTCAGATTTTGTCTTTGATGACTTTGACAGTTTTGAGGAGTACTGGGCAGGTGTTTTGTAGATGGTCCCTCAGTTGGATTTGTCTCATGTCTTTCTCATGATTGGTCTGGGATTATGGGTTTTGAGGAGGAAGACCCTAGAGATAAAGTGCCATTCTCATCACATCATATCAAGGGTATATACAATGAACGTGACATATCACTGTTGATGTTGACCTTGATCACCTAGTCGAGATAGAGTTTGTCGGATTTCTCCACCGTAAACTTACTCTTTTTGCCCTCTTTCTATACTATACTCTTTGGAAGCTAGAGTCTATATGCAGCCCATACTTAAAGAGTGGGAGTTATTTTTCCCCATCTATTTATTTATTTAATTACTTATATTTGTATGAACTCATAGATAGATATTTATTTTATACTTTGGATTATAATTCAATACTGCTTTATTTTCTTCCTCAAATTATTTAAGCTTTCACCATTGGCAACTGTTTCAGGTGATTCCTTTGTTCCTTTGACATACCCCCATCGTTTTTTATTTTTATTTTTTAATATATAATACTTCCTTTCTTTCTGGTACTACAAAATGCTCAACTCTCATCTCGTGTGTTTCCTGCCCCAGTGCTAAAATTAGACATTTTTCCAAGGAACCCTGGTTCCTTTTATGAGAGAATGATATTAGAAAGCAAGATCTGGCATTAGATGTGCTCATTGCTATTGGAGTGTCATTGCCTCTAGGCCTTCTCAGCTGACAGAGCAAGGAAATATATACTAATCCATGTATATACACATATCTGTAAATATTTCTTTTTTCTTTTTTTTTTTAAGATTTTATTTTTCCTTTTTCTCCCAAAGCCCCTGGTACCTAGTTGTGTATTTTCAGTTGTGGGTCCTTCTAGTTGTGGCATGTGGGATGCCGCCTAAGCATGGCTTTATGAGCGGTGCCATGTCTGCGCCCAGGATTCGAACTGGCGGAACCCTGGGCCGCTGAAGCGGAGCGCGTGAACTTAACCACTCGGCCACGGGGCCGGCCCCTGTAAATATTTCTATATGTAATCATCTGTATCAATATTAAGCTGAACATGAGTTCACACTTGTGTCTTCCACTCTAATCCATTATCACATGGATCATTGTGGCCTCCGTCCTTTGCTTATCAGTAACCTCCCACTCCAACAGGGAGAAACCTGGCTCCTACTGTCTTCCATCCACTTACTTAATTGTTCAGTTCCAGTACAGATACACGTCACTTAATGACGAGGATGCATTCTGAGAAATGGGTTGTTAGGCGATTTTGTTGTTTGAACATCATCTATCTGCCGTGAGATCTTGGGCAAGTTACTTCCTTTCTAAGCTTCAGTTTCTTCATCCATAAAACAAGGATAATAGTACCTGCTTGTGTGCAGGATTTCCCAGACCACTCCCAGTTTCACTAGGAGGATTCACAGCTGTATTTGCCGTTATGATTTATTTCAGTGAAGGGATACAAAATAAAATCAAAGGTAAAGGGCGAAGTCTGGAGGAAACCAGGCACAGGCTTTCAAGAGTCTTCTCACCGTGGAGTCACTCAGAACATGCTTAATTCCCCAGCATCCAATTGTAACAACACATGTGAAATGTCGTCTAACAAGGAAGCTCGTTAGAAACTCAGTGCCCAAAGCTTTTATTTGGGGCTGGTCACATAGGCACCCTCTAGGTAGTACCCAAATTCCAGACTCCCAGAAGGGCAACAGGTGCTCAGCATAACTCGCATCGTTTGTACATAGTTTAGGCACGGTGAGCCACTTTTATCAGTTAGGGAATTGTGGGAGCACTCCCCAAGTCTAAGTTCCCAGACCCAGCCAAGAGCCAGCCTCGCAAGCAGGCGTCTGAGGTTCTCAGTCTCACGCCTGCTGTGTTAAATCTTTTCTGCACACTGCCTTGCAGAGTTGCTGTGAGGATTAAATGAGATAGTCAATGCAGAGCACTTAGCACAGTGGTCAGCATACATTAAGTGCTTGATACATGTTAATTATTATGATCATATTAGAAAACTTGCCTATGGAAGCAACAAACTTGGCCTGACAAAATAGACTCATGGAGCTGAGAGGACCTTTAGAAGACATCTCATCTACCCTCTTATTTTACAGATGAAGAACCTGAGACTCAGAAAGCTTAGGTGCTTTTCCTAGTGATGCCCAGTTTATGCCTATTTAGTTTGTGGGGAAGTGAGGATGTTCTCACTTTAAAGGGGGAGACCTCCCGAGAAACACCCATTGTACTCAGCATGTGAACAGAACCTCGGATAGATAACCTGTAGTAAGCATTAGACCAGGATCATTCAAAAGCAGCCTTGGCAGCAGGGTCTGACTCTAATTTAAAGAGATTGGATCTTGTCATTTGAAGTGGTGTGATCCTTTTTATATCAGTGGGTTTCAGTTTGGGTTTTATTCTATGAAATCTGATAATGCATACATTAGAGTCTTTGCTCAGGCGTGTGACACATCAATATTAGGGAAACTGAGCTAGCTGTAATTTGCATTGATGGATGTTTCCACTTTGCATCATTTGGCAGGATTAACAGGCAAAGCATTTTGGTTTTTTTGAGTAGCTCTTTGTAATTCAGCTGGGGTCAAAAGAGAAAGAGTTGATTTCTTTCCCTTCAAATAAACAAACCCTAGATTTTGTTCTGCGGATGGCAGAAGGCTAGTCTATAGAGAGGCTTTCCTTTGCATTGAATCAGGATAGAAAAGTAGTCCTAAGAAGCTGTGTTACACATCCTTCCCAGAAAGATCAACTTTCTAACAGAACCATTGTGTTTGTACCAATATTTAAGTGTAAATCCAAAATGGATTTGTAAAGCAGTCCATCTCCAAATTCAATGTTATTTGACCATTGTAAAATATCATACCTGTTGTTTTTTAACAGATGAAAATGTTACAGCATAAGCTTTTTTTAGTAGCAGTTTTGAGATGTAATTCACATATCATACAATTCACCTGTTTAAGGTATGCGTTTTAGTATATTCACAGAGTGCAACCATCACCACAGTCATTTTTAGAACATTTTCATCACCCCAAAGTTTCTTTTGTGCCTTTAGCCATCACCCCCCGGTCTCCTGACTCCCCCAGCCTTAGGCAACAACCACTAATCTACTTTCTCTCTAGATTTGCCTATTCTGGACGTTTCATAGAAATGGAATTATGTAATCTATGGTCTTTGTGATTAACTTCTTTCACTTAGTTGTTTTCACGGCTCATCCATATTGTAGTATGTATCGGAACTTCATTCCTTTTTATGGTCAAATTATATTCCCTTGTATGGCTATTCCACGTTTTGTTTATCCATTCATCACTTGTTGGACTTATGGGTTGTTTCTACTTTGGCTGTTGTGACTAATGCTGCCATGAACATTTGTGTATGAATTTTTGTATAGCATAAGCTTTTAAGACTTGTATCGTCCGTAATAGCTAGCATTTATTGAGTACATACCATGGGCCAAGCATTGTGCTAGTGAATTGATTTTTACCCTTAAGGAATTGCCGTCTAATGGAAGAGACATATTGGTAAATAGAGAATTGTTGTAAAGTATCGTAAGTGCTATATAAAGATAAGCCTTGGGTACCGTGGAAGCACAGCTGACTCATACTGGGGGTGCGAGACGGGGCGGTTCAGAAGAACTTTCTTAGAAGAGCCTAAACTGAATCCTGAAGAACAAGAAGGAATTGGCCAAGTGAAGAATGGAGAGAAGTGTCTTCCAGGCAGAGGAGGCAGCTGGTGTGAGGATACAGAGGTGAGAGAGTGGCTGCCTGAGTTTGGAGGGCTGGAAGAAATTCGTTATAAAGAGTTTGTCATGGCTGGAGTGTCGGGACGGGGTTGGGAGGTGAGAGACATGAGATGGTCTGTATAAGTGAGCAGAAGAGAGGTCTTAGGTGATCTTTAATGTCATGCTAAGGGCGTTGTACTTTATCCTGCAGGCTGTGGGGAACCACTAGAGGTGCATGAGCAAGCAAGGAGAGTAACCAGACTGAGGTCCAGCAGCAGCCCTGAGGGTGGAGGGAGCAAGGCTGGTGATAGGCAGGTGTCCCTGTCCAGGTGAGGACTGATGAAAGCCTGAGCTGAGGCAGAGATAAGAAGAAATGATTAGGAACAGACTAGGAAGGGGTGTCCAAAGTTTGGAGGAGTCCCAGGAGAGAGTCGTGTCATGGAAGCCAAAGGTTTTAAGGAGGGAGTGATCATTAACGTGGTTCTGATCCTGCCACAAGATCAAGTAAAATAGCTAATAACAGGTATCTGCTAATTTCAACAATGCGAGAGGTCAATGACAACCTTTGCTGGATCATTTTTTTATTGCTGTACACTTGAGAGGTGGTAGATGAGGTTTTGAATCCCGTTCTGACCCCAGAGCCCATGCACATCCTTTCTGCTGTACTGGACAAACTCCATTTTACATCTGCAGAAATGCTATGTAGACTCTTTCTTCCTTTTAATAAAATGTGGTCTTTTTCTTTGGATTGGTAAAGCCAAATGCCTTCATGAAGAAATGATTTTTTAAATAAGGACAACAGCAATTTGTGCATGAAAGCTTACAGGGTCTCATGGAACTGATATCTTTCATTAGGCCTCAGCCCATCTTATCCAAATTATTAATTATATTTTCTTCAGGCTAATAAGAATCAAACATCACTGTCAATGCTATTGTAGTCTCATTTCATAAAGGTCATATGACTCCTAAAGTGTGTCACAAAAGCCACCATCCTTCCTGCAGTTGAAGAAACAAGGGCTTTATTCTCTTCTGTTTAAAGATGTCTCTTTGACAGAGAGCAGTTCTGAACAGTAAGTTTGTTTTCCTACAGGTGGGAGAGGACAGTTCAGTATCTAACAACAGAGGTTGAAAGAAGACGTGTTTGGAATTTTACATTATAAAGTGTGTGGGTAACGTCCACAAATTTTTATCATCAGCTTGCTCTATTCTAGTAGAAAGTTTCACACAGCAGGCAGTGAACTATCGAGGTTTGTTATCATAGGAGACATTAAAGGAGTGAAAGAACTTTAGAAGTGTGGATGAATTCGTGGCTGATAAATAGTCAAGGGGAATAATGAAGAGAGTCTACCAAAAAATTCTTTGGAATGTCAAGGAGCGCCTTAGCACAGTATGAGCTGGAAGGACCCTGATTTTGCCTTGATTCTGACCTGTCTTTAAACAGAAAACGTTCACAGAGCATCTGTATGTACAAAGCAGCTCATTGGGTGCTTTTCTCTGGGAGAAAAGAAGTAGACCCTGTCCTGCAGAGGCTCACCAGCTAGAGGGAGAAGATAAATGTATGTGTACAGCAGTAACTCCTACAAAGCAAGTTAAGGCAAGTCCTAGGACAGAGGAGCAGAGAAGGTGGAATCCCCTTGGTGGCCTCCGGGTGAGCCTCTTAGAGGAGGTGTGTCTTGGGACTTAAAAGATGAGTAGAAGTTCAACAGCAGAGCAGGAGAGAAGGACTTTGCAGGCCGAGGGAAGAACTTAAGCATCTCATCGGAATTGGGAGAGTTGCTGACCTTCTTTGAGAAAGGTGAGTGCTGCGAATGGGTATGGTTTGAGCAGGTAGAGTGTGGGAGGTCAGACTGAAAAGTTCTGTAAGCGTCTGATTTGGACGAGTTTGAAGGCTGAGAGGTTTCCGCTTGATTCTATTCAGAGTGAAAAACCAATAAAAGGTTTTAGAGCGGTGGATTGATGTCATCAGGACTCCATTTTCAGAAAGTTTAGTGTTAGAAGAGGAACGGGAGAGAGGAAGGTACACTGTTGGAGGTTGTTGCTATAGATCAGGGCACAGGCACTGAGCGCCTAGACCGGGATGAGAGGATTAGAGAGAGAAGAGACTTGGAATGCCTTTGAAAAAAAGCATTTTTTATTATAGAATAATGCAAATATATAAATAACACAAAAATGTAGGCTCATTTAGAAGAGTGAAATAAAAAGACCCCTAGGAACAATTACCATTTGAACATTTTGATATACTTTCTTCAGTGTTTTTCTTAGGCATAAGTAGCCGATTTAAATTTTAGTCCATAGTAGGGTCTAAAATACCACTTTCCTTTACTTCTCTAAGCTGTCTTTAATCCGCAAGTCCCTTCCTGCAGGCTGGTGGGAAATTCTCTCTCAGTATAGGGGCTCTCTTCCTGTCTTGCAGTGGGATCATAGAAGAATCCCATGGTTCTTAACCCCCTGATGTCCAGACTTAGCACACTCTGCCATCCCCCGTCTGGTGCATTGAGGGTGGTGAGGCCTTGTGGGGAATTCTGTCCCCTACAAAGAGCCAGCTTTTACTCTGGTCAAGTTATTTTCACTTCCTCTACTTAAAGCACTTCCCTCTCTCCCTTCCCTCTTTGAGACAGCCTAGCATAACCTCCTTAATGTGCTCTTACAAATGTAGTGTTGGCCTCTTTTTTTTCTGGGGTAGGAGTAAGGAAACATCAGTTAGGTCTTTTTTTGTTTTACTATTTAAAAATAACTTCTGATTTTTGATAAAGTGATATGGTGAGTTATGATACTCCATTTACCGTTTTGGCTTCTGCATTTTTCTATGTCATTTTTTGATGCTTCCAGAATATTCTGTTGTATAGATATGCATAATTTACTTGTAGATAATAAGATAATACCAGATAAGCAACTCTGCACATAAGGGTTTTGCTGTATTTGGATAGATTCCAGAGGTGGAATTACTGAGTCAAAGAGCATAACTTTTTTTATATTATTACCAGATCACCCTTTATTAGTATTCTATCAGTGTACCACAAACTTAGCAGCTTGACACCCGTTTTTGTTAGCTCACAGTTCTGTAGGTCAGAGGTCCAGGCACTGCGTGGCTGGTTTCTCTGTTCAGCATCTCATAGGCTGAAATCCAGGCGTCTGTCAGCTGTGCTCCCATCTGGAGGCCAGATCGACTATGGAACAATCTGCTAACAAACTCATTCAGGTGGTTGGCAGAATCTAGTTCCTGGGGGTTATAGGACTGAGGTCCCCATTTTCTTGCTGGTTGTCATTTAGGGGTCACTCTCAGCTCCTAGAAGCCTCTCTCAGGTCCTTCCACCTTTACTTATTGTCACCTTGCAATAGACAATCTCCCTCGTCTTAAATCCCTCACCCTTCAAATCTCTGACTTCCTCTGTCTCTGGCCTCTAGACCTAGATTTAAAGGGCTGATGAGATTAGGTCTCTCTATCTGCCCCCACTCTCCCAAGAACTTTTTCATCATCCCAGACAGAAACTCTATATTCATTAAACAGTAACTCCCCCTTCTCCACCACCGCCAGCCCCTGGCCACCTCTATTCTACTTTGTTTCTATGAATTTGCCTGTTCTAGGTACCTCATATAAATGGAATCCTGCAATATTTGTCCTTTTGTGCCTGGCTTATTTCACTTAGCATAATGTTTTCAAACATGTATGCCATTGTATGTATATACCACGTTTTGTTTATCCGCTTATCTGCTGATGGATATTTGGATTATTTCAGATCTCTCTATCTTAAGGCTGATTGATTTGGGACCTTAATTACATCTACAAAATCCTTCACAGCAGGACCTATATTAGTGTTTGAGTAATGGGGAGAATATGTGTGTGTACACCAAGGGCTCAGAATCTTGGGGCCACCTGAGGATTCTGTCTACCACACACCCTCTAGAAAGATTGTACACCCCTGGTTGGAGGTACCCTTTTGCCCTTGTTCATACCTTTAGTCTATAAATTGCACTGAAGTGTTCTGGAAATGGCATCTCCTTTCACTGCCTGCCTTTCCAGCTGGGCTTTTCTCTGCTCTCGACTGTAGTGGAATGAAGGATGCATAATAATCACTTTTCAGCCTCCAGTGAGAGCATTCTGGCTTCGTGTCACCACTATTACCTATGACATGTTTCTTGAGGGTGTACGAGTGTGAGAAGCCCACTAATAAGACCAGCGAGAGTGATGAAGAGAATTTCTGTTTACTGTTTGTGATTTGTGAGTGTAGCAGAATGTACAAAATGGATTCTCTCTTGATAGTCTCTTGGAAAGAACTTAGAGCTTTTAATAACCAAACAGTGGCACGGACTGTTTCAGATAATACCCTGAGAACACAGTAGGACTTGAACTTGTCCAAATACGAGAATTTAGGGCCGTAACTGCCACGGTTAAAATAAGCCTCATGCTTCAGCCTGAATGTAAATTCATTTGATTCAGTGTGGCCTTTTGGGAACTTGGCATTGGATCCTGAAAAGATGGTGCTCCCTAGGAATTGAGAGACCTAGGAAATGGAAACCAGTAAAATGTGCTAGAAATCTGAGATTAAGTGGGAACTGGGCATCTCAATAACAAGAACATGACCGTGGATTCAGCAGGGGTGGTGTTTGAATATTACCAATTGCTGTTCGGTTTGGAGGAGGAGTCCATGCCCTTTGGAAAGGCTTAGGTGCTTTGTAAGTGTGCGTGATGTCTCAGGTTAGGTTTCGCTTAGAAAGGGCTCTTAACAGCTCTGTTTGCTCTGAGCTAGTCACGTTCTCCAAGGGCTCCAGGACTTTTGTCTCCTCAATTTAGAATACGCCAGCTTGGTTGTATGTAGTCCTGGTGTCGAGGGGGACAGATGACAACTGCCCTATTGTGGAAGGTGAATGTGAGATTTAGGTTAGAACTAGAAGCGGGTAAAAGTGTCCCCTATAGAGAACTAGTGATACCTGCCAGCTGGGGACCACTTGGGTCATAGGAAGAGTAAGACCCAAAGGTGACTGCCTGCGTGTCTTCTCCAACCTGAGCTGGCTTTGCTGGCAGAACTGAATCTGTGTTCTCTCTCACAGGCAACTGCAATGTCTGTGGACTGTCTGGGGCAGCATGCAGTGCTTTCCGGGTAAGTGAGCTTGCACAGTTTGTCTGCCATGATTTCTGGGAAAATGTCTCAAATCAAGAGGTTTCTGGAAAATTGGGAAATACTCTTATATTTAAGGGTTATGGTCAGAGGGTTTAGTTCTGCTATCCTAGTGACCTCAGGGCCACTTATGGGGATTATTTGCAGTTTATTTTTGTTTCTACCCTAACAGATAAGCAATAAAATTCCTTTGAAATTTCAGTGACTGGTAGTTTGGTCTTGAAATTGCAGTTTTCTGTTTACTGCACAGACTGTTGAGAAGGATGCTATCTGGTATGGTCTAACAGGTAGTTAGTTACTAGGATTGAGGGAATGGGGTTCTAGTGTGGCAATGGCATTAATTATGAGCCCCTGAACGGTCATTCAGTTGGCCTTACCTGGACTTCAGTTTTCTCATGGAGAAATTTGGTTTCATCACGAAGTAACTGACCTACATAATTTCTGTAGTGTCTTCTTGCACAAAATTTTTTAAGATTCTGGCGATCAAGGGCCATCCTTGCATTTACTAACCCCCTAACATTGTACCAATATGATAACATTTAATGTTGGAGTCCTCCTTTCCCTTTCATATTATTTGAGATCACTACCCCTACCTCTCAAGTTCAGCTGTGTTTTCATTAACTTTGCTGTTTATGAACCAATTTATAAATCAATGAAGTACCCTCTTTTCTGGTAACTTCATTATTTTATTTTGAAATTATGTTTTAACTTACCTTGAAAAATAGCACATGGCAAACATTTAAATAATTCAAAGGTTATACAATGGAAAGTGAATTTCTTTCCTCCCTCTGATGCTCCTCCCCAGAGACAGTTATCAGTACAGTTTTCTGATGTCACACTGGATGCGTAGATAAGGAAAAATTGGTGTCTCTTTTCTGCCCCTCCCTATTGACTTTTTTAAAAAACAGAATTATATTACAATATAATTCACATATACAACTCACCCATTTAAAGTGTACAATTCAGTGGTTTTTGATATATATTATCAATTTCCTCCTCAGTTTTTAAACCTTCTTTTTTTTAAATCAGGGAAATAGCTATACATAGTTTAAAAAGTCAAGTAGCACTACAGGGCTTATATTGTCAGGCAGCAAAATCCTACCTCACCTTTTCCCCACCCCTGATCCCGCTCACCAGAAGCAACTACTTGAGATGCTTTTAGCTATCTCTTTTGGATTGCCTCCATTTTTTTCAGATAGTATACATATACTGCTATATTGTCGTTTATCCATTGTAGATGTTGCCAATTGACTTCTACAATAGAAGATGAGGATTAGGACTTTTGCTTAGCCCTGTGGGTCCCTTACATACATTCCTAACCTTCCCCCTCTTTCCATCTTAGTTATATAAAAATTGTTGGGTGGAATCAGTATTCGGGGTTCTTTTTCTCAGTTATTAGTGAGAGGTCCTGTGCCATTCTGATTCTGGACTCTGTATGTGACCTATTTTTCTCTTTGGAAGCTTTCAAATCCTATCTTTGTCTCTAGTGTGATCTTTATCTCTAGTGAGTGTGAAATTTTCGCCATGATTGCTTTGGTGTGTGTCGTTTATCACTCATTGTGTTGGGCACTTAGAGGCCTCCCCTTTTTTTACATTATTACTTATTTTATCTAAACAAATAGAAGCATAACTAACATACACTTGGCATCACTTAGCCATATTCACAGCCCATAAATACTCTCAGTTGCCCTGGAATTACTGTGTCTCAAATATTAGACTTGTTAGTTCGCTGAGGTGGATGTTGTCATTTGTAGTGTTCTAGGAGAGTGTGGGATTATGTAACTGGAAATCACCAGGTGTGCCTGTTTTGGCGTGTTCTTAGATGTGTATACATCCATATTGTTTTTCAACTTGATCTTGAAGTTCACTGTTTCATTTTCTTGTATTGAACTTTAAAATATGTGTAATAAAGTGAACAGCTCAAATAAATTTACAAATATATATACCCATGTAATCCCCATTCAGGTTAAGATACAGAACAATTTTTAGCACCTGGGAAGGCCCTTTTAGTCTGGAAATCTAGGTCTTTTAGGTTGGAGAGATTTTCCTGCATTATGTCTTTGATAATTTCCCCCTCTGTTTCCTCTTCTCATTCTTTTTTTTTTTGCAGGGAAAGATTTGCCCTGAGCTAACATCTGTTGCCAGGCTTCTTTTTTTTTTTTTTTTTCTCTCCCCAAAGCCTCAGTATGTGATTGTGTATCCTAGTTGTAAGTCTTTCTAGTTCTGCTATGTGAGCTGCTGCCACAGCATGGCAACTGACAGATGGGTGGTGTGGTTCCGTGATCAGGAAGCAAACCTGGGCCTCTGAAGCGACGAGAGTGCCAAACTTTAACCGCTAGGCCATCAGGGCTGGCTCTCCTCTTCTGATTCTTTCCAGAGCTGCTGTTAGGCCATGTTGGATATCCCATATGGATTCTCTTTCAGTCTTTTTGTTTTGCGTTCTGGAAGCTTTCTTTGACTTTAACTTCCAACCCTTCTATCAGAATTCTTTATTTCAGCTATTATTTTAGTTTCCAAGAGCTTTTTTTGTTCTCTGTTCTTTACATTATCTTCTTTTACCTTTCTGAGAATATTAATTCTAGGGTTTTTTTTCCCTCTGTGCTATCCTTTTCCTTTTTCTTTCTTTCGATTGTGTTGGTCTCTGTCTTTCAGGTTTCTTCTGATCACTGATGCTCATGGACTCATGGACTCTCTGTTAATATTAAAGTGATTGGTACCTCTCTTTACAGGGGTTAATGGTAGGGTTTGATGTAGGGAGACCAGTTGGGACCGGGCCCTTTTGTTGGAGGGTGCCCAAATGTCATTATCTCCAGGATTTTGTTGTTGTTATTTGTTTGCTTGCTTTTGCTTTTTCCTGGGCTGGTCATTTCCTCCTGAGAAGACTCCTCCTGTCACTAGTCATTGTCTGAAGACTAAAAGCCAAGCATTATGAGTGCTGAGCAGGGGAAGAGGCCCAAGGGTCTCACATTCCACTTCAAGCCCTATTCTGAGCACAGCTCCTCACACTTACCTCTGCTGTGCCTCTTGTTCCAGGCCCAGGGCTTCTCTGACTTAGTTTCTCTGAAGCACTTCACCCACCCTGCATCCGGGTGAAGGATAGGCAGGCACCTGGCTCTGTGGGTAGGCAGAAACCACTCTCCATAGCACTCTTTCAGGCAATTGCCCTTGTTTTATTTTGTTCTGCTTTTGGTTCTCCAGCCCGCTCTCTTCCCTTTGCCTGTAGACTGAGGCCTCTGGCTCCGGAGCCGTCCTGGGTTCTGCGGTGTGAATCAGCTTGCTTCTCATTCACTTCCCCTCTGCAGGCGCTTGGGCCTTAGCTTTCTTTACTCTAGATCCAATACCAGTTGTCCATTTGCTTTTCATTTCCACTCTCCTTTTCTTTGTCTTTGTGGTTTCTGTCTTTTACGTTTTTTTTTTTTAAAGATTTTATTTTTCCTTTTTCTCCCTAAAGCCCCTGGTACATAGTTGTGTATTTTTTAGTTGTGGGTCCTTCTAGCTGTGGCATGCGGGATGCCACCTCAGCATGGCTTGATGAGCAGTGCCATGTCCGTGCCCAAGATCCGAACCGGCAAAACCCTGGGCCGCCGAAGCGGAGTGCGCGAACTTAACCACTCGGCCACGGGGCTGTCTCCTGTCTTTTATGTTTTTACTCTTGTTTTAGTGGGTCTTCAGTGGGGAATGAAGGCAAACACATATGTTAAATCAGGCATATTTATCCTGAAGTGCCCACTTTCTGCTGTTCTGCATTTGCTCTGTGATGTCTCTGAACTCCCGTGTTGACACACACTCTGCATTTGTAGCTCTTTGCCTTTTCCTGATTTTCCTTCTAGTGGGAAGATGCCGTCCTGCCTGCTGCAGGGTCAGGTGATTCCTTTGGAGGAAGTCAGAGGTTCTAGATCTTTGTTCTGCACCAACTTTCTTAGAAGTCCTGGAATTCTGTGAATTTGTGTCTTTTCTGTGTTTTCCTTCTTCTCCCTTAACCATCCCTCCTAGGGTTTCTGCTAGAGTTTTACGTGCCACTTTAACGTTCCATTTCCTACCTCTTCTGAGCAGGGACTGTTAATCTTTTCCTTCATTCTTGAGGCCACCTGTCCTCACTGATATCCGGGGGCTCGCAGTGCCCTCCAACAGAGAATCGGGAGCTGGTGGCTGCTGAGGTGTTGATTCACACACCAAGGATTTTTTACTTAAAACAAAAGAGAAATAGGAACACAGGACATCCCTGTTTTCAGATCCTTGACATTGTTTGGCACTTTGAACATTATTGGCACTTAAATGTTATTTTAATTATTAGTATTTTTTGGTTATTATTTCCCTTCCTGAGAGATTTAATTTCATTTTCTTCACCAAGTAGTCAACTTGCAAGGGAGTCTGAGATTTTCTACAGGATATTTGGCTAAGTGATAAGTGACGTGTTTAATTTAACACACATTTGTTGAATGCAAAGCACTGTGCTTAGTGATGAGGGTATTGAAGACATGGTCCATCCTCCAAACTCTCAGTTGGTTCGGGAGGAGAGCATTAACATGAGTAGTTCTACTGTACGGATAAATGCTGCAGTCGAGATGCAGACCGCATAGTGGGAGTAATGTGGAGGCAGTGACTAATCCTAGCTGGGGGATTGGAAAAGGCTGGGAGAGGGACAGGGTTGGAGCCAAATCTGGTGTGAGGAGATCAGACTGTCATGGATATGGAAGGGAAGACCATGTTTAGAAGTAGACTCATAGGGCTATGGCTCCTGCTTGGCTAACAGCCACCTTGAATTACTCCTGTCACTTGGATGGCTTTCAGAGTAGAATCTGTCTACATCATGTGTATCTGGGGATTTTTTGAGCAACTGCTTGCAAACTGTATGTAATTCTAAATGTGCTTTTCTACTTAACGCTAATGCTGTTATGTTGATGTTGTTTTCCTAGCCGTCGATTCCTGTACATCGTTAATCTAGATGCCCCTTTTGAAGGTCACCGAAAGATCTCTCGCCAGAGCAAATGGGACATTGGAGCTGTACAGTGGAATCCTCATGACAGCTTCGCGCACTATTTTGCAGCTTCGGTGAGCTCATTTACACAGTACAGAAAAGGCTTTTGAATGTGTGATCTGGGGCTGGTCAGTCTATATTCTATGTAGAGAACGGAATGTAACCCTCATTTCTCAGGCAGAAAAGAAGTGTGAATGTCTAAAGGGAAGATAGAGGCAAATTAGAGAATAAAAAAATGTATATATATGAAAATGTTTGCTGGTACCATCGGTGTTGGACCTTGTGTTTTTAAGAATTGAATCCAGATTTTGAACAGGAAACAGGTAGTTGCCTCCATTTCTGTGTGTGTTAAGATCCTGTTTTCATTAGCAGGAATGTAACTAGCCAGTGACTCTGAAAGACATTCTAAAGGGGAGCTGGTGAGCTGGTCTGGGGTTGACCTTCATTGCTGTCAGAGGAATCAGAAGCTTCCATACTCCCTTCCACTCAAAGGAATGGATTCTTTCTTGATTGGGATTCATTAGATTGATTAACCCCCTGAAATTTTATGTGCCTCTTTATATGTGAATTTTTCCAGGGAAAAGATACATACATTTTATTCAGTTTTCTAAGGGATTCATGACCGAAAAAAGATCTGGGCTAGACCATCTCTGATATCTTTGGCCAGATTCTATATCAGCATTCTATTCTCCTAGAACAATTCGGGATCTTAACATTTGGCTCCTTTTCCACTGGGCCGGAAGGACAGTTCATAAAGGAACCTTTTTATCACCCAGGGCATGTGACTATTCACAGTGCTGTCTGGGTGTGTTCTTATCAGAATGGCAGTCTGTGAGAGGGAAGCATCAGAGAAAAGAAAGAAGAGCAACGTTGTCAGCTTTAGAAGGAAGAAAAAGCTGCTCCTCCTCATCATTTCCAAAACAGAATATGACTATCTGACTTCCACCATGGACGTCTGAGGTTGAACTGGTTTAGGGCACTGTTCTGAAAGAGAAGAGGAGAGTCAGTCCACTACTTTCCCGTTGTTAGTCTCTTTCCTGTGCGTTAGGAAGAATGCCCTTTTTGTTGGCTTATACCTCTAGGCCCTTTAGTGCCCCTCTCACACTTAGCCCCTGATCATTTGGTCCCTGGTGTCTCAACCTCAGCACTACTGACATGTTAGGCCAGCTCATTCTTCATAGCGGGGGCTGTCCTGTGCATTGTAGGAGATTTAGCAGCATCCCTGGCCCCGACCCACTAGATCCCAGTAGCATTCACCCTCCCCCTCATTGTGAAAATGTCTCTAGACATTGTCTAATGTCCCCTGGGAAGCAAAATTGCCCCCGATTGGGAACCACTGCTTTAGGCTGACCCCTCAGTACTCAGTCCAAATGGATCAACACTGCATTTGTTTAAGAGTGGTGAGAAATACAGCCTTTTTTGTAAAGACAGTTAATCATTTTAAAGTGAACAATTCAGTATCATTTACTGCATTCACAATGTTTTGCATCCACTCCTTCTATCTAGTTCCCAACCATTTCCATCGCTCCAGAGTAAAACCTCACACCATTAAGCAGTTTCTCCCCATTCCCCCCTCCCCACAGTCCCTGGCAACCACTAGTCTGTGTTCTGTATCTATGGATTTATCTATTCTGGGCATATCGTATAAATGGAATTATACAGTATTTGACCTTTTGTATCTGGCTTCTTTATCCTGGTGTAGCATGGATCAGTACTTCATTCATTTTTTAATATTCCGTTGTATGGACACATCACATTTTGTTTATCTGTTCATCCACTGATGGACGTTTGGGCTGGCTATTGTGAATAGTGCTGATATGAACAAGTGTCTACATGTACTTTTTTGGGTACTTGTTCTCAATTCTTTTTGGGTATATACCTAGGAGCAGAGTGGCCAGGCTATGTGTTGGTCTGTGTTTAACTTTTTGAAGAACCACCATGCTGTTTTCCACAGTCGCTGGACTTTTTACAGTTCTACCAGCAATGCACAAGGGTTCCAGTTTCTCCATATCTTTGCCCACACTTATTTCCTGTTTTGTTTTGCTTTTTAATTTTTTTATTATAGCCATCCTAGTGGGTGTGAAATGGTACCTCACTATAGTTTCGATTTGCATTTCCCTAATGACTAGTGATGTTGAGCATCTTTTTATGTGCCTGTTGGCCATTTGTATATCTTTTTTGGAGAAATATCTATTCACATCCTTTGCCCATTTTTGAATTGTTCATCTTTTTGCTGTTGAGTTGTAAGAGTTCTTTATATATTCTTGATATTAGACCCTTATCAGATATATGATTTGCAAATATTTTCTCCAGTTCTGTAGATCGTCTTTTTACTTTCTTGATAATGTCCTTTGGTACATAAAAGTTTTACTTTTGATGAAGTTCCATTGATTGATTTTTTTCCTTTGCTTGCTCTTGATAGGAAGGAAGCCTTTCTCATGAGAAGGAGCTTTAGAGTTAGGCAAATCTAAGGTCAAGTCCTAGTTTCAACACTCACTTTTTTTTTTTGGAAGATTGGCCCTGAGCTAACATCTGTTGCTAATCTTCCTCTTTTTTTTGTTTTCTCCCGAAAGTCCCCCAGTACATAGTTGTATATCCTAACTGTAGGATATGCAGCCAGCTCTTCTAGCTCCTTTATGTGGGACGCTGCGCCAGCATGGCTTGATGAGATCAAGATCTGAACTGGTGAACCTTGGGCCACCGAAGCAGAGTGTGCAAACTCAACCACTCAGCCACGGGGCCCCAACACTCACTTTTATCTTGAGCACCCACCGAACTTTTGAGCCTCATCTATGACGTGGGTGACGACACCCCGTATGCAGTGTGGTGGGAAAGACCAGAGGACAGGTGTCCTAAGGTGCCTAGTTCATAGAGGGCACTAGCAGATCCTCTGGGAATGGCAGGGAATGTTGTTATAAGATGAAGTGGCCTTTCTTTTCGCTCTTCTCCCATTGAAAGCTGTTTTGAATTGTAACCTTTCACAGGAGCCTTACCTGTTTAGAATTGGAATCTGGCGTTTCAAGATAAAAATCTCAGAACTTTATACATCTATCAGTATGTCTCTAAGCTAAAATGAAAATCAGTCTATTATATATATACCAGTTCAGAAATCGTTAAACAGCCTAATAGTAGTCTTTATTTCCTTTTCAATGTGTTTCATAAACTCATGATATTTAGGAAGCCTTTGCTGGTTTATTATTTCTTTAAGTGAAATGTAGTTTGATTGAAGCTTTCTTTTTCCTCCTTTTCTGAGGTTAGCTCAAATATTAATTGTACTTATTTCTGAAAAGCTTAACCTGTAGGATCTTTGCCATGCAAGTTGGTTTCTACGTGGCTTCCCCTTTTCAGCCTTAGGCAGATTAGGCTGAGAGCGTATATTCTGATGTGCTACCTGCTGCCTTCTTTCCCTTGTTTCTTTTCAGAGTAACCAACGGATCGACCTTTACAAGTGGAAAGATGGCAGTGGAGAAGTTGGCACAACCTTACAAGGCCATACTCGCGTAATCAGGTAGGCACCAACACTCCACAGCTCCCTGGCATGTCTTGCTTTGTCACAACCTCTTGGGGAACGAAATGAAGACACCATCCTCCTCCCATGGCTTGACTCTCTGTGTTGCGTTGGCCGTGGGTGGCTGCTAGGTCATTAGCATTCACTGAGATGATGGCTTTCACAGTGAAGAATAACTGGTATTTAGGAACCAGCATCCGTGTAGCTGTTAACCCTGATCCTAGAAGACACTTAGGTACAGCCCAGTCGAGCATAAAAGATTAGAGGTGATATTTGCTGCAGGAGGGAGATGAAGTTATGCCAGGAGAATCCCTTGGCTCATAATCGGCAGTGCCCAGGAGTTCAGAGACATTAGGGTGCAGCCCTTTGCTCTTCCTTCAGCAGCTGTAGGTCACCACCAGAGCTCCTGCCTCACAGTCTCTTATCCAAATACATAGTTGCCTCCCACTCGTGACCTTCCATTGGGCTTCTGGAGTGTTCGTTGATCCATCCTTTCCATAGGTCACTGTTTCTGGGTGGGGAATACTTATTCTGGGAAGTAGCAGCAGGGAGTATAGGAGTGGTCAAACTGACCTGGGAAATGATGGCAAAGGCTAGACCCCCAGCCTGTGTTAACTGTTGCTGTCGTAACGGCCTTTTAGGAGGGAGGGCCCGAGGCCAGAGGCCTGCTTGCCCTCCTTGAAAGCTGTGTGGCAACATGGCTGTTTGCCACTGCTTTAGGAGATGTTGGTTTTGCTCAAGATATCTGTATTGAGTCTGATTTAGAAAATGATAAGTCAAAAATTACTT
Source organism: Equus caballus (assembly GCF_041296265.1). NCBI lineage: Eukaryota > Metazoa > Chordata > Mammalia > Perissodactyla > Equidae > Equus > Equus caballus. Next base: position 23,921,558 of record NC_091686.1, on the reverse strand, counting down.
TGTGTTTTTCCTTTGTTTTGTCTGTTTAATTGTGTGTGTGCGTGAGTATTTTAGTGGAAATGCCCCATTTCTTTTTGGGGAGCAGGTGACAGTATAGCTGGCCATGACAGGGGGAATGACCTGAAAGTTTCCTTCAGAGCTCAATAAGTCTTGTTCTTTTCCAAAGAACTTTGGTGACTCCTAGCCTAAACCATATTAAGTGGCCCATTAATGATGACTTTCTGAAGCCACTAAAAACTAAATCTGTTAGTGCTTTGGAACTGGACTCTGAATTTTTTCTCTTCATTGTTACTCTGTTTATTTCTTGTGTTCCCAGCGACTTGGACTGGGCAGTGTTTGAGCCAGATCTCCTGGTTACCAGCTCTGTGGACACCTACATCTACATTTGGGATATCAAGTAAGAACAATTAAGAGGCATGACCACTTGGTTGTGGGATGATCTGGGGCCTTCGTTTTAGAGATCAGGTTTCTTAGTTTGATTTCTCCTGGATACAGACCCTGAGACAAGGATACATTGCAGGCACATTATTTAGGAGGTGAAAGAAATACTGTAGGAGGATGGAGAAGAGAGACAGGATCGGGAAGGGCACAAATACAGGATGCATTATCCACCTGGGTACCACTGTGACCAGGTGGAGCTTAATCTTACTGGGGACCGCTAGATGCTAGTGTAAAACTCCCTCCTCAGAGGTGTCCCACCCACAAAGGCTAAGGAAGTGGGGGTGCTATCCACTGTCAGTCATTGGTGGCCACCAAGGGCCTTAATTCCCTGGCTCTTCAGTCCTGTCACAAAGCTTTGCAAAATAGGCTTCAGCAGCCAGGGAAATCCCTTTGGCAGAGAAACACAGGTGCTGGCATTTGGAAGTCAGGCTGACGTTTACTGAAGTGGCAAGTGACGCTGGGGAGATTTGTTGGGCACAGACACACATCTGCTACAGCAGGCAGTGCTTCGAGACACATCTGCTCAGCTCTTTATTTACTCTTTGTGAGGCTTCAATTCCCCCTCCGTAAAAGGGGGCTGAGAGCCACCTGGTAGGGTTGCTCTTCATGGAGTAAAGAGTAAGGAGCACATGGCCCAGGGCCCGCGGCATCGTAAGTTCTTTAACACTGTCTATTCCCTTCTCCATTTATAGAGCGAAGTTCCCTTTGCCGTAACAGTTAGAGGTGACTAACTAGAGAGTCTGTAGAGTCCCCCAGATGGGACACCTCTTCCCTCACCAGGCTACTCTGCTCCCAAATGGCAGTGGCTTTGCGATGTTTTATACTGAAAGGAGAACTGTAGGCAGAAGACAAGCCAGATACTGAAGTTTGACAAACCAGACAGACCGGTGAAAGGAATTCCTAGGGGGTGGGGGTGTGTAACCTGCGTTCCACAGCGGTTGGCTCCTCAGAGGTGATGAGTCTATAAAGGCAGTGCCAGAGGGACAGAGGGAGCACAAAGTCCAGGGAAACGGAAGAGAGAAGCTCTTAGGAAAACAGACAGAAAACCCCAGGAGCTATGGGGCAAGGTTAGAGTATTCCTTATTTACATAAAACAATTATTTTCATAGTTTAAAGATTAAAAGACACTGAACTGACAATTCCTCTTCATATTTTCTAAATAGGAGGCTGGAGGCACAGATTTGCCCTGTCTCGCCTTCGTAGCCCTAGACTGCCACCCAGCGCTGTCATTTTACCATTTGTAGGGAACTGTGGAGCCTCTCTCCCCAAGAGTCTCCCATTGTATCCAGGAAGAGTTTTGGGTTTTTTTTTAAATTGTGGTTAAATAACACAAAACATAAAATTGACCACTTTCACCACTTTTACGTGTACAGTCAGTAGTAAGTATGCAGTCATGTGCCACATAATGACGTTTTGGTCAACGGTGGACCACATATACAACAGTGGTCCCATAAGATTAGTACCGTCTAGCCTAGGTATGTATGTAGCAGGCTCTACCGTCTAGGTTTGTAAAGTACACTCGGATGGTCACACATGATGAAATCGTCTAACAGACACGTTTCTCAGAACGTATCGCCATTGTTAAGCGACCCATGATTATATTCACAATGTTATGCAACAGATCTCCAGAACTTTTTCATCTTCCAAAGCTAAAACTTTATACTCATTGGATAACAATTTCACATTTCCACCTCCCCCTAGCTCCTGGCAATGACCATTCTCCTTTATTTCTATAAATTTGACTACTCTAGGGACCTCATATAAGTGGAATCGTACAGTATTTGTCCTTTTGTGACTGACTTATTTGAGTTAGCGTTATGTCCTCCAGCTTCATCCATGTTGTAGCATGTGACAGGATTTCTTTCCTTTTTAAGGCCTAATAATAGCCCATTGTATGTATATGCCACATTTGTTTATCCATTCATCAGTCAATGGACGCTTAGGTTGCTTCCACCTCTTGGCTATTGTGAACATCCAGAGTAGGTTTTTACTCCACCTTTGAAATGCTGTTGGGAAGGTTCTTGCAGAGTTATGCCTCTGTGACTGTCCCCCGTGTTCCACTAGGAGAAATGACACCAGGAAGGGATTCTTTTGGCTTCCTCCCCTTCTATATCAGGGTCACCCAGGCCATGCAGAATCATGTGGTTTGTTTTCTGTGGATACAGCCATATGATTTGAAATTCAAACATGGCCTCAATTGAAGTGTCTGAGAAAGCTCATCTACTTGGATGGAGACAGGCTTTTCCTTACACTTCTTTTTAAGGCCCTCACGTTCCCACTGAACTCCAAGTACCCACTGAAAGGAAAGTGAAGAATGGTGTGCAGAGGGGGAAGGGCAGCAGGTGGAGGTGGCACATGAATTGGGCATTTGATTTCTGACTTTTATCTTTCAGAGACACAAGGAAACCTACCGTTGCACTGTCTGCTGTAGGTGAGTGTGTGCTTCACCCGACTTGTCTTCCTCCCATTCCTTCCTTTCCTTCTCTCATACTGACTGCCCCATTCCCCATATTCCATTGTGGCTGGGTAGAATTGTAAGTTCCACGTTGCAAAGGGCTTGCTTTAGGCTGCTCTCAGAAGTTAGAGTCCGGACCGTTGAGTGTGGTCAGGAACTTATTTCAGAATTCAAGGACAGGAGCCAAATGAGTTTGTTTTTCAACTTTCAAATGTCTAGAAAAATAGAAGAAAATTAATTTCCTTGTGTTCATCATTCAGTTTCAACCGTTGTCAGCATATGGCCAATCTTATTTCATCTTTGTCTCCATCCACTGTCCCAACTCCCACCCCCATCCCCTTTGGGATTATTTTGAAGCGAATCCCAGGTATCATATCATTTCATCAACAAATATTTCAGTTCGTATTCTTTATGAGAAGAATCCTTTAAAAACATAGCCACAATATTTAAGCAGTATTCAAATTTCCCCAATACTCTCTCTCTCCTTTTTTTTTTTTTTTTTTTACAACTTATTTGAATCAGAATCCAAATAAAGTCCATACAGGCAGGTGGTTGCTATATTTCTCATCTTTTTAAATTGGTAGGTTTCTTTTCGCTCTCCCTTTTTGGTTTGTTTTTGTTTTTCTTTTCCTGCAGTTTATTTATTGAAGAAATCATGTTGTTTGTCCTATGGTTTCCCACAATCTAGATTATGCTGATCGTGTCCCCATGGTGTCATTTAACATGGACGCACGGAAACTTTGAAATTACTTTCTGATCTCCCTGTTTTCATTGCTCAGTTGGAGTTGACTATTTTTGGAATTCTGCACTGGGGCTGTTAGGAGCCTTCCCACTACTTCCTGAGAGTAGAAGTTGGGCGTAGAACTGATGTAACTCACAGTGATGGAGCCCAATCATCAGGACTGCATTTTGGAATCCTTGATAAAAACATCATATTATCTGTCTCCTTTGTATCTCCTTGGTACATTTGAATACACATTTGGTGTTTCCTTCAAAATGATTGCGTAATTCTTCTTTTTTCGCCTTTACCCCCACGCCTCATCATTTAAAGTCGTTTAGCATCACAACTGTACTAAGCAGCTGGATTATCTCTGCTGTGAGATTAGAGACCACGTCTGTCTTGTTAGTGCTGTCCGCCAAGGTCAGCATTTGTGCCTGACCCAAGGAAATGCTCCGTAAATGTTTGTTAAATGAATGTAGGAGTCAAGCACCTGTGTCTTTATGCTAAGTGCTTAACAATTTTATTGATCTGGTGCCCCCGCCCACCTTTAGGCACTTAGGATCTGAGACGTATAATGTCCTGCAGGCGTGGTTGCAGAGGACGTCCAACTACATGAAAACACAAGTGGTCTGTAAATGCCTCAGTCACCTCCCCCTGACTTCGTTATTTCTACTTACAGGTTTCTAAGTTAGATTGGTTGTAGAGGAACTCTAAAATGAAAGACAGTTCTTTTTTTCAGCCCACTTGTTGTAATTGCTTTCTTTTCTGTTATAGGTCCTTCTAAAAAACAGAAGGAGGAGACTTCTTTCCTTTTGCACCTCAGTCAGGTTTCTCAGTGGTTGCAAAGCTACCCTGGGAAAAAAGAGCAAATGAGAGGCTTGAGGAGCTTTATAAGCTGCTTGATATGACGTTCCCTAAGAGGAACAGCCATTGCCTGCCGCTGCTCCGCAGAGTCCATGGTCCCCATCTCTCCATGAGCACGTTGTTTTACCTTCGCAGTAGGAAGTTGCTAAGAGCATGTCCATGCATACTCCAGAGTGTTCTCTGTCTGAGAGCTCTTACAGTCTGGGGCCTCTGTTTGACTCTGGTGTCGTGATCCTAGTAAAGCAGGGAGTTCCAGAATCCTTCGGGAGGCTTCATGTTCTGATACACCACCATTCCCACTTTTCCACTAGGAAAAGTATATATTCTCTTGGAACTCTTAAAATAACTGTCATGAGGAGATGGAGCAGGCTCTTCTTACTCATTCTTTAGCTGATACCCTTTCTTGCAAAGAAACTGGGGCTCCTAAGGAATATATTACCTTCCTTCATCTTCAGGGATCTCTACCATTGGTTCTTAGATGACTTAAGATGCCCTGTGTCTCAAGGAAAAAACACAACCGACAAACAAATAGCCTCACCAAAATCAAGCAAGGATAAGTTCCGGGCCTTAACTCTAGTTCCTGTTAGATTCTAAATCCTTGCTTTATCTCTCGCACTCTCTAGACTACTTGGGTCAGGTTGTTCTCCAGAGCCCTGGAACTACTATGGTGTTCCCAGTAATAGAGCCCACCTGAAGGGAGAGGTGTCAAAGCAGAAGTATTCTCTGTTGTCTGAGCAAGGACGAGAAGAAGAGCAATTATTTTGTTCTGGTTTAACTTAATTAAGTTGATTTTTTTTTTTTTTTTTTTTTTTTTTGAGGAAGATGAGCCCTGAGCTAACTACTGCCAATCCTCCTCTTTTTGCAGAGGAAGACTGGCCTAGAGCTAACATCCATGCCCATCTTCCTCTACTTTATTTGTGGGACGCTTACCACAGCATGGCTTTTACCAAGTGGTGCCATGTCCGTACCTGGGATCTGAACCGGCGAACCCCGGGCCGCCGAAGCGGAATGTGTGAACTTAACCGCTGCGCCACCAGGCCGGCCCAACTTAATTATTTTTAAGAGTCAGCTGGAAGTGCTGATATGTCCCAGCCCCTTCCGGCATCTGACAGTATGCCTCCTCTCTTAAGTAGCTCTTTTGTGGTGGTTGTTACCCCTTTGTATTGGCAGAATGGGAAAAGGACTGAGTTCACACAGTGCCTGGGACGTTCCCTTTCCCTGACTCAGTGCAGGGCCAGTGGCCATGTCTACCTGCCGATGGGGAGATGAGAGTGGGATGGTGCACGTAACCTTCTGAGGGCAGATTTGGGCAACACTGGGGCTTATTCTTCAGCTGAGCTTCAGCTGGAGGCTGTGCTTTTCCAAGACTGTCCCTCCAAAAAAATAAAAAGGGAAGGAGCAGGCAGTGAGCTGAGGCTCTTCTGACTGGGCGGGCCAGCCTTGTGGCTGGCGATGATGAAGAGCAGGTTGTGCGCTGAGTCAATTACCGACCAGCAGAGCTGCGCTGAGCTCCGGCTCTGTGAGAAACTGCATTTCCCTGCTGATTCTGCTCGGAGGCAACCTGTCGTTTTTTTCCCAAGTGAGGTTATTTCCTCAATTAGGTGACTGATCCTGTTCCCATGTGTTAATTCGTTTATTTTTTGCCTTCCTTTTCTCTTTAATGGTGGAGTTGGTGCAGCCATAGAAACTTGAAGGGTTCTGTGCTTGTTCAGCAGGAACTCATTATCCGGCACCCCTGGATACGCTCCACTCTGGTTCCAAAGGCGTTGAGGGCAGCAGCTTGCTTTCTTCTTCTGATTTTTCTTTGCAGCGGGTGCCTCACAGGTCAAATGGAATAAAAAAAATGCTAATTGCCTTGCCACCAGTCATGACGGCGACGTACGGATATGGGACAAGCGGGTAAGTAATTTCTTTTTCCCCTCAGCTGGTCTTGAGTCCCTCCCAGAGGACATGAAGAGGATGTGGTGAGGAGCAGGACTTGTCTTGAGAGTCCAGGGTGCGCTGTGCAGAATAGTGAATTGCCGTTGTAAGATCACAGTAGCAGATGACATTTGCTTCCCGATCAAGATGGTGTTGAAACAAGATAGGGAAGTGAGGCATTATGATCAGTGGTTAAGAAAATCAACTTGGCCTGGCCTAAGGTAGAGTCCCATTTTGCTGCCGCCTAATTATCATATCAGGTGAGCCACTAAACTTCCCTAAGCCTCAGTTTCCTTATCTTCAAAATAAAGACAATGATAGTGTATCATTGAGGAGATCAAACCTGGGGGACCAGACCCTATTCTAGCTTGATCAGCAGGCTTCTTACCCCTGCTCCAGATTGCAAAGTGCAAACTAGTTCTAGGACAAATACTCTCTTGAATACTTTCCATATAAATCACTGAGGCAGGGAACTCAGTATGCTCAAGTCCTCCCCTAGAAGTCCAGCTGTCTCATCAGCCTCAAAAGAGCCTGCAGGCGTGTATTCTCCCTGCGGCAACCCATGTAACTGGCAGGCATGAAAGAGGTGCAGGGTCCTTGGCTGCTACTGCAATGGAAAGTCTGTTGGAAGTTTGGTGTGTTGGCAGCAGCAAGAACCACGATGCGGGGGAAGGGCCTCCGCTACATCTAACTGCCGAACGATTGGGTAATAATGCGCCGAACGATTGGGTAATAATGCGCCGAACGATTGGGTAATAACGCGCAGAGCAGTCGACTTGTGTTCTATCTCTGGTGTGAATACTGCTTCCTGCCCTGCTAGAAATCCTCAGCCTTTGTGGGAAGCACCTACTTTTAGTTTCCCTGAAACTTGTTCAGGGGCTGTCCCAAGTTGGGTGCTGACTGTAAAATCTCTGCCTTGCTTCCGGCCGCTCTGCTCGATTCCTCTTCTAGCGGGAAATAAGGGCACAGCATGGGAGAGAGGAGGGGAACTGAAGCAGAGACTGGGAGTCTGCTGGGTTGGGTGCCAGGACCTGCCGGGGAAGCAGCCTGCTGGCCAAAGCCGTCTGCCTCTGGTAGCTTAGATAAGGTGATTTTTAAGTAGAGGTTGGACAAGTGTGTCTTCTATATGTTAGTTTTTGTCTCTGATGCTTGCTGCCATCGGTGAGGCTTTGACGCTAGAAAGTGCCAGAGAAGTACTGTCCCTTTAGTCCAGTCTGGTAATAGCCATTCTTCCCCCCTCTTTATTTCTTAAATTGGTGATTGGTTTTATTCATTCTGTCACTAGCATAGCATTTAAATCTGGTAAACGGTTTAAATAAAATATGTTTGTTTAATCTGTAGTGCATACATGTTTGCTTTAGACTGGTTTCAGAGCCAGAGGCAAGAGAAACAGCACGATAATTTAGCCATGAACTCTGTCAGTACCTGTTTTCCAATACAGCACCTGTGTTCCTTTTATCTTGTAGAAATCTACTGCTGAACTCTTCCTGTTTCGTCTCCTGATTGCCCACTAATAACACTGACTCCCCTCAGCAAGCCTTTATCTATTTTGTTGGAAGGCTTAACTTTTCTTTTCGCTATTAATATTTAGGACTTGTGCTGAGATGGGTTGTAAAACTTGTTGGTGTTATTTTTACTTCTCTGGCACTTTCTAGTGTCAAAGCAGCACTGATGGCAGCAAGCATGAGAGGCTTAAAAAGTGCAGTATCAGTGGCAACACTGGATTTTCATTCAAACTCCTGCATGACTAATCGTACTAACAATTTACTAAGCGCCTATTATGCGCAAGCACTGTTCTAAGAAGTTTATGTGTATTGATTCATTTCTCTTGTAACTAGCCTTTAAAGTAGGTACTATTATTATTCCTAGTCTGCAGATGAGTAAACTGAGGCACAGTTTGTTGCCAGGATTTGAACCCAGGGAGGCTGGTTCTGGAAACTGCTCTCTTAACCTCATAGCCTAATGCTAATTATGGAAGTAATACATACTTCCATACATTTTATATTTTAGAAAATATAAAAGAGGAAATAAAAATCATTCATAGTCTTATTACCCATAGACAAATGCTAACATTTTGCTGTTTTCTTATGCTTTTTTTAAACGTGGTTTATTACATTATGTACATATTTATATATGCTTTTTTCATTTAACTTTACAACAGATGCATTTTCTCCATATTATAATCTCTAAGTATAATTTTTAGTGGTTATATCATATCATCTCAGATAACTGTACTATAGTTGAAAATTTCATTATTCCCCACTTAGTGATTATTTATGTTGTTTCTGGTTTTCTAGTGTTTCAAATAACACCAAGATGAACGTCTTTTGTATCTAAAGCTTTTTGTGAATTTGGAATATTCCCTTAAGAAAGGACAATTTTAAGTCTCTTGATAAGTATTGCCAAAGTTTTTCCCAAAAAGGTTGTACTATTTTATGTGGACACCAGCAGTGACAAATGCAGCCTCACTGCATTATTATTTACAAATAGCTTCTAATTTGATAGCTAAAAAAATCTTGTTTTAATGTCTATTTCTGAGGTTTCCTTCTGAGCTTGTTCGTTTTACATATGCTTATTAATCATACATTGTTTTCCTTTGTGATGCGTCTTCATTCTCTCTTGGGGTCTTGGTGCTCGATCACTTTAAGATTGGTGGTTTTACCCTCAGGATTGGGGTTGGGTCTGTCTGGTGTCACAGCCCCTTTCCTGGGTGATTGTGAGGAAGGGGAGCAGGGATTGCAGACCGCATTACCAAAGGGGAAAGCACCCACTCCCTTGTATCCTTCAATAAGGCCATGCAGGGAGCTAGAGCAGGAGGAAATTAGGCTCACAGGCCCATATACAGAGGCGGTGTGAAGGAGAGCTAGATGAGTCTTTTTCTGTTGTTGTTTTCTTTGTCTTAAACAAGCCAAAGTGGAATTTCTTAAGGATAGAGATGGTGTCTGGTAGTATTTTGTATCCCCACTCAGCACCCGGCAGACTGTCGTGTGGTAGACAATCAATGAATTCTTTCTCAGTTGACAACACTCAGTGCTGATCCTGTTGTAGAAACCCAGTACAGCAGTGGAATATCTAGCAGCCCACCTCTCCAAAATCCATGGCCTGGACTGGCACCCAGACAGTGAGCACATTCTTGCTACCTCCAGTCAAGACAACTCTGTCAAGGTGAGTGACGCCCACTGGGGCAGTTGGGGAGCTGTGTTGGGGAGGTATCAGGGGTGTGTGCCGGCACTTTCTTCGGAAGTCTGTTAGCACAGTGTGTGTGCTTCAGGGATGCGAGTGCTTCTTGGGGAGCTGGGCAGGTAAACCTGGTTGTGTAGCCTGGCATGAGTGATATAGTAGCATATATCTGATCTGGCTCCTAGAATTCATTCAGGAGGTTTTCTTCTTTCCCTTTGTGAAAGGAAGTCAAAGACAAAAACATTTAGAGAGATAAAGAAGCTTAGTTGCAAAGAAGTTGCCAGGAAATCAGATTTCAGAAGGATTGGCACATCAAAGAAGAAACACAACAGAAATATAAGTAAAGAAGAAAAGCCCACAAAATTGTTAATATTACCAAGTTTACAATTAGTCTGTGTGGAGTGCACAAATGGTTTTCTCACATGATTATCATATCTGCAAAAGTTATGACATCGTCAGTCATCAGCATTGCAAAAGTTGGGCATAGAGTTGTTTTATGAGAGATTCTCTAACTTACAGGAAATGCTCAAGGGGTCATGTGTTTCGGTCACCCTGTTATTTTTGGTTTATCTCAGACAGCAGTGGTTCTTGTTTGTTTTTTCTTTGCAACTGTGGGATGTGATATGCACCCTTGTTGAAAAGGATGCAGGGCAGACTCAGCCTCGCTCCACAGTTCCTCCTTGTGGTCACGTCTCTGCCCGGAAGGACAGAGATTTGACCACAGAAGTTTGCTTAGCAATTTTATGATTCAGCCTCGTTAATTTAATGCTTTGTTTTATTTACACAGGCACATACGATGTCTTCTTGGTATGGTTAGCAAAACTAGAATCATACACTAAGGCTTAAAAGCTAACTTCTGTCTTGAGGTTTGTAAATCCCCTAGGGTTGTAATTTACTTTTATGTGCCAGAAGAGGTTTTTTGTTTGTTTAGGATTTGGGTTTTTGTCCCCATACCCAGATCAGCTTCTTTCCCAAATTCAGGAACCAGAAACCATCAATTCACCTCTTCCTCTTTCTTTGAGTTCCCCAAGTTTGTCGATATTTAGTGACATCTTTATTACTCTTGAGGCTGGGATTCCATATGTAATAAAGGAGGTAACAGGCCATTTCCACATGTGAAATGCAATCCTTGTTCCTTACTAGTAGGCTTAGCTTACGAATTAAATGAGATTTTTGGCATGATATTTGATTTATCCCACTATATCCTGGTAGGAAAGAAAACAATTTTTATTGAATGTATATAAACAACATAATTGTAAAAAATTAAATAGTTTACAGGCACTTTGCATAATATTCAATGACTGTTCTTAGTAATTTGTTGATAATGATCAATATATGTCATTTTTTCCTGCATAATAATTTTCTTAAGTTTACAATTTATTAGCTTATAATTTATAGTTATAATTTTTATTCTCTTTTTATTTTCTGAATTCTAAGGGGTCAGCTGGAACAAGATAGCATTGAATGAGTGTTTCATTTTGGTTTGTAAATTGTTAAACTGTAAAACTGTTGAATTGGAAGTTAGTGCTAGATCAAAAAGAAGGAAAAGGATTTTTCTTATATGGCCGTTAAAAATAGAACGCTAACCATAGTGACCTTAGTTCATATCATTTTAGACAATCAATTATTTTTTCCTGATCTTGGGTTAAGCAGTCTATTTTACAAAATTGTCGTCTTCTAGACTAAGAGTCCTGGAAATCCAGATGAAGTCCCTTGGGACAGAGGTGTGTGTCTGCCCATGGGACAAGGTCAGCCTTACTGAGAAATCTGTACGCATGAGGCTGTTCCCTGTGATGTCAGCAGTCAAGAACCCAGTTCTTTATCAAGGTTCTTCTGATATTTCTTCAGAAGCCTTCCCTTCTGATCTGTAGCTTGTAGCTGGGGTCCTTTGGCAATGGTAAGAGAAAAGAAGAAATCAACTGTGGACAGGAGGCTGGTGCAGCTCTGGTTCTCGTAACTCTGTCAGATTGAAACAGACTGAGGTCCTCTATTTGTGTAACACATGTGCTTGTTTCATAAGACTCCATCAGTGATTGCCTTGAGAATAAGAACATGTTATGAAGTGAGTGAGGACTTTGTCAGATCTCCAGAGACCTCTTGTTTATCCCATGAGTTATGTGTTATAATGGTCACCAATTGATGAGCATGTTTAAATCTAGAAACAATTTTTTTTAAAAAAGGATTAATTTTATTAACAGTTATCATGCCAATCTTTGTGAATGAACATGAATATGCTCCTCTCCAGCCTGAAAAGTAAACATTTGCTGAAATGCATTCATACTAACAATGTTTTACTTGTATGTAATTAACCTAGGCAGGTTGAACTTCTCTTTCATTTGCCAGTTTTTCTACATATGGTGGACTTGATAACAGGAAACTTTCACAAAGTGTTGAGCTAATTAAAAATCTGGAGAATGCCAAACATACCTTATTATTTGTAGTTTCCCTTCTTCTATAAGTCGAGGGAGCAAGTTATAGTTTACCCTGTGGCCATCTGGGAAACTCAGAAGCAGTTTAGATGGAAAAGACATTTTAACAATTTTGTTATTTTGAAAATTAGCCCAGAAATTTGGCAAAAAAGAGTTGTCAGAAGAAACAAGAATTACCTCATGCTATCTCTTTATGGTCATACCCTCCCCCAACCCCTAAATTCTGGCCACGACCAATCTGTTCTCCATCTCTCCAGTTTTGTCTTTTTGAGAATGTCATTTAAATGGAATCGTGCAGTATATGACTTTTTGAGATTGGCTTATTTCACTCAACGTAATGCCTTTAAGAACCATCCAAGTTGTTTTAAGAATCAATAGTTCGTATACTTTTCACTGCTGAGTTATAATCCACTATATGGATATGTTACAATTTATTATCCGTTGACCCATTGAAGGACATTTGTGCTATTTCCAGTTTTTGGTGATTGGGAGTAGAGCTGCTATGAACGTTCATGTACAGATTTTTCTGTGAATGGAACTTTTCAGTTTTCTAGGACAAATATGTAAGATTGGGATTGCCAGGTCATATGGTATGTGTGTGTTCAACTTTTTAAGAAACTGCCAAACTGTCTTCCAGAGTGGCTCCTGTCAGTCATCCATTTTTGAAAATCATTTCTTAATACCTAAATAGTTCAGGGTTTCCGTTGTGGCCCTCCTGCCTTTGGTGCGCTGCCATCTCCCACTTTCATGACGGATGCTTGAGCTCTAAGTGTGTCTGTCTCTCCATTAAAAGCATAGGCATGTCTAAAGCAGAGTTTGTGTCTGGCTCACCTTTGTGTCTCTACAGCTTCAAGTTCTACACCTTCTGTGTTTGAGGGGGTGAACAAGTGTGTATGTGAGTGGGTTGATGCCCAGTCGACTACACAGTCACTTTTATCCTGTGTGACCTTGGGCAAGTTACATTGTTTAGTAATTTAGCTTCCAATTTGTTAAAGAGATTAATAACACCCATTATGTGGTTGTTATAATGATTAAATGGGGTAAAAAAACTTAAAGCTCTAGGGCCTGGCCTGGTGGCGCAGCAGTTAAGTGTGCACGTTCCACTTCGGCGGCCCAGGGTTCGCCAGTTTGGATCCCGGGTGCGGACATGGCACCACTTGGCAAGCCATGCTGTGGCAGGCGTCCCACATATAAAGTAGAGGAAGATGGACACAGATGTTAGCTCAGGGCCAGTCTTCCTCAGTAAAAAGAGGAGGATTGGCAGCAGATGTTAGCTCAGGGCTGATCTTCCCCCCAAAAAACCAAAAAAACTTAAAGCTCTAAACATCTATCTGAAATGTAGTAAGTAGTCAATACATTTCAGCTGGTTAAATTATCCTACAGGGGGTAAAAATGATACAGGATAAAAACGTGTCTCTTTTACCTTTCACGTACAAGGTTGTTTGTGTATGTGTGTGAGGAAGATTGTCCCTGAGCTAACATCTGTGCCAATCTTCCTCTATTTTGTATATGAGATGCCGCCACAGCATGGTTTGATGAGCGGTGTGTAGGTCCATGTCTGGGATCTGAACCTGCGAACCCCGGGCCGCTGAAGCGGAGCATGAGAATTTAACCACTACACCACTGGGCAGGCCTTACAAGGTTGTTTAATAGGCAGGCTGACAGTGATCTGCCTTGGAGGGTGGTCCTCATGAAATCCGGAAATTCTCCTGTAGTGTTTGTAAGTGTGAAAGGGCGGTTGTCTTTGTGTCTCTGTCACAGTAGCATACCTCTGGGGGCTGACTAAAATGCACTAGTGAATGTATCTTTAGAGGACAAAAAGCAGTGACTTTGAAGGCTCTGCTTATTTCAGTAGTTGAGTTTTTTTAAAATGGCATTTATCTCACAAATTATCCTGCTTTCTTTCTTCCAGTTCTGGGATTACCGCCAGCCTCGGAAATACCTCAATATTCTCCCTTGCCAGGTGCCTGTCTGGAAGGCCAGATACACTGTGAGTGAGACACCCTTCCTCTTGCTGGGAAACTTCATCTTGGTGTTCCAGACGCAAGGAGCCAAGGGACATTTTCTCTTATTTTCTTTCTGAGGCAGTTTTCTCTTTCTGTCTTGGTTTAGGGGTGGGGCAAAGGTAGTAATGATGGCATAAAAGCTATTATCTATTTAAAAATTTTCCCTTAGAATGTAGAGTAAGAATCTGTATTAGAATTGCTGACCATAGCTAGACTGGGACGCTAGGCAGTGTGAAGGAAGGGGGTCACTAATGGCAGGGAAAGAGGGTGAGATGGAGGCAGAGGGTTGAGAGTCTTGAGGTCAGTGGATTGCAACGGAAAGAACTCTGGCTTTAGTCAGAAGACCTGAGTTTTGGGCCCGGCAATACCATTTAATTTATTTTCCCGGCTTTGGTGAGATATAATTGACATATAACATGGTATAAGTTTAAGGTACATAACATGTCGTTATGATAGCACTTATATATTGTAAAAGATTACCACCATAGCATTAGCTAATGCCTCCATCATGTCACTAATTACCATTTCTTTTTTGTGGTGAGAACATTTAAGATCTACTCTCTTAGCAACTTTCAGGTATCTAATACAGTATTCACTATAATCACCGAGCTGTACGTTAGATCCCCAGAACTTGTTCATCTTATAACTGGAAGTTTGTACTCTTTGACCAACCTCTCCCCTTTTCCCCTACCCCCAGCCCTTGGTAACCACCATTCTAGTCTCTGTTTCTATGAGTTTGGCTTTTTTAGATTCCATATAGAAGTGATACCATACAGTGTTTGTCTTTCTCTATCTGACTTTATTTCACTTAGCATAATGCCCTCAAGGTCCATTCATGTTGTCACAAATGGCAGGATTTCCTTCTTTCTCATGGCTAAATAATATTCCATTGTGTGTAGCTAAATAATACTCCAAGTGTACAATTTAGTGGCATTTAGTACATGCACAATAGGCCTTCTTTTTGAAAATTTGTATGTGAAAATGCTTTCTAAACCATTTATGGGGTATAGGCTATTATCTGCCTTCCGTCAATTTTTCCATTGCCACATTGATAGCTGCTGATCAAAGATAATATATTTCCTTTAGTGTGAATTTGAAAGGAAGCAGAGGGATGCATAAAGCTACCTTTGTACAAAGGCTGTCACCCTGTGGCATTGTGGAGCAAAGAAGATAATTTGGGTATTAAGTAGTTTTTGCATCTGGGAGCACTTGTCAAGAAATCAGACATTGTTCTTATGACTTGAAATACCTCTCTGGATTAATGTGTTTGCTTTAAAAAGTAAATAGAGAAGTCCGGGAGTGCTGCCAGGAGAGGGGAGATGAAGATAAATGTGCTCTTAGGTGACTGTGCTGTGTT
This sequence comes from Equus caballus, assembly GCF_041296265.1. Classification (NCBI taxonomy): domain Eukaryota; kingdom Metazoa; phylum Chordata; class Mammalia; order Perissodactyla; family Equidae; genus Equus; species Equus caballus. The sequence goes on along the minus strand of NC_091686.1, from coordinate 23,906,185 downwards.
CCTTAAAGAACGGAGTCTAGTTATCAACCACACGGGCCCCTTAGCTACCTAGCAGATTGGGTGGTGATAAGTAAAACCTGTCAGTCCTGAAATTGGAAGGTTTTCCTTTGAATGACTGTGTGTTTGAGGCGGTGGGAAGGTGATGCCTCATGTGGATGGTGTGCTTCCGGTGCATTGTCACATGGCAGGAATTATGTTTCCTGCCCTGGGGTTTTCCCCAGTGTGCTTTGCATACTCATTCTGAGAAAGCACTTCATAAGTCTTAGCGGGAACTCATGGAGAGTAGCTAGGATATGAAACAGCGTGTTCCAGTGTGTAATAGTTGAGCCATTTGCTTATTTTAGGTTAAAAAAATGTTTTTCTCCAAGTGTTTGACTTATCTTTATTTTTCACTTGCTGTAGTCCCTTCCATAGGCAAAGAAAAAGTAAAAGGAAAGCAAAAGAAAAATAGATGTGATGGTCAACTTATGGAAAAAATTTGGAAAAATTTTCCCCAGATGGGTTGAGGCCTTTCATCATCTAATTGATTTCAGTTAGGAAAGGATTCCAGCTTTGGTACTCAGGACTCAGCCGATTCTCCCTGGCATAATCAGCTGCTTTTTCCTTTCTTGCTGTAGCCCTTCAGCAATGGATTAGTGACTGTGATGGTTCCCCAGCTGCGAAGGGAAAATAGTCTTCTCTTGTGGAATGTCTTTGACTTGAACACCCCAGTCCATACTTTTGTGGGGCACGATGATGTGGTGCTGGAGTTCCAGTGGAGGAAACAGAAGGAAGGTGAGTGGGACAGGAGACAGCTGCCTGATGTCCTTCTGAGCCCTGTTCACCAGCAGCTTGAGTCAGGTTGGCCGGGTGATCCAGTGAGGAGGATGCACAAGCAGGATTGGACTTTGGGAACTCGAGTCAGGGGACCACTGCCTTTCACTGTAGGTGGGTATGGGGTGTGCAGCTGTGGTTCTGCTCCCAGGTTCTCCCCCTCATCTCTTGTGTTCAGGGTAGTCATTCTCTTGCATGGAAGAGATCTGTAAGAGTTTGATGGACTTGCTGTTGGATCATTTCTAGGGTTGCAAGTCTGGGGTAACTACCCTTAGAAGTCTCCAGCAGTTGCCCTCTGTTGATGAGGGAGACCTGAGTCATCATTAGCGCTGCCTACTACATATTCCCAGTTTTCTTCACAGACACATGGTGGTATTTTACCTTGCATCCCCTTGAAGATAGGTTTGGCCAAATGACTTGCTTTGATGGTGAAACATGAACAGAAGTGAGGCGATCTCTTCTGGTTGAAGTATTAACAGCCAGTTTGCCATTTACACACTCTCTTTGCTTCTGCCACAGCAACTGGCAAAACTCCAGATGGCACTCTGCCGTCAGGAGTGAAGAGGAAGTGGAGATGTAGAGTGAGCAAGAAATCCTTGCTTTAAGCCACTGAGATTTTGGGATTGTTTGTTATTGCAGCTTAATCTCATCAGCCCTCACTAATGCAGGGTCGTAAGCATAATGAGAGTTAGGAAGCCCTTGGCCTCAATTTCTCCACCAACTCACCATGCAGATTTAGTCGCAGCCTCTCTTTTCTTGAGATCTTACTGTCACACTCGCTAAAGGTTTTACAGAACAGAAGCATATTTCTTGGTCTTTCCATGTTAGAGAAGGAGGGCCAAGCAGTGGAGCGGTGTGACTTGTCCAGAGTCCCAGGGAAGGTCTCTAGTGGACTGGATCAGAGCAGGCATCTTCTTACCCCAGCTTGTTTGTGACCCTCCCAAGCCTCTTCCATGATGGTTTTTGAAGGGACTCTTTTGATCATTCTCTTAATTTTCCCATCTTTATTTCTGAAATCTCTCTTGCTTCTAGAAACATGAGGCTGCTTGGTCTTTTATCCCATCAATTTGCATGCATGATTTTGGCATGAAATAAGAAGTTTTTAGCAACCCATTTTCAATATCTCTGTCATCTATAAGTTGGTAGGATGAATTGTATAAATTAGGACTATCTAGCCAATAGTGAAATTTTGAGTACAAGTTGCAGGTGTTCTGTAAAATTCCTTTTTATTGTGAAATGTATCATCTATCTAGAAAATTGCATAAAATATGTACAGTTTAACAAGTTGTTATAAAGTGGGAATCAATGTAATTACTACTAAGGTCAAGAATGAGGGGCTGGCCTCGTGGCTGAGTGGTTAAGTTCGTGCGCTCTGCTGCAGGTGGCCCAGTGTTTCGTTGGTTCGAGTCCTGGGCGCAGACATGGCACCGCTCATCAAACCACGCTGAGGCGTCGTCCCACATGCCACAACTAGAAGGACCCACAACTAAGAATATACAACTATGTACCGGGGGCTTTGGGGAGAAAAAAGAAAAAATAAAATCTTAAAAAAAAAAAAAAAAGAGAACATTCCTAGAACCCAGAACCTTCCTGATCACAACCCCTCCCTACAAAGAAGTAAACACTGTCCTAATACTTATGATAGTGATTTCTTTTTTTATTTTTTATTTTTATCACCCATTTATGCATCCCCCAGAATAATTTAGGTTTGCTTGTTTTTGAACCTTTTTATAAATGTAATCATCCTGCATGTATTCTTGTATTTTACTTCTTTCTCAACTTAGTGCTGCTCCATTTTATTTTTACTGCCACATCTTCTTAGTTTTTATTGGACCACCTTGAGCTTTGATTTTGGTTTTCACTGTGGTGCAGGAGCTCTCAGAGAGGTAGGAAAAGAATCAGGATGTTGTGACCAACAGAAAGGATGTTTCGTGAAGAAAACAGCAGTCACTGGTTTCAGGTGTTGCTGAAGGATCATCATACAGAGTAAGAGAAAAGCACTTAATTGTACAAATAGGAAGGCATATGATCATTAAGAGAGGAGTTCCGAAAGCAGATTGAGGCTAGAAGCAAGGTAGTGTAAACAGAGGCAGCAGGAACTGGTTTTGTGAAGGAAGCTGCCTTCAAAGGTGAGAAGCAGACAAAGTTGATTGGCAGAGGCTGCTGCCCCCTCTATTTGAAGGCAAGGAGAAGACGCAAGAAAGGGAGTGTGTGAGAAAGCAAGAGCCCTTTGAAAATGAGAGGGAGTAGGCCAAAGGTACGCGTAGAGGAGTTGGGTTACAGAGGAATTAGGCATAACTTTTCTTCAAAGTCAGGGACCTGAAAAGAGGCCAGTTGTGGAGTCAAAAGTTGTTGACGTGAGCATGAGTCTAGATGGTGGAACCTATAGCAGGCAGCGGTTGAGAAGAGTTGCCCTCTCGTTAGGCGCACACAGGGATGTATTAAAACATTGAGGAGTGAAGGCCTGATTGAAGGCAGTGACACAGAGAAGGAGCTTTTGCCCCTCGTTCACCCTGTTAGCTTGGACTGATTTTGTTCTCTGTTTCCTCAGTTTCCCCATCTGTAAAATGAGGGAATTGGATGAAATTATTTCTGAATTCTTTGCTCTCTAAAGATGGCCATGAAGGAGATTCTAGATGCTACATAATTACCCTGAAATGTCCTGATCTTTCTTAAAGCTCTTTTGTAAAGCACCCTGAACCTTTGTAGAATAATTTCCCTTTGACCAAACCTAATATGTGAAAATATAATTCAGTCAATTAAGAACATTAAAGATTGATTATTCCTTTTATAAAGAGATGTGTCATTTTACCAAAAAATTCTTTTAAATAGTAAGATGCCATGATGCGTTTAAAACAATTCATTTTACAAAAATCACATTCATCCCCAGCTCCTCTGGAGCATATGAAAGGCAGAATGTTTGTGGAGGTGAAAGTTTAATGTTACGTTAAATCCCAGCATCACTCTTCACCTGCTCATTTGCCCATTATTATTTCATTTCATTTAAGTTTCTGCTCATATGTGACTTCCTCAGGGAGTCCTGTCTAAAAATAGCTCTCTCTCCCATCAGCCTCTGTTCTCTAATCCTGTGTTATTTTTTTATAACACTATCACTACTGGACATTTTATTACATGTTTATTTGTCTGTTTCCACCGTTTGAATGTGAGATCTATAAAGACAGAGTTTGTTGTATTCTTGCTGTAGTCCTAGTGCCTAGAACAGTGCCTGGCATGTAGGAGATGTTCAACAAATATTTGTTGAATGGATGAATGAATGAATAAATGAATGATTCTCACTCCATTGCAATCTGTAGGAAAATTGATGTTGAATCTAGAAAAATTTCCAGGATTCTTATATTGTGATTTCTAGGTTCCAAGGACTACCAGCTGGTTACGTGGTCGCGGGATCAGACCTTGAGAATGTGGCGGGTGGATTCCCAGATGCAGAGGGTATGTTTTCAATGCTATTGTGGAGGAATGTAACTGGATTCACCAGAAACTTAAAAAAAAAATACAAGATTTGGCATTTGTGGAAGTTAGAGGATACATGATAGGTGTTTAATAAATACTTGCTGGTTGGCCGAGTGGCTCATGTATGCCACACTGAACCTTTGGGGTCTTCAAGAGCCAACTTCAGTATTTAGCACTTTAAGGCTGAAAAGCCTCTGAATGTCTTTTTTTCCTCTTGTCCTGGTATGACAGAGTATGGGTAACATACTGAGCGAATGGCCTATGGGCTTCATTTCTTCTCTTCTAAATTGCCTCGGAATTCTACCCTTGCAGGCTGCAATGTCCATCCATGACACCTGTTCTGGGAAGCCCTTTCCAGTTTTTGCCCCATAAGCGATACCTGTTTCTTAATGAACCACAGTGGTACCTGGTGTGGACTGCTTTTGTGGACCTTGCTTTGCTCTTCCTCATCACAGGGTTCTGTCTTCTCATTTGTGGCTAAATTCCTTGAAGGCAAGAACGTGTCTCACTGGTTTTGCCTCTCTCATAGTGCTCTGTATAGAGTGGATAGAAAATGCAGGGTAAAATTTTCGACACTGCTGAGTACAAAGTCACTCTTGAGCATTTTGGTCAAGTATTGTCTTTCAAATCTATTTTCTCCAGAAAGTACCGTTTGCTCCAAATGCTTTGAGGGTTATGATATTATTGGTCTTGGGTTAGCTGATTAACTCCATCAAGGCTCAGAATTTAAAATAATGTTTTCTGAGACTTGTGTAAACTATGAACAGGATGAAAATTTTCCAGGGTAGAATGATAGAGTCTAGTCTCCTGGTATTTAAGCAGGGAGAGTTGGTGATGGTTAAAACCCCCTCTTTTCTTTTTTCCTTTTTTTTTTTTTCGGTGAGGCAGATTGGCCCTGAGCTAACATCTGTTGCCAATCTTCCTCTTTTTGCTTGAGGAAGATTGTTGCTAAGCTAACATCTGTGCCAATCTTCCTCTATTTTTTATGTGGGATGCTGCCACAGCATGGCTTGATGAGTGGTGTGTATGTCCGCACCTGGGATCCAAACCAGCAAACACCAGGCCACTGAAGCAGAGTGCACAGACTTTACCACTATGCTGCCAGGCAGCCCCCTTTTGATTGTATCAGTTTTTGGCTGACATCTCTATCCTTTATGACTCCCATTTTTGAGTCAGAACTCTAACCAAACGTGATGATCATTTCCACTGACGTCTCTAGACTTAGATCTTCTACCCTTTGTTGCAGCTTTGTGCAAATGACATATTAGATGGTGTTGATGAGTTCATTGAGAGCATTTCTCTTCTACCGGAACCAGAGAAGACCTTTCACACTCCAGATACAGATCACCAGCACAACTCAAGCCATGGGGAGGAAGAAGGTAATTGGTCAAACTGATGTTTTAGGTGAGGCCCCGCTACACATTTCGGAGTTGTGGCAGATACTCCAGAACTGCTCTCTGACTCAATTTCAAAAATTTTTCCAACAATCGAACCTCTTTCTCCTGCTAGTCTTAAAGGAAGACCCCCTGAGCAATGTCCTGGAAGAGAAGAAATCAGATCAACTGGGACTGCCCCAGACTCTGCAGCAGGAGTTCTCCCTGATCAATGTACAGATCAGGAATGTCAATGTGGAGGTGCGCGGGGGTTTACTGAGCTCTCTCAGGCTTGCTCAGAGTGCGTGGGTGAGGGAACTATTTCACCTATGATTTTGGCTAGCAAATTCCTTTGCTGTTCTAATAGGTAAGCGTCTCCTCTTACTTTTTTATTTTGTAGGTTTTCTAAAGAAATAGGTGTTTTACAAATACAGATTTTTTCTTACCCTATTATTTTCTCCTAAGACGAACCAAGGGATAAACTAATGCTCTCATGTCTTAACATCTCCTTAGATGCTCCAACACCTCACGTTACCATATGTGAAGATACTTAGATCCAGAAGGCTTAGTGGTTTAGCAAAGGTTACTGGTGGTGTAATGGCAGAGCTGTTTGGAAACCAAACCTCTCGACTCTCCAGGGCTGTGTGTGCTATGCTCTACTATCTTCTCTTAAAGCTGGTCATTTCCTCGGTGATTTAGATTCAGAGGAAGAAGGTGACCAAGTCTCTTTGTTCATGTCACACATGGAGAGATTGACTCTTTTCCTTTGGGGCAGGTATTGAAATTCTTCAGAGAATTGAATCTCTCTCTATAAAGAAGTTTTAAAAGTTTATTAGTTTTTCGTTTGCCCAGATTCAGGTAACAGTTGGCATGGGTATGTGCAATTACATAATTATCTCATTTGGCCTTTAAAACAACTTTGCAATTAGTTGTTTTATCACCACTTTACAGATGAGGAAACAGAGACACTAAGAGAGAAAGTGGCTTGTCCGAGGCCAGCAGCTGTTTGAGGAAGGGATCACGTTTGAGTCCAAGTCTCCGGATTTCCCACATGTGTCCCTCTTTTCACTTTACTCCAGCTGCCATCTCTAGTTGGCAGCACAAGAAATCCAAAGAGAGAAAGAATTCTCGATTAGTTGGTTATCTATTATCAACTCAGTATTATACTCTCTTTGTCCCAGTTGAGAACAGTGTGGATACCTAGTGATCTAGTTTAAGAAGGCGATCTTGATTCCTTTCCCAGGACTGCTTTTTAAAAACTATTGAGACAGAATTCACAGACCATAAAATTCACCAAAGTGTACAGTTTAGTGGTTTTTAGTATATTCACAGAGTTGTGCAACCATCACCACTGTCTGCTCCCAGATCACTTTCATCCTCTCAAAAGAAACCCTATATGCATTAGCAGTCACTCTATTGCCCTCTCTCCCAGCTCCTGGCAACCGCTAATCTACTTTCTGTCTCTGTGGATTTTTCTAGGAGTACTTTTTAACTTGAGCCAGGTATTTAACTTTTCCTGATTTATCTTCCCATCTCAAAGTATAACAAGTTTCAGCCTATCTCACAGCTTTGGGAAGCTTTTTTGAGTCAAAATACTTTGAACTTATTAAATCAGTGCTAAAAGTCAAAAGCCGTTTTGAAAATGAGTTGTCCAAATCTTCCAAATTCATTTGTGTTTAGAAACTCTCTCCCTTCACCCGGTTACCAGGAGCCTGGAGTGTTCAGTTGGCTTATTTAAAACCATGTGCATCTGAAGACCCTTTGTGGATCATCTCTAACACAGTTGTGGATTTCCCTTGCAGATGGACGCAGCGGATAGGAGCTGCACAGTGTCTGTGCACTGCAGCAACCATCGTGTCAAGATGCTGGTGAAGTTCCCCGCGCAGTACCCAAACAACGCCGCCCCTTCCTTCCAGTTTATTAACCCCACAACCATCACGTCCACAATGAAAGCGAAGCTGCTGAAGGTGGGCATCTGTGTTCACAAATTCTCCTTGACGTTGTAAGAGGAGAGCTCTGTTCATGTGCATCAGTATCTGAGCTGAGTAGTAAATTTGGAAGTCATCTGTTCCTTATGCAGCGTTAACAGTTGCTCTTAATTTTGTGTTGAAAACAGAGTAATGGTTCCTAACCTTTTTTAGGTTATGGACCCACCCTCTTGAAAGTCTAAGGAGAACTATGGGCCCTTCCCCAGAAAAATTTGCACAAATGTTGCGTATATTTTCAGAAATATTGCTTATAAATAATAGACAATTCTGTAATTGCCTATAATCTGCTCACAGATCTCATTAAAGCTGCACATTAATCCCAGGTTAAGAACCCTGCAATACAGTTTCATTTATCTGGAAACAATAGGCAAGATGTATTGTGAAGCTAAAAGATACTTTATAATCAGAAAAACAGTATGTAAAGTCATTAAAAAATCCGTTCCATAAAAGGAGATATTATCCTCTTAGAATGAGGCTGTCTGGCTGTACGGGCGAGGTGTGCGAAAGGGTGGTGGTACCTGAACGGAGGCCGTACAGCCCATGTCTCCAGGTTCAGAAACTTGATTTCTCAGTTCGTGCAGAACTAATCAGGCAGAGTTTCCATGAAAAAGCCTCATGAGCTGGGGTGATACACCTTTTCAGTTTGAGCAGTGTCACCCATGAAAGTAACGGGAATATCTTGGCGAAACCAAGTTGACCTGGATGCCGTTCACCTTTTGCCTAGTTTGTATCATACTACTTGATTGCTCCATCTTCTTGGGGTATGATGTGTAGCCAAGAAATTTTTCAAGTGGTGTAAGGATCTCTGAAATGCTCATTGTTCAGATTTGATTTACATTTTGTACTTGGAATCTGAATATTTCGTTGCCTCCTTTGGACATATAAAAAAGATAGATTTTTCCATTGGTATAAACATGATAGGATTAGGAAGTGTCTTTAAAGGTCTAATTCAATGCTGTCCAATAGAAATATAATGCAGGCCACATGTAATTTTAAATTTTCTAGTAGGCACACTAAAAAAAATTTAAAAGTACCAAGTAAGGGGCTGGCGCCATGGCCGAGTGGTTAAGTTCGTGCACCCTGCTTCGGCAGCCCAGGGTTTCACCAGTTTGGATCCCGGGCGCGGACATGGCACCACTCATCAGGCCACGTTGAGGCAGCGTCCCACATAACACAACCAGAGGCACTCAAACTAGAATATACAACTATGTACTGGGGGGCTTTGGGGAGAAGAAGAAGAAAAACAAAGAAGATTGACAACAGATGTTAGCTCAGGTGCCAATCTTTAAAAATAAAAAGCAAGTAAATTAATTTCAGTAATATTTTTATTTAATCCAGTATATCCAAATTATTTGTCATATCAGCATTTAATCAATATAAAAATTATCAAGCTAATCTCTTTTTTTGCTTAGTTTCCTTTCTTTTTTTTTGAACTCAGTCTTCAACATTCAGTGTGAATTTTACACTTAAAGCACCTCTCAGTTCAGACTAGCCACACTTCACATGCTCGGTAGCCCCATGTGGGTAATGACTTGTGTATTGGACAGCACAGGTCCAATTTACATGCCTTTCTTCATTTAGTATGTGTATGTCAGTTTATATCTACAAACCGTGCATTAAAATGTTAGGATTTACATTTTTAAAAAACCAAAAAAAAACATCCATTCTAATTTTCAGTGAAGTGAAATCTGTTGCCCGTGGTTTCTATCATGCAGAGCAATTTGCAATCCAGCTTGTCAAGTATTACTTCTATTCCATGAAATTTCCCATGGAGGGGGTAGGGTGGGGGGAGAGGAAAGGAGAAGAACTCACTGTAAAGAAATGTGCCCTCTCGAACTGTGTGCTAAGAAAGGAAAGGGCTTCTCAAAGAGGGCTCCGAAATGAGTCTTCTCTTTGAGCCTCTGGAGAAGGTGGAAAGTGGGATGTTGTGTTGGAAGCCTCAGACACAGCCGTGCTCCCATCTCCCTGAACCTTCACTGCTCCAGCTGCTTTGCAGAATAAAAGCATTGTGATAAGGAGAAAGAATGTTGCTATTCTTGACTACGTTTTTTGGCTTTTCTAGATCCTGAAAGACACTTCGCTACAAAAAGTGAAACGCAACCAGAGTTGTTTGGAGCCCTGCCTGCGCCAGCTTGTCTCCTGCCTTGAGTCTTTTGTGGTGGGATTCTTGTACCAACCTGTGCTTTGGTGTTTTGTTTCATTCCTTCCTCCCTAAACTCCTGGGCTCCCTGACTTTGTGATCGTATATCCTTATTTTGTAATTCAACTTTAAGATAGGTTACGGTGTTTAGGCTGTTGATTTTTAAATTTCAGAACCAAGAAGACAGCGCTTCCAGCAACCCCTTTGCACTCCCAAACTCCGTCACACCGCCCTTACCAACGTTTGCCCGGGTGACCACTGCCTATGGGTCATACCAGGATGCCAACATTCCCTTCCCTAGGACCTCGGGGGCCAGGTTCTGTGGAGCAGGTTGGTCTCTTTTTAGTTCTCTGATTCTAGATTTTGAGAGACGGTGGCTAAGAATATCGTATAGTCTGTCTAAAAAAGTCTCCAGCAGAAAATTTTTCTTTGTTTTTGTTTCCTGAGAACTCAAAAGATTTCTGTAGTAGTGTTATATGATCTGATGCCAAGTTGGCGTCTGTGGACAAATTCTAAGAAAGAGTGTTCACCAGAATTAAGTCTTAATTTTTTTCATTCTGATGAGCATGAATTTGAGACTTTACTTAGAGCCCTGATTCTTGACAGGGGACAGGTCCCCTAGCAGAGAAATATAAAGTACCTGTGAAGAGTTTTTCCAAACCGCAGACATCCCGTCTCTCCTGGATCCTGGAGATTCTGACCTCTGTCCTTGTTAAGAATCACTGCAGTCGTGGGCCTTTGCACCTGATGAAAATGTGTCTGGTCCATCTGATAGACTGAGATAGACAACACATTGACCAGTGCTGCCTTAGGATTGTCCACGTCTGGCTCATTGACATGGATGTGCTCATCTGATGTCTCCTTTGTCAGGGTATTTGGTGTATTTCACAAGGCCTATGACGATGCATCGAGCAGTGTCTCCAACAGAACCTACTCCACGGTGAGTCCGGGAGATGCAGACGGAAGCTACATTCACGGGCTGAAGGTGGGCAGACACCTGACAGTGACCGCTGAGTTTGTCTTTGGACACTTGGTTGTAGTTCTTCAGTAAACACCCATTATAAGCTTTACTTGAGAAAGATCAAGCTTCATTAAATTGCAACTAAGCTGAGATTTCTACTGTAGGGTTACTACCAAACCATTAGAAGGAGTAGCTGGATAAAGGCTGTTGTCAAAACAAGGCAAATTCTTTTTTAGTGTGCTTTCCTCCATTGCTAATGTTAAATAAAACATTAAATAAAACTAGAAAAATAGCAGAAAAGATCATCGGTGGGCTGGCCCGGTGGCACAGCGGTTAGTTTCTGACATTCCACTTTGGTGGCCTGGGGTTCACTGGTTTGGATCCCAGGTGCGGACCTACGCACTGCTTGTCCAGCTATGCTGTGACAGGCATCCCACATATCAAGTAGAGAAAGATGGGCATGGATGGTTAGCTCAGGGCCAGTCTTCCTCAGCAAAAAGAGGAAGATTGGTGGCAGATGTTAGCTCAGGGCTAATCTTCCTCAAAAAAAAAAAATCATCCGTAATCTCATCACACTAATATCCTACTTCTAACATTACCAAAGTGTGTTTAATTTTTTTAAAATTACATATGTAGTATGTTGAAAAAACTCAACACAGGAGTTTTAAGTTAAAATATGAATATAGCTCTTCTTTTCCTTTCCGTGTCCCACGGAGAGCCACTGTTAACAGTTTAATATGTTTTCTGGTTAGTTTTTGTTTGTTTGTTTGTTTGTTTTCAGAGGCAACCTAGTGTAGCAAATGGGAGTGTGGATTCAGAGGCAAACTGCTGGGTCCAGATCTTGACCCTGCCATTCTCTGACCTTAGGACTCTGCTTGATTTTCCTCAACAGTAACTTGGGGATGATAACAGCACCTGCCTCCTTGATTTGCTGTGCAGATTGAACGAGTTAGTCCCAGTAAAGCGTTTAGAACGCTGCCTGGCACATTGGGAGTCCTCTAACTGTGTTTCCTCTTATTACTACTGGTTTTTGTTTTTCTAAAAGTTTTTATTAACAGTTTATTGAGATGTAATTCACACAGTGTACAGTTGACCTATTTAAAGTGTACAATTCAATGGCTTTTAGTATATTCATAAATAATGTACACCCATCACTATAGTCAATTCTAGAACATTTTTATTACCCCCAAAAGAAACTGCATCCCCTAGCTGTCACCACCCGCAGGGCTCCCATTCCTGCAGCCCTAGACAAACACCAGTCCACTTTCTGTCTATAAATTTGCCTATTCTGGACATTTCATGCAAATGAATCATATGCTGTGTGGTTCTTTGAAACTGGCTTCTTTCACTTTGTATGTTTTCGAGGATCGTACATCTTGCAGCGTCTATCAGTCCTTCATTTCTATTTACTGCCAAATAATAGTCTATCACATGTATGTAGCACATTTTATTTATTCATTCGTCAGTCAGACATCTTGGATTTCCACTTTTTGGCTATTATGAATAATGCTGCTATGAACGTTCATATACAAGTTTTTGTGTGGACATACATTTTCATTTTTCTTGGGTATATACCTAGGAGTGGAATTGCTGGATCATGTTATAAAGGTTTTTTTCCCTAATTAACGAACTTTATCTTTTAGAGCAATTTTATGTTCATAGCAAAAATTGAGTGGAAAGTACAGAGATTCCCATATACCCCTGTCTCCACATGTGCACAACCTCCCCCATAGTATTGGTTTTTTAAGCTTAAATATTGTAAGATATATACCATAGACTTCTGGTTCTGTGGTGTGGTGACCAAGATAACTTGGAAACCCTCCTGCTACAAACACCTAGAAATATTGGATGTAGTATAATTAGTGTACTTATGAAGAATAGCTGACTAACAAGAAAGAAAGGAGATGGAACCAGGTGCATGCACAGGCTCTGCTGTTGCTCTGGCAGGTGGCCAGTGTCTGCAGTAACCCAGCAGGCGAGACCTTGGCCCCACAAGACCTGGGAGCTAAGTGCCAGAGAGCCCCTCCATTGCATGAGGTTCCTTATTTGAAAGGTTAGATTAGACAACAATCACCTGCTTTAAAGGGAAACAAGAATATCTGCATCTGGGCTTTGGGAACAGAGGGAAAAATGTTCCTGTTAGAATGTTTTTCATACTAAGAGTATTTCATTGAGATATAATTTACAGTACATAAATGTGAATGTGTACCTTGATGACCAGCACCCAGATCAAGGTACAGAGCTTTACTCTCACCCCGAAAAGTTCCCTGGTCCTTTTACCCGGAGGAAACCACTCTTCTGACTTCATCATGTACAGTGTACATGTACGATGCCTACATCATTGTAGTTTTAGTTTGCCTGTGCTTGAACTTCATCTAAATAGAATCATGTAGTGTGTACTATTTTATGTCTGGCTTATTTTTGCTCAGCTTAATGTTTTTGAAATTGACCCACGTTGCTGTGTGTATCAATAGTTCCATTTTATGAGAATAATACAATTTGTTTATTCATTCTCCTAATGATGGACATTGGATTAGTTCCAGTTTGGGACTATTATGAGTAGACCTACATGTGCAAGTCTTTTTAAGAACATGTGTGTTAATTTCTCTACCCAAGCAGTAGAATCCCTGGGTCATAGGATAGGTGTATGTTTGTTTAATTACATTAGAATTGCCAGAAAGTCTGTCCCCAGTGGTTGTGCCATTTTACATTCTTACCAGCAATGTTTCAGTGTTTCTGGTTGCTCCACGTCCTCTCCAAAACTTGCTATTTTCAATCTTTTCAACTGTAGCCATTGTGGTGGGTGTATAATGTTATCTCGTTGTGGTGATGACTGACGATGTTGAGCAGCTTTTGTGTTTATCAACCATTTGGTATCTTCTTGTGTGATGTTCCTGTTCAAGTATTTTGCCCATTTTTTTTTGGACTGTGTTTCTTATTATTTATTTGTGGTAGTTCTTTATTCTGGTTGCAAATTCTTTGCTAAATGTATGTATTGATTTTCTCTTAATCTGTGGCTTGTCTTTCTTCCTCTTTAATGATTTCAATAAACAGCAGTTTTTAATTTGATACAGTCTAATCTATCACTTAAAAAATTTCCTGGTTAGTGCTTTTGTGTCCTGTCTACAAAAAATCATTGCCTACCCCAAGCTCATGCAAATATTCTTCTGTGTTTTCTTTTAAAAGTTTATAGGTTTAGTGGGGGGGGGTTTTGTTTGTTTTGGTGAAGAAGATTGGCCCTGAGCTAAGATCTGTTGCCAATCTTCCTCTCTTTCGTGTGTGGGATGCTGCCACAGCGTGGCTTGATGAGCATTGTGCGGGTCTGTGCCTGGGATCTGAACCCGCAAACCCGGGGCCACCAAAGTAGAACATGTGAACTTAACCACTACACCATTGGACTGGCCCCTAAAAGTTTATAGTTTTAAATTCCTTATTTAAGGTCTATAATCTATCTCAAATTAATTTTTGTGTATGAAGTGAGATAGAGATCAAAGTTTATTTTCTTCAGTAAAGGTATATAGTTGTTTCAGCGCCATTTATGGAAAAAACTTGCCTTTCCTCATTGAATTTGCATTTATACCTTTGTTGAAAATCAGTTGACCAGGTTTGTGGGTCTGTTTCTGGACTCCGGTTTTTCCTTTGATCTGTTGGTTCCCTGATGCCGACACTGTACTCTTAATGTAGCTTTCCAGAGTAGCCGTCACGTCTGCAAGTGTTCAGTCCTCCGTCTTTACTGTTCTTATTCAGGAGTGGGTCGGCTATTCTAGGTCTTTTGCATTTCTGTAAAAATGTGAAATCAGTTTATTGGTTTCTACGAAAAAACCTGCTTGTATTTTGATTGGAATTGTGTTGACTCTATAGAGCAATTTGGAGAAAATTATCTTTTTTTTTTATACATGTAGCATAATAGCCAGTTTTATAAAACTCAGAAACAAAATTAAGCAATACATTCATGGATACATACATATAATAAGACTGAAAACAAGAACAAGGGAATAAAGCATTCGAAATCCAGAATAGTGGCTATATCTGGGGAGGATTATCTAGGCAGATTAAATGGAGTTGGTGGTATTCTAATTTTTAAGTTGAATGTGACATTTATGGGTGTTCCTTTTGTTATTATGCTTCATAATTTATTTATATGCCAGTATCCTTTGGATTATATCAAAATATCACAAAATTTAATAATAAAAAATCAGAACTGCAATTATAGATTATTTAGAAAATAATGGCTTAGGGAAAAATGTATATATTGCATGATGTGTTTTCACTTAAGCTCTTCTCAGATTAAATTTAATAGATTTGAATTCTTTTTTTTAATGTTGATAAGAATATATTTTGTTTATTTTATTTTTTTAATTGCAGTAACATTGGATTATAACAATATATAGCTTTCAGATGTACATCGTAATATATTTCAAATTCTGTGTAGACTACATCATGTTCACCACCCAAAAACTAATCATAGTCCATCCCCTCACATGTGAGCCTAATCACCCCTTTTGCCCTCCCCCCATCCTTCCCCTATGGTAACCACCAATCCAATGTCTCTCGCTGTGTGTTTGTTTGTCTTTGTTTTTACCTTCTACTTATGAGTGAGATCATACAGTATTTGACTTTCTCCCTCTGACTTATTTCACTCAGCGTAATACCCTCACGGACCATCCACGTTGTCACAAATGGCCGGATTTCATCATTTCCTCTGGCTGAATGGTATTCCATTGTGTATATGTACCACATCTTCTTTATCCATTCGTCCCTTGATGGGCACCTAGGTTGCTTCCAAGTCTTGGCTATTGTGTATAATGCTGCAATGAACATAGGGATGCATGTATCTTTATGCCTTTGTGTTTTCAAGTTCTTTGGATAAATACCCAGTGGTGGGATAGCTGGATCATGTGATAGATCTATTCTTAATTTTCTGAGGATACTCCATACTGCTTTCCATAGTGGCTGCACCAGTTTGCACTCCCACCAGAAAACTGACATCTTGACAATAAGATGGAATCTTTCAATCTACTAACATGCCATATTTCTCTTTGTTTTGAGTTTTCTTTAATTTCTCTCAGCAGTATTTTGTATTTTCAATGCACATTTTTTTCATTAAATTTGTTCCTAGATATTTGATGTGTTTTCATGCTATTGTGAATGAAATTATTTAAAATTTTATTTCTAGATGTTTGTTCTAATATATAGAAACATAGTAGATTTTTGTAGATTGACCCATCTAAATTCACTTATCACTTCTAGTAGTTCCTAGATTCCTTTGAATTTTTTTTCTTCTTCCTCTCCCCAAAGCCCCCTAGTACGTGGTTGTATATTCTAGTTGTAGATCCTTCTGGCTCTACTAGGTGGGACGCTGTCTCAGCATGGCTTGATGAGCGGTGCTAGGTCCACACCCAGGATCTGAACCGGCGAAACCCTGGGCCGCTGAAGCGGAGCACCTGAACTTAACCACTTGGCCACGGGACCGGCCCTCCTTTGAATTTTCTATGTATACAATCATAGAAGTATTCTCTGCTTTTGCAGATAAAGCATTTTTCACTTCTCAAAGTTCTATTTGGGGTTTTTTTTTTTTTGGAGTTTCCCTTTTTTTTCCATTTTATCTATCTTTTCCTCTTGATTTCATCAGGAATGGCTAAGAATGGCACTACTTAGAAATATGGAAAGACTCAAGCCAGTGTGGATAATTCTGTGTTTTCAACCACAGATCTCTCTCGGCTTTGTCTGCTTATCATACTGGCTTGATCGCGCCAATGAAGATCCGCACAGAGGCCCCTGGAAACCTTCGTTTATACAGTGGGAGCCCCACCCGCAGCGAGAAAGAGCAGGTCTCCATCAGCTCCTTCTACTACAAGGAGCGGGTAAGCGACAGAGCCCTGGCCTTTGATTCTTGTTCCTCCCTCTGGATTCTTGTTCTTTGTCTCCCTGCCTGTCACACACAGCAGCTAATTAGTAATCCCCCTATGGTCTTTCACTTTCATAGTTAATTTGTTCAAGAAGGACCTTTGCTTTGTTCCTCTCAGTCGATTTTAATTACTGTAAATTGTGTGTGTGGAGGGGAGGGTTAGTTCTTAGGATCCATATTCTTCACTCCCCATCCAACCCTGTCCTTGTAATCCCCATTCGTTAAGTTGATTCCCATTCTTTCAGGTAGAATAATTTAGCTTCAGGTTCTCCTTGGTGTTCTGATGTCTGTCAGCAAATTAAGTGATACTTCTGAAGGCTTGGGATCTTGATATATTTGGAACTTCATAGTTGTGAGAAGTTTTAAAGTTGATCTCTAAGAGGTTTTATACTTTTATTAAGTCTACACTGAAATACCCATCTGAACAGACCAGTTTATACCAAAGTCACCCGAACCTGTCCTTATGTTCCTGGGTTCTTAAGGAACTTACCATCCCTGATGTAGCTATTAAGCTGTCAGAAGCCTTTGGTGATGACAGTGTAGAGAAAGTTGGCACAGCACAGGAATGATCCTGAGAACTTTCCATGTTGTCAGGTTGAGTATCTGGGCTTAAACTGACATGATGTTCTAAACAGAATTACCACTGAGCTACTAACAAACTCAGTTGTTAGGAATTCTTTGTTGTCTTCCACGAATTGAGAAAAGATGGATTGACTATAATTAAAATTTGTTTTTAAATTGAATTATTTTAAATAAAAAACCAATTTCTAGCAGTGCCTTTACTTCGGTTGCAGTATGGTGTCTAACCTTGGTTCACACTGAGAGTTGACCATCTCCAAAGTCGAGTCTTAGGGTTGTATGTGACTGAAATGAGTGGCAGGAACTGATGTTGGGCAAAACCATTCAGCTGAGTAGGGAAAATGATTGTTTTTGCTGCCTTTCTGGCCAACCCTTCTTCACATCTCTGATAGAATTCCGCCCCCTTGGTTGTCACAGACCTTCTTGGAACACCTATATCCTCCCAAGTCCTTTATGTCAAAAATGTTTAGGTCTTTTTTCTCCTTTTTCCTCAGACTAGCAGGTAACTGGTTTGAGGATTTGATAAAGTGGTTGGAAAAAAGGCATTTTATTGACATAGTAACCAGACAAACTCATGGTTGGGTAAATGTGGAATTTTCTTTAGCGTCAGGCCCAGGTTGAGGAGATCGTTTAGTCAAACAGGCAGTTCTGAATTCCCTTTCAATTCATGTCATATGCTACTCATGCTTGGCTTGGGCCTGGGCAAAATAGATTGACTAGTACTTTTGACTCTGTGATAGTGTGTAAAGGCCATTTCCAGTCAAAATAACTCCAGTTCCAAGATGGGACCTCTTCTAATGCAGAAGCATTTATAAAACACACATTCACGGTTTTGATGGTCTGGCCTCTTTTACTACAAACACCATAATCAAAAAGAGGGACCACAGGCACATAGATAATTATCTCTTAATCAGATAGGGTCTGCTGGGGAATGGAGAAAGGATTGTGATATTTCAGTTTGGGGTGACTCCCAGCATGCTGCTTCTCCACAGAAAATGGGCCCTTAGAATCCTCTAGGATGATGAAGTAAGTGGTCTTTAAGTTTTATTTCAGATAGTGACCAAATAAAATAGGGGGAGACACTTTTATTATAATTTCATATGAAAATTTTGTATTGCTATTTAACATTTATACAGAAAAGCTCACAAATCGTAGGCATATAATTCAGTGGATTAACAGCTACACAGGCCAAGAAATAGAACATTACAAGAACCCTAGAAGCCCTGGGGGAGAGAGACACATTTTAATGGATGACATAGTAATTATTAGGTTAAATCATGAAATTGCTGATATTTGACCTTTTTTTTTTTAAAGATTTTATTTTTCCCTTTTTTTCCTCCCAAAGTCCCCCAGTACATAGTTGTGTATTTTCAGTTGTAGGTCTTTCTAGTTGTGGCATGTGGGATGCCACCTCAGTATGGCTTGATGAGCAGTGCCATATCCGTGCCCAGGATTCGAACTGGCGAAACCCTGGGCCGCTGAAGCAGAGCGCATAAACTTAACCACTTGGCCACGGGGCTGGCCCCTTATTTGACCATTTTTTACTTTAAAAAAAGTTTCATGTGGTTCAACCTAATAAGAAGTTAAAGTGAGTAAGTCAGTTATTTTGTGATGACTCTGGAGTAAATTCATCTCTCTTTGAGCCTGTTGATGCCCATCCCATTTATACAGGGCATGGGGGGTGGTTAAAGAAATGAAATATGGCCGTGATATCTTATGTAGACCGTCTTATCTTCCTAACGGAGGTCAATACAGTTTTATCCCTTGAGGGGTATTTTTTTGATCCTCAGGTGTTTTAGTTTCACATGTCAAATAATCATTTTTAGTACTTTTGTTCTGGAAATGATTCTAGTTTACTAAATTTCTCAGTGCTTAAGTCTTCACTTTCAGCTTAAATTTTTCTCCTTCATATTTTTATTCTCTTTTTTAGGTCTCTACCCCTGAGATCTTTAAATGAGTAAGAGTAAAGGAAAAGAATAAAACTACATAAAGTATAGCAATGAAGGAATTATAGAGTATTTTGGAGACTACAGAAAAATCTTTCTAGAGCCATTGGGGATCACTGCTCATTTCTCTTGTTTTTGTGTGTTTTTAACCTGCTCTACTTAGGTCATATTGTTATATTCATCCAAATCTTCTCCAGATGGAATTTCAAGGTTTGCTCCTACAAATTTAAAAAATGTGAGAGACCTAAAACAACCATCAAATTCTGTAGGCAGTTAGAAAGCACAGAGAGATGCTAACATTCATTTGGTAACTGGACCAACTATTAGTAGTTGATGAAATACTGTTTATTCCTAGGGGAAATCAGAAGGCCCAGAACTTAAGAAAAACATTAGACGTTGCCCTATAAACATTTAAAAAATTTTGCAGCCTTCCGCGTTTGCTTCAGTGTATATTACTAAAATAGCTCTAACAAAGAAGTGGGGAGGTCTTGAAGTTAATAGAATAATTTCTGACTTCCAGAGTCAGTGTTTTACACTCCCAGTTTCACGTTGATGCTCGTACTGTTAGCGAGAGTGCCCTCAAGAGTCGAACTCTTCCGTGTAAGCTCCCTCTTTCCCTCCATTTCTCTTAGGCTCCCATTCCCCATGGAATCGCTCTGAGAATAGTCCTGCAGTCCCAGCTAAGACTCCGATTTCCCCAAAGCCCCGCAACCGCACACCGACAAAAAATTTGGTATTGAGTCTATTGAAGAACTTCTTCCTTTGTAGGAATGAGAATCTTCTCACACATATGTGTGCCCTTGAAGGGGAAAGCAGTCCTCCAGCCGTTTCTCCACTCGCACTGTGATCTTAGTCCTCGTTAGAAAACTGCAGACCTTAGTTCCTTTGTCAGAGCTGTGTGGGCGCCAGCCTCCTTCTATCTTGAAATATGTTTCGAACTGGAGGACGATGACAGTGAAGCCGGTTTGGAGTGTGATGGTTGGGAGGGAGGTGAGGGAATCCAAATATTGCTGTGCTCAGGTTCAGATTCTTAAATCATTTCAATCCTGATTTTGCAGTATATTATGGTACCGTTTAATCCATCAGATATGTGGGAAACTTTCATTTTATTCTATTTTTTCCTTTTAATTTTCTTGGTGTTTTTCTTCCCTCCTCCTGGGTGTAACGTTTTCACGCACAGATGTCTCCTCGCTCTGCCCGGCGACGTTGGTCCATACAAGCAATTAACGACTTCCCGGTACTGTGCGCTGTGCAAATGCTCTCCTTAACTAATCCTGTCTCTGCCCAAAGGCCCAAGAATAAAATGCCACCTCCCTGGCTTTGAGGAACCTGAAATGACAGGCTGGCTGGTTTTTGGGACCAGCATGATAAATTTTTCACTCTTGGGAGTCAGGTGCCAAGGACTGTCTCCTTGTTCCAACACGGTTTCTGGTGGGCGAATACTGAGATGGTTAAGGATTGTGAATGGACTTCTTTGAAAATGAAGCTAAATACTGGGTTTCTTGGAAAGAACCCCAATTATAAGCCTTTAGCTCACCTGATTTCATTTGGAGTATTTGTATAATTTCACATAGCTTTTAAAAGCCTACCTTTGGCATGGGGGGAAGCAGAGGAAGATATAAGAGTCTTCCACCATTTTGTCTCTCTGTTTTTATCGACTTGGTCTAGTTCAAAGAGAGAAGTGCCCACCTGCTTCATTGGCATGACACATAAGCCAGTTTTTAATCCTTTGGGAATTTTCTGGAACATATTTTTTCCTTACCATCAATATTTTGCATTGACAATAAAACTACTATGGACATCTCTCTTCCTTTTCTTTCTTTCTTACTCACTCCTGTCGGCCATCTCCCCTCTTCTGTCTTCCTCTCCCACTCCCTTCATGTTTCAGTAGTGCCAAGGTGACCTCGAGCTGTGCAAGGCAGCCTTGAGGCTTTTGTGTAAATTTCATTTGGCGTAAAAAATGTTTAGGGGAACAGTCCTGTAGCCTTTTCATATGAAAACCAGTTGAAATCAGGAGCCCTGATTAGCAACTACCACTGCTGCCAACAACTTGCAGGTGGAGCAGCCAACGTGACCACCTTCCCTCAAAAAGCCTGTCCCAGGGAACCCGACTGCTGAATTTCCACTGATTTTCCAGAACTCTCTGCTCCCGCCGCTATTTAAATAGGAAGTCATTTTGATTCACTGCCCACTCTGCTGATTATGCATTGTTGATGGGGTTGCTGCGAAGCAGTTGGTGGCTTATTCTTGGGCTGTTTTTACATTTAACCCATTTATTGGCATCAATGTTGCCTCCGATTGTAGCAGTAACGCTGGTGGTACAGTCGCAAGCTGGCTATTGGTTGTCATTCAGTGCTATTTGCACCAGTGCCTCCCTCCCCCCCCCCACCCCTCTCTTCCCTGTCCTCTTTCCCATAATTCCATGAATACCTTCTTGGTATGTTTAAAGGAGCATCTTGGTGCTCATCATGTGATAATTTGTCTGTCTTGCTTTGTCTCTCTTCCCTCAGTCTCTGCTCATGAAATCTGTGGGGAAGGGGCATTTTCTGTTGATGGGGCATTGAGAAGACCTAAGAGAAATGCACAGTCCTTTGCCTCCCAGAGGTACTGCTTTTATTGCACAGAAAAGTATCCACATTTTAGCCCGTCAAAGTGGGACAGGAGCAATGCAGGAGGTGTAGGGGGCTTTGGGGCCATAGTGCCCTTCCCTCACCTGGAAAGATCAGCCACACCTCAGCCTGGTGTATCATTGTTGTCTGCGTGTCATTACCTGACAGTTGCACAGACAAGAGAGACTCAAAATCTCCAAAAAGATACTAAGGGAAAAAGAAGTCTTGGGGAGGTGTGGATGGAATATAAACTCTTTTTGTTGCCAAAGCACTGGAGGAAATGCCCTGAGAAATTGTCCATGCCCATTAGGGAGTAGCAGGCACCCGGGGCCCCAACATCTGTTTTGAGATTTGGCATGTCTTCACTTAGGCAGTCTTGTTTTATTTGAATCCCCAGAATAATTGGCCACTAGATAGGATTACTACACAGTCACTATCCCTGTAGCCTGAAGGGGAGATATTTCAAATACTAAAATCACCAACTAACAAAAAAAAAAAAAAAAAAAAACTGTTTTGTGACCTCAATGATTTTTGATAATTTTTTTGCAGTTCTTCCTTGCTGGATTAAACGGATGAGTAGTGCTGTCCCCATGAGTGCTTTCACAGTTGGGTTCTTGGTGGCAGCTGTAATTAGGGGGATCCTGTGTTGGGGAACGTACTTCTATTCTAGGCTCAAGGGCAGCTTAGTGAAGTTCCAGAAAACATTACCGGTACGTCAGTATAGATCAAACAGAGAAGCACTTAGAAGCCTCATGTCTCAAGAAGTTCATGAGGAAGTCCCAGGAAATAGACTGTGATTTCCATAGTTCAGTGAAGGATGGTTACAGAAAATTGTCCAAGACCACTATCTTTACATTTTCATCAAGTACTTATTGATAATTCGCGTTGGTTGTTTCTCCTGATTTCTGTAACCCAAGACTGTAAATGGGCCAAGGGTCCTAAGACATCACTTTGGACTCTGAGTTTCTTTCTCTCTGAATGTGCCTCACGCTAAAGAACAATGCAGAAAGGAGATTAAACAGTGTGAGGTTCAGCCTTTTGAGCCCAGCCTGAAATACAGCATCTTAGTCTGAGTCTGGCGTGCCTCTGTGAAGCCATGTCAGGAGCTGCTTACCTCTGCCCATCTTCAGCTCACTGCTCTGGCTCAGCAGAACACAGTCACAAGGTTTCGCAGAGAAGCAACTTTAGAAGTGAGTAATGGAAGAGGATAGTGTGTTGGTTAGGCCTCACTAGAACCAGATGTTGATCTCCTTGTATGCAGAAATGGACCACTTCTTTCATTTAAAATGGACCAAACTGTTTATATATTAACAGTAGCTTAGTCAGGACTTAATTTTTTTTCCCTTTTTAATCTAAAATCAGACTCTTAAAAACAGGTTAGCAAGTATGGGCTTTGCAGTCTGACAGGCCTGTATTCAAATCTCAGCTCTTTTTTTTTTTTGAGGAAGATTAGCCCTGAGCTAACACCTGCTGCCAATCCTCCTCTTTTTGCTGAGGAAGACTGGCCCTGAGCTAACACCCATGCCCATCTTCCTCTACTTTCTATGTGGGACACCTACCACAGCATGGTGTGCCAAGCGGTGCCGTGTCTGCACCTGGGATCCGAACCGGCAAACCCCAGGCCGCCAAAGTGGAACGTGCGCACTTAACTACTGTGCCACCGGGCCGGCCCCACATCTCAGCTCTTATGCGTGCGGCCTTGAGTAAGCCTGACATCCTCATTTGTAAAAGGGAGGCAGCGCCCCCTCTGTCGGAGAGCTCTGGGGAGGCTCACGCTCGCACAGAGTGAGCAGTCCATAGCAGGAGCTAATGTTAATAGTAACGGACAAGTCTTTAAATCCTAAGTCAAACGTCTGTACACTTGGACTTGTGTCCAGGACGTCTCTCATTTCCCTCATAAGAAGTCCTCTGTAGCCATTTGGAGGTAAGGCTCTGGGGAGAGGGGATAATTGCTCGTGATCTTCCATGTCCATTACCCAGGGCCCTCTGCTCAAGTATCTTTGACATTCTAAAATGATCATTTTTAGAAATAATTCAATTCTGCTAGGAACAACATTTTTGAGTGAGCTGGTCTATTTGCCAATGAACCACTTTTGGCACGTGGGCCTTGATATTATACTTTTGTTAGGTTTACTTAAAGAGTCAGGGAATTGGGGTTGTTTTCAGTGTGGTCTGAAAACTATAGAGCCCATCCCTCATGGGGTGACCATTTATTTCTTCTGTTTGGTTAAATGGAGCTATGGTGAATTACTCAGTTGTGAAGTGCTTCTCATTTTCTCTTTGTAATAAGGAGCCAGAGTGACTACCTGGAACAGTGTTTTAGAAGCCTTCCAGCCAACCCAGAAGACCCACTGAGATGGATCATATTCCATTCCAGGTGGAATCATTTTAGTGTAGCTCTTTTTTTTTTTTTTTAAATTCCAGTACCTAAATTTTGCCTGAGATGACCACTTATGTGGGACCTGTGGGTATGTTGTTTCCTGGGGTTTTTAAACCCCTGGAAACCTGGATGAAAATCACAGTGAAGTGAGTTTGTGTACACATACCCTCCCTCTTCTAGTTACCACAGCGTGCCATTCCTGTCACTGCCGGACAGATGGATGCCAACTTACCCTCCCTAAAACAGGTCATGTCACAGTGTTTAGTGCACGTGTGACCACATCCATCTTGTGTCGGTTAACACTGCCTCGCTCCAGCCCATTCTGACAGGTTGTTTGCTCTTTACCACGTTCTCCCCTTAGTTGCACCCACATCAGGATATTTATGGCTAAAAGAGTAGTATTTTTTTGAGTATGCACATAATTCGTCTTTAGAAAATGACCAGGGCAAGCAGAGAATTGAAGGGCTACCCCACAATAATAGATTAACCTTCCTCTTGTATTGCAGAGTTATGACTTGTGTATGGATAAATAGTAAATAGTAACTGAACTGCTTCTTAAGATCAAATGATTTAAGGTTCCAAATGGATAATGTAGTATATGTATTTACAAATTATGATGAACAATTCAGATACTTCAGCTAAACTTCTTCATTTACCTGCCATGAGCTAAGGCTAGATGTCCTGGATTTAGTAGGTTCCATAACACGGAATTACATGCACTGGACAACTTTGGGGATTAGATGGGACGTCATTGGTCAGAAACACCTGACTAACTCAGGAAAGAGTGATTGTGTAAACATCACTTGTAGAAAATGAATTTATTTGTGAGTAATCTAAATAATGATCTAATCTAAATTCCTGAGAACTTATATACATCCATAATAATTATAGAGTTTTAAATTTCACTTTTTCAGATTGCCCAGTTTTCACTCTCACCTTTTCATTGTACCCTTATTAACCTTGTGAGATAGGAACAGCAGAACTCATCATGAGCCACAGGTTATCAGTGGGCGAAGAGAGTGACATGAGACTGAGTTCACAGCAAATAAGTAACCTGCCCTGGGTCACACTGAGCCAGTACATGTGGTAATAATACCGGTAAACCTTGGTTTTCTGACTCCAAATTTCAGGCCCTTTCACTAGCTCTTTCTGCTGCCTTTGCTAATAAATATGTCACTTCCTTCCTGAGTTGAATCACTTTGGTGACCCCCTTTTTAACTTCTGGCAAGAAAATAGAATATTGCCCCCTTGGCAGGTTGTCATTTTGAAGATACCAAGTGGGGCTACACTCTAATAATTCTCATTTTTTCAGGACATCTCTCATTTCCCACATATGGGCTCCTCTAGCCGTTTGTAGGTAAGGCTCTGGGGAAATAGGATAATTGCTCATGACCTTCCTTGTCCGTTACCCAGGTCCCTCTGCTCAGGTATTTTTGACATCATAGATGATCACTTTTAGAAATAATTCAACTCTGCTAGGAAAACAGGGTAATTCTCCTTGAGCTGCTAAGCTTCTTGGTCTGCCTACCGTAGATTAAGGTTTGCAGAGCGCACACTGCTGTGTCTGAATTAAATTTCCAACAAATCCTATTAAGACTGAGAATAAAAAAAACTTGGATTAGGTTCAAGCAGGAACTTTGAACCTAGGGCTGAACCCAACCTTAAAAGTTGCTCTTCTCCCACATTTTTGTGGTCTTTACTAACTTCTTTACCTGCTGCTCTTTCTTTCCTTATTTTTTTAACTCTGGCTTCAAGGTGTCTGTTTTTGAGCACCTGCAGAATGCATACAGCACTGCAGTAGGTGCTTGTTTTCCTGTTAGGATTTTGGACCAAGAGCTCAATGCCCTTTGTCATCCTTTTATTTCCTACAGATGCTGATTCATGTAATTGTGGGCATGATGTAATGCAAAGTGTCTGCAAATTACCAATGACCCAACTCTGATGTGCTCTGCAGCTGTAGGTTTCCGTTCATCAAAATCCCTCTTAGTGATGTCTTGTCATCTCCCCTAGAAATCCAGGAGATGGAAGAGTAAGCGTGAGGGATCAGACTCTGGCAATCGACCAATCAAGGCTGCTGGGAAAGTTATCATCCAGGATATTGCATGTCTTCTTCCTGTTCACAAATCATTGGGAGAACTCTACATGTAAGTTCGAGATTTCGAGTATGCCGTGCCTCTCACTTAGTCATGATTATCAAAGTGATTTTGTTGTTGTTGTTCAAGTATTGGAACCTTTTCTTCAAAAGCAGTTTTAGGAGAAGTCCGGTATATTAGCTTTCTGTTACTGCATACCAAATTACCACAAACTTAGTGACTGAAAACGACGTACATTTATTGTCTCGCAATTTCCATGGGTCAGGAGTCTGGGCGTAGCTGGGTCCTTGCTCAGGTCCTAGCAGGCTGAAATCATGGAGTCGGGCAGGTGGTGGCCTTATCCAATCCTCAGGGTCCTCTTCCAAGTTCATTCAGGTTGTTAGAATTCAGTTCCTTGCAGCCATAGAAGCTGTGAATTTTATCTTGGAGACCAGCGGGAGAGTCTCGCTGGTGCTACACCTTCTTTCTAAGGTTTCACCCGATAAGGTCAGGCCCACCCACGATAATCTCCCTTCTGACAAATTCAAAGTCCACTGATTATTAACTTAATCACGGGTGTGATAACCCATCCATATTCACTGGTCTTGTTCACATTTAAAGGGAGGGGGTTATACAGAGTGCATACAGCAGGGAGCAGAAGTCTTGGGAACAGTCTCAGCATTCTGCCTCCCACACCCAGTAAGTAAAACAGATAGAGCAGAGCCACTTTGGTTGACGGGAGTTGGGAGGTGAGTGACTGGCATACAGAGGCTGCCCTGTGTTTCCCCTTCTTCCTAAACTTGGACACGTAACAAAAGCATTTATGTTTCGTAGTATATGTACAGCACACTACTCTGAGTTAGAAACTACAGTCAGTATTGCGCATATTTAAATCAATTTTTATTTGACCCTCAAGCCTGGGAACTCCACAGGAGAGCTGGTTGGTAAATTGGTCTTTGAGTCTGACTTCCAAGAGGTGAGCGATTGCGCCTGCCCCAGGCCTGAACCCACAGCATACCATCAGCTGTAGGAAAGCTTTTTCTCCCTGTCATGTAGGAAGGGAGCTTAAGGCCAACACAGATAAAACATTTCGAGTGACAACCAAAGGCACAGTTTTCAGTCTGTTTGTTAAACCAGTAGTAATTGATTTAGGAAGTTAGACTAGGAAGAAACGTTTTTATTCTTTTTTTAATTTCAGATTGAATGTAAATGATATTCAAGAAACTTGTCAGAAGAACGCCGCTTCTGCCTTGCTTGTTGGAAGGAAGGATCTTGTCCAGGTAGCGTCCGTCCCTTTTGCTGGAGATTGGGATTTTTCTTTCTGAGCAGGCTGTTTTCACTTTATAGTTGTGGTTAAGTGACATTTCAAGATGTACCGTCTATTTTGCAATTCCCTTCCCATTTTCTTTGGCAACTACAGGGCTAGAGAGCTTTCTCAATCCCTTGGACGTTTCTGTATTAGTCCTTAGTTGAGAAGGTCCTAAACTAAGTGTTTACTAAATATTTTCGATTCCGCCTCTTTCTGTTCTGTTGCCGTGTGACTGTTGCATGCCTAAATTTGGGTGTCCGTACCCTCAATTCTGTTCTGTTTGTTTACTTTTAAAAATGCTTCATATCATAAAATGTTTACCAAAGTGTTCCTTTAGACGGACACAGGTTCACTTTTAAAATATGATGTAATGTTACAGAAATTTAAATTTCCTTCATCTTTGCAGCAACACATCAGTGTAGAAAAGCTGCTCTTATGTTGTTTTTTTTAACAGCTTTATTGAGATACAGTCCATAGACTAGGGGATTCATGCATTTAAAGTGTACCATTCAATGGCTTTTAATATATTTACAGAGTTTTGCAACCGTCACCACAAACGATTTTAGAACATTTCCATTACCTCAAAAAGATACCCTGCACCCCTAAGCTGTCACTTCCCAATCCTCTCTTCCCCCACCTAGTCCTAGGCAGCTGCTCGTCTGCTTTCTGTCTCTATTGCACCTTTTTTTCTTTAGTGTGAGGATTAGATTGAGCAATGGAAACTACTAGCTATTGTCTTATCAGCTCAGTTTTTTCATTATAACCCTCCAAACGACCCAGAGCTAAGGCCTTCCTTTGATTTTTCTATGCTTAAAAAATTCCTAAGATTTCCATTTGTGTGTGTGTGTTTGTTTTGTTTTTTTTTTTAAGATTGGCACTTCAGGCCAGCCCGGTGGTACAGCGGTTAAGTGCGCATGTTCCGCTTCGGCGGCCCCGGGGTTTGCCAATTCAGATCCCAGGTGCAAACATGGCACCGCTTGGCACACCATGCTGTGGTAGGCGTCCCACATAGAAAGTAGAGGAAGATGGGCAAGGATGTTAGCTTAGGGCCTGTCTTCCTCAGCAAAAAGAGGAGGATTGGTAGCAGATGTTAGCTCAGGGCTAATCTTCCTCAAAAAAAAAAAAAAAAAGATTGGCACCTGAGCTAACATCTGTTGCCAATCTTTTTTTTTTCTTCTTCTTCTTCTTCTCCCCAAAGCCCCCTAGTACATAGTTGTATATTTTAGTTTGTGGGTCCTTCTGGTTGTGGTATGTGGAATGCTGCCTCAGCACAGCCTGATGAGCAGTGCCATGTCCGCGCCCAGGATGCGAACCAGCGAAACCCTGGGCCTCCGAAGCGGAGCGCGCAAACTTAACCACTTGGCCTCGAGGCCAGCCCCTCCCTTTGTCTTCTAATAAACACTGTCAAGTTTCTGCCCCAAACCCTTTTAGGTGAAATTTAGAGTCATGGATTTAGTCTATTTCTCTAAGCACCCAGCCATCTAAATAGTTACATGAACACTAAGAAGACAAAATGAAGTAGTAGAAATAGTGTGGAGTTTATAAGAGGAGGCATAGGTCCAACTCAGCTCCCTGGTTGGGTAGCCCTGGGCAGGAGATTTCAGACTCTCTCAGCCTCTGTACATATTTGTAAAATGAGAACCATAGGAAAAATCACCTGTTGGTGAGCAGGTTGGTAAATGCAATATTAAGGCAGATCCAGTGTTCATGTTCTGAAGAAACGTTCTCTGAGGAAAAATTACTTCCTGAAGTGTGTTAATATGTGTGTGTGTATTTTTTTCTTTTTCTTTTTTAAGTTTTCTGTACTTTCCTGGCAGAGTTGATTTAGAAGGTCAGGCTAGTCCAAGTGAAGAGGAAAGACCGTTCCCTTGGGTTCACACAGACCTGGGTTTAAATCTGGCCTCTGTCACTTTTTTGTTGTGTGACCCTAGGCAGCCACCTAATCTTTCTGAACCTCAATTTCCTCAACTGTAAAATAGGAACAAGACTTCTGAGGTCCTTATGAGAGCTAAATGAGGTAATATATGTAAAATTCCTATACCTATAGATGGTAGGTGGTAAATAGCCAATATATAGTACAGTTACTGCTGCTCTTCTTGCAATTTGTAAATGAGACAGTGTCATCATTTGTGGCACGGGACTGTTTAATGGGACAGAAATGATGTCATTGCAAATGCTTGCAGAATTTTTTTTCTTCTTTATGTACATATTGAAGATGACGTGTCTACTATTTTGCAAAGAGTTGCAGAAATAAACCTAAGTGTCCACTATTTGTGCTGAAAGCATTTAAGGAAATGTGTATTGTAAGTGAGGAAGTAACATGCCTAAGTTGTCAGCCAGAGTAGTAAACATCCATCCTCTCCTAACCCAGAAAGCCGTGAACTTCTCTCAGCACCCATTCGGGTGGGTCCTTGATTAAAGAGACGGATGTAAGCCTCAGGTTTCTCGTTTGAAGTAATGCTTGTGTGCAATAGTTAAGCGTATTGATGCCACTTGTGATTTAATTGATTTTTTACGTATCTGATGTGTTTCTCTACCTGTTTTTCATTACTTTTATTTGCTTATTCTTTTTCTCCTTGATTCAAAGTCTGTGTCTTCTTCCTTTTGAGCTTCTCACAGGGTCTAGTACAGTGTTCTGCAGTTAGTGGGCATACAATGTCTTGCTACTAAGAGATTTCCCAAAAGTAGTGTTCCATTTTCAAAGATGTGGAGGGGAAGGGGCTCTGTCGATGGTGTGATTTATTTAGCGTGTGCTAAATCTTGGATTTAATAGACACTTAATGGACACTCGTTTCTGCTTGATGACTTCAAGCCCCGAGAGATTTCAAGTTTGGAGCTATTCCTCAGATTTGGTGTCAACAAAAAGAAAGCCAAGTCTATTTTGTCTTGGCGTATTTTTCTGTAGCTTCGGAGAGTGTACTGAAACTTCTGTAGTGAAGGCAACACAGTTTTTCATTATTTGGGCAAAGAAGGACAGATCTTCAATGTGATGCAGAATGCTGGGTTTTTTCCTGCCAGTTCACTAACAAAGCAGCAGAAAAAGTCACATGAGTTAGCAGGTAGATAGATAACCTGTTGAAGTTATTGCACGATGTCATTTCTCTGAAGTTGGCTTAATAAAAGCTTTTAAGGCTAGTGTTTCTCAAACGTTATAGTGCATACAAGTCCCCTGAGAATCTTGTTAAAATGCCAATTCTGATTCCGTAGGTGTGGAGTGGGGCCTAAAATTTTCCAGTAAGCTGCCAGTGTCTGCTGCCCTCAAAGTAGCTTGCCTGTAGGTTGCATATGGCGGATAGGCAGGGTTTTTTCATGGTTTCTCTTCCTGTCCTGTCCTTGCTGGTCTGAACTTGAATGTTTCTCTTTGATCTGTCCAGGTTTGGTCACTGGCCATGGTAGCTACAGACCTTTGCCTTGGTCCAAAGTCTGACCCAGATTTGGAAACACCCTGGGCTCGACATCCATTTGGGCGACAGCTGCTGGAGTCCCTGTAAGTTTTGAGAGCTAAAAGTGAGGAAAATGAGTGATATAAATTTTAGGTCTGTAAACACTTTCCATGTTATTGTCTAAGAGAAAACTACGGAGGTCCAAGGAATGAGAGGAAGTGAGATCTTCCTTTTAGTGCTACAGGAGCTCCTGTGCAGAACTAACTTCTTATAGCAGAAGGAACTGCACAATATTTCTCATGTATAACAAGGATTCGAGACTCATGTGTCCTTTAGAGATTGATGCTCTAACCCATAAGTCACGTCAGTCTGAACGCGGAAGTCTGAGCTCTTGAGATGCTCAGTGTCTTGGGTACTGTAGTTTCGCCCCTGAGAGCAGATGAGAGAATTGCATGTTGGCTTTCCTGTTTTCCAAAGGCCATGATGCTTTCACCCTATTAGGCAATTTATGAAAACATGAATTTGTGTTGGATCTATTACACTGAAATACGGCAAACTGGAAATACAACATGCAAAATGACTTACAACCAGGTAAAACCACTTGAACCTCCATGGCACTGAAGCCCAGGTCCTGGACAGAGAGACAGAAGCTCTGAGTCCTTCAGGTGGAGGTTTGCCTCATCTGCTTGCGGAGGCCAGACCCGGACTCGTGCTCACGCTTCAGTTGCCTCATGGTGACGCGGGGATAATAATGCTTGTTCTGCCCACTTCACGTGGGGCTCACATCAGCTAGCAAGTGTGAAAAGACTTTAAAAAATATTAGACATGCTTGGTAGGAAAGCATTAATATTGTTCCATCACAAAGGCCAAGTCCTTCTGATCCCAACCTCCCTAGCATAGTGGGCTTGAAAGGAGCAAAGAGGACATGAGTACCTAAAGGGTAAAAATGTTACTTGTGGGTCTTACTTCGTAGCGCTCATTCATAATTCCACCTCTTGAGTCTGTGGCCTGCGCACCATCCTGTGCTAGTATGGTGTTCTCTGAGCACCTTCCCATCCTTTAGGTTATGTGAATGAAGTATACGGGAGCCCCAGAGAGCAGTGTGGTTCTTCCTAGGAGCTGGGGAGACTGACAGCATGTGTGGCCGCACTCAGAGGTCAGTTTAGTCTCCTTAGTTCTTGGAGTAGCTACGTTCAAGTCTGAGCCCAGGCCTGGATGCCAACCAGAAGCTTTCAGATTGGTTATCTAGATCATTTGTAATACTTTAATACAGTTTATTCCAGAACAAATTTAGCCAAACTCAAAGTAGATCAAGCCCCTGGATCTGTCGGAAGCCCCGGTTCCTGCAGGGGTTTTTGAGACAGAATTAAGAATCCTCCCTCCCTCCCCCTGGGGCAACAACCCGCTGCGGTTGTGATTCTTACCCTTCCTCCGTCCCTTCTCTTGACTTGTTTTCTCTCCTCTCATCTGTTCTCCAGGTTGGCTCATTACTGCCAGCTCCGGGATGTCCAGACATTGGCTATGCTCTGCAGCGTGTTTGAAGCCCAGTCTCGGCCTCAGGGAATACCAAACCCCTTCGGGCCTTTTCCCAGCCGTTCCTCTAACCTCGTGGTGTCCCATAGTCGATATGTAAGCTTGTGGTTTTCTGGCTTGTGTCTGACTTTTCCTAAAGGTAAACTTCCGTGGGGAGCGTGGTTCTGATGCTGCTCCTGTTTGTTCTGCAGCCTAGCTTTACTTCCTCTGGTTCCTGCTCCAGCATGTCAGACCCGGGGTTCAGCACTGGTGGCTGGAACATAGGTTGGTATGGAAGTAACTTGGCCCATGCTGGATTCTTAGTACTCTAAAAGCTGTGTGTGATTTATTAATATGTAATCTTTAGTTGATGATATTTTTCCTTGTTTCTGATTTCTCTTTAAATTTAGTATGATGGGGATACGATAGTCAGCAAGGCCTGGACTTTCGTATTTGAACAGGCTAGTTTCTGCTGCATCTTTTGTGCCTTGCTGGGTTGCTTTTCATCTCGTAACCTTGAGAAATTGACAATCAGACTTCCCGTGTTCACCCCAAAAACCTAACCCTTATCCTTTCTCCTTCACGTGCCTCTTCCATGATGATCAGCCACTTCCCAGTATCTGCCTTTTCCCATGCTCCCCTTTCAAGGTAGAGAGAAAGCTGAGCCTGATTCCAGCTGACCATAAAGGTCTATTTAGTGAGTAGGTGTATTTGTGTTTTCTGGATTTTTAAAATTTCTTGTAAAAAATGATCTTAGTTTTCTTGATTGTAAAAGTAATACGTGTCCAGTGAAGAAAAGCAAACAAAAAATTTTAGAGAAGAAAATAGTAATCATTGATTCCACCACCTAGAAATAACATCTGTTAACATTCCAGAACACTTTCTTCCAGTCTTTGTATGTGTGTGGGGGGGTCATTCTATATCTGTGATTTTGTGCTCCGTTTTTTATTTTATCGTGAGCATTTTCTCATGTTACTTAAAAAGTCTTTATAAATAATGACTGCCTAATATTCTACTATATTACTTATTCTAGAATTTGCTTAATCATTACATATGTACTTAATTATCAAGTTACCTTAATAATAAATACCTAGACAGAAAGGTAAGGCTAGGAAAGAGTTCTGTTTAGTTGTATTTCTCGGGGTCTTCAACTTAGCTTATTTTTCTTCCAGGGAATAAACTAGGACACACTACATTATGAGAGTTTTCAGATATTTTCCATGCCTTCTCTGATTTCCATCTTCCTTTCCCATTTGGTTTTCTTCAGCGGGAAGAGAGGCAGAACATATATCTTCTCCTTGGGGAGAGTCCTCCCCAGAAGAAATCCGCTTTGGGAGTCTGACCTACAGTGATCCCCGTGAGCGAGAACGGGACCAGCATGATAAAAATAAAAGGTAGCAACATTCCCAGGCAACAGCTGTAATTTCATAACGCTTATATTCTCCAAAATCTGGACTCTTGCTTTAGGAAATGTCTCTTAAATGCCCTTTGGTATCAAGCTTATTTTTTCTTAATGGAACTGACAGGAAATTTTTTAAATTTTGTCCAGGCTTCTGGACCCTGCCAATACCCAGCAGTTTGATGATTTTAAGAAATGCTATGGAGAAATCCTCTATCGCTGGGGCCTGAGAGAGAAACGAGCTGAAGTGCTGAAGTTTGTTTCATGTCCTCCTGATCCTCATAAAGGGATTGGTGAATATGCATTTCTTTCTTTTCTGTCACTGTCTGAAAGCTCCTGTAACTTAATTTGTCCATAGCATAAGACTTTGGATGAAGTTTTAGTTTCTCCTTTATAATCAGAAGTTTCGAAGCATTTTGAAAACTCTTGCGTTAGCTGACAAAATTAAATTTCTATTGTTAACAGTAGTTTTATATACAGTACTCAGATATTGATTAGAAGTAGGGATAGTTATTCACTGATTCAATTAATGTATATCAAACTCTTCTTAGGCACAATGCTAGCACATTCCTTCCCCTCGTGAAACTCAAAGACTCTAAGGGAGGAGAAAAATAATTACAAATTGTGATAAATATTTATAAGCAAAAAAAAGAATGTTGGGGCAGGGAGGGAGAATTTTAGAAGATGTGTTAAGGTGTATTGGGAAGGCCTCTCTGGGAGCTGAGGCCTGAAGGATGAGAAGAAGCCATCCAGGCAGAGAGCAGTGGGAAGAGCGTCGCATGCAGAGGCAGCAGGCCTAGGGGAGACATAGCTTGTTATTTTAAACAAGTGAAGGAAGCCCAGTGTGGCTAGAACAAAATGAGTGAGAAGAGTGGTGTTGAATTAGATTATAGGATAACTGGGGACTTGTAAATAAAGAATTTGGACTGTATTCTAAGTCCATTGGTCAGCTTCAAAGGACATTAAGAAGTAAATCATGTGCCCTGGTTTTCATTTTAAGAGGATCACTTGGCCGTTATAAGGAGAAAAGATTAGAGGAGGGCAGAAGTAGAGGCAGGAAGACCATTGGAAGACCGTTAGAGTAGTGAAAGAGAGATCGATGGCACAGTCTAGGGGTGATATCAATGAGGTGGAGAGAGATGGATGGATTAAAAATATATGTCAGAGGTAGATTCAACATGACTTACTAATAAATTGGATGTGGAATTGAGGAAAAGAGACAAAGTTTCCAACTTGAGCAGCTGGGTAGATAGTGGTGCCAATATTCTAAGATAGAAAAGACTAGAGGAAAATCATGAGCTCAGTTTGGGATGGTCAGAAAAGTGTGTGAGATATCAGACTGTAGGAGTCATGTAGGCAGTTGGATGTAAGTCTGGAGTCAAAGGAGAGATTAAGGCTCAAAGAAGGAATTTGGGGATCTTCAGCATAGAGGTGGTATTCAAGCTGTGAGAATGGGTGCATTTACCTGGGAGCTGAGGTGTGGGGAGGAAGAGAATGAAGGGAGCAAATAAGAGAGGCTACCCACCCTCGGCCTTGAGAGAAACCAGTACTTGGAACTTGAGTCTTGGAGGAAGAACCAGAAGCAGAGACTGAGAATGAGACACCAGTGAGTTTTGAAGAAAAGCAAGACTGTGTTATGAAAGAAGCTAAGAGAAAAGATGTTTTTTAAAGGGTGACATGGAATACTGCCAAAAAGAGTGGACTGAACACACATTGATTTCTTCTCTCCCCAGACCCCACCAAAGTGTCTTTATAGAGCTTTTCTGAAAAGACATAACCATACAAGGAGAAGTAATGTTGGCAATAACATTTGGGACCTGACACGCAGGTAGGTTAGTGGTAGCTGATTTTACAGGGCCTGAGAAAACTGAACTGGCAGACAGAAAAATGGTAAGATACATGGCAGAACCCCCAAGTGGCTCAGGAATTAGTGGTACCTGGTACCTCTGGAAGTGGCACAAAAGTGAGAATAAAAACAAGAGTATTGTTTGATGGCCTTTTTAGGGTACCCAGGTCCCTGCTTCTAGTCTGCAGAACAGGTTATTACCTCCCTCTACACCCAAAAAACTGGAAATTCATTCTCCAGAGAAGGTAAATGCACTTCCAGATTGAAAGGGCCCACCAAGTACCTAGCATGATGAATGAAGAAAGACCCAGGGATAAAGAGAAGATCCTGGAAGCTTCCAGAGAGAGAAAACAGATCACAGCCAAAGGATAGGAGTACAAATGGCGTCACATTTCTCAGGAGCAGTGGACCAGAAACAGGAAACCAGATAACAGCACAGCAGTGCCTTCAAAATTCTCGAGAAAATGGTTTCTAACCTAGAATTCTGTATCCGGGTTATCAATCAAGTGTGAAAGTAAACATCAGCCCATCTAAGAAGGAGGCATAGATTCAATCCAGGAAACCAGGGGGTCAGAAGGATGATGAAGGGAGTTCTCCGTGACAGACTTAGAGGAGACCAGTCCAGGTTGAACCTTCAGGAGCATTGTCTCCAAGGAGAGAAGACTGGAAAAATATCTAGTACATTTCAGTGTTCCCTGTATTTATAGAAGATTCAGATATTTGAGGGAGAGTTTAGAGATGAGTTATTGATAAGTACATAGCAAAATAAGCAAATAAAAAAAACAAGACAGTTACGAACTCTAGGAAAGACAAAATGTACAAGAAAGAAAAAGTTGTCATGGTACGTGGCTTGGCTTGAATGCTTAGCTAGATAAATAACATAAAAACAGAATACAGTCGGCTCTCCGGATCTGCGGGTTCCTCACCTGCGTGTTCAACTACTGGCTGATGGAAAGGCCTACAATGGTTGCATCTGTACTGAACATGTATAGACTGTTTTTTTCTTGTCATTCCCTAAACAGTATAGTATAACAACTATTTCCATAGGATTTACATTGTATTAGGTATTGTAAGTAATCTAGAGATGACTTAGAATATATGGGAGGATGTGCATAGGTTACATGCAAATACTATGCCATTTTATATAAGGGACTTGAGCATCTGTGGATTCTGGTATCTGCAGGGGTCCTGTCTCCCAAGGATACTGAGCAATGACTGTACTGATCCAACCAAGTGATGATAGCTCTGTGTGGGGAACATGAGGGACGGGTGGCGTATGAGTGAGGCTGGGGAGACTGAGGAGTTACAGAGAGCTTCCACGGCAGGCAGTCAATGGGTAATGCTTAAATATGAAGATTAAGAAACAGCTTAATAACATGTTGTTTAGAGATAGGGAGGTAAAAACAAAAATAGTTAATTTGGTTGGAAGGATTTCCTCTAGGGAGTAGTGGATGTAGGGGTAATAGAGAATGCTGGGGTTGGTAATCAGACGTGTGAAATTATTTGACTCTTTAAGTTGTGTGTGTTTATAGTTTCAATTTAAAAAACAAACCAGAGTAATGCATAGATTTAGATATTGAATAACAAGGATTATTTTAATATGGATTATTCTGGTGTATGTACTTGAAGAAATGCAGACACAAAATGCTATTTGGGCAATATGCTTTTCAGGGCATCTAAGTGCATGAAAGTGTATCAGGGAGAGATTAATGATCACCTGGAGCAATCTGTCTTTTAAAATTAGTTTTCAGGAAAATATGTAAATCACAGAGATATGTAACGGATGTGTGAATCCATCAATCAGGTAAATTCTTCGTGGCGTGTACTGTTAGAAAGCATCATGCTGGGTTCTGTGGGCTGTATAAAGAAGTGTAAGTGTGGTTGGGGGCGGTGGGTCAAGAAGTCTGCAGTCCAGAGAGTTAACACATAAGCTCTTGAAGACTTAAATGATATTCAAGAATGAATAGTAAGTTTTAATGCCATTACAAACAATATTACAAGATTTCAAAAAGAGGGGGATTGTGAAAGACTCACCAACAAAAACATTAAGAAAAGTATTTTCATCCTTAAAGTTTTTACTTTGGAAGAGCTGGACTGCCCAAATATAGCAAACAGCAGGTATTGAAAGAAAAATATGACAAGGTTATCAAGGCCACAGTTGGTCTCCTGGTAGAAAACCAGCAATTTCCTCTCTCGCTCATCACGTCTGCAAGGGTCATCCCGTATCGGCTGCAGTTTGAAAGATAAAGTTGTTTTCATTTAGAGAATTGGATACTTTTAGAAAGGACTCAAGTCTTCATTTATTTGAGGGGATAATGCTAGACAGAGTATTCTTTAAAAAAAAAAAATCTCCAGATCCAAGGTGATTTTTGTTGTTTTTTCCATTGTGGTATGTGGCACTTGGTCACAATGGTGCCAGAGCAAGGTGATTGCTTTGCTCCGTCAGCCCTGCTCCCAGTTCCTGCCCCACAGGTGCAATCTACTCACCTAAATTTTGTACAGCAATTTTCTGCTTCAGTTTATTAATTTAATGTCTTATTTATTTGGCTGTTTTATATTACATTTGTGTAGTAGGTGATGTTAACACACACAATCCTTCTTAGTTAATAAACCAGAGCTAGTGACACTAAGCCGCTGGATCTAGCTTCTGCCTGGAGGTTTCGTAAAGCCTCAGGAATCATAATTTGATCGTTCTTTGGTCCGGAAGTATTTTTATTGTCCTTACTAGTTTGCCAGGAGCCAGGAATGATCCATTTCGTCTCTACCAAGTTTCCCCTGCAAAGCCTTCCCTGAGATCCCCAGGGTTGTCAGTGTGTTCCTATAAAAGACACCCTGAGAGCTTCGTGGTTCTGAACACACTCCACATCCCTTTGTATCTCCTAAAGTGGCCAAAGTTAGCACGTACACCAGCATGGCCCAAAGGCATCCGCACGTCCTCCTCAGCTGTAACAAGTGGCCATTTCATTGTGTTAACGATAAGAGGCAAGAGAGAAATATTAAAATTATGCTCAGTGACTTAGCATTTTTGTATTTGCTATGCTTGTGAATTTCATATCCACTCAGAAATTGTCCACACCCGCAAAGATTATTCATTAACTAACTAAATAAAATATTAGTTCAAGGTCTTCAAGTTAATAAGAATTTTAGAAATTATGTTCAAGCTAACACACTATAGAGAAACACAATTACTAATGAATGATATATTGAATTTTTCAGAGAATGATATTTTAATAATTTTACCCAGATGGACATGGAAATTAAAATAAGTAAGATTTAGTTATCTAAAGTGCCAAAGAACAACCCCCCATTTTTTTTAAAGATTGGCATCTGAGCTAACAACTGTTGCCAATCTTCTTTTCTTTTTTTCTTCCTCTCCCCAAAGCCCCCCAGTACATAGTTGTATATTGTAGCTGTCAGTCCTTCTGGTTGTGCTGTGTGGGACACCGCCTCAGCATGGCCTGATGAGCGGTGCCGTGTCTGTGCCCAGGATCCAAACTAGGGAAACCCTGGGCTGCCGAAGCACAGCACGCGAACCCAACCACTCAGCCACAGGGCCGGCCCCATCACCCACTTTTAAAAGACATGTTATTATAATTCAGTTCCCTTGAACACACAGTTTTTACATTCTCATAATTTTAAATGTTGCATCTTATCAAACCAATAAAACCAGTAAAGGAAATTTAAGAAATTTAATTAGGCTTTTCATGAGAACATAAACTGAAGTCTTACATAATATAAAAAGTTATGCGTCGAGAGAGAAGACAGCTATTTTTGAACGGAAATTATCCAACCAGTCTGATTTGTCTCAGGATTCACCTTAACTAGGACTACCATAAAATTTTTTCCTTAGTTACCATGTATTTAAAAGTACCTATTGGCACTTTTATATGACTATCAGTTATCATGAAGCAGAGGAACTGGCTCTGATAGAACCTTCCTCTGTTTTAAGAGGTGGAGGGAGATTTGAAGATTTGGAGAGCAGAGAAGGGGCCCCAGGCGAAGGCTTCTCTGCTCTCAGGGAGGTGAGAGAAGAGGCCGTCCAGTGGGAGAGAGGGCAGCAAAAGTGTGAGGGAGGAGCTTCCAGAACATGGCCCGGGTAGGAAGTAGTGTCGGGAAATGGAAGAGAAACGAGGCAGAGCTGGGGTCTTTCGGGGGCATGTGGTTAGTGAGCTGCACGTCTTGATGGTGGGCCCTCCCTCAGGGAGGCCTGGGGGCAGACATGGAGTGGCCAGGTGATAGGGTTCCTCCATGGTTGAGGTTTTGCCAGGTGGTACTGTGGAGGGAGAGGGGGCAAAAGAGTTGAGGATATTTGCAAAAAAGTGATTATAAATTTGGTCCTCGTGTTGCAGGTCGGCCAAAGGGGAAACCGCAGCTAGAAAGGGGCTGATGGAACGAGAGTGAAAGTGAAGGTGCTCGGTTAGAGATGAGAGGGCAGTGACCGCAGGGCCAGGTGTGCAGAGGGTTAGTGGCTCGGTTTTGGAGACACCAAGGATCATGCCAAGAGTTGGGATAGAGGGCAGACTGAGAACCAAGAGCAGAAGTCTTCAGTGGGTGAGTGCGTGTGTCTAGAATGTCGGTAGATGACAACAGAGAAAAAGAGGAAAGGCTGGTGAGGCCAGATGGCATTAGCCTCAAGAGGAAAGGTGACATTCTGGAGGCAGGAATGGGGTACCCACCCCCCACCCCTGCTGTCCCTAGGACTTAAGACAGAGACAGCCACTCCTTCCAAGGCCAACAGAGGCAGCGGCATTTAGTTAGGGTCAGGTGGTGAGGGGACCGCTCCAAGAAGAGTACAGAGGGCACGTGGGAGGTTTGCACTCCAGGTGGCCCAGTGCAGGGCCAGGCGGGGAGGGGGGAGGATCTCCAGAGCACAGGGCATGCGCGGGGGAGCGGGGGGTAACATGGTTCGCCTGGACTCGGTAGTGACTGAGGCAGACTGGGAAGTGTGGATGGTAGGATTAGCCCTCGGGTCTCTTCCAGAAGGCTGGAGACCAGTGGTATAGCAGGACAGTCCTGAGCGCTTCTCCCCAGGGTGGGTCGCACTGCGGTGTCCTGCCTGGTGCATCTTACACTGACAGGCAGGTAGGGAGGAAACTGTGAGATGAATCAGCTCTCGCCTGAATGTTACTGAGTCCTTCAGTTCTTTTAACAAACGTTGGTTAACCACCTTCTGTGCACCAGGCCCCTGCAGCTGTCAGGGGTGGGAAGAGGAGTGAGACAGCCGCCACCACTACTGTAGGCACTGGGGTTTTTGCCCAGGGCCACTGAGAGCCAGGCGCCTGCTGCACCCTCTGCCCATGCCCTGCCACTGCAGTGACAGTAGCTGCTCCATGAGACTTACTGAGATTGTAGAAGGAGTTCTGCTGTTTTAAGACAGGAAATTGGAATCATTGATCTAATAGAAGCCTGCAGAATCCTAAGATGAATACGTCTTTCTTACCTCACAGAACTAAACTCATTATGTCTCTTGTTTTGGCCATCTCCAACTCTTTCCAGAGTTCGGCGTGTACTGCAGCCACTGTCGGAGCGAGGTCCGTGGCACACAGTGCGCCATCTGCAAAGGCTTCACGTTCCAGTGTGCCATCTGCCACGTGGCAGTGCGAGGATCGTCCAATTTCTGCCTGACCTGCGGGCATGGCGGACACACCAGCCACATGATGGAATGGTTTCGGACCCAGGAGGTGTGTCCCACCGGGTGTGGGTGCCACTGCCTGCTCGAAAGCACCTTCTGAACTTACCGTGGGAGTTGTCAGAAATCCCAGAGGACCCCATAAATGCTGGGTGACAAGCTGTCTGCCAGGAGAGAGGCCCCGGAACCCATTGCCAGCTAGACTGGCGTATGTTCCCCCCGCGGACTGCCTCAGCACCAGCTGTCGTGAGCCTTTGCTCTCTTCTGTTTGGCTGTTGGCGGCCTGGATGTTGCTGGAGGTGGATGAGGGCAACGTGCAGAGCCGAGTAGCCAGGTGGAGGTTTTCTTGGAGAAAAGCACCTGCCTTCAGTGCAGTGTTTACCTTTAAGGTGTTAACCTTAAGCTACTCAACAGCATCCTTTCTGATGCCATTACAGAGACCAAGCTCAGATGCAAAGGACACTCTCCTGAGCCAAAAGACAGTGGACGTTAATTTAGTTAACAAGTGGGCCTATGACATAACTTGGTACGTTTAATGAACTGATGGACAGTGACCTTTTAAAATAAGATACTTAAATTATAAATAGATGATGTACTTAAGGATTCTTAAGATGTATTTTTTGTTTGTTATTTTTCTTCCAGCTGCTCTCCGTTGACTAATAAAATTCTAGTAAATGTTTTTTAAAAAAACAGGGACAGAGGAAGTTGAACGTTTGAGTGAATCTTTTTTTACCCTGCTTCTAATTGAAATTAACTCTCTTGGATAGGACCAAAGTCAGCGCTCAGATTTTTAAAGGAAGTGCTGATTTACTTTTCTTATCTGACAGGAGAAAATAGAATTTGACATTTAAGTTTCTTCCCGACCTCAAGAGTCTTTTAATAATTTCTTTTAGCAAAAGGAAAATAAGATAGCATCGCAGCATTGTTACTCAAGTCTCCCACTACCACCGGGTAGGTTGGCTGAGTTCCGGTACATACCTCACTCTTCGTTTGGCCTTCCCTACAAACTTCGCCCCACGTTTATGTGTGTTCCAAGTCGTTATGACTCACGCGTCCACCAATTCTTCAGAGTGATTTTCAGCTCTTCACATTTTGTATGTGCCAGAGAAGAGAAGTCTTTTTGATATTTCCTCTGAAACTTATATTTGTTTCTTAGAATTTTATAATTCCAAATTAAGATTACCTTAAGAAATTTGTCTTAGGAAACATGTCTCAAAATGTACTGTACATCACTGTGTTTTAAATACGGGTCAGGATTCAATTAATGGATTATGAAATCAATTTAATGGATAAAAACCAGTGTTAAAAAAAATGAAATAGGTATCACCTTACACCCATTAGAATGGCTGAAATAACCAAAACAAAAAGTAACAAATGTTGGAGAGGCTGTGGAGAAAAAGGAACCTCATACACTGCTGGTGGGAATACAAACTGGTACAGCCACTGTGGAAAACAGTATGGAGATTTCTCAAAAAATTAAAAATAGAAATACCATATGACCCAGCCATCCCACTACTGGGTATCTATCCAAAGAACTTGAAATCAGCAATTCCAAAAGAACCATGCACCCCTATGTTCATTGCAGCATTATTCACAATAGCCAAGACGTGGAAGCAACCTAAATGCCCATCAACTGATGATTGGATAAAGAAGATATGGTGTGTATATATATATATATATATATATATATATATATATATATACACACACACAATGGAATACTATTCAGCCATAAAAAAGGACAAAATCGTCCCATTCACAACAACATGGATGGACCTGGAGGGTATTATGTTAATGTGAAATAAGCCAGATAGAGTATGACTCCACTCATATGAGGAAATTAAACACGTAGACAAAGAGAACAGATTAGTGGTTACCAGGGGAGAGCGGGTGAGGGTGGGTACAAAGGGTGAAGTGGTGCACCTGCAACATGACTGACAAACAATAATGTACAACTGAAATTTCACAAGGTTGTAAACTATCATAATCTCAATAAAAAGTTAAAAAAAAAAAGAAATAGAGTAGAAGATAAATGATCAGAATGTGCCATACAGAGTTAGGATAAATATTGTTTTGTGTAACTTGTTTACGAGTGTATACGCACACACTTGCACACGTGTAATGGATCACAGTGTAAATCGATTACTTACTGAGAATTGCGGTCAGAACATTTTCAAAACACTGTTTTGGATGATGCTTATTCTTTGTCCCCTGTGTTACTGGACACAAAACACCCCGACATGAGAAAAGCCTAGGTCTCGTGCACTGAGAGCAGAGGTTTAACCCTGGCCTCTGATCTGAGGTCAGATGCCAGCGTCTCCGCAGAGTGAGCTGGCCGACTGGCTGCAGCAGGGACACTGGGAAGCTGATGAAGGAGGCCGCCCCTGCAATCTGAATTTGTTCACTCTCTGCTTTCCACTTGCTTGTGTTGACGCTGCAGTGACGGCGACCACAGAGTAGGTGGACTGATTTACACTGAGATAAGGGGTCTGCTGTGTTCCTCAGTGAAATCGCACCATTTGCAGAGAACAGTCTTCTCCTGTTCCGCACCCCGCAAGCTAATGTAAAAGTCTGTCCCTGTCTGTCCCCATAAAGAATTAAATGGTTTTATTGTTTTCGTTTATTGTTATAGGAACCTTGTCTTCTAAAACTGAAAAACTTTAGTAACGAGTGCGAAGAAATTTAAAGCTTAGAGCATTACACAATGTCTTCTTTCAATATGTGTATTCCTTTTGAATTTCCAAGCTACTAGAACACAAGTCTAATATTTAAAATATATTCACATTTGGAAACACGTCGGTTTGGATACTGGCCATGGTCAGGATTCTCAAGCACCTAAGTCCTTTTCTGTTTGTTTTTTTTTTTTTTTTTTTTAAGATTTTATTTTTTCCTTTTTCTCCCCAAAGCCCCCCGGTACATAGTTGTGTA
Source organism: Equus caballus (assembly GCF_041296265.1). Taxonomy (NCBI): domain Eukaryota; kingdom Metazoa; phylum Chordata; class Mammalia; order Perissodactyla; family Equidae; genus Equus; species Equus caballus. Next base: position 23,861,939 of record NC_091686.1, on the reverse strand, counting down.
TTCTTCGTTGTGGGTTCTTCTAGTTGTGGCATGTGGGACGCTGCCTCAGCGTGGTCTGATGAGCAGTGCCATGTCCGCGCCCAGGATTCGAACTAACGAAACACTGGGCCGCCTGCAGCGGAGCGCGCAAACTTAACCACTCGGCCACGGGGCCAGCCCCCTTTTCTGTTTGTTTTTAAAAATGATACAATGTTCTAAAGTACCTGTGAACTTGGCAAGGAAAACAGAGTTGGCAACCTTATTTATGCACCAGAAATAGATTTTGTGCCCCTGTCCTCAAACCCCCCTAAAACACAAGAGCCGTGATGCTTTCTTGGGTAATGCCACATAGATAGAATCAATGTTGCTTAAAAAAATCTTTTTTAAATGTCATCTAATAGAAAAATACGTTCAGCCTGAAGACGATGAGTTCACACGCTAGGAGCGCCTTCCCTTATTCGGTGATTCCCTGGGTGGCGGCAGGATTTAGGAGAAAGGTGGATCCTTGTCAGTGGCTTAATGCATCAGGAATTTGAGGGAAATACGAGAGCCGCTCATTTTGTCAGAAGAGTGATGCTGGACCCACTTGGGCTGAAGGGTCAGGGAGCCCATCAGTGGTCTCTATGCAACAGAACAATTTCTTAGAAGATGGATTTTGCTAGCTGCGGAAAAATAGTTCAGAAAACAGGGTTGTAAAGAACCCCCTCTACTGTATGGCTCAGCTTTTCATACCTTTCTCAGAGTTGGCAGAAGGGTCCTATGCACACACTCGAAGGATGATCCCAGGGGAGAAAGCACACACCTGGGTTTCCTCATTCTCAGAACCTGCTGCCCTTATCAGACTCACAAATAAATCTATCACATTGATATTCCATAATACTAGCAAGTGTATTTCACCACAGTATCACTGATTTGATTTTTTTTTCCTTAAATCTAAGAAGGTCTGATTAAACTCATCAAGTTTTTAACATGAGGTGAGCACTTGGACAAAGATGAATAAATATACAGAATGTGGCCTCTGCCCTGCTGGAACGCAGAATCTAGTTGGAATTTAAGTGTCTACGTAAATGCTTACACCACAGTGTGTGCTGTTGGCCTCCAAGAGAAGGAGAGTAACTCCACCGAGGCAGAGATTGTTCAGAGAAGGAGGCTGTGGCTGAGTTCAACGGTAAGTGTCCTTCAGCTGGGGGAGAGCAGGAAGGCACAGGGAAGGGCAAAGCCAAGGATGGACAAGAAGGCGTGGCGCTTGGGGGCACTGTACATGGTTCCCTGCAGGTGGAGCATAGGCTGGGGCTGAGAAAGGAGGCTGGGGAGCAGGGCCAGAGTCAGTGCACCCTGGGGCCTGCACGCTGTGCTCTGGGCTTTACCTGTAAGCCGGGGCTCCCCAATCTCATCGGCTACCGACTGCATAGTGGGTATTCTGCACAAATACGGACCACCAATCTTAAATTTTAAAAATCACTGACAGAAGTGTTTAAATGGGGGGCCGGCCCTGTGGCCAAGTGGTTAAGTTTGCACACTCCGCTTTGGCGGCCCAGGGTTTCGCCCGTTTGGATCCTGGCACCATTCATCAGGTCATGTTGAGGCGGCGTCCCAGATGCCACAACTAGAAGGACCCACAACTAGAACATACAACTATGTACTGGGGGGCTTTGGGGAGAAGAAGGGAAAAAGAAGATTGGTAGCAGATGTTAACTCAGGTGCCAATCTTTAAAAAAAAACTCATTTAAAAAAGTGTTTAAATGAATCGCATCATCAAAGACCACGTCTCTCACCAAGATTTCCTTATATTTGCTTGATAGTGTATAACATAAGCTATAGGTGAGGTTCCGTATCTGGTCTATTTTAATTTTTCTCTTTTCCCCCCCCGTTTAAATAGGAAAATCTGGAAGTCGTTATAGGTCATTGAGAACAAGTAAGCAAGTGTTGTTGAACACTAATCAGTGTCCTTGTCTGCAGTCTCTTGATATTTTCATATAAAATTCTTGATATTTTTGAATCATATATGGATGATAAATTATGGAGAGGTTTTTTTCCCAAAGACCTCGTTCAGCATTTTGTTCGATGGGCAAATGAGCATATTTCTCAGAACCTGGAAGAGCCATAATTGGATGCCCAATCCCCTCTTTGTTCTGTTGTGGCATTTGGCTGTACTTTTAGAAATATGCCCAGTAATAATGTCATCTGCTCCTTTCTCTAACAAGTAAAGAAAATCATCAGGTTTTGGGAAGACTCAAATACTCATTAATCAAACCACTTAGAACACAGTTCACTCTTAAGAACACTGATAACCTCAACATTAAATACAACTTCTTCCCCATCTTTGTTGATGAATTTAAACTGTTTTATACTGATATTTTTTTGCACTTGGTCTGAAAAGCACTTGATTGATTTTCCAGAGAGGCCATATATTTAGTTCTAAGTGATAATGGCCATGATTTGAGGAAATTTCATAAATACACACTGGGGAATAGGTGTAAGTGGATAACTAGTTCAATAAAATCTGATTTCAGGTATTTATCATCGTACTCCTATTCATAATCTTCTTTTCAGTTACATACTCCACATGATTGCACTTAGAGATTTGATTGTCCCAACACATAGAGTCATAGTCTGTGTTTTCTCTGAAGTCCAGTTAAGTCCAGTTACCTGTTACATGTAGGATGCATTCCGAGTGTTGATTACTACTTTTATCACTATTTTTATTTTTCAATTAACCTTTTTGAGCCATTGATCCATTTTTGTAAATTGACGATGTGCTACACACTGGTAATAGGGAAACACAAATTGAGTAGATAACACAGTCATTTGATAGACGAGATGAAATGGCCAACATAGTCTTTATGCTCACGTGCCATCTTTGAAGATGTGATTGAGAATATACTAATTAAGAAATGAGCTATTTATTAAAGTCATAGTTAATATTATGCGTGAAATTTGAGAAAAGAATACACACACACCAAATTATTTTATCTTTTTCCCCTGGAAGGCTCGACTCCCACCTCAGTTGGTTTGAGGATCTCACTTGAGAGGTAACTGGTGTGGGAGGTGGGGAGCCGTTGAAGAGCATTAAGTGGGAGAGTGACACAGTCAGGTTTTGATTTGACCATGTACAGATTAGAGGTGGAGAGACTGGAAAGCGACACTTGTTAGGAGTCTATTTCTGTGCCTTCATTACAACAGCGACAGTGGGAGTGGAGAGGAGGGTGAAAGAGTCGAGATCTTTAGGGAGGAGGATTGGCAGCACTGAGCTCAGCCCTGAGTGTGAGGTCACAAGAAGGGTGACCGATGGCTGTCCCTGAGCAATCCTTTCCCTGTTGCCCCTTACTCACCCATCCACCATGAGGGCAGACTCCCTCGCTGGCCTCACATCCAGGAGGCCTCACCTTTCTCTTGCCCACAGGCCCTCAGGCTCCATCCCCACCTCTCCAGTGTGCTTTTGTACGCTGTTGCATCTGGGATTTCCTACCAGGCACCTGAGATGTGTCTTCCTTTGGGGCAAGGAGCCCCTGAGGGGGCCTTTTCCTGGGTTTCTGCCTCCTCTCTAACCACTCACCTCCCAGGTGGCTACGATCTAGCCAGGCTTCCTGGAGCCCCCCAACCCCTTGGGCCTGCCTGGGACAGTGTTGAGACACAGTCCTCCTCATTGCTTCTACCCCTTCAGCCCTTCGTCACACAGGAGGAAGGACAGCTAGAGCCCAGAGAGGGAAACTAGTGTCTCAGCTCACACACAGTTCTGTTACTTGACCCACATGTTTTTAAGAGAAGATTTTTATCTATTTAGTTTTTTCTAATTATAGAAACATTTTAAATTTTGTTACTATTTTGTCCTCTCCACCTTGTCACCATATGGTTTTCTAAGTGGGGGTTATTTTATTTTCACAAATTGGAAAAATACAGACACACAGGCAAAAAGAGGTGACAACCATCTCTTTAAGAAGAAAATGTGTAGTCAGCCTCATTCCCAGAGTGAGAGCAGCTGTGGTTAGGAAAAAGCCTGGGGAGCTTGTACCGCTCCACCATCTTATTGTGCCAGAATTTATTCTTTTAAGTTTTTGTTTTTAGGTCATTATAGATTGACGTGCAATTGGAAGAAATAATACAGAGTGATCTATATACTCTTCACCCAGTTTCTTCCTATGGTAACATCTTGCATAATTGTAGTAAATAAGACAACCAGGAAGTTGACCTTGGTACTGTCTGTCAGCCTTACTCACCAGTTTTATATGCACTTGTGCGTGTATGTGAATTTATCTCTGCAGTTTTATTACGTGTAAATATCCACCACCACAGTCAAGATATGGAGCCAGGATCCCTCATGCAGCCCTGTTACAGACACGGTCACCTCCCCTCCGCTCCACCTCCCTCAGCTGCTGGCAACCACTAATCTGTTTCCTAGATCTATGATTGTGTCATTTCAGGAATGTTCTATAAATGCAGTCAGACGGTTTGGGACCTTTTGAGATTGGCTTTTTCATTCATCGTGACTCCCTTGCCATCCAGCCAAGTTGCAGTGTGTAGCAATAGTCTGTCCCTGTGTGTTGTGCGGAATACTCCGTGGTGTGGATGGACCACAGTGTGTTTAACTATTCACTGGTTGAAAGACGTTTGAGTTGTTTCCGGTTTCCAGAATTGAGTTTTGAAAATCATTTTGTAAATTTCTTCTTGAAAAACCTTTCATTGCAATCAGTAAAACAATAGGTGGAAATAGATAAAATTAATACTCTTCCTCCTGTCTCCTCAGCAACCAGTGCTGACAACCTTGTGCTTATCCTTACACACTTTTCTCTCATAGAAATGTGCAAACAAATACTAGAACGAGTTTTTCGTTTGTAGAAAAATGTGGTTATATTATACACTTGACCCGGCCGTTAGCCTTTCTCACTTGAGTATACATTATGATGTTCCTCCAGCAATGGATGCAATGTGAAAGAATCACTTTCCGTTTGCAGCAGCACTTCCCTAGGAAATATCAAAACTGGATATGGTGGTGGACTGGGACTTCTGGTCTGGACAGGATGGGGTACTTTTCTCCATGCAAAGTACAAAACTGTTCACTCTGGAAATATCTCGAGAGAACCAGAGAACTCTGAAAGGTGGAAAAAGAAAGGTGACCTGGTTGGGACACCAGGGCTGGAGAAATGACATGGAGGATGTTTTATAAACCCCCCACAACAGAAGAAAGTGAACTACACCCAGCAGGTCTCAGCTCCCAACCTGGCAGTAGAAGGCAGCAAGGTAGAACGAGAGCCTCACCAGTGCCAGGGGAGCACCAGCAACGGGGACCTCTGGGAGCCCACTGACACCAATAGCTGGGCCGCCCTCATTTAGGCTTAGCAGCTGGGGAGGCGCCCTCCCTCCCCTCTGGGTCTGAGACTCCCCTCCCCACTGAAAGACACCTGGTGAGACATCCCCCCTGCTCCCCCACTGAGACATCAGGTAGCTGGGGGCACTGGCAAGGGAAATGTCACCTCAGCAGGTGCCTGGCTCAGGAAGCCTCTTTGTCCCCATATGGGAAACTAATGGTAGATAAAGCCTAGTTAGTAAAGTTTGTTATGTAGATTCCTTGGTGTCCTCCAGACTGATAAGGGTCTAAAGTTGTCTCTGGTGATTAACTTTTATCCTTCCTGGTAGAGACAGGAGGCGAGACACCTTTGTAAATTTATATCCTCCTTTTAGGCAAATAGGGGGAGGGCAGAGAGCTTTTTCCTACGTTTGCTGTTGCTTAATTGCCTTTAGCTCAAAATAATTCTTATGTTAAATAGGGATATGTTGGAGTGATGTATTCTGGTTTCCTTCCCTGGGGAGCAAGATTCAATCCTTAGTTAGCACAGTCACCTCCTAACACACATCCCGGGACCGTGACTTCTCCATCCTCGGGCAGAGCCACCCTCTGGTGTGTGCTCCCTTGCCCAGCAAGCAAAGAAACTAAGGGCTCACGTGCGATCACTGTAGCGAATTTTGTCTTTCCTTTAAAGATAGTGAGACGTGTTTTAGAGTTGAGGCTTGGAGCAGTTAAAGTGACTTAACCAAGGCTTTCCGTAAGGGAGCAGAATCAGGTGTGAAGCCAGGCTGTCTGCCTCGAGTGCCCAATGCACTTTAATAAGTAGCAGGAATAGAGAGGAGGGTGGGAGAGTCGGACATTTAGGTGCTGGACTCAGCAGGATTGAGTTCAGCCTGGGTTTGTCGATATTAGAGGGGGCGACTGATGTTTAATAAGCATATCTCGTTTCTCATTCCAATTTTAGTCCTTCTGCTTTGTTCCCTTATGGTGGCTGTAATTATTATTCAGTAATACCTGTGGGTGAAAAGCGATTAAAACTTTCAGGAATAGGGGCCAGGCTGGTGGCACAGTGGTTAAGTTCCCACGTTCCACTTAGGCGGACATGGCACCGCTTGTCAAGCTGTGCTGTGGTAGGCGTCCCACATATACAGTAGAGCAAGATGGGCATGGACGTTAGCTCAGGGCCAGTCTTCCTCAGCAAAAAGAGGAGGATTGGCAACAGATGTTAGCTCAGGGCTAATTTTCCTCAAAAAAAAAAAAAAAACCCAAGCAACTTTCAGGAATAGATGACAAATGTGATGTCTGCCATCACTTTGAAAACATGCAACTAATCCTGGGAGACCAGATATCAGAAATCCCTAATGCTACCAGCAGGGAGAATACTGGTATGGGAAGGCCCAAGGATAAACTTTCAGATTGGACTAACAGGAGAAAGATAAGAAAAGCACAGACATGAATATGCTGCTCTTCCTTTCATCCTAAAAATGTTCCTCTTTTAATCACATAAATCTCAAAACAATCTCTAATTGCTACCTTTCCTTTGCTGTGTTAAGCCAAGATAAAATCCTGGAGCTTGGCTCTCTGCTGTCACTCTGGATTGTCGTTCAGGAAGGCACTCTCTCCTACCCTTGGTGCTTTCGGAAGGTTGAAAGTTCTGCCCGCATAAACTGGCCCACATTGCTGGTCTCGGATGCCTTTGTACTCAGACTGGGAGTAACTCTGGTTTAAAGGCTTTGGCCAGGCCAGGCATTACTTTCTTCTGCCTCTTTCTTAATTTAGAGAGAATCATTGATGGGGAGCACCCCCAAGAAGTGTCTCTACGTTTTTTTCTTCTTTTCCTAAAGAAGATCAGAAATGGAAGAAAAAGAAAAGATTAACGGTGGTGTCCAAAATAGGTGGATTTTCTTTCCAGTCGGGAAAATGTCCCAGAAACTAATGTGCTTGCTGGCTTTTAAAGGCTTGTGCCAATCTGTATCTTAAAGGAATCAACTCTTTTTCCTTCTATAAATATTTTGGACACTTGATACAAGAGCTTAAACATTTGTGCGGTAAAAATAGTGAATATATTCATTCTTGTTTTCCTCATAAAAGGCTCTGATAGATTTGGAAATCCTGAAATAGAGATGGCCAAAGGAGCTCCGGTGTTAATTTTTAGAGAGAGCGCTCTGGAATATTTACCTCTTTAAAGCTGAAAAATGATTAACACTAGGGGGCAGCAGAGATCTAGACTCCGAGAATCTGATGGCTTCCTCAGTCTGAAATGAGGTTAAGGATAAAGGTTAATCCAGATGAGTCTACACCTGTCTTTCTAGTTTCTAGAAACGAAAGATCTGCTTACCTGTAATTCACCCTAGGTTCATCGATCCCGTAATTGAGCCAACGCACACCATCGGGAAAGCCATCTGAAATCCTCCCCTCACCTTCTTGAGTGTGAACACTTCTCACTCGTTATTGCTAAAATCTGGGCTTTTCATATTAATTTTAAATTGCATTTTTACATGAGAAACCTGGTTAAAATACAATTATTAATAAGGAAGATGGATGTGGTCAAACCAAATCTAAGAGCCTGGTCAGTAAGGTGGCTCAAAGGGTTCTACCAATATCAATTCCAGAAGTGAATGAGAAAGGCAGAAGCTGAAGTCAGGAGAAAAATAAAAATGTAAACTGAAGAAAAGTGTATGTCTTTTTATGTACTTTCCCCGTTGACCTTCATGCCAACCCTACCAGGGACACAGCCCATCTTACAGTGGGTGAGACCGAGGCCCAGAGACCTTTTGCTCAAGGTCACAGAAAGAATGACAAAGCTGAGATTAGAACCCAGGTTTCCTATACTTTAACCTGACTTATTTCACTCTGTCACATTGCTTTTTTGTATATGTGTGAGGAATATTGTCCCTGAGCTAACATCTGTACCAATCTTCCTCTATCTTGTATGTGGGATACCACCACAGCATGGCTTGATGGGTGGTGTGTAGGTCCGCGCCTGGGATCTGAACCTGCGAAGCCCAGGCTGCCGAAGTGGAGTGTGGGAACTTAACCACTACACCACTGAGCCAGCCCCTGTCACGTTGCTTTAACAGGAAGAATGAACAGGAATCCCTGATGGATGGCTCACAAGAAAACATACTTGTATAAGATTGGTCAATGACAAAGGAGCCAAGAACATACAGTGGAGAAAGGACTCTTTTCAATAGATGGTGTGGGGAAAACTGGACAGCCACATGCAAACGAATGAAAGTAGACCATTATCTTACACCATACACAAAAGTTAACTGAAAATGGATTAAAGAGTTGAATGGAAGACCTGAAACCACAAAACTCCTTCAAGAAAACATAGGCAATACACTCTTTGACATCAGTATTAGCAGTATCTTTTTGAATGTTGTGTCTCACTAGGCAAGGGAAATAAAAAATAAATGAGATGACATCAAACTAAAAACCTCCTGCACAGCAAAGGAAACCATGAACAAAATGGAAAGGCAACCCCCAACTGGGAGAAAATATTTGCAAATCATATTTCCGATAAGGGGTTAATTTCCAAAATATATAAAGAACTCATACAACTCAACAACAAAAAAATTTGAAAAACCCAATCAAAAAATGGGCAGAGAGTCTGAACAGACATTTTTCCAAAGAGGATGTACAAATGGCCAACAGGCACATGAAAAGATATTCAACATCACTAATTATTAGGGAAATGCAAATCAAAATTACAATGAGATGTCACCTCATACCCATCAGAATGGCTATTAGTAGAAAGACAAGAAATAACATGTTGGAGAGGATGTGAAGAAAAGGGAACCCTGATACACTGCTGGTGGGAGTGCAAACTGGTGCAGTCACTGTGGAAAACAGTATGGAGATTTCTCAAAAAACTAAAAATAGAAATAACATATGATCCAGCTATCCCACTACTGGGTATTTATCCAAAGAACATAAAAACACTAATTTGAAAAGATATATGCACCCTTATGTTCATTGCGGCATTTTTCACAATAGCCAAGACATGGAAGCAACCTAAGTGCCCATTAATGGATGATGGATAAGGAAGATAGATAGATAGATAGATAGATAGATAGATATAGATATAGATAGATATAGATATATAGATATACACACACACATATATACACACACAATGGAATACTACTCAGCCATAAAAAAGATGAAATCGTGCCATTTGTGACAACATAGATGGACCTTGAGGGTATTATGCTAATCGAAATAAGTCAGATAAAGACAGATACCATCTGATCTCACATATATGTGGAAGATAAACAAACACATAGATAAGGAGAACAGATTAGTGGTTACCAGAGGGGAAGGGGGTGGGGCAAGGGCGAAAGGGGTAAAGGGGCACATGTGTACCGTGACGGATGGAAACTAGAATTTTGGTGGTGAACACAATGCAGTCTATACAGAAGCCAGAATGTAATGATGCACACCTGAAACTAATACAGTGTTATGAACCAATGTGACCTCAATTAAAAAAAGATTGGTTGATGAAACAGAGCTGAGATGCATAATTTGTATATTAGATAATTGCATCAAATCAAGATTAAAAACACTCAACAAATTATGGTCATGGATCCAGACTGAAAAAATGCGTTTTATGAAAGATGAATGGAATGTCTGCAGTTGCTTAGAAACAGTTAACTATACAAGTATGGGATGAGGGAGTTCATATGAAAAAGGCCTAGAGATTTTAGCTAATTGTGTGCTAAGTATGGGCCAATAATGTGTGCATTTATGGCCAAAAAGTGAATGAAATCTCAGACTTCATTGTTTGGATGGAGAGAGGTAATAGTCCTATTTATGCCCACTGTGGATCATTCTGTTCAATCCTGGGGCATTTTTAGAGGAACAGTATTCAAAGAATACGCAAGGTGGTGAAGAGTTTGGAAACTATATCAAATGAAGAATTATTACAAAAATTGGAAATTTTTGACCTGGTAAGGAAAAGATATGGAAAGACATGGCTGAAAGTAAATTGGATTTATTCCATAGTTCCAAAAGTCAAAAGTAGGATTAGCAGAAACGATTTACAAGGAAATAGATTTCAGCTCAGTATATAAGAGTGGCAGGAAAAAAAATTAAAATGATGGATTGTAGTGACTCTCACATAGGATGGGTATCACATAACTCAGAGTATTTCTGTTTAGGGAAATAACCTTGGGATGAGGCTCTTGGGTATGACAGGTGAGCTGCCTCTGGTGTGGTCAGAGAGGAGAAGATACAAAAAATAAAGCTCAATTTTCCTGTCTAATGAGATAAGAGGAATTTTCATGTTCCGTGGGGAGCTATGGAAAGAAGGGAGAAATGTGAGGAGGGTTGGGGAGAGAGAAATCTGGGAGAAGGTCTAGCCCCCTGGAGGGACACGCTGAGTGAGAGATGTGCTGAGGAGGAAAGTGGCTGAAACAATTCTTGGAGCAGTGGTACTTAACATTCAATTTGAAATTGTTTCCTGTTCTGTGTCATAATTACTCTCAACTGCTACTAACCCTTCAGTTAGTGACACTTTGTGTCACTGGGGTTTTAGGGGAATGAAAGAAGAGAAATAAGGTTCAGGATGGAGTGAAGTAATCTATCAGAGAAGACAATGACTGTGGGCGTTGAGGTGTGAACAAACAAATTGCAGCCTGGACTGACCAGATCAATACTGGTTTCCCAGAGTTCCATGAGAATGTTGGGGGAGGCAGCCCAGAGCCTGCCTCACTTAGATCTTAAAGATAAAGGTGACTAGGACAGGGTGGAGGAATTGCGGATGTCTAGATTACACTAGAGGAGACAAAACTGTCCAGCAACAAGGTAGCAAGCTCCCATCACTGGAGGAGTTGCCTTGGTAGCATCTGTTGAGGGTGTCATGGAGGGAATTCTTGCCTTGGTTGGGAGGCAGTACCAGATGAGCCATAAGGATCAGATGAAAGAAACTCATTGCCTTTCCCTCTTCCTGCCTCCTTACGTCCTTTCATTCAACGGTCAACTTTGGGTTGGCAAAAATTTAATGTGCCTCAATACATTAATACTTAAATAATGGATTATTTTTTTTAAAGGCCTGATTCTGCTTTTCCATCCCTCCGTTTAACAAGTATCCGTTTGGTTTCAGGCAGTCTCTGCCCTTTGTAGGGACTCACTTGTTAATTAGACATGATGCCTGCTGTTTTATGATCTTACATATTAGTATGCACTATGCTTATTATAATGAGGGTTTTCTGAGTTAGGAGTGGGAACAGTGCCTGTGAATCGAAGACCTCTGTTCTGACCCCAGCTTTGCTGTGTAACTAACTGTGAGGAAGCCGCAGAACTTCTGTAAATCTCTGATTACTCATCCATAAAGTAAACGTGCAGAACTGTTCCAGGTGCTGTAAATTCCCAAGCTTATGGAGTTCAGGCACACAAGAAATACATGAAGCAAGCAGATGTTACGATTTGTTTCATAATGACGCCTAAAGTGGAAGTCTCAAGAAAGATACTGTGCAGTTTAAGCACATTGCACTGTTCTTCTCTTACACAAAGAATTGTGTACCCTCTCACCCGTTTTTTCCTAACACTCAGCCTTCTGGCTCTCCCATTCGTCTTCCCATATTGGTAGGGTCATGGTGTAAGAGGTTTCAGTGGCACACAACAGACCCCACCGCAGCTGTTTTGAGCAGGGAAGAGGCTTGTGAAGGAGAAGTAACTCACAGAAACTCTAGCAGGGCTGGGATGTCAGGCTTGCCTCAACTTTCGTTATGCTCTGGCACAGAGTTCTTTCTGCTCCCTTGGCAGGGTCTCCTGAAGAGAACTTGCCCCCGCCCCCTAAGCCTCGCCACCACGATTTACTTTGAGAATCCTCAGGACTCAACTCATCACGTGCTGTCTCCTTGCGTAGGTCCACACAGGAAGTTAATAAATATATTTCACTCAGCTGGGTGATCAAGGTCGGCAGCAACAGTCATTAATCATGTTGACAGTGTGATGTAATAGTCGGAACGAGGTGATGAATAGGGCATGTTACCTCTGTGGTCCTCCTCCCCCAGACCCATAACCCCAGTCCAATCATGAGAAAAACATCAGACAAATCCCAGCTGAGGGACATTCTGCAAAATCCCTGATCGGCACTCCTCAAAACAGTCAAGGGTATCAAAAACAAAGTCTGAAAAACTGTCACAGCCAGGAGGATCCTAAGGAGACATGACAACTAGATGTAAGGTGGTGTCCTGGAACAGAAAAAGGACATTAGGGAAAAACTAAGGAAATCAGAATAAAGGACTTTAGTTAGTAATAATGAATCAGTATTGGTTCATTAATTGTGACAAATATACCATATTAATGTAAGTTGTTAATTAATAGGGAAACTGGGTGTGGAGTTTATGGCAACTGTCTGTACTATCTTTGCAATTTTTCTCTGAGTCTAAAACTCTCCAAAAAAAAAGGTTACTTAAATGTATTTCGGCGAAGGATTTAAAATTTCTCTTAGTGGCAGTATAGCTTTCTTCCAAAACCACTCATAAGAGGTAAAGAGGGCCGGCCTGGTGGCGCAGCGGTTAAGTGCGCGTGTTCCGCTTCGGTGGCCCGGGGTTCACCAGTTTGGATCCCGGGTGCAGACATGGCACCACTTGTCAAGCCATGCTGCGATAGGCATCCCACATAGAAAGTAGAGGAAGATGGGCACGGATATTAGCTCAGGGCCAGTCTTCCTCAGCAAAAAGGGGAGGATTGGCAGCAGATGTCAGCTCAGGGCAAATCTTCCTCAAAAAAAAAAAGAGGTAAAGCAAAGGTTGACCTTGCTCGCTTCTCTCGTTAGCCTGTCCTTGAGACTGTGTGTTTCACATAAACACACAATAGGAATTATCATCGTCATCAAGATTTCAAATGACATATGCTGACATTTATAAATAATTGAATCAAAATTGTAATTATTCCTGATGCTATCTGGATATTTCTCTTAATTCTTAGCCTGATATTTTAAAGATCAAGGAGTCATCAGAAAGTAGCACAGAAGTGCCACTCAATATACAATTAATCTTTCCAGTTTAGGCTGCAAAGCCAGTTAATCATTCTTAGAAACAAGGATAAACTTTTGAAATAGCACCCGTCGCTGTTACTACCCTGATTTTATTGAATTGGGTCACCATGTTCAGAAATGGCAGCAACCGTGGACTTGTTATGTGCTGGCTAAAAACGTGGGTGCGTGTGTGTGTACCATTTTCCGCCTAGCAGTCTGGCAAAGATAAAAAAGTCGAAAATACACAGCGTTTAGGTTAATCACTGGTGGGGAAGCATGCAGCACTATGCATTGCAGGTGGGAGTGTGAACTGCTGCCGCCTTCTCAGGAAACAATTTGATAACAGCCCTCAAACTGTTCGATACCCAACCCTTTGACTCCATTTCATTTGTAGGAATTTATTCCACAGATGCACGTACACAAATGCACAAAAATGTTTGTATGAGAATGTTGACTTTCACATTGTTTATTATAATGGAAAAAAGTGAAACAACCTAAATGTTCATCAATAGGAGATTGATTATATAAATGGTGTTATGTTCATACAATGGAATTAGTCCTGTAGACTGTGTAATGTAATAGTTGGAAGGACATGATGAAATAGGGCATGTTACCTCTGTGGTCATCTTCCCCCAAACCCATAACCCCAGTCCAATCATGAGAAAAACATCAGACAAATCCCCACCACCATTATGCTACCATTGGAAAAACATGGAGGCAGATTTTGTGTGCTGCCCTATGTATGGTTAAGTGAAAGAACACACTGACAAACTTTATATAAAGTGTGGTCCTATTTCTGTTTTTATAATGATATATGTACATATACATTTATAGATGCATAGAAGATTGCTGGAAGGATGCGCTATTAATAGGAATGTTCTCTGGAGAATAGGCCTGGATGGGATAGGGTGGGAAAGAGTTTTACTTATTGTTAATTTTTTTGTGCTGTTTGTTTTTTTAATATATTGATTAGATTTTTTTTTTTAGGTGAGGAAGATTGGCCCTGAGCTAACACCTGTTACCAATCTTCCTCTTTTTGTTTGAGGAACTTAAACTTAACCACTACATCACTGGGCTGGCCCCAGCTTGGACTTTTCAATGTAAAAAAACTAGTTAAATATGGTAAGGCTTCTTTGGCAAAAAACAAACAAAAAAGCAACTTTTTTAAAATATAAAAAGAAGTTTTTGTGGGCTGCTCAGCGCATGATTGAGAAGGATTTTGTGTATTGGAAGCAGTTGGGTACAAACCACTTCAGTTCCTAATTTTGTTTTAAAACAATATAGCTGTGCCTAGGGCAAAATGTCTATAATGGGTCCAAAAAGCACACACCCAGAGAATATGTGCTTATATTTTTAAGAGTTCTATTGAACAGATTTATCACTAGGTGAATTTTATGGATGTGTCTTACACTTCAGACGCGATATCAATTGGGTCTGATGTAATCAGCCTGTCATTACTTTAGGGTTAATAGTTTAGTTAATAGGTAGTGACAATTAACATCATATTTTAAAAGTCCTTCTCTAAAGAGCTTTGGCATTATGTATATTATGTAGTCCTTGGAATAATAATGCCACCTAAGAGAACTTGACTCTTCTTCCAAAATAGTCTCGAAGGACGATTGTAAAGAGTAAAAGAAAAGACAGATTTTACCTCAAAAAGGCTAGCTGAAGTCAGTTCCAAGAAATTTAAATTAGTTTGGAGAAATTTGGAGCAAATAATGATAATATATTAAGTAAAAAAGACATGATAAAGAGCTTATATTTATGTTAGTATTCCAATTTTGTTAAACAAAAAAACTGCACATATTAAAAATGTTTCTTTTTAATCATGGAATAGTAATCCCATTTCCAACTCCAGCCTATCTGCCCCTCCTATACCAAGCAGCTGCTGAGGCCTTCGGGCTGCTGGGTGTAGTGGGGACTTGGGTCCACCCAGCCCTGGGGTAAGTGCTTGGCATACACTTCGAGGGCCCTGCAGGGTAAACCCGGAAGCTCCCTGGGCCCTTGAGAGGAGGTCTACACTGGCCTCATATAGAAGACCTGAGTCTCTGGGGCCCCTGGAAGCCAAGGAGTTGAACAGGTGTGGGAGTGGTTTCCTGAAAGAATGAAATTAATGGTGATTACCGTGAGAAATGGGAACTGGATGTTGGGAAGGTGATCAGGAAATACACCATGGGGAGCAATCATTAATGAGGGTTGACCTATAAGTATTTGGGGGCGGGATCCATGTTCTTAAAGTTTTAAAGAAAACCCCCATCAATACCGTCCAGCTGAAGATCAGCAGGAAGACGGAAGACGCTTGTAGGTGAAAAAACTGGGTTTATTGTTCTTGGCGGAGAGGAAGAGCGCTCAGCATGGAACTCCAGGGCGTCTCAGTGAGAGGGCGCTATATGGAGCTTATTACAGGATTTGCACTTGAGTTAGGTGATTTTGATGTGGGTTCATGGAAGCGGAGGTTTGCTTTGAGTTGGATGTTACGTTCCTGTTGGAAGCAATTCTATGATTGGATACGTGAATAAAACTTAATTATAGGAAGAGGAGACCAGAGTAAGACTAGAGCTGTATTGGGTAAAGAAGCAGCTGTCACTCACACTGGCTGGGAAAGGAGGATGGTTAGTATTTTGTGGTTTGGATGGTGTTCAGACGTGATTTCCAAGTAGTTTTGTTTTCGTCTTGCTCCGTTATGGTCTCACAGCGGCCCTGTCCGAGGTTGATGTCCCATGAAACTGTTTATGATCACCAGAAGAACAGCAGGACCTAGCTGAGGGTGCCAGGCCAGCCTTTGGGCGTCAGGAGCTGCATTCCTCTGTCTCACCCACAATTACAACAAGTTTTCTCAGACTAATGCCACTTTCAAAGTATTAAACCAAGTTTTTACCTACTCAACCAAATCCTTAGCATCTTGGTAGCTTTTTTTATCCTCAAGAGTTATATTTTTTTTTGTTTTTAACAAATGATGGATAAAAGGGTCACAGAGCAAAGTGGTATCAGGCAGTTTCTTAGTGATCACTTAACCTTTAGTCAAGGGTCATTTCACAGATGACAGCAAGAAAGGATCTCAAGACGAGTGAACAGAAACACACAATATGGTGCTATGCATTTTCTATGGTACATGTATGTATAAAAACATAGAAAACATTCTGGAAGGACACATGTTAAAACAGTAACTATGGTTCGCTCAAAGAACGGGGAAACCAAGTTTGGCAGTGATGGCCAAAGAGAACCTCACTTTTTAAAAAAAAGTTTATTTTTAATTTTAGCTTCACTGCAAAGTTGAGTGGAAAGTAGAGGGTTCCTATGTACTTCCTGTCCCCGCACGTGCACAGCCTCCCCCATTATCAACATCCCCCACCAGAGTGGTTCATTTGTTACAACTGATGAAGCCACATCGACGTATCATCACCCAATGTCCAAGGTTACATTAGGGGTCACTCTTGGTGTTGTACATTCTATGGGTTTGGACAAACGTCTAATGACATGTATCTGCCATTATAGTATCATACATAAGTTATGGTATCATAACTTAAATATTGTGGGAAATTATTTGCAAATATTTGCTAAATTGTCCTTTATCTAACCAGGTGTGATAGTATACCAATAGTGCTATTATTTTCTAGTTTTCTCAGTAAGTGCTAATTGCATCTTGAAGCTTCTGACTTCAGTATATTTTCTAGCCATTGTGGAATTAAAGAATGTGTGGCATACATTTTTCTGTTTCCGTCACGTTTCTTCCATTAGTTTCCATCTTTAAGTTGGCCCTACCCATGTACATTTCGATTCCATTCCTGGGAACCTCCAAGAGCTTTTTTTGGTTTTGCTCGAGTTTGGAGTTCTTAATCTGAGATCCATGGACCCTCCGGGTTCCAGAGGAGTCTCTGGGTAGATTAAGGGGTGTGTAAACAGATGGGGAAAAAATAGCAAATTTATTTTCACTAAACTATAATTTAAATTTATCATTCCTTTCAATTATTATGAAAGCATGCAAATTTATACTTGATTGCATCTTAATTAGTATTCTATTTAAATCATACACTTAAATCTTAGTTTTTCTTAAACACCTCCCTTTTTTTTTTTATAATAGTACTAGTTCCCTAACATTTAAAATTCACAGAAATGTTAGATAAATGCACTTTTGTGTTTCTGGAGGATTCATTTTTTATTAAAATAGCCACACAAAAAAGACAAAATATGGCCGGCCCCGTAGCCGAGTGGTTAAGTTCGTGCGCTCTGCTTCGGAGGCCCAGGGTTTTGCCAGTTAGGATCCTAGGCACAGACTTAGCACCACTCGCCAAGCCATGCTGAGGCGGCGTCCCACATGCCACTACTAGAAGGACCCACAACTAAAATACACAACTATGTCCTGGGGGACTTTGGGGAGAAGAAGGAAAAAAAAAACCAAAATAGAACATTTCTAGAAACTCCTTTTTTAAAGAAATGCTTGATCAGTAGAAAGTGTTAAACGCCTCCCTTTTAAAAACTTTTTTAAATTTCAAATATGTACAAACATTGGATAGTGTAATGAACCCTCACATACTTCTCGCCCAGCTTCGATGATTATCAGCATCTGCTTGTCTGTGTCATCTCTATGCAAGTATGTCATCTCTATTTGAGTGACCTTTCCCCTCTCACCTTGCCACAGGATTGTTGTGAAGCAAATCTCAGACAACATATTATTTCATTCATGACACTTCAGTATGTATCCTTAAAAGATAAAAATTCTTTTGTGAAGCACAATCAGGATACCTAAAACTTTTAACAACAATTCCTAAATATTCAGTTAGTTTTCAAATTTCACAAATGTTTATTCAAATCAGGATCCAAACAAAGTCCACACATTAAAGTTATTGCTATACCTCTCAAGCCTTTTTTAATCTAAAGGATCTATAGGTTTCCTCCCTTATTCATTCTTGCAACTTGTCTGTCAAAGAATAAATCTTTTTTTCTTCCAATTAACAAACTATTGTCGCTTTGCAGTTTACTTGCTGGAGGACGTTTGCCCTGTGGCGTTTTCTACATTCTAGATTTTGCTGATTGCATTCCTGTGTATTTCCTGTGAACTGGTAGGTAGAGCTACAGTGGAGTTCCCAGATAAAATACAGGATGCTCAGTTAAATTTGAATTTCAAGTAAACAATGAATAATTTGTGTGTGTGTGTGTGAGGAAGATTGACGCTGAGCTAACATCTGTGCCAATCTTCTTCTACTTTATGTGGGATGCCGCCACAGCGTGGCCTGACAAGCGGTGCTAGGTCCACACCTGGAATCCGGGCCCATGAACCTGGGGCTGCCGAAGCGGAGCATGTGAACTTAACCACTACGCCACCAGGCTGGCCCCTAAACAATGAATAATTTTTTAGGGTAAGAATGTTTCATGCAATATTTGATCATCTAGTATTTTTACTTGCTAAATTTGGCAACCATAATCTAGAGACTTGATCACATTCAGGGTTTGTTTTTTTTTGACTCATGGGCTGCAGTTTGCCAAGCCCTACTTTTTGTTTTTTATTGAGGTTATGATAGTTTACAACATTGTGAAATTTCAGTTATACATTACTATTTGTCGGTCATCTTCTAGGTGCGCCCCTTCACCCTTTGTGCCCACCTCCCACCCTCCTTCCCCCTGGTAACCGCTAATCTGTTCTCTTTATCCTTGTGTTTGTTTATCTTCCACATATGAGTGGAATCATACAGAGATTGTCTTTCTCTCTCTGGCTTATTTCACTTAACATAATACCCTCAAGTTCCATCCATGTTGTGGTCAATGGGACAATTTTATCTTTTTTTTTAAGGCTGAGTAGTATTCCATTGTATATATATCAGGGTTTTTTGGTGTGTTTTTTTGCAAGAATACATTGAATATTGTGTTGTGTATTTCCATCAGGAGATACGTAATGTCTGGTTGTTTCTCTTTTTGTGATGGGAAGAATGATCCACGGGTTCAGGTTTTCTCAGCTGGATGCATCCATTGTTAGTATAACCCCTCAGCTTTTCACCTGGTGATTTTGGCAGGTGATGGTCATTGCCCAGAATCATTACTTTTTTAGGGTTTGCTCTCAAAAAATTAAGAATAGAACTAGCATATAATCCGGCTTTCCCACTGCTGGGTATTTATCCAAAGAACTTGAAAACACAAAGGCATAAAGATACATGCATCCCTATGTTCATTTCAGCATTATTCACTATAGCCAAGACTTGGAAGAAACCTAGGTGCCCATCAAGGGACGAATAGATAAAGAAGATGTGGTGTTTATACACAATGGAATACTACTCAGCCATAAGAAACTATGAAATCCGGCCGTTTGTGACAATATGGATGGAACTTAAGGATATTATGCTAATCGAAGTAAGTCAGAGGGAGAAAGTCAAATACTATATGATCTCACTCATAAGTAGAAGGTAAAAACAACGACAAACATTCACATAGAGACAGAGATTGGATTGGTGGTTACCAGAGGGGAAGCGGGGAGGGAAGAGAGCAAAAGGGGTGATGAGGCACACGTGTGTGGTGATGGATTCTAATTAGTCTTTGGGTGGTGCACATGATGTAATCTACACAGGAATCAAAATATAACAATGTACACCTGAAATTTATATAATGTTATAAACCAATGGTACCACAACAAAAAAAAATCTTAAAGGAATGATGTTTTTCCAAGTCTATCATTCCCCTTGCATTCAGTAGCCAGCATTCTTCTATGCAAAGAACTTATTCTCCTGTACGGTTTATGTAGGAAAGTTAAGCTCTTTCCTTAAGTCCGAATTTTGCAGACACCCAAGAGAGACCCTTATAAAGCTAACAATGTCTTGCTAGTAGGGATTTAGGTAACCCGTAAATCCAATAAATCGAAATATACATTTAGTAAGATAAAAAATTTAAAGCATTTCTCTATGTTAAAAGTCAAACTTATACATTTAAAAAATCAGAACTCTTCATATTTAAATATTGACTGCACACTTAATTAGTTAAATCTTCCTAAGGATTACAATTAAAATTATGTTAAATTCTCTAGTACATCAGATTGTCTGAAATGTTTCAAGCCACTGAAAACTCAATAGTCTGTAAAAAGAAGCACAAGGACACAGTTTATGTTCAAAACTTTATTTCCTCGTCATCTATATGTTTACTGTTTATGTCTTTCTAGGATTGCAAACTCACTTATCCACTTCAGGGGAGCCAAGTAAGCATCAGGCGCTTGCTCCCACGGCTGGGTCATTCAGGGCAGCTGGTCAAGGAGAGCCAGAACACGAGGACTTGGGTCCACCAAACCACGTGTGGACCAGCTTTTCTCAGCGTCTAGCTCTCAAGTCCACATCGAACTGGAGTTAATTATAACTTTCTCAGCCCAGAGCATCGTACATTTCAAATTTCATTCCTACCAATCTTTACTTTCTGATTTAGGTAGATGGAATTTGGTAGCTCTTCCCTCCCCCCCAACTGGGGTTACCTGCTGCCTGTGAAGAGCTCATTGAATTCTGCCTTCTCTTTAGGTTTTGCTTCTGGACCCAACCATCAGCCCCCATTCCACAGTTGTCTGGTGACAAATCGAACTTAGAACTCCAAATAAAATGTGAAATGTGTCCCCTTTGTCAAGTTTCTCAGTTTTATTGCTATTTTTCAGGTAAACGAATAGCCACCGAGAAATTAAGCAAATGTCTCTCATGACGAGTTTTCAGTTGAAAAGCCAGGACTATCCACCATCTTACTAGGTCAGGAGTAGGCAATACGTGACCTGGATGCTGCTGTTGGGTATTTGTTTTACAACTGACAGCTGGGTAATTTGACTTACGGGCTGGATGCCCTGTCTCTCTAACTTTTAACTCCTTACCTTCTACTCTTCCATTTCTTCATATCTATAGGTGAGAGATCACTGTGGGGGAAAAACTCATTGACGAAAATACTGTGGTGTAACAAATTGATTATGACATCTGCATGCCTGAACAGAAGAATATCCTCACAGTCATTGCTCATTCAGTTATGTAAAATACTGACACACTTGACTTCTTGGAATGGGCCATGGGGCTTTAAGGTAAAGGTAACATTTAAAGTAAACTGTTGGGGCCTGCCTGGTGGCGCAGCAGTTAACCCGCGGTTTGCCTATTCGGATCCCATGTGCGAACATGGCACCGCTTGGCAAGCCATGCTGTGGCAGGTGTCCCACATATAAACTAGAGGAAGATGGACACGGATGTTAGCTCAGGGCCAGCCTTCCTCAGCAAAAGGAGGAGAATTGGCAGCAGATGTTAGCTCAGGGCCAATCTTCCTCAAAAACAATAAATAAATAGTAAACTATTACTCCCTTTACTATTAAGCAACAAATTTCCAGTCTAAAGATGGAGATTACTGTTGTCTCTTGGCTCATTCTGCTCATTTCTATTGCTGATTTGCCCTTGTCTTATAGAAACAATTGCAGCTTCTATTACATTTGAAATAATAACCTATTCTGGAAACTCCTAAATGTAATAAATTTATATACTTGCCTAATTTTCTAGAGTAGCTTTAAAAGTTCTATATACTTCTTTAAAGCAGAATACAAGATAGATCTACATTATGGCATCCTTGCCTAGGGCATTCATTATTATTTTCATAGAGGTGACTAGGTAAAGAGCTTTTATTTTTCTTTCTGACTGTAATAGCTTCCTTTTCCTCATAGACTCTGATTTTTTTTTTTTTGAGGTTAAATTTCTTTTTTTTTTCTTTTTTTTTTTTTATTAATGTTATGATAGATTACAACCTTGTGAGATTTCAGTTGTACATTTTTGTTAGTCATGTTGTGGGTACACCACTTCCCCCTCCGTACCCTCCCCCCACCCCCCCTTTTCCCTGGTAACCACCGATCAGATCTCCTTCTCAATATACTAATTTCCACCTATGAGTGGAGTCATATAGAGTTCGTCTTTCTCTGACTGACTTATTTCGCTTAACATAATGCCCTCGAGGTCCATCCACGATGTTGTGAATGGGCCAATTTCGTCTTTTTTTATGGCTGAGTAGTATTCCATTGTGTATATATACCACATCTTCTTTATCCAATCATCAGTTTCTGGGCATGTAGGCTGGTTCCACGTCTTGGCTATTGTAAATAATGCTGCGATGAACATAGGGGTGCAACGGACTCTTGAGATATCTGATATCGGGTTCTTAGGATAGATACCCAGTAATGGGATGGCTGGGTCATAGGGTATTTCTATTTTTAACTTTTTGAGAAATCTCCATACTGTTTTCCATAGTGGCTGTACCAGTTTGCATTCCCACCAACAGTGTATGAGGGTTCCTCTTTCTCCACAACCTCTCCAACATTTGTCGTTCTTGGTTTTGGATGTTTTTGCCAATCTAACGGGGGTAAGGTGATATCTTAGTGTAGTTTTGATTTGCATTTCCCTGATGATTAGCGATGATGAACATCTTTTCATGTGTCTATTGGCCATATTCATATCTTCTTTTGAGAAATGTCTGTTCATGTCCTCTGCCCATTTTTTGATCGGGTTGTTTGTTTTTTTGTTGTTAAGCAGTGTGAGTTCTTTGTATGTTATGGAGATTAACCCTTTGTCGGATAAGTGGCTTGTAAATATTTTTTCCCAATTAGTGAGCTGTTTTTTTGTTTCAATCCTGTTTTCCCTTGCCTTGAAGAAGCTCTTTAGTCTGATGAAGTCCCATTTGTTTATTCTTTCTATTGTTTCCCTCAACTGAGGAGTTACAGTGTCCGAAAAGATTCTTTTGAAACTGATGTCAAAGAGTGTACTGCCTATATTCTCTTCCAAAAGACTTATTGTCTCAGGCCTAATCTTTAGGTCTTTGATCCATTTTGAGTTTATTTTGGTGTGTGGTGAAAAAGAATGGTCAATTTTCAATCTTTTGCATGTGGCTGTCCAGTTTTCCCAGCACCATTTGTTGAAGAGACTTTCTTTTCTCCATTGTAGGCCCTCTGCTCCTTTGTCGAAGATTAGCTGTCCATAGATGTGTGGTTTTATCTCTGGGCTTTCAATCCTGTTCCATTGATCTGTGGACCTGTTTTTGTACCAGTACCATGCTGTTTTGATCACTGTAGCTTTGTAGTATGTTTTGAAATCGGGGATTGTGATTCCGCCGGCTTTGTTTTTCTTGCTCAGGATTGCTTTAGCAATTCGCGGTCTTTTGTTCCCCCATATGAATTTTAGGATTGTTTGTTCAATTTCTGTGAAGAATGTTCTTGGGATTCTGATTGGGATAGCATTGAATCTGTATATTGCTTTAGGTAGTATGGACATTTTAACTATGTTTATTCTTCCAATCCATGTGCAAGGAATGTTTTTCCATCCCTTTATGTCATCGCCTATTTCTTTCAAGAAAGTCTTGTAGTTTTCATTGTATAGATCCTTCACTTCCTTGGTTAAGTTTATCCCAAGGTATTTTATTCTTTTCGTTGTGATTGTGAATGGGATAGAGTTCTTGAGTTCTTTTTCTGTTAGTTTATTGTTAGTGTATAGAAATGCTACTGATTTATGCACGTTAATTTTATACCCTGCTACTTTGCTGTAGTTGTTGATTATTTCTAATAGTTTTTCTGTGGATTCTTTGGGGTTTTCTATGTATAAGATCATGTCGTCTGCAAACAACAAGAGTTTTACTTCTTCGTTACCTATTTGGATTCCTTTTATTTCTTTTTCCTGCCGAATTGCTCTGGCCAGCACCTCCAGTACTATGTTGAATAGGAGTGGTGAAAGTGGGCACCCTTGTCTTGTTCCTGTCCTCAGAGGGATGGCTTTCAGCTTTTGTCCATTGAGTATGATGTTGGCTGTGGGTCTATCATATATGGCCTTTATTATGTTGAGGTACTTTCCTTCTATACCCATTTTACTGAGGGTTTTTATCATAAATGGGTGTTGGATCTTGTCGAATGCTTTCTCTGCATCTATTGAGATGATCATGTGGTTTTTGTTTTTCATTTTGTTGATGTAGTGTATCACGTTGATTGACTTGCGGATGTTGAACCATCCCTGTGTCCCTGGTATAAATCCCACTTGATCATGGTGTATAATCTTTTTGATGTATTGCTGTAATTGGTTTGCCAAAATTTTGTTGAGGATTTTTGCATCTATGTTCATCAGTGATATCGGCCTGTAGTTCTCCTTCTTTGTCAGGTTTGGGGATCAGAGTGATGTTGGCTTCATAGAATGTGTTAGGGAGTTCTCCATCTTTCTCAATTTTCTGGAACAGTTTGAGGAGAATAGGTATTAAGTCTTCTTTGAATGTTTGGTAGAATTCTCCAGAGAAGCCGTCTGGTCCTGGACTCTTGTTTTTGGGGAGGTTTTTGATTACCGTTTCTATTTCCTTACTTGTGATTGGCCTATTCAGATTCTCCATTTCTTCCTGATTCAGTTTGGGGAGATTGTAGGAGTCTAGGAATTTGTCCATTTCTTCCAGGTTGTTCAATTTGTTGGCATATAGTTTTTCATAGTAATCTCTTATGATCTCTTGTATTTCATTGGTATCTGTTGTGATTTCTCCTCTGTCATTCCTGATTTTATTAATTTGCGATTTCTCTCTTCTTTTCTTGGTGAGTCTGGCTAGGGGTTTGTCAATTTTGTTAATTCTTTCGAAGAACCAACTCTTTGTTTCATTGATCCTTTCTATTGTCTTTTTTGTTTCAATATCGTTTATTTCTGCTCTTATTTTTATTATTTCCCTCCTTCTACTGACTCTGGGCTTTGTTTGTTCTTCTTTTTCTAGTTCTGTTAGGTGTCGTTTGAGGTTGCTTACGTGAGCTTTTTCTTGTTTAGTGAGGTGAGCCTGTATTGCGATTAATTTCCCTCTTAGGACTGCTTTTGCTGCATCCCAAATGATTTGGTATGTCGTGTTCTCATTTTCATTTGTCTCCAGATAATATTTGATTTCTTCTTTAATTTCTTCAATGATCCATTGTTTGTTGAGAAGCGTGTTGTTTAGTCTCCACATTTTTGCACCTTTCTCTGCTTTTTTCTTGTAGTTGATTTCTAGTTTAATAGCGTTATGATCAGAAAAGATGCTTGATATTATTTCAACTCTCTTGTATTTATTGATGTTTGCTTTGGTTCCCAAAATATGGTCAATCCTTGAGAATGTTCCATGTGCACTTGAGAAGAATGTGTAACCTGCTGTTTTTGGATGAAGTGTTCTATATATATCTATTAAGTCCATCTGGTCTAATTTTTCATTTAATTCTATTATTTCCTTGTTGATTTTCTGTCTGGATGTTCTGTCCATTGGTGTTAATGGTGTGTTGAGGTCCCCTACTATTATTGTATTGTTGTTGATGTCTTCTTTTAGTTCAATTAAGAGTTGCTTTACAAATTTTGGTGCTCCTGTGTTGGGTGCGTATATATTTATAAGTGTTATGTCTTCTTGGTGGAGAGTCCCTTTTATCATTATATACTGTCCCTCTTTATCTTTCTTTATCTGTTTTGCTTTGAAATCTACCTTGTCTGATATTAGTATAGCGACACCTGCTTTCTTTTGTTCATTATTAGCTTGGAGTATTGTTCTCCATCCCTTCACTCTGAGTCTGTGTTTGTCTTTGGGGCTGAGGTGTGTTTCCTGGAGGCAGCATATTGTTGGATCTTGTTCTTTGATCCATCCTGCCACTCTGTGTCTTTTGATTGGGGAGTTCAATCCATTTACATTTAGAGTGATTATTGAGACGTGGGGGCCTACCACTACCATTTTGTGTCTTGTTTTCCGGTTTTCTTCAGTTTCCTTTGTTTCTCGTCCCATGGTTTAATCTGTTCTGATGTAGAGCTGCTACTCTCTGTTGTTGTCCTTCTACTTATCTCCTCTGCTCTTGGTTTTGTAGCCCCTTTCCTTTTTTGGATTTTTCAGGAATGAGGGTTTTCCTGAGGATTTCCTGAAGAGGAGGTTTTGTGGCAATGAACTCCCTTAATTTTTGTTTATCTGGGAAAGTTTTTATTTCTCCTTCGTATTTGAAGGATATTTTCGCTGGGTAGAGAATTCTCGGCTGTAGATTTTTGTCCTTCAAATTTTTGAATATATCATTCCACTCTCTTCTAGCCTGTAAAGTTTCTGCTGAGAAATCTGCTGATACCCTGATGGGGGTTCCTTTGTAGGTTAGTTTCTTTTGCCTGGCTGTCCTTAATATTTTCTCCTTGTCGTTGACTTTTGCTAGCTTCACTACTATATGCCGTGGAGTTGGTCTTCTTGCATTGATAAAGTTTGGAGATCTATTGGCTTCTGTCACCTGAAGATCCATCTCCCTCACCAGATTTGGGAAGTTCTCAGCCATTATTTCTTTGAATAGGTTTTCTGCCCCTTTCTCCTTCTCTTCTCCCTCTGGTATACCTATAATCCTTACGTTGCATCTCCTAATTGTGTGTGATAATTCTCGGAGAGTTTCTTCATTTCTTTTAAGTCTTGCTTCTCTCTCCTCCTCTGCCTGCAACAATTCTATATTGCCATCTTCCAAATTGCTAATTCTTTCCTCCATATTATCGGCCCTACTGTTCAGAGCATCTAGATTTTTCTTAATCTCCTCTATTGTGTTCTTCATTTCCAATATTTCTGTTTGGTTCTTCTTTATCGTATCAAACTCTTTTGTGACATAGCTCCTGAACTCGTTGAGTTGACGGTCAGAATTCTCTCTTAACTCATTGAGAATCTTAATGATGGCTGTTTTGAAGTCATCATCATTTAGGTTATATATCTCATTTTCTTTGGGATTGTTTTCTGTGTATTTGTTACTTTCTTTCTGTTCTGGAGATTTAATGTATTTTTTCATATTGCTTGATGTTGTTGATTTGTGCCTCCGCATGGAGATAGAGTTTAGTTGCTCCTTTCACTTGTTTCAGCTGCTGCAGTCGGGGGAGCAGCTGTTTATACTTCACCAACCAGGAACCCTGTCCGTAGTTGCTAACTGGGCCTGGGCCCCTCTTCGTAGCCACAGTGGCCCTTTGGATTCCCTCCTCTGCCGTGGGGGCCGTCACAGGGGGGCTTCAGGCTGCAGGTGCCTACTGTTGCAGCCCACCTAGATGTGCTCTCTCCTTGGGGTCTGCAACGGTGTTATGGGCTTTTCCAGCGGCCAGGGGTGGGATCACTTATATTTGTCGCTCCGTTGCTGTCGGCACCCACTGAATCTCACTTGTCCTCTATGGGTCGCAGGAGATCTATTGGCATCTTCTACAGTCTGTGGTTAGTACACCTAGCTATGCTGCTTTTGCCCTGGGGTCTTCCAGCCTTGTGGCTGGCGGCTGGGTGCCTTCTACTGGTGCTGTGCAGAGGCTTTCCCTAAGGCTGCTGTGAGCCTGTAGGGTTTCCCCCTAGGCTACTAAGCTGGGTCTCTGGAACTCTCTCCAGCCCCAGTCCTCTCCGAGATCTCCGGCAATCCCTAGTCTCACGGGGCGGGCAACGGCAGCTGGGGGTCGCCCCGCCCTCTGGGCTTCGCTCCGGGCCTCTCCCGGGAGCCCTGAGTGCTGGGCGTGGCCCCTCTGCTAATGGCAGACAGAGAGTTTTGTCTGCTGCCTGGCGGAACTCCGGCGCTTCCCCTCCGGGTCGCAGAACCGGCCTTTGAAAGTTCCCCCCGCCCCGGTCCTCTCCGAGATCTCTGGCAATCTCTAGCCCCACGGGGTGGGCAACAGCAGCTGGGGGTCACCCCGCCCTCTGGGCTTCTCTCCAGGCCTCTCCCGGGAGCCCTGAATGCTGGGCGTGGCCCCTCTGCTAATGGCAGACAGAGAGTTTTGTCTGCTGCCTGGCGGAACTCTGGCGCTTCCCCTCCAGGTCGCAGAACCGGCCTTTGAAAGTTCCCCCTGCCCCGGTCCTCTCCGAGATCTCTGGCAATCTCTAGCCCCACGGGGTGGGCAACGGCAGCTGGGGGTCGCCCCGCCCTCTGGGATTCTCTCCGGGCCTCTCCCGGAGCCGTGAATGCTCGGTGTGGCCCCTCTGCTAACGGCACACAGAGAGTTTTGTCTGCTGCCTGGGCGGAGCTCCGGTGCTTCCCCTCCAGGTCGCAGAACCGGCCTTTGAAAGTTCCCCCTGCCCCGGTCCTCTCCGAGATCTCCGGCAATCCCTAGTCCCACGGGGCGGGCAACGGCAGCTGGGAGACCTCCGTACCCTCCGTGACTCTCTCTGGGACCCTCCGGGAGCCCCGAGCACCAGGCTGGGTCTCCCCGCCAATGGTGGGGAGAGACTCTCCCCGCGGGCTCAGGTGTGCAACTCCAAAGTTTCCCTCTGCGTTTAGGAGTAATTGCAGGGGGTTTAGGTAGGGTTCTGGTCACCTGTTTCCACTGTCGCTCCTCTGTTGTGTTCTCGCTCCTGCCCCAGGTGTGTGTGGATCCTCTGGGGGCGTCCGTTGGAAGAAAGCCGCTTGCGGGTACTAGGCTGCCCGTCGGGGTCGGAGAGTTTTCACCTATTTCCACATCCTCCCGGAGGAAAGTCCGTCCGCCTTCCGATGTATAGTCACGTGGGTGTCTCAGATGTCCTGAGATGCTGTCTGGATATCCTTTGTCAAGCGATAAGTGTCCAAATAATTGTAGACTCAAAGGGCGAGAGACAAAGAGGACTACTCATGGCGCCATCTTGGATCTTCCTCTCTCTGATTTTTTTTTTTAAGACTTTGTCATTAGGATCATTGTGTGACCTTGGGAGTGTAGTTAGAAATTTCTCGGAGTAAACCAGCCACACCTTGGCCAGCTCATAGAATGGGGAGGCCATAAGCACCCTGTGCCTGTAGCCTTTTCAGGTGATATTTATGCAACTCAACCCTAGAGGGATTTTGCACATTCTCAGAGGTTCCCCTGGCTGGTAGCTCTGGCTACTATATGCCAAATTGGGCAAAAAGAGTTGAGCTGATAAAATCAAGACGAGAACTAAAATTCTATTTTCTATTCATTTGTAAAAGCATTATTGTAGGGACCTTACCGTATAAAATCTCACTGTGGTGGGCTGAATAATGGCCCCCACAAAGATGTGCACGTCCTAGTCTCAGGAATCTGTGAATTGTTATCTTCTGTGGTGTCTTAGTCCGTTCATGCTGCTCTAACAACATTCCATAGGCTGAGTGGCCTATAAACAACAGAAGTGTATTCCTCACCGTTCTGGAGGTTAGGAAGTCCAAGAGCAAGGTGCCAGCAGATTCAGTGTCTGCTAGGAACTTGCTTCCTGGGTCATAGACAGCTGTCTTCTTGCTGTTTCCTCACATAGTGGAAGGAGCCAGGGAGCTCCCTGGAGTCGCTTTTATAAGAGCACTAATCCCATTCATGAGGCTTCACCCTCATGACCTAATCACCTCCCCAACCCCACCTCCTAACACCATCACATTAGGGGTTAGGTTTCAACATATGCATTTGAGGGGGACAAAAACATTCCGTCTACAGCACATGGTTAAAGAGATTTTGCAGATATTATAAAATTAAGACCTGTGAGATGGGAAGATTGTCCTGGATTAACCATGTGGGCCCGATGTGATCACAGGAGCCCTTATAAGACAGAGGCAGGAGGATCCGAAGCAGAGAAGAGACATAAAGATGGAATCAGATGTTGGAGGGGCGTGCTTTGAAGATGGAGGAAGGGGCCACAAGCCAAGAAATGTGGGTGGCCTTTCAAAGCTGGAAGAGGCAAGGAAGCAGATTCTTCCCGAGTCTCCAGAAAAAACACAGCTCTGCCAAAACATTGATTTTAGCGCCAAAGACTCATTTTGGACTTCTGACCTCCAGAACTGTAAGATAACAAATTTATATCGCTAAACCAAAAAATGAAAAGGATTGTTATAGGTTCTTCCCCTGGCCCAGAAAATATAGGATAAGGTCATTGAGACAGGGACGAGAGAGCGAGAGTCCTGAACTCCACAGAAGGTGACTGTCCTGTCTGATGTAGCCTGGCCAGCTCTTAGAAGGAGAAATGAACGACCAAGGATGTATGAAACAAGGAGAGACTTTCAAAAGCTAGAACTGTAGCCAAGATCGCTGGTCATGCAGATAAGCGGGTGGTATTGATAAGCTCAAGGTGACTCTTGCCACCTTAGAAAATGATGACAATATTACTCAAGGTTTACTTTCTTCTGGGTAGAATAAGCCTTTGATGATTCTTTCTCTGTAACTCTTTCTACCTCTTTTTAAGCCTCCACCACTTGTTAACTTGATGACAATAATGTACAGTCTTTTTCATTCTAATAGACTAGGTGATGTGTGGTGACGGTAAGAATGAAACCATGGAACAAGGCCATGGAGTGGGTTTTCTGAGCTCTTAAGTGAAGTTTCCAGGGGGAAAACTGGCTTTCTGAAGTCAAAAGAGGAGAGCTCCTTGGTGGATGTGTGCTTCCCCTGCGTCCCCAGGGTCGCTGCCTCTCACCCCTGCTCCCTGTGCATCCTCCCCTCCCAGCACGGTCCTGCCCATATTGCATCCTCCTTTCCTAGACTATAACCTCCCCCAGGACAAGGACCACTTTTATCCACCTCCGAATCCTCAGGCCTAGCACAATCCTAGGCATGTGGGAAGTGCTTTAGCAAATGTTGGCTGAACCAATAAAATGTAGAGTGAAGTATAAAAAGTTTTCCAGAGGAAGAAGAAATTAAATAGGAAAGCTGTTTAGAATCAGTTCTGTGTTTCTTAAAACCTAGTCAGAGGCTGGGTACTGAAAGTTTCAAGGTGTCACATTAGCAGTTATAACCCCAAATCCAGTAGTTCCTGCCCCAAGCATTTCTAGAGGCTCCCAGGGGCATCTCATCTGTGTGCGCGCGCACACACATACACAGTCTGGTTGGTCCCCATAAGGTATCCCCTTCGTAGACTCTGGAGATGGGTGCAAACTCATTTCCATTCATCATATCCCAGTCCCCCACTTCAGAGCTGTGCTTGGGGAAACCAGCTGCTCCTCACATCCTGCTGCTGTTCCCACCACTCCCAGCAGGGTCCTAGTGATGCTCCAGAACCCTGGGGATACCAACACTATCTTGTGGCCTGAGGCAAAGTAGGGACGTGTGCTCACTTTCTCTCTTCCTGATCGCTGATAGGAGGGCCTGAAGCAAGGCTGCTAGTGCATTGTCTCAAATAGCCCTGCTTAAACCAACCAAGCGAATTGTTCCCTTCCCTAGGATGTAGGCATGGGTCTTGGAATTGGGCCAAGGGCACATTGGAGGGCGAGGTGGCTTGCAGTCCTGGGGATGACTCAATTCTGTGGCTAAAGCTTTGTTTTTGGGTGGAGCATGGAGTTCTTGCTTCCCGTTCCACCAACGGGTAGCCTCTCCTGTCAGCTCCTCAGCCCTTCATGCAAACAGCTACTTGGCGTTCTGGCTGCCAGCCCTTCTCTTCCCCAAACGTTTCCAAAGATGTGTCTAGACACAGGTGAATCTCAGTGGTGGAACAGAGTGTAGACTCAAGCTAGGATATCCCTTCTTCCCCAACTAGCATCCTAAATTTGACAGTGAAATTGGATATGCATTTTGACTTTTCTGTAGGTTGCTCTTGACTGTTAATAGAGCTGCATCTGTTAGGAAGGAGGACAGGAGCAATCCCCTTGGTCAACCGAGGCTGTCTCCATCATAGGATTATTTTGTACTATTAGTGCTTGGCTGGCAGTGTTTAATTCGAACATGTTAGATGTTATTCCTTTTTTGGTGTATGGGGTTTATATTGTGTGTTATCTCCAACTTCTTTCGGATACAGGGAGTGGCCTAGTCAAACCCAGCTCAGTATCAAAGAGCTGCTCATATTGATGGGAACTGGGGGATGTCATGTGGACATGAGATAGACTGTCTGGGTTCAAAGCCCAGCTCCAGGATTTTCTACCTGTGTTACCCGTAGCATGTTACTTAATCTCTCTGTGCCTCTCTTTCCTTATCTGTACAATGGGGACAATAACAGTACCCACTTCATAAGGTAGTTGTGAAGATTAAAATGTGTTATGTAATGTCCAAAATAGGCAAATATAGAGACAAATTAATGGTTTACAGGGGCTGGAGGGCTGGGAGGAAAATGGAGAGTGACTATACTAATGATACGGGGTTTCCTTTTGGGGTGATGAAAATATTCCAAAATTGATTGTGGTGATAGTTTTGCAGTTCTGTAAATGTACTAAAAACCATTGAATTGTATACTTTAGGCTGGTGAATTGTATGGTATGTGAATTATATTCCAATAAAGCTATTATAGAAAAATGTGTCACATAAAATCCTTAGAACAGGGTCTACACAAAGTAGGAGCATCAAAAATATTAGCCGTTATTATTATTATCATCAGAATGTGTGTCCCCCACTGAGCTTATTAGAATCTGTTCTGCCAATACCCAAGCCATATACTGTCCTTACTAAGGGTTCCTTGGGGGCCCTGACTTGTGACTCTTGGTTCTTATATTAGTCATGGTTCTCTGGAGAAAGAGAATCAATAGGATGAACACATACGATATATAAATATATATATATATATATATAACAGCGATATTTGCTTAATATATGTATATACACAGACATATTCATAACAATAAGGAGGAACTGCTCCTGACAATTACAGTCCTTGTTCTATAACTGGTAACTGGTGGCACAGTCATAGCTGATATTTATAATGACCTTCTTCTACTATATATTTTGTATTCTCTTTGCCTTCAGCAGACACCTCAGCTGGTCATGGCTCTTCACCTGGAGAGGTGACTCAAAGCTTCATTCCTGTAGGGTCTTGGCCATTAGTCAACCTACCTGGAAAGGATTGTTTTCCATCTGCCTTAATCACAAGGCATGGTAATACTAAGAGACACCCTAAGGGAGTTCCCTTATTCCAGACATTCTCTTCCTTAGCTTCATTGTGGAATAGTAGTCCAGTTTCCCCTTCATGGATAGGATCAATCACCCAGGCAACACTGTAACTCCTTCCTTTGCCTGTTGATCCAGAGGCATGAGGAGACCAAGGTAGCTGGGTGGTAGGCTTAACTTTCAGTTCAGTGGAATCATTGTTGTGTCTCCTGGTAGAAGTATTCCTCTTTCTGGAACTAAGATGCCTAGGCCAGCAGGGCATAAAGTTGTGGGGACAAGAAGCAAAAATGTTGCTAGCGGGTCAGTAGGGGTAATAGTGAGTGGTGCCACTCCCATTTCCACCTCTTGATTCCTGGACCCATGAATCCAGGCTACTAGAGAACCTCGCCCCAGCCCTGCAAGGTATTGCCTCCCAGCTGGCACTGTAACTGAGTCTTCAAAAGCTCATTCCGCCATTCTATCAAGCCAGCTGCTTCAGGGTGGTGGGGGAAGATGATAAGACCAGTGAATTCCATGAGCATGGACCCATTGCCGCACTTCTTTCCTGTGAAGTGAGTTTCTTGATCAGAAGTGATGCTGTGTGGAATACCATGATGGTAGATAAGACATTCTGTAAGTCCATGGATGTAGTTTTGGCAGAAGCATTGCATGTGGAAAGGCAACTCTGTATCCAGAGTGAGTGTCTATTGCAGCAAAGACAAAATGCTGCCCCTTCCATGAGGGAAGTGGTTCAGTGTAATCAACCTGCCACCAGATGGTTAGCTGAGCACCCCAGAGAATGGTTCCATATTAAGGGCTCAGTGTTGGTCCCTGCTGCTGGCTGATTGGGTACTCAGCGATGGCCGTAGCCTGGTTAGCCTTGCTGAGTAGACATCCATGTTACTGAGCCCGTGCATAACGTCCATTCCTGACACCATGGCCACTTTGTTCATGAGCCCATTGGGTGCTGATAGGAGCAGCTGGGGAAAGAGGCTGACTGGTATTCACAGAATGGGTCATCCTGTCCACTTGATTATTAAAATCCTCCTCTGCTGAGGTCACTCTTTGGTGAGCGTTCACATGAGACACAACTATCTTCATGTTTTTTTTTTTTCCCCATTCAGAGAGGTCCATCTACATACCTCTTTCCCCAAATTCCTTTGTCACCAATTTTTCAATCATGTTCCTTCCAAAGCCCTGAGCATCCAGCCAGACCATTGGTTGCAGCCTATGAATTGGTATATAGTTGCACAAATGGCCATTTCTCCTTCCAAGCAAAGTGTACACTCAGATGCACTGCCTGCAGTTCTGCCCACTGGAAGGATTTCCTTTCATCATTATCCTTCAGGATGTCCCGGACAGGGGCTATAGTGCTGCAGCTCTCCACTTACTGCTGGTGCCTGCATATCATACAGAACCATCTGTAAACCAGGCCCAAGTCTTTTCTTCCTCTGTGAGCTGATTATAGGGAACTCCCCGTGAAGTTATGGGTGCAGCCTGGGAGAGAGAAGGCAGTGTAGCAGGAGTGGGGACCATGGCCATTTGAGTCACTTCATTGTGTAACTTGCTTGTGCCTTCAGGGCCTGCTCTGGCCAGGTCACGTATCTACCACTTCCATTGGAGGATGGAGTGTTGCTGTGCACACCCAACTTTATGGCTTAGTGGATCAGATAACACCCATTTCATAATGGGCAGCTCAGGTCACAGGGTAACTTGCTAACCCATGGTCAGGCGTTCAGTCTCTCCTAAGGCCCAGTTGCAGGCCAAGAGCTGTTTCTCAAAAGGAGAGTAGTTATCTGCAGAGGATGGTAGGGCTTTGCTCCCAAATCCTAAAGGCTGTGCTGTGATCTGCCCTTCTTCCACCTTTTTGTTTTATTTGGGCCCCTCAACAGATTGGATGATGCCCACCCACATTGGTAAGGGCGATCTTCTTTACTCAGTATACTGATTCAAACGCTAATTGCTTCCCAAAACACTCCCACAGACACACTCAGAAATAATGATTTACCAGCTGTCTGGGCATCCTTTAGCCCAGACAAGTTGACATATAAAATTAACCATCCTACATGGTAACCATTAGCCACATGTGTCTATTTAAATTTAAATTAATTAAAACTAAAAATTAAGTTTCTCAGTCATACTAACCGTATTTCAAGTGCTCAGTAACTAGTGGCTACCATGTTGGATAGCAAGATACAGAACATTTCCATCCTTGTGGAAGGTTTTAGTGGATGGCACTGCTTTGGAGGATGAAAGCAAGACATTTTGAAAAGATTCTCTGACTTGACCGAGATTACAGGACAAGCCTGTGGAACCATAAAGAAATGCTCTTCTTTTAAACAATCCCAGAGTATTAGATAATGGCAGGATGACAGAGGGCCGTGGAAGGGGGGTAATGTTTTTAAAACTTCCACTGGCCTCTTGGGGCATCCATATTTGGGCATGCACGTACAATTCCAGTTCCTCCACTAACCTCATGCTTCTCAAAAGCTCTTTCTGCACAGCTTCCTTCTAGCGTGGAGGCTCCCAACTTTGTTCTGAAGTCGCTAAACCTGAGGATCTGTTGGAGGTATTATGACCTGTCTCCCCACCGCCCAGCCCATTTTTCTATGAATTAAATGAAGAACTTTAAAAAGATTGGAAGCTGTAATGGCAGTCTGTGTCCCTGCGCTAGGCAGACTCATTTATCTGCTTCCAAAGGCAAAATTTAATGAATCTATTTTCTGGAAAGATGTGAGAGGATAGAGCCCTTTGGTCTGAGTTTTATGTGAGTGAACAATGGACTTGTCAGCCAATTCTGGTAGAACCCCTGGCCCTCTATGCTAATAGTCATCACCAGCATTTATTGGGATGTTACCGCGTACCAGGCACTATGCTGCTTTGCATACTTTATTTAATAACAGTCCTCTGAAGAGATTACTATTGTTAACTTCTCTTTACAGATAAGGAGGCAAGTAGAGGTTAAAAACTTCTCAAGGTCACACAGCTTGCACCCAGCAGACCCAGGATCTAACCCCAGTTCATCTGATTGCAGAGTTTGTGCCCGGAACTTGGCACTGGACGTTTTCCTGACCATGGCTCTTTTATCATGTTTATTTTTCTTTGTTGGGTTTGACCTATTTATCGTGTGCCTCTCCTTCAAGACTTGGAACTTCTTAAAGACAAGGTCAGTGCTTTTCTTATTGAAATGTGTAGTTTTTGTCTGCCAAGGTCCTTCCTATTTTTGAGCTCTCTCCTGCGCCTAGCGTTGTATAAGTTTACGTTCCCATATGGAAGCATAAAAGGACATGAAACACTCTTGCCCTGTCTCGAGCCACCAGGGCTAGGACACAGGACCTGGCTTGGCCAATCACTTCTCCCAACTGGGGCACAGAATCTTGAGTTGGTGACTCAAAGAGAAGGAGACAGACCTTGTTCATGGGGATGGTGGTATCCAGCAACGGCCTGTGGTGGCAGTGGTGTTAGTATCCCAACCTAATGGTTTCTGCTAAAAAATGGTGATTGTCTTCCTGTTCGCTGGCCCTCTACACCTGCCCTGTTTTCTGTCCATTTTCCAAGCCCAGTTCTCCTGCCTCCCATCTATTTCTTCCAGAATATTCTCTTTTTGTGTAGAGTTGGTTTCTGCTGCTTGCAATCAAGAATCACAACTAATAATAACTTAGTCATCTTTGCATACCCAAAGGATAGGGGTGGTGAATTAGTAAATGTTTGTTGAATGAATGAATGAAATCTCATAAGCCATCAACATAGCTAATAGAAGAATGGATTACAAGAGGAAGCAGGATAAGAATGAGTAGGTTGTAAGAATCATGGAAAGTGAGGTGGGGAGGAATCGTTTCCCATTTAAATTCTTCTCCTTTTAACTTGCCAGATGTTGCCCACTCCCCAAAAGTTTGTACCTTTGGAAGGTGGGCAAAAGGTACCAACTTCCAGTTATAAGATAAATGAGTCCTGGAGATGTCATGTACAGCATGGTGACTATAGCTAACAATACTGTATCATATATTGGAAAGTCGCTAGGAGAATAGATCTTAAAAGTTCTCATCACAAGAAAAAAGATTATAACTATGTCTGGTGATGGATGTTAACTAAACTTCTTGTGGTGATCATTTTGCAATATATACATATATCAAATCATTATGTTGTACACCTGAAACTAATACAGCGCTATATGTCAATTACATCTCAATTTTTAGGAAGTGAATGTGGGGCAGGAGTAGGGGTAAGGAGAGAACTAGAAGGAAATGTACCAAACTCTGACTGGTGGCTGCCTCTTGTCAGGGAAGTGACACTGGGGAGACCAGGCTGGTGGAGCGATGGCTGAAAGAGGACTTGCCTCACAGACTCTATAAACGCCTATATTATTTAACTCTTTTCTTTAAAGTCAGGTTTATTGAGGTATAATGTACACGCGGTAAATTCAGCGCTATTAGGTATACAGTTCTATAAGTTTCGACAAACACATACAGTCATATTGCCATCACCAAAATCAAGATATAAAATATTTCCATCACCCCAAAAAGGTCGCTCATGCCCCTTTGCAGTCAGTCCTCTCCCTCAGCCACAATCCTTGATCTGATTTTGTCCCTTGTAGAACTTTTATATAATAATAATACATTCGTAAATCACCTGTATAAATAAATATGTTAATCTAAATAAGGTTGTTTTTCCTCCACACATGCTCATTTCAGAAAAAAAAAAAAAAGCAGGAAACGTAAATATAGAAACAGGAAGCTAACCTTCAATAACATCTTGGTGCATGTTCTTCCAACTTCCTCAGATAGATTCTCCGCCGAACCAGGCAGCTCCACCACATGTCTCTAATATGTTTGCTTCCTACCCTCCAAATTGCTGCACATAGTTTAATTTGCCCTAGTAATTAACTAGTTATCCCAAGACTCTTTACTGAGCGGAATGATGTGAGGTTCTATGGTCCGGGCGAGTGATGTGAGCATCTGCACAGATGGGGAAGGTGGGGTGAAGATGAGAGACGTCTCAGAGGTAGAAGCAACACAATTCAGCAGCTGATTGGTTCAGGGAGTGTGGGAGAGGAGAAATAAAAGCGGATTCTGAGGTTCCTTGCTGAGTATTGAAAGTTTCATGAAGTTACTCTAGAAATTAGGAGAAGCTGGCTTTAGGGGCAAGCTCGTGGATTTGGGTTTGGCATGTTAGGCATGTAGAAGGTTCAGACGGTGGTCAGAAATAGCCCTCCAGATGGGTGGGTGTGAAATCTTCTCTTTAAATGTTGCCGCTTTTTTTTCTTTTTTTGGTGAGGAAGATTGGCCCTGAGGTAACATCTACCAATCTTCCTCTTTTTGCTTGAGGAAGATTGTCCCTGAGCTAACATCTGTGCCAGTCTTCCTCTACTTTGTATATGGGATGCCACCAAAGCATGGCTTGATAAGTGGTGTGTAGGTCCACACCTGGAATCCGAACCTGCAAACCCCATGCCGCGAATCGAAGTGCACAAACTTAACCACTACACCACGGGGTGGCCCCTGTTGCCACCTATTTTTAATAGGCACTTGGGCTCTGACAAGCTGATTACTCACTGCTGCTTTGTTTGAGGTGTCAAAACACTGGAAACGTCGGGATGGAGCTACAGACTTAGAATTCAACATCTAGAGATGGTTGTTGAGGTCGAGAAAGTGGATACAGTCACCAAGGGAAAGAGTACAGGGAAGAATGGAGACGTGGAGGCCACCTTATGAAATATCTCCACCTCAGACATAGTAGGAAAAAGAAAATATGCCAGTGGTGGGAAAAAAGAAGTTGCCATCAAAGAGGCTGGCAAAGAATTAGGAGAGTGAGTGTCAGGGTAGGGGCCAGAATCCACAAGAAGGTTGTGTTCCACAGCCAAGGAGTGACAGCAGGACAAGAGCTGCTATCGTAAGACACCGGTGGACATACTCGCATCAGTGCAGTGGGGCCAAAGCTGGTCTGTAGGAAGCGAGAGAGGAGAGGCCCCCAGCTCTCTACAAGGACCCGAGACTCCGTGCTCTGGTTTCCCTTCTCCCTCTCCGTCTTCGACCTGGGAGGTGAGTGTGGAAACAAGGAGGTGGGCGGTGTGGATGCTACAGCCATCTGGTGGACAGAGGGAGAACGCCAACCTCACACACCAAAGGTGTCCCAGCAAGTGTGTAGGTATCACAAAAGATCAGATGGGGACCCTGACCCTCAGGCAAACCCCCTGGGATGGTTCAAGAAATTTACACCAATCCCAACTTTCCTTTTTCTAAATCACCTGAGCACCCACTGCCTGGAGGCCTTTTCTAACTGATTTCACGCAACTAGCATTCCTTAATGTGTATATTCTTTCTCTCTCTGTACTTAGCACCATAGCAGTTTAGACAGTTTTGAAAATGAGTGTTTCCAAACACTCTCTAACCTCACATGGTCTTTTCCTCCTGTCTGGAGGCATACGGACGATATCTTCCCTTTCCTTCGTGTGCCTGGCTCTGGAGAGAGTGGGCACTTGGCCAAGAAGGAGGAAATGAAGGTCACCCTCTTACTGCATGTAAATGGGAAGATGTAAGAATCTTCCCATTTGAAGCCGAGGGAAGTGAGTTTGAAGAGGTAGTTAGGGCTTGCATCCCAGGTTGAATTTGGATCCCATTGTTTTTGCAAGAGGGAACCTCTGACAGTTTCTGAGCAGGGTGACGACACGCACTAAATTAAATTTCAATTCTTCAGTGGTGTTGAAGATGGCTTGGAAGAAGTGGAGCTTGAAGTCGCTTCAGACTGCTGGAAGGTCAGACTCGCTGGACCCTGTCACAATTTCGAATTTTTGTTCAACTAATAATGCGGCCTCAAAATATATTAATATAATATATTACTGCAGGTTTGTCTAGCACAGAGCACTAATGAGTTTCTCAATAACCCCAGTCACTCACTGCCCATCCTACCTGGTCCAGATGCACCCCGCTCAGCAGATTTGTTTAGATATTATCCTACTCACCTGTGAATAACTCAGGCCCCACGACAGCAAGGCTGAATTATGACTCAGAACTCCAAGCAAGTTACTGTCCTTGTAGACAATTGGCTCTTTGCCCCAGTTGCTTTATCTGAAATGGCCAACCATGGATGTCCAGGTTTAGCTATGAGAAGCTGGTCTCCGCCAGCAAGGCACTGGGTAATAAGATGGCACGGAAGGCTGAGGCCGGAGAAGGCTGTCTCTCTCTCCCTGAGGCCAGAACAGGTGAACTTGCCTATAACCATATCCATAATATTCCACCGCCGGCAATTCCCATGACATACATGGCTCCCTTGAGGCATCCAGGCCAGGGAGTTTTTTTTTAATCCCTATTTTACATAGAAAGAAGCCAAATTTTCATAGCAGCACTATTCACAATAGTCACAACTGATGAATGGATAAACAAAATGTGGTATATCCATACAGTAGAATATCATTCAACCTTAAAAAGCAACGAAGTACTGATGCGTGCTATGACATGGATGAACCTCGAAACATTATGCTAAGTAAAAGAGAGCAGACGCAAAAGGCCACATGTTATATGATTCCATTTATATGAAATATCCAGAATAGGCCAATCCATAGAGACAGAGAGCAGATTACTGGTTGCCAGGGCTGCGGTGGGGGCGGGGGCCAGAAGGGAATGGGTTTAAGGTTTTTTTGGGGGGTGATGAAAATATTTTGGTAGAGGTGATGGTTGTACAACATTGTGAATGTACTAAATGTTACTGAATTTTACATGCTAAAATGGTTAAAATGATGAATTTTATGTTGTTTGAACCTTAACTCAATTTTAAAAAAGAAAAAAAGAAACTAGTGTTTGTTAGCTTAAGAAACTTGCTAAAGTCACCAGGGTTAGGACCTATAGTAGATTTAGGGTTTCTGACTCAAAAACCAGTGCTTCTGCCTCTGGTAACCACAAATCTGATCTCTTTTTCTATGAGTTAGGTTTTTGTTTTTAGATTCTACATATAAGTGAGATCATACAGACACTTAAACTCATACAGAGATGTATGTCAATTACTTCTCAATAAAACTGGAAAAAAACCAACGCTTCGTTTCACACAATGCTGCCTTTTAGCAAACCAACCTACCAGCCCACAAACAAAAACCCACAAAAATCCTAGGGTTTGTCCCACAATGAATGACGTACATATTCAATAACGTGTAGGAGAAAGAGATATTACTTTCAGATTTCCTAAGATAGGCGAAATGTTTAACGTTCAAAAGAGTGCTTAAAATATGTGCCTATATGTTTGTTTTCTGTGAGTGTGCCTATGTTTTAGGCAACTTTGTGAGGCAAATTTACTAGTATAATTGTTAGTAAATATTTGTTGATTTTCTACTGTGTGCTAAGTGCTGGAGATTCAAACTAACTGGAGAAACAGTCTCTGCCCTCAAGCACTTCTGGTCTAGTTAGGGAGTAACAGTACAGGCCACTGTGGGCCGAGGGCAGTGTGAGTGTTATAGGCAGTGAAGGAATCAGAGAAGATTCTACGGAGAGATGGCCCTTGATCTAGGGGTCAGGCCTGCAGGCAGAGAGATGTAAGAATCTTCCCATTTGAAGCCGAGGGAAGTGAGTTTGAAGAGGTAGTTAGGGCTTGCATCCCAGGTTGAATTTGGATCCCATTGTTTTTGCAAGAGGGAACCTCTGACAGTTTCTGAGCAGGGTGACGACACGCACTAAATTAAATTTCAATTCTTCAGTGGTGTTGAAGATGGCTTGGAAGAAGTGGAGCTTGAAGGAAGAGAGGCTGTTAGGCCATTGCACTAGTCTAGGCATGAGGGGAGCATCTGACAATTTCAACAAATGTTTCCTAAGCACCTACTACATGTCAGAAGCTCTGTTGGGAGCAAAGCAACAACGCTGTAGGCGAGATGGTCTCTGCCCTTGAGTTGCTCATGTCTAGTGGCAATAGAAGAACCAGCCTTAAACATGAAGTTGAAGAGAGCTTGGCTCCTAGCTGTGCGATAGCAGGTCTCACTTTCCTCATCCATCAAAAGACAAGACTGAGCCATATTCCCTCGCTTGGATCACTTTTAACTCTAACATTTCTAAAATGAAGAGGAAATAGTAGAGAAGATGTGTTTTAAAGGAGGAGGCTAGAGCACAGATCTTGGATGACTGAGTCCAAAGTTTCGGATGTCAGGGCTGGGTGAGCGGTGGTGTCATGGGCAGAAATAAGGCAATCTGGAAGGAGCCACTGACCTAAGAGAAAGCTGAGTTTAACTTTTGCTTTGTGATAATTTTTTAAACTTTCCAATCTGTAAAATACACAGGCTGTCAGTCAAAACATTTTTAAGACCCACTATTCACTGATTACAAGAGAGAAATCTAAACGTATGTTTATGAAAAAGTTAAAAGTAAAAAAAAAAAAAAGCAGGGACGAAGATGTACTAAGCTTGGGCTAACCAAAATAAAGCTGGGATAGGAATATTAAACAGCCCGCAAAATCAGACATAGACGCAAAGTCATCACAAGAGATGAAGAAAGTCGCTTCAGACTGCTGGAAGGTCAGACTCGCTGGACCCTGTCACAATTTCGAATTTTTGTTCAACTAATAATGCGGCCTCAAAATATATTAAGCAAATGCTGACAGAACTACAAGAGAAGAAATAGACAATCCTATGATCGTGGTGGAAGGTT
Organism: Equus caballus; assembly: GCF_041296265.1. NCBI lineage: Eukaryota > Metazoa > Chordata > Mammalia > Perissodactyla > Equidae > Equus > Equus caballus. The sequence continues at coordinate 23,819,390 of NC_091686.1, read as the reverse complement.
TTACCAACTTTTTCTTGGTGATGTTTAGCCAAAATTAGAATAGAAGAAAAGCTAAAAATCAATAATTTAAGTATGTATCTCAAGAACTTAGAACACCAAATCAAACCACAGAATAGTGGAAGAGAAGATATATAAAAATAAAACCAGAAATCAGTGAAATAGAAAACAAAAGTGTGATCTAGAAAATCAAGAATGCCAAAATTTGGTTCTTCGAAAAAACTAATAAAGTCCATAAACCTCTAGCAATACTGATCAATAAAAAAGAGGAAGGCCAAGTTACCAATATCAGGGGTATTATAATAGCATAAAGTAATAGCATAATATAATATAAAAATAATAGCACAAAAACATATATATAACAGCATAAAAAACATAAAGTTCCTGGAAATAAATCTCATAGAAGATGTACAAGGCCTTGGCGTGGAAAATTACAAAAATCATTGAGGTAAGTTAAAGACGCCTTATACAAATGGGAGGATGTGCCATGTTGATGATTAGAAGATTCGATTGTGTAAAATTGTCTATTCTCCCCGATCTATAGATTCAACGCAATTCCAATCAAAATCCCATTGGTCCCATGGCCAGGTGGTTAAGTTCGCAGGCTCTGCTTTAGTGGCCCAGGATTTCACTGATTCGGATCCTGGGAGTGGACCTAGCACCGCTTACCAAGCCGTGCTGAGGTGGCATCCCACATGGCAGAGCCAGAAGGACCTACAACTATTACTGGGGGGCTTTGGGGAGAAGAAGAAGAAGAAAAAAAAAGAAGATTGGCAACAGATGTTAGCTCAGGGCCAAAAAGAAGAAAAATCCCATCAGCTTTTTAAGGTGAAAATGAACAAGCTGATTCTAAAGTTTACGTAGAAATGAAAAGGGCAAGAACAGCCAAGATAGTCTTGAAGGAGTAGAACAAAGTTGAACGACTTTTCCTGCCTGATTTTGTGACTTATTAAAAGTCTAAAAGGGGTCTGACCCCATGGCATAGTGGTTAAGTTTGGTGTGCAACACTTCCATGGCCTGGGTTTGCAGGTTCAGATCCCAGGCGCAGACTTACACCACTCATCAGCCATGCTGTGACAGTGATCCACATATAAAGTGGAGGAGGATTGGCATAGATGTTAGCTCAGGACTAATCTTCTTCAGGCAAAAAAAAAAAAAAAAAGAGGAAGATTGGCAACAGATGGTAGCTCAGGGCTAATCTTCCTCAGCAAAAAGATAAATAAAAAGCCTACAGTACTTAAGATAGTATGGTATTGGCACAAGAATAGACAAAATAATGGCACAGATTTGAGAGTCAAGAAAAAAACCCACACATATTCCTATATTTGATTCGTGATGAAAGCAATACTATAGAGCAGTGGAGAAAAGACTGGTCTTTTCAATAACTATTGCTGAATAAATTGAATATCCATATGGAAAAAATGAATCTTGACCCATACCTTATACCAGACTCAAACATCAACTTCAAGCTGATCATAGATCTAAATATGAAAGGTAAAACAACAAATCTTCTAGAAAATAATATAGAAAAATAGATTTATGATTTGGGGGTAGTCAAATAGGTCTTAAACAGGACACAAAAAGCTCTAATCATAAAATAAAAGACTGAGAAGTTAAACTAGTTTATAATTTTTTTAAAAACCATGTTCTTGGGCCGGTTCGGATCCTGGGTGCAGACATGACACCGCTCATTGGGCCACACTGAGGCGGCGTCCCACGTGCCACAACCAGAAGGACCCGCAACTAGGGTATACAGCTGTGTGCTGGAGGGATTTGGGGAGAAAAAGCAGGAAAAGAAAAAGGAAGATTGGCAACAGTTGTTAGCTCAGGTGCCAATCTTTACAAAGAAAAACACACACAAAACCATATTCTTCAAAGGATAGTATCGAGAAAGAAAAAAGATAAGCCTTGTTTGGCAGAAAATATTTGCAATACACATAACTGACAAAGAACTCCTATTTAGAAGAGAAGAGACTCACATAAATTGATTTTTTAAAGACGTAAAATTCAGTAGAAAAATGGGCCAGAGATAACCAAAAAAATAAAATTGTTCAATCTCATTGTCCCTAGGGAAATGCAAATTTACATCACAGTGAGACAGCAATATGTACCCACCAGAATGGCTAAATAAAAGCTTTTTTTAAAGACTAATAATATGAAGTGTGGCGAAAGTGTGGGAAAATGGGAATTCTCATATACTGCTGGTAGGAGTGTAATTTGATACATTTTTTGGTACTTTTTTAAAATTAAGATTATGATAGTTAACAACCTTGTGAAATTACAGTTGTACATCATTATTAGTCATGTTGTAGGTGCACCACTTCACCCTTTGTGCCCTCACCCCACCCCCCCTTTCCCCTGGTAACCACCAATCAGTTCTCTTTGTCTATATGTTAACTTCCATCTATGAGTGGCGTCATATAGAGTCCGTCTTTCTCTGTCTGGCTTATTTCGCTTAACATAATACCCTCGAGGTCCATCCATGTTGATGTAAATGGGACGATTTTGTCCTTTTTTATGGCTGAGTAGTATTCCATTGTATATGTATACCACATCTTCTTTATCAGTTGCTGGGCACTTAGGTTGGTTCCACATCTTGGCTATTGTAAATAATGCTGCAATGAACATAGGGGTGCATGGTTCTTTTGGAATTGCTGATTTCAGGTTCTTAGGATAGATACCCAGAAATGGGATGGCTGGGTCATAAGGTATTTCCATTTTTAACTTTTTGAGAAATCTCCATACTGTTTTCCATAGTGGCTGCACCAGTTTGCATTCCCACCAACAGTGTATGAGGGTTCCTTTTTCTCCACAACCTCTCCAACATTTGTCACTCTTGGTTTTGGATATTTTTGCCATTCTAACAGGTGTAAGGTGGTATCTTAGTGTAGTTTTGATTTGCATTTCCCTGATGATTAGTGATGATGAGCATCTTTTCATGTGTCTATTGGCCATCCTTATATCTTCTTTGGAGAAATATCTGTTCATATCCCCTGCCTAATTTGATACTTTTTTTTTTTAAAAGATTTTTTTATCTTTTCCTTTTTCTCCCCAAAGCCCCCCGGTACATAGTTGTGTATTCTTCGTTGTGGGTTCCTCTAGTTGTGGCATGTGGGACGCTGCCTCAGCGTGGTCTGACGAGCAGTGCCATGTCCGCGCCCAGGATTCGAACCGACGAAACACTGGGCCACCTGCAGCGGAGTGCGCGAACTTAACCACTCGGCCACGGGGCCAGCCCCGCTAATTTGATACATTTTTTGAAAACTGATTGGCAGAGTCTACTGAAGCTAAACATACTCAAGTCCATCCCTAGATATCTACCTGACGGAAGTGCATTCAAGTATTTGTCCAAAGATAGATACAAGAATGTTCATAACAACTCTATTCTTTTTTTTTTTTTTGAGGAAGATTAGCCCTGAGCTAACTACTGCCAATCCTCCTCTTTTTGCTGAGGAAGGCTGGCCCTGAGCTAACATCCGTGCCCATCTTCCTCTACTTTATATGTGGGATGCGTACCACAGCATGGCTTTTGCCAAGCAGTGCCGTGTCCACTCCTGGGATCTGAACCAGCAAACTCCGGGTTGCTGAGAAGCAGAACATGCGAACTGAACCGCTGCACCACTGGGACGGCCTTGCAACTCCATTCTTTTTTATTATTATTATTATTATTTTTCTGCTTTATCTTCCCAACCCCCCATACATAGTTGTATATCTTAGTTGCAGGTCCTTCTAGTTGTGGGATGTGGGACGCCACCTCAACGTGGCTTGAGGAGCAGTGCCATGTCCATGCCCAGGATCCGAACCCTGGGCTGCTGCAGTGGAGCGTGCGAACTTAAACACTCAGCCACAGAGCCAGCCCCTGCAACTCCATTTTTAATAACCCCAAGCTGGAAGCAACCCAAATAGCCATAAATGATAGAATGGATATGTTAAGTGTGGCATCTTCATAGAGTGGAATACGACACAGCCTTAAGAATATACAGATGATTACTACACCCCCAAGCGTGGATGAATCTCACAAACATAATTTGAGTGAAAAAAGGTAGATACAAAAGAATACACACCCTGTATGATTCCTTTAATACAAAGTTCAAAAGCAGACACAACTAATGTACAGCTTTTGAAACCAATATGGTGACTTTCTTCGGGGATAAAAGGAGGCCGTAGCTGTGAAAAGGGCATGAGAGAGACTTCTGTGGGCTGTTAGAATTCTATCTTCTGGTAAGCATATGTTCATTCTCTGAAAATTCATTGAGCTGTATGCTTATGATTTTCTGTACTTTTCTCTAGGGATGTCATACTTCAACAAAAAGCTTACTTTAAAAAGAAGCCATGGGGTGGCTGGCCCCGTGGCCGAGTGGTTGGGTTTGCACGCTCTGCTGCAGGCAGCCCAGTATTTCATTGGTTTGAATCCTGGGCACAGACATGGCACTGCTCATCAAGCCACACTGAGGCGGCATCCCACATGCCACAACTGGAAGGACCCTCAACGAAGAATATTCAACTATGTACTGGGGGGCTTTGGGGAGAAAAAGGAAAAATAAAGAAGAAGCCATGGGGCCAGCCCGGTTGTGCAGCAGTTAAGTGTGCACGTTTGGCTTCTCGGCAGCCCAGAGTTCGCCAGTTTGGATCCCAGGTGGGGACATGGCACCGCTTGGCAAAAGCCATGCTGTGGTAGGCATCCCACATATAAAGTAGAGGAAGATGGGCACGGATGTTAGCTCAGGGCCAGTCTTCCTCAGCAAAAAGAGGAGGATTGGCAGTAGTTAGCTCAGGGCTGATCTTCCTCAAAAAGAAAAAAAAATTAAAAAGAAGCCATTTACAATAGCAAAAAAAAACCCTCTATAAAGTATACTTAGAAATTAATTTAACATATATGTGCAAGTCCTATATGCAGGAAACTTTAAACTTTATGGAACAATATTACATATGACCTGAATAAGTAGAGATATAGCTCAAGTTTATAAATAGGAAGAGTCAGCTTTGCAAACATATTAATTCTCCAAATTAATCTATAGATTCAATGCAATTCCTTGCATAGTCCCAATAGGCTTTTTCATGGACATTGACAAAATGATTCTAAAGTGTATATAAAAAAAGAGAAAATCCAAGTATAAAGCAAGACACTCTTAAAGGAGAACAGGGCGTAGGTAGCAGCCTTACCAGATATCAAGATTTATTATAATAATGAAGACAGTGTGGTAGGGACAAACCTGATCTTCACAAGACAAACCTGATCTTCACAACAGGATGGAAGATGCCCCGAACTCGTATAACTGCATTAAAAAGGCCAAATTTTACTGTATGTAAATTATACCTAAACAAAAGAACGAAATGGGCCAGCCGTGGTGGCCTGGTGGTTAAGCTCAACGCACTCTGCTTCAGTGACCTGGGTTTGGTTTCTGGGTGCAGACCTACACCACTTCTCTGTCGGTGGACATGCTGTGACAGTGGCTCACATGCAAAAAGAGGAAGATTGGCACAGATGTTAGCTCAGGGCAAATCTTCCTCAACAAAAAGTCAAATAAATAAAAGGACAAAATTATTTTCTGTGTTTGGGTCTTTTTTCTGGACTCTGTTTTGTTCCGTTAATCTATTTGTTGTTTCTTCTGCAAGTACTACACTGTCTTGAACATGTAGTTTTATATTAAGTAGTGAAGTCAGGAAGTGTAAATCCTGCAACTTTGTTCTTTCTCAGTATTGCTTTGGGTAGCCTAGGTCCGTTACATTTCCGTATAAATTTTAGAAGCAGTTTATCAATTTTTTTCTTTTCTCTTTTGGGGAGAACATTTAAGTTCTATTCTCTTAGCACATTTCCATTATACAAGTATATCCATTTCAAAAACAAAAAAACCTAGTGGGATTATGATTGGGATTGTGTTGAATCTTTCGATAAATTGGAGGATTTGAGATTCTAATATTGTCATCCAGTCCGTGACCTTGGAACTTGGTAGATCCATGAACTCCATTTATTTAAATATTGTTTAATTTCTCTCAGTAGTGTTTTACAGTTTTCAGTTAGAGGTCTTGGATGTTTTTTTGTCAAATTTATTCTCACATATTTTATGCTTCTTGACATTATTATAAATGGAATTAAAAATTTTCATTTTCTAATTGCTGCTAATTATTAAAACACATTGGTTTTTGTATTTTGACTTTGGATCCTGTGAACTTGCTAAATTCACTTATTAGTTCTAGTTGCTTTGCAAATTAGTTGAGGTTTCCTATGTAAACAGTCATATTATCCACAAGTAGAGAGATTTTCTAGGCTTCATCTCTGCTCTTTACACGTTTTGGGTTTTTGGTTTGCCTTACGTTGCTGTCCAAGACCTCTAACACAACGGTGAATGTAAGTGAGGAGACTGGGCGTCCTCACCTTGTCCCCAGACTTAGGGCTAGGGATTGTCATACATCTTTCATGCAGACGTAAAATGGATGACCACTTAGAATTTAATTTACATTGGCTTCTAAATTTGAACACTTGCATACCCTAGGACCCAGCAGCTACATTCCTGAGTATACTGGTTCCAGAAACTCTTCCCCATATGTACAAGAACGCTCATTACAGAAAAAAAGAAACAAGTCAAATTTCTATCTATAATAAAGGAAAATGGGTGAATAAACTCACATAGTGGAAAATGACACTGCAATGAAAATTGATGAACTACAGTGACCCTCAGCAACATGGATGAAGCTTACAATGATATCGAGTAAAATATACAATGCCACATAAAGCAAAATACAGTATCATGTGATTTTCATAAAACTCAAAAACAAGCTAATCTAAACAACATATTGTATAGGCATACAGATAGATGTGATAAAAATATTAAAAATAAAAAGCAAAGGGGGGCCAGCCCAGTGGCGCAGTGGTTAAGTTCGCATGTTCTGCTTCAGTGGCCCAGGGTTCACTGGTTAAGATCCCGGGTGTGGACATGGCACCGCTTGGCAAGCCATGCTGTGGCAGGCGTCCCACATATAAAGTGGAGGAAGATGGGCACGGATGTTAGCTCGGGGCCAGTCTCCCTCAGCGAAAAGAGGAAGATTGGCAGCAGATGTTAGCTCAGGGTTAATCTTCCTCAAAAAAAAAAAAAAAAAAAGCAAAGGAAGGATAAGCACAAAAGTCAGGACAGTGGTTTCTTCTTGGGAGAAGGCAGAAAGATAGAAGGATTGGAGGACAGAAGCGGGTGCAAGTTTTTGGTAATGTTCTAGCTCTTTGGTTGGGAGGTAAATTCAGTGAGTCAATTATGCTATTTTTTGCTTTAAAACTTACATATACTCTTTTGTTTGCGTTCAAAGTGTTTTTAAAGATTAAAGAATTAAAAACAGCAAAATAATTGTTAGCATACCATACACGCCATTCTTGTTGTTTTCCATTTACCGTGTCCTAGATATTGTTCCATATCAGTATATATAGATTTACCTCATTCTTTCTAATGGCTACATAGTATTTCACTGTCTGAATATACCATCATTAATTTAATCAGTCCTCCCTAATAATGAACATTTGGGTTGTTTCTAGTCTATAAACAATGTTGCAATTAACATCATTATGGATACACCTGTATGCAGTCTATCTGTAAAGTCAAATTTCTACAAGTGGAATTACTATGGCAAGAGACGTGTTACAATTCCAAAGATGGCTAAATTGTTTGTTCAACTTCAGAAAATAGGGGTTGAAGACAATGGTGAGAAATCCAAAGGGGATGTCCCACAGATATTCAGCAGGAAGTACCCGAAGACACCTAGGAGTGGGTGCTTGATTGCTTTTGCATATGGAACAGAGTAGGCGTGGAAGTGGGGTGAAGGTATTCACCACTTGAGAAAAGCAACATTAGTCACCTAAAGTCTCCAGGTCTGTTGGACAGCAGTTCAATAACAGAACCACAGACTCAGCCCATCTCTTGCCTACTCCCTGAGGGTGAGCTAGGAAAGTCTTGGAAGGGAGAGAAGGAAGGGACAAATATCCTGACCTTGGGCACATTTATTATTGGGGTGATCCCTGAGGCACTTGGGCCAGACTTCCCCACAGCGCTGGCCGGGCACAGATGCCCATTCCCAGAAAAGTATAAACAAGGGTGATCCAAAAAATACCTTTTCCTGAGAGAGACAGAGGCCAACTGAATGGAGCAGCCTCAGTATCAGGATCCCTTGATTACAAATCATGAGTTCAAGTGAGATCCCCAATTGCTGGGCAAATAAAGTTGTGTGCAGTTATTCCCTGTTATAAACAAAACCGGATGAGCACACTCAGTTTTCCTTTCCATCTAGCATGACCCCGAGGCTTTACTCCTTTAGGTCCCTGTTTCCCGTTCTATAATGGAGACAGGATTCTCTGTTCTCCCCTCAGGGTCCTCCCCCCATGGCCAGACAAGAGTGAGGCAAGCGAGGCAGTCGCTCTGGGCACAAAATTCAAGAGCACGCCAAAAAACTCAGTAATCAAGATAAAGAATATTTCAATGACGAGGACAGGCCATGGTGTAGTGGTTAAGTTGGTGCTCTCTGCTCCGGGGCTGGGGGTTCACTGCCTGGATCCGGGTGTGGACCTACACACTGCTTATCAAGCCATGCTGTGGCAGGCGTCCCGCATATAAAGTGGAGGAGGATGGGCACATATGTTAGCTCAGGGCCAATCTTCCTCAGCAGAAAGAGGAGGATTGGCAACGGATGTTAGCTCAGGGCTAATCTTCCTCATCAAAAAAAAAAAAAAAAAAAAAACCCAAAAGAATATTTCAATGAGGTATTTTAAAAAGTCAAAATTAATGCCAAAAATCCATGATGAACAAAATACCAAAAAATTTTAATATTAAATACAAGATCCAACCCTTCACTTTCACCACCCTGCCTCAATCGCCTCACTAGTCCTGGTTCCAATAAAACTTTATTTACAGAAACAGGTGGCCAGTCCACAGGCTCTAGTTTGCCAATATGATTTATAAAAAATTATTATATGTATTTTTATTGTGGTAAGATATACATAAAAAATTTACCATCTTAACCTTTTTTAAATTTACAGTTCAGTGACATTATGTACATTCATATTGTTGTGAAACGATATGATTTTTAAAATATTATATTAAAATATTATGCAATGTGACTTCTGAATTTGGGGGCGCCCCCTTAAAATTTGCTCTGGAAGCCAGTGCCTCACCCGCCCTACTCAAGTCCTCGCCCTGCCCTGGAGCCTGAGGATCGAAAACAGCAAGTTTCTCCCATAAGGCAGCAGAAGTGTTATTCCAGGGGCGATCAGACCACCGAGGATGTGGGGCCGGACAGCCGCAGCGACAGGAAGACGCGCCCCGCCTGCATCCGCCCGCCCCCTTCGCTCTCCAGCGAGGGGACACACCTGGCGGGAGCGCCCTCTACCTGCCTAGGGCCACCTGGCGGGCGCCGGGCAGCGCCTGGCCCGCCCCTCGCGGGTCTGTCCGGGCTGCCTGCCGGCCAATGGGGAAGGGGGCCCCTCCGGGCTCCGGCAGCGTCCCGCGGGGCGGCCAATAGGAGCGCGGCATGCAAATGAGCAGGTGCGGTGGCGGCCGGCCGGTCAAGGCGGCCGCGCTCAGGGGATGTTAGAGGCGCGCTGGGCAGCCGCCGAGCAGACGCCCGGGCTTCGAGCTGCGAGCTCCGCTCTCCCGCCATGGCCCCCGCTCCGCCCCGCGCCGCCTCCTTCTCCGCAGCCGAGGTCCAGCGGCGCCTGGCGGCCGGGGACTGCTGGGTCCGCTGCGGGGCCCGCCTCTACGACCTCACCGGCTTCGTCCGGCACCACCCGGGGGGCGAGCAGCTGCTGCGGGCACGGGCTGGCCAGGACGTTAGCGCCGACCTGGACGGGCCGCCGCACCGGCACTCGGCCAACGCGCGCCGCTGGCTGGAGCAGTACTACGTGGGCGACCTGCTGGGAGACCCTCAGGTACAGCCCGTCCGGGGGTCACACACCTTCCACCTTCCTCCTCCCTCCCCCAACTTTCTACTCCCCAGCCAGCCCCGTTCACCTGCCCTCTAGGAGGGACCCAAGGTGAAGCCTCCGCCCTCGCCTCCGCTTCCCCTCTCTTCTCTCCAGGTAACAGGTCACTGACCCCGCTCCCTGCTCTCAGGCCCTTGCCCTTCCTCTCCCAGCTTTCCCCCGACCCTCTTCTATCTGCTGCTTCTCCCACCTTCCGAGTTACCCCCTCCTTCCTACTTGTTTCTTCAGCAGCTTCTGTAATCTGACAGCTTGGATCACCTTTCCCAGCCCCCTCAAAAGCCCGGTCTTTCCTTCCTGTTTCCTTATCAGCCTCTCCCTCTTTGCAACCGCTCTTCACTTCTGTTTGAATAATAGCTTCCAAGCTCACCTGTCCTCTTCTTCCTATCTCACCCTACTCCTGCTTCCAAAAGGCACGGATATCACCCTTCTCAGCTAGTTTGGATTTCCTGGTGCCGCCCTAGTCTGGCACTAGCGCTCCCCTAGGTGGGTGGAGAGGTTGGGGCAGTGTCTTGGGTGCACTGTGTCCTCCGACCCCTCAGAGCTCCCTTTATTCCTTGTGTGGTGTGCCGCCTTGGGTGTCTAAGAGAGTGAAATGACAGCGGTGAGCCAGTTTTGCGGAGGGAGAAGGGATTCTCACTTTGAGCTGCATGCTGCTGTGCAGTACAGCTCATTATGGCCTTAAGCCTCTAACTGACCCTGGAGTAGGTTTTGTTATCCCCATTTTAGGATATGGAAATTGAGGCTCAAGGAGGCTCTGTAATTTGTCCAAGGTCAAACAGCTAGTTAGTGGAAAAGCCAAGTGTACCTGACTCCAAAATCGATGCTGTCTCCATCCCAGGGGTCTTTGGGCAGGGGAGATGGCCACTACCCACAGGGCTCCAGATAGGCTTGGGCCAGGGGCGAACCAACTCCTCAGGCCTGCCCCGGGCCTGACTGTAGGACTGGTGACAACCAACGGTTGTTCCCTGCTTCTAGTTCTTGCTTTCAAGATGGTCCCAGCAAGTGCTTTTAGATCTTTGGATGAGAGGACTTGCTTCTCATTGTTCCAGGTGGCTCCTCACTGGGCCATCTTGCCTAATTCTTCAGTCATTTATTCGCTCACTCACTTGGTCCCTTAATGGTTGGCAGCACTGAGCTAGGCACTGGAGAGACAACAATGGACAAAACCAATGTGGTCTTCATGGAGCTAACAGTCTAATAAGAAAGGGGAAAAGGGGAGGGAACATACTAATTGCACAGTAATTATTTAATTACTTACTGCTGTCAGAGTACAGAGCTGGAGAGGAGGCGTTCAAGGGAGAGCTTTCTTGTGAAAGTGACATTTACACTGAGCTATTCGATGGATAGGGCTTAGCCAGGTAAAGTGTGGCGGGAAGAGCATTCCAGACAGAACAGCATGCGTGAAGGCTCTGAAGGGGAAGGGCTTGGCACAGTCAAGGGAGAGAAATAAAACCAATGTGACCAGAGGCTGGTGGGCAAGGAGACGGATGTGGGAGGAGGCCGGAGATCAGCCAGGGCCACATCATGCAGGGCCTCCTAGGCTGTGGTCAGGATTTGGGACTTTATTCTAAGGACCACGGGAAGCCAGGGAAGGGATTCAAGCAGGGGTGTGGCGTGGTCGTATTTGCATCTTGGGAAGAGAACCCTGGCTGCAGTGCCAAGAAGGAATAGAGGGAGCACAAGTGGAGTAAGGGACTAGGCAGGAGGCTTCTGTGTAGCCCTGGCAAGAGGTAACAGTGGCTTGCACCATGGTGGCTGCAACGGAGGGGAGAAAGGGGTTGAATTGGGGAGATTTCATAGGTAAAATGCCAGGACTCAGCATTGTGCAGTGGGAGCCCAATTTAATCTTGGAAGTTGATGTTTGGCGTCGAGTCGTCCTGAAGGGACAGAAGGTTTAGCCATAGATATAACTAAAGCTGAGTGTAGGAAACGAGAGGTTGGGACCAGAATACAAGAGACTTCCAGGCTTGTGACGGCTCATGGGAGCCATCCTACATTGTCACTGTGTCCTATAAACAGGAGCCTTAGGGTGTGGCTTCTCCTCTCAGCACCATCGTGAGCATCACTCCTGGCCAGCTGCCCTAGATGACTCCACCTGCCAGCTCCGCTAACCACCCAGTACTCTGGTTTGATTTTGTTTTGCTTTGTTTCATCTTACCTGACCCTCAGGGAGGACTCAGACAAATTTGCTTCCTACTCCTGTACTCACCTGTTACCCCAAGAATCCCAGTGTGGCCATGTTGCAGGCATTCTTATATCGGGGCCCAACCTGAGGATGTGGGAAAAAACTAAAAACTACAACATATTTACAAACCCATGGCCCAAACTTGACCAGTGGCCATATTTGCCCAATACTCTGGTTGCCTATTGGCTTCTGTCTACAGATTTCTATTCTAGAAGATAGTGTAGGGTTGTCTTTAAACTGGGGGAGAGAGGTAGTCAGAGGAGAAATCTGGAGAGGGGTATCCTTTTGGAGAGAAGCCCTCTTCTTAAGGCTTGAATGGAGACAAGACATTTTTGTTCTTCTCCCTAGCTAAGCCTTTCGAGCAACCCCCATGCTACCTTCTCCACCTCTCTCCTCTCCTCCTGCTGGACCAGGGATGCTGACCAGGGGTACTGACACCTGTTGAGGTTAGAGCCCGGTTCCTGTAATGTGAGGACCAGGAGGGGTGCTGATGGGGAAGGGGAGTGTCATGAACCAGCTCTGTTGTTTGGGCCTCATTTCTGAATGGTGTCCTTCCTAGGGATGCTTCTTCCCAAGCGTCGTCCTTGGAGGGGAACGTCCTGGAGGTCGGCTGTGGAATTTCCATGGAGAAGTCCTGGCCCCGTTGGTTTCTCCTCTTCCCCACTTTGCCACACCCGCTCTGTGTACACACTTACACACACATTCACACTAACACGAAGACACACACACACACACAAAACAAGTCAAACTTGTTTGGGCCAACATACTGTGGGGATGAAACAAGGTCTGCTGTGGCTGTGGCCTTGGACTTGGGGAAGCTGAGCTGCCTGCCTTGAGCAAGTAAAAGAGTGATGGCTGAGCCTTGGCCCTCAGGGGCCAGCAGGGTCAAGCTCCTCACTCCCAGTTCAGGTAGGAGAACTCACCTTATTAGTGGGGCATGAAGTCCGTTTATTGAGCTGTGACTAGCATTTCTGTTAAAAAAAAAGAAAGAAAAATAGAAATAGGAAAGGAGAGAACTTTGGGTCCAAACCTCCTCCCAAGGCCGTAGATACTGTGTTTCTCAGACTTAGGTCCTCCACAAATTACTGTCCCAGTTTTTTCTGAAATGGCATACCACATAAACTATTATATTTAATATTTATCTTTAAGTAGACTCACTTTTTATTTTACCATTTGCTTACCCTAGGCAATAATACCAGTAAGAGCACAGGTTTTATATGCACTTTAAAATAAATGAAATAAATATTTCTATTAAAACCAGAAATGCTTATCCTCGTATCCCCTAAGATCATCTTGGGCATCATCAGTGGAATATTGATCACACCTTGGAAAACATATGGAGCAGAACTTTTAAACTCTGGGGTTTGTGGTTCATTTTCTGGGATTGATGAAAGAGATGAAATTGTGTGTAAAAATGCCTGGTGGTGCATTTTTCTGGTGAGAAAGCTACAGTTTTCGTCACAGTCCAACTGGAATCTTTCCTTACCCCAAACCTGCCGCCAAGAGGATAATAATGTCAAAGGGCGGCTCATACTTCCCCGCCTCACACACACAGACCTTGAGAGCTCCTCTGGTGGGCAAACATCTGACCATGCTCCTGGATAAAAACCCTCTGTTTGAGAAGACCCTGGAGGAAGGCACGGCTTGACACCCCAGCCACTGCGGTCGGGATAACCCTGATGTCTGAAGGTCCTAATCCCACAGCGTGAATCTCTTTCTGAGTGGCTGAGAAGTCCACAGATTCTGTCACATGTGGTTCTGCCAGGCTTTGGGGCCTGGCCATTCGGAGCTTTAGGACCTGAGTAATTAAATAGGGATGGACAATAGGCAGGAGAGCTAGGTGCAGGAAGACTTGGGGTTCCCACCCGGGGCTCCTCCAGACCATCTTGAGCACAGCCCAACTTGGAAAGCTGATCTGAGTTGAGAATTCAAGTAAAAGCTGATGCTTGGGAAACTTGCCAGACTGCTCCTGCCTGCAGAATGGAGTGGACATGTTAAGTCTGCTAACTGAAGGGGGTTGAGATCTGCTTAGCCAACAAAAAGGGCTTCCCATTGAGCCTGCCTAGCCAATCAGCAGCTGCCATCCTTTGCTACCTGCCAGGGAATTTCAAGCTCTGGCTTTTCATCTCTACCTACAAATCTCACTATTTTGCCACATAGATGAGTTTATTCTTTGAAACCAGGTGAGTCATACCTGGAGGATGAACTTAGGGCCAGCTGGTAAAGGGTCCAGGGACCCAGGTCACTGTGTTTCCATATGACACCGGGGTAAACACAGGCTCCAGGAGTGCTCCCAAGTGTCATCCCAGAAATCAGTGAATGAAGGGCCCTTGAGATGCAAATTGGGGGGAAGGTCAGAAATTAGGACTCTCTGGGGGAAATAAAGAAACAAATAGGAATCCCAGAAACAGAAATCCCAAGGTTTCCTGGGAAATCTTCCCAGGCAAGAACCCAAACTGATGCCTGAGCAGCATCCCTCATCTTCCCCTTACTTGTTCGTTTATTCTCCTTATGACACACACTCATCACTGGGCCATCTGCTGTCTTCATTAATTTAGACGGACATGTAATAAGCTCCCTATTTTCTCTGAAACCCCCCATAGCACTGAAACTGCCCTTGCCGGGCTCGTCCGGACCTTCACCTCACTAAACCTGGTGGTCAATTCTCACCTAATCCACCTGGTCTGGCAGCAGCTCTTGTCACTGAGGTCACTCCCTCCTCCCTGATACACTGTCTTCACTTGGCTTCTGGGTACCACCTCCTTTTGGGTTTCTACCTGCATTCGTTTTCTGTTGCTGCTGTAATGAATTGCCACAAACTCAGTGACTTAAAGCAACACAAATGTATTCTCTTATAGTTCTGGAGGTCAGAGGTCAAAAATGAGTTGGCAGGGCAGCCTTCCTTCTGGTGGCTCTAGGGCAGAATCTGTTTTCTTGCCTATTCCAGCTTGTACAGGCTGCCTGTATTCCTTGGCTCATGGCCCCCAGCCGGCTATTGCTCAGACCTCGGCTCTCCTGTCACTTCTCCTTTTCTGACTCTCCTGCCTCCATCTTTCACTCATAAGGGCCCTTGTGATTACAGTGAGCCTACCCAGATAATCCAGAATAATTTCCCCATCTCAAGGTCGGCTTAATCATGTCTGCAAAGTCCCGTTTGCCATGTAAGGTAACACGTTCACAGGTTCCGGGTATTGGGACATAGACTTTGGAGGGGGGTGCATTATTCTACCTTCTTCACCACCTATACCCCTGGTCATTACTTCTCAGTCTCCATTGCTGGTTTCTCTTGCTTCTCATTTCCCGGAAAGGTGCACAAAGCTTAAATGGAATCATCCAGTGTGCATTCTGCTGTACAGCTTCTTTCACGCAATACTACGTCTGGGAGATTACCTGTGTTTTTCTTACTTTAACAGCACCTGTCTCCATTGTCTGCTTTGCCCTAGAGAATCCATAGGCTGTAGAAGGGGAAAAATGAGGAATAACTGGAAAAAGGAGTGTCGATGGTTTGGACAGACCATGTGCTAATCCCATTAGCCTCCTTAGTCTTCCTTCCCGGATAACTCCCCACTGCTACCCTACTTTGGCCAGAGCCCCATTATGCTCATTATGGCAGAAGTCTCCTGGGCAGGTCTCTACCTGTCAATGCTTTCTGCACCCCATTTCTTGTAAACTTTTCTAAAGAGAACTTGGTTATGTTATGGCTATATTCCTAAGCCTTCAATGGCTCCCCATTGCCACATCCTTTAAGTCCAGCTCAAATGCTGTTTCCTCCATATAGCTTCTCCTCACCTCCCCATCTAGAATTGATTTTCTCCTTCTTCCAAACTCTCATAGCACTTTGCCTATACCTTCATTACAGCGTTCATAATGTTCTTCCTTACTATATTTTCACTACGCGTCTTATCTTCTCTACTAAACTATAAGCTCTGAACGCTGGAATTGTCTGATTCATCTGGGTTTCGCTAGGACACACCATTACACTGGTGCATGCCAACAGGAAGTAATAAATGTCTGAATAAATGAATGAATGAGCTGCTTGAAAAACTGAGATATGTGCATAACTGAAAAGGAAAATGGTAAAATTAGCACACACAAGATACTTCTAGAATTAAAATGTAAAACAAACAAAAAAACAAACTCTTTCCAGTTTCTTCTTTCTTAGCTATAAGGGCTGGGAGTTGATGGAAAGGATGAAGGGCTGTCAGATGAGTCACTCACTTCTGCCTTTGCCCTCACTTATTTACTTCCATACCAGGCTACTGCGGTTCACCCTTGCCCATGAGACCCCTACAAGGGTAGGAGTGAAGTTAACCATAGAAAATGCCAACCAAGAGCCCTCCTTGCTCTCAGGGCTGTGACCAATCCCCATGGGGCTGTGAGTGTCTGGATGACATGCATGGGCAGGACCCGGGTTGCCTGGATTTCCACCTCCGTTTACTCTTCCTGTATATTTTTATGTAAATTTCTCTAAAGCAAGTAGTCTCAGAACAATGGTTCTCCCTCCCTCTTCTCTAATTGCTGCTCGTCTAAGATGGCAGAAGACTAAAAACCACTCTCCCCACCTGCTCCTGTTCCCCAGTGGAAAAAGAGCTCAGTCATGGTAAAAAAATTGGAGCACAACAAACTTGATGCTGGCAACGCTCGTGAAGTTTATTATTGAGAAATGTAAAGCTCATATTCAGGATTTTGTGTTGCGAAGCATTGCCCCAAAACATAATTATCCAAATACTTTGGTTCTTACCTTGATGTATATTGCAAGGTATTTAAATAGCATTACCAGATCAAGCAAATTTAGGGGGATTTGTTGTAAGATATTTGCACTATGATGCGTACAGAATGTCTTAAAGTTTTGTCACAGGAAAACAAGTAGCCAGAAGTTTCGTCACAAATACATGTGACTGCACACTTAGAGTGAACCACGCAATCTACAACAAACTTGGTTGATGATTACCTAAGTGAATTAGGCATAATTTCTCCTTTAAAAGCAATAAAATTTAAAAGGTGTAGAGTTCTGGTTCTCTACATTCTTCTGTGCCCAGCAGAACCTTTTCAACATTGCTTAGCATCTCATGATGCTCAGATTTCCCACTGGAAAATGGAATCAGAGTTTTTAGGGGTCTCTGGCTAGTTTTAGTTTTATAAATGCCAAATGTTAGTAGTCCATAATAACTCAGTTAGTTGCTAATAAATAGCCCCTAGTCTTAGGTAATAATGAAAGTCTATGAAATGGGCATCATTTATCCACAAAGGTCAAAGAAAGACTTCAAATTTTTAAGTCAATTCAAGGCACATACTTTGAGACTGGCTGTCCCGGAGGAATAAGGAGCACCTATAAGGGGCTGAATAAATACAGCTTCCATGATCCTGCATCCCCCCAGCCAGGGGAAAGGCCAGATCAGCCTGATTTCGTGATTGCTCTCTCTCGTCCCAGACAGGACCCTTTGGAGTGCCCAGTGTAGGTTGGAGATAGGGTGCCCTAAAAAGTTCAGTCATTTGTTGGACCTAAGTGGGAAAGTCCTTGACTCCTAGGATAAAAGGTCACTTAAAGTGAGTCTACTTTTGTTTTATTATTATTGAGGTCACATTGGTTTATAACATTGAGTAAATTTCAGGTGTACATTATTATCTTGTGGCTTCTGTATAGACTGCCTCATGTTCACCACCAAAAGTCTAGTTTCCATCTGTCACCATACTTATGTGCCACTTTACCCTTCTCACCCTCCCCGCAACCCCTTCCCCTTTGGTAACCACCAATCTGTTCTCTACATCTATGTGTTTGTTTGTTTATCTTCCACATGTGAGTGTTCTCAAAAAATTCAACATAGAAATACCATATGATCCAGCAATTGCGCTTCTGAGTATTTATCCAAAGAACCTGAAAACACTAGTTCGAAAAGTGAATCTATTTTAAATGAAGACCAAAATTTCACAGAAAATGGGCCAGGAGGTTGGAAGAGGGAAATTGATTATCCTGAAAAGCGAAACTGAAAAATATTTTTTTAGTTTATTTTAACCTGACAGCAAAAGTAAGACTGCAACTGCATGCCCATTCTTACATTGAGCAAATAATGAATCAAGGAGTGTTGTTTTTGTGCACATGTGGCTTTTCTAACAAAACGGTGTGAAAGCACAACGTGACATTCTAAACTTCACACTGGCCTTCACAGCATAACGAGGTCATAACGAGGGTTGTTTTAGCAAGAGTATTTTAGGGCTGAGGGTTTCTCTTGATCCTTTTGAAGAAGCTCATCTTTTGTTAATTGCCTGTTTTTCAGTGTTAACTGGCCTAACACTGCCAGATTTTTATTTGGCAATGGAATTGTGAGTAAAACGGTTTCTATCACTTTCATTGGCCTCATGAAATTTCCTGTATTTTCAATTTCCCTTTGTGGTCAGTTTGCATTTTGTTACATCATATTTTCTCAGATGATAGCAGCCCCCACCATCACTTCTCCTAGGGGGACTGGGAGGTTTGGGGGGTAGTGGTCAGTATCTGAGGAGGAAATAAATTTATAAGTGGTCAGCTGACTCATGAATAGTTGAGTATTAAGGTGATTTTTTTCTGTCCTTTGCAACTTGAATCTCCAGGGACTCAGATAAAGAACACTTGGATAACAATGATCCTTTTAGAACTAATAATAACACACCTAAGTTTGCATAGCAATTTATGTTTTTCAAAATATTTTCCCTTTGATTTCTATTTGAGCCCATAAGATAGGTGGGGCAGGTGTCAATTCTCCCATTTCATAGATTAGAAACCTTTAGCGCTAAGAGATCATGGAATGTGGTCTCCAAGTGCCCAGTCAATTTCCATTGCACACCCATTAGGAACAAATCTTAGGCGTGAGATTGAACCAATGGGAAGCAAATGCATTTCTTGGGGAGCTAAGAGCAATAGGGTGCAGTATAGGGTTCCCTCTGATCCTTCTGACTGGGCTGAAGTCAGGCCTTGGAGACAGAGGAGGGGGGCTCTCGAGCTGAATCGGATGGCTTTCTAGACCTCATAGACTACCTCTGCCTTCTAGGGTGACGTGCGGGGAGGGGTGGATGCGTGTGAGGGAGATTCTCAGAGGGGAGCAGGCTCTCCTGGCCCTGACACGTGACTCACTCTCTGTGCTCTTCGTTACTGATTAATCAGTGGGTCAAACACGCTGACCTAAAAAGGTTGTGCCAATTTAAACTCCTCCAAAAACATGTAAGAATGCCTGTTTCTCCACACGCTCACCCGATGCTGTGTATTACCAGTATTTTTAACCTCTGCCAATGGGTGAAAAAATTATTCCCTGTTTAAATTTTATTTATATGAACTATGAGAGAGATTGAATATCTTTTCATGTGTCTAAACTATTTGCACCTTTTTGGTAACTTGCCTCTTCCTTTGTCCATCTTTCTGTTAGATATTTGTTCTTTCTTATTGATTTATAATCATTCCTTATATAGAAAGAACATTAGCCTACTTTCCATCATACACATTACTATTTATTCTCCAGTTTTCATTTGTCTTTTGACTTGTTTAATGTTTTTTTCTCTACTTAAACCTTTAAATTTTCCATGTAGTAAAAGATATCAAGTTTTATCATTCTTAGAAAGACCACTTCTACTTTAAGATTTTATACACAAAAATAAAAATACTTTAGTATCCTGCTAATAATTTTTAATGTTTTTGTTGTTTGTTTGTTTTTGTTTAAATGTTTTATCTACCTGAAACGTTTTTGGTATAAGGAACAAAATAGGGATTATTTTAAGTTTATGTTTTTCTAAATGACCAACTGGTTATCGTAGTAGATTTATGGAATAATCTTTCTTTTCCTACTGATTTAAAAAACACTTTCATCGCTCATCAGTCATTCACGGATATATTTTGGTCTATTTTTGGACTCTTTTCTGTACCAGTGAAATCACTTGTTTTTTATTGGGTTTTAGCTGTTAGTGTGGTTTTTTTTCCCCTCTTTCTGCTTCATTCCAGCAGGGATTCTGCTCCCACCTGCTCCACTAGAGAAAGCAAAGAGCGGGACCAGAGCTGAGCGTTATTTCTGGGCCATGTTGCTGGCCTTGAGGAGACACAATCGAGTCTGACTTTGAGGGCCTGGGGCTGCCTGGTGCACCCTGGCCCCTGAGGTTGTGTGGAGCTAGAGCAGGCAGGAAGTGGCTCAAGGAAGCCCACACAGGGGACAAGCCCCAGTGAGTGAGCCCATGGCGGTGGGGGGGGGGGGGGGGTGTCAAAAGTGGGTGTCCAAGCGGTGGTCATGGAATGGTAGCGATTTCCTCAGGGAAGGCAGGGTCGGGGAGGGATGTGGAGGGAGCTCCTGGAAGCAGCCTTGCCGCTGGAACTCCATGCCGGTGGGTCCTGTGTACCTTTCCTGCATTGTATTCGCAGCCTGGGGTTGGAGGAGGGGCCTGAGGTCAAGTTCTCTGTGTGTGTGAGCAGCCAGATGCTAGGAGAGCAGGGAAGCAGTTGTGTTTGCAAACAGGGAACTTGGCACCTCGCTTGGAAATTTCTGTAAATCTCAAACGTCTTGTGCCTCTGGCAGAGGGACCTGGATACTTATCCTCCGTCTTCCTTTCATCAAAATCCGAGGAGCTTATTAAATTCTCGGGACTTTTCTGGGATGATGGAAATGTGCTACATCTTGATTTGGGTATTGGCTACAAGCAGGCATGTAATTGTCAAAATTTATCCAATTTAGGATTGGTAATTTTTTATTATATGAAAATTATACCCATTTTTTTTTTAAAAAAGGAGAGGCAAATAAATTTAATTCATATTTAGGAGTTGCTCCTAAGGATACGCCCTCGTGGCTGCAAGAGCTAGATGTTGGGATACAGAAGCCTTTAAAGATTATTTTTACAAAGAAATAGTGGGGTCAGCCCTGGTGGCCTAGTGGTTAAGTTTGGTGTGCTCCACTTCGGCGGCCCAGGTTTGGTTCCTGGGCTTGGACCTATACGACTCATCTGTCAGTGGCCATGCTGTGGTGGTGGCTCACAGACAAAAAGAGGAAGATTGGCAGCAAATGTTGCTCAGGGCGAATCTTCCTCACCAAAAAAAAAACCCCCCAAAAACACAAAGAAACAGTGTAAAGTGAATAGTAGGTGGTAGGTGGTGGCATTACGACTGTTCATGGTGAGATTCAGCTTGACTGCGTGTTGGAATTTTTTCATCATAAAATGTTGGAAAAATACTAAGTTACATTGTGGACATCACTTACAGACATGTTCTTAAAGGTTGAGTGGAAAAATAAAATAAAACGAAATAACAGTGTGCGAATGGTCATGTGCAACAAGGCATCCCGTATCCAGTGAAACTGTGTTCGTGTCCTAGAGCAGCTGTAACAAAGTACCACAAACTGGGTGGCTTAGAACAACAGAGATTTCTTTTCTCCCTGTTCTAAAGGCTAGAAGTCTAAAATCAAGGCGTCAGCAGGGTTGTTTCCTTCTGGAGACTCAGAGAAAGAATCTCTTCTTGCCTCTTTCCTAGCTTCTGGTGGGGCTGGCAACCCTTAGTGTTCTTGCTTTTAGCTCTGTCACTCCAGCCTCTGCCTGCACCCGTGCTAGGGCATTCTTCCTCATGTCTCTGCGTCTGTGTCTCCAAATTTCCCCTCTTCTTCTGACACCAGTCCTGTTGGATTTAGAGCTCACCCTAAGCCAGTGCGATCTCATCTCAACTCGATTAATGCAAAGACACTATTTCCAAATGAAGTCACGTTCACAGATTCCAGGTAGACACGAATTTGGTGGGGGTTCGGGGTGAGAGGTGCTATTCCTCCCACGCTGGATATCATTAAACAACTTCTGCCGCTCGAACAACCTAGATGGAAGTGGATATGATGCGCACTGGAGAGCTGTGTTATATTTCAGAAAAGTGACTCTAGTAGCGACAGAGATGCCAATATTTAAGACTTGTGTGAAAAGTTTGATATTTCATTTGAGTGAAAAAACACACAGGTAACTAAATTAAAGAATTAATGAGCATACAGATCCACACATATCTATCCGTATTCTTGAGCCATTCCTCAAATCTACAAAGTCAGAATCTCTAAAGGCAAGACCCCAGAAATCTGTATTTTTAACGAGCGTTCTTTGTGGCTCAGAAGCACCATAAATTTTGCAACCCGCTGTTCTAGAGGGCTAAGGGCAGAGGTAAAATGGAGATGGAAAAACTGGAGGCACTAAAAGTGGCTCAGTGGGCAGATCTCTTGGCATTACTAGAGAATCAGCATCCCCAAGCTCCCAGCGTGGAGCTCGGCACAGAGCAGTGATGCAGTGGGTGTTGAATGGGCAGCCCACTCTGTTGCCTTCAGGGAGAGAGGAGGAGCCTGGGATCTGCAACCCAAGCCCCATGCTCTGCGTCTAGCTCTGGGTCTTGTTGGCTATGTGACAATGTGTGGGTCATTTAACCTCTCACAGCCTTGGTTTCCTTATTCCCTGCATCCCTACAGGATTTTGTGTGGCTGCAATGAGATCTGTAAAACAGAACATATAGATTACACTGAAATAGAATGCTTATGGGCCCCAGTGTCTGCTAAGGTAGATTCCTATTAGGTGATGAGGGATGGATGTTTTCAGAACCTGAGTTGCTATGTGCTCAGACCCTCTTGGGCAAGACCACTCACCCCTCTGGAGGAAGTGGAGAGTGGTGACATTCTAGCCTCTCAGAGTTGCCCCTTCCCTCAGCTAGAGCATGTAGGGTCTATATCAACCTGCTACCTTCATTCCATCTTCATCTTGATGAGAGCAGTGCTGGAGGCATGCACCCTGGCCAGGAACAGACAGTTGTCAACAATGAGGCTGGCAAAGCCCCAAGTGGTTCCAGGAGGCTGCAAGGCTGCCTTCTTCTCCCCACCGTTCCTTCCTCTATCCAACCACAAACATGGTGGACGTCTCCTCACGCCGGGACTGCGGTTGGTGCTGGGGAGAAAAAGATGACTGGCTGCTGCCTTCACGAGGTGTAGCTGCCAGTGGAGGCAGAGAGGCAGAAAGGACAATTACAGGTGGCAACAACAGAATGCAGTTTATCTATATACATATATATTTAAAATAGTCTGGGGGCCTGCCCCGTGGCCAAGTGGTTAAGTTCGCGTGCTCCACTTTGGCGGCCCAGGGTTTGCCAGTTTGGATCCTGGGCGCAGACCTACACACAGCTCATCAAGCCATGCTATGGCGGCGTCCCACATGGAAGAACTTGAATGATGTACAACTAGGATATACAACTACATGCTGGGGCTTTGGGGAAAAAAGGAAGGAAAAAAAAGAAGAGGAAGATTGGCAACAGATGTTAGCACAGGGCCAATCTTAAAAAAAATAAAATAGTCTGTGTATATATATCTTATATGTAATATATACATGTATTATATATCAAATACAACATAATAGGTAATATATTTTAGAACAGGGGGCTGCGACAGAGTAGCAGCTGCAGCTTCTGGTGAGGGTGGTTAGAGAGGGCTTCTCTGAGGAGCTGACATCTGATGGATGAAAAGGAGCTGTCGTTAGAAGAATGGGGTAAAAAACAAAAACCAGTCTAGGTATAGGGAACAGCAAGTGCAAAGGCCCTGGGGTATAACCGGACTTGGTGACGTCAGGAATCCAAAAAGAGGCTCTGGTGTTGCTGGAGCATTGTGAACATGGGGAGCATGGTGTGGGGTAAAGTGGGGAGGTGAGCAGGGGCCACGTCTCAATAAGGTTCATGGGTCTTTGTAAGGGTTTAGGTCTTGTACATTGGGCAGCCACTCGAGGATCTTAAGCAGAAGATTGAAAAAGTTGGTCTACATTTTATTTGATGATTCTGGCTGCCATATGGAGGGTAAATTGAAGAGTGTCAAGAGTGGAAGCAGGAAGAGAGCAAAGAGGCCATCACTGTTGTCCAGGTGACAGAGGAAAGTGGCCTGGACTGGGTGGCCATTGGGTCAGAAAGAAGTGGATAGAAATCGGAAATATCTTGGAGGAAGAACCACTAGAACTTGCAGATGGACTCAATGTTGGGAGTTAGGGAAAGAGGAGTTGAGGGCGTTGCCAAGGTTTTTGACATGAGCAAGCGGGTGGTTTGATTTATAGAAATGATGAGTCCTGGGATTGGGGCCCAGGTTTGCGATGGGACAGAGTTCACTGGGGCCACATTAAGTTTCAGATGCCAAGGAAACATCCAGGTAGAGATTTCAAATAGTAGTTGAATATATGAGTCCAGAGCAGTGCAGTCCAAAGTGATAGACACTGGCCACATGCGGCTATTTAATTTTACATTAATTAAAGTTAAATAAAATAAAAATTCAATTCCTCGGTCACACTAGCCACGTTTCAAGTGCTCAGTAGATACATATGGCTAGTGGCTACTATATTGGACAGCACAGATATAGAACATTTCCATCATTGCAGAAAGTTCTGTTGGGCAGTGTTGGTCTAGAGCTGTGGCCCAGAGTCCCAAGGCATTTCTCTCTAGGATAATGGCGTCCTCATCTGGTAATTCTGGCCTGGGAAGCTGGTGTCACAAATGGCTCCCTCTTGCCTTCTCTGCTTGACCACACCAGATCGTGTATTTAGTGATGTCCCTGAACTGTGGCCACATCAGAGAGGCACTGACCACCCAGAAGGACAGCTTTCCCTGGGGTTGTTCAAGGACATCATCTCCTGGTTCTGGAGCACCATTATGGTGACAAATATAAGACATGGTGTTTAAGAAGCATAAAAGATGGAGTGTAGGCTCACGAGGAGACATCAATTCTAGAGCTTACTGTGGAGACTTTGCTAGTTTAAGAAATGTTCTGGTTTGATAAATGAGAGTGGAAAAGAAGACACAGGCTTAGAATCCAACAGTCCTGTGTTCCAGAACTAACCATTCTACTGGAGACAAGCCAGTCAACTTCGCTGAACATAAACATCCTCAACTGTAAATGGGAGAAGATTGCATGTCCAGGCAGGGGGAGAGGGAATTGTTGAATCAGTAAAAAGAAGTAGTAAGTGTAAGGCAGGTTGTTTTTTTGTTATTGTTTTGTTTTGTTTGTAGAACAGTTCAGTGACTTTTATTGTTTTCAGCAGTGTAATCATTTGCCATTTTGTAAACAATGATGAGAACGACAATTATTTCTCTTTATTAAGTTATTAGATTGTAAAAGGAAAACGTAGCAATATTGTTTCTGGAAGAGTGATATAGGTTGTTTGTAAATCAATGCTTATTTTTCCTTTAAAAACAGGGAAAATACAATATTTCGAAGATAATCCTTATAAATTGGAGGGCTATATGATAGATCTGAAATTTGTCTCATTGTAGAAGTTGGGTCAGTGAGGAGATGGCTTAAGTGTATTTTCCTTGTGGATAGCACCTTCTATAAGCTAGACCTCTAGAATGTGAGGTCTAAGTCTTGATAGACTGCAGTCTAGAAAGGTCCCATCAAATCTACAGAAGGATGAATCTTGAGAAACTCATTTTCTGCAGGCTGCCGATACTGTACATCAGAGTCGAAACTCCCATCCCACCCTTCCTACCCTTGCAGCATGAGGCAGGATTTTCTAAGGCAGGACCTGGAGGAGAGCCTCAGAGAAGAGCCCCTGTCCACCAGGTCCCACCTCCAATCCCGGGCTCTCAGCTGGGGTTTTCCCCTTGGGCTCCTCCAAATCCCAGAGTCAGGCTTTCATTGGAAGAAACCACATGTCCACTTACTCTTGATGCCTTCCTGGAAATGGTGCCGTAATCTGAGGTTGGAGGCCAAGGGGAAAGGATCCATGTGGATGCGGATGGTCCATGGTGGGATCTGGTAGCCTGAAAACTGCTGGGCACACTCTGGTGAGTTTTGAGCTGTAATTTAGTGTTTTCAATCCACTGGCCCCCTTTTCGCATGTCCTGGATTGCCCATCTATGCTGGCTTCTGCTTCTGGTGACAAGTTTGTTGCTGATGTCATCCGAGGGACATCATTTCATGAGTAGACGCAATGCCAGGTCCATGGCAAACTGACTTCAAGGTCCCAGGAGGATGAGACTGTCTTGTCTGGATCCCCACATGTCCAGAGCAGGAGAAGTTGGTCCCACCTCAGGCACAGTGTCCTCATTTTCTCTTTTCCTTTCGTCTTCCTACCATGAACACGGGGACATGGCCGGTGGAGCTAACAGCCTTGCAGTAACTGTGGGTGAGAAGAGAGTATGTTTTGGGGTTCTGTGGCTTGTCACTTGCCATTTATGATTTCTGTTTTGTTGTTTGTTTTAGTTTTGTTTTTGCACGTAAAGAGTTTATTTTACATGTTCTGAGGATAGGCTTGGCCACGGGACCTAGCTGGGCCTGACTTCTGATTTGGACCTTATTAGAAACGGAAGTAAGCAGATCCTGCTACCTTCATTGCCCCAAATTTCCGGCTACTGAAAACCAGCAGCTCTGAGGAGACTGCTCCCTGAGGTCCTCCGGGGGGCTTGTTAACACAGAAGGCTTCCTCCCAAAGAAGGCACTTGGTGCAGCTGTGGCTCCAGCACTGTCCTCTTCCTCCCCGGGCCTGCCTCTTCCTACCTGCCCAGGGCCACATGCTCCCAGGCCTGCTGAGGCACCTGGAGCCCCCACCTTCCTCTGGGCCTCCATGGGGTGGGAGCAGCTGGACACAGGGCCCGGGGCACCATCTCATTTCAGAAAAAGGGTTTTCAGGCCATACCCAGGCTGCGGGATAAAAGGCCATCTGTCCATCCCTTGGTGCCCAGCCCCGGCTTTCCCGAACAACATTCCTTTATGCCGGCTCCCCCGCCTCCCGCAGCCCCCGCCCCTCAGCACACTGCCTCCTTTCAAGGCCTCTGTGGTCGGCTTGTTTGTTTGCCGTGCAGAGGGCAGGCTTTCTGTTGTTCTTCTCTTTTCTCCCCCTCATGCACCCTCCAAGCAAAGTCTTTCTGGGGACGACAGGGTCTGGGGCACTGGAGGATGGCTGGGGGCTAAGGCAGAGTCCCTGCCAGGGGCTTGGGAGCATCCGGTGAGTCCTCCTAGAGGGGGCAGGGGAAGGTGCATGAAGAATCTTAGCAGAGACAGCAGGGGAAGTGGGCTCCTGCCTGGCTCTCCCAACAACCATTTGAGAGTTCTTGAATCAGTGACTTGGTCCTTCTGTAGCTCAGTTTCCCCCATCTATGGAATACCTCCTTCCAGTCTCTCAGAGGAAATTGTGTTGACACCAATGAGAAGCTGGCCGCACATGTAGGGTGGTAATGGTGCTCACCATGGAGGTGGCATGGCTGTCCCAGGACTCACATGGCTGGGGGTGGGGAGGGGTGCAAAGTAGGCCAAGGGTTGTGCTAAGGAGGGCCCCGTAGGAAGGCTGTGTTGAGTGCAAGACCCTGGTTTCTGCTGCCTTCTCAGCACAGGAGGAGAAGCAGAATCGTCTCCACATCTCCATGGGTGCCTCTCTCAGTTGTTCTCTCTCCTGGTTGAAGTCCTTCTCCTTCTGTGGCCCTGACTTGACCCCAGGGGAACAGGTTGAGGCCTTGTGTTCGTTTCCTGGGGCTGCTGTAACAAAGTCCCACTGGCTGGGTGGCTTGGGCAGCAGAAATTTCTTGTGTCACAATTCTGGAGGCTAGAAGTCTGCAATCAGGGAGTTGGCAAGGTAGGCTCCTTCTGAGGCCATGAGGAAGGATCTGTTTCAGGCCTCTCCCTAGCTTCCGGTGGTTTGTTGGCAATCTTTGGCATTCTTTGGCTTGTAGATACATCACCCCAGATTCTGCCTTCATGTTAACATGGCATTCTCCCTGCGTGTGTCTCTGTGTACAAATTTACCCTTTTTTACAAAAGACACTTTTTTACAAAGGACACCAGTCATGTTGGAGTAGGGCCCACCCTGATGACCTTGTCGTAACTAATTACATCTGCAAAGACTCTGCTTCCAAATAAGGCCACGTTTTGGGGTACTTGGGGTTAGGCCTTCAACATATGAATTTGGGGGTGGTGGGGACACAATTTAACCCATAACGGGCCTCTATACTTGGAAGTAAGACCCTGGAGGTGACATCCTTGGTGCATGGCCTCCATCTCCACTGTGATTCCTTCAGCCTCACAAATTTGGTCTCCTCTCCAGATATCACAAGGGGAGGAGAACCGGTGAAATCAGCATGCACCACCCCTTTCTGCCCCCCACCCCCAGCTTCCTCCTGAAGTCAATCCTCTTGGCTAATCTGGAGGGAGGAAGAGGTCATCCGTTATTGAAACTTGCTGGGGCTTTGATCCCCCTGGTGCTAGCCTGTCACCCACCCTACCTGGGGCCTTGGTACAGCTGACTGTGCAGACGTGCCCCATAGGGGCACAGCCTGGATGCAGGCTCCTGTCTGGATCCCCTGTCCTGGGGATTGTGTAGGGGGTGCATAACCCTCATTCTTGCCTGTCCATGCCCACCCTTCTCTGTGGCCGAAGCAGGGGCAGGAGGCTGCAGTTCACCCAGACATTGCAAACCAGCAGACCAAGGGTTACATTTGTATTCAGACAGGTTGGTCTGGTCCCCATCATTTGCTTCTTTTAAATGCAAGTCAAATTTTAAAACCTGAAGATTTCACATAGAAATCTAGTGTTTCAGCTTTTCTGAGAAATCAGAAGGTCTGACAGCACTGGACTCTGTCCTCACCTGACCTAAGTCAGGGCTGCCCCCCTTTTGTTTTTTAAACATTTTATTTTTACTTTTTCTCGCCAAAGCCCCCCAGTACCCAGTTGTGAATTTTTAGTTGTGGGTCCTTCTAGTTGTGTCATGTGGGATGCTGCCTCAACGTGGCCTGACGAACGGTGCCATGTCCGCGCCCAGGATTCGAACTGGCGAAACCCCGGGCCGCCAAAGCAGAGCACACGAACCTAACCACTTGGCCACGGGGCCGGCCCCAGGGCTGACCCCTTTTAACAGGGCCTGATGCCTCCACTTCACTGCAGTCTGCTCCGTGCCCTGCAGCCTCCCTGATATCAAGACCAAGTGACAATGACTGTTGATTACTGCACTTGTTGCATCTCTTTTTTTCTCTGTACCCATGTCTCTAGCAAAAGGGTGCCTCATGGTTTTGGTTTTTTGTTTCTTGGTGCCTCATGTTTTAAGGAAATTCTGAGTGAGCATCTTTCCTTGCAGAAGTGAAGAATATTCTTACATGTTTAATGTGCAGACAAAATGGGTCCGTACCATGAACCATACCCTGCCTGCTTCACTCATTGATGTCACCTGCTCAACCTTCAAGGACAGAGCAGGAACCTGAGGTGCGCTTTCTAGAGAGAAGCGACTTCTTGTTTCAAGAGGAAGTTCCTCAGGTCACACAGCAAGTTGATAATGGAGCCTGGTAGAGAACTGTGTCCCTTAGCCTGGAGATGAATGCACAGCGTCTAGAACTAAAGGCTGGCCCTGGATTCTTCCCCCTGCCCCCTGAGGGCTGCCTCCCTGAGGCACAGATGTGTTGGGGAGACTGGCTTGGAACCTCAGGGTGCTGGCAGGGAACCACTCCTGCATCCTCTGTGAGTTTGGATCTGAGGATGCTGAACTGAGTGTGAGGGAGGTGGGAGGAGGAGGGAGCCCAGGAGAAGGGACAGTGGTGTCAGCAGGACCATCTCCATGAGAGGAGAGCCATGGCTTGGGCTGACCCAAGAGGAAATCATGCTTCATGACCAGCCAGGAATTGGCCCTACGCTGGGAGAAAGTTGGGTTGACATGGCTGTCTCACTGGCTTCTTTCCCTGAAGCCTCGGACTGTGGCTGGAAGGACCTAAAGGCATCAAAATGCCCTCCTCACTGCCCCCACCCTATTGCCCAGCATGTCCAGTGGTTCTCAGCTCAGAATGAGCAGGGCCTGTCTACCCAATCTCCTTGGCAGAGCACATTGACCTTCTCTCTCCAAGTACACACAAGCTTTGGAAGGCGCTGGGGCAGCTCTCCTCCTGCCTGGCCTCCACACACATTGGGGACCTCTCCAGGCCTGGGCCACCAGAGCTAAACAGGCCACCATCTACTCATTAATGTGTCCTTCAGTAAGTATTTGACCGTGTGCTGGCTCCTGGGGACCTAGCAGTGCGCATGACAGCAGGGTCTCTACCCTCGTGGAACTTACATTCCAGCTTGGCAGACAAAAAGAGGCCAATGCAGGAGGAAAGCCAGATGCTTTCAGCTGGGGCTACCCTGCTGGACTCACTGGGTTCCTCCCCAAACAGCCTTGGGCCTGACTACAAAAGCATTGCAGCCAGCTGGTCCGCTCCCTGCCTCCCCGAGGTAGAGAGGTCTAGAGGGGCCAGCACAAGGGGCTGGGTCTTCAGCTCCATTCTTGTTGCCCCAGGATAGTCTTGTATCCTTCAGGTGGACTCTCTGAGAAGAATATCACCTGTCACAGGTGGATGGGACACCCCACGTCCAGCCTCATCCATTAACACTTGGGCTGACCATTCTTGTGACAGCCAGTATGAGTCTGACTACAGAATTACTCACTTCCCTTACAAATACAGAACTTCATCCAATCCGAAGGCATCGCTCAACGATTTTCACCTCCTGGAAAAGAACACACATATTTTTCACTTTCTGAATGCTTTTTGCTTTTTAAAGCTCCCTTTGGCATGCCTTCAGGATCAGGAGAGTCTTTTATGCATTGTGGAAGTTTCCAAGAAACTTTTTTTTTTTTTTTTTTTGACAGGAATATTTCTGTTTTTATTGTTTTTGTTAATTTTCATGATAAAAAATTTCAAACGTACACCAATATTCAAACATACCCCAAAGTAGAAAAAATAATACACTAAATCTCCCAGATGGCCATCACCTGGATTCACTGATTTTCCATATTTTGCTACATTTGCTACCTGTTTTTTCATTTTTCTTTTTCCTAAAGTATTTTTTTTTTTTTTTATTAATGTTATGATAGATTACAACCTTGTGAGATTTCAGTTGTACATTTTTGTTAGTCATGTTGTGGGTACACCACTTCCCCCTCCGTACCCTCCCCCCACCCCCCCTTTTCCCTGGTAACCACCAATCAGATCTCCTTCTCAATATACTAATTTCCACCTATGAGTGGAGTCATATAGAGTTCGTCTTTCTCTGACTGACTTATTTCGCTTAACATAATACCCTCGAGGTCCATCCACATTGTTGTGAATGGGCCAATTTCGTCTTTTTTTATGGCTGAGTAGTATTCCATTGTGTATATATACCACATCTTCTTTATCCAATCATTAGTTTCTGGGCATGTAGGCTGGTTCCACGTCTTGGCTATTGTAAATAATGCTGCAATGAACATAGGGGTGCAACGGACTCTTGAGATATCTGATATCAGGTTCTTAGGATAGATACCCAGTAATGGGATGGCTGGGTCATAGGGTATTTCTATTTTTAACTTTTTGAGAAATCTCCATACTGTTTTCCATAGTGGCTGTACCAGTTTGCATTCCCACCAACAGTGTATGAGGGTTCCTCTTTCTCCACAACCTCTCCAACATTTGTCGTTCTTGGTTTTGGATGTTTTTGCCAATCTAACGGGGGTAAGGTGATATCTTAGTGTAGTTTTGATTTGCATTTCCCTGATGATTAGCGATGATGAACATCTTTTCATGTGTCTATTGGCCATATTCATATCTTCTTTTGAGAAATGTCTGTTCATGTCCTCTGCCCATTTTTTGATCGGGTTGTTTGTTTTTTTGTTGTTAAGTAGTGTGAGTTCTTTGTATATTATGGAGATTAACCCTTTGTCGGATAAGTGGCTTGTAAATATTTTTTCCCAATTAGTGAGCTGTTTTTTTGTTTCAATCCTGTTTTCCCTTGCCTTGAAGAAGCTCTTTAGTCTGATGAAGTCCCATTTGTTTATTCTTTCTATTGTTTCCCTCAACTGAGGAGTTACAGTGTCCGAAAAGATTCTTTTGAAACTGATGTCAAAGAGTGTACTGCCTATATTCTCTTCCAAAAGACTTATTGTCTCAGGCCTAATCTTTAGGTCTTTGATCCATTTTGAGTTTATTTTGGTGTGTGGTGAAAAAGAATGGTCAATTTTCAATCTTTTGCATGTGGCTGCCCTGTTTTCCCAGCACCATTTGTTGAAGAGACTTTCTTTTCTCCATTGTAGGCCCTCTGCTCCTTTGTCGAAGATTAGCTGTCCATAGATGTGTGGTTTTATCTCTGGGCTTTCAATTCTGTTCCATTGATCTGTGGACCTGTTTTTGTACCAGTACCATGCTGTTTTGATCACTGTAGCTTTGTAGTATGTTTTGAAATCGGGGATTGTGATTCCGCCGGCTTTGTTTTTCTTGCTCAGGATTGCTTTAACAATTCGCGGTCTTTTGTTGCCCCATATGAATTTTAGGATTGTTTGTTCAATTTCTGTGAAGAATGTTCTTGGGATTCTGATTGGGATAGCATTGAATCTGTATATTGCTTTAGGTAGTATGGACATTTTAACTATGTTTATTCTTCCAATCCATGTGCAAGGGATGTCTTTCCATCTCTTTATGTCATCGCCTATTTCTTTCAAGAGAGTCTTGTAGTTTTCATTGTATAGATCCTTCACTTCCTTGGTTAAGTTTATCCCAAGGTATTTTATTCTTTTCGTTGCGATTGTGAATGGGATAGAGTGCTTGAGTTCTTTTTCTGTTAGTTTATTGTTAGTGTATAGAAATGCTACTGATTTATGCACGTTAATTTTATACCCTGCTACTTTGCTGTAGTTGTTGATTATTTCTAATAGTTTTTCTGTGGATTCTTTGGGGTTTTCTATGTATAAGATCATGTCGTCTGCAAACAACGAGAGTTTTACTTCTTCGTTACCTATTTGGATTCCTTTTATTTCTTTTTCCTGCCGAATTGCTCTGGCCAGCACCTCCAGAACTATGTTGAATAGGAGTGGTGAAAGTGGGCACCCTTGTCTTGTTCCTGTCCTCAGAGGGATGGCTTTCAGCTTTTGTCCATTGAGTATGATGTTGGCTGTGGGTCTATCATATATGGCCTTTATTATGTTGAGGTACTTTCCATCTATACCCATTTTACTGAGGGTTTTTATCATAAATGGGTGTTGGATCTTGTCGAATGCTTTCTCTGCATCTATTGAGATGATCATGTGGTTTTTGGTTTTCATTTTGTTAATGTAGTGTATCACGTTGATTGACTTGCGGATGTTGAACCATCCCTGTGTCCCTGGTATAAATCCCACTTGATCATGGTGTATAATCTTTTTGATGTATTGCTGTAATCGGTTTGCCAAAATTTTGTTGAGGATTTTTGCATCTATGTTCATCAGTGATATCGGCCTGTAGTTCTCCTTCTTTGTGTTGTCCTTGTCAGGTTTGGGGATCAGAGTGATGTTGGCTTCATAGAATGTGTTAGGGAGTTCTCCATCTTTCTCAATTTTCTGGAACAGTTTGAGGAGAATAGGTATTAAGTCTTCTTTGAATGTTTGGTAGAATTCTCCAGAGAAGCCGTCTGGTCCTGGACTCTTGTTTTTGGGGAGGTTTTTGATTACCGTTTCTATTTCCTTACTTGTGATTGGTCTATTCAGATTCTCCATTTCTTCCTGATTCAGTCTGGGGAGATTGTAGGAGTCTAGGAATTTGTCCATTTCTTCCAGGTTGTTCAATTTGTTGGCATATAGTTTTTCATAGTATTCTCTTATGATCTCTTGTATTTCATTGGTATCTGTTGTGATTTCTCCTCTGTCATTCCTGATTTTATTAATTTGCGATTTCTCTCTTCTTTTCTTGGTGAGTCTGGCTAGGGGTTTGTCAATTTTGTTAATTCTTTCGAAGAACCAACTCTTTCTTTTTTTAAAAAAGTATTTTAAAGTTTGAGCCATACCCTCGATCCCAGGAATGACCTTTACACACTTCTGATTCATGGATGGTATTTGCCTGTGGAATTCAAGGGTGAGCCCAGCTCAACTATAAAATAAACACTGGGGCATGGAAGCCTGGAAAACATGGCCCAGATCAGTGTGTGTGGTGCAGCGGCTCCCAGCCGGACTCAGTTCTGGACCCTGCGCCCCCCCCAACCCGACCTTGCCCGGTGCAGATGGGAGCAGCCCTTAGAGCAGGAATGGGAGAGCTTCTCCAGGGAGGCTATGTCCTGTCTGTGTGCGGAAAAAGGTCTTCAGACCTTCTGAAATCTCACAACTGGACTTGAGAAAACAATCAATGAAAGACACGCTAGGGGACACTTCCTTGTACCTGAGGGAATTTCTGCTCCTGGCGGCACCAACGTGCTGCGCGCTCTGGCTCTCCTTGAAGTCTCCTCCCAGATTGGAGGTGTGCGCGATCTTGTGACTAATAACCTGGGCTTCTGCCAGCGAGGGGTGTGGTCGTGATGAGGCCACCCAGAGAGCACCTTGCTTATATGGTCAGTCTGGGATTTATTTGCCAAAAGCATATCGCCCACGACATTACTGCCTGGTGGCTCCAGGACTCTCAAGTTGTGATTAAGCTGGGGCAGCAGAAGGAGGGTGAAGGACAAGGAGGAAACGGTGCCTACTCCCTTCCCTTCCTCATCCTCCAGAGACACTGTGCCTCCAGCGCCAGCCCTCAGACGGTGCTGGTCCACAATTCAAGGGAGCTACCTTGAGAGAATCCCTGACCGCTCCGTGCTGGGGATGCCAGCCAGTGGGCCATGCCCTGGGTGCGAGCCCTTCTTCCTCCTGGTTCTCAGGAGGCAGGCAGAGAGCCGTGGGGCTCTGCCACTTCCCTCATTTCACCTGGAAGATTTCCAGTTGAGTGAGGAAACCTTAAACGTCCTCTTCCCACTTTTAGCCAACGTCTCTGCAAAACCGGATTTTTAGTAATTTTTTAAGAAAACCTCAGAACAGGAACAAAGTGAAAATTTGATCTGCTTCCTGTTACACATCGATTTTAGAGCCCCCACACCCACCACTTTGAACCAATAAAACAATTATGTACAGTTAATACTCACGGAAAATTTTAAGTTGCAATTGTTCTGCGTTAATAAATATTTTTAAATAGAACCTTTTTTTTTTAATGTTAGTGTAAATTTGCCAAATGCCCTTCCTTGGGAAGAGCTGCCTTTTATTCTGAAAGCATGTGTTTCCTACCTATTTGGTATTGAAATTTCCTTTCATTTATGAAAAGCTGCCGATGATAACTTTTAAAAATATTTTTATTTGGCAAAATAAAATGCTGGCACTCTCATATTGGTCTT
Source organism: Equus caballus (assembly GCF_041296265.1). Taxonomy (NCBI): domain Eukaryota; kingdom Metazoa; phylum Chordata; class Mammalia; order Perissodactyla; family Equidae; genus Equus; species Equus caballus. The sequence goes on along the minus strand of NC_091686.1, from coordinate 23,784,169 downwards.
GTGTACTTTCAGTTCTGCTTGTGCCTATCCTGTGTGTGGCCAAACGGCACTGAAAATCTATGGCCCAGATTATTGTAATTTTGACCCTTGTATGTGGGCACTGTCCTATACAGCCCAGAGTGGCGCGCTAAGATGCTGTGTTCAGTATCCTGGGCCACCCTGCTCATCTAAGCAGACGTGTCGACCCTTTTTATTTTACATTTCCGAGGAGCATGAGCCCTGCAGATCTTCAGAGCTCCAGCCCCAGCAGCCAAGCCTACCACACTGCAGGAGTCTAGGGGACCTTGGCTGTTTTGCGAAGACCCAACGTTGAAAATGGTCCACTCAAGAAATATGAGTGGGGCCGCCTGGTGGCATAGCGGTTAAGTTCACGCACTCCACTTCTGTGCCCCGGGGTTCACTGGGTCAGATCCCACGCAGGGACCTACACACCACTTATCAAGCCATGCTGTGGTAGGTGTCCCACGTATAAAGTAGAGGAAGATGGGCACAGATGTTGGCTCAGGGCCAATCTTCCTCAGCAAAAAGAGGAGGATTGTCAGTGGATGTTAGCTCAGGGCTAATCTTCCTCAAAAAAAAGAAAAAAGAAATGTGAGTGCAGCATCTAATATTTTCAAGAGCCCATCCTAGGCAGCCTGAGAGAGAGAAAACAGTAGCTTTCTGCCTTACAGGAATCTATAACACCATTGGACAAATGAGAGAATTGCCCAAACATACAAAAACAAGAGGCAGGAAATTATAAAGACCACCTGAGGCATTGGGACACGTGGGAAGTATGATTTTTTAAAAGTCGGAAAATGAAGAGATCATTTCTGTCTAGAATGGTTAGGAAAGAAGTGCATGGTGGTCAAGAGAATATTCCGGAGTCCAACTGCTGGCTCCACCCCTCGCTAGCTGTGGGGCTGCTCCATGCGTAGGTTCCCTCATCTGTCAAGTGGGAATGATAATTGTGCCTACTTCATACAGTTATGAGGATTAAATGGTTGGGCACGTAGTAAGCATTTATGAATATTGTGAATTTGTGACCTCTGTCATCATCCTGGACAGGGCGACACTTAAGAAGGAAAATGCAAGGCATGTTTGGGAAATGGCAAGTCGTCCACGCTGACTAGAGGGAACAATTAGGGTTAATCCAAGGGCATAACAGAAGAGGAGTTTGGGAATACCGGATACAGGGGAAAGACTTAAAATATAGGGAAGTCAAGGATAAGCCGATCTGCAGTGGACCATAGTAAGTTCACTCTTAGGAATGTGGTATCAGAGGGGAGAGCAGGACTCTTGGGTCAGACTATGATGTGGGCAGTTGGAAACATTCTTCAAGGGCAAGGAGTGGGGCCAGTGTCAGAGAGAGAGCTGTTGTAGAGTCTTCTGAGCTGATGGTTTGACACGTTGCAGATGTTCAAACATGTATGGCAGTGGATGAGTGGATGAAAGCAGTAACCATGGATGAGATCCTTGCAGGAAGAATTGAGGGACAAGGAAGGGGACCATACTTCACTGAGACCACCAGCCCCTGAAGAGGAGGCTGATATGGAGCCAGGGCTCCCCATCCCTGCAAACTCCCCTTGAGGATCCCATTTCTCAAGCTTTCTCTGTTTTCCACTGCCTACTGCTCTCCCATTCATCACTACTCTGGGTATCCCTGTCTTCGTCACACATCTTTTGTGATCCTCCAATGAACAGATCTGCAGGTCCAAATCACCTCCTGGACCACACCAGCTCTCCACACTCCATACCAGCAGCAGTAGTCCACGAAAAAGGCTTCAGGTGGACATAAGCTAGGTGAATGAGCCATGTAAGATGGCAGTCAGAAAGATCAATGGGAGTTCCATGACCTGAAGTATGACATTCTATACGAGGGAGGTGCGAGCCCTGCGGGGTTCTGCCCTGGCCCCATCACACCTGCCCTGGAAAAGGAACACGGACCAACCGTTGTACTTAGAGACCCTGTTATGTCCTAAGAGGGCCTTGGGGAAAAGCAGATGGCAGGGCGTGGGGGGTACTGGCTGTCTTCATATATGTATAAGCCTGCCAGGTGAAAAAGAGAGAACTTGTACAGTCCTAGAGGGGAAGAGCCAGGAGTGATCTCTGGAAACTGAGGCAGCCAGCTGAGCAGAAGGGAGACTTTCCCAAGGACTGGAGCTCTCAGGAAACAGTCCAGACTTGAGTGAGCAGGAGCGTGGGTACCAAGTGCCCGGTAAGAAGAGGCGATGGCCCTTTCCTCTGCTTCCAGTGGTTGTTCAGGTGGGTGTGCCCAAAACAGATCTGTGTCTGCCACTCAGGGGTGTCTGAATAGTATAGCACAGACAAAAGCATTAAATAACAATACAGGATAACTCCTTCCCTGCTTGGCATGCGCAGGCCCCAAGATGCACCTTTTGTTGAGAGAGGGATGGAGTTAGGGGTGCAGAGAAGGATTAGGTCACCCTCCTTAAGAAAGGACTTGGGGTGACCAGGTGCAAAGAACTCTCCGGTGGGGGGAGAATCAACAGCTCAGTGATGGGGAAACTTGGGGGTATTTTGAGGCTAGAACAGAATTAGGACAAGATTATCATATGACGTTTACACTGGATATTTAGGGATTGTCATTGTATGGTATGCTATACACTTTTCTTTGTCCTTAAGAGATCATCAGAGATCCGTTTTTAGGAATTTAGGTATTAGCATGGTGACACAGACTAAAAATAGTGAGATTCCCCAATCAAGACAGGAAGGACCACGAAAGCTCCCTTTTATTTGGGTTACATGTGGGTTTTCCCAGAAAATGCCAGCATCACAGTCACCATCAGGTTTTCTTGGTTCATTGGAAGCAAAAATGTAAGAATCGTGACAAGAGAAAACCCAGATGGCTGCTCAGTCCCCTCAGGCTCTTGCCGATACCCAGCTTCCAAGGGCACCTCCACGGCCACGAGCACCCTGGTTTCCTTTAGTCACAGGGGTGCAGAGGGCAGGCCCCCCATTGGCAAGTGTTCTCCCCACCCTTCCTGTAGGGAAGCCTGAGTTGTACTTACGTGCTGGCCTGCCCTCTCCGGCCTCACCCTATGTGACGTCAGGGCCAGCTGGGGCCACGTGATTTTCCCCACACATTCCATTTCCTTCTGTCTCTACCTCTTTGCTACTTCGATTTAACCTTGAGCCCATTTAGGCTGTCCTCTGCCAGCTCTGCCCCATGTGTGGCGGCTGACCCACACATGGACGTTCCTGGATGGACCGTCTCCCTCACTCTCTGCTGCCTTTCTTTCTTGTGGGCACATGGACATGATGTCCCAGCCTGTGACCCACAAGCTCTGCTGAATTACCAGGGAGGGAGGGAGGTGGGGTAGTCATCGGGCGTGCCACAGTGAGCCCGCCAGGTGACTCCCTGTGACTCCCTCTGCCTGACACCTGCCAGGGACCCAGGGGAGGCTGGCAGGGACTTCCTTGCCCAGAGCAGTCCCACTAACAGCTCTCGTTTCCTTATACTCCCTCCACCAGTGCCTTTTCTCTCCCACCTCTTTCTGCCTCTTGTTTTTGCAGAAATTATTTTTTTAAGGGAGAAGAAAAGTACAGAGACTAATACCACCCACAACAGTGTCTGCCTGCTTTCGCTGTGCTCAGCGCCCTTGATATCCGCCCACCCTGCCCCACCACAGGGCTCTCATCACTCCTGGCTTCCTCATTGCAGGGCGGCTGGGGGCTCTCTTCCCTCACCCACTGTAGGTAATCACCTCATATCTTCTCTCTCCAGGCTTCCGTGGAGAATGGGGCTGTAACCTCTGTGAACACTCAGGAGACAGACCCTACGATGGAGCCAAAGCTCAAAGTGGTGGATTGGGACAAGGTAGCTGGCACAGAATGGGACGGGATGATGATCGGGGGTTCCCAGGGCCCAGGGGAGGGTATGTGGAGCTAAAGGCTGTGGTTCTTCATGACATTTGCCCGGGAAGATAAAGCCAGGGAAGGAGGTGCCCACAGCTCACAGACATGACTTGGGGCAGCAAACCCAGGCTGAGGTTGTGGTGAGTGCAAGAAAACTGCACAGGGAGGTCTGGGCAGGGCCGGGCCCCAAACATCCCAGAGAAGAGGGGGGTCTCCCACAAAGACCGCTGGAACTGAGGAGGGCACGATGACAGGGTCAGCTGGCTCAGACATGCCCAGCTTGAGCAGTGCACAAAGCAGCTGCCTCAGGTACCAGTGATCACTCTCGAGGGTCGGCGGCTGATATGGGCATGGGGGCCTGCTGAGGCCGGGGGAGATGGAGCTGGGCCATCTGTGACGTTTGTCTGCAGAGCCTGACGACAAACCTGTCTTGGTGTTCAGAGGCCAGTACCTTGCTGTGATTAATCAGACCCTATTTGTTGGTTAGGGGAGTCTTGGGGGAGCTGAGTGGTCACAGGTGGAAGTGGAGCCCCTCAGTGGGGAGGGGGAGAAGCAGCATGGCCTGGGGCTCTGGAGGGAACCAGACTTGGGTAACATCTCCCTCTAACCTGGGCCATGGGACTCTCGCAACATAGTGTTGCAATTTCCTCCTGGAATAGACACGAGTGACTATGTCCATGAATGTCCCCCACTTGTGCTGGACACAGGGGACAAGAGACAAACAGGTCAGGCCCCTGCCCCCAGGGAGCACACAAACTGGTAGGGAAGACAGATGCCCTCCCATAAACACTTATTACAATGGGGAGATGCGAGAAGCACACCCAGGCAACACAGGTGACCAGAGGAGAGGTGGGGACTCCACAAAGCTGACTGTCTGCTGGGCCCCTTTAGCCAAGACTCCTGAGGCCCTGACCCCAAGGACTCACAAGTGGCATCTGTCACATGGGAATTGCCACTGCCTCTGGAGAAGCCCATCAGCCATGGCAAAGACACCTTTGGGTGCTGTATTAGAGAGGCCGGGATGGGTTTTCCATGCCCCTCCTCCTTCAGGGAGGCACATGACCCAAAGGGAAATAGAAGACAAGCAAGGGGAAAGGCTTGCTGAGGCCGGACAGTGTCCAGGATCCAGAGGGCTCGCCAGAACCCAGTGTCCTGACCTTGCCCCTGGGCTCTGCTGCGATTGCTCATTGCCCAGGCCAGGGGCCAAGGTTGGGTGGTCTTGGTACAAATGGCAACTTCTCTGGAAGTTCTGGGGACCTGGGCTTGTTCTGCATGTGGGCAGGATGGAGTGAGAGACAGCCAGCTTGAGGACAAGGACCCTGGAACCTGGTGGAGTCAGGACCTCTTCCTGAAAAAGGAGGAGCTTCGGTGGGAGGTGAGAAAGGGACGGGGATGAAGCAGGACTAGAGAGTGAGCTGTGGTGCATCTGGCTGGTGCATCTGGCTTAGGGCTCTGTGGCCAGTGGATGTTAGTGGAAGGGGCAGAGAAGAGGGGTCCTTGGGGCCAGCATCTGTGGTCTTGGCTTAGAGGTTAAGAGAGCTGACCAGGGCTGAATAAACATGGGCAGCCCTCGGGGCAGAGTGGCAAGAAAGACTCATCCTGGAGGGAAAGGGGCTGTCGTCTGAGGCTGGCTAGGGACGGGCAGATCCCTCATTGCCAGCCCTGCTCTGAGGAAGGGGCCTCCCAGTCTCCCTGGGCCACAGGTTCAAGGCTGACCCTGGCCCTGTCACTGTAGGAGGCAGGGGGATCAAGTACTCCCAACTTGTTCAGCCCTGACCTGTGCCCCCACCTGGGGAGAAGAAGGGCCTCCCATCCCCCACTTCCCCCAGGGCCTGCTCCTGGCTCCTTGCCAGGCAGCTCAGGCCTGACTCACCTTCCCCACCCTTCTGTCATTCTCTCACACACACTTTCTCTCTTCTTCCACCCCTCCTCCTGTGTCCATGGCTGAGAGAGAGGGCATAGACACCCACTTTGGCAAGGAGCCCCCAACCCCACTGGTGGCAATGTGGTCGGCTTGGTTCCTCCACCAGCACCCTGAGAAGACCCAGCTCTGGGACCTGGGCTCCCCAGGGAGAGTGAAGAGTGGTTTGCTTTCTTTTTTATTTCTCCACTACATGGTCAATCCTGGCCCCTTTGCAAGGAGCAGAGAGACAGGGAGAGCCCGAGAGCCCCTTGCCTAACGTAAGCGTTGTATTTGTTTCTTACTCAGGCCAGGGGCTGCATCTGGATCTTGAGGAGCTGTGGAGAAAGGCCAAGTGGGCAACAGCTTTGTCTCAGCTGAGGGTCCTTGGGCTTGGGGTGGATTTGCACACTGGCTCCTGGGGCAAAGGGACAAAGGGACAAAGGGATGTGTCAAAGTTAACCCTTTGAGTTCTACATTCCAGGTGAACCCCTCCCGGAGCTCCTGAGAAAAGGAGTCTTGGGCTCTCATGGCCCAGCCTCCCTTGTCCTAGAAGCTGCAGGCCAGAATGGGTCTCACTGGAAAGAATGAGGAGAAACTGGGATGGGGAGCTTGGGCAGAGGGTAGAAGGTTCTGAAAAGACAGCAGAAAGGTCCAGGAAGCAGGTTGTGAGTGCCCCGCCCTGCTTAGAGGTACGATGTGGTCTGACTTTCAGGCTCTGCCTGGAATTTTACTGAAACAGTTTCTAAATCATCCCTTTGATCCCCTGGTCAGGCAGGACCCAGCTTCCTTGTGAGACAAGAACCCGGGTTGTGGCTCCTCACACCTCCCACTACACCCTACGTGTCTCTCCCTGTTTGGGAACACAGCCAGCCTGGAGCTTGCCCCTGGAGAGGAGGCCGGGTCTCCCCACTGCTCCTGGCTTCTGGGCTCACCTGTCCCATTTGTCCCGCTGCCTCTTTTTGCTGCTTCACTGTGTCCTTTTCAGAGCCCTCCCCTGGCAGCCTCCTCTACTCTTCCCACTTTGGGGGCCAGCCTCCTGGAACCAGACTGAACTGGTGTGATTTGAAGGGTTTGCAGAATTCCCTGCCCAGATCCCCCTAGGCAGCGGCCTCAGCACTGAATTAACGCTTCTTTTATTCAGCTCTCACCACGTGCCAGACGCTGGGAGCCAAGCACTTTAACTGTAGTATCTATTATCTGATTTAATCCTTCCAACAACAGGAAGAGATGGGGATTATAATGATCCTGATTTAACTGATGAGGAAGAGCATTAAGTCTCCTGCCCAGGGCCCTGCTCAGCTCGGCTCCGGGGGCCAAGCGGTTAAAGCTCAACGATCTGCTTTGGCACCGGGGTTCAGGTTCCCAGGTTCAGATCCCAGGTGGGGACCTACTCCACTCGCCAGCCATACTGCGGCGGTGTCCCACATACAAAAACAATAGAGGAAGATCGGCACAGGTGTTAGCTCAGGGCTGATCTTCCACAAGCAAAAAAATAGGAGGATTGGCAACGGATGCGATCTCAGGACAAATCTTCCTCAGGGAGAAAAAAAGAAGTTTCCTGCCCAAAGTCAAAGTCACTCTGCTATTTAGCTTAGTGGCTTACTTAGAGGTTACTGCTGAGCCCCCCTCCCCAGCCCTGCCTGCCTCTGTGTGTCCCAGCACTTCTACCCTGATAGCTAGCCAAGAATGAGACCCTAAGGCCTGTAACCACAAGAGGGGGTGGCAGAAGGGAGGGAGGAGGCTGAGCAGCCACTAGGAGATGTCTGCAAAGCGGGGCCACATCTCCCCTATCCTGCCTCGTGCTAAGCCAGACTCCAGCAGAACTTGCTTCACTCCAGCTCCTGGAGGCACCAGTGGGTAGACTCATCCAGCCACCACGTGTGTCACAAAGCAAAATGCAGCTCTCCAACCCCCCTGGCCTCTGTCCAGACACACACACGCAGATATGTAAGTGCATGTACACATACACAACCCTTGGCATCGGAGGCTGCTCCGAGGGTCCCCAGGGCCTGGCAAAGATGTTGATGTTGGCCACATGGGTTTTACCCTTTCGGGACCCTCAGAGACATCCCTGAGAACTCAGGAAAGTGGCACCTGGATGAGAACAAAGGCCCTTTGGACAGCCCACCTCTGGGGAAGGACCAGCCTCATTGCTGTGGGAGCTGGCTTGGCTCACTTCCCAATGCTCTGGCCCAGTCGCCTTGGGCCCCCTTGGGCCTCCTTTCTCCCCTTGACCTGCCCCAGAGCAGGGGTCTGGAGGGTCTGGCTGCCTGAAGGGATCCGCAGGGACCTCCCCAGGACTGTTCTCGGCGGCAGCCCAGGGCCTCTTGAGTCTCCTCTCTGCTTGTCCCCTCGCCCAGAGCTCCTGCCCCTCTTCTGAAAAGCTTAGCAGTACTCAGAAAATACCCACCTCCTAGGAGAAACCAGGCAGGTGGGCTGGGTGCTGTCCTCTTTGTCCCTGTAAGGGCAGTGGACAAGGCAGGCTAGGGCGCAGGAGGTGCCCCTGGGTGATCACAAACGGCTCTGGTCTGCTTCTCCATCAACAAGGTGGAGGAAATTATTCCTGCCCCATATTGTGTGGGGTTGCCGGGAGGATCTAACAGAACGTAGACATGGGTATCAGACAGTGAGCTGCCGCTGAAAGACCAGCCCATCTCGCCTTAGGATGAGGGGACGAGGCAGGCCCTCTGCTGTTTACAGCCCGAGGACCCAAGTCACGCTGGCTTTCTGCCTGCCGCAGCCCTCCTTCCTCTCTCCCTGGGCCTCAGCCCCTTCGCCCCTGCTCCCTGTCCACTCTCATCTCCCTGAACCCTCATGGTGGGGAGCCCAAAGCGACCTCCTCTGAGTGCAGCGAGGGTCACAGGGCACACAGGGAGGAGGCAGGTGGTCCAGAACTGCTTCTGTGGATTTGAGCTGGGGGCTCCCAGTTAGACTGCACAGCACAGGCCTGCTGCCACCCCTGCAAGGCCACCGAGAGCCGCCATGGACCACCACACCAGATATGCCACTACACTCTCCTGCTGGGTCCCTCACAGCCTCTGTGCGAGAGAATTCATAGCCATGGGGGTCCTGAGCCAGCTGATAGGAGGCCTCCTGGCCCTGTGGTCAAGACTCTGGGCTTCTGGACAACTTGGGTGCAGGTCCTGCCTGCAGCATATACAGCTGAGCATCTGACCTCATTTTCCTCATTTGTAAGTGAGGTTGTCAAAGGCCCTCTCTCTCAAAATTACGCCGTATGAAGGATAATAGACATGAATTCTGCACCCAGAGGCCTGTGAGCAGGATACAGAAACAGTGGCCGGTTTGCAAGCTCATTGTCCTCACTCCCCTCCGTGCTGGTTCCTGCTGGTTGGAAGCCCAGCCTCCGCCTCCCTGGCTCAGAAAGCTGCCCTGGAGCTGTGAGCTCTGGGGTCTGGGTGCACATTTCTTTAAACAATTGCCTTGGCTCCGGGCTGTGGTGGTGGGAGGAGCTGCTGGCACAGAGCACCTGCCCCATCTTGCCACATTTGTCTTTTGCTCTGGGGAGAAGCATATTCCCAGCTCAACACTCCTGAGCTGGGGCTGTCCCTGGAGAGAGTTCTATGCCACCTGGCCCCTGTGCTGCCCAGGAGGAGGAGGACCTGAGGAGTGGGTGGGGAAGCAGAGGAGGCCCCTTCCCACTGTGGCAGCACACCCTTCCACCCACCCTCGAGCAGCAGGCTGCCCTTTCCCCCTGCTGGCCCAGCTGCAGCTGCATTCCTGGCATAGCCCGGGAGAGGCCCTCCTCCTCCCTCCTGTTGGGGCAGGGGCAGAGCTGGGGTGGGAGGTGGAATGGGACACACAAGAGGCTTTGGCCAAACTCACCCTAATTTGCAAGTACTTCCTGGGGCCCAGCCTGTTACATGAGGTCTTTGAGTTCACCCAATGACAACACCCCCCTGCCCCCACCATCCCCAACAAGCCCACTCCAGAGCAGTTTCTGGGCATATCCTCACCCTCAAGCATGCAGTCCAGCTTTAGCTGGGTGGCCGTGAATGAATCACTTGCCCTCTCTGAGGGTTAGGTTCCACAGCTGTAAAAGGAAGATTTGCTATTGTGAGGGTAGCTATGGAAGCCCCTAGATGCCTGGGAATTGGATGGGTGATTACTGGTCTGTTCCCTGGTCCTTTTCCCCACCTAACCTCCTACAGAGGCCAGCAGACCCTTGTCAATGCCTTTTCTGTGTCCCCTGAGCCTTAGGAAGTAGGAGTGTGAAGGGGCCAGGACCAGGTACCAGTTTGGCAGGAAGAGAGCCATTTGTGTGTGAGGGTTAAGGGGCCAAGGGGTCCTTGGCCAGGGAAAGTAGGAAGTGAAATTTATCCTGAGTCCCTTCCCACCTCATTGGATCCCCAGCCATCATCTCTTGCCATCCTCCCTTCTCAAACCAGTTCCAAGCTGGCTGCCATGTTGGAAATGACCAGCAAGTGAGAAGTATTGAATATATTAGCACCCAGCTGAGACATTCTCATCAGTGATCAGGACTGGAAGAAAATTGAGAAAAGACACCCTGTCGTTCTATGTACCATCTAAACGAAGGTGGAGCATACGGTGAATGTCCCAGCTCCTGGGAGATTGTGTGGAGGGTGCTTCAGCCAGGGGGAGGCCAGAAGGGAAACTCCCACTTCGGGACCAACCAATCTACTCTCAAGAGGCACTTAACACCTCTGGGCCTCAGGGTGCCTGTCTATAAAATGCAGAGGAAGTTAGCAGGCCTGATTTCTGTACTTACGTGGGAGGCTCACTTTACTTCCCCTGGAATAGCGGAACTGAGGCTCCAGTGGTGGAAGTGTAGGTGTCGGCCTTTGAGTACTGAGGGGAATGTTTGCAGAGGGGAGGGCGAGCCTTCTTGGGATCCCTCCAGGGTGGTCCTCCAGCTCCCAGGGAGAAGTGACCCTCCCTGGGCACCAAGGAGGGCTACCTCACAGAATGCACTGTGAGCTCGACACAGAGCCCGGGTTCGAGGCCCTCCAAGGCCAGGGCGCAAGTCAGAAGACCCTTGGGACCAACTCTAGGCAGCAAGCCCACCATTTGTCCAGTGACCAGTACCCACTGGTTTACCAAGGGAAGAACCAAAGTCATGTCCAAAGATCAAATGGGCAACAAGACGTCAAACGAGAAACCCCTGTGTTGGAGGGGGGCTGGCAACGTTCCCACCATAGCTGTAAACAAACACCTCTTCAGCAATCTAGTTCCAGCTCTCCACACCTCCTCTGTCCTTTTGTTCTGTTCCCTTTGCAATAGGGTATAAGATTCAGGCTGGAATCCCTGCTCGCTGCTCATCTAGACATTTCTTCCTGGGTCTTAACTGAATTAATTATGAATCTTATGCTATTTTCTACTCACTTTATGAAATAAGGGCAAAATGGATCATCAGGTAAAAATTTGCCCAAACTACTGCTTAGCTGAGAAAAAGGCCCACCTGGCCACACCCCCATGCTATAGTTGGAAATGTTTATTCTCTAAGGTAGCTAAGTCCAAATTAAGTGTACAAATGAAAACCAGTGACAGAGCATGATGTGCAACGTTCAAAAGTGGAACATATAAAAACAAGGGGTTTCATTCAAGATAGATGGTGATAAGTTAAGGATGAATATATAGCAAGATGGTAGACCTGCCCCAACATTAAATGCAAATGGACTAAACACTCCAATTAAAAGGCAAAGATTGTCTGACTAGATAGAAAAGCAAGACCCAACTATATGCTGTCTGCAAGAGATGCACTTGAAATGTAAAGACATACACAGTAGAAAGCAACAGGATGGGAAAAGATAGACCATGCAAACACCAAGCATAAGGAAACCCAGTGTGGCACTATTAACATCAGTCAAAGTGGCTGTCAGGGCAAGGAGCATTACCAGGGACCAAAATGGCTATTTCCCAATGACTAAAGGGCCAATTTGTCAAAAAGACATAACTGGGCAACCTTGGGCAAGTTACTTAGCTTCAATTTGCTCATCTGCAGGAGATGACAATAATAATAGTACCTGCCTAGTTAGGGGTATGGTAAGAATCAAATGATTGAATTCATGTAAAGTTTTTAGAACCATGCGTGGCACATAACAAATTCTCTATGAGTGTTAGCTCCCAAAGTTGTTGTAATTGGGACAAAGCCTCAAGATCTCTCTGTGACCCTGGCCTAGCTTCTTCTGAGGTGGGGCTCTGCAGGCTGCTGAAAGATGAGATGTAAACAGGCCGCTAGCTTGTTCCTCCAGTTTTTTTTCCTGGTGGTGGTGGTATGCTGTGTGTGCGTGTGTGTGTGTGTGTGTGTGTGTGTGTGTGTAGAGACCTAAGGCAGAGGAATGTAAGGCACGAGTCAACATGCACCCAATGAATCCATTTGCTGCTAGACCCAAGGGATGAAGTCAAGGAGACATGGCAACTGGGGCCAGGAAGAGAACAGTGACCAGGTGAGGTTTGGATGATTACCTGGTTTAACTGGTATTGGATGGGATAGCTCCAGGCTGACCGGGATCATCTTCCAGCCTGAGAAACAGGAAGGCAGCCAGCACCTGGGACCTGCCAAGTTCACATGGCTGGAACCACAACCATCTTTGGGCCTTTCCCCGGGTTGCACACATAGAGAGAATGCTCAGTGACCTTCCCCTCTTGCCCTGTGACCCCCAGACCTCTGCTCCAAGGCTGTGGTGGTGGGGCTAGCTTCATCTCCAGCAGAGCTGAAAGACCTGCTGAGGCCGAGCCAGCTTTGGTATGGAGGCCTGTGCAAGGATGAGATTCTAGCCAGGGCTATAGGAAGGCAGGTTTCTGAGTTACTGTTGACTCTTTCCACATATATCTTTTTCTCCTCTCCTGTCCTTTCCTGACACCACCTCCTTTCTCACCTACAGTGGCTGCCTAACTCCTTGTATTGGAGATTTATTGACACTCACCATGCACCAGACACTGGACACATCACTGCATATCATGGGTGGTGGGTCCTGGCACACCTGGCTTTACAGATGGGAAAGCCAAGGGGCTCTAAGAAATGAAGACAGTTGCCTAGGATCTCATGGCTGATAAATGGCAGGGCCAGGCTTTGAAGATGGTCCCCTGACTGTAACGTCGTTGTTCTTAACTGGTTTTGGTTTACTGATTTTGGTCCAGATTAATCTTCTTCACTACGCTGACTCATCAGAAATCTTCAAGGGCTTCCCATTGCCTAGACCTGCAGCCTCCAAACTTTTTTGACCTTTGCATCCCTTTAAGTAAAAGGTTTTGAACACATTCTCCATTATGTCCATTTTAATTATCTATAAATTATTTGTATGTGCTAATGTGCTCTTGTATTATGTACATTAGGAAACATTCAGATATGGTTTATAGATGCAACAAATACATCAAAAATAGTCTCGAATATTTTCTCCCCACCTCTGGGGATCAGCCTGTGAGTACCCCTGGGGCACACATACACCCCACCTTGGAGAGAGCAGGCCTAGAGGGTGAAATGCCAGCTCCTGGGCTGGGTACTGGGTGTTCTGTCATCTAAAGCCCTCAGCAGATTTCTTCCTGCTGCCCTGCAGATCAAGTGCAGATCAAGTGTCAAGGTACCAAATAGTCCACAGTCATTCTCAATTCCACATCTATGCCCACGCTCCCTCCCCACCTCCTTTCCCCTCTCCCCCTTCCAAGTCCTCCATGTTTTATGAGCTCCAGCCCAAATGTCAGCTTCTTTTCAAAGCCTTCGTCTCCTACCCTGGACCCGGGCATTTGTACCGATCGTTCTACCTCCTGACCTCAGCCTGCCTGCATCACCATTAAACTATCTTGCTTGACATGTCTCATCTTGCTGAGCACTTTATGCAGGTACCATTATTATTACTTCTATTTCATAGCTGGGGAAACTGAGGCTCAGAAAATTCAAGTAATTTGCCCAAGGTCACACAGTAAGTGACGGAGCCAGGATTTGTACCCAGCCTGACTGCAGAGTCTGAACTCTGATTAAGCACTAAGCTGTATGAAGCAAAGACTGTCTCTTATATTCCTGTTTATTCTTCCCCGCACCTAGCATATAAATATATTATATATATATCTCAAGCAAAAGTGTTGAATGGATGAATTTTTGAGTGGATGATTGAATGAATTGCCCAGGCCAACACTAAGAAGAAAGCCCATGGTGGAAGGCAAAGGGCCTACTTCATTCCTAGTACAGAGTGTTTTGGCTCCTGTACCTAAAGAGTCCTAGTGAAGACTTTAAGCCTCAGGCACTGCTGAATCTGGGTGCTCAGATGTTATCACCAGGGTTTGGTGTCTCTAGTTCCTGGCTTGGCCATCCTCTCTGTTGACTGAGTCCTCAGAGGGTTCTGCTGGCAACTCCAGGGTCATGCCCTGCCAATTTAGCAACTCCAGTAGGAAGAGAGAGTGTCTGACAGCTCATTGCATCAGCTTAGGTGCATGAGCCTGTCCTAGTTCCCATTTCTGTTGCCAGGAGGCTGAGATGAGTAGCTTGATCAGTTCTGGATCGTTGAAGCAGGAGGGTAGGTAGCTCCATACAGACCATGTGAGCTGAGGTGGGGGGTGGGGATGGGGATACTGTAACTAGGAGATGGAAGAATGATTGTGCACAGGTGTGAATATCAAGTGTCCACTTCACTTTGTCTCTTGCAGGACCTGGTGGACTGGCGGAAGCCCATACTGTGGCAGGTAGGCCACTTGGGTGAGAAGTACGATGAGTGGGTCCACCAGCCGGTGACCAGGCCCATCCGCCTCTTCCATTCAGACTTCATCGAGTCCCTCACCAAGACTGTCTGGTGAGCCCTGTCCTGAGCCTATGGTGGGCTGTCCCTCATCCTGATGGTGCCAGCCAGATATGAAGAGGAAGGGCAATTGGGTCCCTCCCAAGAGGCCAGAGCTGTACTGTAAGCTCTTGGGGATAGTGGAACAGGCCATAGGCATAATCCATTCCTATGCATGGTTTTGTCTACCGAGTAAGTGACAACCTAACATGTAGCCAGAAACCACTTTGAGTGTCACTCCTGTTGTATTCCAGATGCCTAGGAGGGGTTTGTAGCCCCCAACGCCCATGGGAACAATTTTGCCTGCAATTAGTACCTCTGCCACAAGAGGTCAGCATCTATCCAGCTGCACAGAGTCAGTAGCCACAGGAACACCTTTCTTTTCTGCCAATAACTCATCTCAGAGACTGGGGCAAATGGACTCACAGTGACTCTCTTCTTTCTCCTCCTCCCCTCCCCACCCCCACAGCAGTGTCCCTTTATCCCCAGGTCTCCACATGGTTTCTGCACATGCTTTGGTGTCATGTCATCCTCCCTCTGAGAGGTGTGTCTCTAGGGAAGCCGGACCCTGTCAAGCCCTGTATCTCTCTCACCCTGATGGCCCTCCTGCAGGTACAGCGTCCCCATCGTCTGGATGCCCCTGATCCTGTACCTCAGTTGGTCCTACTACCGAACCCTCGCCCAGGGCAACGTCCGACTCTTCACGTCCTTCACCACAGGTAATGTCGGTTCCTTCCTGAATTGCTCCCGTGGCTCCTGGAGGCGGGAGAACTCAGCGCTCACCCTGGTCCTGAGTTTCTGAGAACACAGAACTGCAAACCACATCACAAACATTTTCAAAGGAGTCTTATCTGTAGAAATAGTCTTCCAAAGAGAAATGTCAGATCCTTCCCCCACAAAATGGTTTAAAAAGCCAGCAACACGTTAGCAGAAACTGAAGGAAATCATTTTATCAGGTGGCGTAGCAATAGAGAAGGGGATTTCTTACTGAGTCTAATACTAGGAAATGTAAGCTCTGGGATTGTTTGTCAAGAAACTAAATGAAATCCTTTCAGCAGGTGGCACAGCTGAGAGCTGGACCCAGAATGGCCCGTGAACATAGCACAGATTAGAACTTGAGAAAGAAAGATCCAGGAGTGTCCTACAGTGTCTCCTAGGCAAAGGTCCATGCGGCAGAAGCCCTGACTCAGAGTAGCCACCCCACTAACCTCTACTGAGCCCTTACCACATGCCTTGTCTGGGGACCATCTCACTGAAGCCCCCCAACAGCCCCACGAGAAAGGTGCTGTCATCAGGCCCTTTGAGAGACGAGGAAACGGAGCTTCAGAGAAGTCAAGTGAGCAACTCAGGGTCACGTGGCCAGGAGGCCAGGTGCCCCTCAGGGTCACGTGGCCAGGAGGCCAGGTGCCCCTCAGCTTCAGGGGGCAGGGGACAGAGAGAGGGGCTGACATGTGTGACTTCCAAAGAGCCTATAGGACTGAGTCTCTCAGGGCAGCCGTGGGCTTGGTGTGGCCTCTTCTGCCAGCCTGCCTCCCAAGCTCAGCGCCTACCTTGGGCCTCCAGGTTCGTACCATCTGCCCGGTGGTCTGTCCGTCCTGGCTGAGCCTGCCTCAAGGAGGTGCTGGCCCATGGCAGGTGGCTCAGATAGAGGCTGAGGGGACAGACAGCAGAGGGGTGCTGGGAGAGCTCAGGTGGGCTTCCATCTCCTGGTCACACACCATGTTCCTGACTGGAGCCTTCTGAACCCTCCTCCCTCTGCCAGACGCAGGCTCCTCCTCTCCACGCTCTGAGGCTCTCTCCTGCCCACCTCTCCCGGGAGTGGCCAATCGAAGGCTGAATGGTTTAAATGAGAAGGGCCACAGTGACGGCAATGGGAGCCCTGGTTATCCCACCTGATCCAGGACGGGGCAGGGATAAGCAAACTGCAGGAAGTCCCCCAGAGCCCAGAGCTACTCCCAGTCACCAAGGGTTAATGTGTGTGTACCCCACGAGCCAAGGTTACCCTTTTCTGCCCACGCTGAATAGCTCAGGCACAGCACAGGGCTTGTTGCTCAGAAGGCCTGCTCACTGAATTGCCTACTGTCTGCCTGGTGCTCCCCTAACAATCACCAACAGAGGCAGGGCCGCCAGGGCTGGCGGCTGGAGGGGGCAGGGGATGCCGGAGCTTTGGCCCAGGTCCCTCTGCAGATTCCTCCAGAGATGCCACTCGGTACCAGCTCCGGCCTGATGGGCCGACAGGGGTGATGCTGGGGTGAGGGGGCGGGCGGAGACTTGACCTATAGGAGGAGACTCTTCTGCATGGCAGGGAGAGTGATTTGAGGCTTGGTCAGAACCACAGGCCTCTTCAGAGAGCTGACGTGCTGTCTAATAAAGGTTGAGTGTAGAGGGTTAGTGGGCCTGTGACATGATGCCAGCGATGGTGGCATGAGAAATATGCACAGGCCTCCCTCGCCCCCAGCTCATCAGGCAAGGCACTGGCCACAGGCAGAGAAAACAAGAGCCACAAAGCAAGATGAGGGGCCTCAGCAGGGTCCCAGTGCAGCTGCTGGACAAAAGGCTCACTGGAATAAATGCAGGAGAGTCAGGGTGCCAAGAAGCAGTGGAAGCTGAACAGAGAGATCAGTCCAAGGCTGGCATTCCTAGATGCATGTGTGAAAATGCCTTGAAAAGCAGAGAGTTTCTGCATGTTCAGGATGGCCCCAGAGAAGTTCCTGGGAGCTGGTTAGAGTGACTCCCAAGCTGCAACTATTGCCGAGCTGCATCCTGGGTGAGGATGCAGACCTCCAAGGGGATTGTGTAGTGGGAGCGCCAGCAAAGGTCAAGCCAAAGTCTGCGGCCAGGGAATGCTGCTGTGTGTCCAGTGCTTTCCCTGCCGACAAGAGAGCTAAGGAGCAATGGCGGGCTCCTGCACTCTGGGCAGTGGGGAGGCAGGGGGCTGAGAAGCTCCTTCTCCCCCAACCAGGCACCCTCCAGAGCTCGACAAGGAGAAACAAGAGAAGGTGGGCACAGGAGGACTGTGGATTGGAACTTAGATATATTTGACTCGTTATATTTAAAAATTTTAGTAGCTACTTGTTATATATGAGGAGTATTATATTACTATGATAGGTATTAATACATAATAGTATATTCTTAGAAGATGATATATATACTTATCTTATGATCAAGGATTATACTCCCTCCGCCCTAACAGTCCTTCACAATGGGTAGGATACTTTACTGTGGAGAGAACACGTAGCTGCTGCAGAGCCAGAATTTGAACCCAGGTCTGCAAATCCAAAGCCTGTGCTGTCTGCACTTCACCAGATTGTTCTGAAGGACCCCAGAGGTGTCAAGGCTTCCCTGGAAGCAGAGCCTCTGGCCAACCAGAGCAGCCCAGCCAAGGCCAAACGGCCACTCGCAGACAATGCTGTTAGGCAAGCATCTTGTACCGGGTGTGGACACAGCAGGTCCCACTGATGGGAGATGTCAGACCAGTTTAACACCTGATTTGAGAGAGATGGACATTTTAGGGATTGAATCTTAGCCGCATCACATGTTAGTTTCCAGGTGAGGCATGAAAAATCTTTCCGTTGCACACAGACTCATTTGGAACGATTTGTCAGAATGGCACTGGGCCTGGAATCTGGTCCAAAGAGCTGGAGGTCACCTCCCTGCCTTCCTGGGCTTTCTTCCTTCCTCAGCAGCCACCTGTGGTCATGCACGCTGGGCACACCCCTTCAGAAGTGCTTCCTTAAACAGAACCAGAAGCTCCCTCCTTCTGGACCTGGTTCTGCGCGGAACAGCACGTATCAAACCTCATCCGTGTACAGCCCTTCAGAGAAGCTGGTGTCCACCCATTCATCTCCCAACATGTGCCTGAGCACCTGCTGGGCTAAGCACTGGAGATATAAAATGAATTATGCCCATAAAATGTTCATAACTTAGTGGAGAGAAATGAGTAAAACGGCAGCCACAGTTCAGTGTGACAAAGGTGATGTGGAGGGCAGGGTGGGAGCCTTGAACCCAGCCTGGGTGGGGCTGAAGGGCGTCTGCAGAGGCTTCTCATAGGAGGTGACGCATGGGCTGAATCTCCAAGGATGAGGAAGGCAGGGAGGGAATTCCAGTGAAGGAAGCATGAGCAAGATTAGGAGGATGCAGGGGAGGGGTGGGGAAGGGTGAGGAACGTGGTGCTCTAAGAAGCCACAGTGGTTTGTTTTGACCCCGTACAGGGTGATGGGGAGACAAGGCAGGGATGTGGCTGGCAGGGCCGGGTCTCAAGGGACCATAAGTGTCATGCTAGGGGTCTGGACTTTGTCTAAGGGTAAAGAGGCATCATAGAAAGGTTTTAAGAGAGTGTAGAGGCAAGGAGTTGGGGTGGGAGGCTGAAGCAGTCATTGGGCAAAAGATGATACGGCAGTGGGGGATTAAGAGCAGTGAACTGACCCAAGACATAGATAGATAGACAGACAGACAGACAGATTTTTTTTAATTGAGGTGAGATATATAACATAAAATTAACCATTTTAAAGTGAACAATGGCATTGAGTACATTCAGTGGCATTTAGTACTTTCACAATGCTGTGCAACCACCACCTCTGTCTAGTTGCAAAACATTTTCATCACTCCAAAAGGAAACACCATACCCATTGAGCAGTCACTCTTCATTTCCTCCTCCCGTGGTCCCCGACAACCACCAGTCTACTTTCTATCTCTATACATTTGCCTATTCTGGACATTCCATACAAATGGAATCATACAATATGTGGTCTTTTGTGTCTGGCTTCTTTTGCTTTGCCAAGAGATAGTAAAGAGAGGAGCTGATAGAGCTTGGTGACTGGATGCAGGAGAGAGGGATAACTTAAGCCTTGGTAATGTATGGATGTCGACACCCCTCACTGGGGAAGGAACCCAAGAGGAGCAGCCTGGGGTAATTGGGTGGGCAGGAAGAAAGAGGAAGATGACTGGCCTCGTTTGGAAGCTGTTGACTTTGAGGGGCCCATGGGCAGCTGTGTGGAGATGCTCAGTAGCAAGTGGCTGTCCAGGGTTGGGTTGGAGGTATAGATCTGGGGGTCATCAGCAGGTGAGTGTGGCTGACATCCTGGACAGAGCAGAGAGCATGTGAGAGTGGAGGGTCAAGGCTTTGACCCTGGGAACAGAGGCAGAGTTTCTACAGTGGAGCCTGACAAAGGGCATGTAGAGAAGAGGAGAAAAGTCAAGTGTCCCAGAAGGCAGGAAGTGGAGGTGTGTATTCTAACCTTGTTGGTCTCAGGTCCTTTGAGAATCTGAAAAATTGTGGACTCACTCCTCAGGAAAATGCACACAGATGTATCGTTTGGGATATCATTTCAGCATGTTCACAGACACCCTGAAATCCAACTGAGGACCCTCTGGGTGTTCATAAACCTCAGGTTAGGAACCTATCCAGTTGCAGATTCAAGAAGAGAGTAGTTACCAAGGTCATATACCACAGCCAAGTTAGAGATGAATTGAAAAAATTGCTTAGATTTGGCAAGAAACGCATCATGAATGGCTTTCATAGTTCTTTGCAGAAGATAGACTTTAGGGGCTTGAGAAGCAAACGGAAAGTGGTAGAGACTTGAGTCTAGCCTACCTTTTCAGGAGGCTTGGCTATGAAGGGACGGAGTCTATGATAGGAACGTCTTAAAGATGAGCAGAAGAGCCGGTGGAGAAGAAGTTGAAGATGCCCAGAGGGGTTGGTTGGGATGGAGGGGCTCTGCGGGAGGCAGGCTGAGGGCTGTGCACCACCTAGTGGGCTGAGCTGGACAAGTAATAGAAGCTGTCTGTACCTCTGCATCCTCACTCATATGGGCAATGCTAGTGCTTCCCTCGTAAGGTTGGAGTGAGATGAAGTATGAAAGAATCCATGTAAAGCAGTTGAATGGTGCCTGGCATGTAGGTACTGATCAATACACATCTGCAATGATTATTGTTAACATTACCACCACCATCCAGTGCCCAGGTACCTGGGTGCACGCCTCTTCCCTGAAGAGCAAGAAGGAAGTTCCAGGGTGGGGGCAGGATTGGATATGGTTGAAGGTGGAAGGGAGGCTGTGAAGGAAGCCATTCTCCCTCTCCCTCTCTTCCTCCCAAGGCCTCTTTTCTCTGTGAAATAGGAGGCTAGCTAGAAGAAGGGGGGGATGTTTGAGGGCAGTGAGGAGGCAGCTGGACCTGGGGACATAAAAGGATCACCAGGCAGTGTTTGAGGTCTAGCTGAGGTTGAAGGTACCAGACTCATGGCTACACAACTCTCCATGGCTACACAAATGCTCAGCAGCTTGTACATCTTGTCCTGATCCAGGGTTAGGAGTTCATGGGGCAGGCAAGGGAGATGGAATAAAGTTCAAAAGAGAATGGCTGGCTTTGGAAAACAGTTTGGTGGTTCCTCAAAAGGTTAAACATAGTTAAAATATGACCCAACAATCCCACACCTAGGCATATACCAAAGGCAACTGAAAACATAGGTCCACACAAAAACTGGCACATGAATGTTCATAGCAGCATTATTCACAATAGCCACAAATAGAAACAACCCCGATGTCCATCAGCTGATGAATGGATAAATATAATGGGGTATGTCGATATGGTGGAATATTGTCCAGCCCTAAAAAGGAATGAAGTTTGGATACGTGCTACAACATGGATAAACCTTGAAAATAATGTAATTAAAAGAAGCCAGTCATAAAAGACCACATATCGTATCATTCCATTGATCTGAAATATCCAGAATAAACAAATGCAATAGAGGGAAAGTAGATTAGTGGTTCCCTGGGTCTGAGAAATGTTGGGGGTCAGAGAAAATGGGGAGTGACTGTTCATGGGTACAGGGAAGTAAAATACTCTAAAATTGTGGTGACGTGGTGACGTGCTCAACTCTGAGTGTACTAAAAAGCATTGAATTGTACACTTGAAATGAGTGAATTGTATGATATGTGAGTTATATTTCAATAAAGCTGTTATTTTTAAAAAGAACGAGAAAGCGTGGCCAAAGCAATGGCTTATGGAAAAGAGAAGTCAAGCTAAGAGGGTGAGGACAGACATGGAGTAAACAGTGACAAGGGCTGAAGTCCCGTGAAGTCAAAGATGAATGAAGTGGAGAAAAGAAACAAGAACGTCAAGGACTGCAGGCTGTCACCCGAGAGTTGGGTGTTGGGAACCTCACACGTGGTCTCATTAATCTCTCCGGTCTTCTGGTCTCCAGACTAATCATCTTCCATTTTTCCACATCATCCTCATAGTCTATGATCTCAAGTCTTGCCCATTGAGATTTCTCTACTTGGGGGTTCCTGTCTCCCCTGCCCCCATCCATAATCTCCCAGCTTTACTGGTATCGTTGGGATCACGTCTCCCACTCCCCCACGCCACTGAGGCAAGGTCACCCTTCACCCGTGTCCTAGTCCGTTCAGGCTGCTATAAAAAAACACTACAGACTGGGTGCTTATAAACAGCAGGAATTTATTTCTCACGGTTCTGGAGACCAGAAGTCCAAGATCAGGGCACTAGCATGGTTGGGTGAGGGCTCTCTTCCCGGTCAGACTCCCTGTTGTGTCCTCATGTAGCAGAAAGGGGAAAGGAGCTCTCTCGGGCCCCTTTTATAAAAAGGGCGCTGATCTAGTCACCTCATGACCTAATCACTCCCATCGCCTTGGGGGTTAGGTTTCAATGTATGAATTTGGGGAGACACATTTAGACCATAGCACCAAGCAGAGGTCCAACACCGGCCACAGTACTCCTCTTACAGTCCCTCTCAGGAAGAGCTCAGACCTCTGGCCAGTGGCCCCTTTGTCTGAGACCCTCTGTCCAGCAGCTCCCACGGTGACCGGCGCGGTGAGATGTCTGGAGCCAGCAGGCATTGTTGCACCCCAGGCCATCCCCCCTGACCCTGCCTCTCCCCTGCCCTCCTGCAGAGTACTCAGTAGCCATGCCCGAGTCCGTGTTCCCGGGCCTCTTCGTGCTGGGCCTGTTCCTCTGGAGCCTAGTGGAGTACGTCCTCCACCGCTTCCTGTTCCACATGAAGCCCCCCAGCAACAGTTATTACCTCATCACGCTGCACTTCGTCTTGCACGGCCAGCACCACAAGGTGAGCAGGGTGGGCTCCCACCCAGGGCCTTGCTGCCCATCTTTGTGGGAGTCAGGTTGGGACTGAGGGGAAATCAAGGGTATTTGATATTGCTCAGAGCGGGGACTGGGTCCTAGTCTGAACCGGGCATGGACAGAGTGAGCTTGTGTGTCTGTATGCCATCATGTTAATACCAGGCACTCTGCAGGTACATTCCACGTGCCATCTTTAATCCTCACAACTCCTCCATTCATTCAACAAATGTTCACTGAGTGCGCCCTATGTGCCAGGTCCGGTTCCAGACACCACTGAACAAAACAGTCAGGAACCCGGTCCTTACGGAGCTTCCTCTGCAGATGGTGCTGCAGCTCTCCCCATTCTGTGGAGCCGCAAACAGGCTCGGAAAAATTAAGGAACTCGCCCAAGGTCACAGCTGGCACAGCCAGGATGTTGTGCCCTGTTCTGTGGTCTCCGGAGTCTGTGCTCTCAACTACCCACCCCCCCGGGCTCTTTAAGGACAGCACGACAGTTCCAGCAGCTGGGACTGGAAGCCAGGTCTGCCCAGAGGAAGCTGTATCCCCTGGCTGCTTCGCTGTCCCTGCACAGGCTGTTCTTAGCCTGACCCAGGGCATCCCTCCCCGCTCCCTTCCTGTCTTCTTTTTCCAAGAGCCAGTTTCCCGGCACACCATGGGTCCAGGTGCTCCGGGTCTGAGAGGAGGGAAGCCCACACCAGCGTATCGCTCTGTGACTATCACCTGCTTTCTCTCTCTCTTCTCTTCCAGACTTTAAAGGGTCTCTCTCTTCTCAGAATACTCACCAAGCAGTCTCTAAAATCTTACCTCTATGGCAGGCCCTTGGCTTTTGAAGCTCCAGGGCCAAAGGCTTGGCTCTTTTGTTTTCTAGTTCGCTGTGACAACACCCCCTTGGAAGGAAGAATGACTCCCATTAGCACGTGGGTCTGGGGAGAATGTATCTGTTAACACTTCCAGTATCGTCCCACCATTTGCGTCTGCATTAACCTCAGCTTACTGATGTGTTGCCCTCCCGGACAACATCAGGCCTCAGTCTAGGTACCCCACGTGGTATTTGGCAGGGGGGCTCCCCTCTATCATCTAACAAGTTCCAGAGCCAAAGTGGCCTCTTGTACATAAAGCAGAACTCAGAACCGTGAGCATCCTGCCCACAACACATCCATCCCCATGTTCTTGGACAGTTTTCCCAGATTCCATCCTGGCTTGGAAACTGAGAGCAGGATAGTCTTTCTAGGGCTTTCAAGTATGGTGGCTTGCCCTCCCCAAAGCCACTGAAAGTGCCAAGCCTACCCAGGACAGGTTGCTGCCCCCTCACTGCAATGTCTGGGTTGCTCCGCCCCGTCCTCTGTGGGGAGCGTTTCTGGCTTGGCATGCTGTGACTACAGGTGGGACCAGGGGCCCTGGGCTGTGTTCTGACACGTGAGCCTCTCCATCTGCAGGCACCGTTCGATGAGTCCCGCCTGGTCTTCCCCCCTGTACCAGCTTCTCTGATGATTGCCTTCTTCTACATGGTGTTGCGGCTCCTCCTGCCTGAGGCGGTGGGGGGCACTGTGTTTGCTGGGGGCCTCCTGGGCTATGTCCTCTACGACATGACCCATTACTACTTGCACTTCGGCTCGCCGCACAAGGGCTCCTACCTGTACAAGATGAAGGCCCACCATGTGAAGCATCACTTTGCACATCAGAAGTCAGGTGAGGACCGGCTCCTCCCAGCCTCCCTTGTTTGTTCGTTTATTTATTTGAAGCTACTATTGAGCCCCTAGTGAGGGCCAGGCAGAGTTCTGGGTACTGGGGATACATAGACAGCAAGGCAAGCCTGAGCCTCCCATGCTACTCACTGGTGTCGGGGGCTGTGCAGAGACGACAAACAAGGAAATCCATAAATAGCAAATACCATTTCAGTCAGTGATATGTGCTACAAAGAAAATAAAGCAAGATGATGTTAGAGGAACCATTTCAGTGGGGAGAGGGGCCCAGCACTGTCTAATAAAATAATACGAATCACAGATGTAATTTTAAATTGTCTAGTAGCCCCACTTACAGGTAAAAATAAATAGATGAAATTAATTTTAATAATATAGTTTATTAAGCCAAATATAACCAAAATATTATCATTTCAACATGTAATCAATATAAAAACTCTTTAATGAGGTATTTTACATTCTTTTCCTTGTACTAAGTCTTCAACATCTGGTGTATATTTTCCACTTACAGCACATCTCAATTCAAGTCAGATTTTCATTGGGAAATACTTGATCTGTATTTAGAACTTATAAAATTTACAGCCAAAAAAAGGAGATTCACATATGTGAGTTGCTCCAAGTGTGCTTAAAGTTTTTCCAGGAACTGAATCAAGTATGTTTTTTAACTGAAATTTAAGTTAATTAAATGAAATTAGGAATTTAGCCCCTCCATAGCTCTAGCCACATTCCCAGTGCTCAGTAATCACTTGGGCTAGTGGCTGCCATGTTGGAGGGCAGAGTGCTAGATAAAGTGGTCCAGGCAAGTGTGCTGCAGAGATGTCATTAGAGCTGAGACCTAAATTGAAAGAAGCCAGCAGCCAATGTCTGGGGAAAGAGCATCCCAGGAGCAACAGGTGCAAAGCCTTGAAGTGGGAATGAACTTGACAGCTTCACAGTGGAGGAAGAGTCTGAAGTGTAAGAGAGAGGGAGGAAGAGGCAGGCAGGGGCCAGGATCTCCCAGGAACTAGGCCAGATCAGGAATTTGGGTTTATTCCAATGGCATTCTTGGAAGACTAGAAGCACAGGTACCCTGCTCTTGACTTCTACCAAAATGGCCCTGAGGGTTGGGAAGGCCAGCAGGGACAGATGTTGAAAGCTTCCCCACATGCTCCGGTCCCCCACCCAGACTCCCTTCCTGAGCAAATTTCCCCCACTCCTTCAACAGTGCCTCATCTTCTCCCCATTTGTCTCCCTCTCTAGGATTTGGCATCAGCTCTAAATTTTGGGATTACTTTTTCCACACCCTTATGCCGGAAGAACCCCACTCGAAGATGCAGTGACAACTCCCAGCCCCGCTGTGGCCCCTGCCCCACCCCCACCCCCATCTAGACCCTGCAAAGAAGGTTTGCTTGGCCAGGCAAGATGGGCTTTGTCCGGCCCTCGGGCTTGGTGGAGGGTGCTAGGGAGACCCTGAAGGCTGAGACTGACCCTGAGACTGCCCTCCTGACCCACCACAGGAGGGTCACATCCACTTGGTGGCCAAATGGCCCTCAGGGACTAGCTCTTTCCTGGAGCATCCCGGCCTCTCCACCAGCATCCCTGCGCAGAGCCTTAGCCCACAGGACTGCTTTAGGACCTGGCCAATGGGGAATTTCTCAAGGGGAATGAAGGAAACTGACCCCTGGAGCCAGGCCTGTGTCCCACCAGTGTCTTAGCACCTTGGGATGCCTAGGAGCCACCCCCTACAGTGGAGCTGCTGATGTCCACAGCGAAGAGTGGGGTCTGCAAGGCCTGTGGCCCTCATCTTCCCCACCTTCCTGGGGAGGATTGGGTAGCTCCGGCTATTCTCCTAATGAATGGAGAACAGTGAGGTGGATGAAGGGCTCTCACAAGAAGGGACAGCATGATGCCTCCCACAGGCCACCCCTAAATCCCACAGCAGAGCCTTTGACCATTGCCAATCACAAATGCCAGATGTACCACCAAGTGCCTCAGGCTACAACACATCCAGCACCCACACGCCCAGCCCTCACCTGCCTGTGCAGTTGAGTGCAGGGTAGCTGGCATCACCTCAAGGCTGGCAGGAGCCCAGGCCTCTTTCTTTAGGAAACACCAGCTGCTCTAGCCATCTCTCCCCTGCCTCCAGAACCACAAAGCTTTTCCCCAAGGCTTTGGAGGCCTCTTCATGAGTGGGAGCCCCTCTCCATCCCTGGCCATTCTTGACCTCCACCTGGCATAGGTGGGCCCCTGCTCCCTCACTGAAGACCCTTCCAGCCTCCTTAGGCCAAGAAGGAGCCTTCATGCGGTGCCTTATCTCCTCGTTCTTTGCTTCCCTGCTCCCCCTGGCAGATGAGGTTCCAGCCCTTTCTTCCTCGTAACCAAAACCCTCACTGCTCATAAGAGGGTCTTATTTATAAACTATATAAATGCCCTTAGTCTGGCCCCAGACCAAGTAGCTGCTCAGATTGTCCTTTCTAATTCTACGTGTCGAGCTTATGTAAAAAATTTTGTCCTGTTTTTGTTCCCTTCTTACCCACAAACCACTACTACTTGAAACTTTTTAAAAACTCGCTGTGTGCAAAGGCTAAAGAGAAGCAGTTTGACCGATCCTGTGATTTGTACTGTTTACTGTGGAGTTATTTAAAGATTTTGGAATAAATATAAAAACTACAGTTTTGAAATAAAGGTGTAAATAAATTGTATATTTTGAAAAATAAAAACATTGAAAAAGAAACCAACAAAGATTAGTTGCTACTTGTTGATGGTGACTCACCAGACGTCATCATGGCTGGGGAGGGGCTGCAGGGTGGGGGATGGGAGGTGGTCGGTCCGGCAGAGAGGGGTGTTTATCACTGGCCAGGTTGTGTAGCCTGGCTGCGGCGTGGTGATGATAAAAAGCTGACCAACTCTCATCCTCTTACTCGGTTTTATTACTGTTTTAAAATTCTTTGCAGGCAGCATCTCCCCTCACTGCTTGCACCTAGTGGGGTCGGGGGGGGGGGGAGGGTGTCACTCCCACCAACCGCCTTTGTACACCACTGGGAAGGCATTTCTTCTGGAATTTATCCCATCTCAACTGAGATTCCAGTTGACTTTCCTAAAACAAAAGGGGAAGACTCCAGCAACAAATGCCCGGAGTGGAAACTAACAATTTCAGGCCGGCTTAGCCTAGGTGAAAGTCTCTCAGGATGTCTTCTCAGTCACTACCTCAAAATTACCAGAGAAACCTGTCAAAATACAGATCCAGGTCCTCACACTCAAAAGTCTAATTCAGTAGGTCCGGCAGACGGGAGCTCTGGATTCGCCTGCCCGAGGATGCAGAAGCGGAAGCGGAAGCGGGAGCAAACGCAGGCGCGGAAGCAGAAGCGAGCTAATGTTGGTGAGACTCTGGCATCATGGAGGGAGCCCGCGCCGCTGCTGCCTCTCCCTGCTCTAGCAGCCGTGCGGTGGCTTTATTCCTGCAGCTCCCAGCCTGAAGATAAATGCGACCTGTCTGAGACACCCATCCCTCAGTCTCCTGGAATCACTGGAATCGGGCCCATCCAAGCAGCAGGAATCACATCCTCCGTTTCCTAGACAGTAGTGGAAATCAGACCACGGAGCATCACACCCCAGGGGAAGGAAGAAACAAAAAGGAGGAGCAAAGGAAGAGATCAACTACTTGCAAATAAGTTCACCAGAGAAAAGTCTAAGATGAGCAAGTTGGAGCAAAAAATTAATTAAAAAAAAAAAACAACTTCTTTAAAAAGATTGAAACACAACTAGTAGGAAACACCAAAATCTGAGTTTGTAGCATGGTAATGAGAATATTTAGGGGAAAAATAGTAGGAAAAAACTCCACAAAACCAAGTCAACCTACTGACGGAAAGGTCCACTCAGTGAACACTGGACAATTTCCCCCAGAGCTCCTTGCTGTGTCCCCTGTAACTTTCCAGAGGGTTAGGAATTTCCACAAGGGCTTTGGAAGAGAGAGAGTGAGTCCCATTGTACAGAAGAGAAGAATATAGGAAGTGCCACGAGGCCCTTAACCTCAAACCAGTTGACACTCATGGCACAGTCCTTACTCAGAGGCCATCTGGCTGAATCAGAGAATTTTATGATTAAGTGTAAGAGTCAAAGATTAGATGCTAAAGCAAGCACGGAACATTGTCAAAATGCCAACACATCTAGCACAATGGGAAAGCCTGGAACTTATGGCACATGATTATGTTTATTTCTGTAGTGGAAGAAGACACAAAAATCATCAAAATTTGTTTGCTCAGGCGAAGGGCCAATTAACTTCTGATGAGTGTAAAGTAAATATGCAGGTTGACTCTCAGTGATCCTAGCAATTTACCTCACCTGACTCTCTAGCAACACCCCAGCTGCCCTTAGCAGACTCATAGCGATGATATTTATTTCTGCCATTGTGCTTGTCCTTCTAGACATGCTGTCTTTGGGCATTTCCTGGCTGACCTGGAGAACTGCCCTCTTAACTCAGCTCCATTCCACTCCTCCATTGGCTCTGGCCTCCCAGTCTCTGCCTTTGAGCTTTGTATGATTTCTTATTGTGCCCAGCACAATGCCCAACTTGTAACAGGCCCCAATAAATGTTATTCTTGCCCCTATCACAACTCTGGCAAGTTTCACTGTTTGGTCCTCACTTATCCACCTATTCCCTGGCCTCTGCTGCCCTCTGGTGACAGCATGAGGTCCTGCCCCCTTATGACTGCCGTCATAGTGACTTTTGGAATCAGATGTCTATGACTGTAAAATTCCAGCACTATTTCACCTTGTCTGTTCTCTTGATTTGCTACTTTGTCTCATCTATAGAACTATGTATATGAACTCTCCAGATCTAAATTTCTATAAAGTTATGATACCTGCAAAAATTTGACGGGAGCATTCTTTACGGTTAGATGATACAGCACAATGAATAAATTTCATCTATTAAAGATGCTACAGGATGAATGCTACAGGATGAATGTGAAATTTGGAAAATACCAGAACTCTCATCTTTCCTCCATCCAGACACCTTATAAGCTTGTAGCAGGGAAAAAGAAGAAATGACAAGAAAAAGAAGAACAAATTTTTTTTGACAAAAGCATAAAGGTGAGATCCTGTCTTCATTTAGGTTCCCTAAAAAGCAAAACCTGGAATGAGAAAATGGATGCAGGCAGTTTATTTGGGAGGCAATTGCATAAATAAGGAGTGAGAGATTGCGAAGGGTTAGGAAGGGAAAGTGGGGAGCCATATAAGGATGAATATGTAAAGTTCTCCTATGGATTCTGCAGGGGCGTCTTGAGAAACAGAATACTGGCTGAAATTGTCCACTTAAAGGACAAGAGACTGGAAGACTTATCCACCAGCTTCCTCTCCTCTTGGTTGAGAGTTGTCTTCAAGAGTGTCGACTCCCTTCTCAGATGTGGGTTGTCCTGGCATGGAAGCCAGACAGATTCATTGGCTTTGACGAAGATCCTGGAGCAAAAGCAGAAAGATGGCTGTGTGCACTTCCAGGGGGTTGCAGTCAGTACCAGTTGAGTGTGAGCTTGCCGGGAACTATCCACCAGAACTGTGGCTGAAATCAAAGCTAAGACAGGGTTCACGCAGAACCTCCCAACACAACTGAAGATAAGACCAGAGGTGGACAGAAGGGATATGACAAGACTTACCAGATGTGTCTCCTACAGACCCCAAAGGGCTATATTCTCAATGTAAGAGTGAACCAGAAATAAGCCCACCTTCCCAAGGCACCACAAGTAAAATTGCCTGCATGGAGTGGAGAAAGGCTCTTTTGAGAATAGAGATCCACAAACATAGCCCTCATGGAGGTCTGAAGCTTGAATTCATGCAAACTGGATGGTCTGAAACACCTTAAACCAAAAATTTAGTGTAAACTAGCCATGACGAGTGGAGCCACAGCGCTCTCAGAAGAAGCACTTAAAAACTTCTGGGGAGAAACACGACTTCAATCCAGGCCTCAAAAAATTCCCACAGATAAAATTCCAAGGACTATAAGCTCACAATACAAACAAAAGAAAACACACAAGGAAAGAAGGCACCATGAGTAAAGCTGATAGAAACAAAATGCATCAGAAATCCACCCACAAAGACGTCACACATTGGAATTATGAGATGTGCTAGATATCTTCCATTTGCTCTCCAGATTCACTGTCTTTCCCCATCCCTCTCGGTACCCTGAGGGGCTGATCTGTGTGAACTGCATCAGTGTGTTCTTCTGTTTTTTGGCTGCCAGTTGTTCTGCAAATGCAGGCACTGGCAAGAGACTGGCAGGATGGAAGAGGTTGAGGTCCAGGTGTTTATTCCCGCAGCTCTTTGATTTCCTTCAGCAATGTTTTGCAGTTTTCAGTGTACCGGCCTTTTCACCCACTTGGTTACATTTATTCCTAAATATTTTATCCTTTCAGATGGCATTGTAAATGGAATTGTTTTCTTAACTTCCTTTTTGAATTTTTTATTACTGATGCATAGAAACACAACTGATTTTTGTATGTGAGTCTTGTATCCTGCAACTTTGCTGAATTCATTAGCTCCAGCGAAATTTTTTTATAGATTCTTTGAGTTTTCTGTATACAAGATTATGTCATCTGTGAACAGAGATAGTTTTGCTTCTCCTTATCCAATTTGGATTCCTTAATTTTTTTTCTTGACTAACTGCTCTGGCCAGAACTTCCAGTAGAATGTTGGACAGCATCCTTGTCTTGTTCTTGATCTTAGGAGGAAAGCTTTTGGTCTTTCACCGTTAGGTATGATGTTAGCTGTGAGTTTTTTATAAATCTTCTTTATCATGTTGAGAAAATTCTCTTCTATTCCTGGTTTGCCGAGTGTTTTCATCATGAAAGGGTGTTGAATTTCATCAAATGTTTTTTCCTGCATTAATGGAGATAATCATGTGGGGTTTTTTCCTGTGTTCTAAGAACGTAGTATATTACATTGATTTCACATGTTGAACCACTCCTGCATCCCTAGGATAAACCCCATTTGATCGTGGTGTATAATCCTTTAATATGCTCTAAGATTCCATTTTCTAGCATTTTGTTGAGGATTTTTGCATCTACGTTCAGTGATGTTGGTTTGTAGTTTTCTTTCTTGTGTCTTTGTCTGGCTTTGGTATCAGGGTAATGCTGGCCTCAAAATGGGTTAGGAAGTGTTCTCTCCTTTTCTATTTTTGGAAGAGTTTGAGAAAGATTGGTGTTAATTCATTTCTAAATGTTTGGTAGAATTCACCCGTGAAGCCATCTGGCCTGAGCTTCTCTTTGTTGGGAGGGTTTTGGTTACTGATTCAGTTTCTTGACTTATACATCTGTTCAAGTTTTCTATTTCTTCTTGATTCAGTTAGGTAATTTGTGCATGTCTAGAAATTTGTCTATCTCATCTAGGTTATCTAATTGGTTGATGTGCAATTGTTCATAGTATTTTCTTATAGTTCTTTTTATTTTGGAAAGAACAGTTAACATGAGATCTGCCCTCTTGACAAGTTTTTAAATGTACAATGTGTTATTGTTGACTATAGGTACAGTGTAGTACAGCAGATTAGAGTTTGTTCATCTTGCTTGACTGAAACTTTATGCCCATTGGTTAGTAACTCCTTACTTTCTCTTCTCCCTCAGCACCTGACAACTACCATTCCACTTTTTGGATCTATGGATTTGACTGCTTTAGATACCTCATATAAGTGGAGTCATGCAGTATTTGTCTTTCTGTGACTGGCTTATTTCATTTAGCATAATGTCCTCAGGATTCATCCATGTTGTTGCATATTGCAGAATATCCTTCTTTTGTAAGGCTGAACAATATTCCATTGTATGTATATACCACATATTCTTTATCCTTTCATCTGTCAATGGACATTTAGGTTGTTTTCACATCTTGGCTATTGTGAATATTACTGCAATGAACATAGGAGTGCTATCTCTTTGAGATCCTGATTTCAATTCTTTTGGAAAAATATCCAGAAGTAGGATTGCTGCATTATATGGTAGTTCTACTCTTAATTTTTTGAGAAACCTCCATACTGTTTTCCATAGTGACTGCACCATTTTGCTTTTCCACCAATGTGTGCAAGGGTAACACTTTCCCCATATCTTCACCAACATTCGTTGTCTTTTGTTTTTTTGATAATAGCCATCCTGACAGGTGTGAGATGACATCTCATTGTGGTTTTGATTTTCATTTCCATGATGATTAGTAATGTTGAGCATTTTTTCATATACCTGTTGGCCATTTGTATATCTTTTTTGGATAAATGTCTATTCAGGTCTTGAGCCCATTTTTTTCCTCAAGTTATTAGGGTTTTTTTTACTGTTGATTTGTAGGAGTTCCTTATATATTTTGGAGATTAACCCCTTATCAAATATATGATTTGAAAATAATTTCTCCCATTCTATAGACTGCCTTTTCACTCTGTTGATTGTTTCTTTTTCTGTGCAAAATCTTCTTAGTTTGATATAACCCTACTTGTTTGTTTCCGTTACCTGTGCTCTTGGTGCCATATCCATGAAATTATTGCCAGGACCAGTGTCACAAAGCTTTTCCTCTATGTCTTCTTTTAGAAGTTTTATAGTTTCAGGTCTCATGTTTAAGTGTTTTATCCATTTCGAGTTGATTTTTGTGTGTGATGTAAGATAACAATCCAATTTAATTCTTTTGCATGTGAATATCCAGTTTTCCCAACACCATTTGTTGAAGAGACCATCCTTTCCCCATTGTGTATGCTTGGCACCCTTGTCAAAGATCAGTTGACTGGGGCCGGCCCCGTGGCGCAGTGGTTAAGTTCGCACATTCTGCTTCTCGGCGCCCTGGGGTTCACCGGTTCGGATCCTGGGTACGGACATGGCACCTCTAGGCAAAAGCTATGCTGTGGTAGGCGTCCCACATATAAAGTAGAGGAAGATGGGCATGGATGTTAGCTCAGGGCCAGTCTTCCTCAGCAAAAAGTGGAGGATTGGCAGTAGTTAGCTCAAGGCTGATCTTCCTCAAAAAAAAAAAAAAGAAAGAAAGAAAGAAAGATCAGTGTACATGTGTGGATTTATTTCTGGATTCTCTATTCTGTTCCATTGGTCTGTATGTTGGCGTTTATGCTTTGATTCCTATAGCTTTGTAATATATTTTGAAATTGGAAAGTGTGATACCTCCAGTTTTGTTCTTTCTCAAGAATGATTTGGCTATTTGTGGTCTTTTGTGGTTCCATATTAATTTTAGAATTCTTTTTCTATTTATGTAAAAAATGACATTTGGGTTTTGATAGGTATCGCATTGAACCTGTAGATTGCTTTGAGGAGCATAGACATTTTAACAATACTAAGTCTTCCAATCCATGAACACAGGATGTCTTTCCTTTTGTTTGTGTCTTTAATTTCCTTCATCAATATTTTGTAGTTTTCAGTGTACATCTTTCACTCCCTTAGTTAGTTTATTCCTAGGTATTTTATTCTTTTTGGTGCTATTGTAAACAGGATTGTTTTCCTAATTTCCTTTCCAAATAGTTTGTCATTAGTATATAGAAACACAACTGATTTTGTATGTTGATTTTGTAAACTGCAACTTCACTGAATTTGCTTATTAATTCTAATAGGGTTTTTATGGAGTCTTTAGTGTTTTCTGTGTATAAGATCATATTATCTGCAAACAGGGACAACTTTACTTCCTCTTTTCCCATTTGGATGTTTTTCATTTCCTTTTCCTGCCTAATTGCTCTGGCTAGGACTTCCAGTACTGTGTTGAATAGAAGTGGTTAAAGTAGCCATTCTTGCTTTATTCCTGATCTTGGAGGAAAAGCTTTCAGTTTTTCACTGTTGAGTATGATGTTAGCTGTGGGTTTGTCATATATGGTCTTTATTATGTTGAGAGAATTCCTTTCTATTCCTAGTTTGTTGAGAGCTTTTGTTATGAAAGAGTGTTGAATTTTGTGGAACACTTTTTCTGCATCTATTGAAATGATCATGTGTTTTTATCCTTTATTCTGTTAATGTGGTGTGTCATATTAATTGATTTTCATATGTTGAACCATTCATGCATCCCAGGAATAAATCCCACTTGGTCATGGTGTGTGATCCTTTTAATGTGCTGTTGGATTTGGTTTGCTAGTATTTTGTTGAGGATTTTTGCACCTATATTCATCAGGGATATTGGCCTGTAGTTTTCTTTTCTTGTGGTATCTTTGTCAGGCTTTGGTATCAGGGTAATGCTGGCCTCGTAAATGAGTTTATAAGTATTCTCTCTTCTTCAATTTTTTTCAAAAGTTTGAGAAGGATTGGTGTTAATTATTTTTAAAGGGTTCCATAGAATTTGCCAGTAAAGCCATCCGGCCCTGGGCTTTTGTTGTTGGGATGTTTTTTAATTACTGATTCAGTCTTCATACTAGTTATAGATCTGTTCAGACTTTCTTTTTTTTTTAGAGAGAGATTTTATTTTTCCTTTTTCTCCCAAAGCTGCCTGGTACATAGGTGTGTATTTTTAGTTGTGGGTCTTTCTAGTTGTGGTATGTGGGATGCCACCTCAGCATGGCTTGATGAGCGATGCCATGTCCGCGTCCAGGATTTGAACTGGTGAAACTCTGGGCCACCGAAGCAGAGCTCACGAACTTAATCACTTGGCCATGGGGCCCTGTTCAGACTTTCTCTTTCCTCATGATTTAGTCTTAGTAGGTTGTATGTTTCTAGGAATTTATCCATTTCTTCTAGGTTATCCAGTTTGTTGGCGTACAATTGTTCATCATAGTCTCTTATGATTCTTTTTATTTCTGTGACATGAATTGTAATGTCTTTCACTTATGATTTTATTTATTTTAATCTCTTTCTTTTTTCTTGGTCTAGCTAAGGGTTTGTTGATTTTGTTTATCTTTTCTTTTAAAAAAACTCAGTTTCATTGGGTTTTTTCTATTTTCTAGTTCATTTATTTCTGCTCTAATATTTGTTATTTCCTTCCTTCTGACTGTGGGCTTAATTTTGTTCTTCTTTCTCTAGCCCCTTAAAGTGTAAAGTTAGGTTGTTTATTTAAGATTTTTCTTCTTTTTTAACGTAGATATTTATCACTATGAACTACTCTCTTAGTACTGCTTTTGCTGCATCCCATAGGTTGTGGTATGTTGTGTTTCATTTTCATTTGTCTTGAGGTGTTTTCTAATTTTCTTTTGATTTCTTCTTTGACACAATGGTTGTTTAAGTGCTGTTTAATTTCTATGTATTTGTTAATTTTTCCTTCTGCTGATTTCTAGTTTCATTCCATTATGGTCAGAAAAGGTACTTGGTATGATTTCAAGCTTCTTGAAATTGTTAAGATTTATTGTGATCTCACATGTGACCTATCCTGGGCAGAATGGAAGCTGCCTCTTGCTCCAGAGCGTTGTGCTCCAGACCTCCCCAAGGAATCTGGCTGAAGGTAGAATCCACTGAGACCACATCCTTGCTTAGTGTTTTTTCTCCCCCCTGCCCTATCCTACCCTCTGTCCTGAGAGCCTTCCTTCAATAAATCACATGTACCTGAATCTCTCTCTCAGGCTCTGCTTCTAGAGAAGCTGACCTAAGATAAGAAGAAAACTAATGATGCGATAGATGGGGAACAATAGCAGGGGCAAAAAAGTGAATAAACAAACACCCCAGACATCCTCAACCCCTGCCTTCCCAATCCATAACATCTTTTTGTACAATCCAAGTCTGTCCTTTCAGAGTAAAATAGCCTGATGAGAAAATGAATGACATCACTTAGACTTTCCAGCTGGGGGCACAGCTAACTTTAATAAAACACATCTCACACTGTAACAGAAAGCTCTGCAATGACCTTAGAGGAGGAAGTGCTCTTTTTCCCACTTAGGTGTGTGTCCCCACCACACCCCAACCCCCTTCTCAAACACAGAGAAGCAGACACAAGAACCTTCTATCTGGCTCCCACAGTTTTTTGCCCATCCAATCCTTCTCATATTGTGTCCTGGTTATAATAGTTCCCTGGGACCTTATTCCTTTCTGAATCCCCAGCCCCAAGCAGAGAGCCTGGCACCCATGAGTACTCTATAACAGAGTGAATTTGGGAGGGTAGGGAGAGTGTCTAAAGGACAGGAGGAGAACACCAGGAGGAAGGAAGGAGGCTTCCCTATGAAATGCCTGGAAAAGGGTTCTAGGGAGCCAGGCGTCGTGAGCCTGGTGATTGGCAGCAAGAACCACGTGCAAAGCTCCAAGGAAACGCGTTAGACTTCCCTGCCCATGTCCCAGCCCAGGGGCAGTGGCCTTTGGAGGGTGCAAGACTGACAGCCGTTCAAAGGCTGATTGGAGGGACCCGTGTAGGGGCTGGGCTTAGGCACAACGTGCCGTCTCGAGTTTCACTTCGGAAGGAAGCAGAACCGCCCCGCCACAGCTGGCGCCGCCCGTATGAAATCCCGCACTGCCGTCAAGAGCACAGAGCGCCGGGTACTCGAGGGAAGGAGGCTCTGGACTCGCAACCCCCCCGCCTCGCGTCTGCAGACTTCTCCCCTGGGCAGCAGGCAGCAGGCAGCGTTCGGAGAAGCCTGTGTCTTCCTGGAACTTTCTGGAACACATTGGACGCCTTCGGGAGGGACGAGGGTGAGTCTGCGGGGCCTCCCGGGGCGCGCTCGAGCCCCAGAGGCGGGGTGGGGGGGGAGGAGGGGCGGCGCAGAGGGGCTGCAGCCGGATTCCCGGGCAGTGATGGGAGAACCCGGGGTAGGGATGAGGGTGACTTATAGTCCGCTTTTCTGGAACTCAGGACCCAGTTGGTTTCGTTTCCTCCGCTCTGATGGTGAAGTTACTCAGGTCTCTCTGCTTCCTGCTAAGGAAGAAGCGGAGCAGGGGTGGGGATCAAGGTGGAGATCGGGGAGCGGCCTCGGGAACCTGGCTCAGAAAAATTGCACCAACAGCCCTAGACAGGCGAACTCCCGGTTGTCAGTGGGGAAATTACCAACATGGATAATTCCAGTTCTTTTTGTGTGTTTCTGAGGAAGATTGGTCCTGAGCTAACATCTGTGCCAATCCTCTACTTTGTGTGGGATGCCGCCACAGCGTGGCTTGACCAGCAGCGCTATGTCCACGCCCGGGATCCGAAATTGCGAATCCCTGGCTGCCGAAGCGGAGCGCGGACTTAACCACTATGCCACCCAGCTCGGGGATCCATTTTAGGCACAGGGAGAATAGCCTGACGTGAAATGTAGCTTCAGAAAAGGAGTGCCTCATACCATTTTTTATTGTAGGGGAGAGGGAAATGGCACCGGAGTTCTTTTTGGGTTTATATTGTTACTACCATTTTAAGATTTTTCACTTTTAAAACATATGAACACATTCTTATCAGAGTTGTTAGTAGTTTTTACATATTAGAAACAGCACGGCAATGAACAGCTTAGTATCCGTCTATCTATATACATACAAGCTTTTCTACAGCATAAATTCCTAGAAATTCACAGTGTTGGGTCAAAGTATATATGTAGTTATAGTCCCTTTGAGCCTTTCAATATCTTTATCATATGCTTAATAAGCCCTAAACGATTTTGGTTAATTCAATTTTTAATATTTTAATATCTTATAGGTAAGTCCCTTTATTTACCTGTTTTTTTAAATCATGGTTATGGCTACTAATTTTCTCTTTCAAATGAACTTTACGATCATTTGGTTTCAATACCAAAATATACCATTGGGAATCTTATTGAAACCGCGTTAAATTGGGTTTACATTTGGGAAGGATTGGCAGATTTGTCATTTTTAGTCTTACCAACCAGAAATGTAACAATTCTCTCCATTTCTTCAAGCTTTGATTTGTGTGATTTTCTTCATACCGTCCCATCACTTTTCCTATAAAATTTATTGTTTTAAATTGCCATTTAATGAAATATTTTTCCCATTATCTTTTCTGACTGGTTATTGCGGAGATATGGCTTTTTGATGAGGCTACTAATAAGATAATTGGAGCTTGGAGCTATGCGGCTGAAATCCACAAGATTCCCTGAGCAACGCTTTCACATGTATTTCTGTCTCCGGAGGACCAGAGAAAGACGTAAAGCCCATTGCCCTCCCAGTCCCAAGAAATGGCCTTGAAGTCATCTGCTTAGCAACTGGGAATAGCTGGATACCCTGAGATCCATTGAGTCTTTTTAGTCATTCCTTAATACCTATTTCCCTTGCCAGGTCAATGCAACTCTAAGGCAACAAAAATGAAAGTCTATCAATTGATTGCTTATCTCAGTTCACTTTTGCTAGTTTCTTACTCATATTTTAAAGCCAGATTTGGGTTCCAGGCCAATTATCTTCTCCAAATGGCTATCTGATCTGTAAAATGCTGATAATGTGTGTCCAACCTGTTTCATTGAGCTGTTGAGATTAACTTTGTTTAAAAGTACATTGGAAACTGTTTCCATGGCCTTGTACTTATTTAAATGCAATCTCCCTGAATTTCAGTATCTTTATCTATAACACGACGAAAACCACAGTGAGCTCGTGATTCCAAAGCAGTTAGCATGTGTTAGGTCAATAGGGAGATTTGTGATCATCGTTGTTATGATCATTCATTCCTGAACCCAGTTGCCTTGAGTTGCAAGTATAACAAACATGATTCAAACTGGCTTAAACAATAAGCAAGGTTATTGGTTCGTGAAACCTGTAATTGAGGAATGAGGTAGACTTCAGGGTCAGTTCAAACCAGTGGCTCAATGTTGTCATCAAAGACTCAGATTTTTCTTTTCTTTCCATCCTGCCATCCATAGGTTAGCTTCGTTCCAAGGCTTTAGGATCCAGGCTTCATGCTTTCTCTCTCATATTCAGAGAAGAGAAAGAGAGGTTAAGAGTTAGAAGCTGGCTTCCCAGGCTGTCTTAGGGAAGCTCCCCAGCAAATAGTCTTCTCCGCTCAAATTGGCCCAGGTGCCCAGTTTTGAACTAATCACTGTGATAGGCTATTAGGAATTGTCTGATGGCTTAGATTGAAGTTTCTGAACCTGCCCTGTTGACATTTTGCGCTGGATAATTCTTTGTTGGCGGGGGTGGGGGGGGCGAGAGGGGGCTGTCCTATGCCTTGTAGCACCCTGACCTCTGCCCGCTAGATGTCAGTAGCACCCGCTCCCCATCTGTGGCAACCAGAAATGTCTCCAGACATTGCCAAAAGTCCCAAGAGGGGCAAAGTCACCTTCGATGGAAAACCCCTGGCTTAGACACACGATGTCTCACCCCTGGAACCAGGGGTGGGACCATTCCCTGCAAACTCATTGCTGAATGGGGAAGGAGCAGATAGCTACTGAAAACCTGGTCAGTAATAGGAAGTAGAGAAATGGATGCTGTGTGGGGAAACACAAATGTCCACCACAATTTCTCTGAGCCTGGAAAACCTTAGAATCTTTAGTGCAAATACCTCTTGGGGGGGCAGCACTTGCAACATGAGGTCTTATTGATTTTAGGCCAATGAGGAGGCTGGAACCAATTCGCAGCTTGCTAAAAATGGGGTAGAGAGGGCTTGGGGTGAGGACTAGGGAGGCAGGGATGCTCGAGCATTGGGAAAAGAGACAGAAAGGTATATTTGAGATTGACAGAATCCAACTTCTATTATTATCCTGAATATCCTTGGCCAACTGTGGGCAAGGTTGCAAATTGGGGCTTCATGGGCAATATCCAGTTGGCAAACATGTTTTATTTGACCTACACAGTGTTGGACTGCGTAGGTTTTAAAACATTTTTCGACTTAGCCGCAGGATTTTAAATTGGGAGATTGAACACAAAAATCCAGATTATGACTGCTCTTTGAAAGCTGGGAGATCTTCCACCACTGGGCCCTTTATCCTTGAAGAGCATCAGTTGGTGACTTGCTGAGTAACATTTGCCTACTTTAGACAGGGCTTGAGCTTTCCAACCCACCATCCTATTGCCATCCATATCCTTTGACAGGATACATTTGTTAGGACAGGCTCAACTGATGTAACAAATCGGCCCCAAAATATAATGGCTCAAATGCAATAGAAATTTATTCCCTGCTCACTTAACAGTCCATGGCAGACATTCCAGGCCTGTG
The DNA here is from genome assembly GCF_041296265.1 of Equus caballus. Classification (NCBI taxonomy): domain Eukaryota; kingdom Metazoa; phylum Chordata; class Mammalia; order Perissodactyla; family Equidae; genus Equus; species Equus caballus. The sequence continues at coordinate 23,743,898 of NC_091686.1, read as the reverse complement.
AGCCAATCTCCTCCAAGCAATGATTCAGGGATCCAGGATTCTTCCTTCTTGGGACTCTGCTTTCCTTCTTGGGGCTATACCACACCTAGGGCTGCATCATCCTAGCATCCAGGTGACAGTGCGTAAAGGAGACAAACCTGCCTCAGCCCAAAGTAGCATATATCATATCCACTCATACCACATTGGTGAGGACTAGTCACATGGCCACATCAAGTCACAAGAAAGGCTGGGAGATATAGCTGGGCCCACACTTCCTGGCTTTAACTCTGTTACTGTGGAAGGACAGAATAGATTTCAGTGGACATCAGGCTGTCTCTACCTTACATGAAAATAGTGGGGAGACCTCTTCAGCCATTTAAATCACAGACATCCTTGATGTTCTTTTAGCCCAGTAGTAAATATGCAGGAGATCCTGGGACTTAAACAAGTTCCATCAGTTTCTTCTAGGTATGGAGAAACTGGGGCAGATCATCTCCTTGGGCCAGATTATCTACAAACAGTGTAACGAGATGAAATACTGCCAGAAACAGTGCCAGCGTCTAGGGCAACGTGTCAATGGCCTGCTGCAGCCTCTGCAAATGCTCCAGACCGAAGGAGGGAGGAGCCTGCCTGATAAGATAATCAATGCCCTGGACCGTTTCCATGCTGTCCTCCAGGAAGCCCAGGGGCGGATACATGAGTTCAGCAATAAACCCAGTATCTTGAAGTTTCTAACAGCAGGGCATGAGAAAATACTCTTCAGTGAAGTGAATGAAAGGCTGAGAGATGTCTGGGAAGAGTTCTCACTGCAACTTCAGGTGGATCAACGGATCCTTCTTTCAAGCATCAGACAAAAAGCGTCCTGGCAACAGGAAGATCAGCAGGATGCAGAGGAAGACAGGAAAGTCTTCCAAAAGCTGGAAAGTGGTAAGGTTTTGGTGGGGGGTGGGGGAAAGGGAGTGCAAATGGGGGCATATTAATTTCATTTTGATTTACCAAAGGAGCAGGAAGGCTGAAGACATTTGAGTAGATGTCTATTTATATGACTCGGAACTCCTAACGTCCCTGGGCCTGGATATGGTGGGGGCCGGTGAAATTTGGGCAAGCCAACGGGCAAAAGGGAGGGGAGATAATACTGATGCCTCTTCTTTGCCTTTCCATTCTCTTTTTGATGTGATACCTGAAATTCCAGAAGCTAATTCCTTCCAGCCTTAGTTTATCCAGGATCTTCAGTTAATATGTAAATTATCCAGGAGGAAGAATTAACTAATTAACTAAGCAAACACAAATTGAGAATCTCCTGTGTGCCAGACACTGTTCTAAGTGTTGAGGATACACACAGAGCAAAATAGATGAGATCTCTGCCCTCATGGAACATGAAGTCTGCAGATAGAGGGCTAAGTAAATTGTTTTATTGAAAGGCAATGAAAGTCGTAAGTGGGGTGGGGAGGTGGAAATGGACAGTGGGTGCAGAGAGAGTGGTCAGGGAAAGCCTCTCTGATGGGGTGACATTTGAATGAACACCTTGAATAATGAGAAGGAGCAAGCCATGTGAAGATGAAGGAGAGGTGCACTCCAGGCGGAGACAATGGTGAGTGTGAAGACCCCGAGGTGGGAATAAGTTGGTATGTACAAAGAACAGCCAGAGGGCCAGGATAACTTCAGTGTGGTTGGCAAGGGAGAGAGTGGAGTCAGATGAAAGTGGGGAACCGTAGGCCAAAAGATAAAGGAGCAAGGTCATGCAGGGCTGTGTAGGCATGATAAGAATTTTAGGTTTTATTCTAAGAGTCATAGGTAGCCACTGAAGGAAGGTCCTTAAACTTGGGCCTGTCATGATTTGACTTGTATTAAAAGAAAATCACTCAGGCTGTCATGTGGCAAATGGACCGTACTGATGTGTATTAGTCAATTATTGCTGCACTGATGCTGCACAACAAACCATACCAAACTCAGAGGCTTAAAACAATGGTTATTAATTCTCATTCTCACGAATCTGTGGATCTATTGAGGTTCTCCTCATCTCATGTGGGCTTGTCTGGGCTTGACTCCAGGCACCAGGTCCAATTTGGGTCTATCCATGTGTCCCACTCTGGAGCCAAGGCTGAAGAAGCAGTGAGTACCCAGAGAATGTTCTTGTGGCAGAATTGCAACAAGGCAAGCCCAACTGTGCCAGGACATTTGAAACTTCTACTTGTATCACGTCCACTACCATCCAAAGCAAGTCACATGGCCAAAGCCAACATGAAGGGACAGGAAGTACAAAGTGCCTGTTATGAGGCTATGGCCAGGGTGTGGATGTATGTTCCTCCTCCTACATTGGGAGTGAAGAACTCGGACTAATAATTCAACATACCCCTGCGGACCAAGAGTGGGAGTTGAGCCCAGTTAGGAGACCACTATAGAGCCCATGTAAGAGATGACCATGGCTTAAACTAGAATGGCCCTAGTTTGACTTAGTGGAGGACAAGTTTCTAAGGGGATGAGATGTGGGCTAGGTTCGAGTGGGGGATGACAGTGGAGCCATGGCCAGCAGAAGAAGGAAGAGGGCGGAAGAATGGAAACAAATGTGGTCTCTTTACGCTTTTACAGATCCTGGTGATATGAATTCCAAATCCTTCCCTCTTGTAAGGATTATGGGTGGAGAAAGAGGAAGGAGGAGAGGGTAAAGGACATTTGGATGAATCTTCTGGGCACCAGAGCCCAGAGGAAGAACTGTTCTGCCACCTGGATGGGGAGGGCAGTCCATCCCAAGTCATATCAGCAGGAGAGACTCCAGCAGGACAAATCAGGTCTGGGGAGACCTGAAGAAAAAATGCATCTTTTTCTGGATAACAGAAAGTGAAGCATTTGTAATCCCCCAAACAAACAGCTGCTGCCAAGGAGAAAGAGAGTCAGAGACTGGGTTAGAGGGAAGTTGGGGCGGGGTAGAGGCTGACCCAGCTGAAGAGCAGGATTGGTCCCTGACCTTCCTAATCTTCTGTACTCATCGGTCCATTTCCTGGTGGAGGTGGGAGGCATATTGGTGTCATCAACTTAGAGGAAAGGATTTACTTCCTGTTCTCGCTTTTAAATTTTGTAAAAACATTTCTGTTACGTAATACATTCCCATGGTACAAAATTCAAAAGGTACAAAAAAGGCCCAGCATGAGAAGAAAGTCTCCCACTCACCCTTGACATCAAGGTATATTGACTCACCTTGACATCAAGTGTATGTATTTTGTTGTTGTTACACAATCGGCCACATACTGACACACTGTTCTGCTTCTTGCTTTTTTCATTAAATAATCTTGAATATTCTTCTGTGTAAATATCCATAGAGTTGTCTAGTATTTCTTCGTGTACATGGACCAGATATATTTAAGCAGCTCCCTAGTGATGGGCATTTGTGTCCAATTTTTAACTATTGTAAATAATCCTGCAATGAGATCTTTGTATATATTTGAGGATATCTTTAGGAAAATTCCCAGAAGTGGAATTACTGGGTCTAATTGCTGGATCAAAGAGTATGAGCATTTTCAATTTGGATAGAGGTTGCCAGATTACCCTCCACAGAGGTTACACAAATTTCACTCCTACCAACAATGTATAGAGAGTGTCTGTTTCTCCATACTTTTTTCCATTAGAGGCTTTCCTGGTTTTAGCACTGAAGGTCTCATGTCCACAGAACTCCTCAGTCCTGGGAAAACCAGGATGGTTGGCCACTCTATATAGTATGTTATCAATTTTTAAACATATTTCTGAGTATATAAATCAGGATAGGTTAGATTATGCTGTGGTTAAAAAAAAACTATCAAAACTTCAATGTCTTAAGGAAACAAAAGCTTATTTCTCATTCAGGCAAAGTCCAGGAGACTCTCCAATGTCACTGTCTTCCTTCCAGTATATTTCAATATTTTGGCACTTTTTTGTTGACACGAACTTCCCTGACATCTCTTTCACTTCATTTTTTGGCCAAAGCAAGTCACACGGCCAGGCTTCAAGGCACTTCCTGTGTGCTTAGAAGTAGAAAGATAAATATTTTTCAGCAGTAATAATTCCTACCACAATGAATTTGACAGGTGAAAAAACAGTATCTCTGTGTGCTTTTAATTAGCATTTCTATTTTTGAGTATTTGCTACTCTTTTTCCTGCAGGAGATGAAATTGTAGAAGCTTCATTGAGAAAATTGGAAATCAGCATAGAAGAAACCGGGAGAATCGTGAGGCAATGTGAGTTATCATGTGCCCTGCTACCTCTGACTGTCCCCAAACTAGAAGTCATTTGTTTACTAGGAACTCCGGCCTGCCCCTACCCCCATCCTTGTCTGTTTTCTGGGCTAGATGGCTGGAAGCAGCTAACAGGTTTTGGGATGTGCTCGTGGCTAGCCCAGGCTTTTGTCCATAGAGCAGCATTTGAAGGGAGCTTCTTGACCAGCAAGATATCTTCTAGCACCTGTCAAAGTGCTGAAAACTTCCTTTAGATAGCATCACACCTTCAATCCTTTTGCTGAATTTGTAAGAAGAAATTCATATCAAATTTTAAATGCTCATTCATTCATTCAACAAAACTGAGAGTATCTGCTTTATGACAGAACCTGTACATAGAGGAAACTAAGATGCAGAGAAGGACCCTGCCTTCCAGGAGCTCACAGCCATGGGGTGGAGGAAGGGAGAGGGAAGAGAGACATGTGAACACATAACAGTAGTGGAGTTACTGAGCCTGAACTATGTATCTAAGTATTAGAACTGAAATGACTAGACAAGATGCTAAATGCTCAAGTGCCAAGTGAAAGAGACGGGTAGAAATGGAGATTTAGGCTGGAGAGACAGGCAGGATTTGAAGAGGAGAGAAAGGACACATTTCTGTTAACCATCCAGCTGTGTCTTTACCAGTCACTCAGAGGCATTGGCACCTCTCCCCTAGATGCATCAATCGGACACTCCAGCCAGTGCCAGCTTTGGTTTATGGTGTAAGGGCTTCCCACTCACGTGTTCCAAAGATGCCTCTTTCCCTTAGGACACCTTCCTCAGCTCATTGACTCTATTTCCTTTTCTCCCTGGCTGAGGTCAGACTTACAGAAACCCATGAAGGAGATCCCACAAGATCAAATCAAGGAGATTAAGAAAGAGGAGCTTTCAGGATGGGATGGGATCCCACTAACGAAAGGTGAATTCAGCACACTTTATAAAGGAGAATACCACAAATCTCCAGTGGCCATAAAAGTATTCAGCAAATCACAGGCCAGAAGCATTGGGTAAGTCCTTTTGTATAGTTGTCTCATGCATCATTCCACTTCCTCCCTATAACTTCCCAAGGAGAGAGGGACATTGTCTCCATTTTTAGGTGGGGAAAGCCCAGCCCCAAAGGGTTAAATGACTTGCCTTCCACTATTAAGGAGCAGAGCCTACGCTTAATTGCATGTCTTCTCACCTCAATACTAGAAACTTCTGTCTTTTATTCATGTATTTTTAAAAATCTTTTCTCTTTCATTCATGTTTCTCAGTTCCCCATCCTCCCACCACAGACAATAAAGTGTTTTGCTTGTATGTGTTCTTGCAAAATGTGTGTTGTCATTACATGTGCATACATTTTCATTTTTCACAAATGGTAGCGTTGTATGTCTGTTTCCTGCTTTTCTTACTTTTTGCACTCAGCATCATGGACTTGTAGTCCTTTCCTTCTGATTGCTGTCCGTGGTGTAGACCCACATTTTAGCTATTTTTCCAGTTATGGAACCCAATCTGTTTCCAACTTTTCGCCACCAAAAATAATATGATATATGCCTTTATGGACCTGTGTGGGAATTTCTTTGGGCTATATTGCCAGGAGAGGAACTGATGGATCATAGGATTTGCGTATATGAAATTGACTAAGTTCTACCTGATAATTCTTCACAATGGATTGAATACACCTACTCTCCCACCAGCAATGACTGAAAGCTCTGTAGTTGCATGTCTCCACCAACCCTTGGTATTATCCAGCTTTCTAATTTTTTTCATCCTTATAGTTATAAAGTAATATCTTATACTTATTATAATTTGCATTTCTCTGTTTACTAATGAATTCGAACATTTTTTTTCTTATGACTTAGCTATTTGGGTTTCCACTTCTATATAGTGCCTGTTCATATCCTCTGCCCTTTTTTCTGTCACAGTTGCTGTTGTTGTCTTGTCAGTTTGTAGAAGATCCTATGTATTGTGGAAATTAATCACTTGTCAGTTTTAAGTATTCCAAAGGTCGTCTCTCATCACGTTATCTACATTTTAATTTTGTCCATGGTGTCCATCATCAAACAGACCTCTTAAATTTTGTTGTAATCAAATCCACCAAAATTTGTGCTCTTGAGGAGCCCTTCCCCAACCCTAGGTGGCAAAGTTATTCCAGATTTTCTTCTATTAATTTTACAGTTTTATTTTTCACATTTAGGCTTTAAGCTTGCAGGAATCCACCTTTGTATGTGATGTTATATAGGGCCTAGTTTTATTTTTGTCCACATGGTGAGTCCATTTTCTCTACACCATCTATTAAATGTCCTTCCCTGTTGATTTTTGGTGCCCCATTTATTGTATGTGAAGTTTCTATTTAGACATGGATGGGGCTCTGATCTCTCTCACCTGTTCCACTGGTCAACTTGCCTGTCTTTGTACCATTAACACACTGTGTTTTGTTTTGTTTTGTTTTTATTATGACTTTGTAGTAATTCTCAATATCTAGTAAGGCATCTCCTTCTTCTTGACTCTTCTTTCTCAGGGTGACTTAGCTAAGTGAGTATCAGAGAAAGTTTATCACATTCTTCAAAATACACATTGAGATTTTGACTGAGATTATATTTAACAGCTTTATTGAGATATCATTTACATACCATAAGATTCACTCATTTAAAGTGTACAATTTAATGGCTTTTAATATATTTATAGCGTTGTGCAATGATCACCACAATATAATTTTAGAACATTTTCATCATCCCCAAAAGAAGCTCTATGCCCATTAGCAGTCACCTCCCATTCACTCCCACCCACCAACTCTAGCCCTAGGCAACTGCTAATGTACTTTCTGTTTCTATAGATTTGCCTATTCTGGACATTTCTCACAAATGGAATAATACAATATGTGGACTTTTGTGTCTGGCTTCTTTCACTTAGCATGACATTTTTAAGGTAAATCTGTGTTGTAGCATGTATCGTACATGCTAATTCTGCTGCCAAATACATCTAAGGGGTTCCATATGCTGCCATCAGTGACCAAGCTCATCCCAGCACCAGTTCTCACCCCAGGAGATGCTGACAGTCCCTCCCGCCCCACACATACACAGACAATCACTACACCAGATGTTCTCTGGGGGACCTTCCAGTCCTGAAATCTTAATTTCCCCTTTTATCCTCATAGAATAGTGAGGCATACTTTCAATAATGAGATCAGAACCATGAAGAAATTTGATTCTCCCAACATCCTGCGTATATTTGGGATTTGCATTGATGAAACAGGTAAGGGTGCTTCTGGGATAGGTCATGCTCTTGGTGGTCTGTCATATATCTTCTGTGCTATAATGTGTTGCATTTTTAAAGAACAGTCAAAGGGGCAAAATCTACACAGTGGTATTACTATCAACATTAATTTGTTTCCACTCCCAGGATGCAAGTTCCCATCTTCTTTCTTGAGAAGAGGGCTTGAAGCTGGCTTCAGCCAGAGGGCTGGTTTGCACTGATGTGGCCATGTCTCCTACCAGCCCACTGGGAACTGAGAGGGCACTTGTTCAGATGTTGCCCTAGGTGATGGGTGCATTTCGTTGCTATCAAATATAAGGCTGACTGACCTAAACAAGGAATCTAACCTTGATCGTCATCGGTGTAGATTAAGCCTAAAAACTAAATTAACCGCCTCTTTGCCAAGAACCTGATGTGTCAGCTTCTTTTTAATTTTTATTTTTTAATGTGGCCGCGTTTTCCCTCACGGCATGGCTTCTCCTGCTGGTTCTGTTTTGCTGCTCTTGCCTACAGAAAGGACAGAGCAACCCCCATTTTATCCCCTCTGGAAGTTTCTCCACAGCCTCAGGTGACCTGATTTTGGGGCTTAGAATTCCAGCCTGAACGAAAACTTCCAGTGACGTTTATTCTCCTGGGTGACGACTGAGTGACTGACACTGTGTGTGTTGGTTCCTGCATCTCAGGCCCATGACTTGAGACCTCGGCTTCTTGTCTGAGTTTCCCTCACCTCACCAGCCCCTGAAGTCTGTGCATCATTCCTTCCTTCCACACATATTTACTCAGCTCCTTGTGAGCACTGTATGAATAAAACAGACTCTGTACTCTTGGGGCTTACAGTTGAGTGGGGGGGACATTACTCAAGTAGCTAAGCCAAATGTAGAATTATGACATACCCTATACCACGAAGAAGAGGTATGGGAACTCTGCAGGTATTTGACCCATTCAAGGAGGTCGGGGAGCAAACTGTGTGAGATGGGGATAGAGGGTGGGGGAGAAATGAGACTCGCAGCAGAGCTGAGTCTGTCTCTGTAGAGAGAGGGGGAGGTGGGCTGCAGAAAGTGAGAGCTCTGAGTGGAGCAGGATCCTCATAGTGTTTGGCTCCTTTCCATCAGTGACCCCACCTCAATTCTCCATCGTCATGGAGTACTGTGAGCTCGGGACCCTGCGAGAACTGCTGGACAAGGACAAGGACATCATATTTGCTCTGCGCATCGTCCTGGTCCTGCAGGCAGCCAAAGGCTTGTACAGGTACCAGAGGGGGTGAAAGGGCACCGAGAAGAACGGAATGAGTCTGTCTCCCCTGCTGATAATCCCAGATGTGATGAGAGAACAGGCTGGAAGCCCCACGAGTCTCGCCTTCCATAAGCTGTTTTCTACTTACTCTGATTAGAACACCTTAGACAGGAGGGAAAAGGAGGCTTTGCCCAGTGAGCACCAGCTCACAGAATTGAGGGTGGAATTTATTGTCCAGGCTGCTCTTATGGAGCTGGACAGATCTTACTCTTAAGGTGGCCAGATTTAGCAAATAAAAATACAAAATCCTAGGGCTGGCCCACAGCATAGTGATTAAGTTCTGTGTGCTCTGCTCCAGCGGCCTGGGTTCATGGGTTCGGATGCTGGGTGCAGACCTATACCACTCATCAGCCATGTTGTGGTGGCGACCCACATATAAAGTAGAGGAGGATTGGCACAGATGTTAGCTCAGGGGTAGTCTTCCTCAAGCAAAAAAAGAGGAAGATTGACTATAGATGTTAGCTCAGGGTGAATCTTCCTCAGCAAAAAAAAAAAGCAAAATAAAACAAAACATCAAGATGCTCAGTTAGGGCCAGCCCCAGTGGCTTAGATGGTAAGTTAGGCATGCTCCTCTTCGGCCGCTCAGGTTCAGTTCCTGGGCATTGACCTACACCACTCGTCTGTCAGTGGCCATGCTGTGGTAGTGGCTCACATACAAAAAGAGGAAAATTGGCAACAGATGTTAGCTCAGGGCAAATCTTCCTCAGCAAACAAAAAAAAAAAGATGCCCAGTTAAATTTGAATTTCAGATAAGCAATGAATAATTTTTTAGTATAAATATGTCCCAAATATTACATAAGACATACTTTTACTAAAATTTCAGATATATAGAATTTCAGATAATTAATAAATAATTTTTTAGGAGATGTATGTCCCATGGAATTTTGGGACATATTTATACTAAAAAAATCCATTGATTATCCAAAATTCAAAATCAACTGGATGTCCTGTATTTTATCTGTCAACTCTACCTACTCTCATATAGTCTGTGCTTCCTTTAGCCCAAGGATCCCCAAAGGTCAGTCACTCACAGACCACTTCCATAGTTTCTACCATATCCACAATCCTGCTAGTATTATTTACTTCATATGTTTCCTTAAAATAGCTCACTTTTTAAGAAGCTAAATAAGTATAAGAAAAGGATACTTTCTATTATTACCATAAATTGGAAACTAGAATCACTTGCCACAAAAAGGTGACCACAAATGAAACCAAAACAACGTTATGAAATTCTGGCTGAATCATGCTGCCTGCCAAAGGTCCATAATTCAGACCCACGTTTTCTTTGTACAAAGGAGATATTAACAGATTTAGAGAGATGTTAAAGACACCTGACACCAACCAAGACTTTCTCCTTGATAGGATCAGAAAGACTGGAATAAATTGAAGAGAGAATAATTTTGTCACGATGTCATCTTGCATACCACTTATCCCGTACTTTTGGAGACCCTGCCTAGCTATTTCTTTGAAATCATAAAGTTTATTTCTTCTGGCCTCCCTACACTAGTGAGTTTTATAAGAAGTAATTTTGGACTGTAGGGAATACTGTCAGTGCCCCATCCAGACGGCCTCTTCGCCGGCTCTGCATATTCATCCCCCACTCGGCATGCTTTGCTGCTGACACCTCACGGCTGCCATCTACAGAGGACTATCCGTGGGCGCTGGAGCCCCTTTGCCCTTATAGATAGCTGAAAGTGCCCATGAGTTTTATCTCCACCGTTCCTGTCTCAATCCCCCTTGCTCCCAGTCCATCGCCATTGAACAACAGGTGTGAGTACAAAAGTCCAGATTCTTTGCTTCATGCGGAACAAACCTTGAAGGGTAATTATCCTCCAGAGAGCCCCATGGGATCATGCTGAGGCTGGAACTTCAAGTGAAATCACACTTTCGCTTTATTCCTTCTTCTTCTCTATACTGCTTCCTCCACTCTCTTGCCAGTTTTGCCTAGCAATACCTTCTTAATAAATCACTTTGTACCCAAATCCTTGGCTCATGATCTGCTGCTGGGAGAACTCAACCTAAGGCAGTTACTATGATAATGACCAAGTTGGGATGCAGGGGCTCCATCAATCCAAAGCACTTACCACTTACTAAGTTGGAGGAAATCCCAGCTTCACATCCTGTTTCAACCAGAAGCATCCTAGGCATGGTCCAACCATCCAGCCATGCCTCTGGGCACTTTGATCTGCCCATCACTCCCTAGGCAGAGAACCAGAGAGGCACCTTCATCTTTCTCCACCTAACGTGACCTCTAGTACCAGATCATACACGCTCCCCAAGGACTGTCACACCCACTTGTCCAATGGACACTTGGGGTTCCATCTTAGCTCTGCTCTACACTCACAGTACACAACTGTCAAATCTCACTTCTGCATCCTGGTTTCCCCACCTATCCATGGATAGCTACCCATGAAGAAGGCGTGATACTGACCAGCCTCATTATCCCAGTAATGACTGTCAAGCCCCCAAGAAAGTCTGTGCAAAGGTCACTAATTCTCCTTGCCTTTGGTCATGTCAGGTTGCACCATTCGGAAGCATCTCCAGAACTCCACAGAAACATCAGCAGCACAAGCTTCCTGGTAACTGATGGCTACAAAGTGAAGGTGAGTGCAGCCTTCCAGGGGGTTCTTTGGATTTGGCCTGTGTGACTGGTGGTGGGAGAGGGACACGTTTCCTAGAAGTGCTGTGCCTGCTTGTTTCTCTGCCTTAACCTTAGAACTGAGCTCAACTCCTCCACTGGCTGGACACCTTTCTGTGTGCCCACCGCAGGACAGACTCAATCCTGTCTGCTGTTCTGATGCTTGTCTTCCCTCACTGCCTGCTTAGCAGGAATAGGCTAAGAGCCATTTCCCTTGAGGTGCTTGGACACCACCTCTACATCCCTCCAACACCCACCAAGGGATCTTCTTAGGTCCAACTAAGCATTCGGACTCACAGGACTGCCATAGGTCTCACTGATATTGGGAGTCACCTAGAAGGGTATCAGGCAGGAAACACAGCTTGCCAGCAGGGCAGCATCAAATCCTTCTCTCCAGTGGTAGTCCCCACAGCTGTCCCCACAGTCATCCAGGAGATATTTATTTTGCTTTTGCCCCAGGTGCTAGAGAAAGAGGCTCCCCTCAGGGGTGTGCAGGCCGTCCAGGGTAGAAGCCTCATGACCTACAGAAGTCAATATTCTCTTATAACGACTCTGGGCACACCTTCACGTGTCCCCACAAGGGGCATGCTAGTTATGAGTCACCACAAAGCCCAGCATCCCCATCAGCTCTTTATAGTCCCCGTTCCTCCTGACCCCCCACCTATAAGCAATTTACCAATCAACAGTCATTTTTTATCATCAGCAATATTACGTAGGAGCATAGGTGACAGTGTGCCTTTATCAGGTTCCCAGGGGAATGGAACCAAAAAGTTAACTGAAAGTCAGATTCTCAAATGGAAGAGGAAAATGTTTTGTTAATTCAATGTCCACAATTCCCAAATGCTAAAAGAATATTTTCTTTGTCATCCATTGATGGCTTTCTTTTTTCCAGCCTTATGAGCATCCGGAACAGCTTTCAAATAACAGAAGACAGGCCTTTTCCGCCTTTCGGATCCCTTTCCCCCTCACTGATATGATTTAAGTGCTCCCAAAGCACCATGTCTACACCACACTCATGGTGCTCATCCCACCTAACCGTAACATGTGTTATTCAGCCTTTCATCCCTGGTATCTAACATGGTGCCAGATGTCAGAGGATGTCAGTGCTCAGTGAACTTGTGAATGAAAGGGGGATGAGCCATCTAAATGTCTAATCCTTTTCCTGACTTTGCCCCCAGATTTGGGTATCTGGCTGAGTTTGGGGCTGGCAGCCCTTTGCACACTGATGGTGCTAATGACAGGTGTGCCGGGAGCAAGGAGAATATACACTGCCATTAACTATGCTGTGGCTTCAAAGAACATGGCGTTGGACATGCAGGGTTGGTGGGGTAACTTACAGTTATATTAAATCCAAAGGAACAGGCTGGCCACTCTATATGATCAGAAAGAAGAGAGGAGATGCTCCCAAGTCATTTTTTCATCTGCTCTGAGAGAAAGAAAGTCACGTGGTGACATAAGGAAGTTGAGTCTTCAGGTGAGAAAGCCCTGTATCTAACGTAGTAATACCAGAACAACTACAGCTCACCAAGTCTTACAGGTGCTTTACAGCCATTATCTCAAGTAACCTTCATTGTCCCATCTTATATAGAAGACACTTCTTTGTGTATCTCTTGGTCGATGTGCTGTAAGTTGAACCCATAATGCCAGTGCTGGAGTAGCCACACAGGCAGAGGACAGCACTGGAAATAAATCCCAGAGGCAAAAGACCATCCGCTGACGATTGTGTGTAGCACCAACTCCCTGCCCTCTACTCCACTCCCAAGATCGTGCTGTTTCTTTTTGTCTCTAAGTCACCTCTCTATCTAGCTTGCAGGATTTGAGTTGAGCAAAACACAGACTTCCATCAGTCGAGGAACTAAGGGAAAAGAAGCAGAGAGAGTCATTTCTGCAGCATACATCTCACCTGAGAGACTGGAAAATGTGTATCGTAAATATGACATAAAAGCTGAAATATACAGGTGTGTTCATGTTCTTGTGCAGATTCTAACTCAGATGAACAAGACGGGAAAGCCCAGGGCAAACCCCACCTTTGAGGACCATTGTAACTCAACTCTGTTGAGTGGGATCGGGTGGTAATCAGAAAATTCACTGAATTTTCTGGAAATGCCTAGAGGTGCATAGGAAAAGAGAAACATTATGGTTATTCAGTTTCTTGGTTTTCTTTTAGCTTTGGAATCGTCCTCTGGGAAATTGCCACTGGGAAGGTCCCTTTTGAAGGTAACCAGTGTGAAGCCTGGCTCAGATGATGCTGGGATTGGGTCTCCTTCCGATAGACTAGAAATTCCCATCAATGCTGTCCTGGGAGCGTTGTACTCCAATGTGGGCACTGCCTGGGCTGGTCAATGGGTCATTGGAAGCTCTTGTTTCTTCAATACTCAGAGTCTCTAGTTCTGATGCCAGCCATCAGCATCCAGAGAGATGTGTGCCAGATCAAATTTTTAAGCCTCCCATCCTATTGTTCCTATGCTAGGCTTTGATTCCAAGCAGATCTACCAGCGGGTGGTTATGGACCGGTACCAGGAGCCTCTGGGTGAAGACTGCCCTTCACAGTTGCAGGAGATTATTGATGACTGCCGGTCATATGAGCCCTCCAGGCGACCCTCTGTTAAAGGTAGACCTTTCTGGTCTAAAGAGCATGAGCCACACATGTGAAAGATTTCCTTTGTACTTCACAACCGGGGTGGTTTTGCCCCTCAGGGGACATTTGGCAATGTCTAAAGACATTTTGGGAGACTCGGGAGAGGTGGGGTGGGGTGGAGTGCGCTACTGGCATCTAGTGAATAGATGCTTCTCAACATCCTGCAATGCACAGGACAGCACCCTACAACAAAGAATTATCCAGCCCACGTATCAATGCTACAGAACTCCAGAAACCCCGCTCTAAGGGTGTGGTTTAGTCTAAAGTGTATTGAGAAGGCAGATTACTTCTCTAACCTATATTCTTTCTCCCTCTCTTTCCTTCCTCCTTCCCTTCCTGTCTCTTCCTTCCTTCTTTTCTTTTTTCAACATCCTGTGACTCCCTGCTTTTCACATTCCTCCCCCCTCCTCCAGGTGTAACCACTGTTCTAACTTTTGTGGTAAAAATTTATTTCTAGTTTTACAACTAGGTACACTATATTATTTGGTTTCTCATGTACAAGAACAAAAATGATATACTATATTCTACAATAACTTGCTCAACATCATGATTTGAAATTCATCCATGCTAATGTGATGGTTTCAACTCATTCATTTTCACTGCTTATAGTGGACCATTAGATAACCATGCACCTCACTTACCCATTCCACTATTGGTGGATATTTTAGTTGTTCCAGTACTTTGTTCTCAGGAACCATGCCCCTTTAAATAGTCTTATGCATATATCCTGGGGCACTCATGAGAGAGTATTTTGAGTTATAGACAAGGGGGTGGAGCACACTCATTATTGAAGATAAAATGCCTTGAGACACAAACTAAGGAGACAGGTGTCCAACCTTTTAAGGCAGTTCCCCAAGGACATCATCAGTATTTACAGACGTCTGTGGCATGAGGACTGTTCTTTAAGGCTGTCTCATAGGTGGTCCATTGGGAATCACTCTAACAGACACATGAGAGGGTATCTCATCCCTCACCCTTCCTCTCCCTTCACTACCATGCCTACCTTTTGGAGTGAAAAATCAAAATTGTGGCCTAGCTTCTATCTGAAACTTTCTCTTTGCCACCACAGAGCAGAAGAACAGACTCAATGGTGCTTCCTGAAGAATTAGCCTTCAGGGTGGAAGAGAAGCCGACAATGTTTTGTGTAGTACCTTCCTCTCCTTCAAACTCTCCCATGTCTTCTTCCTCCCTCTTCCAGGCTCTCTTACAACCCAGGGTCCTCCTGGTATTAGAGAATCTAATACCCGAGACTAATTCACACTAATGTGTGAGTTTATCCTTCCCACAAGCTATTTGTATTTAAAAGTTGACCAAGTAAGAGAGAACTTCATATCATAAAGGCATGAATGCAGATGGTGGTTTAGGCCCCAGCCAGACCCGGGGGAATGCAGTTTCTATACTATTGTGAAGAATAGAAACATCTTTATGTTTCTATCATAGCTGTCAGCTCCCTGCTGTTGTCTCACTTTCTGTTCACTTATTTACAGAAATCTTGGAGAAACTGTCTGACTTTCACCAAGCTGTGTATTCAAACTGAAACTCAGGAGTCCCTGGACAAGAAGCTGGAAGAGGCACAAGCTGGGCATCTGTCTCTCTCAAATCCTTTCATGAAGTTATTTATTGGTACAGATTGGCAGCACTTTTCTGTTACAAATAGAACACAATTCCAGTCATACTGAGCATATCCCACTCCAAATGATATTGTCAAAAATACCCCTCCAGTGGTAACTATGACAGACTCTTTGCAAAAATGTCCTCTCTCTCTGTATTCACATCTCTTGGCAATGTGACTTTGTAGCTCCTCCCGTCAAGAAGTGGAGTCTTCCTCCCCACCATTTGAATCTGGGCTAGCATCGTGACTTGCTTTGGCCAATAGAATGTAGAAGAAGTGATGGTGTGCCAGTTCTAAGCCTGGGTTTCAAGAGGCCTTACAAACTCCCACTCCCTCTCTGGGAACCTTACCCAGCCATGAACAAGCTGGGCTAGTGTGCTGGAGGATGAGAGACCTCATGGAGCAACCTGCCCCAGCTGAGGTCATACTAGCCCTGGTATCCCAACAGGTGACCCAGCCACATGTGTGAGCCCAGTCAAGGCCAGAAGAACCATACAGCTGAGCCAACCAAAACTGCCCGTTCACAAAATCATGAACCAAAGAAATTATTGTTGTCTTAAGCCACTAAATTTTGGGGTGGTTTGTTACACAATAATAGTAACTGAGAGAATGCTGTCCAATCCTTCCTCTTGCCCACTGAACTAAGTACAAACTGCCCATTTGGATAGCCATGGCCTTGTATCTCTGACCCCAACCTGACTTCCAATATCAAGTCCCAGAGTTCTCCTACCAGAGATTGAAAACTCTACTGCCTTTAGGGTCTAGGAGGGAATCTAAATGAGTGAGTTGAGCTTGGAGGTGACTTCAGGGAACACATGAGCTTTGTTAAGGACGGCCTCCACTCAGCTCCAGCCTATTTTTATCATGTAGGAATGGGATCCCAATGTTTCCAGAGCTTTCCGTTTTGTCAAAAGAAGCTGGAAATTCAGATTTTTTAAAGGTTGGGATCTCATCAAAAATTCTTTTAATGCCATATAGGAAAAACAAAATATATTAATCTAGGAACTCCCAGATTTTAATCTCTGCCAGACTCAAATCCCTCGTCTCCTGCATGTGGCCCATGTGTTCCAAATTTTTACACCTTTGCTTGGCGTGTATGCTTTACTAGGATACACTTACACTTATCTCTACATGTTGCTTTTTTTTCTTCTTTCTGCAACTCATCCCAAATCATTCAACAGCAAATGTGCTGGGCGTTGTTCTAATCACAGAGGAGACAACAATAAATAAAACACATTTGGGGTTTATTTTCTAGTATTCATCTCTGAGGAATAAAATTATGACTGATTTCTATTCTTTTTTATCTTTTACTTATTCTTGATTTCTTTTTTTAAACCTAGAACATGTTTTTCTATAAAGAAAAAGATGTAGATGAATAAACACGGACAGGTGGAACATTTAAAATGATTCTTTTTATTTATTTACTTATTTTTTAAAGATTGGACCTGAGCTAACATCTGCTGCAAATCTTTTTTTTTTCCTCTTTCCCCAAAAGCCCCCAGTACGCAGTTACACACTCCAGTTGTAGGTCCCTCCAGCTCCGCCACACGGGATGCCACCCCAGCATGGCCCAATGAGCAGTGCCAAGCCCATGCTGTCGGTGTCGTGATCCAATGTACACACCAGGATAGATGCGGAGAGGGCTGATGGCCACTCTGAGTTTATTATAACCAGCATTTCAATATATACATAGCTTACATCTGTTAAACATACACAGGTGTTCTGGATGAAGTAATTAGCGAATGCCAAGAATTCTTAGTGATTTTTCAAGGAGCCCTCCCTTGGCCTCTGTTTTGATATTATCATGTTATTGCTGTGCTCGTATATTTTTATCTCGGAGCAGGCAAGGTCTCTTAGGCAACGGCCCCTCCTGCTCCCGATATCGATATGTGTCTCCATCTGTGCCCCCAGGCGACCACGCCTGTCTTAGGTTGCCCCGCCCTGGGGGTCTTACCCATCTTTGGCTGACCGGCATTCTCACCTCTGGGTCACAGTTTGCTGGCAAGCCTTTTCCAGTGATTATTAACCCTTCCTGCATCAGGGGCGGCTACACATGCCCAGGATCTGAACCAGCGAAACCCTGGGCCACCAAAGTGGAGGGCACAAACCCAACCATTCAGCCACTGGACTGGCCCCTAAAATGATTCTTTTTTGGAGTTTACCATCAAGTACTACTATTTTCATCTTTAAAATCCTTTGTTCTTGGGGCCGGCCCCATGGCCTAGTGGTTAAGTTTGGCTCTCTCCGCTGTGGCAGAGCAGGTGTAGTTCCCAGGCATGGACCTACACCATTCAGTGGTGGCCATGCTGTGGCGGCAACCCACATACAAAATAGAGGAAGACTGGCATAGCTGTTAGCTCAGGGCAAATCTTCCTTAGCAAAAAAAAATAAAAAATAAAATAAATTCTTTGTTCACTTTACTGTAAGAGTTACAATGACAATTCTCCCTTGTAGATTAATTATTCACACTCTGGCAGACCCACAGGGAGAGGTGGATTCACTGTGAAACTATTAAACTTAATCTTCACGGCCCCTCACTTGCACAGGATATCCTCTCAGGCTCAGCACCTAATTTTTTCCTCAACATTTATTCATGAAAATTTCCAAATACACAGAAAAGTTAGTAGAATTATATTCTAAACACCTATATATGTACCACCTAAATTCTACAAGTAACAGTTTACTATATGTATTTTATCGCATACAAATCCGCCTGTCCATGCCTCTTTCTATCCACTAATCCATCCTAATTTTTATGCATTTAAAAGAAAATTTCAGACATCAGTACTATGATTAAAAAAAAGAAAGAAATCAAGCAAATCACCATGGACATATTTCTGAAAAGAGTGACATCTCTTTAAGAAGAGCCTCAGGCAGGCCCTTCAGGAGATATTCCAAAAGAAAGCATTTTGTTACTGTAGGAAATGATAACTTCATGTGTGTTGTTGCCCCTGAAGACTTTCCAGTGGGACAAGATGTGGAGGTGGAAGACAGTGATACTGATGATCCTGACCCTGTGTGGGCCTGGCTAATGTGCATGTTTGTGTCTTAGTTTTTAACAAAAAAGTTTAAAAAGTAAAAAAATTTTAAAAATTTTTAAAACACAGCTTACGGGGGCCGGCCCCTGGGCAAGTGGTTAAGTTCATGTGCACCACTTTGGCGGCTAAGGGTTTTGCCCATTCGGATCCTGGGCGCAGACTTAGCACCGCTCATCAGGCCATGCTGAGGCAGCGTCCTACATAGGACAGCCAACTATGTACTGAGAGGCTTTGGGGAGAAGAAGATGAAAAAAAAAAAGATTGGCAACAGACCTTAGCCCAGGGCCAATCTTTAAAAATAAATAAATAAATAAAAATTTTAAAAAACAGCTTACAGAATAAGGATATAAAGAAAGAAAATATTTTTGTACGGTTATACAATGTGTTTGTGTTTTAAGCTATGTGTTATCACCAGTCAAAAAGTTAAAAATATTAAAAAGTTTATAAAGTAAAAAAGTTACAGTAAGACAAAGTTAATTAATTATTGAAGAAAGCAAATTATTTTTTATAAATTCAGTGTAGCCTAAGTGTACTGTGTTTATAAAGACTACAGAAGTGTATAGCAGTGTCCTAGGCTTTCACATTCACTCATCACTCACTCATTGACTCACCAGAGCAAATTCCATTCCTGCAAGTTTCATTCATGGCAAGTGCCCTATACAGGTATACCATTTTTTATCTTTTATGCCGTATTTTTACTGTAGCTTTTCTATGTTTAGATGTACAAATACCATTGTGTCCCAATTGCCTACAGCATTCGGTTCAGTAACGTGCTGTATTGGTTGTAGCCTAGGAGCAATAGGCTAGACCATACAGCCTACTACAGTGTGTAGCAGGCTATACCATCTAGGTTTGTGTAAGCACACTCTGTGATGTTCACACAACGACGAAATCACCTAACAACTTTGTTGTTGTTAAGGGATGCATGACTGTATTTAGATAGATGTAGATTTAAACAAAGTTGGTAACGACTTCTCTGGATAGAGACAATTTTTTTTCTGCCTCTCTGCATTGTCTAATTTCTCTGCATTGGACATGCAGTACTTATACAACAGTGAGAGTCACTCAAAACGTTTTTCATTCTACTCCTAATATATGTGTTTGTTTATGAAAGAAAAAATTCCTTTCTCCTAATATGAGCCATTCTATGACTCAGCAGCAACTTCCTTAGAAAGGCAAGAAAAGGAAAAAAAGTGCAAATGCTGATACCGCCTTTGGTGAAAAGTTTAGAGGAGAAAAATACCGAAAAGTCAATATTCAGATTATCTATGACTTTCAGTTATTTATGGCCTCCTCTGCTACCAATTTCACTGAAAATTCGTAGCTGAATAAATAAAATTTTGGCAATGTGTAGTCTGTGTCTAAGGTTTACATTTTTAGGTTTTCTTCTTAAAAGTGAGATTTTGTCTTTCAGCGAGATGACTGAAAAATGTTTGCAGTTAAGCGATGTGATGATAGTTCTAGCAGCAGGCAATGTATTGCAAACGTTTCAAATTGAAGAGATCGTGTAGGCAAGTTCTTTTGCACGATCTCTCCAACCCCGCAGGAGGATATATATGAAGGGGAGTGTCCCACGCCTCTTAATGGGGTCCAGAATTCTGGGGGCAATATTTTGAAATTATTAGATTAGCTACCAGCCTTTGCATAAAGACAGCTCCTTCGCTAAAGAGCTGGGGAGAAGCAGCAGGAGCCACAGTTTTAATATTTCCGTCTTCTTTTCGAAATGGGTCCAGAAATCTTTTCCTTAGAACTTTCTCCCGCCAGAAAGTTCAAATAAAAAGCGGTAAAACCCTTTTTCGGCTCTTCTCTTTGGAAACGGGCGCGAGGTGACGGACGTAGATTTCTACCAATTGTACGAGGGCTCCCCGCGCGTGGTCCCGCCTAGTCAGTTTACGAGGGACCAGCCAATGAGAGCGCCGCTGTTTCAGCCAGGGGCGACCAAAGGAAGAAGAAAAGAGGGTATTGGCCGCCGGCTGGGACTGCTGCCCAATAGGAGCAGGCTGCGCCCGCGGCGCGGGCGGGCAGCTTGAGCTGCCCAGGAAGTGGTGTTTGGCCCTGGCGTAGGCGATTTCTACTAAAGAAACGGTCTGCCGCTGCGGTGCCCTCGTGGGCCGGACCTCGCCTTTCCGGCTTCAGGTGAGGAGGGCGCTTGCCCCTTCCCAGGCTTTGAGCCTCGGGCTCCGCGGTAACGACCCGGGTTGGTCCCTGCATGCGGGGCCTGGGGACGTCCCACGAGGTGGGCTGCGGGCGGGCATGGAATCCGGCGGCCTGAGGAGGTTCGGCCCCTCCGGGCGGCGCCAACGGTCGGGGCTGAGCTCCCGAACCCCCGCCCTTTCGGGATTGCTGGGGGAGGGGGTGCCCGAGGTCGGGTGGGGGACGGGGAAGGCAGGAACTTCGGACCGTCTGGACCGAGCCGAGTTCGCCGCGGGCGGGAGTGCGAGGTCCCTCGGCTGCCCTCCCGTTGAGCGCCCGTTCTTTGCATCGCTTTCAAGTAAACTGAAAACCTAGTCGTTAGTTTCATCCAACTTTACCTTACAACAACAGCGTGGCATAAATACTTTCATTATCCCCACCCTACAGTTTAACAGAGGATGGGAAAGTAGTACGTGGCAGAGCAGGGATCCTTTGTACCGAGGTGGGGCCGCCTCTTACCTTGCTCATTGGGGCCTGTTGAGGACGTTGAAATCTGAATAACGAAGCTTGGTGAGATGACAAGTGAGAGGTTAACATTTTAAGCACCAACTCTCTTGGCATACCTAGAAAATAGCATTTGTGTGGCATGCCGAGGTCAAGGACAAGGCTGCTCAAGGCTTGGCGGGACCAGCCGGCGGTCTTTTGCACCGCTGGTTACCCCAAGGACTGGAGGGATCGTATTTCCCCACATTGTCTGGGAAGCTTGGCTCCAGAACAGCACTGTTCCATAGAACTTTCTGCCGAGATGATGTTCTATATCTCTGCTGTATCTATATCTCTCTACATCAGGTGGTACGTTCTTAGTTGTTGGGTTTTTTTGGTTGGTTTGGGTTTTTTTAGGTGTATGATGGATAATTCAGTAGGTATTTAGCATCTGCTAGGTACTTGATGCTGTGGATATAGGAATGAGTCAGACTAGGATTCGACTGTCTGCCTTCCTGTTTTAATCTGAACTGGTTGCTTTCTAATCAGAACTGGCATATGATGGGAAGAAATTTACTTCATTTTCTAATATTTAACTGTACTGAAAGGTACAGAGAATAATAAAAAAAAACAAAAGATGTGCACTCATCACCCAGATGTAACAAATTTTGCCCTTGACCTTTTAATATAGTTGCTTCCAATTTCTTTTTAAAGAAATAAAAATACTATGTATATATATATAGTTGAAGCCTCGTGTGTACCCTGCACCCTCCCTCTCCTGCCTTTGTTATTTTTCATGCCCAGGCTTGTTTTATTCTGCAATTGTATATAAGTCCAGATAGTAGCATGGTTTTGCATGTTTTTAAATGTCCCAAAAATGGAATTATAATGGATTTGTTTGCAACCTGATCTTTTCTGTTGGATTTATTTTTTTGAGGAAACTTTACCATGTTGGGCTTCTTAGTTGGAAGAGAGCTTATGGTTCTATCTTGACCAGAGGTTTTTGCTACTTTCTTCTCGGTTTTCTGCGTTCGTTCTTTCTGGTACTTCAGTTAATCAGATATCCTGGCTTGAGTCTTTTCATTTTGTTATTGTCTTACTTGGCTATCTTTTTATTGTACTTTCTGGAAGAGTTCCTTGACTTTATCTTCCAATCCATCTATTAAATCCTTTATTTTGACTGTCATTTTTATTTCCAAGAACTCATTATTGTTTTCTGATTTGTGCTTTTTTCCCCTGGCATTCTTTTCTTGGAAATTTGGATTTTTTTAAATTTTAATTTACTTTTTTTTTTTTTTTTTACTGTTTCTTGCTTTTCTCCCATTTTTCTCTCCAAGTTTCTTCTGTTCGTCTAGTTGGATCTTTTTCTGTCATGTTGGAGGCTTTCCTCAAATGTCAGTTGATCCTTAGCTATTTATTCATTATTAGGAGAGACCCCCTCCAGAAAGCTGATTGAAAGCTCCGTATGACCGGCTGAACCTTATCAACCAGTGGGCTTTTACTGTTAGGTTTATGAACAGAGATGCAGCCATTTTCTTGGGGGATTCACAACTGTCAGTATTTATAGATCTTTTTTCTTGAGCTAGTTTTCTCTGGGGAACAATCCTTTAATCCCCTGCTTTGGGGCATAGAGAATATATATAAACCAGAATATTGTATCCTGGATTTGTGCAGGGGAAAAAAGCTGGGGAGAAAGGTTGGAAATGCCTCACACTGTTCAGTTTGTAGACTTTCAGATCAGTTTGTAAAACTCCTTATTGTCACATCTGTGCCACCTTCCATGCTGGTCCTAAGCCTGTCGGGTTCAAACTTCGAGTTTTCTACAGCACAGCGGGGAGGAGGTTTTGTTTGTTTCTTTGGCTGACTGGCTTTTTGTTGTTTGAGTGGGAGACAGGCTAATTGCTTTTACAGGCTTTCAACCGGCCCTCCTTTGCAGCTCCATCTTTCAATGCTGCCTTCTGTGGTACCTGGTTTCTACAGTTCCCTTAGTGGGAAACCAATAGCACACATTTCCCTCTTTCCAGGCTGTTGTTTCATCTTTTCAGCTCTACTAAGTAATTGCCAGTCATCAGTCTCCTTTATGGCCTCAAAGAACTGATTTGCATATCTTATATCCTGTTTGCATATGCTTTGTCCTTGTGGTTTATCCTTTTTTTAATGCTTGTTGTTATGTTCATGGGTTTTCAGGGATGACTAGAGAGAGAAGGCTACTTTGCTTTATCCACCATGTATATTGGAATTCCCTCCATTTACTCTGCCCACTCCAGTCTGGCCTCTGACCCCATCACTTACGGGAGATTACTCTTTTCTGGATTGGCTGTCATCTCCATGTTGCTGAGTCTAGTGGCCATTCTTCCCCAGGTAGCACTTGACACACTTGAGCATTCCTTCCTTGAAACATTCTCCCAAGACACCATACTCCTCCAGGTTTCCTCCTACTCGTAGTCTTCCTTACTGGCTTCTCTTCCTATAACTCTTGTCGTTTTAATGTTAGTCTCTCTGGTTTTAGTCTTTGGCCCACTTGTCTTCTATCTCTATTCCTTCTTAGGTAGTTTAATCTATCCCATGATTTTAAGTAACGTGACTATGCTGAGGATTCTTAAAGCTGTCTACTCCTTTCTATCTCCACTGCTGTCAAGCCTCTGACCACTAATTTACACTCCCACAGTAGCCTATAAACTGGTCACCTTGCTTGCACTCTGCTCCCCTACAGTCCATTCCTAACAGAGAAGGCCCTTACCAAGGCCCTTGAGGCCTTTAGTGATAGCATCCTGCCTCATCAACTCATCCCATACTATCTGCTCTTCCTTACAGTGATTTCTTCTCAAAAGCACCAAATCCATGCTCACCAGGGACCCTGCCTACTGATTTCCTTCTGAAACTTTTTTGGCTCTTCATATGATCAGCATTTTTGTTTGTTTGTTTGTTTTTGTTTTTGCTTAGCAAGATTCACTGTGAGCTAACATCTGTTGCCAATCTTCTTTTTGTATATGAGCCGCTGCTGCCACAGGATGGCCACTGACAGACAAGTGGTGTAGGTCCACACCTAGGAACCAAACCTGGGCTCACAAAGCAGAGTGTGTGAACTTAACCACTCGGCCGTGGGGCCGGCCCCCATAGATTGTAAACTCTTATATGAGATTTGTCTTTGCCTCTGGGGTGTCTGACTGCATAACAGGTGCTTCATAAGTATTTCTTGAATAGACTGATGTAATGCAGTTAGAAATGGAAAACATAATGAAAGAGACATAACAGGTGATTGATAAGTATTTGTTGACTAGACTGACAAGTGGAATTAGAGATGGGAAACAAAGATAATGAAAAGAATCGGGTAAATAAAGGTTACTCAGCCTTTTTGGAGAAATTAGGTAAACTTCCATTTTGAGTTAGTAATCAAGTTAATTTTGCAAGTGTAAACATGTCCTTTGTTTATGCTTTGTAACTTGGTGCCATGAGGATGAATGTTGCCTACTAGAATTAAATACAGCATTTTATGCATTTGTTTTGGTAAATATCCATATTCAGGTTGCGACAAAGAACTGCAAGAGGTCTGGGAGAATAGTTCAATCTCCATATTTTATAGATCTTTCTATTGTAGAAGACAGTGCTATGATCACATGACTTCATGTTTTCAAGGGTGGAACTGGAAAACTGGTTATAAGTGCTTGTTATGGAGGAAAAAGTTGATGATTACCAAAACACTCTGACTTAAACTAAGTAACTAAAATCTTCTCTTTAAGCTTCTCAGTTTTGCCGAGAATGATTTGAAACAAATTCTCCAAGACTAGATATGATTATATCAGCTACATCGTATGTTTTTTATTTTGCTAATACATTTTACAACTATTGCTTTCCCAGTAATGGCTCATGAAGCAATGGAATATGATCTTCACGTGCAGTTAGATCATCATGCTGCAGATCAGCCTGCTCCTGCTCAAGTGGTCAGCAGCCAAGGAGGGCCACTCCTGCTTCAGCCTGCTCCGGCTCAGGTGGTCAGCCAAGGAGCTCCACTCCTGCTTCAGCCTGCTCCTGCTCAGGTGGTCAGCAGCCAAGGAGGGCCACTGCTGCTTCGGCCTGCTCCTGTTCAGGTGGTCAGCAGCCAAGGAGGGCCACTCCTGCTTCGGCCTGCTCCTGTTCAGGTGGTCAGCGGCCAAGGAGGGCCACTCCTGCTTCGGCCTGCTCCTGCTCAAGTGGTCAGCAGCCAAGGAGGGCCACTCCTGCTTCGGCCTGCTCCTGCTCAAGTGGTCAGCAGCCAAGGAGGGCCACTCCTGCTTCGGCCTGCTCCTGCTCAAGTGGTCAGCAGCCAAGGAGGGCCACTCCTGCTTCAGCCTGCACCTGCTGATGTGGTCAGCAGCCAAAGGGGACCACCCCTGCTCCAGCCTGCTCCACAGGTGTCCATTGACCTGACAGAGGAAGTGGAGCTCTTGGGAGAAGGGAGTGTGGAGAACGTCAACCCAGGACCTTCAGAGGAACATACACAGGAATCTGGTGCTAACCGTACCCTTGGAGTGTCTTCGTTGAATTCAGTGAACAGCTTCATCAGCGGGCTGCAGAGGCTTCATGGCATGCTGCAATTCCTAAGACCACCCTCAGACAGTGGTGTGGGGCCAATAAGAGCGAGGAGGAGGAGGTCTGCTTCACACAGGACACGAGTCGGAGGGTCTCAGAGGACAGACAATGCCAGGTAAATATGTGTATATTTTGTGTGATTAGTGCCAGATTGGGAATTGTGAACCTTAGGCTCTGGTCATACCCCCGGTGCTGCTGAGGATGGGCCGGAGTCAGATGAAAATAAAAGTGCTTGCCTCATTTACTTCACGAAGTAGTGAGGGAATGTGTTAACCTTGGTAGCTCTGAAGACTAGGTGGTAGCTTGTTGGCAACAGTTCCTGTAGAGGCTGGCCCTTCTTTACATCGTTTGTATCTTGTACATCAAGAAACTGTTTCTTTTTTTTTTTAAAGATTGGCACCTGAGCTAACAACTGTTGCCAATCTTTTTTTCTTTCCTGCTTTTTCTCCCCAAACCCCCCCCCCCCCACGGTACATAGTTATGTATTTTAGTTGTGAGTCCTTCTAGTTGTGGCGTGTGGGATGCCACCTCAGCATGGCCTGATGAGCGGTGCCATGTCCACGCCCTGGATCTGAATCAGTGAAACCCTGGGCCGCTGAAGCAGAGCGCGCAAACTTAACCACTCAGCGACGGGGCCGGCCCCAAGAAAGTGTTTTTTAATTTGCAAGGCTGCTCTCCCAAGATCCATTGTTGGTTGGCGCTCCACTTAGTGGTGCAGTGGTCTTGGGAGACAGGCAGGCTGGATTTAGAGAAGCATTGTGAAAAGTAGGATGTCACTTAGTTTACAGCTTATCTGACTAAGTGGCAAATGTTCCAGCTTTCACCTGAGAATGTGTTACAGAGTCAAAAATAGTTTTCTTTCATAGTTTTTTGGTTTGAAGTAGCCTCTTAAAGGGCTTAGCTGTCAAGTCTTGACAGGGTGATTATGAAGAATAACAATTGTCTATGCCTTGTCTGTTTTTTAACTTCCTCCTGCTTTATTTCAAATACTTTATTTCACATTTGGCCTTCTAAGTGTTTTCATAATGTTTGAAGAGATTGAATTCAACCTCTTCATTTTACTGTGAAGGAACTTGGACCCTGAGAGAGTACTTGGTTCAGGATCTCACTGCCCCAGCACAGAGGAGGTTAGAGCTGGGATTGGAACCTGGATCTGACTTGTTTTCTACACAGGCAAGTAAAGGAAGCTTCAATCAGATCCATTTGTTTTCTAACACTATGAAAATAATGAGATGATGGGGCCAGCCTGGGGTTCGCCGGTTTGGATCCCACGTGCCGACCTACGCATCGCTTATCAAGCCATGCTGTGGCAGGCGTCCCACATATAACGTAGAGGAGGATGGGCAGGGATGTTAGCTCTTCCTCAAAAAAAGAAAAGAACGAGGGGCTGGCCCCGTGGCCGAGTGGTTAAGTTCGCTTGCTCCGCTGCAGGCGGCCCAGTGTTTCATTGGTTCGAATCCTGGGCGCCGACATGGTACTGCTCATCAGACCACGCTGAGGCGGCGTCCCACATGCCACAAATAGAAGGACCCACAACGAAGAATATGCAACTATGTACTGGGGGGCTTTGGGGAGAAAAAGGAAAAAAAAACAAAATCTTTTAAAAAAAGAGAAAAGAACAAGATGATACTAAAAAGTGGTAGACATCTACTACCTACATTTAACAAATAAGAAAGCCAATGGGATAATTTGTGATTCGGCTGGGTAACTTTGGAATTGGGATTGTGCCTTCTGATTCTGGATTCAGCATCTTTTTTCCATGGATCCTGCTGATTACTGTCTCAAGGCCTACTCTTACTGTGGCTCCTGTTCTGTAGTGTCTGGTCACTTCTGGGTGTGACCCATCAAGGAAGCTGGGTGCATAGTTCTGTGTTGACAGGAGTTGCAAATGCATGTTACTCTGTTATTTTAGGATGTCATTCCCTTGGATTATGAAGGCAAGATAAGATTTCTTACATTTGTGTCATAGGTGAAGGCAACTTGTATTGCAATTTGGGGACCCCCTTGAAGTGAGTAAGTGGGTTGAGAATTGAGAATGGTGTCCCCAGGAGCTGGTGGCTGCCAAGAGGCCTCTGCAGTAGTCCTCAGCCTTGTTCATACACTCACTCTTGTCAGGGGTAGTTGATTGCTCATGGTGGGGGACGCTAACTTGTGTTAATCAACTCACGGGAGAGTGACACTTGTAAACCAGTTACTAATTTACAGAGAGAAATAGAAACACCATAGAAGCCAAATTCTCTTGTTGGCCTGGTCAGCATGATTTTCCCAGAAGATATTTACACAAAGCCAAACTCCAGTCAGAAAATTGCTTGATGTATGTAGAATCTGTGCTCAGGGACTAGGTTGCAAAATTTAGATGTTGAAAGATGTCAGTCAAGTTATTTGACTGACACTTGCATGTGTCTCCCCACAAAGGGAATAAACCTAAAGGGCCAGGGACTGAGCAGTTCAGTGGACAGAACATGGGTTCCGGAGCCAGATAAACGTGGTATTAAAACTTTTTTTTCCCTAAATATTGTGTTGTAAGCAGATTTCACACTAAAGTCACATGAAAGTGTGAGCTTTCTCAGGACTGATTTTACTCCTGCATCTCTTGAGGTGAATTTCTCATTCTGGTATTTGGCATTAACTCCGCCTGACAGACTCACTGGCCAGGTGTTGAGAGCCTGGGCCAGGTGAGCAGCTTTTGCATCAGACTCCACCAAGAAGCCAAAGTTGGGGAAAGCTGAGTAGTGAGGTATTTTTCCCAACAGGCTTCCCAGCCAAGGTCACAAACTCCTTTCCTGTTTCTTTGTTTGAGGCTGCTTGATTCTGGCTGCCAGCGTCATCACTCATTCATCAAATGTCTATAACACTCCATTATGTGGGAGACTGAACTTTGCCCTGGAGATACACTGGTGATCAGGACAGATCAGGGTATGTTCTCAGGGAGCTTATGGAACCTAGGACGACAGAGGGTAAGCAGGAGGCAAGTACTTACTATACTATTATTTAATTCAAAGATAAGTGCAGGGAAGGAGGAGGATTTCTTGGGTTTCAAGGCTGAGAAACCCTAGCACTGCCTCCTGTTACTCTTCATAGCTCCCCTTTTCTGTGTCCCCAGCTGACCTTGGAAATGCCTGTTTTGCTATATAAAAGCAATATTCATGAGTGATTTTTTAAAAAGTAGTTAATCACTTAATTGTTTACTGGTTTCTATGCAGACTGCTATTGGTATGCATGTCAGTAACCCAACTATTAGCCTAACTTTAGTATATGTTTAATTTGATTAAAATGTTCTGGGGCCAAGTGGTTAAGTTTGTGCGCTCTGCTTCGGCGGCCCAGGGTTTCACCAGTTCAGATCCTGGGCTTGGACATGGCACCACTCATCAAGCCATGCTGAGGTGGCATCCCACGTGCACAACTAGAAGGACCCAAAACTAAAAATAAACAACTATGCACCAGGGGGCTTTGGAGAGAAAAAGGGAAAAATAAAATCTTAAAAAAAAAATTTTTTTTCTTTGGAAATGCTGTTATGTTCTTATATTTATTCTCATGGTAGTGAAAGCTGCTGTTCACACACAGTTCCCGAAAATAAGTTGGTAAACCTGCTTAGCATTTTTTCAAAAAGAAAACCTGAGTGATATCAGTGAAGATGGCAGAGTCAGGACTTCAGAAAATTCTCTCCATAAACGCAGTGAAACAACTGGAAAAATTTAACAGAATCAACTTTTTCAGGACTCTGGAAATTTACAAAATGCTTCTAGCAATTCAGGGAGTGATTATTAAAGAAAAACAGCTGAATCTCAGTAAGAACAGTGAGCTTTGTGGCATTCCCTATTCCCTACCCCTTTTCAACTCCCTGGTGACCTTGAAAACCAACTGCCCGCAATCACAGTGAAAACCAGTGGCCTGGCAGACACTAGAGGGAGTAAAATGGAGTTGGAGCTCTTTCAAAGCCTCATTCCCAAAGAATGCTCCTTTTTTTTTTTTTGAGGAAGATTAGCCCTGAGCTAACATGTGTTGTCAGTCCTCCTCTTTCTTTGCTGAAGAAGACTGGCCCTGAGCTAACATCCATGCCCATCTTCCTCTGCTTTATATGTGGGACGCCTGCCACAGCATGGCTTGACAAGCAGTGCCATGTCCGCACCTGGGATCTGAATCAGCGAACCCTGGGCCGCCAAAGTGGAATGTACGAACTTAACCACTGCGCCACCAGGCCAGCCCCCAAGAATTCTTTTTTTGACCTGTTTAGTGGTTTCCTAGAAGATCCCACTCACAAGACTGTCCCTGACTTAGAGCTTGCCAAGTCTAAAAAGACTAAAGCCTTTTCCCCAACAGCTGCCTGAGGCGGTAGATAACCACTGGGGCAAACAATAGACTCACCAAAAAGCTAAAAGGCAAAGCTGGGGAATGAGGGCTTCATAGGAGTTTCGAAAAGCTCTGATGTATTTTTGGGAATCTAGAAGGCCACACATATGCCCAGGGCTTTGTGCAGCTGTGCCCATGCTCAGGAAAAACCTAAGAAGGACTAAGCTCTCAACTCTGGCTGACCTTGAGGCTCTGCACAAGCAGGAAGTGAAAGCCAAGGCAGAATTGTCGCCTAGCTGGCTGATTATGGAAGGCATGCCCCAACACATACACACAGTCCCTCGGCAAAGACTGGGAGACTTGCTAGTTCTAGGTGTTTAAGGAAATCTCTGTCCAGTTAGAAATTGACCACTAAGCTAACTAAACAAACTTTAGGGATTACTTAAGAAAAGTCTCTAAACAGTAGCAACTGTAAGAAATAACAACAACAAACCATGGAAAGGGGAAAATTTGATTTCCAAAGTTGCTGTATTATTTGAAATGTCCGGTTTTCAAGAAAAGAATTACAAGATGTGCAAAGGAAGTATGACCCATACACAGGGGAAAAAAAGGAACTGTAGACTTACTGGACAGACTTTAATTCTGCTATTTAAATATATTCAGAGAGGGCCGGCCCCGTGGCCGAGTGGTTAGGTTCACCCGCTCTGCTCCGGCGGGCCAGGGTTTTGCTGGTTCCGATCCTGAGTGGGGATGTGGCGCCACTCATAAGCCACGTTGAGGTGGCATCCCACATGCCACAACTAGAAGGACCCACAACTAGAATATGCAACTATGTACTTGGGGGATTCGGGGAGAAAAAGCAGGGGAAAAAAAGAAGATTGGCTCAGGTGCCAATCTTTTTTTTTTTTTTAAAGATTTTATTTTTCCTTTTTCTCCCAAAGCCCCCCGGTACATAGTTGTATATTTTTAGTTGTGGGTCCTTCTAGTTGTGGCATGTGGGACGCCACCTCAGTGTGGCTTAATGAGTGATGCCATGTCCGTGCCCAGGATTCTAACTGGCAAAACCCTGGGCTGCCGAAGCAGAGCGTGCAAACTTAACCACTCGGCCACAGGGCCAGCCCCACCAATCTTTAAAATAAACAAATATATTCAGAGAACTAAAGGAAAATGTAAAATAATGTGTCACCAAATAGTTTCAATAAAGAGATTGAAATTATACAATGTACAAAATAGAAATGCTGGCATAAACAAGAACAATAAATGAAAAAAATCACTAGAGGACCCAACAACAAATTTGAGCAAGCAAAAGAAAGAATTGACTTGAAAAGTCAAGAAGCAAATTTGAAGATAGGTCAATTGAGATTATCCTATCTAGATATAGAAAGAAAAAAGAATGAAGAATGATGAACAGAATCTCAAGAGACCTGTGGGACATCATCAGATATTTCAACATGTGCATAATGGGAGTCCCTGAAGGAGATGAGAGAAAGGGGCAGAAAGAATATTTGAAGAAATAATGACCAAATACTTCCCAAATCTGATGTAAAACATTACAAAAGCTCAACAAACTCTTAAGTAGAATAAACTCAAAAGAGATCCATCCACAGCATCAAACTGTCAAAGCTAAAGAAAAGAGAGAATCTTGAAATCAGCAAGAGAGAAGTGACTCATCGTGTACAAAGGATACTCAAAATTAACAGCTGATTTCTCATCATCGTGAAAGTCAGAAGGCAGTTGGATGACCTATTCCAAGTATTGAAAGAAAAAACTCAACTAAATTCTTTGTCAAGCAAAACTATCCTTAAAAAATGAAAGAGCAATAAGGCACTTCAGGATTTTTTTTTTTTTTGGAAGATTAGCCCTGAGCTAACTACTGCCAATCCTCCTCTTTTTGCTGAGGAAGAGTGACCCTGAGCTAACATCCATGCCCATCTTCCTCTACTTTATACTCGGGATGCCTGCCACAGCATGGCTTTTGCCAAACGGTGCCATGTCCGCACCTGGGATCCGAACCAGGAAACCCTGGGCTGCGGAGAAGCAGAATGTTCAAACTTAACCGCTGCGCCACTGGGCCGGCCCAGGATTTTTTTTAAAAAAAACATTTCCTCAGAGGAATCCTGTCCCACAAGAGTTACTAAAGAGTGTTCTTCAGGCTGAAATTAACACCAGACATAAATTGAATCCATATGAAGAAACAAAGAGCACCACAAAGATAACTACATATGTAAATGTAAAAGACAATACATATATATTTCTTATTTATAATTCTT
The DNA here is from genome assembly GCF_041296265.1 of Equus caballus. Classification (NCBI taxonomy): domain Eukaryota; kingdom Metazoa; phylum Chordata; class Mammalia; order Perissodactyla; family Equidae; genus Equus; species Equus caballus. The sequence goes on along the minus strand of NC_091686.1, from coordinate 23,711,492 downwards.
CTTTTCTCCTATATTATTTAGAAGACAACAGCATAAGTAACTATAGGGGCTGACCCGGTGGCACAGCAGTTGAGTGTGCACGTTCTGTTGTGGCAGCCTGGGGTTCGCCGGTTCGGATCCTGGGTGTGGACATGGCACCTCTTGGCACACCATGCTGTGGTAGGCGTCCCACGTATAAAGTAAAGGAAGATGGGCACAGATGTTAGCTCAAGGCCAGTCTTCCTCAGCAAAAAGAGGAAGATTGGCAGCAGTTAGCTAAGGGTTAATCTTCCTCAAAAAATAAAAAAGAGGGGCTGGCCCGGTGGCACAGCAGTTAAGTGTGAACTTTCCACTTCTCGGCGGCCTGCAGTTCGCCAGTTCGGATCCCGGGTGCAGACATGGCACCCCTTAGCATGCCATGCTGTGGTAGGTGTCCCACATATAAAGTAGAGGAAGATTGGCATGGATGTTAGCTCAAGGCCAGTCTTTCTCAGCAAAAAGAGGAGGACTGGCAGTAGTTAGCTCAGGGCTAATCTTCCTCAAAAAAAAAAAAAGAAAGAAAAGAAATAACTATAAATCTGTGTTGATGGGCACATAATCATCAGATGTAATTTATATGACAATAGCAAAAGTGGAGAGAGAATGGCGCTATATAGGAGTAAAGTTTTTGTTACTGTTGAAATAAGATGATATCACTCTGAACTAGATTATTGTAAATTAAGGTGTTAATTGTAATCCTGAGGTCAACCACTAAGAAAATAACTCAAAAATATGTCGTAGAAGAAATGACAAGAGTATTAAAGTGGTATGCTAGAAAATATTTAACACAAAAGAAGGCAATGATGGAGAGAGAGGAACAGAAAAGACCTAAGACAGAAAACAAACAGCAAAATGGCAGACATAAATCCTACCTTATTGGTAATTATGCTAAATGCAAATGGATTAAATGCTGTAATCAGAAGGCATAGATCAACAGAATGGATTTATAAAAAATCTATATACTGTCTGCAAGACACACACTTAGTATTCAAAGACACTAATAGGTTGAAAGTAAAAGGATGGAACAAGATATACCATGTAAACAGTAACCACACAAGAGTTGGAGTTGCTATGCTAATATCAGACAAAATAGACTTTAAGACAAAAATTGTTCTAGGAGTCAAAGAGGGGCATTTTGTAACGATAAAAGGGTCAATCCATCTAAAAAACATAACAATTATAAGCTCATATGCCCCTAACAACAGAGCCCCCACATAGATGAAGCAAAAACTGACAGAATTGATGGGAGAGAGAGACAACTCACCAATAATAGTAGATGTCAGTACCTGTGGTGTAAGTCCTGGCAGGGGCTCTTCTTTTGTAGAGCAAGTACCTGACTTAAGCTTTTATTGCTGAGGCATCCACTGCGAAGAGGCATGTGCTTCACTGAAGGCTGTCTCCAATAAAGACACTGCCAGCCACACAGCTAGATAAGTGCCTGGCACCACCACAACCATGAGGCTCCCTTGTTTTAGAGGTCCCGGTTGATTTAGATAACTGGCCATTTGGGCTGCTTGGGTTTTCTTCCTTTCTTTTTCTTTTTTCCCCTGCACTTTAAATTCCCGCGCTTATGTTTTAAATTTGCCAATAGAGAGCAAGCCTGCGAAACCCTAGACCCCTACCCTCAACCCTAATAAAAGTAGAACCCTAGGCCCATGCTTGCTCACTCTCCCTCTCTACCTGCAACCTCACCACATGCTCCCTGGTGTGCTTTGTACACTCCAGGGCCTGTAAGTGATAAATGTTTTTTTCTCCAAGTTTTCTAATGGTTATTGCTGAAGGGCGTCTTGCAATCATAATAAGAACCACAAGGTTCGATCTGGTCATAACATTGATTTGGAAAGGAAAGATGTCTGTGGGAGACTCACTGGGACCCCTCGGCATTTCTAGCTGGTAGCTTCACTACCAGTAGGCTAAGACTGGCACAAAAGAGTACCCCACTTTGGATGATGAGTAGAGCAGCTACATGGAATATTAACGAGGAACTAGAAGACTGGAACAACACTATAAACCTACTAGACCTGAGGCCCGCCCAGTGGCACAGCGGTTAAGTTCGCACATTCTGCTTCTCGGCGGCCCGGGGGTTCCCGGTTCAGATCCTGGGTGCGCACATGGCACTGCTTGGCAGGCCACGCTGTCGCAGGCGTCCCACATATAAAGTAGAGGAAGGTGGGCACAGATGTTAGCTCAGGGCCAGTCTTCCTTAGCAAAAAGAGGAGGATTGGTGGCAGATGTTAGCTCAGGGCTAATCTTCCTCAAAAGAAAAAAAACGTGCTAGACCTAAGAGACATTTATAGAACATTCCACTCAACAACAAAAGAATACTTATTACTCAAGTGCACATGGAACATTTTCCAGGGTAGATCATGTAGTAGGCCATAAAACAAACCTCAATAAAGGATTGAAGTGATACAAAGTATGTTCTCTGACCACAATAGAATGAAAGCAGATATCAGTACCAGAAAGAGTTTTGGGAAATTCACAAATATGTAGAAATTACACAACTCATTCCTAAATATCCAATAGGTCAGAGAAGAAATCCCAAGGAAAATTAAAAAGTACTTTGAGATGAATGAAAAGAAAAACATAGGGGCCGGCCTGGTGGCACAGTGGTTAAGTTCGCACGTTCCACTTTTCGGCGGCCTGGGGTTCTCCAGTTCGGATCCTGGGTGTGGACATGGCATCACTTGGCAAAAGCCATGCTATGGTAGGCGTTGCATGTATAAAGTAGAGGAAGATGGGCATGGATGTTAGCTCAGGGCCAGTCTTCCTCAGCAAAAAGAGGAAGATTGGCAGTAGTTAGCTCAGGGCTAATCTTCCTCCAAAACAAAAAAAACATAGTATATCAAAACTTTTATGCAGCTGAAGTAATGCTTAGAGGGAAATTTATAACTGTTGACGGGCATACTAAAAAAGAAGAAAGTACTCAAATCAATAACCTAGCCTTATAAAAAGAAAAGCAAACAAAATCCAAAGCAAGCAGAAGGAAGGAAGGAAATAATGACCAGTAGAGTAGAAATAGAGAATTGAAAAGCAAGAGAGAAAATCAACTAATCCAAAAGTTGGTTCTTTTAAAAGATCAACCAAATTGACAAACTTCTGGCTAGACTGACTAAAGAGAGAAGACTCAAAGTATTAAAATCAGGGATGAAAGGGGGAACATTACTGTGAACCTTGCAGAGGAAAGCAATATTATAAGGGAATACTGTGGACAGTTTCATACCAAGAAATTAGGTAACCTAGGTGAAATTGACAAATTTCTAGAAAGACTTAAGCTACACAGTCAAGAGAAAGAAAATCTGAATAGACCAATAACAAGTAGAGATTGGATTAGTAATTTAAAAAACACTTCCTACAAAGAAGAGCCCAGAACTAGATGGCTTCCCTGGTGAATTCTACCAAATGCCTAAAGATGAAATAACACCAGTACTTCATTAACTCTTCCAAAAAATGGAAGAGGAGGGAACATTTCCCAACTGATTCCGTAAGCCCAGTGTTACCTTGATACCAAAACCATACGAAGACATCACAAGAAAACTATAGACCAATATCCTTTATAAATATAGAAGCAAGAATTCTCAAGAAAATACTAGCAAACCAAACCCAGCAACATATAAAAAGTACTATAGGCCATAACCAAATAGAATTTGTTCCAGGAAAGCAAGGTTGATTCAACATATAAAAAGCAATGAGATACACCATATTAATACAATAAAGGGAGAAAACATGAATATCTCAAACAGATGCAGAAAAAGCATTTGACAAAACCCTATTATAACAACAACGACGAATAGGAATGGAAGGAATCTTCAGCCTCATAAAGGGCATCAGTGAAAAACCCACAACCAGCATCATACCTAATGGACAGAGACTGAAAGCTTTACCCCTAAGATCAGGAACAAGACAAGGAGGTGTGCTTTTGCCACTTCTATTCACCATTGTCCTGGAGATTTTAGCCAGAGCTGTTAGGCAAGAAGAAGAAATAAAAGGCTTTCCAGTTGGAAAGGATGCAATAAAACCATAGCTATTTGCAGATGATGTGATCTCTGTATATATCAAGTTGTGAAAGAAGCCAGAACAAAAGACCACATATTATGTAATTCCTTTCTTATGAAATGTTCACAGTAGGCAAATCCATAGAGACAAAAAAGTAGATTAGTGGTTGCCAGAGACTGGGGGAAAGGGAGAAGGAAGAGTGACTGCTAATGGATACAAGGTTCCTTTTAGGTGTGATGAAAGTGTTTCAGAATCAGATAGTGGCGATGGTTCTGCAACCTTATGGTTATGCTAAAAACCACTGAATTGTACACTTAGAAATTGTGACTCAAAAAGAAAAAAGCACTTGATTGCTACTTCTCATTTCAATTCATTCACATTTCTTTTTTCTTTACAAGAGTAAATCTTTTATCTACTGAATTAGATACCAAATAGTGTTTATTTTGTTCCATTCAATCATTAATTTTTTAATAGAAAGCCCTAATTTGTCATAAATTGCAGCCAAACTATGAAAAATCAAAATTTTTTTGTGTGAGCAGTGTCCGACAATGTTTCTGGACAATAATGTATCTTAATGTCATAAAGATAGTTATTAAGACTTAAAGTAGGCCACCTTTCAGTAATACTTTGTAATCATTAGCTAGGAAGTATGATCTAAAGTTCAGAACACCTTTTTGGTTTTTAATATTAAACTTCATTAATTCTGTGCCATAAGTGGGGATGGCTTGTTATCTTGGAAGTGAGGGAAACTGAGGTGTAGTAGTGGTTACGGTTAAACTCAGCCAGCCAGAACAGATTGGAGTGTTGTCTCCTCCCAGCTCTTCTTATTTTGAGTTATTTTTTGATATTATACTGTTTTTAATCTTAACCTGACATTATTTAAACTTGAAAAGAAAAATGGTATCTTAAGAGCCAGCCCTGATGGCCTAGCAGTTAAAGTTTGGCACAGTCTGCTTTGGCAGCCTGCATTCAGTTCCTGGGCATGGAACCATACTGCTTGTCTGTCAGTAGCCGTGCTGTGGCGGTGGCTGACAGAGAAGAACCAGAAGAACTTAGAACTATACACACTGTTGTATACTGGGGCTTTGTGGGTGGGGGTGGGGTGGGGAGGAAGATTGGCAACAGATGTTAGCTTAGGGCAAATCTTCCCCTGCAAGAAAGAAAAAAATATTATCTTAAAATAAGAAGTGAAACAATGATGACTGAAGCCAGACTTCATACAATGCTCTGAAAGACTTGTCTCCTGAGCTGCAGCAGCAGAATCCCGTAGGGTCATGCTGATCAACAGTGTCCTTTTTCTTCTTGCCCATCTTCTCTTTTCAGTTCTCTAGTAACAGCGAACAAATTGCTGAGTCATGTCTGTTAAAAGATAGCGACACACTGCCAAAGGCCAGTAAAGTGGAATTAGCTTTTAACAGAAGGGTCAAGCTCCAGTGTGGGCTAATAATTGAGTGGAAAAGAGAATGTCCAGGTCAGCCAGCATCTGCCTAAATCTGCTGTTCCTGCTTCAGTGTTCAAAGGCAGCATTTAATAACCTGGAGATGGGTTGAAATTACTAGGATTTACATTCAAATTATTCCTGTGGATTATTCTTGTGATGATGATCCATTGTACTATAATTCTGTTGTCTTTCTGCATATGTAGGTCAAGAGCACCATTGGATGCTTACTTTCAAGTGAGCAGGACCCAGCCTCACTTGCCAGCTACCTCTAATGATTCAGAGACCAGGAATCCTGTCTCTGCAGACTTGCAGGTATCAAGTAGGTCCGATTCTGACAGTGACAGCTCCACAGAGAATGAAGAGGTTGTTGTCCTGGCGGAGGAACCTGGAGCTGTCGTTTTAGAAGGTGTGTATTTTGTCCAGTTTTGGATTTGCAAGGCTATCAGGCAGAAAGCTTAGACTTCAGAAGGCTAGAAACTCTAGATTTGTGTTTCGATATTTTCTCTCCCCCCACCCCCTGCCCCCAATCTAATAGATTCCTGCCTTATAGTACAAAGCTTTCACTGGCCATAATTATATAGAGAGGATTTGATCTAGCTTGCAATTTAATGTGATTTGTGACCCAGTGAGTCAGTCACTTTGTAATGGCATTTTACATTCCCCTTTATTTTCTTAGATATCTGAGAAAAAAGTTGATTCTTTATTTAAAAGAAAAGCTTTGTAAATTCAGCACCCTGTCCAGTCTGCCACTCTTTAAGTCCTACTATAATGTTATGTATTGTGCACATGAACTTTATGTAGTGATCTGCTTACATTAAAAACCTCCTGATACCCCACATTGTGGTCTTTTTCCACTAAAAAGAACCAGGGCTTCTTGGAGTAATAGCTTTCCAGGTTTGGGATAGGAAATAGACAATGTTTTTAGGGCGTTTTATTGTGCTAGAAAGCAGGGAAGCCATCTAAGTCTCGTAGAGTTGTGTCAATAGGCCCAGGAGCAGCCTTGAAAGAAATCCTAGTGGCCTAAGATGGGACAATTTGAGCATTAAAAAGAATAATGAATGTATCTTGGATTGTGGATTGAAATACATGAAATCTATGAAAAGCTGTAAATTCATAATTATGCACTTTTTTAAAAACCTCTTTTATCACCATCATAAGTTATTAGGGCCCTAATTCATTACTCTGAAAACTGATAAATAAAGGATTAAGCATTTATCTTGCCTTTCCTGTGTGAACTGTATTCAGGAAAACCAAATAGTTGGTGAAAGAGATTTGGGTTTTTTGGGTTTTTTTTAAATTTTTTTTTCCGGCTTTTTCTTCCCAAATCCCCCCAGCACATAGTTGTGCTTTTTTTTTTAAACACAGATTTTTTTTTTTTTAAGATTTGTTTTTCCTTTTTTTCCCCAAAGCCCCCTGTATATTCTTAGTTGTGGGTCCTTCTAGTTGCGGCATGTGGGATGCCGCCTCAGCATGGCTTGATGAGCGGTGCCATGTCCATGCCCAGGATTCGAACAGGTTTAAGCCTGGGCCGCAGAAGCGGAGCACATGAACTTAACCACTCGGCCACAGGGCCGTCCCCAGTTGTACATTTTTTAGTTGTGAATCCTTCTAGTTGTTGCATGTGGGATGCCGCCTCAATGTGGCCTGATGAGCAGTGCCATGTCCATGCCTGGGATCCAAACCAGCAAAACCCTGGGCCGCCGAAGCAGAGAGCATGAACTTAACCACTCGGCCACGGGGCCGGCCCCTGGGGTTTTTTTTTTTCAATAAAGATTTTATTTATTCCTTTTTCTCCCCAAGGCCCCCCAGTACGTAGTTGTATATTCTTCGTTGTGGGTCCTTCTAGTTGTGGCATGTGGGACGCTGCCTCAGCGTGGTTTGATGAGCAGTGCCATGTCCGCGCCCAGGATTCGAACCAATGAAACACTGGGCCGCCTGCAGCGGAGTGCGCAAACCTAACCACTTGGCCACGGGGCCAGCCCCTGGGTTTTTTTAAGACTTCATTTTCTTAGAGTAGTTTAAAGTTCACAACAAAATCGAGAGGAAGAGTCAGAGATTTCCCATATATCCTCTGTTCCCACACATGCATTGCCTCTTCCCCATCAGCATCACTCACCAGAATGGTGCATTTGTTACACACCACGATCGCCCGAAGTCCATAGTTTACATTGGTGTTCACTTTTGGTGTTGTACATTCTGTGGGTTTGGACAAATGTATAATGACATATATCCATCATTATAATATCATACAGAGTATTTTCACTGCCCTAAAAATTCTCTATTCTCTGCCTTTTCATCCCTCTCACTCACCCCCAAGGAAGTTTTTTTAAATAGAAAAATTCCAGCCAATAATTGGAGCAGGAATGATAGAAAATAAATCATCATTTTATGACTCCTAATGAAATGATGTATTTAGGCAAAGATCATCAGTGCATCATTAGGTTGAAAGGTTGGTGGGATTCTTTATAATGGAAGGACCAAGCTGATACCACCAGAATCCATTGATCAGTCTTAGCATCTCAGAGAAGGAAAACCACCAGACCCTGTGTGCCTCTTGATGTGTGGCAGTCAGAAATATCCACACCACCTAGGAAGTACTGTTGCTGCCCCAAAAAACCCTGAGTCTACTTAAGACTCTGGATATGATAACCATTTTGCACAGTTTATAGGCAGGAGTAGAAGAAAAAGGTGAACAAGACTTCAAAGATGTAATCATTCAAATCTAAAATGTAGGACATTCTACAAATGGAACATCTAGAAAAAGGTCTTAAATGAGTATGAAAATCTATATTGTAAAGGGAATGTCTCAAATCAGTGGAGAAAAGATAGACTTTTACATTAGTATTGTTAAAACTGGATAGCTAACTAGAAAACAACAAAGTTGGAAGAATCCTCATACTGTAATTCAGTATATATTATAAGTGAATCAGAGATCTAGTGTAAAAAGTGAAACCATTCTAATATTTAGAAGAATATGTGAAGGATAAAACCCAGGAGTAAGGAGTACTTCAAAATCTAGAAGCAATACAAGAAAATTACAAGCCAGCATAGATATTTCCACTTATATAAAATGTCCAGAAAAGGTAAATATAGAGACAAAGTAGATTAGTAGTTGCCTAGGACTGCTGCTGCAAATGTGAAATGATTCTAAATTGGCATGATGGGTCTTTCTGGAGTGATGGAAATGTTTTAAAATTGGATTGTGGTGATGGTCGTACAACTCTGTAACTTTACCGTAAATGAGAGTTAAGCAGTACCATGAGGAAGCAGTCAGTCCAGTCGAGGATGTAGGACATTTTACAGGACAAAGGACCAGATTTCTCCAGCAAATCAATAATAAAACAGGTGAATTTTAATTTAGAACTTATGCTCATCAGAAGACAGTATTAAGAGAGTGAAATGGCAACCCACAGACTGGAAAAGACATTCATAATACATATATCTGTAAAAGGACTTATATCTAGGATATATAAATAACTTCTACAACCTAACAGAAAAATGGGCAAAAGATTTTATTTCCAAAAGAGGGTAGCCAAATGGCCAATAAATATGTAAAAAGACTTCATTAGTATCAGGGAAATATAAAATAAACCACAGTGTGGTAACCAGTATGCACCCACTACAACAGCTAAAATTACAAAGACTGACAATATCAAGTATCGGAAAGGGTATAAAGTAACCAGATCTCTCATACACTGCTGATGGGAGTGTAAATTGGTAGAAACATTTTGATAGTATCTTTCAAGCTCGTTATACATATATAACCTATGGCTCAGCAATTCCACTTCTAGATATATACCCAAAGAAGTGAGTACATACTTTTGTTAAAGACAAGTACAAAAATGTAACAGTGCTGTTTGTAATAGGTGAAAAACTGATTACTACAAATGCTCATCAGGAGTAGAATGGATGAATAATTGTTACATATGTAGTATTGTATGTAATAAAACACTGGAGCAGTGAAAATGAATGAACTACAACTCCACACATTAGTATGGAAGAATCTTACAGACAGCGAGGAACAAAAGTAGCAGACACAAAAAACTCTGAGGTGTCATTTATATACAGAAACACACAAAAATCAATTGATGGTGTTAGAATTTAGTGTAGTGGTTACCTGTGGTGCAGGCAAGGTGAGCCCCTCCCCTTACAGATACAAGGGGGACGTAAGGGTATAAGAGGCACTCTTGTGGTTATTGGTGATGTTCTGGTTTATAGTAGTTTGTGAAAATTCTTTAAACTGAATACTTATGATATATTTTTCTGTGTGCATATTACACTTCAATAAAAGTTTGGATTTTTTAAAAGAAGAAGAGCCAATTTGAAGGGATCCCCCCCCCCCCCACTGGCCTACAGTGGGACAATTTGAGCCTCAAAAAGAAAAGTGACTAAAAATTAAAAATCCTCTTCTTGATCATTAATGGAGGCTGTGAAAGGTTGATGAGGAAGCTGATGGTCTAGGGACTGGACTGACACCAGCTAAACCCACTGTGAGCCTCCTGATGTGCTGCAGTCAGACGCACACAACCCGTGAAGTGTTCTTGCTGCCGTTCCTCTTCCCAGCAAACAGGATTAAATCTACTGAGACCTCTTGATCTAACTGCCAGTTTATAGGAAATGTAGGCGATAAAGCAACAAGGAAGCAGTGCCACAAGGAAGCAGTCAGCCAAATCCAGGAGGTAGGACATTCATCAGACAAATGGCCAGGTCTCTTCCTAACAAATCAGTGACAAAGAAGGGCTAAAAATGAGTGAAGGAGAATTGTCATAGAATGAAAGAGTCTGGGTTTTCTTATTTGTTTTTTGGGTTTTTTTTGCTGAGGAAGATAATCCCGAGCTAACATCTGTTGCCAGTCTTCCTCCACTTTATATGTGGGTTGCCACCACAGCATGGCTGACAAGTGGTGTAGCCAGAATCTGAACCCACAAACCCAGGCCACTGAAGCAGAGGGCATCACACTTTACCCCTGTGTCATGGAGCTGGCCCCCGAAAGAGTCTTAAGAGACGTAACACTCAAGCTCATTGTGGAGACCTTGTTTGGATCCTGCCTGGAATAAATCCACTGTAAAGAGCAACTTTAGAATAATTGGAAAATTTTTAATTTGAACTGGGTCTGGGTATTAGATGGTATTAAAGGATCATTGCTCATTTTGTTAGGTATAATAATGATAGTGTTTATGTAAAAAAAATTCCTTATCAGTTAGTATTACAAACATTTTTACAAGTGAAATGACATTTAGGGTTTGTTATTAAGTATTCCAAAAGAAGATAATGGGAATGGGGGCTTCAGTGGAACAAGATTGGCAAAGTATTGATTACTTTTGAAATTGGGTAATGGGTACTCTTGGGTTAATTATACTGTTCTGTCTACTTTTATATTTGTGTGAAAATATCCAAAATAAGTTTTAAAAAAATAAATTCACTGATGCTTCTTGGGGAAATTGTCATCCCTTTTACGACAACAGTGCCAGTTAGAAATGGAAAGCTTTGGTGAGTCAGACTCTCCCTCCTGCTAGCCTCTCATGCCCGATTTGTGTCTTCTTTTGTATATTACCTGTCCTATCATTTCTGGAAACGGCTCGGCAGAGCAAGTAGGAGGTATGTCAGCAGAGCAAGAAGTCACATGTATCAATGGAGAAGAGACCCTCCCCAAACAGGTAATATGAGCATCTTTTTAAATGAAAGCCTTGGATTTCTGTTTTAAAAGGAGGTTGAAGGGGGCTGGCCCCGTGCCTGAGTGGTTAAGTTTCATTGGTTCGAATCCTGGGTGTGGACATGGCACTGCTCATCAGACCACACTGAGGCAGCATCCCACATACCACAACTAGAAAGACCCACAATGAAGAATATACAACTATGTACCGGGGGGCTTTGGGGAGAAAAAGGAAAAAATAAAATAAAATCTTAAAAAAATATATATTAAAAAAAAGGAGGTTGAAGGCCAAAATGGAAAGCTTCCGGACTTTGTAGGCAGGAGGTGCAATTGTGAATTCTATCCAAGTTTCTCATTTGTGTGACTGCTTCCGCTTAGGTTTAAAAAGTAGAAGGGGTGGGGGAAGCAGGGTGGGGAGGAGGATAACTTGTCCTACCTACACAACAAGGTTAAGTATCAATTAAAATAATAGATATGAATGCAGTTTATGAACTACCTGGCAGAATATGATTGTTATGTGATATATTTTGATTTTTAAAAATAACACATCATTGTCCTTAATACGAGAGTTATTTACATCGACTGTGGACTCTGCCAATCCCAAAACATCATTGATCCACTTTTTGCATGTTTCTGTATGGCCTCCGTGTTTTTATTTCTTCCTTCTAAAACAATTTTATGTACCCGTAAGTTTGTGTGTATAAATGTTCTATTTTTAAATTTACACAAAAGGGATTATATTATACCTTGTTCTGAGCCTGGTTCCTTTTTCCTGTGATTTATTACATCTGGTAGAGTTTTCTGTTATCAGTACATAAAGTTAAATCTCATTAATAGTTGCATAGTTTCCATCATATGAATAAATTTTTGATTAACTCTTCCTTTGTCATGTACACTAATGGTTCCCTATTTCTTTTCTTTCTTTCTTTTTTATTTTGTGAGAAAGATTAGCCCTGAGCTAACATCTGCTGCCAATCCTCCTCTTTTTGCTGAGGAAGACTGGCGCTGAGCTAACATCCGTGCCCATCTTCCTCTACTTTATATGTGGGATGCCTACCACAGCATGGCTTGCCAAGCCGTGCCTTGTCCGCACCCGGGATCGGAACCGACGAACCCCGGGACACCAAAGCGGAATGTGTGCACTTAACTGCTGCAGCACTGGGCTGGCCCCCTCATTCTTTTTTGATAGAAATCAGACTGGACTAAGTATCCTTGTACAATTATCTTGGCAAATATTTATGACTCTGCTTATGGGATATATTTCTAGAGAGAGATTGCTGTGTCTGAGGAAAGATATATGTACTTTAGCTTTGATAGATAATGCCAAGTTGCCCTCTGGAAACTTTGTGCCACTTTCTCTTTACAGCAGCAGTATGTAAGCATGCCCATTTCTCCCTCATCGTCAAAGTGCTTTGTGTCATCAGACATCACTTTATACCATCTAATAGATTAAAAAATGGTCTCTTTAGTTTGCATTTCTTAAATTGCTAGGTGAACACCTGTTGATCATCTGTATTTTTTTGTAAACTGTTTATATCCTTTCTTTGTTTTCTTGGTTTTTTTTCCCTTTGATTCACATGAGCCAAGTATATTGCAGCTACTTGAGTTGATTATGAACCTAATGTTGAATGTATAATAAACCTATTATTTCCTCCTGGTTATCTAGGTAACTGCTAGGTTTTTTTAATCTTTGTAAAGATACCTCCTTCATTTGAATGAAAAAAAAATCCAAGCATTTCGTAAGTTCAAAGGGTAGTGATATTTTCATGGCTTGTATTATGTTTGACTAGATTACGTTCTAGAAAGAATGGCAAGTGATTCATAGGCATTGCAGTTTTCCTACAGAGTTTTCAGTTGGGTTTTGTTAGTTTGATAGAGTTGCACATCTTCTTCAAGACTGCATTTTCTGTAATTTGAATGTATTCTGGTTTCCATCCAGCAGTCTCCCCAGAAGTCCAGCCCCCTTGTACCTTCTGTTTCTATGGATGAGGAAGAAGGGGACACCTGCACAATATGTTTGGAACAGTGGACCAATGTTGGGGATCACCGACTCTCAGCATTACGCTGTGGACACCTCTTTGGATATGGGTGCATTTCTAAGTGGCTTAAAGGACAGGCTCGAAAATGTCCCCAGGTAAGGACCGTAGGCAAGGACTATGCATGTACACAGTCAATGTGTTGAGTCAGGAGGATTGCTAGAACTGCACTAATTGTGTCCTCTTGGGCTCTTTAGTGCAACAAGAAAGCCAAGCAAAGTGACATCGTTGTCCTTTACGCCCGAACCTTGAAAGCTTTGGACACTAGTGAACATGAGCACATGAAAAGGTAGGTGGCAAGAGTCTGCCTAGCTGGAATGTTCTTTTTTTGGTTCCTTGTAGGCGCATCTGAAAAAGGAGGTATAAGTCACTGTTAGTGCGCTTCTGAGGCTACTTGGGCAGTGAGTGGGGATTCTTGGCAGTCTGTCTCACATTGTGATTTATAATACATGACTGATCATCTTCTGAAGGAGGTCTGCATGGTTTGTTCTCCATGAGCATTAAAAATGAGGATCTGGAGGGGCTGGCCCCATGGCCGAGTGGTTAAGTTCGCGCGCTCCGCTGCAGGCGGCCCAGTGTTTCGTCGGTTCGAATCCTGGGCGCGGACATGGCACTGCTCATCAGACCACGCTGAGGCAGCGTCCCACATGCCACAACTAGAAGAACCCACAACGAAGAATATACAACTATGTACCGGGGGGCTTTGGGGAGAAAAAGGAAAAAATAAAATCTTTAAAAAAAAAAAAAAAATGAGGATCTGGAGTAACAAATAATTGTGACTTCAGCTAGCTCAATGAATGTAGGCTCTAGGACTTTTACTCGAACCCTTGAGAAAGAATAGAAGGTAATCCCAGAACTCCCAAGTGCCTTCTCAGCCAGAGGACGGGGGAGTCTGCCTGAAAATGAAGTCGATACACAGGAAAGCAGAGCTGAGAAGTGGAGGAAGACAGGTTCCTGACCCTTGAATCCACCGTGCTTGCGGTTAGACTCCAGTGGATTTCTCAGTTACATGAGTCAATACATTGGTTTTCAGCTTTAGTTTGCCAGTTTAAAAAAGTTTTCATCCCTGTAATCTAAGGAGTATTGACTAGTGCTGTGTCACCTGACATAGCCATCCTGGGAAGACTGACACCTGGGTCGTGAAACTCTCCTTCCTTGAAAGAGAGGGAGGTGAAAGCAGGGCGATAGGTAGGTGGTAGACTATGCCACTTACTCCTTCTGTGTCCTCAGCACCTCTCGTAAACCTCTGCTTTCAGAAGCCTCTTTTGCGTGCTGATTGGAACAAGTAGATTCAGCAGGAGTGGAGCAGCCGTTCCTTCTGCAGGAGCACTTAGGCATTTCCATGAACTTGGAATCAGCTCTCAGACTTAAGCCTTTGGTAATATGACCTAGGAAGTACAATAACGTGGTGTCTTAAGCCTTCCTGAAATCCAGAAGCCATAGAGAAACCTACAGCCCTATAGTAATACCTCACACTTGCCTGGGCAGCAGACCCAAGCTGAAAGATATCCTGGATTTTTTGTAGCCTGTCTAGATTCTTCGCTAGGGATTAAATTTACTGCCTGCCTCTGCTGCTAAATACCGTGAACACTGAATCGGGGATTCCCTGCCTAACTCTTTGTAGCCAATTCATGGCCATGTGAACCCTCTCCAAGTCTTAGTCTCCTCATCACTAGAATAGAGCTAATGATACTTTAAAGAAAGACCATCTGGCATATTGCTTAAATGTTGCCATGTTTGCTTCTCGTGTCTCTAAGCCCTCCTACAACAGCACTCTACACAGAAGACTCCTAGGTGAAGCTTTGCACATGCAGTGCAATGCAAGAAATGATCAGGATTTTGAAAGCCAAGAATAGTTGCTAGTGACGCTCCTTAAAATATGCTTCAAGAACATTAAATAATAAAAATACCCACCACTGTGAGAGAGCATGGGACATGGGTTCTCTCACACATTACTGGTAAGAATGTACACAGGCACAGCTATTTAGAGAGGCCCTGGGCTGTATGCTTCAAAAGCCATTAAAAGCCTTTGATGTAGTAATTCTTCAGGCATTTATTCTAAAGAAACGATTAAGGATGTATGCAAAGATTTACTTACTGAGACTTTTCATTTAGCATTGCTAATAATCCAAGCTGAGAGGATTGTCATGTTAGTGGGTTGAGTACACTGGCATATCCATGTGATGGGGTATTACACACTCATTAAAACTGATGTTGAAGTGCACATAATATGTTGTCATTGAAAGCACGTTATTTGTGTGAACTGGAAAAAAACCACACAGGTAGTCACTAAGGAGTGGGTTTGCAAACGATTTTAATTTTCCTCCTTACTGGTTTTTTCTCATTTGCTCCAATACTTATTTGTAGCATTTTAAAATGGCAGCTATGTGAAGAGGGAAATTTTGTTGAAAAGGCGGAACCTATAGGTGTGCTTGTAATGGATGATTGTATTAAAAAATTTGCTGATTACTATAATCAATCAGGGTGCTCCCTAGGCTCTTTAGAAAATGTGAAAAATTTCAAAATGCCATTCAATACAGAAACTAATAAATGAAAACCCTTTTAAATCCTTTTTCAAATCCTAATGTTTTGCCATATTTGTTTTGGGCCTTTTAAGAAAGAAAGAAATCATTATAGATCAGTAGAAGCTTCCTTGTGAACCAAGTTCTCCTCAATTCCATCTCTCTCCCTAGAGGATCTATATCCATAATTCATATATAGTAGATTTAGAAGGTTTATACACTTTATTCAAATGTTACTAGATTATAATTTTCCTTCTGTAGCTTGATTTTTTGCTTAATATTATGTTTGGGGCATATATGCTAGTTGATCCCTGCAGCTCTAGTTTATTCATTTCAATTTCTGTGTGGTATTCTAGTTCTCTAGTTCGAATTTACCTAGATGTGTTTTTTATTGGTGGTCAGTTAAGGTGGTTTGTAGTTTTGTTAGTATAAGCCACGCTGCAGAGATAGGCGTGAGTTTCTTTAGGTCTGGAAGTGGAATTGCTTTATTGTAGGGTACTTGTAATTTCAACTTTACTAGATTTTGTCAAATTGCTTTTCCAGGAAGTCATTTCAGTTTATACTCCTACCAGGCCGCCAGCCCCGTGGCTGAGTGGTTAAGTTCACGGGCTCCACTTTGGCGGCCCAGGGTTTCACCTATTTGAATCCTGGGCGTGGACATGGCACCACCCAATAGGCCATGCTGAGGCGGTGTCCCACGTAGCACAACCAGAGGCACTCACAACTAGAATACACAACTATGTACTGGGGGGCTTTGGGGAGAAGAAGAGGAAAGGGAAAAAAAAAGATTAACAATTTATACTCCCCCCAGCAACAGTGTAAGTGATTTCTTGTTTTTTTCATACACTCGTCTCCTTTTATTATCAGATTCAATTCTTGCCAGTCTCATGGGGTGAAATAGTATTTACCTAATTTGCATTTACTCAATTACTAATGGGGTTGAACATACTCTTCTATGAATTGTGTTTATATCTTTTACTCATTTATATTGAGCAAAATGTATTTTGTTCCTTATTAATTTATAATTCTTTGTGTTTTCCTTATATTGATTCCTTGTTGGTTGTATACATTGCAAATGTCATCCCCCAGTCTGTGGCTTCTCTCTTTAACTTGTTTATGGTCTCTTTTATTGACCATGAGTTTTTAATTTTTAACATAATCGTTTATGAATATCTTGTTTTGTGCTTTTTGTGTCTACCGCTTCAAGGTCATAAAGACGTAATATCTTCTAAAGTCTTTAGAAGTTTTGCTTTTTACACAGATTTTTAATCTATCTAAAATCTAGTCTTATGGATAACAAGTTCTAGCATAATTATTAAAAAGTATATTCTTTCTATGTGAATTCTCATTGCTGCCTCTATCCTAAATTAAGTTTCTACGTATGAATGAACTACTCTTGCTACGTGCTGTTTGTTGATTCTCGCCCAGTACTCCCAAGTTACAATTTATTGTAGCTTTAAAATACATCCTCCCACCTCGTTCTTCAAAACTCACTTTCCTGTTCTTGCCATTTTGCTCTTCCATATTAATTTAAAATTAGTTTGGTGAGTTCCCTGAAAAACTCCGAGATCTTGATTGAAATTGCACTGTATTTTTAGAGTAACTTGAGAAGTGCCATCTTCATGATTTTGAGTCTTTACAGCCATGGACATTATATAATATCCTTTCATGTATTCACTGTTTTCTTGTGTCTTTTACAAGTGTGCTTTCCTTTGTAAAGATCCTGCATGCCCTTTACCTTTATTCCTAGGTTGCTATTGTTAGAATTGCTGTTGTCAGTGAATTTATTTCTATTATATTTCCTGATCAGTTATCTGGTGTTTAGAAAATGCTATTATCTAATTTTCTTAATCTTGATTCAAGCACTGATTTTTATTCTTGGTGAATGTGTCCTCTCATTATGCATTGTTCTTTATAGGTATTTGTGCTTTTTAATTCTAATTGTTCTTTCTTTTGTTAGCATTTTCCTGGTATATACTTTCTTTTTAACTTAAGCCCTTTTTTGTGGTATTATAGGAGTATCTGATGAACAATGAATAGCTTATTATTTTCTTTTAATAGAATAGAGAACCTTGGTCTTTTAACATGTCATTTTACTCTTATATAATTTGGTCCCAACTCAAGCAGTGAACTTGGCTCTGTTCTCTCATTTTCTATTTTTAGTCCTCATTCCCTAGAGGGAGCCTGACTTCTGGCTGTCACTACCTGCTTTGACACCAAAGCCCAGTAGGCTCATGAGTTCAGCCCTGCATGCTACTTTTCTGTATTGTTTCTGGACTTGAGAGATTTTTCTCGTATTGTACTCACTATCATGACATAGTTACAGCACAGTATGTATATCATAGCATGAACTTACTGTGCCATCTTGATGGGAAGTCTTCTGTAGCCTCCTAATCTCCCCCTGTTGCTGGCTTTCCCTCTCTAGTTCCTTACTGAAGGAGCAGATGCTGCGGCAACAGGCCGAGCTAGAGTCAGCACAGTGCCGGCTCCAGCTGCAAGTCCTCACTGAGGAGTGCACCAGGCTTCATAGTCGTGTCCAGGTGAGGTGGCCCTTTCCAATCCGAAGAATTTGGGGGATAGGAATTGAAAAGAAAAGGAATCTAAATATTGCTTGGGTTTATCTTGGATACAAATAGGATTTACTAAGTTTTTCAGGATGTAAACATGACCTGCTATTTTATTTCTGATTAGAGTATTTGTCTGAAGCTTACACACTTTATGATGAATTCTACTGCAGTCTGGATTTTTAAAAAAATTAAACAGCCAGCTGATAATTCAAGCTTGTTTAAGTCATTTCACCTCCTTGAATCTGCCAATAAAATGAAAGTTTTAGACAAAACAACCGTTGAAGACTTTCAACCCTAATATTTTCTGATTCTGTGCTCTCCTTATTTCAGTTGCTTGTTGAAATACCGTGAAAACTGCAGCAGCTCTCTGGGATTTGTGTTAACATTTTCATATGTTAAATTAAATCAAGGAATTGTACATGAAGGGAATATCAAACGAAAAAGCTTCACATTTATAAAATATTTTTTATTTTAGGACTTGCAAAAACTTATTGTGCAGCATCAGGATCAGATTTCACAGCAACCCAGGGGCTCCCAAGCACGTTTACAAAACAGCGTGCCCTCCAGCCAGGGCCAGCACAAGTACCATTTCCAGAAGACCTTCACGGTGTCTCAGACAGGAAACTGCCGAATTATGACATACTGTGATGCTCTGGGCTGCCTGGTGGTGTCACAACCTTCTCCTCAGGCCTCCTTCCTTCCAGGTGAACAGTCCACAACCTCTGCTTTCATGTTCATTATTGGACTACATTTATTTCTCTCCTCTCTTTTTGGAGAATCCATGACTCACTAATGGGTGCACACTGACCACAGCCCACCAAATCACCTTTCCTAATCAGTTCCCTGTTAATGCAGATACTTTAGCGTGCTGCAGAGATGTCTGTAGCGTCTATTGACTTCATTCTGTGAAGTTGTTCACCAAAAGGGCAGAAATACTGATAACTGGGATAAAGTGAAAGAAGATGAGGTACTTGGAAGTGTGGGTTCCTGGGATAGTCCAGGGAGGACATCACCCCCTGGATGTCCCATTAAAGGTACAGATTCATTTTAGACTGGGAGTACTCAAAAAACACTCCCCCAAGGGCTAATTCAAGTTGAAATAAGATCTAATACTTATTTTCTGTAGTGTACAAATTCCAAATAAAAGAATTTGGGAATACATTGATACTCTACTAATTTTCTCATATTGTGCTTTTTAACCTTAATTTTAGGTTGTATTAATTTGGAAAACCAGATCTCCTCACATACCCAATTAAATCATTCCTCAGTGTTGTGGATGTTTCTTTGTACCACCTTCAGCTTGTGATTTCTGCCAACTGTCAGGGCCCTTTGCTTCAGCCTGATTTCCTCTGTCTCCGCACTTAGAAGTTCCATTCACATGCTTCAAAACTGTGTCCTCGAAGTTAGGATTGGGAGTGGAATCCCTAGATTGTCATATATTTTTCTAGTCACTGATATTAGCTATGAGTTGAGAGATTATCAAGGGGCTCCAATTGAGGGGAAAATATGAAGATTGTTTATAATGTTCCTATTTCTCATCCAAGTTTTTAATAAAAAGAATTATAATTAAATAAAACATCTTTGAAAATTGGAAAAATACTCGTTTCTTCTCCTTGTTCCCCCAATTGGGTATGATCTGTTCCTTTTTCCTTGATGTATCTATTCCACCCTGCACAGCCCAGCTCTTCTTCTTTTTTTTTTTTTTTGAAGAAGATTAGCCCTAAGCTAACATCTGCTGCCAATCCTCCTCTTTTTGCTGAGGAAGCCTGGCCCTGAGCTAACATCTGTGCCCATCCTCCTCTCCTTTATATGTGGGACACCTACCACAGCATGGCTTATCAAGCCATGCCATGTCCGCACCCAGGATCTGAACCAGCGAGCCCTGGGCTGCCAAAGCAGAACGTGTGTGTTTA
The DNA here is from genome assembly GCF_041296265.1 of Equus caballus. Lineage (NCBI taxonomy): Eukaryota > Metazoa > Chordata > Mammalia > Perissodactyla > Equidae > Equus > Equus caballus. Next base: position 23,691,346 of record NC_091686.1, on the reverse strand, counting down.
ACCGCTGTGCCTCCAGGCCAGCCCCAGCACTAGCTCTTCTTGATATCCTGCTGGTGCTGATTTCTCCTTGTTGCCATTGATGATTACCTAGGCAAGTGTTCATGCTCCCTTCTTGATTTAAAGCCTATAGTTTCCCTGTTTATGTCTCTGGCTCTCCTAATTCTGTTTCAGGAGAAAATGCAAAGAACTCGCCCACTTGATTTCCTGGAGAAGCTGAAGTGTGATTCAAGGCTATCATGTGTAACTCAGATAATAATAGATATTTAGTGAAAGTAAATATATCATCATAGCCTAATAAGAGAACAGAGTAAGAAATAAATTAAAAAGGACAAGTTCTGGAGTTTTTTGCCCTCCTGGAATGATATACATTGATTGGGATTCTTGAGGTGTCATCTGTTTTCATTCCATTTCAGACAAATGTAGCATATCTTGACCCCCTGAGATAGAAATTTATCTTCATTCTTTTTTGTTCAGTGTCTCTTCTGCATCTTGAGTGTTGGTGGTTGAAATGGTATGGTCTCTTTCTCTCTGTCTCTCTTATCAGCTTTATTAAAGTATAATTGACATATAATAAATTGCACATGTTTAAAGCATACAGTTTGGTAAGTTTGGATATATTTGTATGCCCCTGAAATCATCATCACAATCAAGATAATGAGCATATCTATCACCCCACGTTTTCTCATGCCCTTTCGTAATCTGTCTCCCACCTGACCCTCCCTTCTCTCACCATCCCCAAGCAACCACTGATCTACTTTCTATCACTATAGATAAGTTTACGTTTTCTAGGATTTTACATAAGTGAAATCATACAGTATTACTCTTTTTTGTCTGGCTGCTTTCAGCATAAGTTTTTTGAGATACGTCCATATTACTGTATATATCAATAGTTCATTCTCTTTTATTTATGGCTAGTATTCCACTGTATATGTATACAATGATTTATCCATTTACCTGTTGCTGGAGATTTGGAATGGAATATGCTTTTTAAAATAACTTATAACCCTGGGGAATTTTTATTTTCTTTGTTTGACCTGCTGTTTTCCAGGGACTTGTATGCCAAGAAAGATGAACAAGGGAGCCTCTTGAACAGGTAGTTTGCTTTGCCCTAGATTGACTTTCATTGTGCTGTTTCACTCTCTCTTACCTTTGGCAGGCTTTGGCGTTAAGATGTTGAGTACTGCCAACATGAAGAGCAGTCAGTACATTCCCATGCATAGCAAACAGATCCGCGGACTGGCTTTCAGCAGTCGGTCCAAAGGCTTGCTGCTCTCTGCTTCTCTGGACAGCACTATTAAACTGACCAGGTGAGTCCTTCAGGGAGGAGATGGGCCCTGGGCTGTTTAATGTTGAACGGTGTGGAAATTAATATCCTTATTATGATGGTCTTAGCTTGCTTTTTTTTTTTTTTTTGGTGTGAGGCATTGTCTTCTGAGATTCAGGCTCATTGAATTTAAAATCTGTCGCTTTTAAGTGGACACAGCAGGTTATAAAACAGTATGTGTAGTGTCCTGTTTCTTTAAAATTATATATGTTGCAAAATACTTCTTAAGCCATACAGACGAGAGTAGTACGCTAGAGATAGTAGAATGACAATATGGAGAGAGCCTTGGGATCTGGCACCATGGAGTCACCATACCAGCTTGGCATTGCTTATTCCTGATCTGTTACGTGGATCATTCTGCCTAACAGAAATGCTTACCAGGAACTCAGTCTCCTGGGGTACCAGGATGACTTCTCTCATCAGTAACCCTCAGTTACTGCCTTTTATCTTTCACATGCTCTGCCAGTGCTGTGAATTAGATCTCAGTGTGCTCCATGCCCTTATCTTTTAGGAAGTAGTTCTGATCAGATCTCTGATAGTTGGCTTCCTGTTTAATTTCTGCAACTAAATCTGAGGGACATCACGATAGCACTATCAGGCCTGATAAGCTTTTTGACTTTTCAAGACTGCTTCAGCTTAATTTTGCCCCAAAACTCAACATACCATTATATTTTATATGTATGTATTAGCCTATGATTTTTTTCTAGTGGTTTTCAAAAATAGGGGGAAAAGAAGAAAAGTTAAATACCAGAGTGTTATTGACTACCTCTGGGTGTTTAGATTATAATTTATTTTACTTCCCTTATGTGTATTTTCTAATTTTTTAACATTGAATATGATTACCTGTGTAATAGGTAACTATGGAGAAGGTAAGGGGTAGGGTGGGGAATGTACTGTTTATATGGCTTTTTAACTTATTCTTTTACATCCTTAGAGCTCAAAGGAAAACTGTGTCCCCCAAAACAAATATTTTTGAATGAGAAGGAGTTATCTGGGCAGTCCCCTAGAAGAAACTGGGAATCCAAATAGAGTTTGGGTGTGTGGGTGTGTTCTTAAAAGATCATCGTTGAAATGATAATCTTTACATCTTCGTTACATATTTGATTTTCTTAATGCATAGTTGTAAAAGTCTCTTGAACTCCACAGCCTGGAAACAAATACCGTGGTCCAGACTTATAACGCTGGACGTCCTGTCTGGAGCTGCTGCTGGTGTCTTGATGAAAACAATTACATGTATGCCGGACTGGTCAATGGTTCAATTCTGGTGTATGACCTTCGAAACACGAGCAGTCATATCCAGGAGTTAGTACCTCAGAAAGCCAGGTACGGAGCTGCTTACTTTTTTCCTGTAGGTAGCAGCTTTCTCTTGGACTGTTATTTTTTAATCCTCTCCTTCCAGAGTGTTTCACAGATGGTCAGAATTTCTCACAGAGGGCAGTTCTCTGAGTCCACTGATTAGTCTCACTTCTCACTTCAGAATCAGTAAGATCCTTAGAGTTTTGTGTTCATACTTCACATGGTAGAAAGCTCTGGTACCAAGTATATAGAGTATATATACTCATCACCCAGCATGGCAAAATGAAGTCAGATCTGTGTTCAGAACCCAGCTCCACAATGTACGAGCTGTGTGACCTTGGTCATGTTTCTTGGCCTGTCGTAGCTTCATCTGTAAACTATGGTTAGCATAGATTTGCTCTCATAGTTGCATGTCTAACACACTAGAAGAGATCAGTAAAGAGTAGCCCAATAAAAAGTGATTTAAAACTTCCCTAATCCACAGCTAAACCAACTTGGTCTAAGGATACAATACAACTATGATTTATCATAATCAAGTTACAGAGTTGGGAGGTTTGCAAAGTCAGCCCCGTCTCTGAGGGTGGGTGGCCACCAGCGCTACTGTGGCTCTTCAGAATGTGTCGAGTGCCATTTGGGGATAATACTCTTCTAGAGGCATAAAGTTCTCAAAAGGGGAGTGGGGTCTGTGACCTGGGCCAAAATGAGAAGTGTCTTAGGAGGAATTTCCATTTCCAATTTGAATATGTATTAAAAAGAGGCACAGGGATCTAAATATAAAGATATCACTACAGTGATAATGACTTCTGAAACCTAGCCCAGCACTTGGGTTTTCTTTTCATTTCGGTGGGGTGGAATCATGCTTCAGTGATGTGGTCGTGGGCCTGAAGATGATTGATGCAAACTTAGACAAATGTGAGCTCCAGGCAAACAAGGTAACTGCCATCGATGTAGAAGGATCCACATAGAGCAGGCAGTAAAATACAGCAAATAGCAGCAAGGAAAGAATATGTGTATGTATGGTTCATTTTTTTAGTTTGCCTGGGTTAGCTTCATTCTGACAGGGCAGTGAAATAAAGCAGACAAAGTGATCGCTTTGGCAACTTCAGCAGAAACGGGTTCATAGTAACATGGTCTGCAGGCCAGTATTTCTGAGAAGAGTTCTTGGCATATGACGCTGGTCATATGCTTGCAGAAAGAGATTTAGAAAATCTCTAAAGAAAAGATCCTATTTCTGAATTAAAGTGTGGTTGCTTTAGGCTGTATTTTAATTGAAGGGTCTGTCAACAACAGCTTGGAAGCTTTCTTTTATTAGATGTATAAGCTGTGTTTCCTTCCTGACTTTTCTTGTATATGTGGCTAACCCCATTTCCAGAAGCCTCACACCAGTCTAGCTTTCTTGTAATTGTGATCTTATACTATTCAATTTCCTAGTCCATTTTTTCATTGCTTTTAGGGCATGTGGTGTCTCCTCTGAAATTGGACACAGAATGTTACATATATGCCCTTTTGTTTCTACAAGTGGGTTGGTAGTTTTTATCACATAAAGGATAGTGACCCACAGGTTTTTAATCTCTTCTTATAGAGGTAGGAATGTGCTTGAGGGCTCCTGGTAGTGGGGTCTGGAGCAGTCCAAGTATTGGAACGTGAAAGACATGGTGTCCTTTCTTTCCCTTCAGATGCCCACTGGTATCCTTGTCATACATACCCCGAGCTGCCTCAGCTACATTTCCGTATGGTGGAGTGTTGGCTGGAACCTTGGAGAACGCTTCCTTCTGGGAACTGAAAATGGGCTTTTCTCATTGGCCTCATGTGCTGCCTGTGGAGCCAGGGGGCTGCATAGACTTTCAGACAGAGAGCAGTACCCGCCACTGTCTTGTGACCTACAGGCCTGGTGAGTGTTGGGGTGTCCTTGTGGGACCTTCTGTGGTTTGGGTAGAGGGGAAGACAGGAGAGTTTGCCCTACCCTTCAGATAGTACTGAGGCCCCTCACAGGCTAACAGCTCTTGCTACTACAGTGAGGATGGTGGCCCCAAGTCCTTCCATAGAGCCTGCCTCCCGACTCCTCACTTGTGTGAACGGGGACATAGTCTGCCAGATACTCCCTGGAAGTGAAGTAGCCACTTTAGGAGCCTCTATGATTTAGAACAGTGGTGGTATGAGGAGACCTGCTCTTGAAGCCACTGAGCCACCTTCACATCCGTTTCATATCTGCTGCTTGCCCCTCACTTCACTTAAAAGAAAGGACCAGATGAAGGCAGCCCGGTGGGGCTGAGTAGGGTATTAGCTGTTCCTCCTTATCTGGGGCCAACAAAGGTAAATGGGGAGTAGATGGACAGCCATGGTGGGCCTAGCCGGCTGAACTTCTCACTGCCTCCAGAACCAGGGTGGAGCCCCGGACAGCCACCTGTGCTTAAACTCCCTGGTTCTTGTAGCCTGAGAGGTCTGAATCTAAATTCCTAATGAACTATACTGATGGTGAGGCAGGTGTTTTGGCAGAGACAGTCATTAAAGTGCCCATACTTCAGCTAGTTGTGGGTAGGCCTAATCAGTTAAGTGTTTTTTGGGCTGAGCATCTGCGTCAGCCAACTCTTCCTACGGTTTTGGTTCTTAGTTACCTCATAGGTGTTCTCTCTCCAAGGCTGTGATTTGCTGTGACTTATGTAGAAAGCTTGGGTGTCCCATTTTGTCCTCCAGCTTTTGTTTGCCTCTGCAGAACTGCAGGTATCTATTCCCCCTCTGTAGTAGTATGCTTTCACTTCATAAAGATGTGCAATTCCAGGGGCTCATGGGGTCTTCACGGGGGAAGGAAGAAAAAACTTGTGGTCAGAACTCTTAAGGAAGATAAAAACCCAAGCAGAGGTCTGGCAGGATACAGTGATTTTACTAAAAAGGATCTCAGAATTATTTCCCTCATGGGCAAAAACCTATTGTAAACACCTTGCTTCATCCTAGCCTAGGGTTCTACATTTCATTTTTGCTGTATTGTTTTGTTCTTGTTATTATGTTTGCTTTGTAGCTATTGTTGATGGTTTAACAAAGTGTGGCTTTTCCATTCAACTAGGTTGTAAGCATCTGAGGTTCAGGTACTTGGTTATTTTCTTTGGACCATCCCTGTGAAGCAACACTGATTTCTCTGTCCCGTAGATAAAAATCATACCACCTTACGAAGCGTGCTGATGGAGATGTCCTACAAGCTGGATGATGCTGGAGAGCCAGTTTGCTCCTGCCATCCTGTACAAACATTCCTTGGGGGACCCACTTGCAAACTGCTAACCAAAAGTGCCATTTTCCAAAACCCAAAGAATGATGGCAACATCCTGGTGTGTACTGGGGATGAAGCGTCAAATTCTGCCCTGGTAAGCCTATTATTTTTGATACAGAAGAATTTAAAGCAAAAAGCTCAAGTTCTCTGTAATTTCATATATCTGCATATGTGTGTATATCTGTGGTTGCTTAATCTATTTTTTACACAAGTCACACTTTACATACTGCTCTGTCGTTGGCTCTTTACCCATTTAACTTACTATCTTGGATATCTTTCCATTTCAATATCTGTAGATTCACCTCATTCTTTTTACCTGAGTTATAGTGTCCTGTGGGACTGTGAACCTATAAAGAAAAAAGGCGCTACTGAAACCCCTATGAAATAATTGATTCAGGCATCCACTTCATCAATTCAGGATAAAGCCAACACATGAAAGGTTAATGGGAAATTTTACAGTGGAGGGGTCAGCCTGTCACCACCTGAAAACATTGATCAGCCTTAGCATTACTGTAAGTGGGTTAACCAGGAATTCTTTGCCTCTTAATGTTAAGACAATATGAAGCACATGGTGTCTTCTGTGAGATGTCCTTGAACCTGAATTTAATCAAGCCTTAGAGCAGCACTGTCCAATATAGTCACACTAGCCACGTGCGCGCTTGAAATGTGGTTTGTGTGAATGAAAACCTTAATTTTTAAATTTTTAATATAAATATAAGTAGCTTTATGTCGCTAGTGGCCCCCATATTGGATAGCACCACTCTAGAGTGTAGTGCTAACTTTCATTTACTGGAATTGCAATAGATAGAGAACAATGTAGATAATAGCACAGAAAGCAAACAGGCAAATCTAGGTTGCGGGCGTCCTGTGGGACAACGGGCCCAGCTTCTGCAACAATGGCAGAAGAAAAAAAGCGGGGAGGTTGGGATCTGCTCTAGATTAAAATAGACTTATTAACATTTATAACTGCCAATGTAATGTAGACTTTACTTGGATCCTGATTCAAGCAAACCAAATGTAACAAGAGACTATCAGAAAATTTTGATTATGCACTGGATGTTAGATAATACTATGAGATTATTGTTTGTTTTGTTGTACATGATGACGTTGTTATAAGAAACTTTTTTTTAGAGATGCATACTTAAGTATATAGGAGTAAAATGACATGAAATCAGCCAAGAAAAAAGTAGAATCAATAAAGCAGAGGTGGCAAAAGCTTAATGATCTGAGTGATGGGTAGCTCATTGTAGTTTAAAATTTTATTACTTTAAAATTATTATTACTTAAGAATTTTTTCATTAAAAAACATTTTTTAAAAGGAAAAGAAAACTCCAGTTAGAAGATGGGGTCCATGAAGGCAGAGACAGGGACTTTGTCTTCTTTTCCTGTCTGTCCCTAGAAGAGTGCCAGGCACACAGATTAAAGGGGTGATGCTCAGCTTGATTTTCAGATCCGCTCTGAAAGCCAGGCAGACTAATGGCTGATTGCAGTAGGTGAGGATGTGCCTGAAGCATGTCAAGTGTGCTGGCTTGGTGCAACCTTGTGAAGGTTAGGGATGGGCTACTTTGCTCCCCAGGCAGTGTGCTCTCTGCAGCTCTTTCAAAGTTGTCTTATGATAAAGCAAGCAAGTCTCAGGGCTGGCCCCATGCCCAAGTGATTAGGTTCATGCGCTCCGCTTCAGTGGCCCAGAGTTTCACCTGTTCAGATCCTGGGTGCAGACATGGCACCGCTTAAGCCATGCTGAGGCGGCATCCCACATGCCACGACTAGAAGGACCCACAACTAAAAATATACAACTATGTACCGGAGGTGCTCTGGGGAAAAAAAGGAAAAAAAAAATCTTTAAAAAAATAGAAAGCAAGTCTCTCAACTGACCTGAATGACTCCTGACCTTTATCTCTGCTTGTCATCTTTAGCTGTGGGATGCTGGGAGTGGCTCCTTGCTACAGGATCTGCAGACCCATCAGCCTGTCTTGGACATCTGCCCATTTGAGGTGAACCATAGCAGCTACTTGGCTACCTTAACAGAGAAGATGGTCCACCTCTATAGGTGGGAGTGACCATGGTCTTGAAACTTACAAGGCATGCTGCTGGTTAAGATTAAAGATCGTTTGCTAGCACCTAGCAGCCCTGAGCAAGAGCTCTGCTTATTGTCTGTGGCCGAGAACTTTTGGGATCATGGTTCCTTTGGATTGGTGTAATTCTAGGACTCCAGGTCACTGAAGCACTACAGATCATGTATTTGCTGTGTCCACCAAAAGAGTAAGTGACTGGTACTCCATCTACGTTATCCATTCCTTGGGTTAAAAGTTTTCATTAATCTTTGTTGAGAATCTGCATTTTCGATCAGACTTTCTGCTGGACCTCAGAGAGTATCCTCCCCTGGCAGTTATTTAGGATATGAGTGTGCACCAAGCATTTTCTGGAGGATGTCACACCATGCCTGAGTGGTCTTGTCACTTGAGCTGCGTGAGTTGAGAATGCTTATGTCCCTGAAGGGACTAACCATCTTCTTGATGCTGCATGGATGCAGAAGAGTCTTCAGTGGAACACAAGAGGGCACTGTAGAACCTTGCGAGGGATTTGATCTATTTCTGACCTTGTGGGCTGACAACCTTTTAGTAAGTTGGTCTTATCCCCACAGAAGTGTCTGGTAGAGTACATCTAATCTGCTTTGTGGCAGCAGCAGTTATCTTTCAGGTGTGCAGTGCTGTGATATTGACAAGCCCAGTGATGGAGGCACCTGATGAGACGTAGACCTTTTCCTAAGGCATGAAGTTCATCAGGTTGTGGGAGCCAAGGAAAGAGACCTGCTGTTTGAGCAGTGGGGAAGACTCATTTTTTTCTAGCCAGCTTAGAATCTCAGGATGGGTTTTATATAAGCCCAGCTTTGAAGATCACTCCTTTTCCTTCTCATTAGGAAAAGATGAGTGGTATGTCAAAGCTCTTGCTTAAGTCTCTACTAGTATCAAAGATAAAGTGTTGTTAGTGAAATATTTATTCTCAGGAAGATAATAGTGGTTCGAGACGTGTGTGGATTTGCAGGGAGATGCCCACCAGCTTTCATTCCATCCCTGGGTTGTCCGACTCTGGGAGCTGCAATTTTTCCAGCGGAGGGTTCAGTTTATACCTGTTTGCTTTGCCTGAGGCTACTCTGCAACACTCCGGTCCACAGCAGAACGTGCCTCAAGGGCTGGACAGTCACTGCCCTGTTCTTGGGAGCAGGATGGCTAACAGTGTGATTTTCTTAAATAATTGTTGGAGAAAAGTTATCATTATTTTTATTTTACAACAGTTATGACCTGTCAACTCCTGAGCTGTTTCCAGTATTTCTTACCAGCAAGAGGTTATTGCAGTCGATTCTCCCCAGAGTTCCAAGTTCTAGGTGTGCCTTTTAAAGAGTGGCTTCTTTCTATTTAAGGTCATCTTTCAAAAAGCCAGTTTCCAGGCCTGGAAAGAGCCCTCTTTTCTCAAAGATATTCCTTTTGCTATGTTGATAATTAAGAATGTCTGCCAGGCCTAGAGCATCAGTGGCAGAAAGAGATTTGAATTAAAAAGCAGAACTCATCTGGTTTCCGCAGATTGTCACAGAGAGGATGCAGATGGTCAGGCCCTGGCTGCCTTTGTCTTTGGCAGGGGCAGAACCTGGGCAGGGTTAGGACTGGACTAGTGTTGAAGTACGCTCACCTGAAGCTGATGCCCCAACGCGTAGGAACCGAAGGAAGCTGAGTGAACCTCATGTCTTACCAAGCCTTGCGTTATTCTGGTAAATTTGAATGTTTTAGAAACAAATTCATATGACTATGGCTAATTTCTCCAAAGGAAAAAACTTCACCCCTAACTCCCCAACCCCAGGCCCCCTCTGCCTGGCAGGAGATTACATCTATAGACCTGGCCCTGCCCCACTCTGTTCAGTCACCCTGTCTGTAAAGTGCTTTTCCTATTTGAGGGTGGGAGTTAAGCAGACTGAAAATACCCTGTCATTGTAGATATCCTTTACCTACTTTGAAAACAGGGCAATTGGATCTCTGTTCGTGTTCTATGTTTTAATGTTTGTGTTTTATGTTTTAATGTTACTATGAAAATAAAGCATCTGCCTTGTGTACCGGCTCCTGGTGTCTGTTGTCTCTTTGACTGCCAGAGGCAGGAACAGGTCTGCCTCTTGGGAGAGGGGTATAATCCCAGTCTGGGAGATTTCTCCATTTCAAGCAGTGTCCTAGGTCTGAGTTGCACAGGATGGTCCCTGGATCTGAAGTAAACATCTCATTTACGTTTATGAGGTGGTTTAAGGTTTAGCTGGCAATTCTATTTCACTGTTGCTAATGGAAAGCTGTGTGTTTGCCTGTTAAGAATTCCCCTTCGCTGGTTATTTGTCTGTTTACTCTCAGATCCAAGGGGCTAACTCCTGAAAACTACGTATCCCAGACTCCCTTTGCCTGCTGTCTTCCTGTTAGTTTCTTTGAATCCAGAAGACTGCAATATAGGAGGAGAAGACGACTTACCCTTTTATTTCTTCTAGTCTTTGGCAGCACTTCTGATGGTGGCAGCAGTGTTGGGCAAATGTGGGCTCCTGGGTTCCTACTGAGCACAGTTCTGGCCAAGTGCCTCAGTTTCTTTGTTCTGTTTAGTTTAGGAATTTCTATTGCCATAAATCATGGTGTTCTGGGATTAGACTGGAAGGGCTGAAAATGTGTTCCAGCTGAATAGCAAATTGAGTCTGTATACTAGATTCCGGGAGGACTGAATCCATAGGTCTTAGCTTACTATTGTAATGGAGCCTGGTACTCCAACAGAAGATGACAGAGGTCCTGGGGTAGAAATAAACCCCCAATTACTAAGAAACCCTACATCGTTGTTTTCTTGTTCATAATACTCTTCCTCTTGTTTCCCATCTCAGTGACTGGCTGTAAGTGAAATTCTGAAAATAGATGTTTGTGTGTCCTTGTCCTTTTATCAGTCAATTTCTGTTTGTTGGTAATGATCTCCTGTTTATTTAACCCTTTTATAGTTTACAAAGCCCCTTCCTAATATATTTTTAAACAATGTTGTGGAATAAGTATTGTTACTCCAATTTACAGGGGAAGAAAGAGGTTAAAAATTCTATTAAAGGAAAATGGCATTTAGGTGGTATTCAATTAAATTTTACATTCCCTAGTCTTTACATTCTCTACTTTCCAATAGTGACAGCTGAGCAGGAGTTGGGGAACCTGGGTGGAAGCTCACTTCCACCCTTGATGTCTCTGTTTCCAGAACAGCCTAGGCTGATTCCCTACAACTTCTCCTACATTTAAAATGAAAATAAAACAGACAGTCTTGCATATCATGACACTTACAAATGCCCTCATTTGTCTTGAGTTTCTGGGTGCTGAGGCTGGGAACACCACCGTCCAGTGAAGAGTCCGTGACACATGGGCTAGAACCCCCCCAGTTCAGGGCTATCACAGACGTCAGCTGAAAGGGGAAAGAAGTGGGTGGAGCTGCTCTGTCTTGCTCCTAGAGAGCGGAGTGCAGTGCTGGCTGAGGAAGGAGCCTGCTGTTGAGACGATGTGCAGAGGAGTGCCATGACCCCTCGTGTGCCCCTAAAGAGTAACAATAGGTTCATCCAGTTATGGACTCACCAAGCAGAATGGCTCACCTGGAGGCTAGACGTGGGCCCAAATAACAATATCTGGATTAAAAGGAAATGTTGCACATTGAGAGGAAAACAAAGGAAGTTCAGAACTTCACTTAACAGATGCTTGGGTAAAAAGACTGGAGGTTCTGTTACCTAAGCTAAACTCTGAGCTGCCGACAGTTGGATGGACTGTTGGTTAATGAAAGTGGAGGCTTAGCAGGGCACTTGTTCCTGGAATAGAGGAGAGAATGTCTTCCCCGGGATAAATAGTCATACTCTGCCTTCAAACTCTTTGCAGTGCTCAGGTCTGTATCATGCCCATAGACCTTCCGTACCATCTGATTAAAATGTCACCATAAGGTTAAAGCAGTGCTTCCAGAAGGGTCCTGGTAATTCCAGGCTTGAGCCATGGTGGGAGGTATTGGGCGTTGGTGTGGCTCAGTTGTTTCTCTTAAACATGGTACAGAAAATTGATTGTTTGTCAGGTTAGCCAGGAACAGATCAGGAAGGAATGAGGGCCTGTCATAAGAAAGTGATGGGGGTAGGGGGGAAGGGGCTGGCCCCGTGGCCAAGTGGTTAAGTTAGCGCACTCCGCTGCAGGCGGCCCAGTGTTCGAATCCTGGGCACAGACATAGCACTGCTCATCAAACCACGCTGAGGCAGCGTCCCACATGCCACAACTAGAAGGGCCCACATCTAAGAATATACAACTATGTACCGGGGGGCTTTGGGGAGAAAAAGGAAAAAATAAAATCTTTACCAAAAAAAAGAAAAATAACATTTCTAAAAAAATAGAATTTGCCTGGGTGTGGTGGCCATAAAAATGAACCTCTTAGATGTCCGACTATAGTTCTAGCTGCTCAGCTCCGAAATCCATTACTGCATCCACAGCAAGGCCACGCTTCCCAAGGGTTCCTCCCAGCCAGCAACTAAGGATTGCAGGGATACTAAGCCAGGCCCATTTCTAGGAGACACTGAACTCCTGACGGGCAACTTTAGCTTGAAGACTCTCCGATGGCCTTGGCCAAACTCTTAGAATTGAACTTCAGCCTAAATTTGATCTGTTTCTCCCAACCATCCTTCCTTCCCTCCCTCTCTGCTTCACAGAGGGTGACACCTGCATCACGGTTTGATGGCTTTCTCACTCACCCAATTTTTTTTTTTATAGATGTTGCCCCTAATAAATTTCTTGCAAGGCTAATCCTCCCCCCTTTTTTTCCAGTTCTTTTTATTGTGGGAAGATACACATAACATAAAAACTTACCATCTAAACCATTTTTAAGTGTACAGTTCAGTGGTATTAAATATATTTATAATGTTCTGTGAGCATCACCACCATCCATCTCCATAACTTTTCGTCTTGTAAAACTGAAACTCTTTACCCGTTAGACATTAACTCCCCTTTCTCCCTCCCCACAGCTCCTGGCAACCACCGTTCTACTTTCTGTCCCTGTGAATTGACTGCTAATTGCCTCATATAAATGGATTGATACAGTATTTGTCTTTTTGTGCCGGCTTATTTAACTTGGCCTAATGCCCTCAAAGTTCATCCATATTGTAACATGTCAGAATTTCCTTCTTTTTTAAGACTGAGTAATATTCCATTTTGCTTATCCATTCGCCTGTCAGTACACACTTGGGCTGCTTCCACATTTTAGCTATTGTGAATAATGTTGCTGTGAACATGGGTGTACAAATATCTCTTTGAGACCCTGCTTTCAATTCTTTTGGGTGTATACCCAGAAGTGGAAATGCTGGATCATATGATAATTCTGTTTTTAGTTTTTTGAGGAACTGTTCTTCCACAGCGGCTGTATCACTTTACATTCCCACCAACAGTGCACAAGGGTTCCACTTTCTCCACATCCTCTCCAACTCTAGTTCTTTTCTGTTTTTTTTTGGTAGTCACTGTTGTAGTTTTGATTTGCATTTCCCTAATGATTAGGGATGTGAAACATCTTTTCATATGCTTATTGGCTATTGGTTTATCTTCTTTGGAGAAATGTTTATTTGAGTTCTTTGCACATTTGTTATTTTTTATGGTTTTGTGGGTTTGTTTTTTTTTTGATGAGGAAGATTGGCTCCAATCTAACATCTGTTACCAATCTTCCTCTTTTTGCTTGAGTGAGATTGTCATTGAGCTAACATCTGTGCCAGTCTTCTATTTTGTATGTGAGATGCTGCCACAGCATGGCTTAATGAACCATGTATAGGTCTGTGCCTGGGACCTGAACCTATGGACCCTGGGCCACCAAGGCAGAGTGCGCGAACTTAACTATTACGCCACCAGGCTGACCCCATTTGTCCATTTTTTAATTGCGTTGTTTGTTTTTTTGTTGATGGCTAGTCCCCTCTTGTCTGCTGTTGGTAGACCTAGACTAACACAAGTAGTGCCAGGAGTGTGCCAGAAAACAGGTGCTAAGATTGGGATGATTGGGGCCTCAGAATTATAAAGACCAGGTGGTAATGCTTAACTGCCACAAGCCAGAAGACCACAATTACCATTGTTACCAGCAAGAATGAACAGGCAACCAAGGGTCTTAACCAGCAGGGAGTTGTGGAGAAGGTTAATAGAAGATAGCATCCCAGGCCAACCCCGTGGCCGAGTAGTTAAGTCCTCCGCTCTGCTTCGGGGGTGGGGGGGGGTGGGGGGGGCCAGGATTTCGCCAGTTCAAATCCTGGGCGTGGACATGGCACCGCTCATCAGGCCATGGTGAGGCATCGTCTTACATGCCACAACTAGAAGGACCCACAACTAGAATATACAACTATGTGCTGGGAGGATTTAGGGAGAAAAAGAAAATCCCTAGGGGCAAAATAGATACAGCCAACAAGGGTGCTTTTTAACATCAACCAAAAAACCCCACAAGAATGGCAGAGCAGGAGGCTAAGTGTGGTCATCCCCACTAAGTCATGCTCTCTTGCTCAGTTTCTAGACTTGAGCCCAGTTTTCAGATCCAGAACCCACTGATGAATAAGTACTTGGGAACCTAGGAATAAAGACCCTGCAGCCCCACAGCAAGTATATACCACCACGGTGATTCCCTCAGTCCTTCCCCAGAGAGACTCCTGCCCATTTACTTGGCTGGATGTACATTCACGAAAGGGAAATAACCAAATATTTTGAGGACCATTAGACACTTGGTCTGAGTTCAACTGATACTGAGACCAAAGGCGTCATAGCCCCCTGGCCTCTGAGGGCCAGGTAATAAGTGGAGTCCTGGCTGAAGTATGGCTTACAGTGACCCAACTGGAAATGTGGACCCAACCAGTGGTCATTTCCCCTGTCCCCAGATATATAACTGGAAATGATCTAGAATAACCTCACATTGTGTTTCTGGCCTATGGGGTAAGAATGAGCATGACAGGCAAGGCCAAATGTAAACTTTGGAAACTGCTCCCCACCACCAGCCAAGATAGTAAATTAAAAGCAATGTCTTATTGGAGGATGGATGGTGGTGGAGATTACAACCACCATTAACAACCTAAAGGATGGGTGCTGGCCCCATGGCCGAGTGGTTAAGTTCTCATGTTCTGCTTCAGCAACCCAGGGTTTCGCCAGTTTGAATCCTGGGCGCGGACATGGCACTGCTTATCAAGCCATGCTGAGGTGGCATCCCACATGCCACAACTAGAAGGACCCACAACTAAAAATACACAACTATGTACCAGAGGGCTTTGGGAGAAAAATGAAAAATAAAATCTTTAAAAAAAAAAAATAAAAGACCTAAAGGATGCAAGTATGCCCAGAAAAGATGGTGAAGGGTGAAAAATATTCCCAATGAGTGGAGCTGTAAGCTGTGCCCCTAGTCTTTCCACTTTGTATGGAAGGAGAAGTGGTCTTAAGTGAGAGTATATACAGATTCTTGGGCAGGGTCCAACAGCCTAGTCTGGGATATAGGCATGTGGATGAACTATATGGGAGAAGGCACAATAGGTAAAGATTTTTTATCACATGACAATGCCCACCAGAAAGCCTCCACCGTGGAAGAGGTACTGAACAACCAAGTAGGCAAAATGACTCAGCCAATTGACATTAGCCAGGCTTCAGCTCCTGCAGACCTGATATACTAGGCACAAGAAGAGAGTGGCCATGGTAACAGAGATAGAGGCTACATATGGGCCCAAAGTCCACATGGGAGAACAGACTTCCAGTTACCAAGGCTGCCTCTGCATGTTCAACCTGTCAGCAACAGTGACCAACACTGAGTCTCTGATGTGCACTATTCCTAGAGAAGACCAAGCAGCTACTTGGTGGCAAATCAGCTGCAATGGGCCCCTTTCCTCTAAAAAGGCCAGCAGTTCATCATTGCAGGGAGAGATACCTATTCTGGGTGTAGAATTGCCTTTCTTGCTTTCAGAGCCTCAGCCAGTGGAATGCCTGATTGAGACACAAACTGCCACACAGCATGGCATTTGACCTAGGAGACTAACTTTACAGGGAAGGGATTGCAGAAGCAGGCCCATGACCATGGGATCTGCTGGTCATGTCATATACTACACCGTCCAGAAGGAGCCAGTTGACAGAATACTGGTAGTGACCTTCTAAAGGCACAGCTGAAGCACTAACTGAGAAGCAACACTCTGAAAGAGTGGGGTGCCATTCTTCAGGATGCAGTGTTAAATAAGAGACCTCTAAATGGTGCTATGTCCCTAAAAGAGAATGTATGGGTCCAGGAACTAACATGGGGAAACAGGAGGGTCCCACTTACCATTGCTCCCAGTGACCTGGGTGACCTTGTACTTCCCATCCTAGCAACTCTGGGCTCCACATGGTTGAAAGCCCTGGGTTCCTACAAGGGATGCACTTTGCCGGAGGCCACAGCAAGGATCCCACTGAAACTACAAGTTATGGCTGCTACCAGGACACTTTGGAACCTTGTAGCCAGAGACCAGTAGGTGAGAAGAGGAATCATCATACTGACTGTGGTAACTAACCCTGATCAACAAGAGGAAGTACAGCTGCTTGTACATAACAGAGGCAGGGGGAAATACTCAGGTGGTCTATTTGGGTGCCTTCTGGTACTCCATTTCCTCTCTGTAACTGTGAGCAGACATGTGCAACAATACAACAACAGACAAGAAGGGTATGGTGACTAATAAGCGTTCAGACACTACCACCACCGCCACCTCAGAAATAAAGGCTTGTGTCACATCACCCAGTAAGCCATAAAGACTTCTGAGATGCTAGCTGAGCGTAAAGGAAATTCAGAATGGAGGAGAAGGGGATGAATAACAGTGGCAGCTCTGAAATGACCTGCAGTGATGGATGTTAGTTTATCCCACTAGTCTCCCTCTTCTGAGCTTTTCCCTCAGAAAGAGAGATCCATGGACACTAAGGAGTAGCTGCTCACCAAAATTGTGTGGAGAAATAAATCTGTGAGGCACAAGGGGTGAAATATGGTGGTCATGAAAATTTGCCTCTCAGATCTCCAACTGTGGGGAGTGTAATTGACCAATTGTACTTCCCATCCCCGCAACTCTGGGTTCCACATGGTTGAAGGTCCTGGGTTCCTACAGGGGGTGCACCTTGGCAGAGGACACAGCAAGTGTCCTACTGAACTACAAGTTATGGCTGCTACCAGGACTGCTGAAATCCATCATGGCATTCACTCTGAGACCACACTCCCAAAGAGTTTCTCCCACCAACGAAGGGAGCATGGCAGAGATGCTACAGCAGGCCCATTCCTGGGAGGCTTTCATCTTAATACATCTCTTCCATGGCTAATCCTCTCTGGAGACTGCTTTTCATAGAACCCAGAATAACCCATCAGCAGATAAATGGTGGAGTAGATAATGAAACCTAGACAGTCTTGGCTGGTTCTTCCAATAACAGTGCTGTCACCAAGGCAGAAAACACATAAAAGGTGCCCAGAAAATAAGTGCTGAATAAATGAATAAATATGAAAATGATATGGAGTGACATCAGCATCATGGTGGAGAAAGCTGTTCCCTTAGTCTCTCCACACTAAGTAACTGCCAGATGGACATTCGTTAACCAACAGAGGATTCCCTACAAAGCACAAAATGACATCTGAGAGATCCAAGCACCCATACATCTAAAGATGGGGGTACTGGATTCCTGGGAAGCAGTGGAAGGAGGTAAGTGGATCCCCTCCCCCTCCAATCTAAGTTGCAGGTCCTCACACAGCAGCCAGTGTGTGACTGTAAGAGGAGGTGGGGGAGCAAGCAGGCCCATATGTGAAAGCTTTCACTTTCAGAGTTGCAGCCTGGCCTACAGGAATGCTCCACACCAAGTGGTGCAAGTCAGCCACCACATGGGCACCCCCGCCAAATGCAGCAGCCCAGGTGGGCCACCTGTGAGTGCAGAATGGGCCAGCATGCATTCAATAAAGTGTCCCCCTACTCCACCTAGCGCACCAGCTCATCTAGTCCCCAACCAAGGCAGCAGACCTGCACCAGAACACCTGCATGTGCATGTGTGATCTGCCAAGTGGCTGCAGCCAGGGGGCAAATGCAGATTAGGCATATTGGCACAACTTCCAGCATATGCAGCAGGTTCAGAAAACACAGCTCCTGTCCCCTTCTCCCCAGTGGTGGCAGGTGGAATCTGTGACCTGATATCACCACTGTGCACTGGCAAAGGATCACTTCATCAAACACTATGAAGAACTACATTAACACTCCAGAGCAGAAGGAAAATGACAAGTATCCAGAAGCCAATCCTCAAGTCATAGAAATTTACAATCTAAATGACAGAGAATTCAGAAGAGTTGTCATAAAGAAACTCAACGAGGGGCTGGCCCCGTGGCAGAGTGGTTAAGTTCACGCACTCCACTTTGGTGGCCCAGGGTTTCGCTGGTTCAGATCCTAGGCGTGGACATGGCACCACTCGTCAGGCCATGCTGAGGCGGCATCCCACATGCCACAACTAGAAGGACCCACAACTCAAATATACAACTATGTACTGAGGGGATTTGGGGAGAAAAAAGCATAAAAAAAAAACCAACTCAATGAGTTACAGAAACACTCAGAAAGACAGTTCAATGAAATCAGGAATAAAATTAATGAGCAGAAGGAATTATTCACCAAAGAGGTTGAAACTCTAGGAAAAAAACAAACAGAAATTCTGGAGATGAAGAACACAACAAATGAGATTTTAAAAAAACAATCTAGAAACCTTTGGAAAAAGAGCTGATATTATGGAGGACATAATTAGTAATTTAGAGGACATAAATGCTTCAGGTGGACGAGGAGAGAGAACTGAGACTTTTAAAAAATGAAGAAATTCTTTGAGAAATATCTGACTCAATTAGGGAATGCTACATAAGGATTATAGGTATTCAAGGAGAAGAGAGGGAGAAAGGAGCAGAGAGTTTGTTCAAAGAAATAATAGCTGAGAATTTCCCAAACATGGGGAAGGAAATGGACTTACAAGTATATGAAAACTTTCCCAGATAAACAAAGGCTGAGGGAGTTCTTTGCCACTAGACTTACCTTACAAGAAATGATCAAGGATGCCCTCATACCTGAAACAAAAAAGCAAAGGTTTACAAAGCCTTGAGCAAGAAGATAAATAGACAGACAAAATCAGAAAATTACAGCTCTCTATCAGAACAGGTTAGCAGGGGCTGACCCAGATGGCATAGTGGTTAAGTTCATGTGCTCTGCTTCAGCAGCTGGGGGTTCATGGGTTCAGATCCTGGATGTGGACCTACACACCTCGCTCATCAAGCCATGCTGTGACGGCATCTCACATACATAAAATAGAGAGAGATTGCCACAGATGTTAATTCAGCAACAATTTTCCTCAAGCAAAAAGAAGAAGATTGGCAACAAATGTTGGTTCAGGGCCAATCTTCCTCACTCTTCCCCAAAAGAACAGGTTAGCAAATGTTTAATTATAACATAAAAGATAATGGGAAAGACACCATCAAAAATAACTATAAACACTTCATTTTAATCACAAACTCACAACACAGAACACTAATTTGTGACAATAATAACTTAGACAAGGAAGAAGAAAGGGATGAAATCTGCTTAGGCTAATGGAGATAAGAGGCTGTCAGTGAATGGACTATCTCATCTATGAGATCCTTTATATAAACCTCACAATAATCACTAAACAAAAAATCAGAGCAGAGACACAAATCATAAACAAAGAGAAAACAATCACAGCAAACCACCAAACTGAAATGACAGTCAGAAATACAAGGGAAGAGAAAAAAGGGAAATATAGAACAACCAGAAAACAAGAGATGAAATGGCAGTATTAAGCCCTCATATATCAATAATAAATCTAAATGTAAATAGATTGAATTCTCCAATCAAAAGATACAGAGAAGCTGGATGGATTAAAAAAACAAGACCAAATAATATGCTGCCTCCAGGAAAACATCTTAGCTCCAAAGACAAACACAGGCTCATAGTGAAAGGATGGAAAACAGTACTCCAAGCAAATGGCAAGCAAAAGAAAGCAGGTGTTGCTGTACTTATATCAGACAAAGCAGACTTCAAGATGAAAAATGCAATGAGAGACAAAGAGGGGCACTATATAATGATAAAAAGGGCATTTCACCAAGAGGCTATAACATATGAATATATATGCACCTAACACAGAAGTGCCAAAGTATATACAGCAACAATTAACTGACCTAAAGGGAGAAATTGACAACACCACAGTAATATAGGGGACCTGAACACCCCACTTACATCAATGGCTAGATCATCCAGAGAGAAAGTCAACAAGGAAATAGGGGACTTAAATGAAAAACTAGACCAGATGGACTTAATAGATATATAGAGAACATTCCATAAAAAATAGCAGAATACACATTCTTATCAACTGCACATGGAACATTCTCAAAGAGAGACCACGTATGTTTGGAAAGAAGGCAAGCCTCAATAAATTTAAGGAGTCTGCCCGGTGGCATAGTGATTAAGTTCACACACTCCACTTTGGTGGCCTGGGGTTTGCAGGTTTGGGTCCAGGGCACAGACCTACACACTGCTGATCAAGCCATGCTGTGGCAGTGTCCCACATACAAAATAGAGGAAGATTGGCAAAGATATTAGCTCAGGGACAATCTTCCTCAAGCAAAAAGAGGGAGATTGGCAACAGATGGTAGCTCAGGGCCAATCTTCCTCACCATAAATAAATAAATTTAAGAAGATTGAAATAATATCAAGCATCTTCTCTGACCACAACACTATGAAACTAGAAATCAACTACAAGAAAAAAGCTGGGAAAGTCACAAATATGTGGAGACTAAATAACATACTACTGAACAACCATCGGATCAATGAAGAAATCAAAGGGGAAATTAAAAACTACCTGGAGACAAATGAAATGAAAATACATCATACCAACTCTTATGGGATGCAGCAAATGTGGTTCTAAGAAGGAAATTCATAGCAATACAGGCCTACCTCAACAAATAAGAAAAATCTCGGGGCCAGCTCCATGGCTGAGAGGTTAAGTTCGCGCGCTCTGCTGCGGCAGCCCAGGGTTTGGATCCTGGGCGCGGACGTGGCACTGCTCGTCAGGCCACGTTGAGGTGGCGTCCCACATCCCACAACTAGAAGGACATGCAACTAAGATATACAACTGTGTACGGGGGGGTGGTTTGGGGAAGATAAAGCAGAAAAAAAAAAAAAAAAGATTGGCAACAGTTGTTAGCCCAGGTGCCAATCTTTAAAAAAAAAAAAAAAAAGAAAAGAAAAATCTCAAATAAGTAATCTTAAACTACACCTCATAGAACTAGAAAAAGAAGAACAAACAAAGCCCCAAATCAGCAGAAGGAGGGAGATTATAAAAATTAGAGCAGAGATAAATGAAATAGAGGCCAAAAAAAAAAAAAGAAAGAAAGAAAAGAAAAGAATAGAAAGGTGAAACTAAGAGCTGGTTCTTTCAGAAGATAAATTGACAAAATTGACAAATCCTTAGCCAGACTTACTAAGAAAAAAAGAGAGAAGGCTCAAATAAATAAAATTAAAAATGAAAGAGGAGAAATTACTATGGATACCAGAGAAATACAAAGAATTATAAGAGAATACTATAAAAAACTATATGCCCACAAATTGGACAACCTGGAAGAAATGGATAAATTCTTAGACTCATGCAACCTCCCAAAACTGAATCAAGAAGAAATAGAGAATCTGAATAGGCCAATCACAAGTAAAGAGATTGAAACAATAATAAAAAACCTCCCGAAAACAAAAAGAACAGGACCAGATGGTTTCTCTGGAGAATTCTACCAAACATTCAAAGAGATTTAATACCTATCCTTCTCAAACCATTCCAAAAAATTGAAGAAGCTGGAACACTGCCTAACTTATCCTATGAGGCCAACATCACCCTGATCTCAAAGCCAGACAAGGACAACACAAGGAAGGAAAATTACAGGCCAATATTGCTGATGAACATAGATGAAAAAATCCTCAACAAAATATTGGCAAATTGAATACAGCAATACATCAAAAGGATCATACATCATGATCAAGTGGGATTTATACCAGGGATGCAGGGATGGATCAACATCCGCAAATCAATCAATGTGATACACCACATTAACAAAATGAGGAATAAGAATCTCACGATCATCTCAATAGACGCAGAGAAAGCATCTGACAAGATCCAACATCCATTTATGATTTAAAAAACTCAATAAAATGGGATAGAAGGAAAGTACCTCAACATAAAAAGGCCATATATGACAAACCCACACCCAATATCATACTTAATTGTGAAAAACTGAAAGCCATCCCTCTGAGAATAGGAACAAGACAAGGGTAGCCACTCTTGCCACTCTTATAAACATGGTACTGGAGGTTTTGGCCAGAGCAACTAGGCAAGAAAAAGAAACAAAAGGTATCCAAATTGGAAAGGAAGAAGTGAAACTGTCGCTGTTTGTGGATGACATGATCCTATATATAGAAAATCCTAAAGAATCCATCAGAAAAGTATTAGAATTAATCAACAACTACAGCCAAGTTTCAGGGTACAAAATAAACTTACAAAAATCAGTTGCATTTCTATACACTAATAATGAACTAGCAGACAGGGAAGTCAAGAATACAATCCCATTTGCAACTGCAACAAAAAGAATAAAATATCTAGGAATAAATTTAACCAAGGAGGTGAAAGATCTAAACACTGAAAACTATAAGACATTGTTGAAAGAAATAGAAAATGACATAAAGAAATGGAAAGAAATTTCATGCACATAGATTGGAAGAATAAACATAGTTAAAATGTCCATACTACCCAAAGCAATCTACAGATTCAATGCAATCCCAATCAGAATCCCAATGACATTCTTCACAGAAATAGAACAAAGAATGCTAAAATTTATATGGAACAACAAAAGACCCTGAATTGCTAAAGCCATCCCAAGAAAAAAGAACAAAGCTGGAGGCATCACAATCCCTGACTTCAAAATATACTACAAAGATATAGTAACGGAAACAGCATGGTACTGGCAGAAAAACAGACGTACAGATCAATGGAACAGAACTGAAAGCCCAGAAATAAAACCACACATCTATGAACAGCTGATCTTCAACAAAGGAGCCAAGAACATACAATGGAGAAAGGAAAGTCTCTTCAATGAATGCTGTTGGGAAAACTGGACAGCCACATGCAAAAGAATGAAAGTAGGCCATTATCTTACACCATACACAAAAATTAACTCAAAATGGATCAAAGACTTGAATGTTAAGACCTGAAACCATAAAACTCCTACAAGAAAATACAGGCAATACACTCCTTGACATTCATCTTAGCAGCATCTTTTCTTTTCTCTGAGGAAGATTAGCCCTGAGCTAACATCTGCTGCCAATCCTCTTTTTGCTGAGGAAGACTGGCCCTGAGCTAACATCCATGCCCATCTTCCTCTACTTTATATGCGCGACGCCTGCCACAGCATGGCTTGCCAAGCGGTGCCATGTCCGCACCTGGGATCTGAACTGGTGAACCCCAGGCTGCCGAAGTGGAACGTACGCACTTAACCACTGCGCCACCGGGCTGGCCCCAGCAGCATCTTTTCAAATACCATGTCTATTTAGGCATGGGAAACAAGAGAAAAAATAAACAAATGGGACTACATCAAGCTAAAGAACTTCTGGGGTTTTTGTTCGTTTTGGTTTTGTGAGGAAGATTGGCCCTGAGATAACATCTGTTGCCAATCTTCCTCTTTTTCTTGAGAAAGACTGTTGCTGAGCAAACATCTGTGCTAGTCTTCCTCTATTTTTTTGTATGTGGGATGCTGCCACAGCATAGCTTGATGAGGTGTGTGTAGGTCCAGGCCTGGGATCCAAACCCACAAACCCTGGGCTGCCAAAGCAGAGCTCATGAACTTAACCACTATGCCATCAGGCCAGCCCCTAAAGAGCTTCTGCAAGGCAAAGGAAACCATGAGCAAAATGAAATGATGACCCACCAACTGGGAGAAAATATTTGCAAATCATATATCTGACAAGGGGTTAATTTCCAAAATCAATAAAAAACGCGTACAACTCAACAACAAAAAAAGAAACAACCTGATCAAAAAAAAGATCAGAGGGGACTGGCCAGACGGCGTAGGGGTTAAGTTTGCACGTTCCACTTCAGCAGCTGGGCTTCGCAGATCGGATCCCAGGCATGGAGCTACACACCACTCATCATGCCATCCTATGTCAGCATCCCACATACGAAATAGAGGAAGATTGGCACAGATGTTAGCTCAGGGACAATCTTCCTCAAGCTAAAAGAGGAAGTTTGGCAACAGAGGATCTGATCTAGGGCAGAGGATCTGAACAGACATTTTTCCAAAGAGGATATTCAGATGGCCAAGTGGCACATGAAAAGATCTTCAACATCACTAATTATTAGGGCAATGCAAATAAAAACTACAATGAGATATCTCCTTATACCTGTTAGACTGGCTATAATTACCAAGACAAAAAAAAAAAAATAACAAGTGTTGGAGAGGATGTGGAGAGATGGGAACCCTCATACACTGCTGGTGGGAATGCAAACTGGTGCAGCCGCTAGGGAATACAGTATGGAGATTTCTCAAAAAATTAAAAATAGAAATACCATATGACCCAACTATCCTACTACTGGGTATTTATCCAAAGAACTTGAAATCAACAATTCACAGAGACTTATGCACCCCTATGTTCACTGCAGCATTATTCACAATAGACAAGACATGGAAGCAACCCAAGTGCCCATCAACTGATGATCAGATAAAGAAGATACGGTATATATATACAATGGAATACTACTCAGCCATAAAAAAGATTAAATTGTCCTATTTGCAACAACGTGGATGGACCTTGAGGGTATTATGTTAAGTGAAATAAGGCAGATAGAGAAGGACACTGTATGATTTCAGCCATATGTGAAAGATAAACAAACACATGGATAAAGAGATTACTGATTACCAGAGGGCAAGGGAATAGGGGGGTGGAGTGGGTTAAAGGGTTATATAAAGGGGCACATATATATATATATATATATATATATATATATATATGGATGGATAAAAATCAGACCATTGGTGGTGAGCATGATGCAGTCTACACAGAAACTGATAAATAATAATGTACACCTGAAATTACATCATGTTATAAACCATTGTGACCTCAATAAAATAATTAAAAATATATATATATAAATGATATGTTGGCAAGGCGTTCATTTTCCCAAGAAAGCTTCAACAACATTGAGACTTTTGAGATGAACATTAAAGGATAAAAGAAAAATTTTTATGATGAAAGTGTCAGAACTGCATGGATTGGGCGGGCCCCATGGCAGCAGATTGGTTAAGTTCACTCACTCTGCTTCGGCAGCCTGGGGTTTCACTGGTTTGGATCCTGGGCATGGACATGGCACCACTCATCAGAAAGAAAAAAAAAGATTAGCAACAAATGTTAGTTCAGGTGCCAATCTTTGAAAAAAAAAGAAAAAAAAAAGTTAATCCATGCACTTCTTTTTTTTTCTCTTTCTTCTTCTTCTCCCCAAAGCGCCCCCAGTACATAGTTGTATATTCTAGTAGTAGGTCCTTCTGGTTGTGCTATGTGGGACACCACCTCAACATAGCCTAATGAGTGGTGTCATGTCCGTGTCCAGGATCCAAACCAGGGAAACCCTGGGCCTCCGAAGTGGAGCGCGCGTACTTGGCCACAGACTGCCCCGATCAATGCTATTTCTAGTTGATCTTGAAATCTTGGCAAAGTTCAGGAAGCTGCCCGAGGGAGGGAGCCCACCAATGCTGCCCTGCACTAGAGCAATAGTTGTCAAAGACTGGCAGGCACCATGCCGGCTTAGTTGTTGGGAAAGCACCTTCCTGGATACCATAATCAGAAACTTTTGAAACTTGCTCCAGGCGATTCAGTTGCATAGTCAAGTTTGGGGAAGTATTCCTGTACTTTGGAAGCCGCCATAGTCCTCAAATGAGAAAGATGGTAAGAAGTGAGGGGGGAAAAGTGCTCTGCTCGTCACCTCTTTTCATCTTGCTTGCCCAAACGGTGGGTGAGAGAGAGCTGCAGGGCTGGAGGACTAGTGGGCTTCAGGGAAGTAGGAACGTTCCAGCCACTGAGCAGTGGGAGGAGCAGGCTGGCCTATTGAGTACGTCTTCATTGATTGCCCTCTCTGTGCCCAACTTCATGCTGAGTACTGTGAGGGTGGTTGTGAGGCGGATAAAGACTCTACCTTTACCAGCTCTTGCTTGATGCTTAAACCACTCCGCTGCTGAAAACCCTCCAATGGCTTCCCATTGCACTTACATTTAAGTAGACTTCAACCTAATGCAGTTGTTTTCTATTTGTCCCAAGTATTTTCTGTTATGTTATTCCCACCCTTTTTGCCTTCCTTTTGGATTAAAGTGCTTTTCATTCCAGTGTTGTTTTTCTTCTAGTAGCTTTATACTTACACATTCTCATAGTATTCTTTTAGTGTTTATCCTAGACTGTAGGGCCTATAGATTACAATCTGCATCCTTGATTATATGCTTGGGAGTCATATATTTCAGTGTTACATATGTTATAAATCCCCCATTGTTTTCTAAAATAGATTAATTGTCCACATATTTACTCTTTCAGTGTTCTTTATTCCTTCCTATTGCCCTTCCATCTGGGATATTTTCCTCTGGTCTAGAGTAGTGCAAGTCTGCTAGCAATGAATTATCTCACCATCTCAGCTTTAGTTCGTGTGAAAATGTCTTTATTTCACTTTCTTTTATGGTTCCAACTGTATTTTTTTTCAAAGATTTTATTTTTCCGTTTTCTCCCCAAAGCCCCCCGGTACATAGTTGTATATTTTTAGGTGTGGGTCCTTCTAGTTGTGGCATGTGGGATGCCACTTCAGCATGGCTTGATGAGCAGTGCCATGTCCGCACCCAGGATCTGAAGTGGCGAAACCCTGGACAGCTGAAGCAGAGCATGTGAACTTAACCACTCGACCATGGGGCCAGCCCCTCCAATTGTATTTAAAAAAAATTTTTATTGAGATAAAATTCATACAACATAAAATTCACTATTTTAACCATTTTTTAAAAGGATAGCCTGTTTATTTTTTTGAATTAATAAACATTCCTCTCATTATTTATTTATTTATTTATTTATTTATTTATTTTTTATTTTTTTTTTTAAGATTTTATTTTTTCCTTTTTCTCCCCAAAGCCCCCCAGTACATAGTTGTGTATTCTTCGTTGTGGGTTCTTCTAGTTGTGGCATGTGGGACGCTGCCTCAGCGTGGTCTGACGAGCAGTGCCATGTCCGCGCCCAGGATTCGAACTAACGAAACACTGGGCCGCCTGCAGCGGAGCGCGCGAACTTAACCACTCGGCCACGGGGCCAGCCCCTCATTATTTATTTTTATTTTAACCATTTTTAAGTGTACAATTCACTGGTTTTTAGTATGTTCACAAGGTAGCGCAACCATCACCACTATCTGATTCCAGAATATTTCCACCACCCCCAAAAGAAACCCCATACTTCTCAATTCTCCCCTCTCCCCATCTCTTGGAAACTGTTAATCTGTCTCTATGGATTTGCCTATTCTGGATATTTCATATAAATGCTATCATACAATATAGGTGGCCTTTGGTCTCTGGCTTCTTAGCATTGTTTTCAAGGTTCATTCAAGTTGTTGTATCATCTATCAGTACTTCATCCCTTTTTGTGGCTGAATAATATTCCATTTTATGGATGTATGGATATATCACATTTTATTTATCCATTCATCAATTCATGGGCATTTGGGTTGTTTTCACTTTTTGGTTATTATGAATATGGCTTCTATGATCATTTATGTATACGTTTTTGTGTGAACATATGTTTTCACTTCTCTTGGGTATGTACCTAGGAATGGAATTGCTGAGTCATACAGTAACTCTAAGGTTAACTTTTTGAGGAATTGCCAAAAAATTTTCCAGAGTAACTACACTGTTTTACATTCCCACCATCAATATATGAAAATTCTAATTATTCTACATCCTTGTCAACACTTGTTATTCTGCTTTTTTTCCTTTTCTTTTATTATAGCCATCCTAGTGGGTATAAAATGGCATCTCATTTTGGTTTTGATTTACATTTCCCTGATGCACAATAATGTTGAGCATCTTTTCATGTGCTTATTGCTCTCTGTATATCATCTTTGGAGAAATGACTATTCAAATCTTTTGCCTATTTTAAAACAGGATTATTTTTCCTTTTATTATTGAGTTATAAAGGTTCTATCCGCATTCTGGATATTAGACTCTTATCAGATATATGATTTGCAAATATTTTCTCCCATTCTGTGGGTTGTCTTTGCACTTTCTTGATTGTGTCCTTTGATGCACAAAAGTTTACTTTAAAAAAAAAAAAAGATTTTATTTTTCTTTTTCTCCCCAAAGCCCCATGGTACGTAGTTGTATATTTTTAGTTGTGGATCCTTCTAGTTGTGGCATGTGGGATGCCACCTCAGCATGGCCTGATGAATGGTGCCGTGTCCATGCCCAGGATCTGAACTGGAGAAACCCTGGGCCACCGAAGCCGAGCATGCAAACTTAACCACTCGGCCATGGGGCCGGCCCCCAGAAAAGTTTACATTTTGATGAAGTCCAACTTATCTATGTTTTCTTTTGTTGCTTGTGCTTTGGTGTCATATTTAATTTACCTTCATTTTTGAAGAATATTCTCCCTGGGTGTAGAATTCTAGGTAGGCAAGTTTTTTTCTTTCTTTCTGTATTTGTTTATTTATTTACTTATTTATTTTGAGGAAGATTAGTCCTGAGCTAACATCTGCCACCAATCTTCCTCTTTTTACTGAGGAAGGCCCGAGCTAACATCCATGCCCATCTTCCTCCACTTTATATGTGGGATGCCTGCCACAGCATGGCCTGACAAACAGTGCTTGGGTCCACACCCGGAATCTGAACTAGCAAACCCCAGGCCACTGAAGCAGAACGTGTAAACCTAACTGCTGTGCCACCGGGCTGGCCCTCTCTTGGTATCCAGATTGTACCATTCCATTGTTTTCTGGCTTCCTTAGTTTCTACTGGAAGTCAGATTTTAGAGTTATTGCTCCTTTGAAGATGTGTCTTTGCTTTTAAGATCTTCGCTTTCTCTTTGATTTTCAGCAGTTTCACAATAATGTGCTAAGATGTGGTATTCTTTCTATTTATCTGCTTGGGTTTCAGGGAACTTCTTGAATCTGTAGGTTGATATCTTTCATTGGTTTGGGGAAATTCAAAGTATTGTCTCTTCAAATGCTAAGCTGCACCATTCTGTTTCTCCTCTCCTTTTGGGATTCTAAATTATATGTACATTAGAACTTTCAGCTGTGTTCCACGTATCTCTTACACTTTGTTCTTTTTAAAAAAATCTTTCTTTCTGTGCTTCATTTTGGGTATTTTCTATTTATCTGTTTCATTTCAATTAATTCTGTCTTCTGCCAGAATCCAGTGCTACAGACCGAATGTTTGTGTCCTCCTAAAACTCATGTTGAAATCCTAATCCCCAATGCTATGGTACTTGACGGTGGCACCTCTGGGAGGTGATTAGGTCATAAAGATGGAACTCTCATGAACAGGATTAGTACCCTTATAAAAAGAGACCCCAGAGAGCTCCCTGGTACCCTCCTACCATGTCAAGTTACAGCACGAAGACGGCTATCTATGAACCAGGAAGTGGGCTCTCACAACACACCGAACCTGCTACCACCTTGATCTTGGACTTTCCAGCCTCCAGAACTTTGAGAAGTAAATTTCTATTGTTTATAAGCCACCCAGCCTATGGTATTCCATTATAGCAGCCCAAACAAATTAAGACATCCAGTCTGCTGTTAAAGTCATCTAATGAATTTTAATTCAGTTCTAGAACGTCCATTTGATTATTTGTATAGAATCCAATTTTCTGTTGAAATTCTCTATTTTTCATCCATTTTATCTATATTTTATTTTTTATGACTTATTAGTCACAGTTATTCTGAAGTCTCCATCTGATAAGTCCAATATCTGTATATTATGGAGTTTGTTTTTGTTGACTTTTTTTTTCTTTTTGGTTTTGGTTATTTAGTCTAGTTCAGTTTCGTTTTGTTTTTAGCATGCCTCAACTTTTGATTCAATCCTGCACCATGAAAATTAAAAATTGTAGATGCTCGGGGCTGGCCCAATGGAGCAGTGGTTAAGTTCGCATGTTCCACTTCTCAGCGGCCCGGGGTTGGCCGGTTCAGATCCCGGGTGTGGACACGGCACCGCTTGGCAAAAGCCATGCTGTGGTAGGCGTCCCACGGATAAAGTAGAGGAAGAATGGGCACGGATGTTAGCTCAGGGCCAGTCTTCTTCAGCAAAAAGAGGAGGATTGGCAGTAGTTAGCTCAGGGCTAATCTTCCTCAAAAACAACAACAACAACAACAACAACAAATTATAGAGGTTCAGGATAATGTTATTTTCTCTAAAAACATTAAGTTTTCTTCTTGTAGACACAGTACTGATGAGTCACCTTGATCCCACTGAAGCATGTTTTAAGCTTTATAGAGTTGGCCTACTATAGTTTTGCCCTTTCTTCTAGGGCAAGGTCCTTACTCTTAGGGTGTTGTCTTTTCTCCTGGGGTGTGGGCTTTATTCCTCAGATGTAACCGTTCTGAGGCCTCAGTTAAAAGCCTGTGGTGTTTACCAAGGCCTCTATACCTCAGCAGAGTTTAAACTCTAACTACTACTTCCCCAGACTTACGGGGCCGCTGAAATCTCTCTCAGTTTATTGCTCTCTCTGTTATTGCTTTCTTCAGGATTTGTTTGACCTTTCCCCTGTGCCTGCACAGCTTACGAGTCAGCCAGTGACTTGAGAGAATTTTATTCACAGATTTTCAGCTCTTTCTCCGTGGTTTCCTTCTCTCCAGTATTTTGACCCTTAAGTCTCAGCCACTTTGGGGTCTCTGAACTCCCACCTGTGTATTTTTAGCCCAGTAAGATTGCTGCTTTCTGCATGGGTTCAATTCTTCTGAGTCACAATTTTGATACTACCTCAGAAAAAATCTGGGCTGGAT
This sequence comes from Equus caballus, assembly GCF_041296265.1. NCBI lineage: Eukaryota > Metazoa > Chordata > Mammalia > Perissodactyla > Equidae > Equus > Equus caballus. Next base: position 23,660,373 of record NC_091686.1, on the reverse strand, counting down.
ACTTCCCTGCATACTTTCCTTTTCTCAAAGATTGTAGCCCCTCATTCCCTGACTACATTGGTTACTTTCTAATCCCTTCCAAAGATATTTTATATACTTTATCTAGCTTTTATGATTTGATTTTGGTGGAAATACAAACTCAGTCATGGTTGGAATAATTACATGTATATGATCTGACCCTTGATCAGTTCTCCTTCTGTTCCCCTCTTTCCTCATTTCAATTCAGCCACATGGGCCTTCACTTTGAATGCTTATTCCCACGTTAGGGTCTTGAACTTATTAACCTCGTCTTTTGGAACTCTTTTGTTATGGTCTAAATGATTGTGTCCCCCTTAAATTCATATGTTGAAATCCTAACGCCCAATGTGATATATGAGGAGTTGAGGCCTTTTGGAGGTGCTTAGGACATGAGAGTGCAGCCCTCATGAATGGGATTATGTACTTATAAAAGAGACCCCACAGAGCTCCCTAGCCGTTTCCACCATATGAGGACACAGCAAGAAGCCGTCAGTCGCAGTCCAGAAGAGGGCCTTCACCAGAACCCAACCATGCTGGCACCCTGATCTTGGACTTCCAGCCTCGAGAACTGTGAAAAGTAAATTTCTGTTTATAAGCCATCTGGTCTGTGGTATTTTATTATAGCAGCACAAACAGACTAAGATAACTTCAGATCCAGTTTTTTATATGGTTGGCATCCTTTTTTTTTTTTTTAGGAAGATTAGCCCTGAGCTAACATCTGCTGCCAATCCTCCTCTTCTATTTATTTATTTATTTATTTTATTATTTCTCTTTTTTTTTTAAAAGATTTTATTTTTTCCTTTTTCTCCCCAAAGCCCCCCCTGGTACATAGTTGTATATTCTTCGTTGTGGATCCTTCTAGTTGTGGTATGTGAGACGCTGCCTCAGCGTGGTTTGATGAGCAGTGCCATGTGCGCGCCCAGGATTCGAACCAACGAAACACTGGGCCGCCTGCAGCGGAGCGCGTGAACTTAACCACTCGGCCACGGGGCCAGCCCCAATCCTCCTCTTTTTGCTGAGGAAGACTGACCCTGAGCTAACATCCGTGCCCATCTCCCTCCACTTTCTATGTGGGACGCCTGCCACAGTATGGCTAGCCAAGTGGTGCCATGTCCTCACTCGGGATCCAAACTGGCAAACCCCAGCTGCCAAAGCAGAACGTGCGAATTCAACTGCTGTGCCACTGGGCCGGCCCCTATGGTTGTCATCTTGATGCTGATTGACTCTCAGCTTAATTATCACTCAGAGAGCCTTTCCCTTGCTGCTTTCATATAAAATCCCCTCCCCACCTCAGTCATCCCATGTATCTTTTATTTCTTCATAGCATTTATACCGTCCGAAATTATCCTGTTCTTTTTTTACTCTCTTATTGTTTATGTCTCATATAAGCCAGTTCTTGAGCAATGCCTGTAACGTAAAAAAAAAGAAAAAAGCTCACCGGATATCTATTGAATGAATTAGGGAAGTGAGGATCACGAAACAAACGGTAAAATGAAGGCTAAAATGAATTCCCACCCTTTTTGTGTTAGTGATAGAGATAGTCTATTCAATATTGAAAAGTCAGTGAGGCCAGGAGACCCAGGTTAGGTCAACCCTCTTCCCACTGGCTTAGGGGTTTGTGCCTTCTGTAAAGTCTAGACTTGCCTGACACAGCCCAAGCTGGCTGGATTCCCAGATTTCTCTTGGTTACTTGCTTCTTGGTCACTGTGATTTCAAGATAAGCACATATACTCTTCCCTATCTCTGGAGGCAATCTGTGTCTGGGTATAGGGTTTTCTCAGTGTAGGCTGAGAGGCAGGCAACTTCTGGCTTCTCTTAGCAGATTATCAATTTCTAGCCTTAAACTGGCTTAAAATAATCTCCCACTTGTTGTCTGAGCACATGTAGACCATCATTGAAAATTAATGGCCCCTTGTGACTTTTCAAGAACATCTGGTGATGTCTTCAGCCTGCCTGCCCGACATACCTATGCCATGTACCTGTTAATGAACATGTATATTTATCTGGCCTACCCTGGGCTGCCTTAGCTCATGCTCAAGGTTGGCAGCGGCCTCAGGACCATTTTATGGCAGTAGCAGGGATGAGTCTTGATGGAGATGCCAACATGCCCTCATTCCCAGAGATAGAGGCCTGCAGTCAGCCACAGTGGGAAGTTTGTACCCCAAGAATATTCTCATTCTCAGGGGTACCTGAGCCCCCACCCCACTTCTCAGGCTCTAGTTATATCTGATCTGCTCTTCACTGCCCCTTTGTGGGTCAGGACAGCAGATGCTGTATTTTTGAATACAGACAACCAGTGGGGATCACATGCCTCAAGCTGCCCTCATTCCCCAACACACTGTATTGGCAGAGTGGGATAAATGTGCACCAGGGCAGAGGGAATCCCAAGGGATTCTGGTACCCAGGCTAGCAGAGTTCATCCTGGGCAGAATTGTTACCATCTCCATGCCATTCCTCAGTTGAATTAGAACCCAACCCAGGCCTGACGATGACACACACTGGTGACTGATGAAATCACACAATGGATGTGAAGATGCCTTGGGAACTTATCTCTTCTAAGGAGAGGGAAGAGACACTGGGGTGAAGTGCAACCACCAATCTCTGCCTGCAGTGCTGCTGCAGATCAGCAAAAACAATTACTCAGGCACGGACCTAACCTGAGGCCTCAAAGACGTTTGTTATTTTCTTCTCCTTTAAACACGAGTTTAAGTTCTCGCTTACTATCAAGACTCATGCAGAAAGGGCTTCACAGTGTATTTATAATATTAGCTATAACTTTTGAGTTCTATATCATGGGCCAGGCACTTTCCTTATTATTATTTCTAATCTTCACAATTATACTTTACATTAGAACTCCTTCTCTTCTTTCTCAGACAAGAAGAATGAGCTTCAGAGAAGTTACAGGACTTGCCTAGTTTGCGGAAAAGCAAGGATTATAACGGATCTTTTTTTTCATCCCGTGGATAGGAACCTGTGCTCCTAACCCTGATTCAACGCTGCCGTCTTCTCCAGGTAGGAAAGACTTCTGAGGCGGCTAGCAGGAAGCAAGGAGAGATGCAAAAGAGGCTCTTAGATTCCGGAATACACCTGATCGTGTAAAGTTCACCTCTAGACACATAAAGTTTTTTTTCAAGTCATTGAACGGGCGACACTACCGGCCATCTTGGTTGTGGCAATCCCAATTCCTTTTTATTTTTCCGTGACGACAACCAAGGGAATTAGGCAAAGCCACCCTACCCAGGCTCTTTAAGGAGCGCCACCGACTCCGCAGGCAAAGAGCGCCGCTCTCCCGCCCGCCGAGCCCCAGGGCGTGGGCCGTTCCCAGCACGGCCTTCTCCCAGACTCTGCTCCCAGCCCCCGGCTCGGCGCCGGCCGGGACTTACTCGGGTGGGCCAGCCGGGCCCCGCCCCGCGGCCCCGCCCCCTCATTTAAATACGCGGCGCCGCCGGGCGCGTTGAGCTCGCCGCGGACCCAAGATGGCGGCGTGTGGACGTGTACGGAGGATGTTCCGCTTGTCGGCGGCGCTGCAGCTGCTGCTGCTCGCCGCGGCCGGGGCCCAGAAACACCCAGGCCAGGGCGGCCACAGCCAGGTCCAGGGCCCCGGGGCCAACCTTGTGTCCTTCGTAGGGCAGCCTGGAGGCGGCGGGGCAGCGGGGCAGCAACAGCCTCAGGCATCTCAGCTCCAGCAGCAGCAGCAGCAGCAGCAGCAGCAGCAGCAACCGCCTCAGCCACCGCAGCCGCCTTTCCCGGCGGGAGGGCCTCTGGCCCGGCGGGGCGGAGCGGGGCCCGGCGGGGCTGGCGGGGGCTGGAAGCTGGCAGAGGAAGAGTCCTGCAGGGAGGATGTGACCCGTGTGTGTCCCAAGCACACCTGGAGCAACAACCTGGCGGTGCTCGAGTGCCTGCAGGACGTGAGGGAGGTGAGGAGACAGGACGGGCCGGGAGGGCCAGGCCTGGTGCGGGCCCGAGGGTGTCGCCGGCCTTGGAAGCTGCTGACGCTGGTCTGCCGCTTCTCCTGCTTCCTCTGCTGCACTCCCACCTTCCCTCCCTGCCCGTCGCTTCCCGGCGCGTTCTGAGAAGAGGACCCCACCCTCACCCCTCTTTCCCTCCCTGGGGCGGGGGTCTGGAACCGAGACCCCGGCTCCTGGCCGCGATCGGCGAAGGCCCAGAGCGTGTTTATGTTTGCTCAGGTCTTTTGTGTGATGCTCTCTAAGCACAGTGGCTCCTTGGCGAAAACCTGCTTAGGATTTGGCCATCCGTTTCGACTTGGATAATTTGTAGCAACCCTTTTAAACATGAAAAATGTTGGCGTACTTGAGCTGTTAAAGAATGATCCGCTCTTTATTGGCAGTAGGTAATGTTTATTTAGGTAACTCGGCGTCTGTATTCTGTGTGTATTGTAATCAGCAGCCAAATTTACTGTCTTTACCGTATTCTTTTGTAATTCGCAAATTTCTGTTATCTACCGGGTGCTGAAAATAATGTATGCTTTTCTTTTTTTCTTCTACTTCTTTTGGTCAATTTGTAGTGAATCTCAAGTTTAAGCTATTACTTCAAGTGATTTAGAGTTCCAAAGCTTGGAAAGTTGGGGCGGCATCTGAAGCTGTAATACATATACAACATTTGTGATTGGGTTGTGGGGTCTTGCTTTTCTGATGTATGAATGATTTTAACAGTACTTCTTAATGAAATCTGGATTTGATGTTGTTTGATGTGTTTCAGTTAAATGACATATCTCCTCTAGATTTAATGCAGCAGACATAAGTGCGTATTGGACAGTTCTGTAAGATTTGGAGCAAATCTGGTAGGGATACTTTTTTTTAAACAATTAAGTATGGAGAATTAGGCCCAAAGGTTGACAAGTAGAATGAAACTGCCGCTTGATACACTTTTGTCATCAGAATTATCTAAGGTGTTCATGGTCATGGGAAGACCACTAGTTTGTAGAAAATTGCTAGTCTTGGCAGTCCCCCCCCCCCCCGCCACTGTGATATTTGCTCTAGTATTCTATACAGAGTAATTCCCTAGAGGAAAAGACATATATAATCAGGAGACAGACGGAAGTTTCCAGAGCCATCAGAAATGTGGAGCCTCAGATGATTTCTCATGGACAACTTGAAGACTAGAAAGATAGTATCTTTTTCTTTATTCTTCAGCTACTTCTCTAGTGGATAGACTGAGATTCTTAACTCTGTCAAGCTTTTTGGAATTTCCTATTTGGTCTTTGGGGATATATAATTCATGTTGTTTCCTCAAACTAGAATCCTAATATTGTTGACCTCTTTGTTAGTAGTTTGTGACAGAAATAGGACATCATTAGGCAAAGTGGCCCATCTGAGGAGTACGTATCTCTTCCTTTGTGTGCGTTAGAGATATTTGGAAACCTCCACTTACAAGAGTGGTCTTCCATTGTCATGCATGTGGCAGTGTGTAGCAGCATATATAATCCATAAATAACTTAGATTTGACCACTTTTGGAGTCTGTTTAATTTAGTAGTTACTATCTTTCTTGGATTACTTAGAGCAAAGAACCTGGCCTGAAAATGTAGTCCCTGCTCCACCTTCGATTGACAGGAAGATGCTCAGGAAGGATATTGTTTTAGTACCTACAGTTTTCTTCCCTTATGGGGATGATATATAAACTCTTTGAGAGTAGTTTCTAGGTCTTATATTCCTTTGTAACTTTCCAGAGTACCTATTTCAGTGCTGAGACTCAGTAAATGTTGTCAACTGATTGAGGATGAGTAAACAAATGCAGTTGTATTTATGCTCCAGAGAGGGAAAAGGTGTTGTGTAAATTGGATGTGGAGGTGTTTTGGGGAGCAGGGATTTCCAAATTTAATTGATTTTCCTCCAATTTTATATACATAAAAATTGAAAGGAGAGTACCATTAACAACTGTGTATATTCTTCAGGAGGTGGAGCTATTTTTTTCCCTAAGATTTTATTTTTCCTTTCTCTCACAAATCCCCCTGGTCATAGTTGTGTATTTTTTAGTTGTGGATCCTTCTAGTTGTGGCATGTAGGATGCCGACTCAGCATGGCTTGATGAGCAGTGCCATGTCTGCACCCAGGACCCCAACCGGTGAAACCCTGGGCCACCAAAGCAGAGCGTGTGATCTTAACCACTCAGCCACAGGCTGGCCCCCTGGAGCTATTTTTAAACTACTTTTTTCTTCTTTAAAGATAACAAAAGCAAATTTTATTCCACTTAGTTTGAGAATTAGTTAAATCTGATTTATGTATGTGAAAGAGCATAAGTTAATTAAAGAAATAAAAAAGGTAGGCACATTTGAAGTGAAATTATGGAATATGTTCTGTATTTGCTTTTTGGTAAGTGGAACTGTTTGGTAGGGAAGTAGACATGTGCTCCTTTATCCCTTTGGATGCAAATTTGGGGAAGATTGTTCTCTGTGTACTTGCTATTAGAATTATGAAAAGGCAAAGCATGTAAGTATTTAAGTGGCAGTATAGTAAACTACATTTTTATTTTGAAACAACATGGGAGTATTTAGAGTTAGATTAAGTCTGAAGTTCAAATATTTTAAGGTTCTCTCTAGTGTAGTATTCAAAGTTATGTAGTAATTCACTTAAAAAATTTATTTGAAAGTATTTATGGTTACCTTTAAATAATTTCAACGGATTGTCTAATGCATCCTATACCAACAAATTAAAAATCTGTTCGTAAATTATAATAAACCTCTATAAAGACTGCAGATTAGTTCACAGCTTTTCCTCAGTCATTGTGGCTGTTATTTTGAAAGTATGTGCTCTTCTTTTTTTTTTTTTAACCCTCTCGGATGAGTCATGGTTTTTAAAAGGTCAAGTATACCCAATGGGCCCACTATTAAATAGTAGGTGTAATAACAGTAATGGTGGGAAAGCAGTCCCGGTTATATGTATATATATATAACTAGTAGTAGTTGTAGTTATAAAAAAATATAACTAGAAAGTATAAGGGGAAAAAGGAAAAATACAGCCTGGCCTGTTCTACCAGGTGGAGGAATAGTAATAGCAAAGAAGGAGAAGATGCTGCTCTTCTAGCTAATATTTGATAAAGAGACAAGAGAAGCTTTATGTTGAGAGTAATTTTAAAATACTTCATATATTTTTGGCTGAAATGACCAGTTGTATCTTGTGTTTAGGAGTTTCGGATGGAGACCTTGGTTCCTTAGGAGAACGTTTTTGGTGGTGTGCATAGTTTTTCTTGTTTTCGTTAGATTAAAAACAAAACCTTTCTCATATGGAAAATTTCAAACATACACGGAAGTAGAAAGAATAGTATGATGACTCCACATGTATGCATCACCCAGCTTCAACTATCCCCGCCTTTTTTTTTGGCACAGTAGTTGGGAGACTGGTATATTTTAAAGCAAATCCCAGACACTATGTCATTTCACTTATAAGTACTTCAGTATGTGTCTCTGATAAACACTAAAAAAAAGAAAAATCTGGAACCTAAGTGTTATTTATTTATTTATTTATTTATTTATTTTTGGAGGAAGATCAGCCCTGAGCTAACTGCTGCCAATCCTCCTCTTTTTGCTGAGGAAGACTGGCCCTAAGCTAACATTCATGCCCATCTTCCTCTACTTTATATGTGGGATGCCTACCACAGCATGGCTTGCCAAATAGTGCCATGTCTGCACCCAGGATGCGAGCTGGCGAACCCCGGGCCACTGAAGCAGAACGTGCGAACTTCTGCTGCGCCACCGGGCCGGCCACCCTAAGTGTTATTTTTTAGTACTTAAAAGTATCATGAAGTAGTTTTTCTAAATTTCATGATACTATCTCTTGATATATCAGTTTAGATTATCAGTTTAGATTCTCTTGATATATCAGCTTTAGATTATAAATTTGTGGACCATTATCTTTAAGCTATGCACAGAGTGAATATTTTTTAAATGTTTACGTAAGTGGTACTATTTTATGTATTGAACAGGAATTAATATTTCAGCATTACACAGTGTAAACCCACTTTCTTTTTTTTTCAGATTTTTAAATTTTTCCTTTTTCTCCCCAAAGCCCCCCGGTACATAGTTGTATATATATTTTTTTCAGTTGTGGGTCCTTCTAGTTGTGGCATGTGGGACACTGCCTCAGCGTGCCATGTCCGCACCCAGGATTCAAACTGGTGAAACCCTGGGCCACCAAAGCAGAGCACGCATACTCAACCACTCAGCCGCTGGGCTGGCCCCTAAACCCACTTTCAAACTCATAAAGTGAACATTTTTCTTAACCTTTCACTTAACAGTATCCTAAGATAGTGTACCACACTATCTATATTATTTAATATTCTTGATAGTCTTAAGAGGTAGTATCTTTTTTCTTTTTGCTTTTTCTCCCCAAATCCCCCCAGTACGTAGTTGTGTAGTTTTAGTTGTGGGTCCTTCTAGTTGTGGCATGTGGGATGCCACCTCAATATGGCCCAATGAGTGGTGCTATGTCTGCGCCCAGGATCCGAACCAGTGAAACCCTGGGCCGCCTAAGTGGAGTGCATGAACTTAACCACTCGGCCACGGGACCAGCCCCTGAGGTAGTGTTATCTTATTATCTCAGTTGAGAAATAGGCTTGGAGAGATGAAGCAATTTGTCCAGTGTTATATCCTAAGTGAGCTGGTAGTCAGCAGGTTCTCTTTGATTTCAAAGACCGTACTCTTTCAAGTCTACCCTGGAGGGTTGCAGTTGGTGAAATTAGTGTGTGACTATTGAGAATGCCAGGGGTTCATAAATGGACACAAAATGAGAAGAGTCACCTGGAACTAGAATCCTCTTAAAGATTGGTAACTGAGCTAACATTTGTTGCCAACATTCTTTTTTTTTCCTTCTTCTTCTCCCCAAAGCCCCCCAGTACATAGTTGTATATTCTAGTTGTAGGTCCCTCTGGTTGTGCTGTGTGGAACCTGCCTCAGCATGGCCTGATGAGTGGTGCCATGTCTGCACCCAGGATCCAAACCAGCGAAACCCTGGGCTGCCAAAGCTGAGCGTGCGAACGTAACTACTTGGCCTTGGGGGCAGGCCCCCAAGAATCCTCTTTTCTTAACTGCCAGGAACAATTGTATATCACACGTTCTGCTTCTCGGTGGCCCGGGGTTCGCCAGTTCAGATCCGGGGTGCGGACATGGCACCGCTTGGCACGCCATGCTGTGGTAGGCGTCCCATGTATAAAGTAGAGGAAGATGGGCACGGATGTTAGCTCAGGGCCAGTCTTCCTCAGCAAAAAGAGGAGGATTGGCAGTAGTTAGCTCAAGGCTAAATCTTCCTCATAAAAAAGAACAATTGTATAGCAACAGCTCCTATCCTTTGGAGTATTGTAGATTTCTCAGGGAGACAAACCAGCATTATTAGACAAAGTTAATTTAATTACTAGTCTGAGTCCATCATGAGCAGAAATTCTACGTAATGAAAAGATTTTCGAATCCCACCTCACCTTAAGCAGGATTTGTACAAGTATAATGGAAGAATTTAGATATATTTCCCCACTGTTTGTTTGAAATCCATGAAACAGCACAAAGAGTGAACTAGGACTAGAGCTGGCACTGCCTTTAACTAATTGTATGACTTTGGGCAAGTTGTTTTTACCACTCTGAGTCTCAGTTTCCTCATGTGTTAAATGAGAGGTTTGAGTAACAGTACAATTTCTAAAATCCATGTTATTTAACTTATATGAGTTGTTTCTGGTAAACGTATATTCTCTGTATGTATATTTTATATAGTTTCTAGGACTTATATGTATACTATATCCTGATTCCTTATTCATTCATGGGGGGAAAATAGTGAAATGAATAATGCAAAAAACAATTAATCCAAACTTTATTTGACTTTAGGATATATTATGATTGTTTTGTTTGTGCCAATATGGGATTTCCGCCTGTGCTAACTTTCAGTAGTTGGAAACAATCTAACCACATAATCAAGGCATTATTAATCCCCTGTTATGCACCCATCATTGTGGAAGAACATGAATACTTTAAGACACTACCATTGTTTACAGTTGTTTGATAAATGAGATTATGATCAAAAACAATTGTATAAGAAAGTTAATCACTTGGTGTCATACAGACAGTAGATTCTTTAGGGCAATGAAAAGAGCACAAAATTAGGATTTTTTCTTGTTTTGGTGAGGAAGATTGGCCCTGAGCCAACATCTGTGCCCATCTTGCTCTATTTTGTATGTGGGATGCTGCCACAGTATGGCTTGATGAGTCGTGTGTAGGTCCATGCACGGGATCCAAACCTGCGAACCCTGGTCCTGTGAAGCGGAGCATGCAAACTTAACCACTATGCCACCGGGCTGGCCCCCAAAATTAGAATTTGGACTTGAGTGGAACCCAGCTCTGCTACTCTTAGCTTAAAAACCTACCACTTTTTTTCCCCTTTAAGTAGGGATTGTCTACTTTATCCCCTGTCGTAAGTGAAGATACATGTGAATTCTTGACTTTGATGTCCTGGTTATGTTTTTCTAATATACATTAAATGAAATATATGACCATTAAACCATATGACCATTAAATACTGACACACAGCACCTGAAATCATCTTGCTGACCACCTATGGTACGTGCTTTGGAAAATACAAAGACTGGATTATCTCTTAAGATCCTTCTGGTAGTTTGTGATTCTGTGATCTGTTGGAATACAAAACGTGCAAGGGAGTCATAAGCACAGGTGAAAAATGAGATGTTTTGAGAAATTAAGGAGGCCGTACTGACTGAAGTAAAGAGTTTAAGAAGTTTTCAGCATCTAGATTATAAAGGATCTTACATGTACCACTGGTTCATTCTCCATGTAAAGCCCAGAAATGGGATGTGTTTTTCTTTTTTTTTTAAGATTTTTTTTTTTATTTTTTCCTTTTTCTCCCCAAAGCCCCCCGGTACATAGCCGTGTATTCTTCGTTGTGGGTTCCTCTAGTTGTGGCATGTGGGACGCCGCCTCAGCGTGGTCTGATGAGCAGTGCCATGTCCGCGCCCAGGATTCGAACTAACGAAACACTGGGCCGCCTGCAGCGGAGCGCGCGAACTTAACCACTTGGCCACGGGGCCAGCCCAATGGGATGTGTTTTTATCCCAGCCTCAGACAGAAATATTCCTGCAGATAATTGAGAGTTAACACTAAATTAGCACTGTCATTTATGGCAAACACTTTTTAAGAAATCTCTCCTCTTTTCTTAAAATTTTTAAATTTTTCTCTTTTCTCTCCAAAGCCCCCCGGTACATAGTTGTATATTTTTTTTAGTTGTGGGTCCTTCCAGCTGTGGCACATGGGATGCCGCCTCAGCATGGCCTGACGAGTGGTGTCGTGTCCGCACCCGGGATCCGAACCCACGAAACCCTGGGCCTCCAAGTCGGAGCGCGAGAACCCAACCACTTGGCCATGGGGCCAGCCCCTAGAAATCTCTTGATAAGAGTGCTTTACAGTATATAGTTGCTTAATAATTCATTGTTCTTTGGAAGAAAATAAAGTCCGTGAACAGTCCAAGAGATGAAATGATACTTTTCTCTTGTGTGCATTTCTCCTAATTTGTGTTCAAAACAAATTTAGTCACCAACAATCCAAGAAAATCTTTTCCTGTTTGTATGAGATATTTGTATATTTTACAAAGAAGCAGTTAAAATGGCTTTCAGACGTCTTGCAAATTAATTTTTCTTCCTTCAGCAAGCATTTATTGAATACCTACTATGTTCAAGACAGTGTGCTTACTGTTACAGGATACAAATATATGTTAATAGTTGGCATTTATTGAGGGCTTTCTGTGAGCCCTCTCCTAAGGGACCAGGTGTTTTCTAGGCATTATATCTCCTTTAATCCTATGAGAGATGTATTGTTATTATTATTAATTTTTTTTTAAATGAGGAAACCACCTCAGGGCCAGGAAGTAGTGGAATTGAGATTTGAAAGCAAGTCTGTCCAACTGTAAAATAGCTTATCCCCCCGCCCCCTTTCCCTGTGGTGGTTCAGTGTGGTAGTCACCAGCTATATGTAGCTATTGAGCAGTTGAAACATGAATCGCCTGAATTGAGATGTGCTGTAAATGTAAACTACACACTTGATTTTGAAGACTTAGTACAAAAAAATGTAAAATATTTCATTAATTTTCATATTGATTACATGTTTAAATGACAATATTTTGGATATATTGGGTTAAATACATTATTAAAGACAATTTTATTTTTTAGTTTTTAATGTGACTACTAGAAAACATAAAATAATATATGTCTCATATATTTCTATCGGACAGCATGGATCTAGAAGAAGAAAAAGTTATCTTCACTAAAAACCATAATGCAAGTTATAAAGTAGTAAGTACCATAAAAGAAGGATAAATTAAATGCTATGGGCATATGGTAGAGGAAATAGTTGGGAAGATCAGAAAAAAGCCCTTCAGTACTTTTCATTCTTCTTAAGTTGGTTGTTCATATCGTGAAATTCTTAATTTAGCTGCTTTAAAATGCCTCCTAATCTGGTTAATGGAGGGATCTCACATTCCCCTTGCCTGATTTATGAGTTGTAAGGGGTACTGTAGCTCCTTCAACTGGAGAGGAACAGTATTTATAAAACTGGAAGTCAGTGACTCATCTTTATTTGAATGAGTTAGATAAATTTGAAACTAAAGAAAGAATCTCAAGTGATGGCCGTCAGAACTGTGCCAGTACTTACTCTTGTATCTGCATTAAAATAGAGTGTGGAGGAACAAGAAGTGTGGACTGGAATCTAAAAACAATGAATGGAGAGAACCAGGCATCTGTTTTCATTCAACTTTAATAATTTTACTGAAATTAGAAAATTGTGTTAGATTGAATGCATGGTATTTATAGTACCTATAAATTCTCCTCTTGAAGGCTTGAATGACATGTGTAACTCTCTGTAGGAGGAGTGATAGTGAAAATGGGTGCTGACTTGGATTCCTGGATTTGTGCACTTGTAAAACAGAACAAACTCTTAACCGTTTTTGTTTAAAAACTGTTTTAAAATATAACAGATGTGATGTATATTTAAAATCATAAGATAAACAGTGAAGTGAAATGATACGTGAGAAAAATTAACCAGGAGAATGTGCATGTAAGTTATAAATAATTCAAATGCAAAGTTACAAAAAAAAAAAAGAAACAAAAAGAAATCATGTTTAAAGAAAGCACTCTGGTATCTAGGAAGATTTCATTTGTAATTTAAGTTTAAACTAGAAAGACAGCCTGCAAGTCACCTAACAGAATTCCCAGAGTTCCTGTGTTACCAAACCTGAAGTGAGTTCGCTCACCCGTTGCGCAGCAAGCCAATCTCTGACACCGGGGGTGGTGGAAGAAAGTAGGAACTTTATTTTTGCACAGCGCTGAGCAAGGAGAGAGGGCAGCTAACGCTGAAATACCAAACTCCCCAAAAAGCTCAAAGGAAGGGTTTTTATTTGGGGCTTTAGGTAGGAGAGGGGGAGCATATGGCCTTGCTGGTCAGAGCTTTCCCACCAGCCTGTCTTTGGCCTTGAGACACTTGTAGAGAGGAGGGAGCTCATGACCTTGCTGGTCAGCAGCTTTCCCACCAGCCCGTATCTCTTTGCGGGAGGAGATAGTCCAGGTGCTTGTCCTTGACGGTGTCTGTCTCCATGGAGGATAGTGGATTCTGGAGCCAGGAAGCCAGAGAGTAAGCAGGGAATGAGTGTTTTGGTTTTAACCCCATATATGCTGAGTTTAATGTGGGGAAACTGATATCAGGGTCGATATCACCTGCACTGGCCGGATCAGCTCTGCAACGTGATAGAAACATGAAGTGGACAAAAACTTCAAGGAGGGAGAAGGGATGTAATGGAGAGTTTTATTCATGAACAGAATCTGCCATCGGTTAATTAGTGCCATTGCTGAGCACACCTGTTACACCTGAAGGGAAAAACAAGAGAGATGAAGTCCTGTAGTCATGTGGAGCTCGTGTTGGGAGAGGCAATGTGAATGGCAAAATAGAGCAGGCTTTGGAACTACAGTCCTGGATTCAGATCCTGGCTCACTTACCACTTACTGTGACCTGGGCGAATTACTCTCTTCAACCTTCAGTTTCCTTCTCTGTAAAACTGAGGTAATGAAACATACTCCCACAGGGTTATGGTGAGGATGAAGATTTTTAAATATGTAGACCATCCGTCAAATTGCATTTGCCCATAAATGGTCTTTCCCTTTGTTGTTGCAGATGAAATTGCTCAAGATAAGGCTTTTTATGGGAAGTCAACTGTAATGCACCACACCTTTTATATAATCCTTCCAAGGCTCCTTCAGGAAAACGTTAGCTGAACTTACTTGAAGAGTAAGGCCAAGGATATTTATAGAGCCCTTACCTGGTATTTAAAATGTGTACGCGTTGAGATTATAGAGAGCAAAGGAGTGAAGTCTCTTGGTAAAGGAATTCAGTTCTACCAAATACTCTTTAGTTCTCTTTGCCTAAATGATGCCTAAATTTGGAATATACTGCCTATCAAAGGACAACTTCATTGTCTTAGATAAGAGGAAATAATTAGTCCTTATTCTAGAGACTGCCTTAAGGAATGCAGTCAAAAGGAATGACTAAGAATTTAGCTCTTTTATCAGCTGAGAAACAGAAGGCATTGATTTTGTCTTTTTGCCCTTTGTAAAACCAGATAAATATAAAAATCACTGAAATTTTTCCAAAAGTTAGCAACTTTTAAAAGGGAAAGTAATATGTAAGGACTTTTATATTGCTAAGGTTGGAACATTCTCTGGTCTATGAAACTGGTCTATATTAAAGTATAAATATATAAATTAATCATACATTAAGGACAGTGCAAAAATATTTTCAGTAGGTAATCCACTTTTCTGAGGTAATTAGGTAGCAGAATTAGTTTTGAATAGTTTTTTTTTAAGATTTTATTTTTCCTTTTTCTCCCCAAAGTCCCCTGGTACATAGTTGTGTATTTTTAGTTGTGGGTCCTTCTAGTTGTGGCATGTGGGATGCCACCTCAGCATGGTGACAAATAAAAATGGCAAGCAATAGGATATCTTGGAGAATATGAGGAAGCCATTTGGTGTAAACCTAATTCGGCCTGACCTTTGAGTGTGCATAGTATATCTGCTTTAGATATTCCCTATGGCAAGAACAAAGGCCCTTGAGATAAAGGTGCAACTTCCCTCCCCCTCCCAACGTTGGCATTCCCTTAAGGATTAAGCCTCTTTCCTTGGGCTAGGAACTGATTGCTGCGCTCACCTGTGACCACCCAGCTCAAAACAATAGGCTTGCCTCCTGCTACGCCCTCTGAGATAGCAGACCACACTACCTGCTGTGTCCACCAAGCTCTGTGCTGACAGGGCAATCTTGTGACTATTGTGGGAGGGACATTTCAATCATATGTGAAACGTCCTGTATGGGGGTATATAACCACTCTGTATACCTCACTTATTTTTTTTTTTTTAAATTTTTTTATTGAGTTATTGATAGGTTACAATCTTGTGAAATTTCAATTGTACATTAATGTTTGTCAGTCATGTTGCAGGTGCACCACTTCACCCTTTGTGCCCACCCCCCTCCCCACCTTTCCCCTGATATCCACTAAACTGTTCTTGGTCCATAGTTTTAAATTCCTCATATGAGTGGAGTCATACACAGATTATCTTTCTCTCGCTGGCTTATTTCACTTAACATAATTCTCTCAAGGTCCATCCATGTTATTGCAAATGGAATGATTTTGTTCTGTTTTGCAGCTGAGTAGTATTCCATTGTATATATGTACCACATCTTCTTTATCCATTCGTCTGTTGCTGGGCACTTAGGTTGCTTCCACGTCTTGGCTACTGTAAACAGTGCTGCAATAAACATTGGGGTGCACAGGACTTTTGGGATTGCTGACTTCAGGCTCTTTGGATAAATACCCAGTAGTGGGATGGCTGGATCGTATGGTAGTTCTATTTTTAGTTTTTTGAGGAATCTCCATACTGTTTTCCATAGTGGCTGCACCAGTTTGCATTCCCACCAGCAGTGTATGAGGGTTCCTTTTTCTCCGCAACCTCTCCAACATTTGTTGCTATTAGTTTTAGACATTTTTGTCATTCTAACGGGTGTAAGGTGATATCTTAGTGTAGTTTTGATTTGCATTTCCCTGATGATCAGCGATGATGAGCATCTTTTCATGTACCCATTGGCCATCAGTATATCTTCTTTGGAGAAATGTCTGTTCATGTCTCCAGTCCATTTTTTGATTGGGTTGTTTGATGTTTTGTGGTTGAGTTGCAAGAGTTCTTTATATATTAAGGATATTAAGCCTTTGTCAGATATATGACTTGCAAATATTTTTTCCCAGTTAGTGGGTTGTTTTTTTGTTTCAATCCTGTTTTCATTTGCCTTGAAGAAGCTCTTTAATCTGATGAAGTCCCATTTGTTTATTCTTTCTGTTGTTTCCCTTCTCTGAGAAGGCATGGTGTCCGAAAAGATCCTTTTAATACTGATGTCAAAGAGTGTACTGCCTACATTTTCTTCCAGAAGCCTTATGGTTTCAGGTCTCACCTTTAGGTCTTTGATCCATTTTGAGTTTATTTTGGTGAATGGTGAGAAAGAATGGTCAATTTTCATTCTTTTACATGTGGCTTTCCAGTTTTCCCAGCACCATTTGTTGAAAAGACTTTCTTTTCTCCATTGTATGCCCTCAGCTCCTTTGTCAAAGATAAGCTGTCCATAGATGTGTGGTTTTATTTCTGGGCTTTCAATTCTGTTCCATTGATCTGTCCACCTGTTTTTGTACCAGTACCATGCTGTTTTGATTACTGTAGCTTTGTAGTATGTTTTGAAGTCAGGGATTGTGATGCCTCCCGTTTTGTTCTTTTTTCTCAGGATTGCTTTAGAAATTCGGGGTCTTTTGTTGCCCCATATGAATTTTAGGATTCTTTGTTCTAATTCTGTAAAGAATGTCATTGGGATTCTGATTGGGATGGCGTTGAAGCTGTAGATTGCTTTATATACCTCACTTCTTTGGTGCCCTTTCTTCCTTCAGGAAGAAAGACCCCCTGGTCATGGTCCTCAGATTTCAGCTCAGAATAAACTCTCCCAAATTTTCATTTATAGATTGGTTATGGATTATTTTCATTGGCAATGGCCTGATGAGTGGTGCCATGTCCTGGCCCAGGATTTGAACCGGCGAAACCCTGGGCCTTTGAAGCAGAGCGTGCGAACTTAACAACTCGGCCACGGGGCCTGCCCCTAGTTTTGAATAGTTTTGAAACGGAATTCCTTAATGTCATATTAAAACTCTGATTTGGTGGATTTATTAGGGCCTGGCTGTTTGTTATTTTGTATATAGATAAAAGCTTTTGTGTGTCTGGTTGTTGTTGTTTTTATTATTATAAAAGGTTTCAAGGATTTATAGTATTGTATATTGATTTTCAACTTGAAAGTGTATCTGAAATAGGAGAAACTAGTGCAGTGAAAGCAGAAGTCAGAAGAGATTGGTGTGGTTCCCTTCCTCATATGGAAAGAAAGTCGCATACTTTTTTTTAAAGATTGGCGCCTGAGCTAACAACTGTTGCCAATCTTTTTTTTTTTCCCCTCTCTGAGTGCCCCCAGTACATAGTTGTATATATTTTTTTTAATTGTGGGTCCTTCTAGTTGTGGCATGTGGGACGCCGCCTCAGCGTGGCCTAATGAGCAGTGCCATGTCCGCGCCCAGGATCCGAACCAGCGAAACCCTGGGCCACTGAAGCAGAGTGTGTGAACTTAACCACTCGGCCACGGGCCGGCCCCAAATTCACATTCTTTAGCTGGACGGTCACAGCCTACTTCCCCAGCTCTACTTCCCACTAACTCCCTACACAGCATCCTGCTGTCCCACACCCATAAACACATAGTGCAGTGGTGTGGGCTTCTAGAGAGTACCAAGTTACAGCTTTTGAGTTTACAGGGTTTATATGTAAATATTAGTTGTTGGTAAAGATTTTTTTTGCTGAGAAAGATCAGCCCTGAGCTAACATCTGTGCCAGTCTTCTTGTACTTCATGTGTGGGTCACTGCCACAGCATGGCTGATGAGCGGTATATGTCTGCGCCCAGGATCCGAACCTGGGCTGCTGAAGTGGACTGCTTTGAACTTAACCACTATGCCATGGGGCCGGCCCTGGTGAAGATTTTATGTTCAGTGATTTGGGAATTTTCTGCACCAAAATACTGCTCAGTACTTTTCCTTTGCACAGCCCACTGCCCCTTTCCCCTCTTCCCAGCTCTCCTTTAAGCACTGTTTTCTGGCCTCATTGTTTTTGTTACGTTGAACCATAAGAAATTACCAATATTTGATTGTATTTGACTTATACAGCCATATGCCACATAATGACGTTTGGTCAGCAACAGACCGTGTGTACAGTGGTGGTCCTGTATAGCCAGTGTCTGTAGTAGGCTGTACCATCTAGGTTTGTGTAAGTACACTCTATGATGTTCGCACAATGATGAAATTATCTAAATGCCTCATTTCTCAGAATGTATCCCGCATAACTGTAAAAGCAGCAGTTTCATGTGATTCAACCTAATTGTTCATCTTGTTCAGATTTTGAGTAAATAGTATCTCCTTTCCAGCAATTTCATTGTTTTGTTTTGTTTTGTTTCAGCTTGAAGTCTCCAGTTAAAAGCAAGGAGATAGGAGGAATTAGTCATTTTAGTGTAGAGTTCTCAGCTTGGAGGGTCTCCCTGAAATTTTTTTTCCCAGCTTCTGATTTGGCTTATCTATCCCCAGGACCAAAAGAAGAGAACCAGTTATTTTATCTTATACTTTTATCTTAAGCTTTTTACTCATTCGTTTGTAAAATAGTTACTGAGCATTTACTGTATGGGTTAATTAATAAGCAGGATTTTATTTGGCATGAAAAAGGTGACAAGAGTTTTGTTTCATATAAAATGTGTTCTGAAAAACTTAACTCTCTTACAACAGGGGAAATGTGGAACCAGGTGTAAGTGTCAGACAGGAACTCACCAAATATTCTTGTTTTGTTTTTTTTTTTTTGAGGAAGATTAGCTCTGAGCTAACATCTGTGCTGAGGCAGATTGTTTCTGAGCTAACATCTGTGCCCATCTTCCTCTATTTTATATGTGGGACACCTGCCACAGCATGGCTTGCTAAGCATTGTGTAGGTCTGCGCCTGGGATCCGAACCGGCAAACCCCAGGCTGCTGAAGCAGAGCACGTGGACTTAACCACTATGCGACTGGGCCAGCCCCTAAATTATTGTTTCTTTTTTGTTTGGGTTTTTTGTTTTTGTTTTTTGGTGAGGAAGATTGGCCGTGAGCTAACATCTGTTGCCTATTTTTCTCTATATTCTTGCTTTTTAAAAACTGATTATTGGCCTAACAATCTTCTCCCTAAATGTTTAATTATTCTGAGTCAAGTCACTATCCAACATTTAATTTATGGAACTCTTTTTATCTCATTTGCAGCACTTGATAATGGTATGCAGTAGATAGGACAGATATCAGCCTTATTTTACAGATAAAAAAATGAATCAGATGGATTGTGTTTGCCCAAGTCACATAAGTATTAAGAAACAGAGCTTAGCAGACTGACCTGGTGGCCTAGTGGTTAAGTTTGGCCCGCTCTGCTTCGTCAGCCTGGGTTTGGTTCCTGGGCCTGGACCTACACCAGTCGTCGGCGGCCATGATGTGGTGGTGACCCACATACAAAATAGAGGAAGATTGTGACATAGATGTTAGCTCAGGGTGAATCTTCCTCAGCAAAAAAAACCAACAAAACAACGAAGAAGAAATAGCTTAGATGCCAACCCAGGTCTTTTTAAATTCAAAACTTCAGTCTTTCCATGTTACCACATTGCTTTTCTGGTAACTTGCATATTTACATAGATAATATATTTCACACTATTGTTTTTTATGTTTTTATAGCCCTTTCCTGTTTTTATTTATGTCTGTCAGCAAATACTTGAACACACACTGTGTGCCCATTATTTCTTCAAATAGTTTTTCTGTTCTGACTCCTCTTCTGGACTCTAAAAATCTTACCTAAGTTAAATTGCTTGATATTGATTCACAGGTCATGAGGCTCTGTTCTTCACTTCCCCTCCCCCAAAAGAAATTTTTTTCTTCCTGCTTCATTTTTGTTAATTACTATTGCTGTGTCTTTAGGTTCACTGATCTTTTCTTCTGTAGTTTTCAGTCTGCTGTTAATGTTGTCCTGCGTACTTTTTTATTTTGGATATTCTATTTGTCGTCTGTAGAAGTTTGACTTTGGTCTTTTATGTATGTGTGTGTGCATATATATATATATATGTATATACATATGTTCCATTTTTCTCTTCATTATGTTCATATTTTCCTTTACATCCTTGAGTGTACTTGTAATAACTGTTTAAAGGTCCTCATGTGCTAATGCCATCATCTGTCATTTCTTGGTCTTTTTCTACTGATTAATTTTTCTTCTGATGGTCATATTCCTGCTTCTTTGCGTGTGTGGTGATTTTTTTATTGGATGTTGGCCATTGTGAATTTTACATCTTTGAGTCCTGAATTTTGTTGAATTCCTTTAAAGTGTGTTAGATTTTGTCTGGCACACAGGTTACATGCAGATTAGTTTGATCCTTTTGAGGCTTACTTTTAAGCTTTTCTAGGGCAAGTCCAGAGTAGCTTTTAATCTACGCCTAATTTAATTCTGCTGCTAAGATGTGACTCTTCTGGGTCCTGAGTTATATGAAGTCTTTCCATTGTGGCTGGTGTGAGTGAACTACTCCCTGACTTCTGTGAGCTTCAGGAATTATTTGGCCATTTGCTTTTCAGTGTTTTGTTTCCCACCACATGTACATAGGACAGGATTCAACCCAAGGGGATCCCTCTGCAGATCTCCTGGGCTCTTTGCGTGGCTCTCCTTTATAGTAGTACTCTGTCTTGCAAATTCTAGCCCCCTTGGATTCCCTGAACTTTGATTTCTCGTCTCTGCTCAGCAAGAACACCAGATTCTGTTTGGGTTCCCTCTCCCTGTGCTGCAGCCTGGAAACCACCTCCAGGCAGCAAGCTGAGATAATCGTCAGGCTCACCTTGTTTCCCTTCACTTAAGGATCGTAGTCCTGTGCTGCCTGTTGCCCAACGTCTGAAAATTATTTCTTACATTTTGTCTAGTTGTTAATTACTATGGGGGCGTGGGGGATCAGAATTGGCCACCTCAAAATGTGTCTCTTTGACTTGATTATTTTTAAGAACAAAGGACTCTGAAAGAAACTCTGACATTCCCCCTGTCTAAAAAATTTCAAGGCAGAAGGCCTGTTCTAGGAAGGAGCTAATGCTATAAGATAACATTGTCTACAACTGTTCCAATAAACACTTGTTTAACAAACATTTACATTTTTTTCTCCATGTAAATTGCCTTCCTCCTCTTCGAAGCCCCAAACTCCCACCCCCAGCATCCTCCTTTGTCTTTAGCTGAAGATGGTATCTAAGGTAGTGACCTCAGCCATTCTGGTGAGTTGCGCGGTTTTCCTGGATTTCTCCCATGTATACATATTGTAAAGCTTTGTTGATTTTTTCCTGTTATTCTGTCTCATGTCAGTTTAATTCATAGACCAGCCAGAAGGACCTAGAGAGTGGAGGAATTGTCTTCTTCCCCTACAGGGGCAATTCCTGTAGTAATTAATTAGTCCTTCATGAGTGGAAGTAGAAATCACCATCCCTTGAATTTTGACTTCGGTCATATCAAATGGAAATGAATGAGGAGAATTTGTTAGAAAAGGAGATTGAGATTTATTAAAGTTGCAAATGTATGTATATATCCTTTGACCCAGCATTTGTATACATAACAGTATGATGAATGTGTAGGAGGTGTTTTATTGAATAATTTTTGTGGTAACTGCAAACAATTGGAAGCAACCCAGCACCCTTCAATAGGGAGTGATTAAATGCATTATTGTGTATCCATACAATGAACAATTGTATTGCTGTGGAAAAGAAGCTCTTTATATCAGGTATGGAAAGATCTCTAAGATCTGTTATTAAATGAAGAAAGTAAAGTTACCACTCAGTATAGTATACTACTTTTTTTATAAGGAAGAAGAATAAAAATAGTTATTAGTATTTGCTTACATTTGCGTTAGAACACTCTGGAAGGATACAGAAGAAACTAGGCTAATGGAGGTTGAAAATTGGTGTGAAACTTTCCACAATATTCTTTATATTTTTTATTGAAAGAATGTTTGAGCCATATGTATGTGTTACCTATTTAACATTTTTAAAAATTTAAGATAAAGATCTTCATTGGCTCATATTGACAAAAGTGCTTCAGCGTGAGAGTTCCATGGGTACAGTTTCGTTATGTGTCAGGAAGGTCAGCTTATCTTATAACTGGGTTGAGCTAAGCCCTTTACCCACTTACAAGATAAAAAATTTCTTTTCAGTTCATGTATTATTTGGGGTAAGACTAACTGTCATACCAAACCCAAAAATATCAGTGGCTTAGCACAAGAGAAGTTGTGGGAGACTATCAGCCATCTGGTGATCTGGAGACCCTGGTTTCTCGCATCTTGTGGTTCCATTTCCCAGGGCTTGGGAGGCTCTGCTGTCAGGCAGGAAAGAGGCGGAAGCCCTGCCTGCTGCTGCCTTTTGTTTTCTAAGTCCTTATCACCTCTCTCTCCTTCCTTGCTCATTGGGATGTGATTTACATACCATAAAATTCAACCTTTTAACCACCTGTTCTTAAAACCCTGGCCCCAAGGTGATCAGCTCTGCTTTTGTTCACATTACATTGGCCAGAAGTCTTCAGCAGCACATACCCAGGGGTTGGGTAACTCCTGCCCGGTGACAACTCCACACTGAGAAGGGGAGCACGAAATGCTAGCAGCTAGCTAGCAAGCTCTGTCACGGTGGTCTGGGCAAGTCGAGTCAAGTTCATGTGCCAGCCTTTGATTTGTCATATCAAGAAGTTACATTCCTTCCCATTTTCTCCAGAAAAGTGAATGTTGTTAAGCAATAAGGTTTTTCTTTTTTCTGCTCTAAATGTATGGAAAGGGAGACACTTTCTTGTGATCAGTTTTCAGTGTTATAATCTCTTTGGTTTAAAGTATGGAAGTGGTTTCAGGCTTATGTAGTGACCTCAGTTTCGCTTTTCTCCTTGCTGACAGTCAAGACCCTGTGTTCTGTCCCTGGTCATTAAGCCTCAAGCCTAGGTTAATGGAACAGTCTCCCCTCTTCCTTCCTCCCCTTCTTGGTGCCATGGTTTTTAATCCTCCTTCCCTCTTTTTCCTGGCACCTAGGGTATTCTCCTTTCTTCTGAGTCCATCTGTGTCTTTGAAAGAACTTTGTTTATACAGCTAAGTGTTTATTGTTGAAGGCTTTTCATGTTGTGTTCTTTACTCAAAAACATACATTGCTAGAACCTGAAGTTCTTGATTTTTTGAGTTAGCCCATTCTTTGGATAACTGACATTGTTCAAAAGGGACCAGGAGATAGATTAACATTTATTGGGCAGCTGCTGTGTGCTTGTGTACATTATGTTGTTTAATCACTACTGTCTCTCTAAGGGGTAGATTTAGTTTTAGCCCCCATTTATTATGAAAAATTTCAAACATACAGAAATGTTTTAAAAAATCGTATGTTGAACACCCATATACCCAACCACTGAAATTCTACCATTAACATATTACTATACTTGCTTTATCACATAAAGATGTTAGTTTTAAGCATTTATTGTAAACTGTATGAAAAATTGTATTCTGTATCAATTTTAATTCATAGATTTTCTTGTGGTTACTAAAAACAAAACACCCTCCTATTGCCAGAATTTTAAACAAACAAAATCTTGTATCTTAGGAGAAAACAACTGTATTTATTTTGTGTTAGTCTTTTTTTCCCTCCAAGCGATTGGGAAAACCACTCTCTTTTTTTAAGCAAGTCTGCTTCATTCTGCTCTGATGAGCCAATATCTTTAGATTTTCCTTCTTTGCTCAGTTTCTGAAGGTGTTATTTTCACACTTTTCTGTTTCTGGCTCTGTCCTTTCCATTATTATAAGTATTAATTTATGTAACCTAAAAGAAATTCCAGATGATTCAAGATACACCAAGCTTTCTCTTGAGTGGCAGACCTTGCAGCATGTCATGGCAACTTGGACTGATACATGTTGGAACTTTTGCTGGTTTTCATGAAAATTTAGTAATGCTGGGTAACACTGATTTGTACGTTTCATTGACATAATAATAGATTTATTCTTTAAATTAATTAGAACTAGCAAGTAGAATGTAGCAGGAATGCAGAATAAGTGTTACTCTGAGCCAGTGTCTTCTAACCCAAAATAATTGTTTGATAATTTAATTATAATAATAGCCTTTATAGATGTTGTCAAAGTTTTGAAATGTTTATGCTTAGTTTTATTTATTTATTTATTTTGCTGAGGAAGATTACCCCTGAGCTCACATCTGTGCCAGTCTTCCTCTATTTTATATGTGGGTCACCGCCACAGCATGGCTGATGAGTGATGTAGGTCTGTGCCCAGGCTCTGAACCTGCAATCCCAGGCCACTGAAGTGGAGCGTGCCGAACTTAACCATTAGGCCCCTAGTTATTTTATTTTTTTTAAATTCCATTATTTCATCTCTCCATTGGATGATTGGGAGATCAGTCTTTTGTGATGATAAATTAAGTCCATTGACAACCTGTAGTCTAGACATAGGTTTATTCTTGCTGTGCAGTGCTTGTATTTCTTAGATTCAGAAGATGGCTGTCAGCTGGAGTTTCCTATGAGTCAATTTAATATGACTGGATATATGTTAAATGCTGTTGGTGTTGGTAATGATTGCTTTTTGCCAAAAGGGCATTTAAAACATTGGGTCCTTGGGGCCGGCCCTGTGGCTGAGTGGTTAGGTTCGCACATTCTGCTTTGGCGGCCCAGGGTTTCGCCAGTTCAGATCCTTGGGTGCAGACATGGCACTGCTCATCAGGCCACGCTGAGGTGGCATCCCCCATGGCACAACCAGAGGCACTTACAACTAGAATCTCAACTCTGTACTGGGGGGCTTTGAGGAGAAGGATTAAAAAAAAAAACATTGGCAACAGTTGTTAGCTCAGGTGCCAATCTTTAAAAAAGAAAAATAAATAAATAAAACATTGGGTCTTGGTTAATTTTTTCTTTATTATGTGGTTAAGTTACAAACCAGGATTCTTGTGAAATGATGCTACTTGTTGTGGCAAACAAATTCGTTTATATAACATTTATATATTATTTTCTCCCAAAACGGTTAATTTGTTTTCTTGCAACAATTCAGAATTCATCACATTTTTAGCAGAGAAAAAGAAAGCAAAGCAACCAAGGTGAATTTTTGCTATCAGCGTGGAAACAGATTATTTAAGAAATAGTTGTGTGTATAGTTTTTGCAACATATTGGGTAATTTTGCGCGTATTCTAAGTGGTGATGCCCTACGTTATTTAGTGTTTATTTGTATTTTCTGTTTTTTCCCAGCAAATTGAGTAATTACTGAGCAAACACTTAAAGTTACTTGTTGAAATGGACAATAAATATCCAATTGTGGATGTCATGCAGTCTGGTTTAGAAAGTTAGTGCTTGTTCAGGCCGATATGCCCATTCTGCTAATGATGCTTTATTTATTGATGAAGTAAAGGAAAGTAGATATTTTAACTAAGGATGAGCAAAATATATAATTTTTTTTAAACTTTGAGTCAGAACACTTAGATAAATTGTTTTGTGCAGGTCAGTTTGGGGAGCTTCAGTTTCCTTAATTGTGAAAACAAGCAGTTGTAAGGAGTAAAGTTGAAGTGAGGCATAGTAGAGCTAAACGCGTTTTGTAAACTTGAGAGCTTCCTATGGGTGTAAAGAACTCTGCTCCTGCTCAGGATGTCCTGCGGGAGTTGGCAGATTATCTGATGCCGATTTAACATCATGTGGAGGAATTACGGCTCTTCATTCAAGTATTGGGAGAGTTTATGAACAAATATTTAAAAATTATTTTTAGATAATTTAAAGGAATTATTCTTACTAATGTATTATTACCTAATTTGATACTTGTGTATAAACTTGGATTTGATTTATGCTCTGGATTAGATTGAATACATTGGACTTGACTTTACAGACCACTTTTTGTTAGCGATAAACTTAATAGAGCCCTTTTGCTGTGTTGTGCTTTCATCATTTGCCTTAGCTTCAGGGCCTTGATCTCTGTTTGCTTTACACTTTTCTCCAGGGTAATTATTCAGTACATTTTAAAACAGGTTCTGTGTTTATGCCACTATGCCATTCTTACAACCTCTTCCCTTCATTTTGATTTTGGGCAAATTGCCTAAGGTCTCTGGGTTAATATAACACTGGAGATAAAACACAGAACAACTGGAGTCCTTGTTTAGTTCCTTTTGAAAAATCAAATTGGAATTCTTTTAAAAAATTTGTGGTAAAATTCCCATTGTCTTTTCTTGAGTTTAGATGTGATGTGAGGACAGGATTATTTTATAAAGTTCAGGGAGTGTGACTGCTAAGGTTTTTTGTTTTGTTTTTCTTAATTGTATTTAATCATGAACTGAGGTCCATTTAATTCTCTGAAAGCACTGAAGTTAGCAAGACTGTTTAATAGTGTTCCCCTCCCTGCTAGATTTTTGGGTCTTATCTACTAGTGGTCTTCTAGTAGTGTGGTACCTGCCTACCTATTTGTCCACTTGTCTGTTCTTTTTCTAATCCGTAAGTATTCTAACTTTAATAATAATGCAGGTTTCCAGTTCAGGAAGTTTTTTTGTGTTGAAACATGCATAAAATTATGCAGCATGAGATTAAATCACTTAGAGATCTTACAAGAATTTTAAAAGTTTAGTATTTCTTTCTCTGTAGCTCTTACCATAAATTATATGAATAATCTGTCTGGGGAAAAAGGCATTATACTTACCATTAGAAAACCTAGTTTAAATTATTGGGCTTTAATGAAGAGAAACTAAGCCACTCGATTTGATTACATATTATTATATTTCATAAAGATTTTAATATCATAGCATAGTAACACATTATGGTTATTTTTTTTTCTTATTTTTGGTGTATGTTTTATGAATTTTATTTCATACAGAAACAGTCCCTTGAAAAAGAAACTTGCAGTTTCTTTCTTCCTTTCTTTTTTTTATGAGGAAGATTAGCCCTGAGCTAACATCTCTGCCAGTCTTCTCTACTTTGTACGTGGGATGCCTCCACAGCATGGCTGATGAGTAGAGTAGGTCCACACCTGCATCCGAACCTGCAAACCCAGGCTGCTGAAGTACAGCATGTGGAACTTTAACTGTTCGGCCATGGGCCTGGTCCCTTAGAAACTTGCAGTTTCTTTTCTTTCTTTCTTTTTTTTTTTTTGAGGAAGATTAGCCCTGAGTGAACATCTGCTGCCAATCCTCCTCTTTTTTGCTGGCCCTTAGCTCACACCCATCCCCATCTTCCTCTACTTTATATGTGGGATGCCTGCCACAGCATGGCTTGCCAAGCGGTGCCATGTCCAGGATCCGAACTGGTGAACCCCAGGCTGCCAAAGCAGAACGTGCGCACTTAACCGCCGTGCCACCAGGCCAGCCCCAACACTCGCAGTTTCTTAATGGGGTGTGTTATATTAACAGTTTTTTCTAATGTTAAACCAGTCTTCATCTGTTATTTTAGATAGGTAAATTTAATTTGCCATAATTTACTTAGACTTTTTGAATCTGTGATCATTAGAATTTAAGGCCAAATTTATGAAACTATCCGAAACTATAATTGATAAGAATTTCATAAATAATAATATTAATCATACCTTGTAAGAAACACATCCTAAGAGATAGTTTGTAAATGTATTGCCAATAAAACTTGGTTAATTAATATTAGATGTTTGTGATGCAGTTAGTAGTAACATTTCCAAGGTAATGTTACTGCTGGTGGTCTGCAGGGAACTTAGAATAAGGGAGAGTCAAAGAGAAGAACTGGTGTGTTTTTCAAAGCCATGGCCAATGGGAAGGGCTGTCCTGAGCAGCTGACATTGGTGTTCTTGGCAAATTGAGCTCTTTAGTGAAATGTCTGCATTAGCTTAGATTTATTTTTGAGGCAAATAGGAGGTCACTGAAGATTATTGGTTAGGAGAATGGCATAGTAAAAAAGTTAAGGAAATTATTCTTGTGGCAGTGTAGAGTGAAGTGAGGAAAATCTGAAGGAGCTCATGGAGTAAACTACTTTTGTATTTAAACCGTGAAGTAGAGACCTGGATTACAGTGGAATATTAGCAATTGAGATGGAAATAGGATTGATGGGAGACTCGTTACCCAGGAAAAATGTAGAGCGCTTTTGTTCATTCACTTGACAAATTTTGGATCAATGTTATTTACTACATGTCTGAAACTTAATGGTAGGTGCTGAGAATATGGTGATTACCATACCCCTCACCTTCCACTCCCAAAAGGCTTGATCCCTGCTCTCATGGACCTTACCAACTAGTGGAGGAGGTAGCCATTAAAGAATCACAAAATAGATGGGAAATTATAGCTATGAACGGCTGTGGATGAGAGGTATGTGGACATTTGGTAATCAGGGAGTCAGGAAATGTTTTCCTGAGAAAATGATGATTGAGCTGAAAGGGTGGTAGAATTTAACCAGGTGAAGAAAAGTTAAAGTTTAACTGTTAGCTGCCCAAAAATATATTTCTTAGCTGTGTTGAATTTGAGCTGACAGCTAGGCATTTCAAGCAATTTCCAGTAAGAGGATGTAAATTTGGAACTCAGTCTTGAACTTAATCTAAATTTCAGTCATGCAACCAAAAAGTCTATAGTTGGAGGTATGAAAATGGTTGAGCCCTCTTAAAGAATGTGTAAATAGAAGAGTACGTATCCAAGGACTGAGCCCTGGGGAATGCTCACAATTGAGGGTTGGAAAGAGGGTTGTTGAGGGAATTACAGGGGGCAGAAGGTGTGGTTGAGAAGTTAAAAGAAGATTTAGAAGAGTTTAGTTTTGGGAGCCAAGGAGGGAAATTTTAGTTGTGGGAACCAAGGAAAGGGAAATTTGAAAGGAGGTGCTAGTAATCACTAGGGTAAATAGAATAACACCGTTAAGGTTAGGGACTGAGAAAAGAGCATGGTTTTTGGTAAAACAGAAAACAGTTTCTATCGAACCCAGATTTGGACTATTTGAGACTGTTTTAGTCTGTTTCAGAAGTTTGATACTGACAAGAGGTGAGACTATCTGGAAGGGAGGACATCCCAGTTAAGATTTTTCAAGATTAAGGAAATCTATTTTAGTTTAAAGGCAAAGAGAAAGGAACCAGTAGAAGATGAAAGATTAAAGATGCTTGAGAGAAAGAGGGTGAATATAAATGTTCATAAAGAAAGAAAAATGGAGGAGATTCAAATCAGTTTGGTGTCAGAAAACATGATTTATAATTTTTTTGAAGAACTTTAAAGGCTATAGCCCTTTTAAATTTCACAGACCTTACCAGTTCCCAGGAAAGTTGCTATCTTGGGTTTAACTTATGATCCACAGAGTAAAGAATATCCAGCTTTTCTTCTTTTTTTCTTCCTCAGAACCTTTTCATTATAAGTTAAATTTCAGCAAAAGTAAATAGAGATGTTTAGCCTTCTTGTCCAAAATAATTGTGTAGCCACTTTCTAAATTGTCACCATGTTGGTTAATATTGCCAGGTAGTATTGTGTTGGAACCAAACACTTGGGGCTTGTGTCCCACAAATAGTGTTTAGTAAGCCATGGTGGCTTCTAGGAAAGTAGATAAAAAATAGTTTAAATGTCATTCTGGAATAGATCCAGATCAGTTGGGAAAAGCACCGTAAGTAGCTGCTGTCTAGAAGACTTACAGCTTTGGGAAGGCAAAATGTTTGGACCACAAAGAGTGAACATTCTGGATCCAACTAGAAGTTTTTCAATACATCACATAATGCCTAAACTTTGTCACCTGGTTTTGTGTTTGTATAAGAACACTTGGCCTCTTGGGCTCTGAGTATGTATGCATACATACAGCAACACAACATATTCCCAGTTCCTAACCTAGTGCCTCGTTTGTGCTCAATAAATTCTTGATGAGAAAGAAGATTAACTTTCTACTGGTTGGGAGGAATTAGAAACTTAATTATTTTAAGTTTCTCTGCCACTAATACTAAGAAAGACTATCTGGTTTTGTATAGTTTGTTTTCAAACTTGGCCTCTGCCTACTGTTTGTTTTATTATCGTACCAGGAGCATACAGGTTCAAAAACAACCCAAAACGATGTCATCTATTTTTTTCCCATTTTTTTTTTATTGTGGTAAAATATACATAACATAGAATTTACCATTTTAACAATTTTTAGGTGTACAGTTCACAGTGAATTAAGTACATTCACACTGTCATGAAACCATCATCGCCATCTGTCTTCAGAACTTTTCATTATCCCAAACTAGGACTCCATACCCATTAAACAATAACTCTCCATTCTCCTTGTCTTCAGCTCTGGCAACCACCATTTGTTTTCTGACTCTGAATTTGACTACTCTAGTAACTCACAGAAATGGAATCATATAATATTTGTCCTTTTGTGTCTGGCTTATTTCACATAGCACAGTGTCTTCAAGGTTCATCCATATTATAGCATATGCCAGAATTTTCTTCCTTTTAAGGCTGAATAATATTCCATTGTTTATCTGTACCACATTTTGTTTATCCATTCATCTGTCAAGCAATTTGAGTTGCTTCCATGTTTTGGCTGTTGTGAATAATGTTGCTATGAACATGGGTGTACAAATATCAGTTTTTTTGGGTATATGTACTCAGAAGTGGAGTTGCTGGATCATATGGTAATTCTATTTTTCATTTTTTGGGGAATAGCTATACTGTTTTCCATGGTGGCTGCATCATTTTACATTCCCACCAATAGTGCACACAGAGTTCCAGTTTCTCCACATCCTCCTCAACGCTTATTTTCTGTTTTAGTTTTTTTTTTTCATTTTTTAAAATAATAACCATTCTAATGAATGTGAAGTGATATCTCCTTGTGGTTTTGATTTACATTTCCCTCATGATTAGTGATGTTGAGCATCTTCACGTGCTTATTTGGCTATTTGCCTACCTTCTTTGAAGAAACGTATCTTCAGGTCCTTTGCCTATTTTTTAATTGGGTTTTTTTTTGTTGTTGAGTTTTAGGAGTTCTTTATGTATTCTGTATATTAACCTCTTATCAGATAAATGGTTTGCAAATATATTCTCCCATCCCATGAGTTGCTTTTTCACTTTGTTGATTGTGTCCTTTGATGCACAGAAGTTTTTAATTTTGATGTAGTCCAGTTTGTTTTTTTCTTTTGTTGTCTGTGCTTTTGGTGTCATATCTAAAAAATCGTTGCCAAATTCAGTGTCATGAAATTTTCCCCTATGCTTTCTTCTAAGACTTTTATAGTTTTAGCTCTTACATTTAGGTCTTTGATCCATTTTGAGTTACTTTTGTACATGCTGTAGGGTAAAGGCCAAGCTTCATTCTTTTGTATGAGGATATCCAGTTTTTCTAACACCATTTGTTGAAGACTGTCCTTTCCCCGTTGAATGGTCGTTGCACCCTTGTTGAAAATCATCTGACCACATATGCTAAAGTCAGGAACCCACATCAAACTCTAAATGACAATTGCTTTTTGGGCTCCTTATTCTATTCTTTTTTTATATGTCTGTCTTTATGCCAGTACCACAGTTTTGATTACTGTAGTAATCAAAAGTAATAATAAATTTTATAATAAGTTTTGAGATCAATAAGTGTTAGACCTCAAACTTTGTTCAGGATTCTTTTGGCTATTCAGGGTCCCTTGAGATTCTATATGAGTTTAGGATGGATTTTTCTATTTCTGCAAAAACCTTTGTTGGGACTTTGATAGGGATTGCCTTCAATCTGTAGATCTCTTTGGGTAGTACTGACAGTATTAAATCTTCCAGTCTATGAGCATAGGCTGTTTTCCCATTTATTTGTGTCTTTAATTTCTTTCAATAGTGCTTTAGAGTTTTCTTTTTTTTTTTTTAAAGATTAGCACCTGAGCTGACAACTGTTGCCAATCTTCTGCCTTTTTTTGTTCCTGCTTTTTCTTCCCAAATCCTCCCAGCACATAGTCGTACATTTTAGTTGTGGGTCCTTCTAGTTGTGGAATGTGGGATGCCGCCTCAGCATGGGCTGGTGAGCGGTGCCATGTCCGTGCCCAGGATCCAAACCAGCGAAACCCGGGCTGCCAAAGCGGAGCGCGTGAACTTAACCACTTGGCCATGGGGCCGGCCCCTGTAGTTTTCATTGTACAAATTTTTCTCCACCTTGGTTAAGTCTATTCCTGTGTATTCTTTTTGATGCTATTGTAAATGAAATTGTTTACTTGATTTTCTTTTCCGATTGTTCATTCTCCTGGGGTTTTTAACCCCCAAGCTTGTCCACACTGAGCCTGGAGCAGTTGTCGTTCAGAGTTTGAGTTCCTGTGGGTTCCTGACTCCAAGAGTGGGCTTCTACTCCTGGGCTTCAGCTGCCAGTAAGCTGTGATTCTCCGTATTCAACTGTCTCTCCAATTTTGTGGCAGAAGTTTGCCCCGTGACTTCAGTTCTATGAAGGATCTAAGAAGAGTTGTTGATTTTCAGTTTGTTCAGCTTTTTTCTGTTGTGAGGATGAGAGTGTTGGTTTCCAAGCTCTTTATGTGTCACAGCAGAAACTAGAAGTCTCTCAGGCTCATCTTATACTTTTCCAATTCCAGCCCTGGAATCAACCACTTCTCCAAGGAACCCGGTTTCCTTTTTAGCGAAGAATGGTATTTAGAAGCTAAGGTCTGGGTGCTAGATGTGCTTATTGCTGTTAAAGTGTCATTGCTTCAGCAGATAGAGCCAGAAAATGTACAAAGTGTGTGTGTTTTTGTGTGTATTTACGTGCATGCATTCATGTGTACATATACACACGTGTGTATATACACAGATATCTATTCATATCTATACATATATGGACATGTTAAAAACTGATTTTTATTCATTTGATGCCTCTAATACTACAGGGTTCATTCTAGCTTTCTCCCTTTCCATATTTATAATTCCCTTCTCTGACAGTGAAAAACTTGATTCTTATTATCCACAAATTATTTATTTAATTGCTGAATCCTATAGTACACTTAAAATTGTTTCAGAATTGCTAAACTATGCCATTATGAGAAAACAAACCTACTAACTGGAGTTCAGTATTTGTTTACAGCTGTTTTTGTCATTGGGCTGAGAATATACAGTCAAAATAGTGTGTTCACGAGCCGCTCGGGTTAGTCTCCTTTCTCCTTCCCTTCGCTCCCCTTTGGTTATACCATTCCTTCAAAATATAGTTAGATTCATTTGTTTTTCTTTGAATTGCAATTTTGCTTGCCCCATTCTTATTTTTTAAGTTTTGAGTCAGTAAAAATTCTAGAACATGATTCTAGAATTGCCTCCCTGGTACACTTTTTATCCCATTCCCATCCTTCCATCCTTTCCTTCCCATTCCCAGGGTAGTCAACCTCTATTTTTAGTTTATACTTTGTTTCTTTATGTACAAGTGAGCAGATACGTCTATATTTTCTTATTTCCCCTACACACTGACCCAAAAGGTAGCATACTTGATACTCTTTGGCACTTTGCTTTTTTCCCTTTAACATTATGTCCTGGAAATCACTTTATATCAATTCATAGATATCTTCCTTAGTTTATTCAGCCACCCTCCTATGTATGAGTATTTACTTCCCGTATTTCACAGTTATGCACAATGCTGCAGTAAATAGCCTTGTGGTTATGTAGTTTCATAGTGTTGGAGGAAGTATTATAAGTATCATAGTATTCCCGGAAGTGCAGTTTTGTTGGCTTTTGTCACTGTACCAGCAGCATATTAGTTCAAAAGCAAACTAAAAACTTTTGAAGTTTTGTACAACTTATAGTTCACAAACATTAGTTGGTTTGGAAAAACCTGTTAATAGATGACTCCCCAAGTACTGTTGCTGGGTGATGTAACCTGGCAGAAAAATCCCACCTAGCTGAATTGCTCCAAAAGTAAACACGCTGAAGGGAAACAGGAAGCACCTCCTTCTCTCAGTGAGTTACGGTCAAGCCAGTAATCTACTCTTTGTAAGTCACAGAACATTGTACGTTATTATTTTTCTTAATTCGTAATTCTTAGTTGGAATTTTTTGGAAAAGATTATGTCATGTACATCTCTGTAAATAATGTGATGTGAAGCCCAAGCTTATCACTCATTAGGGAAACAAAGATGGACATATATTAACAATACAGATTTTTTAATTGGCACTTCAAAAAACAAACAAAAACCTCATTGCATTTATTGTTAGTTTGGCTTTGATTCTCGAGGCCTTCATATCATGAGCTGTTTTCTCTACCCAACCCTTGGATCTCCCGCTTTTCTGATAGGCCCAGAAATGCCTCACTGGAATTTGTTCTTATCCTTAAGAGCAACATTTTCAATTTAGTTCTTTGATCTGGCATCTTTATTATCTAATAGCCTTTAGGATTTAGACCTGTGTTTTGAAAAATGGTACAGCATGCGATTCAACTATTCTGGAAAAGTTATGCTAATATTTTTAAATGAGGATTTGAGTTTTAAAAACAGTTTATGCATCTCATTTCTCATTTCTCCTGGTATGTTATTGCTACTCAACATTCCTGATGCAGCTTTGAACCCTCTGATTTAGAATCACAACCCATTTATGTGAATTATTAAGAGCTGGCTCTTAAAAATGCAGAACTTTCAGGACACATTTACCTATTTTCAGCTAGTTAAAGATTACTGAAATACCTTGTAAGACCATGTCATCTTGGAGGAAAACATTGTCAAAGGTCTTTCCTTAAATCTTGTTTTAACTGGATGACTCAAAATAATCATGCAAATAATGTTTTGGGGGAATTAAGACAAAATGAAACAAAACCAGTATCTCTAGACTAGGTAAATTTCTGTTCACTGAAGCGCAGCAGAGTTAGAGTGGGAGTGCATCTTCAGAAAGTGCTTCCATGCTCACAGTCTCAGTCTCTTCCCCTCCTTTTTTATTCAACTTAATACATACGTAGTTTTAATATATAATTTTAAAAGTCAGAGTGCTACCAGGTTTATAATGGAAAGCTGTAATCTCCTATTTTAGTTCTCTCCCCTTTCAGCTCTTTTAGCTCTTTGTTCCTGTATTTACCTAATTTTTCAGTAGAAACTTATGCTGTTCTCTTGTTTTTTGTTATATTAGACATTATCTATTGATTTCTTACAAACTATTTACATTTAGTCCTCATAAAACACACTTGACAGTATTTACTCTGAAATTGAACTTCAGAAAGCAAGAAATCCTGCAAAGCTAAAGGATAAAGTAGATTATACTGCACAGACAGTATTTAGACAAGTCAGTAGCTTTAGAATGTGGCATTAATTGGCTGAGTTCTACAGAAAGCTTTTATCTGCTTTAATAAGATCAATTTGGTCCATTTCCTTCTTGTCTCAGTCTTATTCATCAATCATGAGTCATCAACATACTCATATAGCAACAGTTTTTTAAAAAAAAGATCAAATTCATCATTAGTTAGGTCTGATTAGTTAAAAAACAAAAGCAAACAAACAAATGAAAAAACCCAAAAGAAATCCCAAAGTTGTGTCTTACTCATTTTTTTACTTTTAACAGAGAACTGGAGGCAAATCTAAGTCATTGCTGTGAGAATGTTTTAGCGTCATGTCAGAATACTTGGAGCAAACGTGATTCCCCCCTTCATGTTTTATAATTTTCATTGTTACATTTGGGATTTTTGTTTCAGATTTCAGTCCTTTAGCTATGTTTCTTTTGCATTTCTGGACCCATAGTCATGACCCATTTTAACTTTGCAGAGTTCTTTGTTGGACAACATTTCTTTTTTTTTCTTTTTTTCCTAAAGATTGGCACCTGAGCTAACATCTGTTGCCAATCTTTTTGTTGTTCTTCTCGCCAAAGCCCCCCAGTACATAGTTGTATATTCTGGTTGTGAGTGCCTATGGATGTGCTGTGTGGGACACCACCTCAGCATGGCCTGATGAGCAGTGTCGTGTCCACAGCCAGGATCTGAACCGGTGAAGCACTGGGCCGCCGAAGCAGAGCACGTGAACTTATCTACTCCGCCATGAGACCAGCCCCTGGACAGCATTTCTGATGAGTCTACCTTTTAGTGATTTCCTTTGTGACTCAATTTATCAGGATAGACTTACATAGAACTTGTGTGAATCTGGGTTTTAAATTGGGAAGTGTTTTCTTCTACATAGGAGCAGCTAAGGGTCTCTTTCTGGGCACTTTGACAGAGATTCTCTTGAATTGGCGTTCAGTTTTTAAGTTTCTCTTAATAACTACTGAAAACACCATTTATATAAAACTCACCAATAAATTTATTTTCCTTTTATAAATGAGTACATGTTGGACAGCACTAATACAAAAACTGTTGCCTTAGCCTTGGCTTTTCACTGGTCTTAGAGACTGTCGTCTTTCTTCATGGTTACTAGAGCCTGGATAGATAGACTGCTATTAGCGAAAGTGAATAGGATGATCCTCTGAAAGTTATTTTTTGTCTATTTATGTCAAAACCCAGAATTGTAGATGATGGGGTCCCATGTATAAAGTATGATAGAAGTCATTAGAAAAATGATTTGACGTCAATAAGATCTGTGTCTTTTTTTCCAAATTAGAATTGGTACGTGATTTCCTCCAAAAAATAAAAATAAAAATATTTCTGCAACTACTCATTCAAGATCTTATTCATGAGTAAACAGAAGCTTGTCAACAACTATATTTTAAATGAAAAGAATGAAAAATAAAATTTTTCTTCAGTAAACTTTGTTTTTTTGATTTAGCGGTTTTTGTTAAAGCATTATTAAATACCTATTAATTAAAATCTAGAATAGATCTCTTCTCTAATTTCTTCAGCAGTCTTGTTTCATGAAGCACCCATTTATGCTCATTTATGTCTTAGACTAGGGATTGGCAAACTACGGATCATGGGCTAACTTCAGTCCACAGCCTGTTTTTGTATGTCTCTGGAGGTAAGAATGGTCGTTACAGTTTTAAAAGATTGTTGAAAGAAGGCACCACAAGATTGTAGAGACTGTATGTGGCCTGAAAAGCCTAAATATTACTGTATATGTCCATTTACAGAACAAATTTGTCTTACACTATAAAATATAATGTACATGCAGCTCTTTTTAAATGGTTTACAATCCATCCGAATCAGCATCATGTTCAGTTAGAAAAATATTAGGCTATAATCTCTTTACATAGCCTTCATTTTTATAGGAATTTATGAATTTGTCAGTTTTTATAGTTGGTATGGACTTTCATTAATCAGGGCCATTTGTGTATGCATGACACTCCAGACTTTAATTAAACTAATTTGGGTTTTTGAGAGAGAGAGAGAGAGAGTGTGTGTTTGCTTGTGCTTAATCTTGTGTTTGCTCTTGTGTGTGTACATTTTTGTGATACTGCTTTAGTGGTGGTAGTGAATTTGAATATTGCCATTTCTCCATAGACGTAACATTTTCTCATTGATACGTCTGCCAGTTGCATAGAGGAAGTGTTATTTCTTTCAGGCTGTATTTTGATGTTAAATTGGGATGTATGGTTGTTTTGGCTGAGAGTTTTAATACAGGTAGACAGCTTTTGGCAAAAATCCTCTCGTTGCCTGGTTATAATGCTTTGTCATTTATCATATTTTATTGATTCTAAAACATACTTTTTATTTTTCATCTTAACATCTTTGAAATCAAGATGCATCTTAGATTTTATGACATAATTATAATTCGCAATTTTTTCTCCTAGTGGTACATAAAATAATGGTGCATCTTAAAATCATTGAGGTATGCTTCATATACTCTACTCATTTATATTCTTTAAGTGCATCATTTTCTTATTCCTTATATTGATTCCACCCCTTCGTACTTATTTTGATATTACAGCCAAAGTTCATTATTTTGGAAATCTTTCATCATTTGAGGGTTTACTTTGGGGGTTATTTTAATTCTGAGATTTGTGTATTGAGTTAGATCATAAGCACTATCATCCATATCTAGTTAACAGAGCAATTTAGGGAAATGAACAGTTAACGCAGAGTGTTTTGAGTAGCACAATATCCTGATCTGTTGCTGTTGGTTAGCAGATGGCTTGCAGCCTGGTCTTTTATATTAGTTACTATTTTGCTGAATATACTGTAGAAGAACATTAACCAGAAAACCTGTTTAGCTGTAACCTTAGCTGAGATACTTGGATGCTTGCAACTGGGAACACCCTGTGAATTTATAGTAATATCCAGTTGACAGGAAATAATTAGAAATTACATAGTCATTGTTTTTGGACCTGTAGTATCTCCCAAGGTGAGCCGCTTTGTATTACAGAGACAGTAAGTCTTTTTAAAGCTTATTTCAATGGAGGATCATGTCAGTAACTTCAAAAAGGCAATCCAGATAAAAGGGGAAGGAAAGTGGAGATTAATGAATGCCAAGTTTACATGTACAGGCATAAGTTTTTAATCTAAGTCACAGTGGTTTTAAACCCTAGTTGCACCTGGGGTGCTTTTTTAAATATCAATATCCAGATGTCTCACGTAAATTAAATCAGAATGTCTCGGAGTGGTCTCTGTCATTGAATTTTTTTAATCGTTTAAGGTACTATTATTATTGTGTTATAAGAGCAGTGTTTTTATAGATTTACCCACATATTTAGCACTTTCTTTGCTCCTCATACCTTCTTGCATCTCTGATCTTCCATCTGGGACCACTTTCCTTCTGCTTACAATACATTCTTTAGAATTTCTTTCAATGAGGGTCTGCTGGTAGCCAGCTGTTAGGTTTTGTCTGTCAGGAAATGTCTTTCTTTCGCTCTATTTTTAAAAGATATTTTTGCCGGGTCTAGGTATCAATTATCTGTTTCTGGGTAACAAACGATCCCAAACTTAATGACTCGAAAACAACAAATTCCCCATGAATCCGTGGGTCAGCGGTTGAGCAGGGTTCAATGGGATGGCTTGTCTCTGGTCTACATGGTGTCAGCTCAGCTCATTCATATATCTGTAGTCACCTGTCAGGTCAGCTGGGGGCTAGACAGTCCTAGATAACCTCACTTAGATGTCTGGTGGTTTTCTAGGGTGAGAGAGGCAACTAGGCAACGTATCTCTCATCATTCAGCTGTCTAGCCTAAACTCCTTCACGTGGTGGCTAGGTTCAGAAAGCCATATAGAAATGGCAAGCGCCAACACACAAGCACTTTTCAAGCCTCTGCTGTCGTATTTGCTAATGTCTTCTTGACCAGAGCAAGTTAGGTGGCCAAGCCCAGATTCCAAAGGGTAGAAGAATTAGACTCCATCTCTTGATGGGAGGAGTGACAATGTCACATTCAAAGGGGTGTGCATAAAGAAATGAGAGGGATTTGTGGCCTTAAAAAAAATCTATCACAGTATAGAATTTTAGGTTGGAATATTTTTTCTTTCAGTGCATGTTCTTCTTTCCACTGTGTTTTGGCTTTCACTGTTGCTGCTGAGCAGTCACTTAGCTCCTGTAGCTTCTTTTCAGATTTTCTCTTTGTGTTCTCACGTTCACTGTCATTTGTCTAGGTGTGAAATCCCTTTTATTTGTCCAATTTCAGCTTTATTGAGTTTTTTTGATTTGGTGTTTTTCATCCTTTCTGGAAGATTTTCAGCCATTATCTGCCTTTACCCTACTCTTTCTCTTCTTCTAGAACTTTAAGTTAGATTTCTTGCTGTTTTTCCATGTCTTTTTTTTTTTTTTTCTGTCAAGGTTTTATTATGCACAGAGTGGGGAGGGGGCTCAGTCCTTGGCAGCTGCTTTCCTCTTGGTAGGCAGGATGTTGTTCAACTCCTCTTACATCCTCTTGGCATGGATGTGTGTCCCCACTCTTTTCTTGATGAACTTCAGGACTTGCTTGTCCTTGGAGACCTTGAGCAGCTCCAAGGCACTCTGCTTGTATGAGGTGAAGTGGCATACCTCTTGTATCATGTCCCATAGGAGCTTGGTGTGCTTGGTGAGGTGTCTCTGGTGGTGGCTGTGCCTCAGCTTGCTCATGTTCTTGGTCACCTTGTGGCCCTTGTTGAGGCCCATGGCCATGGGTAGCACAGAGCCATGGCTGCTGTTCCTCAGTGGCTGCTGTGATGGAAGGCTCCGTGTTTAACTTCTCTTCTTCATGCTCCGTTCTAGATGATTTCTTTTGGCTTACCTTACAGTTTACTAATTTTGTCTTCAATTATGCCCAACTGCTTAACTCTTCTACTTTTTTAACACTAAATTACCATAGTTCATTGTTTTTAAAAATTAAGGTATAATGTACATGCAGTAAAATTTACTTTTTTGTGTGTGTATGCAGTCTATGAGTTTTAACACATGCATAAATTCATTCCTTTAATCTATATATCTATGCTCTTGCCAGTATCCTGCTCTTAATTACCGTTGCTTTATAGTAAGTCATGAAATCAGGTAGTATGAGTCTTCCAACTTTCTGTTTCAAAATTGTTAGACTCTTGTAGTTCTAATCTGCTAGATCACTTTTGATGTTTTTCTGTACCTTCAAGATTTTTTCAAGTTTGCCTCATTTGTTTAACTATCATTGTACCATGCATGACCCAATTTTAGTTTTTGAGTTTCTTTTTTGAAAAATAACATTTGTGAAGATTGATATCTCATGACGTTTATTCTTTTTTAGACATCTTTCAAAGAACAAAGAGAAAATTTACTTTCTATCTTGCAATTACCACATGGATGCATTGTACTCTATTGTAATTCTAAATACCATCTTTGTAGTTTACTTTAAGCTTTCATTGAACACAGTTGAAAATTCAGAATTTTTCATTTTCTGCCCATAATGGCAAAGAGAAGAACATTGACAGAAGAAAATACTTCACAATTATATGAATTAGAAGATAAATGTAAAGAGACAAAATAGCAGCACTGTAGACCTGCGCATTTCGGTATGGTAGCCACCAACCACCTGCAGCTGTTGAACACTTAAAAAGTACACTTAAGATGTGCTGTAAGTGTAAAATACACATGGGACTTCAAAGACTTGGAAAGAGGAAATTTAAAATATCTCCATTTTTTAGATTGATTACCTGTTGAGATGACATTTTGGATATTTTGGGTTAAATATATTAAAATTAATTTCACCTGTTTCTTTTTACTTGTTTAATGTGGTTATTAGCAAATGTAGAATTATATGTGTTGCTCATATTATATTTCTGTTGGGCAGCAGTGGTCTATAATCTTAATAGTATAGAAGCAATATTTCAGACTGAGTCTAGATGACAATATCCTAGATTAATTTCCTGAAAATGCGTGAACAAATTATTTCTAAGGATAAAAATGAAATATTGTATTCTCGTGTAATTAGTTATTCAGCAAAAAGGTCTTTTGTGACGAGTACCTAGAACATCTCATTTTGCTAGGAGGATGTGTGACAATGTTGTACATCTTTTATGACTTTGCTCTAAAATTTACTGGACAGGTGGGCAAAGGCTGAAGTCAAATGTGTATACAAAAGTGAATAGAAGCATATAGGAGATGTAGAAATGAAAATATTTAGATTTATTGTTCTAATTGGTTTTTATTGATATATAAATGAAAATATATTGCAATGATGGAGCTTTAAAGAAGAGGCAGTCCTGTTTTCAACGAAATTATGAGGTATCAAAATTTTCAAGCATTGCATTTTATGATGCAAGTCCAAGAAGAAGCAGAAATAATGATAAGCTAGAATCTTTTATAGATATATTTGAAATCTGGAAACAGTATTTACAAGAGGTTATGTTCTACGTTTGTGATTGACAGTTGATAAGCAGCTGGGTATGTATACTTTCAAACTCAGGAAAATACAGTATATATATTGGGTTTACTATGTTAAAATGTATATTAGGATTTCTAATAAAGTTTCCATTTTCACTTTATTCTACTCTAAATTTTCATAAAGGATATATAAAGTATAACGTATTAGTTTAAAAATGGTAAATGATGATTATTTTTCCTAGTATTCTGAAGGTTAGCTAATATGATTGTTCCATCATCTCTGTCTGATAATTCCAATAACCGAAGTCTTTTAAGATCTGTAATATGTGAAGTTTTTTAAGATCTGTTTCTTTGTTTTTCTGCTGATTCTCATTAGTATCTTGTTTCACAGTATGTTTAGTTATTTTTACTGTATACTACCCATTTTCTTTTGGGAAATTATTTGTAGGAATAATTTGGGGCCTAAGATGAAAGTGTTGTTTTTCAGAAAGTATTTTTATTTGCTTCCATTAAGCAGTTTGGACCACTACCAGTCCAGGACCATCTTTTTTTTTTAAGATTGGCACCTCAGCTAACAACTGTTGCCAGTCTTTTTTTTTCTTTTTCCCAAAGCCTCCAGTACATAGTTGTGTATTCTAGTTGTAGGTCCTTCTGGCTGTGCCATATGGGATGCTGCCTCAGCATGGCTTGATGAGTGGTGTCATGTCTGCTCCCAAGATCTGAACCAGCGAAACCCTGGGCTGCTGAAGCAGAGCATGTGAACTTAACCACTCGGTCACGGGGGTGGCCCTCCAGGACCATCTTAAATCAATT
Organism: Equus caballus; assembly: GCF_041296265.1. Classification (NCBI taxonomy): domain Eukaryota; kingdom Metazoa; phylum Chordata; class Mammalia; order Perissodactyla; family Equidae; genus Equus; species Equus caballus. The sequence continues at coordinate 23,617,862 of NC_091686.1, read as the reverse complement.
TCACAGACTTGAGATTTTCTGAAATGCCCAGACAGTGCAAATCTATGGAAGGGCTGGTTTGCTTATAGTTCGCCCTTGCCTTAAGACTGTAGCCTTTTGAGATTCCAGCTTAAAGTGAGGAGTGTCTCATATTAGATTTTCTACTTTGGGCAGGTCTTGGGCTTGTTTTCTGCCCACGTGGCCCTTCAAAGAGGAGGACCCATTTTGATTGGTTTAGCAAGTACCTTCAAGGCAGAAAGTGAGCTTTTGAGCCTTCCTATGTTTCTGGGTACTCCCTTTTCCTTCAGCTCTGGCTTGGTAATACCTACAGTATTGTTAGCTCTTTGTTGCTTTTGAGATTTTTTTTGTCTTATAACATTTTTAGTTGTTTATAGTTTGAGGGTTGTTCCAAATAATCGAACCCACCATTACTAGAAATGGATTGATTGCCACATCTATTTTTTCTTTAAAGTTTCCCTATTAATTCACATGTATACCAGATTTAGTATACTATTGATTAAGCACTTTGCAAATAGAAGATACATGTAGAACTATTAAAATTAAATCAGTGGGGAGTCACATTTTATGAGGAAGAATCTAAGAGTCATTAAAGTCAGTGAGTATTGTTCACTTCAGTTTAAATGCATACACATGCACACACACACACACCCAGACACCAAGACAAAAACTTTCGTTTTTTGAGTTAATAACAGGATGACACAAAATATTTTTGTTATCTTTGAGGCTTTTGAGTTGATCAGACGTGTTTGTGGTTGTAGGAAGTTGAGTGCTTACCAATATGGAAAATTCAGGCTTGGGATGAAAAAATGATTACCAAAACACTTATTGATGGCTGCTATAGTACCTGGATGACAGAAGATCATCCACCCCATACTCATGAGTAATGACATGCCTAGTGAAAATGTAAGGTTAAAACTCTTGCATCAACCTTATTTTGAACATAGCTTAATCCAGTAATTTATATTTATTTTATGGTTCAATTTTTTTGGGGGGTGGGGGTGAAGAAGATTGGCCCTGAGCTAGCTTCTGTGCCAGTCTTCCTCTGTTTTGTATATGGGATGCCACCACAGCATGACTTGATGAGTGGTGTGTAGGTCCACGCCTGGGATCCGAACCTGCAAACCCCAGGCCTCTGAAGTGGAGTGTGTGGACTTAATCACTACACCACCGGGCCAGCCCCTTCAATTTTTTTATAGTGAGCCATTTTTCTGAGCTACCTTATATATATGTAGTAAAACAATTGTAATTTGACAATCTACAGGTGAGATATAAAAGGATTGCATCTAATTATTTTGTTTCCTAAAGATTTTTTTCTTCCACTAACAATAAACATATCTTTCTTCCCTGGTTATTTTTCATTAAGTTTACACACTGTTGTAGCTAGGAAAGTGACAGTTTTTTCTTAACATTTAACAGGTGGCTTTGCTTGCCACACCTCTTTAAGAATGTGGTTTATTATGTTGCTCTGGATTACACAAGCTAGGAATTAAGGTATTTAAGTATTATAGGAAGATCAGATATTTTGGTAATTGACAGTAGGCTGTTGCTGTGATTCTTGGGTCTTGAGGTTAGCGGTCTCAAATTAGAATTGTCTTTTCTTAAACAGCGAAACAAATGTTAGAGGAGTGTGTCAGAGACATGGCAGAAGGTGAATCAGATTGGTGGAATGGTGAATGGATGCTTAACAGCTGGTACATTTGTCTCTACTCCTATCGAATCTTGTGGTTGACAAAGGCGAAAGAAGAAATAATAAATGTAGTTGCTCTGTAAGGAATGCAATTTTTGCCCCTTCCATGATTTGACAGCTGTATATGCCTTTTGTAACATGCTCATACATAGTACTTTCGTTTATTATGCATTGAAGTCAACAGTGATGTTTACATTTTGCACAGTGAATTATGTCTAGGATCATTGTCATCTGAGATAGTCACTATAAAGTCAAACTGGAGTTATTCCAAGCATTGAATAATTCAAAATGCTTTGAAGTTTGAATGGCAGAATTGAGCATGTTAATATTTACCAGGCTATAAACATTTACCACATTTTTACACAAGTGATCTAGCCCCACTATTATGAAAACATGAGCAGGTTCTCTCCCTACACTTGTCGTTTTGTTTAATACACTTTTTTTTGTTTTCTCTCTTGACTCTTGCATCCTTATGGTGGTTGTAGCAGTAACTATTACAAACCAACAGCCACAAAACCCTGTTTTTTCGTTGGTTTCGTTTGACAAACCTGTCTCTGAGAAAACAAACATGATGACTTCTTTCCAGGGCTCCTTTCAAGTCGTCAGCTTCTGGGCCTTCCAGAGAGACAGGCATTTTATTTTTACTAGTTCCACAAAACTCTCATTTGGTTTGTTCTGCTGTGAGACTATCATTGAAATCCTCTTCAGTATTTCAGCTTACTATAGTTGCAGCCAGGGAGCTGTTAATAGAATTTATTTAATTCTGAGATATAAATTTAGTAGTTTACTGTCTGCCCATTAGAAAGCTGATGAGACTTCAAATAAGCAGGTGAAAATTTAGTAACTCTTCTAGGCCTTATTGAAAAATGTGATTTAGAAGGCTGACAGATCCCATTGAGATTAGATAGTTATAGGATATGAAAGTGTCATGTTACTTTTGAAAGATGCTAGACAGAAGTTGCTGTTAAATGTGGCTTGGAATTAAACAGGTCCATTTGCCAGAGTATAGAATAATTAGCTTTAATGTCTTAAAAGTAGTATGTTCCTTTTTCCCATGTTCCCTTAAATGTGACTGGGTAACTTCATTGCATTTAACATACTTAACCACTGGATTCCTTTAAAAGAAAAGAGACTTTTACTGTGTTGTCATTACAACTTTAGATAAACATGGGCTAGGTTAAAGAGTTGTAAAATTATTCTAATGTTTCTTTCATGTTTGTTTTATCAGAGTGAGATTTAAGTAAAAAGCACATGTTCCTCACTGTGTCAAAAGTTATGATTCTTTGTAGTAACAGGAAGTCCTATCCAAACTAGCTTAAGCCGAAAAGAGAGTTTGCTTCCTGTAACTATAAAGATAAGGTATAACACTGGCTTCAAGCTTAGCTGGATACTGGAGCTCAACCTCTTAGCTGGACTGATTTCTCTCTTACTGTCTGCTTCTGGGTTGGCCTCCTTCATAGCCTCCACGTGGTGCCAAGGTGGCCAAAATATCTCTTATCCCTACTCCTCCATCTGTGCCAGCATTATTTGCAAGTGTTTTATTGTTTATCATTGTCCAAGTCCCTGAACACTTAGGAATCTTATATGTATAGACTTAGATTGGAGCCATTTCATCTACTCCTGTCTGTGGAATGAAGTCCCACCTGAAGTACTTGGACTAAAAGTGGGAGAGACAAACAAAAGTGCAGCCATTTATACGTAGGATTTCATACATACATGTATATGTAGGGTTTCAGTATAGGAAGCAGTGATTTTTATCTTTGGGAGTTTTACTTCTGAGATGACCCAAATCAAGAACAGTGCTATGTCCTTGGGCACTAATGTTTAGAATTCACTTCCTTTATTAGAATAAAGAGATAGATACCTGTCAGTTTGCTCATTTCACATTCTAAAGAGCTGGCATCACAAACTTCACTGAGACCACTGTGAGCCAGGCGAGAGCCAAGGGAGATGTTCACAACAGAGGTAATTGAACTTACTGTGTTCCTCGCACCAAAAAACAAAACAACTGAGACAAATAACACACACACACACACACACACTCACACACTCTCCCCCTCCCCCTCCCTCCCTACCTCTCCCCCTCTCTCCCTCTCTCCCTCCGTCCCTCTCTCCCTCTCTCCCTCTCTCTATGAAAGGCCAGTCCAGGAGGCCAATGCTCATGTTTCATAACCTGAATTGTAGATCCCAGCTGTCAGTGAGTCCTCACCAATAGCCTTGAGAACTTTATAATAATGAAATTTTGGTGTTTTGCTAATTTAAACAGTTTTCAACATCTATGCAATCATATCTTTATTTAAAAAAGTTTTACACCTTTTCTAGTCAGAAATGTTATTAGCACTGTATGAAAACGAAGAAAACTAAATGACTCTTGGGGAACTCACACTTTATTTCCTCAACAAAAATAAGATGTGCCATCCCCCCCCCCCCCCTTTTGCCTCTGTCCTCCCTTCCTCTATTTCATGTTGTAAATAGTTGGAAAAGCTATACCACAGTATCTCCCGCTCATAGGTCAAGAGACAAGATTACATCCCTGTGGTATAGGATATGTAATTTTAGTCAAGATTTTCTCCTATAGAAAGTTCAAAAACACCAGATTTGGGGAGACTCGCAGAGTCTGAAAGATCCTTAGATTCTTTTTCTGGGCAAAAACATTTTCCTTTTCTTAGCTTCTTAGTTACAGTTTTGTAACACCTTAAACATTTTCTCCTCTGATGTTTACATTCTTCCTATGATTATATATACTTTTCATTCATGCCATAGCAATATGTGTTAGGTTTAAGATAATTAACATTTAAATATTTATCTTGTTTTTTAAATTTTCTCCAGGCTTTTTATTTTCCTAGCATGAAGACTAAACTGTGGTGAAGAAAAATTGTGTTGTATATTCTACTTCCCAACAATTATTTATTATGCACTCTCTACATTCTAGGTACAAATCTATAGTCAGGAATACTCTTTCTGTCTCAAACAGTGTGACTGCATGCTATGAAAGCGGATTGGAACAGAACGAGGCACGGAGAACAAGGCCAAAAAAAAAAAAATAGACCTGCTCAGAGGTTATTCAAGTCATCTAGAAAATGAGGACAGCCTGGATTAAAGTGATGACAGAAGGAAAGGAGACTGACTAAATCTGAACAATACTGAAAAAAGATGACTAGGGAGAGCTTGTTAAAGACTAAGATATGGGACATGCAGGAGAGAAAGGAATCAAAGGTAAACCCAAAGGTCCGTTGGGTGCATGGGGATTGCTCACGTGAGGGAACGATGATGCTGTGAGAGAAAGAACTGACTTGGGGACAAAAACTAATTCTGTTAAATAAATAAATGGGAGAGAAGAGACAAATCTCCTGTACAGAAGTATAAATAATTTATGTAGATATGCCCCCTTCCAGGAGGTAGAGCTTAACTCCGCATTCTACACTTGAGTATGGGCTGAGCTTAGTGAATTGCTTCCAAAGGGTAGACTGTGAAAAGGTGGAGGGGAGTTATTTTAGAGCGGAGAAACCTGGCAAACATTCCCTCGGCCAGGTGATCAAAGTTGGTATCATTAGCGATGCCATGTTTTTAGCGTGTCTGCCCTCAATATGATATGAGGAGGATGGCACTTCTTCCCCAAAAGCTGTAACCTATGAGGAAACATCACACAAACCCAAATTGAGGGACATTCTACAAAATACCTGACCAGGCTTCCTCAAAACTGTTGACGTTATCAGAAATACAGAGGTTAAGGAGACATAAGGACTAAATCCTGAATGGGAATAATATTTGACCAAATATCTGGGCACCCCTTGGGCCAGTGAAGTTGACACTTAGTCTTGTGTCACTGCCCAAAACTAAGAGAGGATAGAGAGTTAAAGAGGATAAAGGGCCAAGGAGAAGAGAGTTGTTTTTTAAGTACCAAAAACAGCAGAAAGCCTAAAGATGAGATAGGGTGGATTACTTTTAATGATAAAAGTCATACGAAGCAGGAAATAAAGAACTGTAGTCAGACTCCTCGTTTAAAAAGTGAAAGGAGGATGCACAGCCAGTGACAGAGTGGATAATAGAATCAGATTAAAATTTCATTTTAAGATGAAATTAAATGTTTGAAGATGGATTTAAACATTATTTATCTGCCCTTCTCTTAGGACATCCTTTTACTTCTAACTACTCCAGTCCCCCAATACTTCTAGGGCCAAAGTAGCTAATGCATAAAACTTTTCCTCAACTCTTGGGGGGAAGAAACAAGTCCCCCACCAGCTCAAAAGCAGATTCTTCATGTCCTCTAAAAATGTCTTGAGATTCTCAAGTACTCAAATTTATGAATGTGTATCCATAGAAACATGGATAACTGCTAGATAGGTTAAAGTCAGACTTACATGTGATAAAGCAGGTGCTCAGTGAGTTAACAAATATTATAAAATCCTAAATTTTTCTTAACCTTTTAGGTACAGTCTTCAATAATGTAGTTCAAACATTTGTGCACTTTTTTTTGTTTTATTATCCATCCTTTATAATTGAGTACATGGAAGACTGGCTTAAGACCTAAAAGCAATCAGTTACATTCGAGATGCTTCTTTTTGCGAATATCAGCACTTGCATTTTCCCCCTAAGCTGAATAAAATGTTCTAATAATTTCACAAGATACACCTTAAGTGGTGATACTGCAGAAAGTGAACTATGGGTGGGTGAGTAGGACCTGCACTCAGTAGATCAAAAGTCTGTCAGCTGGCAAACACAAAACAGAAAATCAACATGTAAGAGTCTGGGAGGGTGGGAGAAATGAACTGTTTTGGTGTTTTTTTTAGTTAAATTGGATACATTTTTAAAAGAGTTTCTTAGGTATATAAAGCATAAAAATCAAACTGTGAAAGTTGAGGACCATTTGTAAATAAAAATCCAAATTTAAAAAAAATTCTTAACCACCCAGTTTCATTGTTTTACTGCTTTCTTTAAATTGGTATGTATCCAGCATTTCAAAATGTTCTCCTTTGTTCAGCACGTTCTTCCCAAGTAACTAGTATATCTTCTATAAAAAGGACTCATTTTCTTCCTCCTTTAATATAGGAGAAACTGATTCAAGGCTCAGGCTTTTCAGGACGGCACTATTTACAGGGAGCCAGGCTGGCTGTTTCTAGCCAGCTGCACTACACTCCTGTTAGATGCTCCAGGGTACGGTCTTCCAACCAGGATCTTCAGCCTTCTTTGCTTCGTGTTACTTGCTCAGTCTCACAACTCCTCACTCAAGCCTTCGCTCTCTTTCCCTACAGTCTCTGCACTTGGACAAGTGTTTGAATTAACCATGCTCAGAGTTTTGGCCTGTCAGTATCTGCAAATAGTATTCACCTCTACCCAGTCACACCCTCTTAGACCAGTCTATTCTCTGGTCACTTCCTTGACCCAAAGAGCTTCCTGCCTATTTTAGTACCTAAAAACCCTATGATTAAAATTTCCCGGGCCAGCCCCAGTGGCGTAACGGTAAGTTCAGCATGTTCCACTTCAGTGGCCTGGGTTCGGTTCCCAGGCGTGGAACTACACCGCTCTGTTAGTGGCCATGCTGTGCTGGCAGCCCACATACTAAAAAATTGAGGAAGATTGTCACAGATGTTAGTGCTCAGGGCAAATCTTCCTCAGCACACACACACAAAATTCCCTTAGTTGGGAGTCTTACTGCTTTACTTCAGCTCACTTATTATACTGTAAAATGGGTGACTATTCAATAAATAAAGATCCGTAAGAATAAAGTGAAACTCAAATACTATGTAGTCGTAGAAAAGTTTGTAATATTTGAGATAAGGATTTACAAAGCTGTTGAATCAAAGGCCCTGAGTTCCTTGTAGTTTTGCTAACTCTACACCAATTTTGGGGGGAAAAATTGGTCAGTAGGAAAAGTAAAGATTCACTCTAGTGATTAAAGTGTGGAGAGTAAATCTTCCTCCTACCAAATTACTGAAAGTACTTTACTGTTCCTGAATAGTGAAAATCTGAATAAGTTTTCTTTATGAGAATGCAATTAAGTTAATTACAGCCATTATTAGAATTGTTCTTATGATTTCTTTGTATCAGCCTATATAATGTAAACAATGTACATACAGTTAGAGTGTTAGTTTCTGCTTTTACTCTTTGGCTACAGACTTTAGGTTATTTTGTATGAAATCTGCATATACTAAGTTGTGCCATACAAAAGTTGTTTATATAAAAGTGCTTGAGTTAGCTTCAAACAAAAACAAAAATTTTGTGGAAAGAAGTCTGTTTCTCCTAGTGAAAAAACTTTCTAGTAAAACTATTCAAAGTCACATTTTATAAAATGAAGAATAATCAGTAGGCTTTTATTATTGCATGTTTCCAACATCTTGCTTTTCTCCTATAGGATTATTTTGCTTTCTTGTAGTAAAAGCAAAAGGGATTTTTCTGTGATTTAGGAATTTAGAATTAACTCTTACTTTAATATAAAGTAGATGAATTATCGCCAGTTTATAATTTTCCCTGTATGAGTTAGTGACTCTGTTTTTTCCATAGAAATTGTTTAAATCCTAGGCTAATTGTTTCTGAGCCATTGGTCAACCTGTGTTCAGGAGTGGGAGCACATTTTAATAACTAGCTCAAGGAAAATATAATTAATAAAGTTAATCTGTTGCTAAATGAAACCTTATGATGTTCCAAAGCAAAATACACATAGAGGTTTTTATATTCCAAACCAAGTTCCTTAGCATAAATAAGTGAGAGAAAGCCCAGGAATGGTCCCAGTTCTTAGCATGGAAAGAGGAGCTAGCAAGAGACATTCTTTTCTGCCATCCTCTGCAGTATGTGAAAATTTTGCCGCTGTTACACTATATTACAGAAAATGATTAATACATATTAACAGTTATCTTGATGTTATGTGTGGTTATTTTCCACAGAACCATAAAAATAGTTGTAAATCATTCCTTGGAGGATGGAATCACATTTTATTTTATTGATTTATTTATCAGTTATTTTATTGAGGTCATAATGGTTTATAACATTGTGTAATTTCAGGTGCCCATTATTATATATCAGTTTCTGTATAACTGCATCGTGCTCGCAACCAATAGTCTAACCTTTATCCGTCACCATACATATGTGCCCCTTCACTCCTTTTGCCCTCCCCCCACCCCCTTCCCCTCTGGTAACCACTAATCTCTTCTCTTTATCCTTTTGTTTATCTTCCACATGTGAATGAAATCATATGGTGTTTGTCTTTCTCTGTCTGGCTTATTTCATTTAACATGATACCCTCAAGGTCCACCCATGTTCTTGCAAATAGGATGATTTTGTCTTTTTTTATAGCTGTGCAGTATGGATTCACATTTTAAATGTACTGATGGAGTTGACGATTTAAAGGAAACGTGTACTAAATTTAAGTTTTTTGTTTTTGTTCTGAACAGTAGTTCCTTTCACAACATGGATAATTGACCTATTTTATGTTTTGTCACTCTGGAACAAAGCCACTAGACAAAGACGAAATTATGACTTGAGTTTGGTGACCTGATCCAGTTTTCAAAGAAGGAAACATTGCAATTTGTGAACATATTTTTTAAATCACTACAGTGATCATTTGATCAGTATGTAAGAATAGTCCATCTAGTTGGTACCTCCAAGCGCAGCTATAGCTGATTTTTAAAAAATGTTTTGTCGGGGGCCAGCCCTGTGGCCAAGTGGTTAAGTTTGTGTGCTCTGCTTCAGCGGCCCAGGGTTTCGGCACATCGGATCCTGGGCACGGACATGGCACTGCTCATCAGGCCATGCTGAGGCGGCATCCCACATGCCACAACTAGAAGGACCCACAGCTAAAAATATACAACTATGTACCAGGGGGCTTTGAGGAGAAAAAGGAAAAATAAAATGTTTTCTTGATTTTTTTTTTTTTTTTTTGGGAAGATTAACCCTAAGCTAACATCTACTGCCATTCTTCCTCCTTTTGCTGAAGAAGACTGGCCCTGAGCTCACATCTGTGCCCATCTTCCTCTACTTTATATGTGGGACGCTTACCACAGGATGGCTTGCCAAGCAGTGCCATGTCCGCACCCAGGATCCCAATCGGCAAACCCTGGGCCACCGAAGCAGAACGTGCACACTTAACTGCTGCACCACTGAGCCCCTGTTGATGGGTTTTTTTCTTCCATTTCACCACAAAACTCTATAAAATACTCTGAGGGAAACTACATCTTTTTATGTTAGCATCTCATCTGTATTTGAATATCTATCAATAAGTCCACTGTTGAGCAATGAGCTAAAGTGACAAACGATGTTGTTGAGTTTGCAAGTTGAGGAAGTGAATATTAATAAGATACATCCATCAAAAGATAATTTTATTCATACACTTTACCAAAGTTCCTGTCTATAATGTAGTTCTTTTCCTCACTGTTCGTTTTCATCATAATTTAATGAAGTCTCATCTGACTTTAAGTGACCAACTGATATTTAGCGATAATATATAGAGAAAAGTATAGGAATGTCAACCCATTTATTGAAGAAATCCTGTCTTAAATAATTTTGGGCCAAATTAGGCTTTACATGAGTAATACTGAGGAATTGTAGTTTTTTTTTTGTAAGGCTAATTTTGTGGAGTCATTTTCAAGTATCTCCTGTAGGTGACTATTTTGTGTTATACCTGATTCTTAAAGACTTCTGTTACTGAGATTTACCGTGGTTGTAAACTATGTTGCCATGGTTGAGAATGTTGGATACATATGCTTTGCTTGAGGATTTTTAGTAATCCCATAATCTAGATTGATAATTGTGTCTTTGTATGTATGAGACTTGCTGTTATCATATGGCTGCTTGAGTAAAAGAGCTGTTTACCAAATTGTAGAATTTGAATATACAGTGAAAATTTAGCTTTTAGCAGCCACAAGAAGACCAAAAGAATGGCGGAGTGTCAGAACTGGAGTTGAAACTGCTGTGGAGTCTATACTTATTTTAAAGAATGTTCTAGAAGATTGCCATTTACTTAACTAATACTGCTAAGCTAGAATCTGTCAGAATAGTCAAATTTTGAAGAAAGAGATAAAACAAGGTCCTGTGACTCAACCATGAACTTAAATATCTCTCATAGAAGAGGAAGTAAAAGCTGGATTCAGTGAGTTACCTGGGAGAATTCTGCCTGAGTCGGAGCCCACACAACCTATACTGAGGGTGTGGTTGCTGGAGACACTGTAGAGGCAAATCCCAAATGAAACCACTCACGTTCCTCTGGGTCCCTGTTTTACTTGAAATGACCCAAGCTAATTTTAATTTTTAAAAAGGCGGTTGTAGAGCAGACTGAGTGACCCCCTTCATACATATCATCACTGTACTTCCACACTGGTGAATTAGTGGCATATTTATAAGGAACCTTTCTCATTTTTCAAGCATGTGATATAATAAAAAATATGTTTGGTCTTTGTTTCCAGTTTCTGGCACAGAGCTGCTAAAACCTTGGGATTTCCTGAGTGATGGGGATTCTTTTGTTATTCCTAAGAAGCCACTTTCTATTACACCTGAGTTTATGTTAATACGACAATTTAAGGTGAGGCCCCTAGATAGCTTCACAATGGGGCTGGTTATCAGAAAGACCGAGTGACTGGAGGGTTGGAACTTTCAGCCCCTCTCACCAAGGAGGTGTGTGTTAGTTTGGGGAGAGGAGGAGGCGGAGGCTGGATATTGAACTTTATAAAAATTGTTGAACTCAAAGACCTGCGTTGGTGAACACATGAAGACATCAAGGTGCTGGGAGGGTGACATGCCCTGAGGGCATAAGGAAGCTCTGTGGCTTCTCTGCCCACTTTGCCCTATGCGTCTCTTCCATTTGACTGCTCCTGAGTTGTATTCTTTATAGTAAACTGGTAAATGTAAGTAAAATGTTTTCCTGACTTCTCAAAATTGGTCTAGAGAATCATCAAACCTGAGGAGGGAGTCTTGAGAACCCTCCAACTTGTAGCCAAGTTGGACAGAAGTACAAGTGTCTTCGGATGTGGGGCTTAAGACTGGCGTTTGAAGTGAGGGCTGTCTTGTGGGACTGAGCCCTCAACTTGTGGGGTCTGCACTAACTTCAGGAAGTTAGTGTCAGAATTAAATTGTTTGACGCCCGGTTAATGTCGGAGAATCTGAAAGTTGGTGTCACAAAGAATAAGCTCTGCTTTGTTTTTGTGTGTGTTTTGTAGATATTAAAATTTGCATTGAAAAACAGTACATGAGAATAAAGTTTGAATAGGCAGAAGTCATCTACTGTGATAGAAAATAGACCATTAGTTGCCTGAGGCAGGAGTAGGGACAGGAGAGATTGACTGCAGAGGGGCACAAATGAATTTAGGGGAATGGAAATGTTCTATATCTTGATTGTGGTGGTGATTACACAGACGTGCATTTGTCAGAAGTCACCAGCCTATACACTTAAAACGTGGATTTTTTTGGTGAGGAAGATTGGCCCTGAGCTAACATCTGTTGCCGGTCTTCCTCTTTTTGCTTTAGAGAGATTGCCGTTGAGCTAGCACCTGTGCCAGTCTTCCTCTTATTCTGTATGTGGGACACTGCCACAGCATGGCTTGACAAGTGGTGTGTAGGTCCACACCCAGGATCGGAACCCCTGAACCCCAGGCCACTGAAGCGGAGCACACAAACTTAACCGCTGTGCCACCGGGCTGGCCCCAAAATGTGGATTTTTTTATTGTAAAGTATACCTCAAAGTTTATTTAAGGAAAGAATTTTATTGAAAAGTAGTGAATAAACAGTCTCTCTTACAAAAGTAATTTGATTATGTCTGTCCTCTGATTCAAATCCTTTAACACTTTCTCATTGCATTTCAAATAAAATCCAGACTCCTTACTGACTTCTTTTTGAATGCATTTTCTGCCACTCCACTTCTCACTGGGCTCTGTCCGTGCCTCTCTCTCTAGTTCAGAAAATATGCCCATCTTTCCCATGGAGTATTCCTTCTGCCTAGAATGCTCTCCACACTCCCACCTCCCGCACTCACTTTTTCATAGCTACATCCTCTCCCTTTAGATCTCAGCTTAAATGACGTCTCCACAGAGAAGGTTTTCCTGTCCTCCCCACCTGAAGTAAATTTTCCACTGTTACTCTTTATTCCCTAGTTTGCTTCACGACAAAATTTGCCGTTATTTTAGTCGTCTGCCTGTTTGTTTTTTATTTATCTGAGCGCTGTTGAGTGTAAGCCCCAGGAGGGAGTGCCCGTGACTGTCTCTTTGAGCACTCTGTCTCCAGCACCTATCCCAGAGTAACCTATGCTTTTTGAAGGAGGGAACATTGCTCCCTGTGCCTGAAATCTCTCTGCCTTTTCATCTGTGGAAATTGCCTCTCATCTTTCAAGGTCCAGCTCAGATGAAAACTATTCTTCAAAGTCTTCTCCCACTACCTTATTTAATGTCCCTCAGAATTAAATTCTTTGATGTACAAGGTAGTGATAATAAGATACTTTCAAAACTGTTGAAGGAATTTAGGACAAAAGCACAGGTTGAACACTGGATTAAGCAAAAGGACCTATAACTTAACAGGGTTCATATCTTCCGAGTCAAGACACTTGAAGGAAAAGAAGGTAATCCATCCTGTAGCAGGCAATGTTGAGTCTCAAATAAATGTTGGATACATTTTTGATTGCTCAGGAGAATTTTTATATAGCCCATTTTCTGTATCCCTCAAACTAGGTCATAGCAGTGGCTTAAACTATACACACTTCAGACTTCTTTGGATAAAACTTAACTCTTCAGGAGGAAAGGTGAAGGACTGGTAGGAAAAGAAAAACTAGAGAAATGTTTGCCATTTTCTTCTAGTTGTAGTTAACTTGCTGTTCTAGACTAGTTTCTGTTGTGTCTACTTAGACTAATGGGTAAGATTTTTAAGAACCTGCAGGTGAAAAAAAAATCTTAAAAAAGATGCCTTCCCTTCCTTGCTCCTCCTTTTCCTGCCCAATACTTCTGGTACATAATTCACCTGGTGCATTTGAAATTACAGTCATATACTGTGTAATGACGTTTTGGTCAATGAGGGACCACATATACGATGGTGGTTACCTAAGATTATTACCATTTAGCCTAGGTGTGTAGTAGGCTATACCACCTAGATTTTGTAAGTATACTCTCTCATGTTCCTACAGTGACAAAATCGCCTAGTGACACATTTCTCAGAACGTGTCCTCATCGTTAAGTGACACATGACTGTATCTATGTAGTATTGTTACAGGCTTTGGCATGATACCTCAAGGAAGGCCCCTTACCACCCCCCTATAAACACACACCTGCACACGAATCAACCAACTGACTGTTTAAAGTTGTATTGTATTTTTTTTAAGAAAGAAAAACATGTAGCACTTAGAGGAATGAGAAGATACAATTCTGTAAAACCCAAAAAGTGTTTCTCAGTTCTCCTGTCATAGACCTCTGGTTAATTTATAACTTCTAGGCGTTAATATTGTCAGAAAATTACAACAGGGGGCTGGCCCCGTGGCCGAGTGGTTAAGTTCTCACACTTCACTGCAGGCGGCCCAGTGTTTCATTGGTTCGAATCCTGGGCGCGGACATGGCACTGCTCATCAAGCCATGCTGAGGCGGTGTCCCACATGCCACAACTAGAAGGACCCACAACGAAGAATATACAACTATGTACCAGGGGGCTTTGGGGAGAAAAAGGAAAAAAATTAAAAAATCTAAAAAAAAAAAGAAAATTACAACAGAAAGTATGACAAAAGAAACCAAAGTTGTTATATTGCTTTTCAGCAGTAATGATCTATATTTGGCATTCTTTGGCTTTCTTACCTCAAAATCCAAGTACTCTTTCCTCAGTAGTTCTTAAACTTGAGCATGCATTGAATCACCTGGAAGCCTGGTTAAAACACAGATTGCTGGATCCCATCTCCAGAGTTTTCGATGCAGTATGTCTAGGGTGGGGGTCCAAGAATTTGCAGGTGCTGATATTGATGCACTTTGAGAACCACCGTAGCTTGTTTGTTTTTACATGTTTGGGTTGACTGGACTAACTCTCTTTAGTTAGGTGAGTGTTAAAGTTTACAATTCACCTTACTCTAGATAATTTGTGTTTATTGTTATGCAAGATAATAAATGGGCAGGAAAATGGAGTTTTTCACTTGTAATTTTAGATTCAACCTAGTCCTTATCTTAAAAATTTCTTGCTTTATATAAAGCAGTTCATAAAACCTATTTGCCAGCTCAGGACAAACTAAAAGCTATTTTTATTATCTATAATTAACCTAATTCAGGAGAAAGGAGTAGGCTTGGGGAAAAGGCTTTGAAACAAGCATGGAAACTCAAAACTTCCTGTACCAAAATTACTTTTACCAGCCTCTCTATAGCATTTCGAATTGTTGATTTTAGAATCCTGGACCCAGTTACTCAAATCTCGGGCTGAGTTTGTAAGAGCTAAATTGTTTGTCTGTTGGATTTAACATGAATGTTTCCAAGGTTGCTCTAACTTTAAACATTAGATCAGCTTATTTGAGTAGTTGGTGTTATTGTATAAAAACTTGGAGAGTGGCTAGAGAGAAATACAGATTCCATCCCATTCATACCCCATCTTTCACCTTTTCACTTCTACTGCCCTAGTTTGGTGTTATCAAAATATGGTATTCCAAAAGCTGTTTCTATACATTGCACTTTTATATCTATAGTATAAATATTAAAAAGACTTTGTTTAAATCGTTAAAAAAATTTTTTTTGAGAAAATTGCTGCCAAGCTTATTCCCTGTCTCTTGGCTTTTGTTTGCGTCTTTGTCTTATTTCAAAGACTGAAAGCTGTTTCCCAGTTGAGCCTTGGATTATACAAGTCTAAATTTTTTTTTTTTTTTAAGATTGGCACCTGAGCTAAATCTGTTTCCAATCTTTTTTCTTCTACTTCTCCTCCCCCTCCTCCCCCTCCTCCTCCCCATCCTCCTCCTCCTCCTCCTCCTCCTCCTCTTCCTCTCCCCCTCTCTCTCTCCCCCTGCCCCCGCCAAAGCCCCCCAGTACATAGTTGTATATTCTAGTTGTGAGTGCCTCTGGGTGTGCTGTGTGGGACGCAGCCTCAGCATGGCCTGATGAGCGGTGCCATGTCCGTGCCCAGGATTTGAACCGGTGAAACCCTGGGCCGCAGTGCAGAGCAGACGTACTCAGCCATGGGGCCAGCCCCCAAAAATCCAATATTTTTGAAATCTTAAAATTAAAAAAAGGTCTTTCTTAATTTTAAAAATCCTTCTGTTTTAAATTTGGGATATATCACGTTTCATGGCCCAAAATAGCACAATCAGTTTTTGGCAGCTTCTGTCTTGCTCATGCCAATAAAAGCAGCACCATATGGTATGACTTCTGTTACGTTAGGAAACCCACACACTGTGGAGACATTGCCTGGCATAGAAGCAGAGCCGCTGCTTCCCATATGCTTATCTTTTTAAGCCAACATATTGACCAAGATATAGAAAGATTCCAGGACATCATGGTATCCTATCAATCAGGACTTCCAGCTCTTTTTCCTAGCAGCTTTAACATTTGGCCACATTATGAAAACAATACTCAAAACTTCATGGAATCTCTTACCCAGCTTCAGAGAGGAGCTTTTGAATGACCGTTGCAGGAAAGAATGTACTTTTTAGAATGCAATCAATAAATATTTTTGTACCCCTTAAGTGCTAATACCCCTCCATCACTGTTTCCTCTCTTGATAATAATCTCTTCCTCTCCCACTAAGCCCCCTCCCCTAACCACATACCCAGAAGGAACAGAGTTTGCAAATATTGATCTTAGGTGTTGGTGTACGTTTGGCAAGATGGGATGACATTTGTAGTTTTATGTGATGGGAAGAGTTTAGAACGTGACAAATAGAAGGGACTAATCGTTTTTCTTCTCTTACTTCTGTGTATTTTGTCCTTGTTGAACAGGTATATTGTGTTTTCCAAATGACATGCCCTCTGCCTGTTGTTGTCTGTTTTATGCTAGAGCAATTATTTAGTTCGCTGTGACCTTCATCCAGACGCTTCTTAACTTTACACAATTATTATTAAGGCTTTCTAGTATAAAATTAACTAATTCTCCTGAAAATAAAAATTAGTTACACAGGTTTTGTTCATCATATAGGTTATGTTTATTAGTTTTCAATAACATTGTTCAGTTATTCTTGAAACAAATATTATTGAGCACCTACTATGTGCCAGCTGTTTTAGACACTGTATAAAAAGATGGAATAGACATAATTCCTCAAAGAGCATGCAGACAGGTTATAATAACAGTAGAATGCTTTACTAGAGAGATATACAGTATACTATGGTTGTTTCGAGGCAGCTTATGAAATTACACTTTCAAAAGACTCAAAGGAAAATATTAAATTTCGGCGTTACGCAGAAGAGCTTATAAATGTTTTTGCCTGGTCTGGTATAGAATGCTTAAAGCTCAGAGAGAAATTTGTAAGTCTGGTTCAAGCTAAATGACAAATAACTGAAAAATTAAATATTTATTTAAATGTTTGATGTTATTTCTAAATTTTGAACATCTAATAGTCGTGTGCGATTTTTCAAAGTTAAAATGTTGGGAAATTATACTTTTAATTTGAATATGGTGAAATATTTTGTTAGTAATGTGTATGCCTTATATATTAATATTTTAGAATAAGAATCTACAGGTACCTTACCTTTTGAGGTACTAATAGGAACATGGTTTAAATCAATATTTCTCAGCAGGAGTGCTTTTGGCATTTTGGAGGGACCATTCCTCTTTGTGCAGTACTGTTCAGTGTGTTGAAGGACATTTAGCATACTCAGCCCCTTTCTATATATTTTATATTCATATAAAAAGTTGAATGTGGGGCCGGCCTGGTGGCGCAGCAGTTAAGTTTGCACGTTCTGCTTCGGTGGCTCGGGGTTCCTCAGTTTGGATCCCTGGTGCAGACATGGCACCGCTTGGCACACCATGCTGTGGTAGGCATCCCACATATAAAGTAGAGGAAGATGGCCGTGAATGTTAGCTCAGGGCCAGTCTTCCTCAGCAAAAAGAGGAGGATTGGCAGCAGTTAGCTCAGGAAAAAAAAACCTTGCTTAACCATCACCGTAAATCCATTTTTGAACATTTTTACCACCACAGAAAGATCTTTCGTGCCCATTTATAGTTAATCCCCATTCTTTCTCACACCTAGACTCCACTAATATACTTTGTTTCTAAATTTGCCTTTTTGGACATTTTATATACATAAATAGAATCATCAGTATGTGACCATCCTTTCTTAAAACACTTCTCTGTAGCTTCTCTATCAGACTGTTCTTTCTCAGTCACCTCCTCTATCAAGTGCTTAAATGCCGTAGTTCTATTCTCACTTGCATCAGCTGATTTCATTCCCATCCAAATGTGATGACTCCCTTATTTCTATCATGAGCCTAAACCTCTTTCCTGAGCTCCAGACGTATATTGCCAACTATAGATCTGCAGGGGATTTCCATGGGCACTTCATTCTTAACATCTCTGGAACTGAGCTCAGTACTTGCTACTCCAAGGCCAGTGGGCCTGGATTTGACATCTCGGTGAAGGTACTACCGTCTCCTTTGTCTCCCAACCTGGATACTAGGGCAACCATCATGCTTCACTCTTTCACTTCTACATCCAATAAATTACCAACTCTGAAATCATTTCCTAAATACCAGATACTTACTGATTATAGTCAACCTGGATCTAAGTGATATAAGTATGTCATGTAATTTGAGTCAAGAATCTGTAGAGATTCTAAGTCAAGATCAGGCCTTAACAAGAAGTGTAAATTCTCATCCTTCCAGTAGTTTTAGGTTTTGAGATTCACAGGAATGAACTCAGCACAGTTTTAGTAACAAGATATCTTTAACAAGTTTCAGAATCAAGCTTTTCATCAGCTTAAATTTTATTATTTATTTTTAATTTTTTTCTTTTTTAAAATTTTTTTAATCAAAGTTACACATACATATAATTAAAAAAATCAACGAATTCTGCAAAGTTTAAGATACATAGCAATCCATATTTCCCCTTAAAATATATATATATATTTTTAAAGACTTTATTTTTTTCCTTTTTCTCCCCAAAGTCCCCCGGTACATAGTTGTATATTCTTCGTTGTGGGTCCTTCTAGCTGTGGCGTGTGGGACGCTGCCTCAGCATGGTTTCATGAGCAGTGCCGTGTCCGCGCCCAGGATTCGAACCAACAAAACACTGGGCCGCCTGCAGCGGAACGTGCAAACTTAACCACTCAGCCACGGGGCCAGCCCCTAAAATATTTTTTAATTAAGGCTAAAATATCGGTTCTTCTGGCTCTTACCTCCTCTCTCCTTATAGTGTAAGAAAAGTTTTCCATTTTTTATAAAACAGAAGTATAATTTACAGTTTCATTGGTCACAAAACAGAATTGCTGTTTGGATAGCAAATTGAATATCTGTTTGCGGCAGTTTGAAGTTTGACTTAGTTAGAGGCAGTTTCCTGTTGAGTAAGTAAAGACCGCTATTTGTATTTTCCCTTTACAAAAGAGTAAACTTCCTTTTTATTTTTTATTCAACAGCAAATTTTAATTGGATAAAGAGCATTTTAAATTTTATGCAGAATCTTTGTTGACTTAGACTTCAAGAGTACTCAGATGATGAAGACTGAGTGGAATTCGTGAAGAACAGAGTGGAACAGGGAATAGAATTAGAAATGAGTTGTTAGATACTTAAAGATTCGGTAGAAGTTTGCAAGAATATCTTTTCTAAAGAATTGTTGAGAAACTAAGGGAAAGGGTTTTTTGTTTGTTTGTTTCTTTTTTTTTGAGGAAGATTAGCCCTGAGCTAACATCTGCCACCAATCCTCTTTTTGCTGAGGAAGATTCGTCCTGAGCTAACATCTGTGCCCATCTTCCTCAACTTTATATAGGGGACGATTGCCACAGCATGGCTTGACAAGCAATGCATAGATCCGCACCCAGGATCCGAACCGACACCTGTGAACTTAACCAATGCGCCACTGGGCTGACCCCTAATTGTATTTTCTTTTTCACTCTCGCTACTCAGGTCCTCTGCCTTTCAACATTTCTTCCCTCTCAACAGGCCCAAGAAAATGCAGATCCTTTCTGCCCCTTATTTGAGGTTGACTGATGCTCATCCTCAGTCATTGCCATGAACCTCACCTCCACTGCCCAGGATTCCTCATCTTCTGACTTTCCTAAATAGATGTTTCTAAGAAAGAAAGAAAGCAGAATTTACTGAGATTTCACATGAAATTGATTGATTTCTGAAGCACTCCTATGTTGTAACTAGTGATATAGTAGACTAATTTTTAGAAACTCTTAAGAGGGTGTATTTGAGGGGAAAGTTTAAAGAAATAAAGTTGTCCTCATGAGATAACTAGACTTGGAACTCCATTCAGAAGTTCTCTCTTTTTTTCAGATCTAATTCATTGGTGTTTATTCATATGGGATTTTTTTTCTTGGTCATTTCTAAAAGCTTCATTTGAAGGATGAGAAGTTCCTCCTGGGGAAATTGGGTTTAAGTAAATAATGGTGGTGAATTCCTTTAGAGGTGTGCAGAGACACTCTGGAAATGTAATTCCTTTTTTCTTTTTAGATTGGCACCTGAGCTAACAACTGTTGCCAATCTTTTTTTTTTTTCCTGCTTTTTCTCCCCAAATCCCCCCAGTACATAGTTGTATATTTAGTTGTGGGTCCTTCTAGTTGTGGCATGTGGGACGCCACCTCAACGTGGCCTGACAAGCGGTGCCATGTCCATGCCCAGGATCTGAACCAGCAAAACCCTGGGCCACCAAAGTGGAGCGTGAGAACTTAAGGACTTGGCTGTGGGGCCGACCCTGGAAATGTAATTCTTGATGACCCTTTTCTTCCCCATCCTAGTGCTTTTCCATCAAGAAAACAATGTAGTGGACTTAATTTTCTGAGAATGGCACTAATTCTGACAGTGCTCTTTGACATCCTTATTTAATGATTTCTTGTTCTGTCCAGCTTGAAGCCATTACATAATTTTGGTCTTAATTTGGGGCTATGGTAGAGAATTGATATTATAATTGAAAGGCCTGAAAAATAAACTAGAAAGGAAAAACTTTGAGAGAAGCTGTTTATTTCATTTTGACCCCAGTGAAAGAGAGTGTTTGTCTTTGGAAGCTTAGAGGTCAGATAGAATTTCTGTCAACCAAATAACAAAGGTACAGAGAACGGCAGTGTGTGCCTAGTATTGTGGTAGGCCAAGCTGAGATTACTGCCTTCAAGAAACTTCCTTAAATGTAAGTATCTGGACTGTTAACAAGAAAAATTCTGCCAGAAACTGTCGGGGTTTTATGATCAACCCAGAAGTTATTAGGATTCTGATATTTTCAGGAAGAATTTCAGATAGATACAACTTGGAACCAAATTTACGCCAGCAAAATTATTTGTGCCGTTGCCTGCTCTGTGACGTCATGTTTGCACAAAATAAGAATTAGAACATAGATTTGAAGTTCTTACTCGATTTCAGATGGAATAAGGTGTCCCGTGGCAGATATTTTTAGAATGGGGAGCAGCTGAAAGACTCATTGTGAGTCAGGTTCTCATTCAGAAACTGATATTGAACATCGACTGTAAAACTTTGAATTTTTCATTATTCTTAAATTAACTGGCTTTAATTTTAATTTAATTAAGTTAACTGGTAGAATAGGAATCAGAATTAACGATTTCACAGTCAGTTGCTTTCCTCACTATGCAAAAAGGAAGCTAAATATGAAAAAAAAACTTTGAATTTTGTCATAAATGGAAAGTGTAGCCTTAAGCCAAAACACAGATGCAAGACACTTTTGTTGTGTCTGATCTATTTTGGTGGCAATTACTTATGTTGGCTAGATCTACTTGATCTTAAATTCTAAGGCGTATGTGGTTAGTTATCTTTGGAAACAGAATCTGCCTGTTCGTTTTTTCTGTTTTTGTTTTTCTGAGATTTTTAGAGAGGATACATAATTATACTAAATAAGCTGTTGGTGAAACAGGGAAAAGGTTGAGGAGGTAACTCACACTCATAGAAAGTTTTTGGGTTTTGCTTGTAGTTGAGGTACTACCACTTCTAAGGGGTCAGGGGAAGAAAATAAAACCAGAAAAACTTAGGAATTTTTAGTGACCCCAAAATGAACTAATAAGAGACCATTTTAAACCAGGGAAGTCAACTTCCTATTCTTATATGCACTGTTTCTTTATTCTGGAAGCAGAGGCAGTTTCAGTAACCAGCTGAATAAATTATTTCGGTAAGTCATGGGTATTGAGATCATTTGTTCAATGTCATGCCTTTTGGAAGGGAAGGATTAATACATTCACTTCTGGCTCTTTTCAGACTTCATTAACTTGCTCTTAGGTCAAAATTATCTCATGGAATTTTATATTTTAAAATGTATATTTGATAATTTTGAGATAAAATTTAAAAATTAAAATTCTGGCTAAAGGTTTTTAGTAAGTTACTTAATTAGATAAAATATTCTAAGATATCTTAGTGTGAGTTATGTCCTAAATTTTTATTTTAAAATCTATCACAAATCACATAAATTGGCTTTTGTACACACTTCTGAATTCTCTCTGTTAATGGCATAACTATCTACCGACGGTTGTAATGTTGTAAGATTCTTAAGCAGACAGATGACTGAGGCTGGGTATATGTGTGTGTACAGAACTATTTACAACCAAAGTGTATTTTAAATGTCTTAGAATGTTGCATTTTGTGGATTTTATTAGTGAGGTAAAAATAAGGAACATAGAGAATCTAGGTAGATGGTTAAAAAAAAATCCTTGGTATCAAAATCAACAGTTTTAGAAAGAGAACAATCCAGCATTAACTTTCTACTATCCCCCTTCCCCTAGTCTTTTTTTTTTTTTTTGAAACTGAAACAAAAATATGTTTTGGGTAATCAGATATCACCTCTTGCTTCAGAATATACTTATGTGCTCCCTAATGCGGAGGGCCTTTCCCCAGTCAAGGTCTGTGACATGGATTATTTAGTAAGATTTCAGTTGGGAAAACGCTTGCATGCCTCCTGTGGCTCACTTATGTTATTTGGTCTGTCCTCTTTCTTTGGTAAATGAGGTATTTCATTTGTATCACAATGAATTTAAAATTCAGTGAGAATTTAAAATATGTTTGAAATAGCAAACTTTCCTCCAGAAATGGATTTTTTAAAAAATTGAGGTCATAATAGTTTATAACATTGTTAAATTTCACTTGTACATTATTAATTGTCAGTCACCATATATATGTGCTGCTTTACCTCTTAGGCCCACCCCTCAACCCCCTTCCCTTCTAGTAACCACTAACCTATTCTTTTTGCCCATATATTGGTTTATCTTCCACATGAGTGAAATCATTACAGTATTTGTCTTTCTCTGTCTAGCTTGTTTTGCTTAATGTAATACCCTCAAGGTCCATCCATATTGTTGCAAATGGGACAATTTTGGTTTTTTTTTTAAGGCTGAGTAGTACTCCATTGTGTATATATATCACATCTTCTTCATCCATTCATCAGTCATTGGGCACTTGGGTTGCTTCCACATCTTGGCTGTTGTGAATAACACTGCAGTGAACATAGGGGTCCATAAGTCTCTTTGGATTGTTGATTTCAAGTTCCTTGGATAAATACCCAGTAGCCGGATAGCTGGGTCATATGCTATTTCTATTTTTAATTTTTTGAGAAATCGCCACTGTTTTCCATAGTGGCTGCATCAGTTTGCATTCCCAGCAGTATATGAGGGTTCCCTTTTCTCCACATCCTTTCCAACATTTCTTTTTGTTTTCTTTTTCCTTTTTCTCCTCAAAGCGCCCCGGTACATAGTTGTGTATTTTTAGTTGTGGGTCCTTCTAGTTGAGGCATGTGGGATGCCGCCTCAGCATGGCCTGATGAGCAATGCCATGTCCACACCCAGGATTTGAACCGGCAAAACCCGGGCCACTGAAGCAGAGCGCGCAAACTTAACCACTTGGTCATGGGGCCGGCCCTTCCAACGTTTCTTATTTTTTGTCTTGGTAATTATAACCATTCTAACAGGTGTAAAGTGATACCTCATTGTGGTTCTGATTTTCATTTCCCTAATGATTAGTGATGTTGAATATCTTTTCATGTGCCTCTTGGCAATCCATATATCTTTTTTGGAAAAATGTCTGCTCATATATTCTGCCCATTTTTTGATCAGGTTGTTTTTTTTGTTGTTGAATTGTATGAATTCTTTATATATTTGGGAGATTAACCCCTTGTTGGATATATGATTTGCAAATATTTTCTCCCAGCTGGTGGGTTGTCTTTTCGTTTTGTTCCTGGTTTCCTTTGCCTTGCAGAAGCTCTTTAGTCTGATGAAGTCTCATTTGTTTATTTTTCCTTTTGTTTCCCTTGTCTGAAAAGAAATGGTATTCGAAAAGATCCTTCTAACACCAAAGTCAAAGAGTATACTGCATATATTTTCTTCTAGAAGTTTTATGGTTTCATATCTTACCTTCATGTCTTTAATCCATTTTGAGTTAATTTTTGTGTATGGCGAAAGATAATGGTCTACTTTCATTCTTTTGCATGTGGCTGTCCAGTTTTCCCAACACCATTTATTGAAGAGAACTTCCTTTCTCCATTGTATGTTCGTGGCTCGTTTGTTGAAGATTAGCTGTCCGTAGATGTGTGCTTTTATTTCTGGGCTTTCAAATCTGTTCCTTTGATCTGTGTGTCTCTTGTTGTACCAGTACCATGCTGTTTTGATTACTATAGCTTTGTAGTATATTTCGAAGTCAGGGATTATGATGCCTCCAGCTTTGTTCTTTTTTCTCAGGCTTGCTTTAGCTATTCAGGATCTTTTGTTGCCCCCCCCCCCCCCCCCCCCCCCCCGTGAATTTTAGCATTCTTTGTTCTATTTCCATGAAGAATGTCTTTGGGATTCTGATTGGGATTGCATTGAATATGTAGATTGCTTTAAGTAGTATGGACATTTTAACTATGTTTATTTTTCCAATCCATGTGCATGAAATATCTTTCCATTTCTTTATGTCATCCTCAGTTTTTTTCAGTAACGTCTTATAGTTTTCAGTGTATAGGTCTTTCACCTCCTTGGTTAAATTTATTCCTGGATATTTTATTCTTTTTTTGTTGCAGTCATAAATGGGATTGTATTCTTGAGTTCTCTTTCTGTTACTTCGTTATTAGAGTATAGAAATGCAACTGATTTTTCTAAGTTGATTCTGTACCCTGAAACTTTGCTGTAGTTACTGGTTATTTCTAATAGTTTTCTGGTGGATTCTTCAGGATTTTCTATATATAGGATCAGGTCATCTGCAAACACAAGAGTTTCACTTCTTCCTTTCCAATTTGGATACCTTTTATTTCTTTTTTCTTGCCTAATTGCTCTGGTCAAAACCTCCAGTACTGTGTTAAATAAGAGTGGTGAGCATGGGCACCCTTGTCTTGTTCCTGTTCTCAAAAGGATAGCTTTCAGTTTTTCACCATTAAGTATGATGTTGGGTGTGGATTTGTCTTTTATGGCCTTTATTATAATGTTGAAGTACTTTCCTTCTATACCCATTTTATTGATAGGTTGTCTCATAAATGGATGTTGGATCTTGTCAAATGCTTTCTCTGCATCTATTGAAATGGTTGTGTGATTTTTATTCCTCATTTTGTTAATATGGTGTATCACATTGATTTGCAGATGTTGAACCATCCCTGCATCCGTGGTATAAATCCCACTTGATCATGGTATGTGATCCTTTTAATGTATTGCTGTATTCAGTTTGCCAATATTTTGTTGAGGATTTTTGCATTTATGTTCATCAGCAATATTGGTCTGTAATTTTCCTTTGTGTTGCCCTTGTCTGGCTTTGGGATCAAGGTGATGTTGGCATCGTAAAATGTGTTAGGAAGTGTCCTGTCTTCTTTAGTTTTTTGGGAATAGTTTGAGAAGGATAGGTATTAAATCTTTGAATGTTTTGTAGAAGTCTCTAGAGAAGCCCTCTGGTCCTAGACTTTTATTTTTGGGGAAGTTTAGTTACTGTTTCAGTCTCTTTACTTGTGATTGGTCTATTCAGATTCCCTATTTCTTCTTACTTTAGTTTTGGGAGGTTGTATGATTCTAAGAATTTATCCATTTCTTCTAGATTGTCCAATTTGTGGGCATATAGTTTTTCATAGTATTCTCTTATAATCTTCTGTATTTATGTGGTATCAGTTGTAGTTTCTCCTCTTTCATTTCTAACTTT
This sequence comes from Equus caballus, assembly GCF_041296265.1. Taxonomy (NCBI): domain Eukaryota; kingdom Metazoa; phylum Chordata; class Mammalia; order Perissodactyla; family Equidae; genus Equus; species Equus caballus. Next base: position 23,592,018 of record NC_091686.1, on the reverse strand, counting down.
ATTTATTGGAGCTCTCTCTTTTTCTTAGTACGGCTAAGGGTTGTCTTCACAAAGATCTAGCTCTTAGTTTCATTGATCATTTCTACTGTTTTTTTGTTTTCAATTTCATTTATTTCTGCCCTAATTTTTATTATTTCTCTCCTTCTGCTGACTTTGGGCTTTGTTTGTTCTTCTTTTTCTATTTCTGTTAGGTGTAGTTTAAGAGGCAGTGGTTAGGGGCCGGCTCCGTGGCTGAGTGGTTAAGTTCGCATGCTCTGCTGCAGTGGCCCAGGGTTTGGATCCTGGGCGTGGACATGGCACCGCTTGTCAGGCCACGTTGAGGTGGCATCCCACATCCCACAAGTAGAAGGACCGGCAACTAAGATATACAGCTGTGTACGGGGGGGTTGGGGAGATAAAGCAGAAAAAAAAAAAAAAAGGGAAGATTGGCAACAGTTGTTAGCCCAGGTGCCAATCTTTAAAAAAAAAGAAAAAAGAGGCAGTGGTTGGCCCGGGCATGCAGCTCTGCCATCATCTCTTCCCAGGTTGTACCTGCCGTTGTGCTTGGTGGGCGGGGTCTCCCCACAGGGTCTGAGCCTAGGCCACTCTCTGGGACCCCGTAACACTGTGGGCTGTCTCACCAGATGGGAAAGTGATCACACAGGGGCTCAGGGTTGCCATCACCTGCTCATAGTCTTGCCTAGATGCGCTTCCCTCAGAGTCACAGTGGTACTACAGGTGCTCCACCCAGGAGTTGCTCGCTTGCAGAGGGTTGCCAGGGGGCAGGAGGACGCCCTGAGAGTGCTCAGCTATCTCCACCATCTCCCTGGAGGTAATCCGTCCACCTTCAAGGGTATAGCTGTGCAGGTCTCTCAGGCTTCCTGTTGTTCTGTGTGAGTATCTTCCTCTGATCAATGAATGTACATTTAGTTGTAGTTTGAAGGGGGAGAGATAAAGGGAACAGCTCACTCCACCGGGTTGCTGAGGTCACTCCCCCAGAAATGTATTTTTATCTTCTCTCTTTTTGGTGTAGACTAAACATTCAGAGGCTTTAAATTGAAGGCTTATATTTTAAACATTAGATTTCCCAGTACCCTTCTGAAGAATAATAATTGTGATGATCAAAATTTTAAAGATATTGTTGTAAGGTCTGAGCACATTTGAAAGAATTATGGTAGTGTAGCCCTGGACCTCTTTTGTACTGCTTTGTACTACCTGTTCACAGGTGGCTGTCAGGTGATTTAAAGTAATGAACGTAGACAAATGTATGACATTTAAAGTGAATTGTCCAAGTCATTGATCTTCCTTATTAAAGTTGACCAGTTGGTGACAAGCAACATTTACTTTCACAAAATGAATCAACTTGAGTTTGATGTGATGAGAGAAGTACGTTGACTCAGCAGTAAGCTAGAAACATTTTCCAAGTAAAATTTAGAAAAGCTATCTTAGTTGACTAATAGCCTTGGTTTTTTTGCGTATTTAAAGATAGCTGCATCTGAACAGTTGAACTTAAATGCAGAGGTTGTTTGGAGCCTTAGAACATGTGAGTGAACAAAACCAAAACTATTTAATCCTCTGATGTTTACTTAGAAACAAAAACCTAAATGAAGTTCAAAACAGATATCACATCTGAATTTGTATATGGCTGTTAGATTGAGAAATTAGGTTGAGGGGCAGCCAGAAATTCAACACACTTATTTGTGCTAAGCAAACTTGGTGACGTTGTTTAAAGACTGTTCTTTTCATTAGAATAAGATTTTTCTACCATAATTTCCTAAATTATTTTATTCCTTTAGTTTGTCCTAATGTGATTGAACTATTTAAACTGAAGTTTTCTTTCTGTAGCTAAGAATCTGTAAATTTACAAATTTATTCCTGAAGTTGAGGTTTTAAAAGAAAACTTTCTATTTATTTTTTCCTTATTTTTGAGATTGACTTACTCTGGGGGTGGGGAAGTACAAAATTAACACTATTCTGGAAGTATACTATAATAATAGTAATAATAACATTATTATTCTTATCGTAGGTAATATTTATTGTATGCTTACAATGAGCACTGTGCTAGATGCTTTATATGTTTTAGCTTACTTATGCTTACATATGTAATAAATATGCTTATTATCCTCATTTATAGATAAGAAAATTTAGGCTTACCTTGTCAGAGGTCACATAGCTAGTAGCTGGAAGAGCCCAGATTTGATCCCAGGTCTCCGTCTCCCAAGCCTGTGCTTCATAGCCAGTCCTATAGTCTATATGGTAATGAGTGCTTCGAAATACTTGGGAGTGTCCTTTGTTTCTGTTATGGGAGGTAAATATTCTTACTAGAGAAGTAATACATTTTCAAACCATTGACTTGCTTATGAAGTGTTTTAAAAGTGTAATGCTGAAAGACTTGTAACTCTTCTGCCTATCTCCTTTCATGTCTCCCAATCATTTCTATAGCAGTACGTATTTCCTCTTCCTCAGAGAGAGAGTTATCTGTTTTTACGGAATCATTAGATTTGCAACCAGTTAGAGTCGAAGTGTCTTGCTTTTTATTCAGTTCCCTACATATTCTAACTGAAGCCTGGGGAATTATGATTTTCTCAGCCCACAGAATGATTATTGGCTCAGCTGGAGTACCATCACAAGGGTCCTCCTGGTCTTTTGTTCTTTGCACTTTGGTTTCAAAATCAATTAATTTTATAATAGAAAATTACCACTTTAAAAGGCAGAGATGTAATTTGGAGATAATAATTCTTACAAGATATTGTATCTTTATTATCTTTTACTTTACTTTATCAATATTTCCCAAAGTAAATGTTTAACTTTTATCATTTCAGCATTTATAGTTTGATATAGTGGTAATTATTATTATTATTGTTATTTTTTAAAAGATTATATTTTTCCTTTTTCTCCCCAAAGCCCCCCGGTATATGGTTGTGTACTTTTAGTTGTGGGTCCTTCCAGTTGTGGCATGTGGGACGCCACCTCTGTGTGGCCCGATTAACAGTGCCATGTCTGCGCCCAGGACTCAAACAGGCCAAACCCTGGGCCGCCACAGTGGAGCACGTGAACTTAACCACTCAGCCACTGGGCCGGCCCCCTATAGTGGTAATTATTGATGTATAATTAATAGTACCTTTCCTACCAACTGTAGAATGATGTTATCTAAGCAAGAAACAGTGAAGTTATTTATTGATTTATAGTCTTATCTTTCCTGGGCAAAGATTTCCTGAAACAAACAAGTATGTCATGTTTAACATAGATGGACTATAGTCTAAAGTTTTATTGACAGAGTTGGTCTTAGTTATCAGTCCTCTGTTATGGTCCTTCTTCAGCCCAAACTGGAGAATGGAACGTTACTATCTGGGGGCACACAAACCAGTTGTAGACCACTGTTTTAGAGAATCATGATTATATATCCAGTTTCTGGTGGTAGTCATTTCATCCACTATATTTATGTCAAGTTTCCCTGTTCTTATTGTGCCATGATCATTTATTCATTGGATCATCTGATCCATCGTTTAAGACTCTGGAGATCATACAGTTGAACACTGCACCTCAAACAGGAGAGAGAGATTATGGTCAGAGTTTGCAATGTATTTCTAAGCCAGGAATCAAGAGTGCCCAAATTAAAACACGGAAATATCTCATCCACAGTCCGAGGAGCCAGATGAATTACCTGTGGGGCTATCAGCCAACTTACCTGTTTCATGATTTCTTTGATTGTCTAGCTCTCATTTCAGTCTCTGAACCATATATAACATGTAATATTTTCCCAACTTTCTGTGCCTCTTGTGAAATGTGTATGAAGAGGATTGAGGACAAAAGGAAGCTGTCCAGAATTCCCTTTGAGTGGTTAAGCTTTCAGATCTCAAATCGAGGCCCACTTTTATTTTTATTTTATTGTGGTAAGATAGACACAACAAAAATTTAGCATTTTAAACCATTTTAAAGTGTCCAGTCCAGTGCCGAGGCCCGTTTTTTTGTTGAGAGAAGTAATTTAGTCTCTTTTTCCTGGAGGAAGGAGGGGGAACAGTGGACCAGAATGGACCCTGAGTGGCAGCAGGGACTATCTTGAAGACAAGCATTCATTTAGCAAGCTAACAAGTTCCTGTCGAGTTTGCTGGTAGTAACCAAGAGGCTTTTGTGTCACAAATCCAGTACCAGTCATTAGGGGCTACCCAATGACCTGTTCTTGACCAAAATATCCCTATAGGGTTGCTAAATTCTCATGTATAGTTTTCTTGTCATTCAAAAGTAATTAGATGCCAGATAGGACAATATAAAGTAGAGACATCATCAAGTAGACGAAGGGTTAGAGCTGATAAGGAATCAGAAGATTATCTATATAGTAAAAGGCCTGTAAACATGAGACAGGCATTAAGTACACACTGTTTCCTGTTACATTTTGGTTACAGACTAGCTCCAGAAAGTAGTCATTAAGTCTTGTTTTGGTGGAGGCAGAAACCTCCTTTCCTAAGTGTGACAGGATAGGGGATTTTAGATTTGAGGTTTTACAATGGGAATATAGGAGAATAAAGGAAAAGGTAGGGCTTTCCATTGGGTTTGTGTTTTGTATTGGAGTACTGGTTATGTTTTTGATTTTTGAAGGATAACTTTGTTTTACAGCTGTATTTTCAGGTCTCTCAAAACAATGTACCGGGATGCTAGGTTTTCCCAGTTCACTTTTCACACAGGTCTTAGTTTTCTTCTGTACTGAATAGCATTTATATGGAGCCTTAAGATTTTCATTCAGCCAATTATTGACTTTGTGACCTTGAGCAAATGACTTCTCCATTCTGGACTTAAGTGGAGGGGCAGAGTGGTACAGGGGCGGTTGGGGAAATGGTTTTGGACTACCTCAGTGATGTTCAGTCTATGTGCCTCAGACTGTCGGGGGGAGTAAGAAGGAGGTCCCAAAAGTCTGAAAATCTCTTGGATAGATTATCTCTAAGTTACCTTTTAGTTCGTTGACATTCTGATGATTTCATGAGCTCCAGGACATACTATCCTTTGTAGGTCTTGATCAGGACTACTTCAGAAATTTCTGTAGGTCCTGATAGTTCTATTTGTCGTTATCTTCAACTTTATTCAGTTTTCCTTATATTCATTTGTTATTTTATATTTATCTTTCTTCATTTTTACTGTTGGTCAATAGTGATTACTTTTGCCTCTTCACAATTTTTTTTTGATGTTCTTTCTTTCTCTAAAGATTGGCACCTAAGCTAACATCTGTTGCCAATCTTCTTTTTTTTTGCTTCTTCTTCTCCCCAAAGCCCCCCCAGTACATAGTTGTATATTCTAGTTGTAGGTCCTGTTAGTTGTGCTATGTGGGATGCCACCTCAGCATGGCTTGATGAGCGATGCCGTGTCTGCTCCCAGGATCCGAATCAGCGAAACCCTGGGCTGCCGAAATGGAGCGTGTAAACTTAACCACTAGGCCACGGGGCCAGCCCTTCTGCTCAATTTCTTGATGTGACTCCTTTTCAAGAAGAGACTATTTATATGGTAACTATTTACTGTTTCTCTACCACTTTTAAAGATTTTATTTTTCCTTTTTCTCCCCAAAGCCCTCCGGTACATAGTTGTGTATTTTTAGTTGTGGGTCCTTCTAGTTGTGGCATGTGGGACGCCACCTCAGCATGGCTTGATGAGCGGTGCCATGTCTGTAGCCAGGATCAGAACCAGCGAAACCCTGGGCCGCCAAGCAGAGCGCGTGAACTTAACCACTCTGCCACAGGGCCGGCCCTTCTCCACTTTTGAGGTTCATTTAATGAGACTGAGGTACCCTTCTTTCTCCATTCCAACTTACCATTTCCCGATACCTGAATATGCCTGATCTCATTCATCTAACCTAAGTTTTGTCCTCCTGCCAGTTTCTGCTTCAAAATTTGCACATCCTTTAGAATTATGCATTGTTAGTTGCTGTCTTAATTCAGATGGAACGTCTGTCCCTGAATCAAAGGTGTTCTCTTAAGAAGCACCAGTTTGAGTTATACAGGATGGATTCTGCACATTCTGGCAGCTCAGCTCTATTTGCTTCTCCTTAGGCCAGTGAAAGTAAACAATGCACTCACCACTGGTTAGTATGGAAGAAATGCGGTATTTTTAGATACTTGTGTATGGTGGGGCGTGAGAAGTTGTATTTCGTTTCAGGACTTTTTTTGCAACCTATAATCTTATATCCATTTCTTGGTTTGATCTTTTCAGAATTGTAGAATAGAAGTAACACAGTTGGATTGGAGGTACTGAGCTGCATTGACAGAATCAGTCCAATTTACTGGGTGTAAACATTAATAGTATTGTCAGATGTCTGGAAATTTTCTATTTTAGTCTAGTTTCGTACTTTGCGTTTGGCTATAGTAACGACTGTTTTGACAAATTTGTACTTATATTCATCTGTTCCAAATCATCTGAGACAGCAAATAAATAAAGGATATAAAGGATCCCATATAAAAATTGATGTTCTGTTCCTTATTCATACATTGCCCTTCAGCGAATTTTATTTTCACCTCTTGTTCTAAAACTGCCACATCAAAGTTGGCTGTACTGGGAAAACTATCCCATAAAATGGTTACTGTATTTTTCTTGGAGTAGAACTACCAATCTAGGACCCTTAAGAGGGCTAGATTGCTACTTGCCGTGTCCCAGAGGACGTAGAGATCCCATATTTCCTCCCTACCACCACTCCCTTTGATATAAACAGTGCAAGAGAAAGAAATAGAAAAATATGGACTGGGAAGAATACATCATTTATCATTAAACTTCCTTGGTACCCCAACCATGAAGATGTATTCCAAATATTTTCAAAGGTGTCTGTGTATGTCTTAAACTGGAATTATCTCTATTTTTTCGCACATGGCACAAAATTCAAAAAGTGCAAAAGCGTAGAAATCTTTTTATGTATTCTTTCAGAGTTAATATACACATATTCAATCATATATGTATGTCACGTATATTGAATTCTTATTGCCTGCATAAAATATGGCCTACTAGAAAGCAGTAATGTTGCTTTTGATGTTTAAATGATTAGCTTATATACAGAGAATGAAAAGCCAGTAGTATCTTATATTTGCAGTGCCTTCTATAATTTTCAAAGACCTTTTACATAACTCTTCTTGTTCTACCCATAACAGCCTCATGAGGTAGTAGGTAAAGCGGGATTTATCTCTGTTCTAGAGACATGAAAATTTGAAGCCTAAAGAAATATATGACTTGATCATGGTTGTTATGTAACGAATGTACAATGAAACCAGAATCATATTCAGAAGAAGTAGGGCCTTTTTGATGAATTTCCTATAAAACAGTTTATAAGTGTAGGTGCCAATCTTGTAACATAGGCACCAAAACTGACTTTATCCAGGCAACTGGGCAATGAAAGACCAGGCCTTTTATCCGTTTACAGCTGTGTGCCTGCCATGGTTGGGGGCTGAGTTAATAGACCTGTCCAAGGTTCTTCCTCTTGAGACTATGTGGAGTCTGGCTGAGCATTTGATAGAGTGCCCAACTCTGTTTCCTTCCTGTATAAATTAGGTAAAATTGCACACCATCAGCACCAAACTGGGTTCTAGATTTCTAAATTATCTCCTAGGGAGGAAAAGTGAGTGATGGGAGGTAAGTTTTCCCTCCCTGCTGATCAAGGCTTTCTGGAGGATGCTTTTGTCCCAGAGAAACTCATTCATTCACAATGGAGAAATGAGGCAGGGTCCTTGCAAGGCCGTAATTGGATTTTAAAACACTTATCATTGCAAAACAATCCCTACGTTTCTTGAACATTGGGCAGTCTCAAATGGGGAGTTGATGGAAAGGTGTTGACTGGGCTCTATATATGAAAAGAAGTATGGCTAAACATTCTTTGGAGAATGACCTGTCTCCTACCATTTATAGGTGCCTCTATTTCAAATTCATAATAGTAAAACAAGTGGGAAAATGGGGGAAGTTCACAATATTTCTTGGAGAAAAGTGCATGGTTTTATAATTTATATTTTTTAATAAACTTTAAGATTTGCAAAACCATGATCCAATGTGTATCCCTTTGCCATAATGTAATGTAGCAATTTTTGTTCCATAAGTAGATTACTATATCCTTTTGGTATTTGTCATTTCCTGCTCTGAGACAGAAGATGATAAATTATATTAATTTTGAGTATTTCCATTAGGTCAATTTAACTAGTTTTAGACTTTTCTTAAACAAAAATATGATTTAAAATTTGACGTCTCAAAGTAGAATTTGAGACATAGCATCTTCTTAATGCATATGGATCATTCTGTCAGTGAGACAAGAGTCACTCAGTCTTTCTTTTTTTGGGGTCAGCCATTTAAGTCCAGTAATTTGCCAGATTATACTGTGTTTTCATATTTTCAGAATAAGAGTATAACCTCACTGAAGATGAATGAATTAGTGCTTGACAGAGCTAAAAGTCCTGCCAGGATTTATATCAGTGAGTAATTATGCTGTCTGAACCAGAGCAGAACCATTTTGCTAATTCCCACTGTAATGTACACTGACACATGCGCATATTTATATACACACACGTGTATATATATATATATATATATATATATGCACACACACATACGCATATATACACGTATATATATATATATGCACACACACATACACATATATACACATGCATACATACTCTTTTATTTTATTAGAATTAAAGGACATTGGGGATATTTTTCATTTTAAAAGTATAAAGCAAGTAAGTCATGACCTCAACGTAGCCCACACACTGCTCTGCATTTATGTGAGACTGTCCAAGAACCAGGGATAAATGGGCCCTAATTTGTTTGTGAGAGTTTCACCTATATATCTTTTACTCTTTTTAAAATTCAACATGCCCTATAGAAGTAACTACAATGTTTACCAGCTGTTACCTCACCACCCACTAGAGAAACACGCTAGTAAATAAAAGTAAATAAAATCACCACTCTCTACACTGTGTTTAACATAACATATTAATTTGGACTATGGGAAAATTACTGGACCAGTGTTGGGATTTTATTAAAACTTTATGGTTATCCTACCATGTATTAGGAGATGCCAAATATGTAAGCCTAAGAATGGTGACTGTATGGCCAGCCCCAGTTGCCTACTCGTTAAGTTTGGCATGCTTTATTTTGGTGACCCAGGTTGAGTTCCCTGAGCAGAGACCTACACCAGTCGTCTGTCAGTGGCCATGCGCTGGTGGTGGCTCACCTACAAAAAGAGGAAGATTGGCAGTGGATGTTAGCTCAGAGCGAATCTTCCTTAGCAAAAAAAAAAAAAAAAAGAATGGTCACCATAGGATTCCTCACTGTCTCACTCAAGTGTGCTCTCTGACAGAATGTTCCTTTCCAACTCCTCCCACACCCTAGTGTTCTGTCCTACACATCCTCCATCTCATCTGCCTCAACATACATAGAGTGTCACATCACCAAGTCATAACCTCCTTTTAAGGCTTAACTCAGATGTACCCTCCTCCATTAGACTCTTTCTGATTTCCTTTCTATCTTGCTACTCGCGGGGGTTGGCAGTACTTTTTTCATTCTTTAAAATATCAGGCCCTTCTTCCCAGCCCTACAAACTCCACGTTCAACTTTGTGTGATAGTTAAATGTAGACTCATGTTTTATCTTCTCTACCACACTAATCTACTTGAGAGCCAGGCATCTGTAATCTATATTTCATACCATTTTTTTTAATCTCCCACTGGACCTGTACAGTAAATCCTTTTTGAAAAAATTGGATGAATGTTGAAGAATAAGCACAACTTTTTAGTGAATCAGAGCATTGCTGGAGGGCATAAAGCCTATGTTGATCACTGTCCTTTTGGAAAAATAATACTTAGCCGCTATCCCTGTGTACAAATAAGAAAAATTAATTCTAATTGAGCCAGACTAAGGCACTAAGAGGAGCATAGTTATGAATCTGACCGAAGGTTCAGATTCAGTGTACACTTGTTCAGGGAAGGTTTTTCAAGGTTAAGGACTGGATTTATCTAATCATTACCAACTACGTTATATTCAGTTTGCATTTTTGGTAGGTGGGAGGTGGGTGCTTTGGGCCAAGTTAATAAATGAATTTCTCATATGGTTGGGAGTTTACTAGGTTCTTAATGAATAAACTCCCAGAGGAAGAATTTACTTATTACCGCAGCAGAATGTTTTTAATCAGGAGGCATCAGCTTGTTGCCCAGCCTTCAGAGTTTTGCAAGGCTATAAAAGCACTGATACTATTGATATTTTTCTGTTTGTTTTCCCCCAGGTGATTAATAAACAGAGTCTGTTGTCACTTAATTTAGTACCAGGTGTGGTCTGATGGGTAGTTCAACTTTAGTAATGTAACTGTAGAATGTTCCATATTTTAGACACAATCCAACTCCTAAGCATTTCTGTTTCAGAAACTGGGACAACTTCCAAGTTAGTTTTGTGAATCCTTTAATTTCTCCTGCCAGACTCATTAAGTCAGCCTGTTCACCTTGGGGAAATCATAGGTCCAGACTTGTACTTTATATAAAAACCATCCTCTTAAGTGAATGTGATGGTTGATTTAATTGAGAATATTCACAGTCAAGCTTTTCAGTAGTTTACTATTCTGAAACCCATTGTTGTGATTTTGACCAACAGAATGGTTAAGATGAAGCAGTAGGAAACCATAATCATAATGAGCAAATTACCTGCATAAAAAGACATGGCATTCAATAAATACTTCTATTTTTGTATTCCACATCTTAGAATTTATAGACTCATAAAGCTGGAAAGAATAACCATTTTAGACCAGTGTTTCTTAATTTTTTCTTGTCGTATGGATCTTCTTGAGATTATGATGACAGCTGTGGATTCTCTTCTCAGAGAAATACACTTGCACACAAAAGTTTGTATTCAATTTCAAGATGATTTCAGACTCCTAAAGTCTGTTAGGGATCCTGGGAGAAGAAATCTGTGTTCCAGTCCAAATCCTGTTCTCAGACGTCTAGAGACGTTAAGTGACACACGTGAAGTACACAGCTTCTATAGCTGAATCCTTCTGTTGGTCGATTGTTCTCCTTTCACTATTCTATCCCTTTCCTTAAAACCAATTCTGAGTTGATGGAAGTTAGAGGAAGGGCTAATGGTTTTAAGCCTTAAAATCAGCTATTTCAGCTTTGGTTTGCCCAACTAGAAGATTAAAATACAGTAATACCCAAAGCATCTAAATCATTGATTTAGAAAAGCCAAATGAACTAAGCAAAGTTTTTTATAGCTTGCTGTGGTTGTTCAAGAGCTAATCCAGATCCCCAGTTGATCTAATTACTTCCGCAATTTCTTATCTGGGCTGCCTGCATCTAAATTCATCACATAGCTGTCAAACAAATCACTCTAGAGCACTGGTTCTCTTTGTTCATTTTGTCTACCCTTTTCTTGCACCTCCCAAAGTCCCCCATCATTGTGCTCAACCTGACCTATCGAGCCTTTTTTGGGAGGTATCAAGTTGATAGCATCACAGTAAGTATTAGTCGCCATTTATTATTATTTAAATCCCAGTTTTGTTGTCTCCTAGCAGTGTACCTTTGATCACATTCTGTTTCTCTATATTTCAGTATTTTAATCTGTAAAATTAGATACAACACCATTTATGTTACAGTGCAGCATGTAGTAAGAAATAAATGTAGGGGCCGGCCCCATGGCCGAGTGGTTAAGTTCCCGCGCTCCGCTGCGGCAGCCCAGGGTTTCGCTGGTTCGGATCCTGGGCGCAGACATGGCACTGCTCATCAGGCCACGTTGAGTCGGCGTCCCACATGTCACAACTGGAAGGACCCACAACTAAGATATACAACTATGTACCAGGGGGGATTTGGGGAGATAAAGCATTAAAAGAAAATAAAAAAGATTGGCAACAGTTGTTAGCTCAGGTGCCAATCTTTAAAAAAAAAAAATACTCCTAATAAAAATTAAAAAAAAAAAGAAAGAAATGTAGCACCTAGTTCAGTTAGTGAAGTGACAACTTTCACTCTTTCCTGCTACACCTATCACATTCTTTATTGGAGTCAGGCAGGTGTCTCCAAGTACTCAGGGCTTACCTCCTTTACGGAGATACTGTAAAGGTTGATGGTTAATACCATCATTTGTTCAGCATTAACTGAGTTCCTTCTCTGTTTTAGTCACTGCTGTGTTGGGTTGGGGGGACGTGTCATATTGTCTTCTTTTTCTCTTTCCTCTATTCATAATAGTTTCTTTACTGATATTAACATATGCAACTTTAGCAGTCGCTTCTGTAAAATTTGATCATTTAATTAACAGAAAGCTATTTAGGAGGCTTTTCATAAATTTTTCTTCTCTCAGTTTTCCATTGTTAAGGGGACAATTATTTTATTTCCACTTTAAGTAAGAGACTTCTTTTTGAAGTCCACTCTAGAGTGGTAGAGTAGCTAATAATGTGGCAAAGCTCAGTTTCTAATTTAATGCTTCCACAAGCTAGGAGCCAGCACTTTGCCTCTGATTTGAAGGGGTGGGACTCCTACAGTGATTATAAGAAAGGTTTCAGATGTTAATCTCCTAGCTTGATCATCTTCTTATCATTTGAAAAAATTATTAAGCATACTCCCAGGAGATATATATTTATTCATAAAATATTATTCTAATATATACATTATTAAAATATAAATTAGTGGCTGGCCCCGTGGCCGAGTGGTTAAGTTCGCGTGCTCCACTGCTGGCGGCCCAGCGTTTCATTGGTTCGAATCCTGGGCGCGCACATGGCACTGCTCATCAAACCATGCTGAGGCAGCGTCCCACATACCACAACTAGAAGGACCCACAACGAAGAATATACAACTATGTACCGGGGGGCTTTGGGGAGAAAAAGGAAAAAAATAAAATCTTAAAAAAATAAAATATAAATTAAAGGATAAGTTTTTGGAAAAAGAGAAGTTCTGTTATTTTCTTCCTGAGCCCCAGGGGATCATCTAACTTGCATCCTCTTTGGAAATCATTCTTCTGTCTAATCCTTCTGGCCTACCTCAAGTTCCTACTCTTGCTTAATTGCTTGATTTCACCGTTTTATCTCTGCAGCTGGATTGTAAACTACCTGAGATTAGAGACATTGTCTTATCTTTCTTCTGTGTCCCACAAGAGTACCTAACACAATTTGGGGTACATCGTAATTATTCGTTATTTGCTTGTTGATTCATCTTCGGATCATTTCAGAGTGTTATTTCACTGATTTTAACAATGAGCAAAAACAAAAGGAAAAAAATCCTCAGCCTTATTCTACCTTAGTAATTTGGGATTTTATTTCACGTGCTATTCATCTTCTAAGATTAAAGATAATCAAGCCTATCTGCATTTACAGTTTTGCAGAAGTAGATGAAGTGATTTGATTGGGACATAACAAGAATGGTGCAGTCTGAGAACCAAACCTGTGTCAGCACCCTCATCTGCTTTTGTTCCTTTTCCTTTTTAAAAACATGTTTTTACTTTTAATGTTTTAATGAGTTCATAGTAGTTTACATCAATGTGAGATTTCAGTTGTACATTATTTCTTGACTGTCACCACATAAGTCCTCCCCTTCACCCCCTGTACCCAACCCCCACCCCTCTTCCCCTGGTAACCACTGAACTATTTTCTTTGTCCGTGTATTTGTTTATATTCCACATATGAGTGAAATAATCTGGTGTTTGTCTTTCTCACACTGGCTTATTTCGCTTAGCATAGTTCCCTCTAGGTCCTTCCATGTTATTGCAAATGGGATGAATTTGTCTTTTTTTCTGCCTGAGTAGTATTCCATTGTGTGTGTGTATATATACATATGTATATGTGGTATATATATATATATATATACCACATCTTCTTTATCCAGTCATCAGTCTGTGGGCACTTGGATTGTTTCCATGTCTTGGCTATTGTGAATCTTGCTGCAATGAACATAGGGGTGCATATGTTACATTGGATTGTTGATTTCAGATTGTTTGGGTAGCTGGGTCATATGGTAGTTCTACTTTTAGTTTTTTGAGGAATCTCCATACGGTTTTCCATAGTGGCTGCAGCAGTTTACATTCCCACCAGCAGTGTATGAGGGTTCCCTTCTCTTCACACCCTCTCCAACATTTATTGTTTTTTGTCTCAGTGATTATAGCCATTTTAACAGGCATTAAGGTGGTATCTTAGTGTAGTTTTGATTTGCATTTCCCTGATGATTAGTGATGTTGAACATCTTTTCATGTGTTTATTGGCCATCTGTATATCTTCTTTGGGAAAATGTCTGTTCATCTCCTCTGCCCACTTTTTGATCGAGTTGTTTGTTTTTTTATTGTTCACTTGTGTGAGTTCCTTATATATTATGGAGATTAACCCCATTTGGTGGGTTGTCTTTTTGTTTTGATTCTAGTTTCTTTTGCCTTGCAGATTCCCACTTGTTTATTTTTTCTTTTGTTTCCCTTGTCTGAGACGACATGGTATTTGAAAAGATCCTTTTTAGTTTGATGTCGAAGAGTGTACTACCGATATTATCTTCCAGGAATTTTATAGTTTCAGGACATATCTTCAAGTCTTTGATCCATTTTGAGTTTACTTTTGTGTATGGCATGAGATAGTGGTCTACATTCTTTTGCATGTGGCTCTCCAGTTTTCCCAACACCATTTATTGAAAAGACTGTCTTTTCTCTATTGTATGTTCTTGTCACCTTTGTTGAAGATTAGCTGTCCATAAATGTATGGCTTTATTTCTGGGCTTTCGGTTCTGATCCATTGATCTGTGTGCCTGTTTTTGTACCAGTACCATGCAGTTTTGATCACTTGGCTTTGTAGTACATTTTGAAGTCAGGGATTGTCATACCTCTAGCTTTGTTCTTTTTTCTCAGGATCGCTTTAGCAATTTGGAGTCTTTGGTTGCCCCATATGAATTTTAGTATTCTTTGCTCTATTTCCATGAAGAATGTCATTGGGATTCTCAGAGGGATTGCATTGAATCTGTAGATTGCTTTAGATAGTATGGACATTTTAACTAGGTTTATTCTTCAATCCATGCGTAAGGAACCTCTTTCCATCTCTTTATGTCATTATCAGTTTCTTTCAGTAATGTCTTAGCGCTTTCATGGTATAAATCCTTCACCCCCTTGGTTAAATTTATTCCTAGGTACTTTATTCTTTTAGTTGTGATTGCAAATGGAGTTGTATTCTTGAGTGCTCTTTCTGTAAGTTCGTTATTAGAGTATTCAAAAGCAACTGATTTTTGTAAGTTGATTCTGTACCCTGCAACTTTACTGTAGTTGTTAGTTATTTCTATTAGTTTTCCAATGGGTTTTTTGGGGTTTTCTATATATAAGATCCTGTCATCTGCAAACAGCGAGAGTTTCACTTCTTTACTCCTTATTTAGATTCCTTTTATTCCTTTCTCTTGCCTAGTTGCTCTGGCCAAAACCTCCAGTACTGTGTTGAATAAGATTGGTGATAGTGGGCGTCCTTGTCTTGTTCCTGTTCTCAGAGGGATGGCATTCCAATTTTTGCCCATTGAGTATGATGTTGGGTGTGGGTTTGTCATATATGGCCTCTATTATGTTGAGGTAATTTCCTTCTATCCCAATCTTGTTAAGAGTTTTTTTATCATAAATGGCTGTTGGATCTTGTCAAATGCTTTCTCTGCATCTATTGAGGTGATCATGCGGTTTTTATTCCTCAGTTTGTTGATGTGGTGTGTTACGTTGATTGATATGCAGATATTGAACCATCCCTGTGTCCCTGGTGTGAATCCCACTTGATCATGTAGGATCCTTTTGATGTGTTGCTGAATTCAGGTGGTGAAAATTTTGTTGAGGATTTTTGCATCTATGTTCATCAGCTGTATTGGCCTGTAGTTCTCCTTTTTTGTGCTGTCCTTGTCAGGCTTTGGTATCAGAGTGATGTTTGCCTTGTAGCATGCGTTAGGAAGTGTTCCATCCTTCCTAATTTTTTGGAATAGCTTGAGAAGGATAGGTATTAAATCCTCTCTGAAAGTTTGGTAAAATTCCCCAGGAAAGCCCTCTGGTCTTAGGGGTTTATTCTTTGGGATGCTTTTGATTGCTGTTTCAATCTCTTTACTTGTGATTGGTCTATTCAGATTGTCTGTTTCTTCTTAGCTCAGCTTTGGGAGGTTGAAAGAGCCTAAAAATTGATCCATTTCCTCTAGGTTATCCATTTTGTTGGCATATAGTTTTTTGTAGTATTCTCTTATAATCCGTTGTATTTCTGTGGAGTCTGTTGTTATTTCTCCTCTTTCATTTCTGATTTTGTTTATTTGAGCTTTCTCTCTTTTTTTCTTTGTAAGTCTGGCTAGGCGTTTGTCAGTTTTATTTGTCTTCTCAAAGAACCAGCTCTTTGTTTCATTAGTCCTTTCTACTGCCTTTTTTGTTTCAATAGCATTTATTTCTGCTCTGATTTTTATTATTTCTCTCCTTCTCCTGACTTTGGGCTTTGTTCTTCTTTTTCTAATTCAGTTAGGTGTAATTTGAGATTGCTTATTTGGGATTTTTCTTGTTTGTTAAGGTGAGCCTGTATTAGGATGAATTTCCCTCGTAAGACAGCTTTTGCTGCATCCCATATGAGTTGGTATGGTATGTTATCATTTTCCTTTTTCTCCAGATATTTTTTGATTTCTCCTTTAATTTCTTCAATGATCCATTGGTTGGTTGTTCAGTAGTATGTTGTTTAGTCTCCACATCTTTGTCCCTTTCTCAGTTTTTTCCTTGTAATTAATTTCTGGCTTTATAGCATTATGAGCAGAAAAGATGCTTGTTACTATTTCAACTTTTAAAAATTTATAGAGGCTTTCCTTGTTCCCAACATGTGGTCTATCCTTGAGAATGCTCCTTGCATTCTTGAGAAGAATGTGTATTCTGCTGTTTTTGGATGGAGTGTTTTGTATTTTTCTACTAAGTCCAAATGTTCTATCTTTTCACTTAATTCCACTGTTTCCTTGTTGATTTTCTGTCTGGATGATCTATCCATTGATGTGAGTGGGGTGTTGAGGTCCCCTACTATTATTGTGTTATTTTTAATGTCTTCTTTTAGGTTTGTCACTAGTTTCTTTATGAACTTTGGTGCTCCTGTGTTGGGTGCATAGATATTTATAAGCATTATTTCTTCTTGATGGAGTGTCCCTTTGATAATTATATACCGCCCCTCTTTATCTCTCTTTACCTGCCTTATCTTAAAGTCTACTTTGTCTCATATAAGTATTGTGACGCTTGCTTTCTTTTGTTTGCCATTAGCTAGGAGTATCGTCTTCCACCCCTTTACTCTGAGCCTGTGTTTGTCTTTGGAGCTGTGGTGTGTTTCCTGGAGGCAGCAAATTGTTGGATCTTGTTCTTTAATCCATCTTGCCACTCTGTGTCTTTTTATTGGAGAATTCAATCCATTTATATTTAGGATGATTATTGATGTATGAGGGCTTAATGCTGTCATTATATCACCCATTTTCCAATTTTCCTGCATTTCCTTTGTTTCTTGTCCTGTGTGTTTTGGTGCACCCATTGAGTTATGTAGTTTTTTATGATGTGTCTCTTTGTTTGTTCCTTATTTGTATTTTGTGTCTCTATTCTGCCTTTTTGTTTAGTGGCCATCCTGAAGTTTGTATTCAGAATCTCGTGTATAAGATAGTCCGTTTTCCAATGGCCTCTTATTTCCTTAGTCTAAAACGATTCAGTCCCTTTCCTCCTCCCCTCCTAAGTTGTTTTTCTCATATCTTATTCCAACTTGTGTTGTGAGTTTGCAGTTAAAGTGACAAGATTGTGTTTGTATTTGGTGTTTTCCTTCCCTTTAGCCTAATGCTGTAGCTGAATATTTGCTATCCTATTCTGATTCTGTCTACCTTTTCATCTCTTTACTCTGCATTTTGTGACTCCTTTCTCCCTTTTTTTTTTTTTCAGGTATGAGGGCCTTCTTGAGGATTCTTGTAGCAGGGGTCTCCTGGCTACGGAGTCCCTTAGCGTTTGTTTGGGAAAGATTTAATTTCTACCTCATATCTGAAGGATATTTTTTCTGGATAGAGTATTCTTGGCTGAAGATTCTTGTCTTTTGAATGTGTCATTCCATTCTCTCCTAGCTTGTAAGGTTTCTGCAGAGAAGTTTGCTGAAAGCCTGATGTGGGTTCCTTTGTAGGTTATTTTCTTCTGCCTTGCTGCCCTGAGTATTCTTTCTTTGTCATTCATTTTTGCCAGTTTTACTACTATATGCGTGCAGTAGGTCTTTTTACATTGACAAATCTAGGAGATCTTGAAGCTTCTTCCACACATATTTCCCTTCTTTCTCTAGATTTGGGAAGTCCTCTGCTATTATTTCTTTGAACACGCTTTCTGCTCCATTCTCTTCTTCACCTTCTTGAATACCTACAATTCTTATGTTGCATTTCCTCATTGAGTCAGATATTTCTCGGAGACTTTCTTGATTTCTTTTTAGTCTTAGTTCTCTCTCCTCCTCTGTCTGGAGCATTTCAACATGTCTATCTTCGATTATGCTGATTCGCTCCTCTATGATGTCCACTTGAGCATTTGGGGAATCCATATTTTGTTTTATCTCTTCCATTGTGTCTTTCATCTCTAATATTTCTGATTGATTCTTCTTTATGTTTTCAATCTCTTTTGTGAAGTAGCCCCTGAACTCGTTGAATTGTTTCTCTACATTCTCTTTTACCTCGTTGAGTTTTTTCACAATAGCTATTTTGAATTCATTGTCATTTAGCTTACATGTTTCTGTGTCCTCAGGACTGAGTTCTGGGTGCTTGTCGTTTTCTCTCTTGTCTGAAGATTTGATGTAGTGTCTGATGTTGGAAGGTTGGCTCTTTTTCATTCTGATGTTATTTGGTTGCAGTTACAGCCTTTCACCACTGAGTGGGGGTCGAGAGCCACATAGTCTGAGCTGTCCACTTTCAGCCAAGATGGCACAGGGCAGGTGAGGGGAGGGACGCTTTCTCTTGCGTGCAGTCCAGGATTTCTGGATCAGCTCTCACTGTCTGGTCTCCTGGGATCTAGGCTTGATGAGGTCACCTTGCGGCAAAGCTTTCGCCCTGTTAGAAGGCTTTCCTATAAGCTTCAAGGACCTGTGGGAGTCCTGGGTGATCCCAAGGATCCTCGTGATGCCTCCCTCTCTCCTTCCCTCACACATCCTCCCGTGGCAGCAACGACAGTCTTTAGGGGAGGGAATGAAGTTCTCCCTTACCCCGTTCCAGCTCCTCCGAGGGGGGCTCCAGCCTCTCCACCCTCCATTGTGTGGCTGCATGTCTCGCCAAGCTTTTTGTGTTGTTAGAATATCTTCTGTTGGAGTATGGATGTCCCCTTTTGTTGTATGTTGGAGGGGAGAGAGTTCTTGGCATGTTCACTCTGCCATGATGCTGATGTTACTCCACTGCTTTTGTTTCTTGAGATTTCAGTCCTTTAGTTCCTTATCAAATGGTTAAGTGCTAAACCGTAGAGTTTTGTTTTTATACTTTCTCTAGAGTTAACTTGTGCTGGCATTATTCATGTTCCTACTATTTGGGTATACTACTTTATATTTTGCAGGTCTTTGTTCTGTTCCTCTTAACCATTACTGTGTTCTTTGATTCTAAAGATCCTTTTAAATTTCTGAAATTATTTGCAGTTACTCTTAGACTTTCTTTGCAGCTATTCAGTTCTGTGAATCCCAATGGTTTAACGTCATAACCATGTTCTTATGGCATGCCTATTTTGTCATCCTGTCTTTCTGAGTAGAGAAACTAAATCTGGAAAGAAAAAAATTAAAACCCACTTATAGTCGTTTGCAAATCCAGACAGTACAAGAGATGAATACCAAACATGATCTCCAAATTTGTAGTTCATTTGAGTCTCTGGATTATGTCGTTCCTTCATAAAAGACAGTACTCTGTACTTACTAATATATATATAATTCACTAAATTAGATCATAGCTGTTACCAATTGCAACTTAAACATTTTGGAATTTTTATTGTTTCATTTGCTGAGTAGGAATATTAGTTATCTTTTTTTCTTCAAACACCCTTAAAATTTCAAGGGCTTATAATGACAAATATTTATTTTTCTTGCTCATGGCTATGCAGGTTGATTGGGATGATTCTGTCCAGAGTATGGGTTACTTTTAGGTCTCTCCACATGTCTCTTCTCCTTGTACTAGCACCTACCTGGGCATGTTCTTCTCATGAGGAATGGCAAGAGTGTGAGAATACAAGCCAAACCACCCAAGCACATTTAAAAAGTGTCTGCTCATATTACGTCTGGTAAATCCTGCTGGCCAAAGCTAATCAGATGCCTAGCTTAACGTCGGTGGAGCTGGGTATGTACTCAGTCCACAGCAGGAGGCTGTGCAAAATTACAAGGCAAAGGATCTGGATATCAAATCCTGTTAAAGAGGAATGAAAACCTGAAGGAAATAGGCTAATCTACCACTGTAGGGAAGCAAGCCAGTAAAAAAATTATTGATTTGCTAATAATAGGTCTTGTGGATTGTAAACATGACTACACTTTTTTCCATGGGTAGCTTACATCTTATTTGACTACTTTATTTTGAAAATTCTCCAATGCTTTGAATTTCTTTCAAGAGTACTCCTTTAATCCAAAGTTATTGTTTAGTAGAAATGGGTATGAGTAGAGATGGTAGTGATATTAATTGCCTTCTATGCTTTGTTTCAGAAAGAACTAGAAATGCTGATTGAATGGAAAAAATTTAAGGATTAGATTAAAAGTGGATAAGGTGGAAAACTGCCTAAATAAAATAAAGCATTCTTGCTAAGAAACTGTTAAGAGAGATAAATTAAGCACTTGGAATTGAAGTGGAGGGGAAGTGAGTTAAGCTAAATTAACTCAGTATGGAGGCTGATTTCTGAGACCCAGAAAGGCAGTAAAACATCTATTCTTACTTAGATGAGTAGGAGGAAAGTTCAAAAGTGATAGGTTATAATCCTGTGATTGCCTAGCAATCTAATTAAAGTCAGTTTTAATATAATATTTTATAAGTAAGTACAGAACGAGTTTATATTTAGTATTAATGCCTGCTAAATCCTGAAGTAGAATTAATAGTTTCCTAAAAACCTTTTTCTTCCTGAAGTAATGCTAGATGTGGCTGCTTAATTTGTTAATATTTACTATTTTCTTTATTTCTTTATCTTTACCTTGGATAGAATCCTTTATTTTGAAAATGGTACCATTTACAACCTAAATTGGTAATTTCTCATAGAAAGTACACAGAATTCACTTCGTTTGAACTGGTTGGAGTGCTATGGAAACTCAAAGGAAATGGTGCTTTATTATGATGTATATTATTACAATTGTATCTCCTTTAACGGTATGAACAAGGAAGCTAAGGATGTGTATTGCAAAGCTATGCGATATTAGGCATCACCTTAGCCCACCCTTTTTCATCATGGAATCTAAAGTTTGTTGTATCTCTGGTACATGTACCTGGCTTTACAAAGCAAATGTATTCATGGGACTATATATATAATTTCTGGGGTTTTTTAACTTTCTAGTTTTAATTATAGACTTGAAAGATTATGGACTCACAAGAAATTACAAACATTGCACATAGAGGTCCTGTGTACCCTTCACCTAACTTCCCCTAATGGTCACATGAGACTTATTTTTAAATCATTGGCAGACTTTCTTTGCCCTCTTTAATAAGTGTATATTTTTTTTGGATACTTAGCTTTCTTTAAAAAAGAACACCTGTGTTGTGCCTGATCCTCTTTAGCTTTCAGAAATATTAGGAAATGTCATGTAAGGATCATTATGTCACTATTGCTTTATCTCTTTAGCAGATTGTTCTCTGTCTTCCCCCATTTCCAGATTGTACCATTGATTGGGAAGGGAGTATGTCTCATCTACTTTTCTGATATATTCCTCCCCAGCAATCTAAAAGATATATAAGCCATTTTCTGCTCCTTATATTGAACAAACATATTCAGTTGAATATTCAGAGTTCTTGTTTTGAGTTTATTTTGGTGGTGTTTGAAAACTTGAGAGGGTTTTTTTTTTAACCTCATCTCTTCTTTTTTTCCTTTTAGCCTGAAAATGAAATTTCTTCGGACTGCAATCATGTAAGTATGGATTTTCCATAATTCACCATATGTGTTTTATATATATAGTGACAGACTTTGGGGTGCTTTTCCTGTTGTTCTGGGAAACATTATGTTTTCTTAAGTTCTCTTAATCTTAACAAGAGGGTGATAAACTTTGTTTAAGGGCATGGTAAAATCTACAGATATCATTCCATTGTAGAAATTGGCAGCTTCTGCCAAATAATATTTATGCACTTGAAACTTAAATTTTTCTTCAGTTACTGCTACCATATGAAAATGATTGTTTCTCTGCTTGTGAAGTTTACTACTTTAGAATTCTGTATTTTAAAGTTATTTTGTTTAGTTATACTGTCATCTATGTGCTGAACACTGTAGTAGAAACTAGAGGCATGTAGAGAAACACTTTGAAGATACAGACATGTGTTAGAGTTAGCACATAAGAACTCCAGGGATAGACTATGATTAATATGTTAAAGGTTTCGTATATATAGATAGATAACTATAATTAATACACTAAAAGTCATATGTATATATCCATATTATATAAAGTATAACATTAAAAGGAGACTGACGTGAAATCACACCTATGCAACAAGTGCTCAGTACTGTGATAGAAGTCTGTACAGAGCAGAGTGGTAACACAAAAGTGAATTTTAACCAGGTGGCTTGATGTCAGGAAAGATTTAATAGTGGGGGTGATACTTGAGCTGGGTGTTAAAAGAGGTTGTATATCTGACAGTACTGGAAGAAATCACTCAGTCACAGTGTAGAAGGTAGTTTGGACAGGAGACTGCGATAACAGAAGCAGCTTTGCAGCTTAGGTTCACTACTTATTCTAAAGAAGATCTGGATGGGCAGATTTAAAGTCAAAATCAAACCGTGAGAGTACTAGAAGAAAACACACACAGAAGAAAGGTTTTTCTGAATATGATACAACCTCAAAAAATATTAAAAAGAAAAAAGATTGATAAATGTGATTGCATTAAAAAACTCAAAAAAGATTTGAGGTTTTTCCTTCAGGAAAGTTATGTAAATTATGAAAAAGTATTTGCAATGCAGATGAAGAGACTACATTCTCTAGTAGAAAGTGCTGCTAATAAATATAGACAACAACATGATTATTAATAAATATAGACATATTAATATGTATATTATATTAATATACATATTATATAATATATAATATACATATTATATATTATATATAATATACATATTATATTATATTAATATACTATATTAATAAATATAGACAACAACAACATGAATAGACTTCATAGGAAAAGAAAAAGAAGTCCAATAGACAACAAAAAAATTGATTCTCCCTCATAATTAAGAGCATGAAAATTAAAAGAGGGGCCGGCCCAGTGGCGCAGTGGTTAAATGTGCACCTTCTGCTTTGGTGGCCCGGGGTTCACTGGTTCAGATCCCAGGTACGGACATGGCACTGCTTGGCAAGCCATGCTATGGTAGGCGTCCCACATATAAAGTAGAGGAAGATGGGCACGGATGTGAGGTCAGGGCCAGTCTTCCTCAGCAAAAAGAGGAGGATTGGCAGCAGTTAGCTCAGGGCTAATCTTCCTCAAAAAAATAAAAATAAATAAATAAATAAATATTTTAAATCCCAAAATCTTTCAGAGAGAGAAAAAAATAAAGTACTGGGAATTTGAATAATATTATACTTCTTATCAGCATTATTAGAAGCTAGAAGACAGTAGATCAGTGCCTTCCAAATTTTGAGTAAAAATGATATCCCATCAAGATAATGTAAAATAAAGGCATTTCAGACATGTGATTTTTCGAAACATTTCCAAGCCATCCATGTTTTCTCATACAGCTACTGGAGGGTGTGCTTCCACCTTCCACAATGAAGCAATACACCAAGACAGAGAAAGATAAAGAATCTAATAATTAGTGAATCAACATAGGAGCAAAAGCAAAGGAAATTCTAAGGATGACACCTGTACAAAGGCCTGCTAAACAACCAGTCCTGGGGCCAGCCCAGTGGCGCAGCAGTTAAGTGCACACATTCCACTTCGGCAGCCCTGGGTTCACCGATTCGGATCCCGGGTATGGACGTGGCACCACTTGGTACGCCATGCTGTGGCAGGTGTCTCACATATCAGGTAGAGGAAGATGGGCACGGATGTGAGGTCAGTGCCAGTCTTCCTCAGCAAAAAGGGGAGGATTTGTGGCAGATGTTAGCTCAGGGCTAATCTTCCTCAAAAAATAGGTAAATAAATAAACAAAAAACAAAAAAAACACAACCAGTCCTGACTGAAGCAGGAAGGTGGAAGACTCCAAGAGCAATGTCTGACCTGAGAGATTACCTGATGCGTTTGAACATTTTGTGGAGTTTATCTTTTCATAAAGAGATTGGGGATTAATTAGTAGTGGGTATATAGAGAAATAGACCTATGAAATAAATGACTGCTAACTATATGACAAACTAAAAGTTGTAAGGAAAGAAATATAATAATATTCTATATAGCTCAGTATATATAATTATTTACAGAGTCAATAATGTAAATACTGAATATTTAACAGCATTCTGATTTAGCTTTCTGTGAGAGGATTGGGTTCAGCAAGAAGGTTGTAAGAGTTTATTCCTTCTATAGTGTAAAGCTACTGTAGGATACCGAAAACTGACAAGTCAAGAAATAGCAATTTAGTTTAAAAATATGGAGGTAATTACCATAAGAAAAAGCTAAAAGAATTTAAAGTGTTTGCCTCTGGGGAGTGGGTAGGAGTTTAGAAAGGGACTTGACAGCGAACTACTTGTTTTGATTTTTTTAACTACCTTTATAGAACTGTTTGACCAAACAGATAATTTTGATTTAAAATTTCTAGGGATAAATGGAAGAGTAAGTAGATAAAATGAGCTATAGACTGTACTTTCTGGGAGCTTCTTTGTGAAGGAAGAATTTTACTTTGCCCTCCACATCCACATCTTGCCATTACTCTCTTCTAAATATATCAGATACACCCCTTCCCATCCACGTCAGTTCTTGCCTTTTGACTGGTCTACTAACCTCCCTCCATCTAGCCCTTCTTTACACTGTGACCAGAGTTGATCTTCTGAGTTCTCTGGTTAAAATTATCCACTAGCTTCCCATTTCCTTTAAGATAAAGCTTCGTTTTTTAAATATAAGCTATAATATTCAATATGATCTAACCCCCCCCACCACCTCCCTCCACCCCCTTTCATACCCTCAGCTCTGGCCATTCTGAGCTCCATGTGATTCCTAGAAGTTATCATTGTTCTTTCTGTCCTTTTTACCTTTGCATCCTGGAACCCCCAATCTCCCTCAGTTCATTTGACAAAATTCCTTCTTATCCCTGGCGATGGCGCCCTGTGTAATTTGACCACTGTCAGCACCACCTATCCCTCTGACACCTTCAATGAGATGTATTCTTCCTGTGTGTTGCCATAACCTCCTTCTGTTACCACATTTATCACACTCTATTTTTATAGCTTATTTTCTTCCTAGTCTGACTTTTCCTTCTTTTGTCTCCCGTGGTTGAGCTTCTCAAATGCAGAGACAGTGGCTTTTTTTTTCCTTCACCTTTCTCAACTCTGTCACGTAGGAGGGTACTCGGATTACAGTAGTTACTCAATACATGTTTGGGAGAGGGTGAGGAACGGAATCTATCTATCCATCCCTATATCTATCCATCTAATCTATGATAGATAGATTCATAGATGAACGTCTTAAATTTAAGGAAATTGAAACTGAGTTATATCTTGTAAACCAATAGCACTTACTGTCAAATTGCAGTTATTTTTCTTATTTATAACCACTCAGGAAAGGACACTATTAAATATGGTATAAGTAATCAACTCTTAATGATCAAGTGTATGTATTTATTTTCTAGCGGAAAATGTATTGGTGGCAACCTGTGTTGAATTCCCTTTTTACTTATATTCCTGAAAGAGAATAAGAATGTATTAATAGGTCATATTAAAAATGAAAGACTAGAAAGTTGATTAATGATTGTCAAAGGATGGAAGTAGGGAGGATGGGCAGCAACAGAATGGGTATGGGGTTTCTGTTTGGGATGATAGAATGTTCTAGAATAGATGGTTGTGGTGGTTGCACAACTTTGTAAATATACTAAAAACCACTAAATTGTACAATTTAAAATGATAAATTTTATGGTATGTGAATTAAATCTAAAAAATAAAAAAAGACGAGAGGTAGAATATTTTAGCATTTAAAAATACTGTCATTTTGGGAGGAGTGCTGTTCATAAGGAAATTTATATCTGTTATCAGAATAAAGTTCCAAATTAAAAGTTGAAGACATTGAAAAGATCTAAATTATTATCTAAATGGCTATTGATAGGAAATCTATTTCTGGTCCAATCACAGGACATCTGAGTTTGCATTAGATAGAGGAAGTATTCTGTGGTTTGTGTTTATAATTTTACTAACATTTGTTGCTGTCTATTCTAAATCCTAAAGCTACCAGATAGCTTTTCTTTTTCTTTCTTTTTTTTTTTTTTTACAAGAGAAATGGGATTGAGTCAGGTACAAGTCACTCAAGAAGGAAGAAGTATTTTAATCTATCTTTGGTTTGATGTCCACAAAGAATTAGGATGGTCTGAATTTTGAAAAAAGAGCATTGCTTTAATTTTACAATATAAAATTTAATGACCGTGTAGTACTTACTTAATTCATAGATAATAGTAAAATGTATTTGTCTAAATTCTTACCTTGTCTTTTGAATCATTGGATTAATTGCTGCTTCTCAGGAGCTAGGAGGCCCAGGATTCCTTCAGTTAGAACTATGCTTCTCCTATATCCATTTTCAGTTTGGCCTCATATATCCTATTGGTTGAACTTGTCATTCATCATGGCATAGGTTTGTTTATTCGTTCATCTATTCAGCAAATATTTATCGATGCCTGTGTGTTCCATACACTCTTCTGGGCACTGGGTTTACAGGGGTGTACAAGGCAGAAGTCCCATCCTCTTAGAGCTTTCATTATAAATGGAGACCAGATTCTACTCTTTTTTTCTAAAAATTGACTTACTGATGATAGTTGAGAGATTAGAACATTTTCATTTTCCTTTTTTTTTTTTCTGAGAGAGGAGAAGAAATCTAGTCATCCTTCATAGTTTGTCTCTTCACAAAATCTTCCTCAGCACTCCTATACAGAATTAACTGCTTGTTTGTTTGTTGTTCCTAATGCTCTTTATATATGTCTCTGTTTTACTTATAAAAAACAGATCTGGTCATGTCACCCCCTTGCTGTCCCTTCAGTGACTCTCCATTATTCTTGGGTTAAAGTTCAAACATGGCTCACGGGGGCTTTATGATCTGGCTCTAGCCTGCCTCTCCAGAGTCAACAGTCCTCCACTGGACTTTTAGTCCCCTAATACACCCTCCTTCCCATTTGGGTGAGTTTCCACGCATGCTGTTTCATTTACTTAAAACGGTCTTCTGCTTACCCGTTTAATATGATTAACTCCTACTTATCTTTTAGCTTTTTGTACTTTCTCTGGTAAACCTTCCTTGACCAAAACCTCCCCCCACCACCCCGCCCCAGTCCGGGGTACTGCTCCCCTGTGCTGCTGTGGCAGCTTGTGTTGCCGTTAACCAGATGCTTAATCACGCTTAATAGGGCCATGGACCATAGCCACCACTGGACAGTCTTTGTCTTTCTCCTCTTATTTTATCCCACAGTTCCTAACACAGTACA
This sequence comes from Equus caballus, assembly GCF_041296265.1. Taxonomy (NCBI): domain Eukaryota; kingdom Metazoa; phylum Chordata; class Mammalia; order Perissodactyla; family Equidae; genus Equus; species Equus caballus. The sequence goes on along the minus strand of NC_091686.1, from coordinate 23,564,344 downwards.
TACTCAGACATTTGCTTCTGTTTCCTGTGATAGCCTATGAAGCCCCTTGAGGTTAGACTCTGTGTGGTACAGCATAATAAGCTAAGCAGATGTTTGAGTGAATCAGTGAATGCTTGATTGTGTTGATTGATTATATATTTTTCTTGACTTTTTAATGACTGAATTCATAGCTTTAAGAAAATTGTCCTTAAGTAAAAAAAGAAAAAAGTATGTCTGAAGGGTAGTGTTTTTATTTTGTCTGCATGTTTTTTTCCTTTTATCTGTAAATTTGATGACATTTTATCTTTTCTGTTTTAACTGAAGTGTGAATGTGCTTTATCTGACTCTGTGTAATAGCTTTTATCATTTATAGTGGTCATTGATGATAAATTCCATAGTATTCTAACTGGAGTTTTTTTGTTTGTTTTTTCTCTTCTACCTAGTTGTTGTGGAATTATAAACTGAACCTAACTACAGATCCCAAATTTGAATCTGTGGCCAGAGAGGTTTGCAAATCTACCATATCAGAGGTAGGTTGTGAAAGTATTTTGTGGGTATTGAATGACGTAGATGAGAAAATTACATCTGTTGACCAACCAGTCATTAAACGAGGAATGACTGACTCAGTTACGTTACTTTTCTTGAAATTCACATCTGTGTTGCTTGAGAGATAGACCAAGAATGGGGATGTAATTCTTTTTGTTAATGTTTATCTACATTTACATTAGATGCTGTTGATTCAGACAAACTGGAAATCAGGCTCTGTTGGTCACCAAACAGAGAATACAACTGCTCTGTCATCGGTGCTGCTCTCACACATTTTACAATCTACTTATGTCTGAGGCATACCAAAATGGCCTCCCCAGGAAGCTTATAAACATTCCTAAGTGTTTTGGCTATCCACTTGGATCAATTGAACCATAGAGGCATACGCTTCAAATAATAGGAGTTAGTATTAAAAAGATTTGTAACAAGATTATGTATAATATTATAAATGGATATTGAGTATAAAGACAAAAATCATGAAAATGTATAACATTGTGTGCATGCTAATTGGGGAGATTTTTCAATTATTTCTCTTGGCTCAATGTAAACAATAAATAGTATTAGTGAAAGTTGTGGTATTGGATTTTTTTTTTTTTTTTTAAAGTTTGGCACCTGTTGGGCTGGCCTGGTGGCACAGCGGTTAACTGCACATGTTCTGCTTTGGCGGCCCTGGCTTCGCCAGTTCGGATCCCAGGTGCAGACATGGCACTGCTTAGCAAGCCTTGCTGTGGTAGGCATCCCACATATAAAGTGGAGGAAGATGGGCACAGATGTTAGCTCAGTGCCAGTCTTCCTCAGCAAAAAGAGGAGGATTGGCAGCAGATGTTAGCTCAGTGCTAATCTTCCTCAAAAAAAAAAAAAAGTTTGGCACCTGAGCTAACATCTGTTGTCAATCTTTTTTTTCCCCATCTTCTTCTCCCCAAAGCCCACCAGTACATAATTGTATATTCTAGTTGTAGGTCCCTCTGGTTGTGCTATGTGGGGCGCCACCTCATCATCTTGATGAGCGGTGCCATGGCTGCACCCAGGATCCAAACCGGTGAAACCCTGGGCCGCCAAAGCAGAGCACGCTAACTTAACCGCTCGGCCACAGAGCCAGCCCCTGAAATTTTTATTTTATTTTATTTTAATTTTTGGAATTAGTAATAGAAATTCCAGAAAGCCAGAGATTTCTGTATACTGAAGTATAATAATCACAGAGAAAGTAGTTGCTGTTTTTCCACTCAAAGTTAATAGTCATAGATCTTATAACATATTGATCTGTCCTCAAACTGACCCTATTGATGACTTGACTTAAGTCAGGACCCCTTTCTCCTGAGCCTTCCAGAAGACCTACTCCACTCAGATAAGCCCTCAGCTTGTGTTCCTCACTTAACGTCATTATGGGATCTTGTAGAACCTTTCTTCCTCAAACTTTCTAATACTGGATCAGGTATATTTTATTCTTTTAAAGCAATGACCCTTCTTATTTACCTTGGTGTATCTGTGAAAGATTGATCTTTAGCTTCTACCTTCAATATTCTGTATCTCACACTCCTTTAGCTAGCTATATAACTAGCTATACATACCAATTTGATTGCCATGTGGAAATTTAGCTCAGAGTATATGCAGATTCACCTGAATAATTACCCTCTTTGTTGGCTTATTATATGTGTATCTGTATCTGTTATAAGGCTGGCTTTCTTATCATGTATATGTAATGATGGCCCTCTTGTAACCTTTTGGAGTATTGTGGTTTTGTAAAAGATTCAAGAAACAAGGGCACTTCTCCCTCCCTAGAGGGAGATTATAGTAGAGTCTGGAAAATTAAGTATCAGAAAGAACACAGTGGCTAACAAAACATCTTGTTCTACATCTCCTTCTTATCTTCTTCCTTAATTTTGGAATCCTACTTCCAAGGAGAAAAACAACATCACAAGAATAGCTGCAAACTGCCAACCAAGCTTTTTATTTACTCTCCGAGATTGAGCCAAATACTGCCCCCTTTCCTCCTGTCTCATGTCAGAAATAGAGTGACTACAGCATTTTTCTAATGTACCTTGTGAATCTGCTCCCCAGCCCCTTCAGAGTTTACTCCTGTTCGTAGATATGTTGATGATTTAATGCTATTTTTTGCTGTTAATTTTACAAGTCTTATTAAACTTCTATTCAATAGGATGGTTGAAGAAAAGCATAAACTTCTAATTCAAATACTACACTTCATGTAATTGGTGGTAAACTGAAATACAAATAGGTACTATATCTCTGTATTTCAGTAAAACCTCAAGTGATTAAAGCTAAATATACATTTAACTTCTTATTGGGGCTCCAACTCAAAATCTGCTCTTGCTTTTTCTTCAGATTTTTAAACTGTTGATTGCCCAGTATCAGGGCCTGTATGAATTCTTCTCCTTCATTAAGTTTTAAAATCAAATGTCTGCCACTAGTCCTATTTTTTTATACAGGACTTTTTCCATGGTTGAATCGCAAATGCTCAGATTTTCACGCAGCCATTCCTCCTTTTACTTTTGAAACTTAACTCTGTTTTGCTGAAAAACAACCCACCTTTTTAGGCATCACAAAAGAAGATTCCAGGTTAAGCTGAAAGAATTGCGTTAATCTTGAGTGTTGAGATGTCTGCTGCCTCTTGAAGCCAGTATGGGACTGTTTACTTAAATTCCCAAGTTTATTTCTTTAAAAGTAAACAGTTTTCTGTCTTGAACCGAGTTTTTAACTTGATCTGGATTTAGATGTGAAGAGACCTAGTGGCCTATAGGATAATTGATGTGTGGTATGTATGCCCTTCACCCAGTGCCTTTTGGAAAAGGAGGTTGTATGTGTTTTGTCCTGTTTACATATTTACATTACAGTAGGTAGTGCAGTGGTAGAGAATGGTCTGCATTGATTTAAAAATACCAATAAATCATTGTCTTCTGTGTTAAAAATAAACATTTACATTTGGCTCCTTCCTTTTGTCAAAACTTCCTTTTGTTTCTTTTTAATTTCTCCAAGTGCAGTAGGAGAAACAACCTTCTCGCTTTATAATTCAAGCTTATAGCCCTATAAGTAGATTTCACTTGTTTATGCATGAATTTCAGCATTTTTTGGCTAGTTTGCTTTATGAGCACTCGTGGTTTGGGATGAACTCTGCAGGAACACTAACCACTCTGTGCTTGACCCACTAGATCGTATGTCTAAACCACCCAAATTAGGTTTACTGTGGCCTTCCGCTTCCCAAACCTCTCAGCAGGCTGCAGTGAACATCATCTTAAACATGTTTCTGTTCCAGACCACAGTGGTGAAGCTGGGATTCTGCTAAGTTCAAAAACACATGTCCAAATCCATAGTTATTTCAGAACACATTAATGTCGTGTCAAGAAGTGATATTATGCCTTCCCTCCTCCCTCCCTTTGGCCATTAGGTTTACCAGCAGTAACAGTTTTCTGTGTAGCTTGGCTTGGGACGTGCAACTAGACCAATTCTGCACCTGTTTTCCAGACATGTTCTCTAGATTAATCTCCTCACTATCCATTGCATTTTTTGCATAGATAGAGGGACTTCTCAGTAGAACTATTCTAAAGCTGTAGATGTTAAAAGCTCTTTTAAATTATATCTCAGTAAAGCTGAAATTTTTTAAAAAGCTCTTTTTACTCTATTTAAACCTGAGTTCTACCTAAGCATTTGTTTATGGATATATTTTCTTGCAAAACACGTTAATCAGGTATTTCTTAGAAGGCTCAACCATCTGAGAGGGCGTGGCACACTATTTCCTTTACAATAAATGTATTTCTAAGTGTTTCCTTTTCTCTTCCAAGTATAGAGTTGGGTAATCAACAAGAAAATATCAGACATTGTCTGTTTTGTAAAGGTTATTTGATATGAGAATAGAATACTTGTGTAAAATAGCCACTTTCTTTTGAGCAGATTAAAGAATGTGCTGATGAACCAGTTGGAAAAGGTTATTTGGTTTCCTGCTTGGTGGATCACCGAGGCAACATCACTGAGTACCAGTGTCACCAATACATCACCAAGATGACGGCCATCATTTTCAGTGATTACCGTCTAATCTGTGGCTTCATGGATGACTGCAAAAATGACATCAATATTCTGAAATGTGGCAGCATTCGGCTTGGAGAAAAGGTACTTACTGCGCTGGCTTCACCAAAGGGGTCTTACAAACTTTATAAGTGAACAGCTTTGTATAATTGGTGTGGTAAAATTTAGGGCTAGAGGTGGCCTTAAAGTTGAGGTCCAGACAGCCCCAAGATCTAAAGCTAGTGGACCTGTGAATGCATTTCATCTGTTTGTAACAAAGTGTTTCAGCACTGTAGAGGGAAGTAGAGAAATTTATATCTGCTAAGAGTGGTGTTATCCTCAAAATACTAAACCATTTGCTAGTTACCTATAATGTTCCTCTTGAAAAGCATTTTGAGGTTCTGTGGGAAAAGTAGTTGGATTAGAAGAGATTTGAGTTCTCTAACCTTTCTCTGCATATATCTCACTGTTGCCATAAAAAATTACTTAGTAAGCACACCACTACAAAAGAAAATTTAAGATATGTGAAGGTATTTTTACCTTGTTAGAAGAAAGGTACTCTATAAATGTGACATGTTGTCTTCATTTCAGAAGAACTAGTTTTAGTAAAGACAGAAAATAACTACCTAGCTAGTTTCTTCTTCCTTGTTTGTGTCTGATCTTATTTTGTCCTTGTTAGTCTGTTGTCCAGAAGGTCACAGTGGACGTTTGGCCAGGTTTGTTCTGAATTTGTTAGCTCAGCGAAAATGAAAGAAACTCTTGAGAAGTAACAGATGCCAGTGGGAGAGGTAGTCTGAGATCTGTGTATGGCATCAGCTATTTATTACCACTGCTCATTAATCTGATGTTTAGGAAATATGAAGGAAAATAAAATCCATTTGTCTCTTTGCCCTCTATTTGTTCATTGCACCATGGTTTGCAGGCTTCCGTCACTGACAAAGGGGACATAGTGTTGGAATGCTGGAAATTCATATACTGGTTCAAATGAAGGGTTTAGTGCTGGGTATTGTCTGGCTGTCACCAAATACCCTTTCCTTTATACCAGCACAGGGCTCTGGCCATTTCACACAGCATTCTCAGTTGATCTTGAGAGCACTGTGAACTTGACATACACCTTTCAGGCAGCTAAAGAAGGGCCAGTTTTAATAAAGAATGTGGATTTTTTTTCCTCTGCAGCAGACTCTAGAAATGGCACAAACCACTCAAGTCATCCTGAAAATTCAGGAAGTTCCTCTGACTTTCTTTAGGGTGTGGGAGATTATATTCAATTCTAAACCTGACTCCTTTTAAACTCTTCACATAAGTGTTCCAGACACTTTGCAGGAATCAGGGATGACACTTTTTCGTATTTATGATGAATGAAAGCTAATCTCTGATTAGCTTCCCACTAGCAGTCTGAATTGTCAGTATAAAACGTGCTTTCAGCTGTGTGTGTGAGCTCCTCAGTCTGCAGTGACTGAGACCATTGCAGGAAGTAGTAGTGCTAGAGGCCAAAGACATGAGAGGGAGGCTTGTTTTTTCACCTTTGTTAAAATAACAAAAAATGTTTCTATGGACTATCAAAATGCACATCTTTGTCATTTTTATCTTTTGCTATACCTACCAGTTAGGTGAATTTCTCTTTATACCAGGCCCTCACCCTAGCATCAAAAGCTTTCCTGTACTTTGGTGACAGTGTGATGGGCTCATGCCTGTGCTTCTGAAAAAGCATGTTCCCTCCTATATAATTTGCTCTGGTCCTACAGCCAAGTTTAAAAATGAGGAAGGCATGTTCTAAGCCTTTCTTTGCCTTTTCCAACTATAGTTTACTTCTCTGAAGCCAGTTACTTAGATATGAAAATTATCCTGAAAATTAATGAATCACCTTCTGACCACAGAAGAGAACAGGCTCATCAATTCCAAATTTGTTGCCTCTGAAGCTTGAAAATTCCTCATGACTTGCTGTGAACAGACCTCCTCTAAAGGGCAGAGGCAAGAAGTCATGGTTAATCTGTTTGTCCCTGCCTCTGTATGAACGTAAAAATGTCATGATTTTGAAACGATAACAATTTTTTTCAAAACGTTAATATATGTAAATTTTAGAACAAAGATTATATATTAATTAAACCTACAGAATCCTATTTACAATCACGTAAAAAGAATAAAATACCTAGGAATAAATTTAACCAAGGAGGTGAAAGATCCATATACTGAAAACTATAAGACATTATTGAAAGAAATCAAAGAAGACATAAAGAAATGGAAAGGTATTCCATGCTCATGGATTAGAAAATGAACATACTTAAAGTGCCCCTATTACCTAAAGCAGTCTACAGATTCAGTGCAATCCCAATCAGAATCCCAATGACATTCTTCATGGAAATTGAACAAAGAATCCTAAAATTTTATGGAAAAATAAAAGACCCCAAATAGCCAAAGCGATCTTGAGAAAAAGGAACAAAGCTGGAGGTATCACACTCCTTGAATTCAAAATATACTACAAAGCTATGGTAACCAAAACAGCATGGTACTGGCACAAAAACAGACACGAGATCAAAGGAACAAAATTGAAAGCCCAGAGATAAAACCACACATCTACAGCTAGCTGATCTTCAACAAAGGGGCCAAGAAGATACAATGGAGAAAGGAAAGTCTCTTCAGTAAAGATGTAGGGAAAACGGGACAGCCACGTTCAGAAGAATGAAAATAAACCATTATCTTATACCATACACAAAAATTAACTCAAAATGGATTAAAGACTTGAATGTAAGACCTGAAAACATAAAACTCTTAGAAGAAAATATAGGCAGTACACTCTTTGACACTGGTCTTAGCAGTATCCTTTTGAATACCAGTCTAATCAGGCAAGGGAAAACAAAGGAAAAAAAAACAAATGGGACTACATGAAAGTAAAAAGCTTCTGCACTGCAAAGGAAACCATCAACAAAACAAAAAAGACAACCCTCCAACTGGAAGAAAATATTTGCAAATCACATATGCAACAAGGGGTTACTTTCCAAAATATATGAAGAACTCATACAACTCAACAACAGAAAAATGAACAAGCAAATTAAAAAAATGAGCAGAGGATCTGAACAGGCATTTTTCCAAAGAAGATATACAGATGGCCAACAAGTACATGAAAAGATGTTTAACATCACTAATTATTAGGGAAATGCAAATCAAAACTACAATGAGAATGGCTGTAATTACTGTCAGAATGGCTATAATTACCAAGACGAAAAAAATAACAAATGCTGGAGAGGATGTGGAGAAAAGGGAACCCTCATACACTGCTGGTGGGAATGCAAACTGACGCGAACAGTATGGAGGTTTCTCAAAAAATTAAACATAGAAATACCATACGATCCAGCTATCCCGCTACTGGGTATTTATCCAAAGAACTTGAAATCAGTGATCCAAAGAGATTTATGTAGCCCTGTGTTCACTGCAGCATTATTCACAATAGCTGAGACGTGGAAGCAACCCAACTGCCCACTGACTGATAAATGGATAAAGATGTGGGGTGTGTATATATATATATATACACACACACACACACATGCACAATGGAATACATACTCAGCCATAAAAAAAAGGCAAAATCATCCCATTCGCAACAACATGGATGGACCTTGAGAATATTATGTTAAGTGAAATAAGCCAGACAGAGAAAGGCAAACATCACGTGATTTCACTCATATGTGGAAGATAAACAAACTCATGGATAAAGAGAACAGATTAGTGGTTACCAGAGGGGAAGGAGGTTGGGAGGTGGTTTTAAGGGGTAAAGGGGCACATATATGTGGTAATGGATAAAAGTTAGACTATTGGTGGTGAGGATGATGCAGTCTATACAGAAACTGATAAATAATAATGTACACCTGAAATTACACAATGTTATAAACCATTATGACCTCAATAATACAACTTTCAAAAATAAGAAAAAGAATAAAAGCCAAACTCAAAAAAAAAAAAGAAGAATGTAGAATATCAGATTTTGAGAGATAGGAATAGTTCTGTAGAGTGCTGATTGAAGGATCACAGAATATGTGGGTAAATAAACTTTTCAAATAAGAAGAAAAGAAACCTGCAGATTTCCAGACTCCACCCTGAAAACCGTATTCAGTTAGGAGTGGTGTGGGTGCTGGGGATGTCTAGTTGTCCTAAGAGCCCAGGTGGGTCTCTGCCTCATGTTTGGGATTCGCCAACCTATCTGACTCCCCCAGTAACCACAAGTCTGCCTCAGTCACACCAAGTCTCAGAGAGAGATTCTGAGGTTCTAATTTCCAGTACTGGGCAGTGGGGTCACTGCAAGAAGAGGCATTAGTGGTCTTTTGTGGGTTAACTGAGACTCACAGTGCGAACTTGCTAGGAACCGCAGGGTGTACGCCCCCGCTCCTCTAACCCAGGTTGGGGAAACTTCTTAAGTTATCAGCACTTTCTCTGGCCTTGAAGGTGTGTGTTGGGGGAAGGAGCCACAGTCTTGCTGCTGTGGCCCTGAGAACCAGTGTGCTGTCCACAGGTTGGGTGATTTTACCCGGGCCTGAGGGCTACGAGCTGCTGACAGTGTCCCCTTCTGTTCTGGGCTGAAAAGTACGTGGGCCTGGGATACAGGCCCAAACACTGCTCTTTCCTCTCTGCTGATTTTCTCCCACCCTCACTCCCCAGCACCAACTGTCCCCTTACCTGCTGAGAGAGGCGTTCCACTGGGAACAGCCAGCACCTCATTGCCATGGCACACAGCACTCAGTGAGCTGTTTAGCATCTACATCAGATCACTTCACTACCCTGTTCAAATCCCTCCCGTGACTTCCCGTCACATTTAAGACAGGATGCTCTCCTCACCATAGCCGACAAGGCCTGCTACGGTCCAGCCCACGCCTACTTTTCCAACCACATCTTTCATTCTTCTCTATCTTTCCTCACCAGCCACACTGGCCTATCTGCTGGTCCTGGAACAGGCTAGCCTCTTTCCTACCTCAGTGTCTTGGCACTTGCCATTTCCTCCTCCGGGAAGAGTCTTCCTCCAGCTCCTCACATAACTCCTTCACTCACATCGCCACTGAAATGTCACCTCCTCAGAGAAGCCTTCCCTGACTACCTTGTATAATATAGCACCCCTTCATCACTCTATCCTCTTATCCTATTTTAACTTTTCTTTATAACAATTATAATTACTTGAAATTATATTTTGTTTCTTCCTTTAGTTTGTGGGTTCCTTGAGGAGAAGGGCTTTGATCATCACATTCACTGAAATATCCCAATAAATATTTGTTAATAAATAATGTCAATAAATATTTGTTAAATGGATGGATGGATGGGTGGATTGGTAGATGTAACAGCATCTTCTCAGTCCTGCCTCTCCTCTCCTTACACACACACACACACACACACACACACTTGCACTTGCACATAGAGAGGGAAGTACTCATCAGGCTCTGCATTTCTTAAAGAACCTGCCTGTGTCCTGCCCCAGTTCGCATAGCCACATAGTGAGAAGCAGCACCCAAGGGCCCTTTTTGGAGGCAGAAGGTCTTAGAGGACCAGATACCCCATGTGGAAATGTACTTTAAGGGAACAGGGAGGTTTGGGGCCTGGCCTTGGACAAGCTGAATTTCAAGTCAAACACTGTTACAGAAAATCATTTATTGAACAATGAGAAACCCCACTGGGGCTAGAAAGGGCTGGGAATAAAGGAGGATGTGAGCAGGGGGTGTGGGCGGAGGGGGGGAGGTGGTGGCGTGGGGCGAGGAATGCTGCTTGACTCTCTCCATCCCCTTCTTGCTCCAGGGAGCAGGTCTTCCTGGGTCTCTTTATTCTGCCTCCTGAGACCCCAAGCAGGAGGCTCCCTGGGTAGCCACAGATTGCTTCTTTCAGATTCAAAAAGCCCAGCTCCTCCTGGTTAGTGCTGGTAGCTGCTGGCAACGAGTCATGCAGGAGTCCATCTGGTAGACCAGGCCGCTGATAAAGCCGCTCTGCACCATCTCTCTGCTCCTGCATCCTCCTTGGCTCACAGAGTGCAGAGTTTTCTTTCTTCTGCCCAAGAAGGGACACTAGAGGATTGAGCAGAGGAACATCAGGTTTTCTTCCAGGCCAGCTTCAGCCCTGGGATGCTCAGAGCAGCCTCTCATTTCAAACCTCAGTTGCTGAGGCTCCTTGCCCATGGCCAGTTAGTATGGAAGGAGGCTCCTGGCAGAGAAAGGCTCAGACAGAATGGCTCAGGTTCTAACCTCCAATGGTGGTCAGCGGGGCTCACTGCAGGAGGAAGCATTAGCTGTATTAGGCAGTTAAATGTTTACCCTCTCTACAGAGTGGCTCAGCCAGCAAGCTTCCGCAGGGTCCGCCTCCTACCACCAAGCTGCAATCGTGGAATTTTGGGTTTGGGGCAACCGAGGTCTTCTTCCGGCTCTGCCACAGCTCGATGTCTCTTGAGCCCCCGCCTGGGGACTGGCTTCTCTGCTTCCACCTTTGCTGGGGTGGCCAGAGGAGCATCTCCGTAGGCCCGGTAGCCACCAACCAGGCAGTATGTCTCTCCATGCCAGCTCATCTGGGTTTCTCCACACCCTCGGTAGAGGACATGGTATAGACAAGGTGTAGGAGGAATAGTGGGAGCCACTGCTGTTGCAAAGAAAATCACAACTGATCAGTCACTTCTGCTGGGCACAGTGTCCTGCCAGGACCTCCCCTCTCTCATGTCTGTCTCTGGTTCTGGTTGAAGCCCTTTAACCTACTTGGCATCCACATCACAGCCTTGGCCCATCACCTCCGAGTGCCCTAGAGATGGGTATTGGGCTGCAAAAGCAATTCCCTGGAGCCTATACCAGCAGCAGGAGACCAGGAAATCTCTTCCCCATCCCAGAGAAAACTGTAGAACCCGAAAATAATTGCAATCAGGATCCCCCCCATCTCTCCCTTCCACAACAGAGAAAACATTTCTTAAGTTCTGTCACTTCTGAGGCTTTAATGGAAATGCCTTTCAAGTTTTGAAAAAATAATCTAATCTAAATGAGTTAAGAACCCCTTTCACCTTGGCAACTTCTCTTGGGCCTCGTTCATTCTGCCTGTTTCAACCACACTGAACTCCAGCCCTGTGATACTTTTATCTAGATTAGAAAAAAGGCCAAATACTGAGACATAGTGACCAGGACGTTCCAAGCCAGAATCTGGGTACCAAGTCTAGGCTCACATCACCCCATCCTCCTGGGACACCATTTCCTCAGTCCTCCAGGCTCAGTATCACTTCATCACTCCCCTTCCCTCTTCTGTTCTTCCCATCGATATGACACCACTCTTTCCCCCAGTACTCAGCAGCTCGGTCTGGGATGCATCTGAGGGGACCCAGGTGGATGTCTACATGACAGCACAGCGAAGGTGCCTGGGTTGAAAGGTGAGGTTCAAGAGCAGCCTTCAACAGCTCTTCCTCAAACTGCTCCATTTATCACTTGCCAACAAAAACGCTCTTTTGCTCAGAGGCCAATCAGGAAAGGGTCTGAATGGAAGCATCTTGTAGCCCAAAGGGGAAGGCTACATTTGTAAACCCTTCTGAACACTTGCCCAGGGATGACATTTCACTTGTCCTTGGTAGTGAGCAGGAACACTGCAGGTCCCTGAGGGGGCCCTAGGCCACTGGTACTACTTACAGCTGGGGATGTTCTGAGGTGTGGTAGGCAAGCCCAAAAGGAACATGTGGCAGCCAGGTGAGGTTGTATGTATACCAATGCCTCTTATACAGACGTCCACACTAGGCCTACCTGCTCCATTGCCCTCCCAGGGGACAGAGGACAAGTTCGAGTTAATATAGAAGATCCGGTCAGACATTCTCTCTCAGGCAACCTAACAGATCGGTATCTGGTAGAGAACTAGTAGGGAAGTTTCCCCAAGAGCACCACATTTGCCATGGAAACTGTGAGAAGGTCTATGAGGTCATCACTACCCAGTGAGGTCACATAAGGAGTCTGTGACTTGAGGGGCGGGCTTCAGGTTCCGGGGGTTTTGTGGAGGAGAGTAAGGTGGAGGCAGAGAGGCATCCTGCCTGGGCCCGCACACCTGCCCCTCCCCACCCATGCCCTAGTCAAGTAGCCACTCCCTGTGGAGCATACCTGTGGGCTGGCACAGCCTCAGGGACCACAGGAGGGCAAAAGAAACCCATATTCTGAGACTGGATGGAGAGGCAAGATTAGCTTAAGAGACAGCCGGGTTGTATGTCACTGACCCTAAGTATTCAACAGCTGGAGAGGCAGAGATTTGTATGGATTGGAAATCAGAGAAGGCGCCTGGGTGGTGGGCCTGAAGGACAAGTGAGATTTGGACCCATGGAGAGGAGGGAAGATATTCCAGGTGGGAAGAATAAAAGCAAAGACGAGCTCTTCCTGACCTTGTCCTGCCTCAAGTGTAAATTCATAGAACCTTCACATTTTCACAACTGAGGACTCCAAAACCCGAGAGGCTAAGGGGTCTACCCAAGGCTACACAGGTAGTGGAGAGGTGTTGTGCTCCATGATAGGGCTCCATGTTGGGACTCCGGATTTGTAGCTGATAGAAACATGAGGACAAGCTCATCACATTCCAGGGACATCACATTCCATCTTTGGGAGAAATGTTAAAGGTGCTCCAAGGCAAAATGAGGGTCTCGAATGACTTCAAAAAGTGGGAATGATGGGCCCATTTTAATATGAAATTCAAAACAATTTCATGACAAAATGACATAATACAAAATGACAGCCTGATCATTACACTCCTCTCTCCCCAAAAAGGGCAAATAATGATAATCCCATCACCATGAAAGGAAGAGATGTGGGCCCAGCAGCAGCCCAGGTGAAAAATATGGTCAACACTGTGAAAAAGTGTTACTAAAAAACAATTTGGTCCTACTCAGAGGAGGAGGAAAAAAACTCTGCTCTTAGCCTGACTGGGCCCACAGGAAGGAACTATATTTAGGGCAGCCTTTGATGCAGTGTGTCCAAGAACTTCCTAGCAATGAGAGAGAACCTTCCTTAGCAGGGGCCTCCTTATGGCTGACCTTGAATAAGCAAAGATGGGACATTTCAGGGCCTGCCTGGTGGCTCAGCGGTTAAGTTCACACGTTCCACTTCGGTGGCCCAGGGATTGCTGGTTTGGATTTCAGGTGCAGATATACGCACCGTTTATCAAGCTGTGCTGTGGCAGGCAGCCCACATATAAAATGGAGGAATATGGGCACAGATGTTAGTTCAGGGCCAGTCTTCCTCAGCAAAAAGAGGAGGATTGGCAGCAGATGTTAGCTCAGGGCTAATCTTCCAAAAAAAAAAGATGGGATATTTGTTGACTGGGGCTGTTGCAGAGGGGATGTGCCCAGGAGGTAGAGATTGCCCGGGCTACTATTTCAGAGGTTGGCCAACCCCAGTTGAGAAGCACAGCACCTTCTCTCTACTCCTAAGTTACCTGATCAGTGTGGTACAGGATAGGACAGATGAAGTCAGGCCTAATTAGATCAGACTGCTTTTGGGGAGGGTTCTGGAGGAGGTTCATCCTGGCAGGTGGGCCAGCATGAGACCCCTCAGATTCTCCAAGGCTCCAGAGAGATTACTTGTCCAGGAGCACCCCTCTGCTCTGGTGGGGGACTGAAACCTTATCCAGACCTGGCTGGGTCTCTGGGGAAGGTGGAACAGTATACACAAAAGGTTTCTCAACTTAAGAGAGTTTGAGACTCACCTGGGGAGTACACAAAACAATTTAGAAATACTCGTACATGGATTCTTGGGCCAACCCTCAGAAAACTTATCCAGATCTGGAGTGGGGCTAGGAAATCTGCCAGGGCCGGCCCAGTGGTGTAATGGTTAAGTTCACATGCTCTTCTTTGGCGGCTTGGGGTTCGCAGGTTCGGATCCTGGGTGTGGACCTACACATCGCTCATCAAGCCATGCTGTGTCAGCATCCCACATACAAAATAGAGGAAGATTGGCACAGATGTTCACTCAGCGGTAATCATTTTCAAGCAAAAAGAAGAAGATTGGTAACAGATGTTAGCTCAGGGCTAATCTCCTTCACCAAAATTTAAAAAAAAAAAAAATCTGCACTTTTAACAAGCTTCCTGGGCAGCTCCACCATAGTGGTCCAGGGATAGAGCAACCAAATTATTGTCTAAACTGGGTCACTTTTTTTTTTTTTTTGAGGAAGATTAGTCCTGAGCTAACTGCTGCCAGTCCTCTTTTTTTGCTGAGGAAGCCTGGCCCTGAGCTAACATCTGTACCCATCTTCCTCTACTTTATATGTGGGACACCTACCACAGCATGACGTGCCAAGCGGTGCCATGTCTGCACCTGGGATCCAAACTGGCGAACCCCAGGCCACTGAGAAGCAGAACGCGCGAACTTAACCACTGTGCCACCAGGCCGGCCCCTAAAGTGGGTCACTTTTGAGAGTCAAACTAGGCAGTATTAAAAACTGTGCCAGGTGTAGATGTAAACAAGGAATATTCAAGGAAAAGAGAGATGTATAGTAATTCTGTGTGTGTATCATTTTTGAAAAAAGCCAGTATGGTGGTTAAGAATACAAACCTTGGTGCAGACAAGACCAGATTCTGTCCAACTTACTTGTGTGATTTTGAGTAAGTTCTTTTGTCCCTCTGAGCTTCAGTTTTTTCATATGGAAAAGAGAGCTCTGATTGTACATTTGGTACAATATTCTGTTTTGGTAAAGGCTGCCCTGGGCCCATTTCTGTTCTCTGAAACCTTATCATTTTCCGCGTGCAAGTATTTGTAAGTTGTTTTGTGGAGTATTTTGATTCTGACCTGTTCATTACTTTAGGCAAAACTCATATACTGCAGCAGAGACTGGAACCTAGGAGACAATCAGAGGATGCTGCACACTTGTTTTGCCAGTTTTGTAAAACAGTTTAATCCCCTCTCCTCTTCCTCTGCCACCAAGGGACAGAAGAGAAGGCAGAGCCTGGAAATGCACAGCCAGCCACACTTCTGCGTCAGTCTGCCTTGTATTCTTCTGCCAGTACTTCTCAGAGATTTCACCAAGAGTGCCCAAGCCTGCCATGGGCACTGCTGGTGAAGATTTCTCCCTACTGCTAGTTACTTCACCTTTCCCTTTTCCTGGGAGCTTAATGGGTGTTTTAGGGGCAGGAAATAAAACCTAAATGTTTACGAACTAAACCATCAGTTGAAAGAGCCTTTGTCCTTGGTGTGGTAGTTTGGAGTGTGAATCTTCTCAGAATTCAATTAATTCTGCCCTGATGATAACTATTATTATTGGGTGAGATCCATAAAAACATCATATATTGTTAGAAATCATGACATAATGCAAAGCCAAAATCTACTTTATGTTTCACGAGTCATGTGAAAGACTACAGAGAGACATGCTCAGGAGCTCACCCTCCAATGCCAGCCAGCAGCTTACCTTTGGAAGCCAGACAGCAGCTCACCAGGCCTTTGAAGAGGTGATTGAGCGGCCTAGCTCATCCTACTGACAATTGTGCTCACCCCTACAGAACACAGGGAAAGATCCCTGTTAGGACATTGTATTTAAGCCAGCTGCAGTCAGGTTTGCTGGGGCAAAGGCTCTCTCACTAAGTACCCTAGTCCTGGAAGGCTTCTCCTCCAGCGAGCTGCCAGCTCAATGTGAACCAAGGATGAGTCACAAAGCTAATGACTGTTCCTGGCACCTTGCTCCCCACACGGCCCACTCTTCCCACTCTCTGGATGTAGTCTTGCAGGGTAAGGGGGAAACCATAATTGACACCCAGCTCCACATGGGTGCTGTCCAAGCCCCGAGAGGCTGTGTCTATGCACAGAAGTATGTCTCGGGAGTTGGGAGCCCTTTGGGAAGTGCTGGAACATACCTGCCCTCATTGAGGCTGGCATTTGTCCCTGCAGCCTGAGGTGTTGGATTTTGTGGTCATCTAGAATATACCCTAGGCAGTTCACAGTGCTAGAGCTATTACAGAACACCAGAACACTTCCTGAGGGGCCCGTCCTATATTCTCTGTCATGCTGGTTGAGGATCTGTATCACCTCAGTCACCTTCTCTGCTCCCTTCAGCCTCATAAATGTCTGTCTGATATGAGACATGACATGGTGGAGCTTGGAGCTGGTGACAGTGGTTAGAGAGTCTGGGCTGGCAACTTGACTCGGTAGCTGGCTTACACCTTGGGGAAATGTGGCCCCCCACCAGCACTAAGTGAGCTTTGGGATTGAAGGGGTATTTTAAGTCAGCTGGGCCTTCCAATATACGGCTCTTCTCCACGATGCAGTCCACTAGTTCCAGGAAGCTTCCATGCAAGAGTGTGTCTACCTCATCCAATACCAAGAAGGAGAGCTGCTCCAGGCTGATCAGTTACCTTTTCAGGGTCTTCCGCAAAGCCTCCAGAGTGGCCACTAGTACATGTGCTGAAGGTTGTTTGGACACTTGCAGCTGGATCCTACTCATGCCATGGCCTCCCCCAAGCTCCTGGACATGGAGGTCCAGGGAGCTGCCCAAGGGCTGTGCCACAGCCTGGACATGTTCAGCTAATTCTTGTGAAGGTACAAGGATCAGGCCTCAAGGAGCAGGGATACACTGGGAGACCAGGCGTGGCCAGCCCAAGAGCAGTTGAAGCAGAGGTAGTAGGTAGCTGAGATTCTTGCCATTGCCGGTTTCCAGAGCACAAAGGATGTGGTGATCGCGAAGTAGTGAGGGGATGGTGCTCGATTGCACAGTTGTAGGCCAAATGACTTTGGGAGAATCCCCTTGTAGTGTGCACAGCACAAAGAGCTCCAGACCCAGATTGGCAAGGCTGATCAGTTGCATTTCTGTACACTAACAATGAACTAGCAGAAAGCGAACTCAAGAATACAATCCCATTTACAATCACAGCAAAAAGAATAAAATATCTAGGAATAAATTTAACCAAGGAGGTAAAAGACCCATAACTGAAACTATACTGAAAGACTATGACTGAAAACTATAAGACATTATTGAAAGAAATAGAAGGTGATGTAAAGAAATGGAAAGATATTCCATGCTCATAGATTGGAAGAATAAACATAGTTAAAATGTCCATATTACCTAAAGCAATCTGCAGATTCAGTGCAATCCCAGTCAGAGTTCCAGGGACATTCTTCATGGAAATTGAACCAAGAATCTTAAATTTCATATGGAACAACAAAAGACCCCAAGTAGCTAAAGCAATCCTGAGAAAAAAGAACAAAGCTGGAGGTATCACATTCCCTGACTTCAAAATATACTACAAAGCTATAGTAATCAAAACACCATGGTACTGGTACAACAACAGACACACAGATCAAAGGAACAGAATTGAAAGCTCAGAGATGAAACCACACATCTACGGATAGCTGATCTTCAACAAAGGAGCCAAGAACATACAATGGAGAAAGGAAGGTCTCTTCAATAAAGATGTTGGGAAAATGGGACAGCCATGTTCAGAAGAATGAAAATAGACTGTTATGTTATACCATACACAAAAATTAACTCAAAATGGATTAAAGACTTGAATGTAAGACCTGAAAGGTAAGACATAAAACTCTTAGAAGAAAATATAGGCAGTACACTCTTTGACACTGGTCTTAGCGATATCTCTTTGAATACCAGTCTAATCAGGCAAGGGAAAACAAAGGAAAAAAAACAAATGGGACTACATGAAAGTAAAAAGCTTCTGCACTGCAAAGGAAACCATCAACAACAAAAAAAAGACAACCCTCCAACTGGAAGAAAATATTTGCAAATCACATATGCAACAAGGGGTTACTTTCCAAAATATATGAAGAACTCATACAACTCAACAACAGAAAAATGAACAACCCAATTAAAAAAATGAGCAGAGGATCTGAACATTTTTCCAAAGAAGATATACAGATGGCCAACAGGCACATGAAAAGATGTTTAATTTCACTAATTATTAGGGAAGTACAAATCAAAGCTACAATGAGATATCACTTCACACCCTTCAGAATGGCTGTAATTAACATGACAAGAAATAATAAATGCTGGAGAAGATGTGGAGAAAAGGGAACTCTATTCATACACTGCTGATGGGAGTGCAAACTGGTGCAGCCACTATGGAAAACAGTATGAAGATTTCTCAAAAAATTAAAAATAGAAATAGCATATGATGTAGCTATTCCACTACTGGATATTTGTCCAAAGAACATGAAATCAGTAATTCAAAAAGATATGTGCACCCCTATGTTCATCACAGCATTATTCACAATAGCCAAGACTTGGAAGAAACCTAAGTGCCCATCAACGGATGAGTGGATAAAGAAGATGTGGTTTATATGTACACACACACACACACACACACACACACACACACACACACACTAGAGTACTACTCAGCCATAAAAAAGACAATTGTGCCATTTGTGACAACAAAGGATAGACCTTGAGGATATTATGCTGAGCAAAATAAATCAGAGAAAGACAAGTACCGTAGAATTTCACTCATGTGGAAGATAAACAAACACATAGATAAGGAGAACAGATTAGTAGTTACCAGAGGAGAAGGGAGTAGGGGGCCAAAAGGAGTAAAGGGGCACATGTGTATGGTGACATAAAAACTGGACTCTCAGTGGTGAACACGATGCAGTCTATACAGAAACTGAAATATAATGATGTACACCTGAAATTTACAGAATGTTGTAAGCCAATATGACTTCAATAAAAGAATTTTTTTAAAACCGATAGAATTTTCTAGATACATATTGTTAAAATGAAAGCACAGAGATCTCATCAAGATGGTGGCGTAAGCAGACGCTGAACTCATCTCCTCCCACAAACACAACCAGGTTACAACTATTTTTGGAAAAATTACCCTAGAGACAAAACTGAAAACTGGATAAAAAGAACCACAACAAGGGACAGTCCCGACTAAAGCAGAAGAGGCAGAAATTCCTGCTGGAGAGGAAAAAAGCCACCTTTCGGAGCAGCGGAGCTTCTCAGCTGGCCAGGCGGGAGCCACCCTAAGGTACACAGCCCTACCTGGAGGAGTGAGGTCCGGAGCAGGGGTGATACTGCTGTAAGCATCCTTCAGACTCAGCCCAGCTGAGACGGGGGTCTTACTGTATGGCTTTGCTGGCTGTTAACCGCAGCGAGGATACCCGCAGAGAAGCTATCTGCCGAAAGCCGAAAAGACCCGGGTCTTAAACAGCCCATGCACAAACTCACTCATTGAAGCAACCTAAAATCACCAGACAGAAGGCTGACAGTCCTTTAATGAAACAAGACTCACCTGATGGGTTCTGGGGGCATCTTGGTGAGAGGAGGGACCTCTCCAGAGACTGAGACATTGGTGGGGGCCATTGTTCTGAGCTGGTCCAGGCGTGCTGCTATGGACAGCGCGGGCGCCATTGAGGTTCGTCCCTTGGCCTGTTAGCCCAGGGGTCTGCCACGCCCACTAGAGCACAGATTTCATCCAGTTCAGCCAGGGCAGGCAACTCGCCCTAGGGACTGGCCCCACCTAACAGCAAGCCCTCAGGCTACTTTTCAGCCTGGGTTGAATGGGTGCCTTGATCCTCCACAGGCAGGCAAGGGTGTCTGCCCCTGTGGGGCAGGGCCTGTGTGAGGACCAGGTGAACTGTGGGGGGGCATTGGTGGAGAGGTGGGCGCCTCTGCAGTGCGGTGTCAGGGTACGCTCCAGGAGGTTGAGAAGCTTGCACCGACCAGGACTGTGTTGACATGTGTGTGGTCCTGTAGGGGGTGAGGGTTATCCGGCAGAAGACCTGTGCTTCACAAATAGCCATGAAAAGGATCAGCCCCACCTTCCAAAGCCTGAAACAATTGAGTGCTCTGTGCCTAGGGCCAGCCCCACTCAGCTGTACTCCTAAGAGAACTGACAACAGCCATGTAGGCCTGAGGCCTATAGCAACTGTAAGCCCCTGAACCTAGCAACCAGCTACACTGGGTACCAACCCAATCAAGAGGAAAACTGAAATAGGAGTGTGCTAATAGACTTTGTAGCCAACAGGTGCTGAGGCTTCCCAAACCAGATTTACAAACAGCTGGCCAGGGAAGGAAAGACTAGACTCCCTGGGTATCTGCAGTGGGAGCAACCCTGACACAGAAGAAGAACACAAGTAGCCCACAAAGGGGTCACTTCTGGATCTTCTGGACTGGTGACGAGAGGGAAGCACACTGCTGGGCCTCATAAGGCATCTCGTACATAAGGCCACTTCTCCTAGATCAGGACACATAGCCAACTTACTTAATACGTAGAAATAAGCACAGAGAAAGAGGCATAATGAGGAGACAAAGGAATACTTTCCAAGCAAGGGAACATGACAAAACCCCAGAAAAAGGACTAAATGAAACAGAAACAAGCAACCTACTCGACAAAGAGTTCAAACAAAATATCATGAGGATGCTCACAGATATTGGGAGAAGACTGGATGAACACAGTGAGTACATCAGCAAAGAACTGGAAGATATAAAAAAAACACAATCAGACATGAAGACTACAATACTGGAAATGAGAAATTCACTAAAGGGACTCAATAGCAGAGTAGAGGATGTAGAAGAACGGATCAGTGAGCTAGACGAAAGACTAGAGGAAATCACCCAAGCAGAACAGAAAAAAGAAAAAAGAATTACACAGAATGAGAACAGTCTAAGGGAGCTCTGGGACAATATCAAGCGTGCTGGCATTCGGATTATAGGTGTCCCAGAAGGAGAAGAGAGAGACAAAGGGGCAGAAAATTTATTTGAAGAAATAATAGATGAAAATTTTCCTAATCTGAGGAAGGAAACAGACATCCAAGCTCAGGAAACACAGAGGGCTCCAAACAAGATAAGCCCAAAGAGGCCCACACCAAGACATATTATAATTAAAATGTCCAAAATTAAGGATAAAGAGAGAATCCTAAAAGCAGCAAGAGAAAGGCCACAAGTGACATATAAAGGGAAGCCCATCAGGCTACTAGCAGACTTCTCAGCCGAGACCCTACAGGAGAGAAGAGAATGGTACAACGTATTTAAAGTGCTAAAAGGAAAAAACCTACAGCCAAGAATACTCTGTCCATCAAGGCTGTCATTCAGATTGGAAGGAGAGATAAAGAGCTTCCCAGACAAGCAAAAATTAAAGGAGTTTATCACCAAGAAACCAGTTCTACAAGAAATGATGACGGGACTTACTTAAGTGGGAAAGCAATAACCACAAATAGAGATTAAAAAAAATAATCAAAAAACAAAACAAACAAAACAACAACAAAACAACCAGGCAATAAAATCACTTGTAAAGATAAAAATATAGCAAATCTAGCAGATTAACTACTGTGAAGATGATATGAAGGTTAAAAGACAAATGTACTAAAATCACCTATTTCAATGATAAGAGGGTAATGGATGGACACACACAAAACAAGCGACTGTATATGATTTGAAAAACATAAAATATGGGAGGAGGGGAGTGAAAAAGTAGAGCTTTTAGGAAGAGGTCAAGCTAAAGAGTATCAACTCGGTGTAGACTGTTATATACATAGGATATTAAATAGATCCTCATGGTAATCACAAATCAGAAACATGTAATAAGCAAGCAAAAAAGTAAGACAAAAGAAATCAAACATATTACTAAAGATAGCCATCAAACCACAAGGGAAGAGAGCAAGAGAAAAAGACAGGAACAGAGAAGAACTACTAAAACATATATTCGGAATATATTATGATGTAAAAGTGTAAATGATTTATATCCTCTGAAGAGAAAGTTGAATGTGGCTTCCAATACGGAAACTTAGTTGTGGACTCGTGCCACATTATTGCTACTTTCATACTTTTCACTCAGTAGTTACATCAGTTTATCATTCTCTGCTTTTATCCCACTACTTTGAATAATTCAGCATTCCTTTTCTCTCTTTATCTGGTGAGGTAGATCACAGAAGACACCAAAAATGGTGAACTAGAGAATGATTTATAGCAGAAATGAAAACTGAATTCTTGCTTACTTTTTTGAGATTAGTGTTAAAAACTGATCAGAACACTAGCAGTAGTTTTAAGACGGATATTTGTCTCACCACAATAGAATCTTAAAAATTCATTGTAAGTCCATTTACAGGATCATTTGTTATTTATATGTCAAGCCTGTGTATTAATAACTTTTTTAACCTAAGTAATTTTATTTTCTCATAGATAATGTGCAGGTGCTTTCATTCATATACAGTAATTAGCCAGTCTTCTTTGTCAAATACTTGCATGCACTTCAGTTATATACCCCAAATGAGCTGAACCAAAAAGCTTAAGAGACTAGGGAACTGAGAGGGATCCCTGAAATATCTTTATTTGAAAAATTATCTGTCTAAAGTTGTGATGAATAAAAACGTCTAATGGAGGTGATATTATGGCCCAGTACTGATGTGTGGTGCTATAATTGCTATAATTAAAATTAAATTTTAGATTCCTTAGGGAGTCTCAAACCATGATGATGCTCTCTTAAATCCAATAATAAGCAAACAGAACCATTAAGAAATATAATAGCCCTAAGTAGTTAATCTTACTGGTGGCACATTTAGAACAGTTATAAATCCTAAGTATACAGCGAAACATTTTAGACTCATTACGTGGAAGTCATTTCTTTACCATGTGTCAAGATTAAAGGCTGAATGAATCTAAATCAAGAGTTGACTCTCATGCTATTGTTTTCAACGTCTTTTATATGGTTAAGACCTAATTGCTAGTGACCATCTAAGTAAATTATGATGGGCTACTAAAAATTGGTACAGGGTGTTGTTTTATAACATAAAATCTTGTTTATAATAATCTCTTATATACTGTAAATAGTATATGACCAGTATGTTTCTGTCCAAGTCTTTGTCACAGATTTGTTTTTCCTTTGGGTAGTGGAAATGGTTAGGCCTTTCCTAAGTGGGTCATAGTCAGACAAACTTGAGTGTCACTCATAATTTAGGAAGAAAAGATAAGCCTTACTCCGATTTCTGGGGTTTGTGTCCACTTTTCTTTCTATCCTTATCCTTTTGTCACTTGTCCCTCAGAGTTTTGTTTATCTGTTCAGAATTACTCTCCAAAAAAATGTTTTGTTGATCTCAGGTTTCTAAGCATTGGTTAGAATCGTACAGCAAGTGAAAAAGGTTAAAGTGCAGATAGAGAATAGGAAGGCACAAGGACAGCATGCTCCTAGTCTTTTTTGGGTCAGCAGTTCTTTTTGAAAATTTAACAAAAGCCAGGAACCCTCCTCAGGAAAAGTACAAAACCCACACACAAATTTGAGGAGTTTCGTAGAACCACAAGGTCTAGAAAAATAAATGATGACTGTTGGCTAGGCCCCTTACATTCTGCAACTCAGATGAGTTGATAAACTCCTGTAGGCCTCTGTTTACTCATCTGTGTAATAGATACCACAATTCCTATCCTTTCTTCACAGGTACATTAGGAGAGAACATGAATATTCTTGTGAAAATACTTGGAAATTAATGTATTATAAAACAAATCCTATTACAACGAAATAGAAAAAACTATGTACTTTTTTTGTTGAATTGAAATTTTGCTTAAAGTAGATGTTTCTCTACCTGGTTTTAGGAATCTTTTTATTATATACAGATGATTTTGTAGACATGGTATTTTACTGTGACAAGATTTTTTATGCGCACATGTGTGTAAATAAATGGTAGCACTATATTTTCTGCTACTTTGGTTTGCTACATTAATGGTTATACCTCTGAAGTTATTGAAGCATGTCTTCTGAGTATAGAGGATTAGGATTCTTGAATAGAAAATATTTAAGGGAAATTTCTCATATTTTCAATGAGTGAATGCTTGTGGTTGCTATGGGAATGATGCAAAGTACTATTAAAGATAATTGGATGGTTTTAGGAAAGCTCTCAAAAGCGGTTTGTATAAAGTGGTGGTAATCTCGTTAAATCACATTAAGATAAATTTAAAACATCAAAGTGAGTATTATACCACAGATTGTACATATTGGGGTCTTTGTGAACAGTATAGAGTAGAAAAAAGAGGAAAAGGATCTCTAACATCTTTTCTCAATGGATTTTGTGGTCTGCTGTTGTTTTAACTTGACCAAAAGCCCTGCTATTTGGGAAATACCTAGCCCTTAGAAGTAAATGAAGAGAGATTTCTGCAATGTTATTTCAACATTGACATGAACTATGATCAGAGCATTGGGCTGATGTAATTTCTTTAAATTTTTCTGACATTTTAAACTTGAAGAAGTTAAATTCCTATTTCTAGTGCAAACTAAAGTATACTTAAATTTCTGAGGATGTCTATTTGCTTTTGTGGCATGCAAGTATTATATTCTAACCAAAGATTTTTGAGAGCATTTTCTGTAACTTCCACAGTGTAGTTGGTTCCCACTTGATTTTTTAATAGAACATCAATATGTTAACTATATGTTGAGTTGGGGTTTTTTTTTAACCAAATGATGTTTATTTGAAACTCATTGCAGTGAGAGTTTTTAAATGTTACTATCATTGCTATTTTAGGATGCACATTCACAAGGTGAGGTGGTATCATGCTTGGAGAAAGGCCTGGTGAAGGAAGCAGAAGAAAGAGATCCCAAGATTCAAGTCTCTGAACTCTGCAAGAAAGCCATTCTCCGGGTGGCTGAGCTGTCCTCAGATGACTTTCATTTAGACCGGCATTTATATTTTGCTTGCCGAGATGATCGGGAGCGTTTTTGTGAAAATGTGAGTCAGCTTAGAAACTGTTCCTCTTTTCTCCTTACATTTTTATTTTTTTAATTTTTTTTCCTTTTTCTCCCCAAAGCCCCCCAGTACATAGTTGTATATAATTTTAGTTTGGGTCCTTCTAGTTGTGTCATGTGGGACGCCGCCTCAGCAGGGCTTGTTGAGCGGCGGCTGCCATGTCTGCACCCAGGATCCGAACCAGTGAAACCCTGGGCCGCTGAAGCGAAGAGCACAAACTTAACCACTCGGCCAAAATACAATAAACCAAGACAAACCCTCACATGTAGAAAAGCCACTGAAATGGAAGATGGAGTTGGTCCCAGAATAGCAGAAAGTGTCATTGGATGCTCAGCCTTGGTGGCTTCACATCCAGTTAACAGTTGGCTTCTGACAACCTCCACACACTATTTTTTCTACTTTATCTCATTCTCAATTTTAGTTCTTGGAAGTTTGTTTTACCTATAGGAATCGTATTTTACCAGGGAATCCCATTCACATCTCTTCTATGGCTAAAACTTTGCCATATTACGTATTTTTATATTTTTGGCTAAGATGAAGAAAACAGGTGGCTAACTTTTAAAATCAAATCTTTGATTACTACCTGCAGACTCTATAGAACAACTTTCCAGCACTTTAAACAGAGTAATCTCCATCTATATAACAAAGGACTGAGAGTGACTTGTGTAAACTCCCACTCTGCCTGCTGTTTTGAATTAACAGCTTTAACCATCAGAGCCACTGATTATGAGTTTTACTGACTCTAGCATAAAGTTGTGAGAAGGAAGACTCACTGACATTTCTCTTGCTTCTCTAATTAACGGTATATCTGGGAACAAGTGACAGTAGACAAACATCATGGGAAAATTTTTCTCATCTTTACTGCAATCACTATTTTCTTTCAAAGGCTACTGCATTTCTGTTCATTCAAAAGTACGCATCATTATAATAATTTAACACAAAGTTCTCTATAAGATTGTGGATAATGCCCAGCATAACTACTTAGCTAATAATGCTGATAATGATGAGGATGTTCCATCTTACAGACGCAAGCTGGTGAAGGCAGAGTGTATAAGTGCCTCTTTAACCATAAATTTGAAGAATCCATGAGTGAAAAGGTAAGCATTACTTTGAAACCAATGTTTTATTCATTTCGTAAAAGCTTTCTCAAATCCCCTCAAAAATAGTCTTGTAAACTCATACTAAAATATAAAGGACTGATAAAGCTTATCCTTCTCAGAGGTGAGATACTAGGCTTTTAGTAGGGAACCAAAGCGTGTTTCACTTAAACCAAGAAAATGATACTTTTTGTGATATCTAGACAGTGGGAAGCTAACTGGAAATCAATTTAGGGGGTAGAATTGGAGAATTTTATATCAAAATCACACTGAAGCCATCCCTGTATATTCAGGAAGTTTATACTAACTAAACCAATGTGCTTCATAGATAATTAGTGATTTCGTCTTTCAGCAGCTGTCTCATTAAGCATTCTCATTACCGTTAGTCCTCTGTTCCTGGATGAATGCAGGAGTCTTTTATGACTTTAAAAGTGATTATTTTTGTTTTGCTATCCTGTCATTTACTTTCCTGTGCTGAGGAAATGTTTTTCATTTCGATTCTTTATATTATTTACTATTGATTAATTATGTTTAAAAAGTATAGAATGGAATTTGCAGAGTGTTGTGGCAGTTACCACTTTGATTCTGGTGAAATTTATTTTTAGGATATTACTGAAGAGGAAAAGAATATTTTGTCAAGTTAATGTATTAAAATCTACCAAATATTTATGTGTTTAGGACAGCTGCTATTGCTACAACAGTCAGCAATTCACTGTAGAATTCCAGGGTGCCCCACCCATTTACCCCTTCCTCTTGCCACCTACTCTAGCCTACTTGTGCTCAATTTTAATCAAACTTAAAGGTAGCCATTTTGTAATAACCACGGTGGTTGACTATACTTGGCCACAAGCTCTGCGTGTCTTGGAGGTACATATGAACAGCTGAGCCACTTGGGTGGTCTTACAACTCTCTTGCTGCACCCTTCCCTCAGTGTCGAGAAGCACTAACAACGCGCCAAAAGCTGATTGCCCAGGATTATAAAGTCAGTTATTCATTGGCCAAATCCTGTAAGAGTGACTTGAAGAAATACCGGTGTAATGTGGAAAACCTTCCTCGATCCCGGGAAGCTAGGCTCTCCTACCTTCTGATGTGTCTGGAGTCAGCTGTACATAGAGGTGAGAGTCAGTTTCTTTTTATCCATTTCATTCCTTTTTGGATAGTTTCCTCCTATATTTACTCTTTTGACTGCACCTGTGCATTGTGACGCAGGAGCATAACTCTAGGCTGAAGGGTTGGGGTCCCGAAGCATGATTGAAGGCCCTTTCTCTTAGCTCAATAATCCCAATTTTGTTTTTCTTTTACATCCCGTCTTGCCTTTTAAGAAGTAAGTTATATTTCTCAAACCCAAATATCTTAATTTTTAAACTGCCTCTCACACAGCGTTTCTAGCAGAGTCAGGGCCGTGTAATGATTTACCACATCAGCTTTGGGCCAGAGGGACACAGCTGCGAATTATGGCTCTGTCACCAAATTAACTAGCTGGGTGACCATCGCTTATCTTTCTTAATCTCTCCAAACCTCATTTTCCTTATGTATAGAACAAGAATAACATTACTTATGTTAAGGAGTTCTTGTGAGGACTGAATGAAGTAATTTGGCATAGCACTTAATATACAATAAGTGATAGATACTGTTATTATTATGACAGTGATGATATCAAGAAATTAAACAGCAAAGGAGTAAAAGATTACCCCACAAGGTCAGACTCATGGTCTATTTAGTCTAAAAGTCAATCTCTGACAAAGGAACCAACAAGGATGTATAGAAGGTCAGGATTGTCTTTCTTAATATTGGCTATAATCTGTAAAAGTGAAATTCGTAGCTGATGTTGAATAAATGGTGCTGGGACAATTGGTTAGTGATTAAAAAGTGGGAAAAAAATCGATCATTAAATAAAACTCAGAGCTTTTTGATGAAATTTTTTTTTCATATCTGGATAGTCAAAGACACCTAAGCTTAAAAGCAATAGATTGAGTGCCAAACAAAGGACATTTTGGAGGCAATTGGAGAATTTTGATTATGGTCTAGGTGTTAGATGAAATTTTCCTGAAATGAAAAGGTGGGGATTATTGACTAGTAAAAGCATATTATAAAATGATATGCATAATGTAATCTAATTTTGGTATTTAAAAATAGAAAGTGAATGTCCTTAAACTGCAAATTAACAAGAAACACCAAAAGGCTCAGTAAATAAATGGCCAAAGGATATGAATAGATAATTCAGAAAAGTTATATAGAATGCTAATGTTAAAATAAGACTGACCATATTAAGTGTTGGTAGGCTGTGGAAGAACTGGAAGTGTCATACACTGCTGATGCTATTTTAAAATGGTACAACTACTTTGGAAAATAGTTTGCTGGTTTCTTACAAAGTTAAACATACATCTACCATATGACCCAGCCATGTAACTCCTAGGTATTTACCCAAGAGATCGAAAGCATATGTCCATATAAACTCTTATACAGGAATATTCATAACAGCTTTATTTGTAATAGCCCCAAATTGAAAATAACCAAAATGTCCATCAACAATTAAAGGGATAAACAAAGTATAATATATCCACATAATGGAATAATATTACTTGGCAATAAAAAAAAATAAACTGTTGATACATGAATGAATCTTAAAAGTAATTATGCTGAGGAAAAGGAGTTAAACAAAAAAGAGTCCCTACCGTTTGATTCCGTGTATATAAACTTCTAAAAAATGCAAACTCGTAAACGGATCTGTAGCCACAGAAAGCAGATCAGTGGTTGACTGGGGGTGGGGTGGGTGGGGAAGAGAAGGAGTCTCAAGGAGCATGAGGAAACATTTGGAGTTGATGGATGTGGTGGTCAATATCTTGATTGTGGTGATGGTTTCATCGATGTATATATGTCAAACTTGTCCAATTGTATATTTTAAAAGTACAGTTTATTATATGTCAGTTAAACCTCAGTACAGCTGTTTTTTAAAAAATTTCTTAAGTTTCTCACTTGACATTTACAGCTCAAGGGAGGCAGGGAGCTGTAGTGAATATTTCAAATGGAGTCTTTTCCACAAGCTTTAACTGTGTAGGCCAGCCAGTAGGGATTATTCTTGGCTTTCATCTTTACCCCAATAGTTATCTTATTAATAAGCCTTCCATTGACAAAACATTTGCATTATTAGTTCAGTAGTATAAAATCTGTATAATGCAGAACACCGACAAGATGAACGCTAGTCCCTGGAGTCTTAAATTCATTTTATGCTTATAAAGCTTTTGCTAAAGTTCAAGCCTTTCAGTCTAGATAATAGCATGACTGGTATAGTATATTCTAGGGAAAAACGTGTTCTTTTAATATGTGGTGATATCTGATTCTAATGCTCGCCTCCATAATGTTTTGGCTTAAATCCTAACTTAGGGCGACAAGTGAGCAGTGAGTGCCAGGGGGAGATGTTGGATTACCGACGCATGTTGATGGAAGACTTTTCCTTGAGCCCTGAGATCATCCTGAGCTGTCGGGGGGAGATTGAACACCACTGTTCTGGATTGCATCGAAAAGGGCGAACCCTGCATTGTTTGATGAAAGTAGTTCGGGGCGAGAAAGGGAATGTTGGCATGAACTGCCAACAAGCGGTAAGGAAAAAATTTCTACTGCCGTTTTGAATGTCACACTTTATCAGCTGAGGAACCTCTTCCTGACACGATCCCAACTTACTTTATCGGGATCGTTATGACATCACAGTGAACATTAGCTACTAGGAACCAGACATGGAATGTTGTTTCTTCAGGCGTATCTTAGTAAGAATGTGGAATTCTCTGCAGAGCAGAAGTTTGAGCTCATAATCAATAAAACGAGCTATATACTTAAAGAAATAGATAAAATGCATTGTTTGCTAGAGTTTTTAAAGAAAAGGTAACTTGCTAGATTGAATTTACTAAATCCAGAATCAGGGCAAACCAGGTTCTGGTAAATCAGAGAAGTTCTTCCACCAAAAGAGAATTTGCCTGTCTAAATAGGTTTGATTGAGTTGAGGCTGAAGGAGAGCTGAAATGAATTGAAGTTTTATGTTTCTTTTTGTTACTGATGTGCAGCATGGTGTGAATTCCTGACCTGAGGATCAAGAAAGCGTGTCATTTTCAAAATCACACCATTTTTTCTTGTTAGAGTAGGGCAACTATGCGTGGAAGGGTCTTTCTTTCTCTACCTCCAGACTCTACAGTCAGCAGTTCTATAAAGATAGTTGGAGAAAATTAGCATAGTTTGCTTGATAAAATAAAGTTATTCTTGATCCCAGGGTTCATAAACAATTGAATAACTACAGATCAGGTACATAATATAAATTTAACAAAATATTATAGATACAGTGCATCTATTTCATTGCCATTGTCCATGTTTATTACTTTTTCCTGAATAAGAATCTTTGAACAATTTACAATACCAAATGCAACAGCAGTACCCTGTACAATGTACCCCATACTTTCCTATACTTTTCCTTAGGAAGCACAAAAGATATAGTTTACCTTTCTATCCTAAATTAGAAAGTTGTGCCTCTCTCTCAGTGAAACTTTAGAAAACCACTATTCATTAGTCTTTTGTTTTTAGCATTTTTATTAAAATTGACTATTACTTGAATTTTATTTTCTTGCTAATTATGTAAAATCAGAATTTTACAGTCTGAAACATAAAGTTTCCATAAAATTTTGATGTGGAGTAAAATTTCATTTTAGCTTCTAATACCCTGACCCAGAGTAGACAGTAACTTTTACATGCCGTGGTAGGAAAAATAGACAAATGTAGCCTGTTCTCCAAAATACCAAGTGTAGCAGAAGGAGTCTTCCTCAGGAGCAGTCCTTGCTGGTTACTGTGCTAGGAAGCCTCTGTGATAATTCATGTGCCTGGGCCCCAGCCCAAGAATGAATCAAGACATTCTATATTTGCATTTCATCCTTAATGTGGCGTGGAAAGGGGACTGAGGCTACACTTGTACTAACGTTATAGAAAAAAGAAAATACATTGGTTTGACTTTATTTTGAGGCATCTAGTTTACCTCCAAGGCTTTTTGAAATTTAGCTTATTAAAAGAGCTGGTGACTCAACCTGAAAGGTAAATAAGTACCACCCACCTCTTCCTTTGTGTGCAGAAGAAAAGTGCTTTCCCAAACCTAGAGGTTAGCCTCAAATAGTGAAATATGTAGTTTTGACCACATTAAGTTTTAGCCAAGTGGGAAACAAACACTTTATTTTGTTTTTTATAGACCCATGGTTTTTTAGCCTTTGCTCAAAACAGTTGAAGGAATAAGAAGAAAATCTTCCTTAGTCTTCTACTACATTAGCCGTCATCAAGTGGAGGAATGTTTAGAAATAATTTATTTTGAGTGGATTTCTTTCTTTTTCAATTTTCTTCCTTGATCCAGTAGACTTTCATACCTGTCTGTGGTTGACCATTAATTTTTCCTGTTCTCTGCTTGGTGATACTTTGATTTAGTGATCTCTCAACAAATAGTAAACTGTGACGCATAATGATAATTATTATCTTAATCATCTTATCTTCCAAATGCACCGTAATCGTGAACTTATTAAATTCTCTTCAGTTATGGTTGAACGAGTCTGGGCCCAGTCTCTCCCAAGCCAAAGGTGACTGCCCAGGCTATTCTTTAGATTAATCATTTCTTGGAAGCATTTTCCCAGGTTTTTCCTAAGCAGTTAGGGGCTAGAATAGACGTATTATCATGTAGCAATTCACGTTCTTAGTGTTTATTTCCCAGACTGTTGTCACTGGATTCAAGAGTGGGAGTAGCTGTGATCCCTTGAGCCATTAGCCTACTAGAGTCTATAGCGCATTCATTGTCTCCTTTTAGGACCTGCAGTCTGCATTCATTGAGAATTCTCAAAGTTCACCTGTCAGTCATGGATATTTAACTGATACAGTTTTTGCAGTGACTTCCAGATTCCCATGATGCTTATAACTTCCCTCAGAAAAAGATGTAAATATTTTAGTCTTTGTTAGCAAACATCATAACTAAAATTGGTAGTCATTTGACAATAATCTTCCTCCTAACTAACCACAGCATTTTCTAGCTTCTCCAAATTGCCACCAAGAACTGGTACAAATAACTTCCATCCCAAAATATTGGAAGTCCTTCATGCTTCTCTCATCTTAATTGCTGACTTCTTTTGGGATAGACAGAGTTTTCTTTCTCCATTTCCTTTTGATCTGTGTTCTCTGATCAATATGTGATGGGATCATTGCTTTCACAGGAGCCCCTGTGGGATCGCAGGTCAAGTGTATGAGGATCAGAGAAGGCCTCTTCAGAGGCTAAATCTACGACACAAGAAGGGCTCCAATTCTTTAACTTGGTAAAGGAACCAGAAGAATTAGTAGTTTTCAGATTTACTTTCTGTTATTTAAGATTCCCACCCCAAAACACCATCTGCTACCCATCTGTAGTAACAGTGATCTTTTACGTCTGTAAAATACTTTACAGTTTATATAACGTTCTCCTCCATACCACTCTTTCTTATAATCCTCTGCAGTAAAAGAAACTGGAGCTTAGAGGTTAATCAACTTGTTCATGTTCTCAAAGCTGGTATCTATGTGGCAGAGCCGGAACTATTAATAGAACTCAGGTCTTCTGATTCTTAATTTAGAGTTTTTTCCTCTGCGCTCCCACTGCTTTCTTCTCAAACACAGAAAAAAAGAATCCAAGGCACATTTTATCATGCTTTCACTTTATTCCCTGACAAAGTATGGACCAAGCAAAAGTAAATCTTAAAGAAATTATTCTCATTTTCAACTGCATAATCGCAAGTATTTTTCTGTATACTTTGAATGGGCAAGTTCTAGTTTTCCTCTAGGTTGTATAAAAGACAGTGAGGAAAAATAGGAAATTATAAGTACCATATTCTTGTTTTTTGTAATTGATATTTCTTGCAAGTTAAATGAAATCTCACATCTGTTTTTAATAAAGCAAAGTACGCCTGTTGTAATGCGAGTGTCCTTGCAGCAAAATTCAAATTCTAGATTCCTTTGACCAAATTAGGTCTCTAACTGGAAATGTCTTCTCTTTACTCTTCTCGCCCAATTCTGGCTTGGCCCTGAGTGTCAGATTTAGTAGACCAATTACCAGATAGATATCTGCCTAGATGTGAGGAAAGAGGCAGACTTTACATTGTAAAGACCTTTTGTTTTGCAAATATCTAGAGATGGTTCAGACAGGTAGGCAAGCAACCCCCACTTTGACTTAAACAGAAGAATTTGCAGTCAAGGGAGAGAAACCAGTTGGAAAGTTTTTGGCAACAGCTCTTGAGCTTGGCCAGTGACAATCGTAGGACCTTATTGAGAGTACATTGTGATATACCAAACTGAGTAACTGATTGCGTGAAGATGTGATATTGCTCTTCCCTAATGTGTAAGTGGCTTTCTTTCTTAACTTTTTTTTTTTAATCCAGCTTCAAACATTGATTCAAGAGACTGATCCTGGTGCAGATTACCGCATTGATAGAGCTCTGAATGAAGCTTGTGAATCTGTAATACAGACAGCCTGCAAACACATCAGATCAGGAGACCCAATGTAGGTTATCTTATTTGTGCTATTTATCCATATTATATTTTATTATATTTGGCAGGGCAGCTCAGGGAACATTCCCTCAAATGACTTTTGGATGGTTTAACATCTTAACTGAAATTTTGTTAAACAGGAACACATACCAACTTTTGTTAAAACTACTGTTGGAATTGAGACTTCGGCTCTGCCTCATCCACACTGTAGAGACACCTAGACCGAGAATTGTGATGATATTTGTTGACATTGACTGACCATATATGGGCCTATACATTAGGTCACTGAATAATTCCATTTAATGGTCAAATAAAAATGAGATAGAGAAACTCTCAGGATAAAGAGTGACACATGCTTTGGCTCTGTATTTTTCATTTGTATATTAACTTGGATACATTGACTACTCAATAATCATTAGATAGAAAGTAATTAATTATTGAAATGAAAAAAATGTGATGGTTAGAGGGAGTAATAATGGACAAAATGAGCTCTGAAGTTGCATCCAAGATCCAGGAAAGCTGTACAATGCTGTAATAAAGTATTTGTATCTCATGCATTAGTTTTATTCCATATGATGTACAAACAGCTTTTAGAAACAGGTTGCAAGTAAGAACAGGTTTCCAATTCTGCAAAAATCTTTATAACCTGCAGCTGGCAGTACCCATCAATAAAAGCAATGCAGTCCATGTTTATCATCATTCTGCTATTCATGCACTCCTACTGTTCATACTGTGGTAGGGGATTTAAAAAAGGTCTTCTTCCTTAAAGCTCTTTGTGTAGTTGGAGGAGATAGACAAACACTCTTAAGACTAATTAAGAATATTTACCAATATGAAAATAATTGCACCAGCCATGAAGGGGCCAGTTGAGAGGGAGGAAAGAGGGAACTGCTACAGATTAAATAGATTTGAGATACTATCAATTAAATGTAGTGTGTGTGGACCTTTTCTGAGTCCCACTTTGAACAAAGATGTAAAAAGGCATGAGATAATTGGAAAAATTTGAAAACTGATAGGATATTTAATGATTTTCATTGATTTATTTTGGTGGATAATAGGATTGTGTTCTCCTATCATAGAGAAATATGGTGAAGTATTTACAAATGAAATGATATGGTATCTGGGATTTGCTGTAAAACATCAGTGAGGGGATATAGAGCTAAAACAAACTTGGCCATAGGTTGATAAAGCTATAGGAATGGAAGGTGGATGTATATGATTCTCTATTTTTGTGTGTGTTCGAAAATTTTCATAATAAACAGTTAAAAATAAAGCAGGTGCATGCAGATCTTATGCAAGCTGAGTCCTAAGTGCTGAGTGGCTCCGAAGTTGATAGAAGCCATAATCACTGTCAGGCTGGGTTAATTTGAGTGATTCTCAGAAGAGTAAACTCCTGATTGCCCTAGGAAAATAGTGAAATGGCTTTTCCCACAGACCAAGGAAATACTGATGCAAGAGTTCAGAACCTGTTGTCAGAACTCTTCTTTCCTTTGTTACAATTTCACCCCTATTTTATGCCCAGGATCCTCTCATGCCTGATGGAACATTTATACACAGAGAAAATGGTGGAAGATTGTGAACACCGTCTCTTAGAGCTGCAATATTTCATCTCCCGTGATTGGAAGTGAGTATTTTGAAGCCAGAGTAAGCGTAAGCCTCAGCCTGTTCTCCTGTGTCGCCAGTATCCCTTGTGTTTTTTGAGATAATCGGTAGGAATTTGTTTTTATTAAGTTCTAGGATAGCTGACAACACTCCGGTCCCCTGAAAAACCTCAGTATTTAAAGGCAGACACCGTCCTGCAGGTCTGTTCCCCAGTGCCCGTGTTCACTACTACTTTGGAAGTCAGGGTCAGATGCTTCTGATACCACAAACATCGTCTAGAAAGAGCTTGGGCACCTATGGGGCAGCAGAAGCATCTTCAGATATGTCTTTAAGACGATAATAGCACATTTTTATTCTTACTGATTTGCACTCAGTATGGGAATTTGCTGTTTCTTGTTTTTGATTGCTTTTATTTTTTTCCTTTTTTTATTTTAATTTTTGTTTTTATAGCAGTAACATTGGGTTATAACATTATATAATTTTCAGATGTACATCATAATATTTTTTGAATTCTGTGTAGATTACATCATGTTCACCACCCAAAGACTAATTATAATCCATTACCACACGGAATTTGCTATTTCTTTAACTATTCTAAGTTATTGAATTTATTCTGTCTTAAGAGGCTCTTACCAATAAGTGACAATTTGATTCTTTTCTCATCCTGTTAGCTGGAAAAAAGAGGAGAAGTGAAATAGGAGAAGTATCTATATTACACTCAGAATCTCTATAATTTATTGGCTTCAATCCCCTCCTCTTTCCATGTCTCATTTTCCCTTCCCCTTCGAAGCCGCCAGTACCTGATCAGTCTGCTCCTCCTGCATCCCAAGTTCAGCTGCTTCCTGATTCAGTTGTTTCAGCCACTGTACTTTGGTCATTAACTTTTTCTGGAGATTACTATATGTTTTACCCACATACTTTACTGGAAAGAGAATACTTGAGGATTCAATGTGTTTCTATTTCTGTTCCCTCAAATTAGCTCTGGAAAGGACTACAGAAAACTGTGTAGGAATTTCCCTGTGCTTACCCGGGCCATCTAGACTGAAATAGCAAAGAGTTTACTGCCTGAAAAAGTCATGTTTTTTCCTCTTCTGTAATTCCTTCACCCATGATCTAAAGATGCTTCACAGTCTTACAAGCTGCTCATTAAATACTAACTTTTCTCCTCCCCTTAAATAGCCCTTCCCAAAGTTGACATTGTAACATGGACAGAATTAAGCATGCATTGGCCTAATTTGGAGAAGCAGCAGGCTCATTGCCTGATCCACTGTCTCCAGAGTCTAAATTAAATGTCAGGGGTTTCTTTTCTTAAGGATTGGCACCTGAGCTAACAACTGTTGCCAATCTTCTTTTTTTTTTTTCTCCTCAAATCCCCCCAGTACATAGCTGTATATATTTTAGTTGTGGGTCCTTCTAGTTGTGATATGTGGGAAACCGCCTCAGCGTGGCCTGATGAGCGGTGCCATGTCCGTGCCCAGGATTCGAATCGGTGAAACCCTGGGCCGCCAAAGCGGAGCGTGTGAACTTGACCACTGGGCCACGGGGCAGGCCCCAAATGTCAGGTTTTTTAAATTGATACGCTTATTCAGGTATGCTGAAAATATAACTGCCTTACCTTGCATGGGGAAAAGAAGAGCAACAGTGTTACTAGAAAGGAAGTTGAGTGGGAGATTCTGTTTATCTTGCCATTTCCTGATTTTATTGAATCCAGTATATCAGGTAGGATTGAATTTTATTCATACTTAGAAAAAAGTATTGAATGAAAAGTTGTGAATTGCCTGATGGTAGCTAAAACCTTATTTTCTTGTTTCAGCCAGGGCATGTTAGTGCTAAGTGTAGTATTGTACTATTCTGTGCCTTACATAGCCAAGATAATATCTTTAAGGTAGAGCTTAAATCTTCTGTATTAAGGTTGACAAACACCATGTGTTCGTGAAGAACAAAATTCAGCAATGTACTTTTGCTTGCCTGCTGTCTCCACTACCCTGGAGGTGGTTACCAATGAGTACACAAGCAAGCACCTTGTAAAAACCCTTAGCATGTCTTAGAAGGAAAAGTATAGTAAGAGTGATTATCTTTTAACTCTTAACCTTATAGGCTGGACCCTGTCTTATACCGCAAGTGCCAGGGAGATGCATCTCGTCTTTGCCACACTCACGGTTGGAATGAAACCAGTGAACTTATGCCTCCTGGAGCTGTGTTCTCTTGCTTATATAGACACGCCTACCGCACTGAGGAACAGGGCCGGAGGGTATGCACTCAATATTGACTTCATTTCTTCTTATTGTCATTTGGTTTTTAATTAGTTTGCTATATGTTGTTCTGATTTTGTCATCCTAGGAAGACTTAGTATATCGGGCAGGGAAGGTTACTGCACTACTAGCAACTTTTTCATTCAGTGAACGTGCACAGAGTTGTTCTCCAGCTTCTTTCTGTCTGATTTTATGTTTTTAACAAAGTGAATCGGGACATTTCCAGTTTTTTTTCTTAAAATTACCAGAATCTAAATCACAAAGAGACAATTAAATTCTGTTCATCTAACTTTATTTAGCTTTAAAGATCCATTAGAAGCTCTTAGCCAGGATACAAATGGTCTTTAGGCTTCTGCCCTTGATAGCAGAGCACTAATGCCTATGGGAATGAGGCCTCCCTGACAGTACTCCAGTTGGAGCAGAAACCTCCATACCTAATCTCTTGGCATTTGACCTGATTGCTACTTCTTGTTGGGGTATTTGTGTGTGCTTGGCTCTCCAGCAAAATTTGCTGCTTTCCATTGTCACACTGATGTGCTGCTTGCTCTCCATGGTAGCCTTTTTAAGCCTTCTGAGATATCCCATTGCATTTCAGTCCTGCATTTGTTACAGAAAATAGGGAGGGTATTATTTCACATGCATGTTTACAAATACCCCTCTGAGTTCAATGCAAAAGTCTGACTGTTTAAGATTCAGAATGAGGAGACCCAAACAGAAAGAAATGTCGTACGTCAGTTACTGTGGTCTTAACCCAGGTTTTCTACTACTGTGTAAAAAAATATGGGAATTTGTTGTTACTTTTTCCTCCATATAATGAGCCTCTTATTAATCAAAGGCACTCCTAAATCCTGGCATCTTGGTAGTCACTATAGTAGAAAGTTCCTTCTCTTGTAATGAAGAAAGGGTTGGAATCTGGTATGATGTCTTTTTTTAAAATATACTAAAAAATATTAACTAAATATATATAATATAGTATATAAATAGTATGTAAATATATACTAAAAAAGTATAAAAATATACTAAAAAAGTATAAAAAATATACTTTTATAAATTGAAGTGAAATTTGCATAACATAAAGTTAACCATTTTAAAGAGAAAAATTCAGTTGCATTTAGTAGATTCACAAAGTTGTGCAACCACCAGCTCTACTTCTAAAACATTTCCATGTCTCCAAAAGGAAACCCCATTCTCATGAAGCAGTTGCTCTCGTCCCTTCCCTCACCCCAGCTGTGTTGGCTTTTTAGGAAAGAGAGACTGACTGTACCTGGCAATGACAGCTTTCTCACAACCCTACCAAATAAACTAATTTTCGTCTGTTTCACCCTCTGCTAATTTTCCCTAAATCGTCTAGAAGAGCCTAGTCCTGACCTATAGTAACTGTTGCCTGCTTCTTCCGAGTTTAGGTAAATTTGAACTCACTTCTCCTGACCCAAGTGTGTATTCTCTCCTGAATCGGATCAAGCATTCTACTCTTTATTCATAGGGTAGTGGCAAATTAATTTTGCTAAACACAAAACTCTGTAAGTTAACCGCAACAAATCCAGTTCACTTTATATCAGGATATCCTGAGAAAAGAATGTTGTTTCATATAGTATATTAGAAAATGCTGAGTGTATAATCTCATTTATAGAGACAGAGGTTTTTAGAGCCTCATGAAACATTTAATTCTTATTCTAGAAGAGATTCGAGGTATAAAGTTTGGTTCAACTAACTATAAAGTTATCTGTTAGTTTCCTGACAACAGATTTGCTTTGTTTAATGTCTTTTTCTTTTGGTTTTGATACCTTTAAAGTATTTTACTGTTGTTTCTCATGTAGCTCTCACGGGAGTGCCGAGCTGAAGTCCAAAGGATCCTACATCAACGTGCCATGGATGTGAAGCTGGATCCTGCCCTCCAAGATAAGTGCCTGATTGATCTGGGAAAATGGTGCAGTGAAAAAACAGAGACTGGACAGGTAAGTGACATAGCTACCTTATTTATCTTACAGTAATAATAATAATAATGTTCATGATTAACATTTTATATAGAGTACGACTACCATAAAATCCATCTCTGTTGGGGCTGGCCCACTGGTGTAGTGGTTAAGTTCGCCCACCCTCTTCAGTGGCCCAGGGTTCACAGGTTTGGATCCCAGGGGTGGACCTGCACACCACTCATCAAGCTTTGCTGTGGTGGCATCCCACATACGAAATAGAGGAAGATTGACAGATGTTAGCTCAGGGCCAATCTTCCTCACACACACACACAAAAAAGTCCATCTCTGATTACTTCACAGACATGGTTTGTTATATTATTCTTCAATCTTCCACCTGTAAAAAATCCTCAGGAAAGTTTTCTCTTTGGTCTCCATATTAGGAATAATTGTACTTTTCTTAAGCAATTAGTTTGTTTTTATATTATGGTTACTGTATTTTATAGTTTATTATTTTCCCCTCTGTGTTGCCTCTTAAAAAGCCTGGAGCCAAACATATGGCCTGTCTCTAACAAGTGTATAAGGTTTTATGGTGGGCATTTTGTGTACCAAGCTTACTGCTGACTTCACTCCACTTTCTTTACCATATTTTCCTTTTCTTTCCTATTTTTTGCTCACTTTTAATTCATTTTATCTTTTTTTTTTTCTTTTCTCACTTTTATAAGCTACATTAAGTCCTTTTGAGGGAAGGCAGGATATAAATACATACATATGTATGTGAATACTGGCATGCATGAATAATGAGCATGTCCTACAACAGTCCTACAAGATATGTAGGAATGGAATTATTTTTTCCTTCTAGTAGTTGACAAAATTGAGGCTCAGAGAAGTGAAGTGTATTGACTTCCTTCCGTAAAACTCAGGTCTAATCCTAGCAGGCATTTATTCTATTATAACGTAACCTCTCCAATACAGGAGAGTGTAGGGAAGGAGCAGCCCCCAAGGATTACAAGCATGCTATGAATGATTTCTAAAGATTTTGTACCTAGTTTTAAAAAAAGAGAAAGAAAGGGTGCATTACTGCATTCTAGTAAATTAAGGGGGAAGTAGCTTGTCTTCTATCGTAAGGCAGGGATACCAAGCAGTGAGGAATAGCTAGTTGGATAAAGCCCCATTAATACTAGAGTAAGGTGTGAACTCAGGTTTCCAGCTTCCATTTATAACACTCCAAAACACCCTCTGGAACCAAACTATTAAAAAGTCACGTGTACAGGAATTGAACATTTTTTTTTTTTTAAAGATTGGCACTTGAGCTAACATCTGTTACCAATCTTCTTTTTTTCCCCTTTCTTCTTCTCCTCATAGCCCCCCGGTACATAGTTGTATATTCTAGCAGAGGTCCTTCTAGTTGTGGCATGCAGGACACCGCCTCAGCATGGCTTGATGAGCAGTGCCATGTCCACGCCCAGGATCCAAACCGGCAAAACCCTGGGCTGCCTAAGCGGAGCGCACGAACTTAACCACTCGGTCCCGGGGCCGGCCTCGGAATTGGACATTTTTAAGAAGCAGCATGGCTGCCTACTCAGATCTGATGGGCCTGGGAATATCATTTTCAGCAGTCTGCTTCCTGGGCCTTATACAGTTCTGTCGAGTTTATTGTTACAAGATGCCTATAGTTCAGCTTTCTGCTGCCTCTGTCTAATGAAACAGAGACACAGTGGTATGGAGTCCCAGGAAAGTTTCCTTTCCTACCCCTGTAAAGTAACATCGAAAAAGCTGCACTACATTGCAGCCCATCACTGTGAAGCTAAACTGAGGAAAGGAGGGGCCGGCCCAGTGGCGCAGCGGTTAAGTGCGCACGTTCTGCTTCTCGGCGGCCGGGGGTTCGCCAGTTCGGATCCCAGGTGTGAACATGGCACCACTTGGCACGCCATGCTATGGTAGGCATCCCACATATAAAGCAGAGGAAGATGGACACTGATGTTAGCTCGTGGCCAGTCTTCCTCAGCAAAAAGAGGAGGATTGGTGGCAGATGTTAGCTCAGGGCTAATCTTCAAAAGATAAAATTAAATTAAAAAATAAACTGAGGAAAGGATTCCGTGAATAGGGTTTTTCCCGTAGCTGTTTATCTTACTCCCAAATGTTTTATGCATTTTCCTTTGGGTTCCCTCACCACCACCATCACCAATTCTGGCTGTTGTATGATACCTACAGCCCTCTCCTCCCTTCTCATTCTAATTCTGCGCAGGGAGGTTCTTGCAGAATGGTCAGTAAGTTAAACTTGATCCTTTAACAGAGCATTTTGCTGAGAAATAGCTGTTGATATGCTTTGGGAAAGTGAGCTGATATTATACTTCAAATCTCTAAATCTCTAAGAGGAATAGTGATAGGCTGATGCTATGGGGTAGCTCCAGCTCAGTTTCTAAAGCCCAGACAAGACAGCTTTTAGATCCCCAAGCCCTAGTGTGCTCACTTGTTTCAGGGTTTCCCTCAGAGGATCCTTTTAATGGGGGCTGGGGTTAGAGTCCTAGATTGGACTTGCAGGAGCTATTGGTTCTGTGCTGTGTTTCCGACTCTGGGTCCCAACCTGCTTTGCCCATGAAGAGTCTTAAAATATGCCACATCTTTCCCTGTGAATTTGCTGTTCAACAATTATTATCAAAATGCAGATTTAAAATGGAAGACAAAGATTATCAAAACACAGGTAAAAATGGAATGGCAGGGTGTTAATGAATGAAATAAAGTCCTGATTATTTTAGACTCTGAGGACACCCAAACGCTGATGATGATTAATTGTTGGACTTACCAATTTGGCCTTCTGGAGGATTCTCATGGC
Source organism: Equus caballus (assembly GCF_041296265.1). Classification (NCBI taxonomy): domain Eukaryota; kingdom Metazoa; phylum Chordata; class Mammalia; order Perissodactyla; family Equidae; genus Equus; species Equus caballus. Next base: position 23,521,948 of record NC_091686.1, on the reverse strand, counting down.
TGTTGTATCCCCTTAAACCTCTTAACCACCCTGTTACGTCAAGTACTTATCCTTTCAACAATCCCAGTTTGGAGAATCAGATAAAGCATTAGTGTTCTGTTCTGTGAAGTCATTTTAATAAGAGAAGAAGAAGAGGACCTCTGAAAAGGAAGTCGACACTAGTATCTCAGCTTCCCTTGACCATTTATGCAACTGGCAAATGCCAAGGGATTGCCTTTTGATTTGCAGGAGCTTGAGTGCCTCCAGGATCATCTCGATGACTTGGCTGTAGAATGCAGAGATATAGTCGGCAACCTCACCGAGTTAGAATCCGAGGTAAGCATTTGCAGCTCACAGAAGGAGAGTGTCCTGTCAGCAGCCTTTGCTTTTTTTCTTAGTTCTACTGTTTCTAGACTCTTGAGCATGCAGAGTCTCTGTAAAACAAAAGAAGCCTTGTCAGATTCTCTCCATTTGCTTTATAAAGAAGTATATTGTGTTGCTTCCCGAACCCCTCTCCTCATTTCTCTAGAAAAACACTCTATACATTTAGCTCTTTGGTTTTCTTCATGTTAGAATTATCACAGTGATTAGATGTATCGTTTTCCCCCCCTTTTAGAAAATATAGCAAATGTACTTCAGATCTCTTAATCACATTCAAGAATAGTCCAAGCATTCCTATTCCCTTATCTTTAGCTTTTTCAGTTAGGTCATTTGGTAATGTTTGTGTGTTTAATGAAATAAAAACGTGGGACTTCCAGTTAAACATGAACGATTGAATACGTGTTCCATCCTGAAACCCATTCAATTGTAAAAACGGGGGTTAAAAAACCTCATAAGCATAGGCATATTATTTAGAAATACAGAGATTATTACAGGGTGGAGCAGCTAAAAAGTTAAAATTGGCTTGTGCAGAAATCACGGTAACAAAGAAACAAAGAATTGCTTTTTTATTTTATCTAACCCTTTTAGAACTATTTGAATTGTCAAAATTGGCAATACATAAAATTACATTTCTCAGCATCTTTTTTTGCTTTCTGTTTTTCAAAAGTTTATTGCCTTTTTCATCTTCTGTCATCTCCTCTCCCATTCTCATGTCCTTGTGGGCTAATGAGGACATTCTGGGTGTGTAACTTGAAAGGAAGATCTTGTTTCAGCAGCTAGTGCTATGCGGCGGGTACTGAGCTTAAAGGCGTTCAGTGTGGTTCCCCAGATGCAGTGGTTTGTCATCTGGTTTGAGGACAGTGATCTCGTTTAGGAGCTTAGAAACTAAAGATAGAGGTCAGTTACTCCTATTTTCTTTTTGAACTGCTTAGCTTTTTGGGGAAAATTCCAAAGGCTTTACATACTCTAATATTATTTTTAAATACTTTTTTCTCCCCACCGTTCTTAATTCTGCATTCTCTTTTGTTTGGGCACAAGGGGAATCTGCCTCTAGAAAACTTGCCTTTCGAAGTATAATGGAGGAGCAGTTCTATCTATGCTGGGGCTATCTTACTTAAATACTAGGGTAGTTTTTAGATGTCCATTTTAGATTATATACCCATCAGATGCTACTAATTCAGAAAAAGAAACTGCTCCTACTCTTACCCCTGGCTGTTTCTAAAGCAGAATTATTAATGTATGTTATCTTCTACAGGATATTCAAATAGAAGCCTTGCTGATGAGAGCCTGTGAACCCATAATTCAGAACTTTTGCCACGTAAGTGATGTCTGGAAAAACAAGGGTCACAAATAGAACCAGATTCACTGGGCCTCTGGCCCGCAAGTGTGTTGGACTCATCTCTGTCTCCAGCACACGTTTCTCCTGAGTGATAGCCAACTTTGACAAGGTAAAGTTAAAATGTAAACATCATCGAGAGAGGAGTGCCACCATCCTGGGAAACCTTATTTGATTATCCCTTGTGGGTACCCAGGTGTGTGGTTAGCAGCACTTGTTGAGATGCCTTTTATAAACAGAGAGAAAAGGGGGAAGCCACTATCAGCATGGCTGAGTTGCTTCAGATACATCAGTCCAGGATTTGTTAGCAATAATAGTGGCTTTCCCCTTCCAGCTGTCTCCTTGTACCTCGATATTGGGGGAATTCTGTTAGTTTATTCACTTACTGAACTATCTAAATTGTGGGAGTGAAGCACACCGAGGACCCGTGAGGATCTGACACCCAGGAGGCGGTGTTAGATGCTACCCTGAAAGCCAGCTTCCAACATCAGAAGGAAGGGAGTAAAGGCCCTGCATGGTGCATGTTCTCATTGGCGCTTCATGTGGGGCAACTTGCTGTGTAAATTTTATTCCCCTGAATGTTTATTCTTTGTAATTTCTCCAGCTTATTTTGACATGATTTGTGGTATATCTTGTTTGTGAAGGCTCTAGAATCAGTCTAGAATCAGTCTTGTTTGTATTTCTCATGGGCTGGGGCGTAGGGTTTTTTCATTAGAGGTTACAAATAAGGTGTAAATGTGCACTGCTTTCCCCAGGATGTGGCAGATAACCAGATAGACTCTGGGGACCTGATGGAGTGTCTGATACAGAACAAGCACCAGAAAGATATGAATGAGAAGTGTGCCATTGGAGTCACTCACTTCCAACTGGTCAGTAACACCTGGCAGGTCCTTCTTGCCTTGGCTCTTTGGATGGCTACTGAATCCCTTCCTCTTTTAGAACATCAGAGCACCACTTCTGTGAAAAACCATTTTCTCCAAATATATGTCCTATTTCGATTTATTCTCAGTAAATGTGATGTTTTTATCTGCTAGGGCCAGGTACTTTGTTAGACTTGGGAAATGCAATGATAGATAAGACAGGGTCTGTACCCTTAAGGAGCATGCAATCCAGTGGGGATGGGGACAAATAAACAGGCGTTTCCTGCTTCAGTCACACTGCTTGCTTACATAAGATATTTTAGCTTTTCCTTTGACAGTTAGTATCAGTGGGGTCTGCTATTTTGTGTCACTGTTCAGTGCAGCAGCCCAAATGTATATCAATACTCTGGACTCTAAGCCTTTTTTTCTTTTAAATCATACTACCCAGGGTTGGCATTTGAATAAGATGGTTAAACTATGCTCTCCATAGTTACCACATGTCAAAAGGCAGTGTTTCTGGTAAAGCAAGCACTTCCCTCCCAGGAGGATGACATCCAGTCAACTGTGTAAAATTGATCTCTTCTCCGGGCCTGTTGCCTTTAACAAACGGTATCGAGGGCCGCTGAGTGCAGGCACGGGGAGACAGAGGTGGAATGACAGATCCTGCCCTTGTCAACTCCACTCAATATTCTGATTTTCTTTCTGATCATCTTTTTCAGGTGCAGATGAAGGATTTTCGATTCTCTTACAAATTTAAAATGGCCTGCAAAGAGGATGTGTTGAAACTTTGCCCCAACATAAAGAAGAAGTATGTAGCTTTTAATTGATTCGTTCTGCTTCCCCAAAGTCCCTCTTAGTTACTGAATGAACACCCAAGACGCCAGGCAGCCTCCTGCTGTCTGGCAGATTAGCCCTGGAGACCTCCTGCACGCTCCTTTGGTGGTATGGCCAAACACTTGGATTGTCTGGACAGATCGTCTTTATAGCTGCCTAGAGCCACAAATGGTGGTGGTAGTTCTGATATGGAGAGCCTATAGTCTAAAGGAGCATTTTGAATTTTTCCAGGTTAAGGCCATCTAACTGATGAAGCAGATATAGATTGTTTACTTAGAGGAGCAAGTTGCAGTATGAATAAAAGACGTTAACTGCCTTCCTCCTGACATCATTCCATTAAGTTGTTTCTTCAGGGAAACAGCAGAGGCTTTTACTGAGTCAAAGATCTTAGGAAGAAACAAAACCTTTATTCATTTAAGAATTAGGTCTTATTGAGGAGAGTGATGAGCTGTTATAGCATGGCTACCCAAATGCTTCCATGTTACTCTTTGAAAAGGCACATTTCTAGAAAACATTTGCCCGCAAATCAAGTTCCCATTTTGCTCAGGTTTCTGTACCTTTCTGGAATGAGTGTCACAGTACATCAAAGACACAGTTCAGAGTTAAGAGCAGCATTCCTCTCTGGTCACATGTTTTTAACAAAACAAGTGTTGAACTGTGCTTGCACACATGTCCCCTCTCTGGCCTCCCCACCAGTCAGAAATGTAGTCAGAATGTAGTCAGAATTGTAGTCAGCATGGCCCAACTTTTATGACATACACAGTCAAATTACTACTTTTAGCACTCTGAAAGGAGAGTGAGACTTACAGGAAAGGCATTGGGAAACACAGAGGGGTCACGGATTCTGGGGAGGTGGTATGGCACCTGCCCCCGTCCAGTTCTCAGCTGTCTGCGCACGTGTGGCTCCTGCCAGTCTCAAGTCTTCTCTTTTCCTTGGCAGGGTGGACGTGGTGATCTGCCTAAGCACCACCGTGCGCAATGACACTCTCCAGGAAGCCAAGGAACACAGGGTGTCCCTGAAGTGCCGCAAGCAGCTGCGGGTGGAAGAGCTGGAGATGGTAATGCCTCGTTGCACAGTCTCTGGTCCCAGAAGCCACAGGGGCAGGGCTTAGAAAGTTGGGTGAGAGGCGAGGGCAAATTGGAAGATTTTATTAACAACTGTTGAATGGAAAAGACTCAGAGCTAAGTGCTGAAATTTTACCATATGGCAGCTTCTTGCTTTACCTTTTTTTTAATGATAAAATATTTTTATAATTTTATGTGCGGATAAAATACTGCACATAACTGGAAGTCCAGCTGTAAGACAAGCTGTAAGCATGTGATACAGTCATTGCGTCAATAATGTCCTCAAGGATCGAGGGTCTTTCTCTCTCCGCTCCGCTATCCCTGGCACTAACTTGATCGTAAGGCTGGCTTCCTTCATGGCTGCATGATGGCTGCCCGCAACAACTGGGCTACTTGCGCCAATATTCGTCTGCAGCAGGAAAATAAAAACAAGAGAAAACTACCCCCAGCATGAAATACAGATCCTTCCCTTCAATTTGATTGTGTCAGCTTGAGATCTGTGCTTACTGCCTGAGCAACAGTTTCCAGGGAAATGCCACACTCTGGTGAGCTTACTCATCATTGAGGCGAAATGGATATTGGGAAGTCAAGCACAGGCTGCACTATAAGAAGAAACTTCTTACTTTTCTTTTGAGGTTAAGCGCAAAGCATGTTAAGAAGACAGGTAAAAATTTTTTGTGATATGTTTTATATTGTGAATCATACTTATTTCATCTCAGTCTAAGCGACAACTAGTACTGAACACCAAACACCATTAATGTTGCAAAAGTTGCATTACCATATTTTCACATATAGTGGTAGTGATTCAGTGACACTTATGTTTAAGTGGAGCTGGCCTAAATGCTCTATTTTAGTTGGGACTTTGGGTCCCTAGCTTTGACCCTAGCTCTTTCAGTAAAATAATAAAGGCAGGACCCTACATTTATATAATGGTTTTAACTTTCTAATGTGGTTTTTGCATGATATTAATCTTATTTCACCTCATAGCAGTCCTGTGAAGGGGTCAGGGTAGATGGTAGCATTTCATCGTAGAAAGAAAGTCCAAGGCCAAGTAGCTAGTTAGTGGCAGAACTGACACTAAATCCCATTTGTCCGTTTACTACAGCGGCCACACGGCTGCCACTTTGCTGTGTAAAAGCGGTGGTCATTAGCCAAGATCCAGTCAACAAATAAGTCTGTAGAACATTTGACATCTCCAGCTTAAAATAAGCTCACTTTTCTATGCTGGTTCCCTCTCATGCAGACAGAAGACATCCGTCTGGAACCAGACCTGTACGAAGCCTGCAAGAGTGACATTAAGAACTACTGTTCCACTGTGCAATATGGCAATGCTCAGGTAATGTTTTGTGTTGATTTTTTAATTGTAAAGGTAACATGTTAATAATTAATTCTTCACCAGTGAGATAGACCCCATCACATCCTTTCCAGCCTGATCAGCCCCTCTTTTTTTTTGGTGAGGAATATTGTCCATGAGCAACATCCATGTCAGTCTTCCTCTATTTTGTATGTAGGATGCCACCACAGCGTGACCTGATGAGCAGTGTGTAGGTCCACACACGGGATCCAAACGTGCAAACCCCAGGCTACCAAAGTAGAGCATGCGAGCTTAACCAGTATGCCGCCAGGCCAGCCCCATGATCATCCCCTCCTAAGCTGTGCCAGGGTACTTTCCCCAAAGTTCCTCACCTGCATTCCTCTCTGTCTCCTCTTCATTGTCTCCCCTCTTTCAGGTTACCCTGTCCTTCCCTACCTTGTCTGCCTAGTATACTGCTAATGATCCTTCAAATGCCTCTTCCTCTCTATAGCTTTCCTAACACTCTGCATCTCCAAAATTAATTTATTCCCTTATACATTTCCATTGCACAGAAGTTCTTAACTAGAGGTCACATAAGAATTTCCTAGGGAACTTTTTTGGGGGTTTTTTTTGTGTGTGTGTGTGAGGAAGATTGGCCCTGAGCTAATGTCTATGCCCATCTTCCTCTATTTTGTATATGAGATGCCACCACAGCATGGCTTGATGAGCGGTGCGTAGGTCTGCACCCAGGATCCGAACCTGTGAAACCCAGGCCACCAAAGCAGAGCAAGCAAACTTAACCATTATGCCACTGGGCCAGCCCCCTTTTTTTTTCTTTTTTTAATACACAGAACAGGGCCCTACCCAGAATCATCAGAGTGAAGTGCAAGTGATTTTTTTTATTGTTCTCCCCTGGACTCACCTCCCTCTTCTAGTTGAGGGCATTGCCATGGTGCTTTAGCCTTTGAGATAATGGCTTCATTGTCTTCTTGATCTATTATTGTTGATGCCAAGTCTGATGTCAGTCTGATTCTCATTTCTGTGTAGTTAATCTCTCTCTGAATTTTTTCTTTATTTTTAATGATCTGTAACTTCACTGTGACATAATTAGGAATGGTTTTTGTTTTCTTTATCCTAGTTTTTTCCGTCTCAGAATTCATGTCTTCATTTCTGGGAAATTCTCAGTCATGTTTGTTCACGTATTGTCTTCCTTTTCCTTCCTTTTGGAACTCCTGTTTAGACAGTTGGAGCATCTGAATCTGTCCTCCATGTCTCTTAACTTTTTCTTTCATGCTTTCCATTTTTTTGTTTCTTTGTACTACATTGAAGTAATTCCATTTCCCAGCTTAGTAATTTGTTCTTCAGCTCTGTCTGTTTTGCTCTTTAGAGAGACCACCAATTGGGTTTTATTTTTCATTTCCAAGATCTGTAATTCATTCTTTTCATAAGTACCTGTTTTTGACTGTTGTTTACTATTTCATTCTGTATTGCTCTGAGGATAGTAAATATATTTTTTAATTGCTCTCCTACCTTTTTCCCTCAGTTATTTGGTGATTCTTGGTTGTGCCTTGAGGATTTCATAGAAATCTCATGACTTCATGCTACGGCCCTAGCTATTGCAGCTTCCCATCTGCTTCTCTTCTTTATTTTTTTTTATAATACCTATAAGGTTGATGTAGGGGAGATTTCAGGATATACTTAATTTATTATCTTAAAACCCGTCCTGTAGCACTTTATGCTTTTATGTTAACCCACTCATCTTTTTTATTGTAGTTATTTGTTTATATAAGTTTGCCCTGTGAGATTGTGTATTCGTCAAGGGTAAGGATTGGGTCTGATTCTTATCTGGCATCTAATGGTCTGTTCTCATGTGGTAAATGGTGAGTTGAACTGCACCTCCTGTCTTGTGCCTACTGTCTAGTCAGGATTATTGCTCCAGGGAAATGCAGAGAGCCTGTGTATGCTCCAGAAGGAATCTTGACAAGGAACAGGTCTAGAAGGCAGAAGAAACTGGGAATCCTGAATGGGTTTCCTTCCCTTTGGACTCCAGTGCAGCCTGCTATTCATCTGTAATTTTATGCAATTTGATTTGCTGTTAGTCCTCAGGTTATAAATCTATAAATATAATTCTTCTTGGTGAGGAAATCCTGATTCCTATTAACCTAGGAATTAGAAATGGAAGGTACTTGGATAGGAAAATGTGGGACACACTAAGAACTGAATGCTTCGGTCAGAATACATGGATTATCAATCCTTCATACACCCCTTAACTTGACCATAATTCTTATGCCATAGATTATTGAATGTCTGAAAGAAAACAAGAAGCAGCTAAGTAACCGTTGCCACCAGAAAGTTTTTAAGCTGCAGGAAACAGAGATGATGGACCCAGAACTAGATTACACCCTCATGAGAGTCTGCAAGCAGATGATAAAGGTAAGGGATCCAAAACCAAGGGTTAAGCACAGGGTAAGTAAAAATGACAGCAACATAACTTCTTGAAATTTCAGAGCAAATTCATATAATCTTTCCATTTCAACCTGTTTTATACAGCTAAGATGGTAGTTCTCAAAGGCTGGTCCCTAGAGCAGCAGCAGCAGCATCACCTGAGAACCTACAGATGCTCAGGCCCCCCCCCCCCCCCCGGAGCTACTGAATCAGAATCTCTGGGAGTGGAGAGTCTTTTTAACGAGCCTCCAGGGGATGCTGCTGTACGCTCAAGTTTGAAAACCACTGAGCTAAGATTCTCTTTGACCTAAGGCACAAGTAAAGAGATGTCCAATAAATATATGATTAAGTTTTGAGGGCAGAGTCGTAGGTATACCACAAAAGCCACCACTGAATGTCCTGATCATCCATCTACCACAATAAAAAGGCTTTGGTGTTCTACAAGTTCTTCTGCTTCATTTGCTTCTCCAGTGAACATTCTCTGCAGCAGGGCTGACTTGACAATCTAGGTGTCAGTTTGTGGATCTATCCACATATACGAGAGATTAAACTTCAGGTTCTAACCCCTTTTTTCAGCTTCCCTTTAAAATAAAATGTGACTTTTCACCCTATCAAATAAATTCCAAAGAGAATTTTAAAAGTTAGAGAAGTCTCTTTAGCTGGGCCTGGTAGAATTGAGTCCTTTGTAAAAGTGAAAATGTCGGGCTCTGATTTGAAGGAGCTTTGTGAGATTTTGAAAGCTTTTATAAAAATCAATCAGCAATCCATGTCTCCATATTAAGATATTAGTAGATTATAATTAGTAGATAGACTGTAGATTAGCAGGTAGAGTTTATTGCTAGTCCAAAATGGATCTCTGACTTCAAGGACACTAACAAGTGTACAGGGCCTAGCCCCACAGGATTCCGTAGGATTATAACCCCTATAGTTAACAGATGAACCAGATAGGTCCTTTCCCCACATCTCTGTCCACATTGGTTGGCGAGTAATTCCTAAATTTCCTATTGGGATTGAGTAGATTTGGCTTGAGGACTACATGGCCATGTGGTACAATGTTATATTCGTGCTTAAACAGGATTTAAGCTCATGAGATGTCATGTAATGTAACATAGCCGTGTAGGTAGAGAATCAATCTATGTAGAGTAGGAAACAGTGAGGTGGTAGAAAGAAATGTGAGAAATATAGTAGAGACTAGGTAAAGAAAGGGGGACTTGAGACTGAGTGCTTATTCAGACTTAGCCAGTTCTCTTGTACCACGTGATACCTTCAGGCTGTTTGTCTTAAGCTCCTCAGTAGATCTAAGAGTGATACAGATCGTGTTAATTGCCACATTTGGATACCTATTTTTATAAAACTTTGTTTCTTTGCAGAGATTCTGTCCAGAAGCAGATTCCAAAACTATGTTGCAGTGCTTGAAGCAAAATAAAAACAGTGAATTGATGGATCCCAAATGCAAACAGATGATAACTAAGCGCCAGATCACCCAGAACACAGGTATCTTGGCTTGGCTTTCCTGGTCCCATTGAGCACAGCATAAGTGGAATCGAGTGGGCATATACTTGCATAGTTAAACCATAGGTGGTTTGTTCATCGTGAATTTTAAGGGAAGAGTCTAGATGTAAGAAAAATGACTTACTCCTTCCTTGAAGAATATCCAGAAGAACAGAATGAAAGTCATGTGAAAGAGAGGCCTGAAAAAATAGAAAACTGCTTTTGAAAGGCGTACAAAAGGAATCAGGGCTAGCATTCCTTGATAAGTATGAAGATTTAATAAAACTTCATGCACGTGGTAGGAGAATATATGAGTAATCTGTTTTAGAACAGAGAAATTTCACCTCTGCATTGCAAGACCTTGTAATTTACTGGGCAAGGTGAGTTAGAGATTCTGTTTTCAGTGTTTTTAAAATACGTTATGGGGAAAGTTGCTGGTGTCTGCTTGGTTTTGTGAGGACTGCTTGAACCTTGGTCTGAACAAACCCGGCAGAGCTGCCGCAGAGCAGAAGCATTCCTGGGGGTCTCGACATCCACTCTTTCACCCAATTATGTTACTGGTTAGAAATACTGTAGTGAGGGCACAGTAAACATGTATTAAGTAAACAAATCCGTGGTTTATTCATGGTCATTGCCATAATATGCCCCCTTTTGGAAGATGGATCTCAAAATTTGTGAATCCGGGTGGAATATTTTATCATGTGCTTATCTCTTTCTGCTCTAGATTACCGCTTAAACCCTGTGCTGAGGAAAGCCTGTAAAGCTGACATTCCTAAATTCTGTCATGGTATTCTGACTAAGGCCAAGGATGATTCGGAGCTCGAAGGTCAAGTCATCTCTTGCCTCAAGCTGAGATATGCTGACCAGGTAAAGTGGCCTGTGCTTTCCACAGAGGTGTATTTATGGAGCCACCACTATTCCTGATGCTCTTTTCTTTGGAAGTTCTTAGCTTGTTCCTACTTTCCCCAGACCTTTTTCATACCTTTCCCAAGCCAGGGCCAAATAAAAAGCTGAAGTTGTCTAATAGGCTGACTTTTCTCCCTTTGTTACAAGTAGCGCCTCTCTTCAGACTGTGAAGACCAGATCCGGATTATTATCCAGGAGTCTGCTCTAGATTACCGACTCGATCCTCAGCTCCAGCTACACTGCTCAGATGAGGTAGGTTTTGGGTATGAAGCTGGTTGTGAACAGAGCTGGTCAGAGAAATTTTTTTTTTTTGCTGAGGAAGTTTCACCTGAGCTAACATCCACTGCCACTGTTCCTCTTTTTTTGTATGTGAGCCACCGCCACAGCATGGCCACTGACAGACGAGCGGTGTGGGTCCATGCCCATGAACTGAACCTGGCCTGCCAAAGCGGAGTGTGCTGAACTTAACCACTAGGGCCCCGGGGCTGGCCCTCAGAGAAGTTCTTATTGGAGAAAAGTTCTTTATTCTACTCTCTTTCACTTCAGCCTTGAATCCAGGGTTTGTTGAAGGCCCATCTTCTAGGCTCTCCATTGTCTGAGTTCCTGGTTCTCCGTAACACTGAATTAGACTTGGCATTAGTCCTGTCGCTGTACAATGTTGGTTCCATATTTCTCTATGGAACAAGAGTATCCTTTTATTATTATATCTCTCTACATAGTTTGTTCTTCCCTTCTCCTTATTCTGATGGTCAGCCAGAACACCCCCAGGACTTGCCAGAAAGACAGAAGTGCTCCTATAAAGAAGCGTCTGTCCTTGGAAATGACTTCCTAGCTAGAAAAGGCCATCTGGGGAACCTTGTTCAACATATGTCAGTTTTAGGGGATTGTAGCTAAAGCTCTTTCAAAGAAGCTTACTCATAAAGCTGTCCAAAGAAGGTTACTTTTTTGTTTTTGTCTTTGCTGAGGAAGATTACCCCTGAGCTAATATCTATTGCCAGTCTTCCTTTTTTTTTGCTTGAGGAAGATTAGCCCTGGGCTAACATCCATGCCAGTCTTTCTCCATTTTATATGTGGGTCACTGCCACAGTATGGCTGATGAGTGGTGTAGGTCTGCACCTGGGATCCACACCCATGAGCGTAGGCTGCTGAAGTGGAGTGTGCCAAACTTAAGGACTACACCACAGGGCCAGCCCCAAGAAAGTTATGTGTTTAATCTGTGCTGCAGGCTGTGTTTCAGGACCTCTGTGTGTGTGTGTGTGTGTGTGTGTGTGTGTGTGTGTGTGTGTTTCCAAGTTGTGAATCTAAGTTGACCAAAGCTCTGTAAATGTCAAGCATTTGCTTTTAGTATTTTACTTGGCTTTATAAACTTCATGTGGAATCAGGAAGTAGCCTTCTTTGTGACCAGTCCTGGGACAGTCTGACTCAAATCTCAGCGTTGACAGAATAAAGATATGTGCATTGACTGGTTCTCTGTGTGCTAGTCCTTGTGAATGAGAACGGAGCCTGGCCCATACGGGAGGGAGGGGAGAGAAATCCACCAGGAATCTGTTTGAGAAGAGCCCTGGGCACGTGTGTGGGAAGATCACCAGATCCACACATTTCAGAAACAAGGTCTCTGGTGAGAGCAAGGGTGACCTTGTTTATCGGATGTCTCCTAATAGATCTCCAGTCTATGTGCTGAAGAAGCAGCAGCCCAGGAGCAGACAGGTCAAGTGGAGGAGTGCCTCAAAGTTAACCTGCTCAAAATCAAAACGGAAGGGTGTAAGAAGGTAACCGCCATCAATCACCATATTTCCGCCACTTGCTTTTCTCTTCTCTTGTTCCTTTTAAAGCTGTAGTCTGCATGTCTTAGTAAAATCTAAACCGTCCTTCCCAGAATTCTACTGTTTCCTCTTACCAGACTTTACCGTTAATTGCCTATAACTTAAATATTCTTTTACATGTACTAATTATTTGTGAGTATGTCTCCTCCTCATGACTAGACCATTGTTTAAGGGCATTGTGAGTGCTATACCAAAGCAAAATATCAATTCCAATATTTGACATTATATGATGTTTAGCAGATATTTTCATCTTCTCAAAATGTTCCACATTCCACATGGTCTGAGAAGTGGTAGAAGTTGGCTAAAAGCTAAATGTAGATATTTTCCTTGGACTACTTTGTCATCAAATGATCCCATCTAACTTTAAGAAGGACTTTTTGAACAATATTTGAGTTTTGGTTTTTATTATTGTTGTTTTACCGGGACTACAGTCTTTTTTTTTTTGAGGAAGATTAGCCCTGAGCTAACTACTGCCAATCCTCCTCTTTTTGCTGAGGAAGACTGGCCCTGAGCTAACATCCATGCCTATCTTCCTCTACATTATATGTGGGACGCCTCTACAGCATGGCTTTTGCCAAGTGGTGCCATGTCCGCACCCGGGATCTGAACCGGTGAACCCCAGGCCACCGAGAAGCAGAGAGCACAAACTTAACCACTGTGCCACTGGGCCGAGCCCCTGACTACTGTCTTTCTATTGAGGGCAGACTAATTTTTGTCTAAGAAAGCAGTTCTGTCCTGTCTTTACCTCCTATAATTTTATCACGTATAAATGGAGAGTCTGCAGAGCTGATTTCAGTTCTATCACATTCCTGTTCCTCTTATTCGGAACATCTTTAAACTCACAGAAGAGTTATTCTCATGGTGGAAGTTATCTTCTGTCAATTCTTTTTTCCCTTTTGAGGATAATAGAAGTAAAGTGAAATATTTTGCAAACAAATATACCTTTGTTTGATTGGGAATTTTAATATAGCATATTACTCTGATTTTCAGATTTCACATTTTCAGACTTAAAGTAACAAAATAACTGTATTACATAAATATAAAAACTAACATTTTGTATTTAATAATAGGGCATACCAGAATGCCGAAAACCTAAATCTGATCTTATAGCCCCCTGCTTTGTGTAGCACACAGCTTTGCATACGAAGTGTACGCAGGTCTATTATTGAATTCGATCAGATGCTAACAATCTGCGTTCTTTGCATCATCACACCTTGCTGTGCATCTCAGGCTCTTTTGACTCAACCTTCCCTCCTTAACTTTCTTTGTATATAAAGTATTTATAGACAACAGATCTGATGCATTTCCTGTATAAAAGCTCTGTCTACAACGATCCTGTCTTCCTAGGAAGTGTTAAACATGCTGAAGGAGAGCAAAGCAGACATCTTTGTGGACCCAGTTCTTCATACAGCTTGTGCCCTGGACATTAAACACCACTGTGCAGCCATCACCCCTGGCCGTGGGCGTCGTAAGTCACTGTGTTCCCGCTGAGCCTGTCTGAACCATCTTGGGAGGAGCAGGGACTCCCTGTGAGACATCAGCTGCAGCTACTCTGTTCTGTAGCTTCAGTTCAACCACAGACAGCACCTCCTGGGGGCCTGGTTGATGCTGGGACTAAGCCTTTGTGGCAAAATGAATTTGGGAATAATCCTGCAGGTTTGAAGTGACCTAGCCATGACCAGAGGTAAAGATTTGATGAAAAGGCAAAGTGGAGCTATTTATCAGGGAAGCAAAGTGAAGCCATCATCATGGCCCTTTTCACCCCCTTGTCCAAACCAAAACAGCTTCAGCAGCTTCCGCAGTGGCCACGTTAGGCTCAATAGATAAGTTTTATGTGAGGTGGAACCTGGGCAGCTGTAAAGTTGTTCCTGAGCTGTGCATGCCCAATAAAAAGAGAAATTTTAAGAGAGACTCTGGACAGCCAACCTTGGAAATTAAATATTCTTCTCCATGTTAGCTCTTGGGTTAAGTTTCCTGAATGGATTTAACTTTGGGTAGCCTACGGATCTCAATTCTCTAGTGCTTAGGTACCCGTCTCCCTAACCTTACAGAAATTTCCGTTGTGTACAGTTTCAGACTCTTCTTATCCCTTTCCTTCTACAGAAATGTCCTGCCTCATGGAGGCCTTGGAGGATAAGCGAGTGAGGTTACAACCTGAGTGCAAAAAACGCCTTAATGACCGGATTGAAATGTGGAGTTATGCAGCGAAGGTAATGACCAAGAGAATCTCCTGAAGTGGCCATCTCTTCTATCAGTTTCCTAGTCTCTGCGAGATACTTCACTGGTCTCCTTGTCCTTGTTGTGAGACTGGCAGTAAGTGTATTTGAAAAATCTATCAGTGCACCTGTCAGACTCCTTGGCTGTCTGTGAGCCTGGAGCCATCATCTCCCTTTGCATTGAGTTGTGTCTGCAAGGCTTTGCCAAGGCCACTACTTTCTGCCCTCAGTTGCCCATAGTCAACCACTGACAAGTGAGTCACCCAAAGGAAGCATGTGACTTAAGCCAGCCATGCAAAAGAGAAACCAGAAAACATGCCCATGGGAAAAGAACGATATCCAGCCCTTTCTGTCTTAAAGCTTGTTTTTCTAACTTTACAGTCTTTGGGAGAAGAATATATATGTGAGACTAGCCCCCAGCTAGCCTGGAATTTGGAGAATAATAGGATACTGGGAGACTTCAGGACACTAGTGAATGTTTAAGATACCCAGGCAGACTTGGGCTAGAGGAAATTTTTCCTACAAAAATTCAGCCTCAGAAGAAGAATGAGAGTTTTTCTCGTGTATACATTGGTTTGTAATTTACAAAACACTTTGATGGATATATTACCTCATTTGAATGTAGAAATCCTGCAAGGTAAGTTAAATGATCATTTCCTCACTTTATGGTGGAGGAAACTTTGACTTTGGAGATTATGATTTGCTCAAGATCCGTCGGTAAAAAAGTCAGGTTTCTAGTACCATCCTCTTTGTATCACCCCACACTAGGATAGACATTCGCAGTTACCTTAGATCAAGAGAGTGACCATGAGAACTCCCCTCCTTCTTGCCCAATTCCTCCTGTCACCCATTTGCTTAAAACTCAAGGGTAACAGGCAAGTGGGAAAAACCACAGAAAGTCTTCATACCTAGGTGTAAGCGAGATGAGAGGAAGAGATGACAGCTGACAACACAGCAAGCACACCCGTCACCCCTTCTCTCACGGGAGCAAAGTCATCTTTGAAGCCCTTGGTCAGATGAGGGAGCAGTGACACTAAATTAGTCTCTTCTTTCTTCACTGGTTTCCACTTTTGAGCCACTAAGCATTGCTTCAGAGTGCCTCCACTGCTTATATTGTGTTGGCAAATGTTTGTGCTCAAATTGCCTTAATCTGGAGCCTTCCTGCTTTGTTCTGTGTACCTGGGATGACCGTAGAAGCAGCCCAGACCTCTCTGGGCCAGACTCCTCTGAGGCGTCAGACTAAGGTGAGACTCAAAAGGACAGGTTCCTTTGCACCTGGTGAACCATTCGATCCTGATCCTGCCGTAGGAGGCGAGCGTAGAGGGCTGTTGGAGAAAGCAGGGAGAGAAACTGAGGATGAAAACTGTTAGACTACCAGTGTCCACAGCTGGGGGAATGGTTAGGTGGGTTCAGTCGGTATACGTCATGTTTGCACATTGGTTTTGATGGGGGGATGCGTATGACATAATGGTGAGTGAAAATAAGGCAAGATGTAGAATTAGCCCCTAGTACCATCTCAGCTTTTCTCTTTGTTTTTAAAAAGGCAGCAAACATGATGAAGAAAATAAATCAGAATACCTAAAAACCTGTGACCTTGTGTAAGTCACTTAGCCGCCTCCCCACCCTCAGGCTTCTGGGTCATCTGTAATGTGGGAGTAATAAAATCTATTCGTAAGGATTGGCACCAGGACTAAATGATTGAAAACACATCTAGCCCTTTCCCAGGGCCCAACACGTCGTCGAGTCCTCAGTGTGAGGGCTGTTACTATGTTGGCTACGATGAACTGTATGAGACTCCACCTCTTTGTATTTGTCTGTATCTTCTAATTTTCTGTAGTAGATAGGTCCAGTAGTATGATCAGGAAGAAGACTTTGAGTTCTCTGTTTGACTTTTCTTGTCCAAGCCCTCTCTCCCCGAAAGAAATGACATAAATTAACTAGGAATCAAGGGGAGCAAGTTAGAGCCAGCAGAGCCCCTGCCTAGATCTCTCAGAAGATGATGCTGCCATGTGTCATTCCAGGTAGCCCCAGCGGATGGCTTCTCTGACCTCGCCATGCAAGTGATGACATCTCCGTCAAAGAACTACATTCTCTCTGTGATCAGCGGGAGCATCTGTATATTGTTCCTGATTGGCCTGATGTGTGGACGTATCACCAAGCGAGTGACACGAGAGCTCAAGGACAGGTAGAGCCACCTTGACCACCAAAGGAACTACCTGTCCAGTGCCCAGTCTGTACAGCCCTCCTGTATAGTGTACCCACTCACCTCGTTCTTCTAAGAGGTGACACCAACACTCATGTTAGAGCAGCAGCAGGTATCCACTGCGTTGTCCCATCTCAGACTTCGCCCCTGTCCATGGTGTCCTCCTCCTCCTCGACCATTTGTGCAGCATCAGCAGCTGGCCACTTTGGTTATTGCCTTTGTTGGCAAACTTGGATTTACCTGCCCGTAGACAAGTCTCTCTCATACCAATGGAATTACCAATACTTCCAGAACCAACTCACCTGACCTGCAACTCAAATGATTTTTTTTAAAAAAAAAAACACCAAAAAAAAAAAAGGAATTTTTAAAGAAAGAAAAAAATGTATATAGTAACACATCTCCTCCAGGCTTGCTTTGGGCGATGGGGTTATGTCTTCGTGACTGTGTAAAGTGAAGGCAGGACTTTAGAGGGAAACGCACCACCCAATACTCTGTAGCTGGGGTGTCTTGCTCATTTCTCAAAAGCACCTTTGGGCCACGTCAGGGCCACGGACTTCACCAAGTAGTGGGAAACCTTTAACTAGCCTGCTTTGGGTCTTGTTTTCTTCTGCTGGAACAGTGATGCCTTCCAGTTCCCACCCTAACAGAATCACTGCTGGTCAAGACTCCAAGGCCGTGATCTCCTCACCTCGGTGACGTGAAGCATGTGCTTCCCTAGGCAAGGGCATGTGGGTTGGGGAAGGGATCAGAAGTGGGTGAAGCTGGTCAGTCCACTGATCTGCGCTGAGAGGCTGGACCCTGAGTCCAGGCAGCAGGATCCCGGTAATCTCCTTCCTCCAGGCTAGTGCAGGACTCAGTCACATCTAGACTGACTCTGCTGGAGTAGCAGTTACCCCAGAAACCCTCCACTTCACAGGAGGCGGGAACTGTGGGGCAAGGGGGCTCAGGGCAGGAAGGAGAGCGGGGGATTGATTCACTTTGCTTTATTTTCCAGGCAACAATGCAGGTCAGAGACAATGGCTCATAAAGATTTAGCGTGGCACAGGGTGTGACTGGCAGTCTAACCTGACCTTTCTGCAGGCTCAAGGCCAGCTTCCCAGACAAGCTCCTTTATGCCTCTACGTGGAGAGGGTGTGGAAAGTTATTACATTCAAAGATGGAGGCTTTTCTCCATTTTTTTTTCCTTTCTGTCCATTTGCTGCATACACCCACTGTAGTAGGCATCGGCTACATGTTGTACTTTGATGATTCAACAGTCTTTCCAGAATCTGAGCTCTATGGAAGCAGCATTCCTGGCCGTCCTCCCTCATCCCTGCGTGTGGAGATGACAGGTTTGGAGTATAAAGAGGGAGGAGTGCAGGCATCATGGTTCAACCTGGCACAGCTTGGCTTGAGTTTAGGGCTGGAGTCACAGTGGCTGCACAAGAGGGCGGCATGTACAGTAGGAGATATATTTATATAATATATATTTTATTAACCTGATAGACGTCCACAAGTATTATAAATCATGTGCCTAAAACTGTCCACATAGACCATGGCACCCTTCCTTGCCCTGCCCCTCCTTTGCCACTGTCCACATGTGCTGTGGGACCTGCACAACATTTGTCTTCCCTGAAATGTGCTCAATACAAAGTGGGTCAATTTGTGGATCAGTTGATCCAAATTACTCCGTGTCTAACCTGACTGACATATATTTGAATACTGTGGTTTTCTTCTTTTTCTTTCTTTTTTCTTTTTGCTATCCTTCCTGGAGGCAGTAGGTTCCAGAAGCCAGCTGTATATCCCCCCTACCTAGGGTACTACAAGTCTCCAAGGGGAGCTGCTAAGCTGCTTGGTCCTCTCAGTCCTGCTTTTAGGGTCTTCCTGATTCTCAGCAACTGCCCTGGGATTCTTCAGTCTCAAAACTTGAAACTCTTGGCATCCGAGCAGCACCCCCTCCTGCCACCACTGTCGGGCTGAATTGAGCTGGGGCAGGTAGTCCACCTCCAGGGTTCCCACCTGGGTGGCGGGGGCTTGGGATTGAGAACGGGGGATGTCATCTAAATGCAGGTCTCCACTGACGTGTCTGGTGTGATTTACAGGTTAGGATAAATGTTCACCATGTGATGAGAATGGGGTACCATTCTCCATCTCTGCAGTCTCCCTCCCAATACATGTAAAACATCTCCATGGTTTACGTGTTAGTCTTGGTCTTTCTGTTCTTTTTGAACTGAGAGACCATCTCATTAGTTGTCTGCAGCAGATCTGGAAGTTTGAAAAGGAGTTTGATTCTTGAAACATTTGTCACCTTTAGAAATGGTCAGAATAGAAGGGATGACTGCTGGTGTTTTCAATTACTGGTTGCTAGGAAGCATTTCACCATCTTACTTGGAATAGTTTCATGTGACTGGTTCTTGAGGGTCCCAGGTGGTGTTCCTGAGCAGTTTTCTACATCCAGGGGGCCCAGCACCATCTGAACTTGCAGCCCAACTGTACCTATTCTGTACCCCATTTGATATAACAAAACCGCTTCTGGGGCACCTCTGAGTACTGGCCTCATAGGTCAGTCATGGGTAAATCAACTAGTCAAGAACTCGTCAAGAAGAGGAAACCATGGCCCTAGATGAGGGACTGATGATGGACCTTGGTCTTTATCTCTTCTCCTGATGTCTAGCCCATGAACAATAACCTAAGCAGCAGAGCAGGTAGATTTTTTTTGCCAAGGCTCTAGGCACTTGCTGAAAATTAACAGTAGCCAGGTAACTCATCTGTCCTTGTCAGCTCACTGCAGTGTCTCAGGGACTCATACTTACTTAGTGTGCTCCACCACATTCCAGAGGCACGAGGAGATCAGTCTCCTGGGCTGGAGGCCCTGTGATACAGGAAATCAAAAATCTAGAGAAAACATCAAGAACGAGACCAACTGCTCCCTCTAACAGAGCTACCAACAGACGGGTAGCTCTGGGAGTGAGACCTGTATCCTGGTGCATCCCTGGCCTCCCTCTGCTATTGTTGGTGCCCCAAGAGAAGCCTGCTAGCACGATGTGCCCATATGGGAGCCATAGCAAAAGCTGGAGTTCAGTCCAGCCGGAAAACCCTCCTTCTCTGGGTTCCCTAGAGACCTTCTAGCTTCCCCTCCCAGTCCCGCTGTGGATCCGGTAGCTTGTTCTGAGCCAGTGCATCCTCAGAAGCAGGGGAATTCCAGTATTTAGTGAGCAAGTGTTGACCTGAGTTTGTGGCAGGCCTTTGGCTTTCTCACATCCTGCCCTGACTCTCCTTGGGGACAGTGAAGAGCTCTGCCAGTGGGGAGGGAGGGAGATTCTGCTTTCCTAGAAGAGGCAACAAAATTACTACCAGATTTCATTTCTTCCCATTTCCTGAGGCCATGTAATAGAAGAATCCAGTGGTAAAGAGGTCTGTAGCATCCATTTACATTTTATCAGATAAAGTGGAAAGGGAGTTGTATGCTGACTTCCCTCTACCTTCCCCAAGAGAAGATTTACTCTCATATGCAAGCGTGACTTCTGGAAGTGGCTCCCATCCTCCCCACCTCCAGGCTGTAGTACTGCGTCTAGCCCGGAGAGCCCCACTGTAGTGAGACCTCCAGGGAGGGGCGGGCTGCTTCACACGGCTTCCTTTCTTAGCGAGTCTTAAGTTCCCCTGAAACGGCCTTCACTCTCCGTTTCTTCCCCTCCCCGACCAAAGAATAAACATTCTCCACATATAACTTATTCTAAGTAAGCAGATGTGGAGAAGGAAGCTGAAATAGGGACCCTGGAAGCCAGCCAATCCAGTCTGACACATTCAACCTAAATTTTGGCCATAGAACAAAAAATATGTCTTTTAGAATCATGTGCATTTTGGTATGTTTACTTGCATTTCAGATTCTTATGAATTTGAAAAACCTCAAAGATCCCTTTTATTTCTCACCATTTGGACAGCTCCTAAGTAGTTTTATAAAGTGAGCATCTAGTGCCCTGAGTTTCTTCTGGGCCTTCAGGGACACTTCTAATTCACCTCTTCGCTACTGATCTTTGGTTCCCAAAGGCCTGGGGCCAGAGCTGATCTTCTGGCTTGCCTCTCTCTCTCTCATTTGTCTTTGGTTGGCAGTCTCTCTAACTCTACTCCTCTTGGTCCTCCTCCTCTCCACTAGGACCAGGATCACAAGTTAGGGTAGTCAAGTTTGAAGTCGAATTCCCCTTCCTGTCCAGACCTCAGACAACAGATCAGTTATTAGCAAACCCAGACTGACTTGTCAGAGTGACAGGCTTCCCCAGACCATCTGGTGAGATCACTGTGGAGACCCAGGGATTGTCTGTCATCTGGAGCACAAAGGTGGGACTGTCTGCCTGGGCTAGTGGTCACAGGGTCCTGATGGTGGTTTCCTCTCCTTCCCCCTTCCCCAGATCTTCACCACACACAGGTAGGGATGCTGGGATACATGCAGTGGAGAAATCTCCCTGGGCAAGGAGAAAATTCAGACAGTGCCTCTATATTCTGTTTTTGCCTTCCCCCCAACATAGAATGGACACCTGGACCCCAGAGCCCCACAGGCCCTATGCCAGACATGCTAGGGTGGTTCGAACAGGTCCCCTGGTCAGACTGCAGTGCACTGATGGAGTGGCCGACAGGAGAGCTGGCAGCTGGAGGCATCCTGAGCGGCTTCTCCCAGCACAGTGTTCCCAAGTCAGTCCAAGCAGGAAAACAGACTGTACAGCAAATGCTGTGTGAAATCTTAGGCCTTTAACTTTTTATTTTTAAGAAAGAAAGAAAAATTAACAAGCTTCTTTTGTAAATGGTTTTCCTTTCTATGTATAAAATCCTGGCAGTTCCTTGTTTTTACATGTTCATGCTGTGTAATTTTGAGATGTTACTGAGAATCTGAACATAATGTGCATTTTTTTCTGTACAGATGAAATGGGAGAATTTAATAAAGAGTTTGCAGGTTTTTACTTGTTAAATCTTCTGTGGTGACTGGGAGGATGCTGCACCCACCCACTCTGCTAGTGGAAGTTTGTGGAGCTGGAGCACTGATGCTCACAAAACTTACTGTGAGGTTTCTATCGTTCCTGGCTGATTAGGGCAGACAGACTGGGATCATAGGACTTTCAGAAGAGAGCTGGAATCAGATCTGGGGTTTACTCTCAGGCTGCTGTGTCCAAAATTACTCATTCTACTGATGGGTTTAAGCTATGTCATGAGGCTCCTTCCTGGGGAGAGCACATACGCAGAACCCCTTCTTGGATGGCACCTGCTCTCTAGTGGCCACCTTTCCATTCAGGCCCAGAACTAGGCCGCATTTATTTTCTGTGCCCTGCCATGTCCCCTTTTAATCAGTCCTCGTCTCCACATTCCAACAGCCCAGTCCTGGGGTCAGTGACCTCTGTGACACCCTTCCTGAGCCTTCTACCTCCTCCACTTTCAGCAAAGGTAATTTGCATCTGGGTGTTAAAAAGTAATAGTTTAAGGGACCAGCCCGGTGGCACAGCAGTTAAGTCCACGTGCTCACGTGCTCCGCTTTGGCGGCCCAGGGTTTGCCAGTCCGGATCCCAGGCGCAGACCTCCACCCCACTTATCAAACCATGCTGTGGCAGGTGTCCCACATATAAAGTAGAGGAAGATGGGTACAGATGTTAGCTCAGGGCCAATCTTCCTCAAAAAAAAAAATAATAATAATAATAGCTTAAGGAATTTGCATGGTAGCAAGGATTTCTTGAAGTGGTGATGTCCATATTAGGATTTGAGTAATGGGATGTTCAGAGAGAAAGGACGAGGTAACCTGGGACCCAGGGTTTCTTCTCAGAACTCCTCAAATCCATTTTCGGCAACAGTCATTTAGGAGATGATGCACCTGAGAGTAGAGTGGAGACTGGGAGAAGGTGAAGAGTCGCAGAAAGGAGGAAGAGCGTCTGGGGACCTTTTATGTCCCTCCTACAAATATTCCTCTGTCTAGGGAGCTCTGGGCAGCTGTCAGCCCTGAATGAGAGGCATCTGGGACCAGACACTCTTGAGTGTCCTGGAGAGGCTGCCCTGCTTTGCTGTAAATGTGGGAAATGAGGCGCTGGGTTCAGGCTCCTCATCTGTGGTATCCCCACAAGGCGAAGTGGCTCACCCAGCCCAGCTGCTCTCGGCCGCTCGAGGGCACGCCGCAGCAGTGACGGGAGCGTGCTGCCCAGCTGAAGCCTCAGCCGGCTCTGAAGGAATCGCCCCACCCCCAGATTTTGTGTGTGAAGATATTTCTGGGTAAGATCTTTGGCCAACTTCAATCCTCAGAGACATCGGGCATTTGTTCTTAAAAGGGGCTAAGAATGAAAAGGTTTTAGACAAAAAGGGGAGAACCTTAGACCATCCAACTCTCTCACTTGGATGAAGGAGTGAGCTGCAGAGCCGGGGAGGGACCTTGCTTTCACAGACAGCTGATTAGCAGCAAAACGAGAATGTCTGCCCCTGCCATATGCTTTTTCGTCTGACGAGCCAGATTGGCTTTGGGACCCGTATGACCAAACTAAAACCCCAGCCCCCATCAGACTCCGGGCGGGGGCGGCTGACCTGACTCTGGCATCTGCAGACCCCCGGCAGGCCTCCCTTAGGAGCTATTGGTCCTGGTCCTGAGGTCCCACCTCGCTTTCCCAAAGCAGCCCACAGCACAGTACTGTCTTCTTAAAGTCCCTGTATTTGTGGAGAAAGCTGGACAGTCTGCGAGGGAAAAGAAGAAGCCAAGGGATAATGAAAGGCAGCAGACTAGGAGGAAGCTGCTTGGAGCAAGGAGGGAGAGGCTGGGGCACGGGCAGCTTCTTGAGGACGTTGAAGCTGCTGGGGCTTGGCCCCTCACGCCCTATGGCCCTGGCAGGAGTATGCCTTCCACCCGCCTGCATCCTGGAACCAGGGGCTGGTCCTTGACCCTTTCAGGTGAAGGGCTCCGTAGGGTGGGCCCAACAGAGCAGCGAGGACGAGGCCGTAGACCAGCGCTGCACCCAGCAGCCCCGGGTAACAGTAGGTGATGGCAGTGATGGTCTGTTCCACCTCCACTGCGGAGGAAACAGGCCCAGAATGAAAGGTGAGCCCAGCCAGCCCTCTGACATTGCGTCTTCATGGTCTCCTCCCTGCCACTGTCTCCTTCCAAAGAGCTTTCTCCGGCTCACTTTCTCCTCCTAGAGGTTGTATTACTCCCCATTTATAGATGGGAAAGTTAGATTGAAGGTCTCTAAAGGCAGAGACGGTTTGGACTGGGTGTAGTAGGTGGGTGGGTGGATCTAAGGCCAAGAGAAGGTAAAAGACTCACCTGAGGGGCCACAGAGTTGGGGGCGAACCAGGACTGGACCCAGGTGCTCTTGCTGGCTCTGCGCACTTCCCCAGCCGTAAGCTCAGGGCTCGGCTCTGACTGCATCGTCCACAGGAGCTCCCAGGTCCTCCGTGGGGAGGGTGCCTCCGCTCTCTGAGCTCCTGAATGTATTCTGTTCCTGCCCTTCAGCAGACCTTTAGCGCAGCCTTCCTTGCATTCTAAACATTGCTTCAGCGTCTGACCTAGCTTTCGAGACTCCCTAACGTCCAGACCGTGTTCCAGTCATCCCTCTGCCCTGGCAAATACTTAGTACTCCATAAATATTTGTTGAAAGGGTCAGTTTGACAGTGAAAAGTCATGGCTTTACCACCTAGGGGAGCCCAGGTCAGTCTTGTGGAGGTCTTTACCAAGGAGGATGTCTTCACTGAGTCTGATTCCAGTTTTACAGTTCCAGCCTTTTCTTGCACCCTGGAACAGAGCAGATCCCTTCAAATAGCTTCCCTCTGCTGTATCCCCCAAAGGAAAGAAACAGGCATTCACCACCAGAGAACGCAGAAGACAGGAGTGACTGAGTGGATTTGAGGACCTCATGGGTGGCTGGTCCCACAACATCACTGCACAGGCTCCAGTGCCCAAGTCCAGGTTTACCTGGAGGCAGGGGCAGAGCCAGGCGTGCTTTGCCACACACAGTAGTGCCCATCTTGACCTTCTGGGTAGCCAGGGGGTAATCTGGGTGTCTAGCTTCCGGGTGGTTGCATCAGGAAGACTGGAGCACAACTCCTGGGTTCGCTATACTTGCCTTGACCCCAGGGCAGGAGCAACACACTTCAGAAGCTCCACTCTGTTGCAGGCCTTGGCAGGTCACAGACATCCCTGCCATCTCCTGAGGCAGCTGCAGCCAGCTGACTGGGATCCCCAGCTCCCCCAGTGAAGTCCTCCTCCTCCTGGTGTTGGCCTCTCAGGACCCAGGAGACCCTCAGAGGGTCAGGGTGGTGTCCTAGGGCCACACAAAGTGCATGGAAGTGAGGGCCAGAGGCTGGGATGAACAGGCTCAGCTGGAGTGGCCAGAGAGCCAGGGATTGCATCTCGGCTCTGGAGAATGAAGGGGAGAAGGAAGTCACGCAACACCACCAGCCTCTCTCAAACCCGTAGTCCTACTGCATCCCCTTTCTTCCCAGGCCCTCCGGAGACTCCTCCTTCCTCCATGGCCTTCCCTTGCCTTTCCCAGAATCTACTCTTCCCCACAGTTAGCCTTCTAGCCTGTTTAGCAGAATGTGATCTCTGAGCTTGTCTCTGCCACGTGTACCTTCCCTCCTCTGGGCCTCCAGTATCCTTCCTACAGAGCAAGGGAAGGAAATGGATTTAATCTTGTTGATTAGGCTTCCCCTCCTGGACCTTAAAGGTGTGGTCTAAGGTGTTCGTGTCCATCCTCAAACGCTTCTGGTCAGTCTTCTCATCAAGAAGCCTGAGTGTCTTCTCTGCTGACTGTCCACTCTTCTGAGCGTTCTCTTATTCCCCTCATCGCTACCAACCAAGGCTTCCTCCAAAGGGGATCCATCTTCTACACCTTTCTTCCCAAGCCAACGGCCACATGCTCCATTGCAGTCCTACACACCAGAGGCCCCAGGGCCCTGCACCCTAGGACTGACCCTGACAGAGCAGATGGGTACCCTCTCCAAAGACATACTGGCCTGAAAAACCACATGGCACAGTATTAGGTGCCCTTGTCAGCAGGGCTGGCATTGCCCATGGTAAAGCATGCAGCATTCTGGGCCAAGTCCACCTCTGCCAGGAAGCAAGGATTCACACCCCCTTCTCCCTGACTCAGCAAGGAGCTGGGGCCACTCCACATCAGCTGCTGGTACCAAGATGCGACACAGGCCCTGAGCGGACTGGCCCGCACCACACACCAGCTCTCTGGATTGCTTTGTCCACTCACCACAGAAGGCTGCGGCTGGAACAGCGGGCTGGAAGACCTCTGAGGCACTTGAGGAAGCAGAGAGGATAATGACCACTCAGAATAACTCCATGGTCATTTATTAGGCACTCACTGAACTATCAGCTCAGATTAGTGCAAGATCTTTCTAGAGGGCCATTTAGAAATACCTATGAAAATTGTAAATCCTCAGACCCTCTGATCTAGCAATTCTGTTTTCATAAATTTATGCTATGAAAATAATTAAACTCGTATATCAGTACACCTACAAGGATGATTATTATAATAATCTTTATAATAATTAAAAACTGAACAACTATTATTAGAGGTGAGATTAAATTTTAAAATGAGACACCCATGTGATGCAATACTATGCAGCCCCCAAAAGGGAAAATGTAGAATTCCACTTCTGGGTAGGATGGAGTTTACAGCTGAATAATGCTCCCAGTGAGAATAAGTAGAAAAGCCAGCAAAACAGGTGATTTTTGTGGTTTAAGAGTTGCAGAAGCAACAGTGACCAGACGGGTTAAGATTGTGCAGAGGGAGAACCATGGAGAGGTGAGCTGACAATCTCTTGCCACTTGCATTTGCCGATTCTGGCAAGAGGCTGAGGACCCAGGTTCTCCCCAGGCCAAAGAAGGTGGGAGAAGGAGAAATTAGCAGGGTTTTTTATAGTTTCATGGGCTGGAGTGACAAAATTGAAGGCTTGAGGGGTCTCAAATATATATTTGGTTTCATGCCACTTGCTGAAATCTGAAATTTTACAAGATGGGATCCTAAAAAGCTAAGCCCAAACCTCTGTAAAGCAGAGCAGAATTTTGCAGAATCACAGTGCAGAGAAGATAAAGATTAGACTTCAAGATCTCTCAAAAGGAGAGACTCTGGTGAAATACACTAGGATTTCCGTTGAAAGCCCTAGAGGGCTAGGCCCCAGGAACA
Source organism: Equus caballus (assembly GCF_041296265.1). NCBI lineage: Eukaryota > Metazoa > Chordata > Mammalia > Perissodactyla > Equidae > Equus > Equus caballus. The sequence continues at coordinate 23,494,979 of NC_091686.1, read as the reverse complement.
GAGGCAAATGAGAAGCAGATGGAAGTCTATCAAAACGACATTCCATAGACTCCAGCTAATAAACGTAGAAGGAATTATGGAATTAGAAAATCACCATTTGACAACCACCAGAGTAATAATTGCTCAGGCAAGAACTATGAATAGATGCTAAAACTGGCGGGTGAATGTTTTGCATTTTTGATTTGGTTTGGTTTTTTGTGTTTTGAGAACATAGTATTTATATATTCTCAAAGTACCTTCCCCCAAATCACTTGTTAACTACAGAGGCAAAAAACAGTCATGTATGGTGGAGAAACCTGGCAGACACAGCTTAAGCATGTGATTAAAGCTACATCAACAAGAAGAGGACAAACAGGCATCATGTGCCTCTTGATATAATGCACTGAGGACACAGCATCCTCTCTGTGGTATTCCTGTCAAAAATGCATAACCTGAATCTAATCATGAGGAAACATCAGACAAACCCAAATTGAGGGACACTACAAAATAACTGGCCTGCACTCCATCAAGATAAAGACTGAGGAACTGTTCCAGATTAAAGTAGACCAAAGAGACATGATAACTAAATGCAGTATGTGGCCCTAGATTGGATGCTGGACGAGAAATTTATTTATTTTGCTTTAAAGAATATTAATGAAAGAACTGGGGAAGTTTGAGTAATATTTGTAGATTAAATCATTTTATTAATGTTAATTCCCTGATTTTGGTCATTGTACTGTGTTACACTAAGACTGATGGCTGACTTCTCATCAGAAATCATGGAAGCCAGAAGGCAATGAAAAGACATACTTAGAGTTCTGGGATAAAAAAACTGCCAACATAGAATTTTTTTACCTAATGAAAATGGGCTGGCCCAGTGGCGCAGCGGTTAAGTGCACATGTTCCACTTTGGTGGCCCAGGGTTCGCCAGTTCAGATCCCGGGTGCCAAGACATGGCACCGCTTGGCAAGCCATGCTGTGGTAGGCATCCCACATATAAAGGAGAGGAAGATGGGCATGGATGTGAGCTCAGGGCCAGTCTACCTCAGCAAAAAGAGAAGGATTGGCAGCAGATGTTAGCTCACGGCTGATCTTCCTCAAAAAAAATAAATAAATAAAATTATAAAAAAATAAAGATCTCAGGGGCTGGCCCCGTGGCCGAGTGGTTAAGTTCGCACGCTCCGCTGCAGGCGGCCCAGTGTTTCGTTGGTTCGAATCCTGGGCGCGGACATGGCACTGCTCGTCAGACCATGCTGAGGCAGCGTCCCACATGCCACAACTAGAAGAACCCACAACGAAGAATACACAACTATGTACCGGGGGGCTTTGGGGAGAAAAAGGAAAAAATAAAATCTTTAAAAAAATAAATAAATAAAGATCTCAGATAAACAAAAGCTGAAACAATTTGTCACCATCAGACATGCACATAAGAAATCCTAAAGGGGGGCTGGCCTAGTGATGCAGCAGTTAAGTTCGCATGTTCTGCTTCAGTGGCCTGGGCTTCACCGGTTCAGATCCCACATGTGGACATGGCACCGTCTGGCAAGCCATGCTATGGCAGCCATCCCACATATAAAGTAGAGGAAAATGGGCACAGATGTTAGCTCAGGGCCAGTCTTCCTCAGCAAAAAGAGGAGGATTGGCAGCAGATGTTAGCTCAGGGCTAATCTTCCTCAAAAAAAAAAAGAAAGAAAGAAAGAAATCCTAAAGGAAAATCTTCAGACAAAAGAAAAATGATCCTGGATGGAAATATGGAAATGCATGAAGGAATGAAAAGCACTAGAAAGGGTAAATATGTGGTTAAACATAAATAAATATTGTCTGAACAAAGCAATAGAAATGTATTTAAAATATATATTGACTTAAAATGTCTTATGAGCAGAACACAAAAGTTGGGAGGCGGCAAGTGAAGTTAAAGTACTCTAAAGTTCTAGCCTTACTGGAAATGTGATCACAGTAATATTGCTTTACACTATTAAGTCAGAAATGCATAGGAGTAACCACTAAAAGAATAATAAAAGAATGTTTAACAAGTCATTAGAGGAGGGAATAATGTCTTTTAAAATAACCCAAAAGAAGAAAGAAGTAAGTGAGAAAGGAACAAGAAACAACATAGTAGATAAAAACCCAAATATATTAGTAATTACACTAAATATAAGTGGACTAAATCTACAATTAAAAAACTAAGATAGAATGGATTAAAATCTAACAACTGTATGCTGCTAACAAGAGACACACCTTAAAATTAGGACATTGAAAAGTTGAAAGTAAAAATATTAGTACAACTGGTGTAGCTATACTAATATGAGACCAAGTAGACTTTAAGGCAAGAAATAGTGCTAGAGAGAAAGTTGTACACTTCATGATGTAAAAGCATCAATCCACCGGGAGGCCATAAACCCAACCATATCGATAATCATATTAAATGTAAGTAGTCTAAACATCTCAATTAAAAGTCAGATCAGATCTTAAAAAAACAGACAAGACCCCACTACATTCCACCCACAAGAAACCCACTTAAAGACAAAAATAGTTTAACATAAAAAGGATGGAAATACTATACCATGCTACTACGAATTTTTTTTAAACGTGAAGTGGCAGTATCAAAATCAGATAAAGTATATTTCAGAGCAAAGAATATTACTGACAGTAAAAAGGTCTATTTCATAATTTTAAAGAGTTCAATTAATTCATCAAGAGAATGTAACAATCCTAAACATTTATGCACATAATAACAGAGTTTCAAAATAAAAGAAGCAGAGGCTGGCCCAGTGGCATAGTGGTTAAGTTTGTGTGCTCCACTTCAGCAGCCCGGGGTTCACAGGTTTGGATCCTCGGCACAGACCTATGCACCGCTTATCAAGCCATGCTGTGGCAGGCATCCTACATGTAAAGTGGAGGAAGTGCGCATGGATGTTAGTTCAGGGCCAATCTTCCTCAGCAAAAAAGAGGAGAATTGGTAGTGATGTTAGTTCAGGGCTAATCTTCCTCACAAAAACAAAATAAAATAAGCCAAAATAATAGAACTGCATTGAAAAACAGACAAATCCACAATAATAGCCAGAGATTTTAACACCCATCTTTTGAAAATCACTGAGGATAAAGATGACTTGAATAATACTATCAACCAATCTGTACTAAATGGTATTTATGGAACACTCCACCCAACAACTGTCAAATACACTTGCTTTTCAAGTAGCTATGGAACATTTGTCAACTTAGACCATAGTCTGAGCCATAAAACAAGTCTCAATACATTTAAAAGGATTCAAGTCACACAAATATGTTCTCTGGCCACAATGGAATTAAAGTAGAGATCAATAACACAAAGATATTTGGAAAATTCCCAAATATTTGGAAAATAAACAACATATTTCTAAATAACCCATGAGTCAAAGAGTAAATCAGGAAGTAAATTAGTATTTTGACCTGTATGAAAATAAGAACAGGACACATCAAAAAATGTGTGGGGTGCTGCTGAAGCAGTAACTGTAAAAAGGCACGAGGGAGGGATCTTATTCAGGTGATAAAAATGTGCTGAAACTAAATTATGGTGATAGGTGTGCAACTTGGTAAATTTACTAAAAACAGTTGAATTGTACACTTAAAATGGCTGAATTTTATGGCATTTATACTTCAAAAAAAGTTGTTTTAAAAACACATACAGACTGAAAAGGAAGAAATAAAACTTTCATTATTTGTAGACAGCCTGATGGCATCCCAGTAACTTTAAAAAGTATAAACTACTAGAATTAATAAATGAGTTTACGCGCCGGCCCCATGGCCGAGTAGTTAAGGCCGCGCGCTCTGCTGCAGCGGCCCAGGGTTTTGCTGGTTCAGATCCTGGGTGCAGACATGGCACCGCTCATCAGGCCACACTGAGGTGGCGTCCCACACAGCACAACCAGAGGCACTCACAACTAGAATATACAACTATGTACCGGAGGGCTTTGGGGAGAAGAATAAAAAAAAAGAAAAGATTGGCAACAGTTGTTAGCTCAGGTGCCAATCTTTAAAAAAAATAAAATAAATGAGTTTAGCAAGGTCACTGGTTATAGATATAAAAAAATAAATTGTATTGCTACATATCGCCACAAATAGACAATGAAATTAACAAAGCAATATCATTTATGATAACCTCAAAAAACATCAAATACCTGGAAATAAATCTAACAAAAAATATGCAAGTCCTCTACATGAATCTAGACAACATTACTGAAAGAAATTAAAATGTATGGAGAGATGTATCATGTGCATGCAGAGGGACACTCCGTATTATAAAGTTGTCAGTTCTTCCCAAACTGATACACGGTGTCAAGCAGTCCCAATCAAACCCTAGCAGGTCTTTTTGTGGAAAACGATAAGCTGATCCTAAAATCCTTACGGAAATGTAAAGGACCTAGAATATCCAGGGAAATCTTGCAGAAGAACAAAGCTGGAGGACCCACACCAGCAGGAAGCAAGGCATCAACAGACTGACGGAATGAAAACAGTGTGGTATCGCGTAGACGATGGACCAGAAGACAGAACCCAAAATACACACACACTTTTATGACAAAGGATACTGCAAGGCCATGGAGAAAGAACAGTCCTTTCAGTAAATGGTTCTGGGTCAACTCAATAGCCATAGGATATTAATTTTAACCTCTACTCTTAGCAGACTACAACCAAAAATCAGTTTCAGCTGACTTATATATCGAAATTGGGAAGGTCAAGGAGGAAAGCTTTTAGAAGAAAACAGGAGAATATCTTTATGAGCAGAAATCTTAGAAAGAAATCTTAGTAGGCAAAGATTTCTTAAATACAACACCAAAAAAATGTCAGTTATAATAGAAAAACTGTAAATTGAACAACATTATATTCAGGAGCTTCTGTTTATTAAAAAGACACCATGAACAATAGCGAAAAGATCCATGAAGTGTAAGATATTCACAATACATAACCAACAGAGGAGTGCTATTTAGACTATATAAAGCCCCCCCTACAGGGGCCAGTCCGGTGGCGTGCTGGTTAAGTGCGCACGTTCTGCGCACCAGGGTTCGCCAGTCCGGATCCTGGGTGCGGACATGGCACCGCTTGGCAAGCCATGCTGTGGTAGGTGTCCCACATATAAAGTAGAGGAAGATGGGCATAGATGTTAGCTCAGGGCCAATCTCCCCCAGCAAAAAAAGAGGAGGATTGGCAGCAGTTAGCTCAGGGCTAATCTTCCTCAAAAAAAAAAAAAGAACTCCTACAGATCATTAAGGAAAAGGCAAAGAAACCAGTAGAAAAATGGGCAAAAGGCTTGAACAGGCCCTTCACCAAACAAACCTCTGAAAGGTCAATAAACATATGAAAGGTGTTCAATCTCCTTAGTCATCAGGGAACCTGAAGTTAAGAATACAGAGAGACCAGCTGCGCACACACCTGAACGGCTAAAATGGAAATGACAGGAAATATGTAGTTTCGGCAAAGAAGTGGAGCAATTGAAATTCTCGTACATACCTATGTATCTGTTTTTATTCGTATTCCAAAATCTGAAGGAAATATTGAAACCATTAATAGTAGCAGTGTGTGCGTTTAGGATTATGGGAGGTCTTACACCTTTTAATACGTCTACTCCTGTTTAGTGGTATTTTTCATGCTTTAATATTAACAATCAGACAAAAATGAAAATGTTCACATATTTAAAAAAACAAGCCCCCCTCCCACCAAGCACGAACACCAAGACCCGGTGCCTTATGGCGTCTCCTCACCTTCATGCCTCCAGACCTTTCTGCAGCACTTACTCAGACCACTCCGTCTCAAAGCCTCGCCTTCCTCGCCACCCTGGGCGAGCCTCATTCTCCTCCCGCTCGTCTCAGCCCCTCCCATACCCTCAGTCTTGGTCCTGCCACCTTTCTCTCCTGTCTCCTGGACTAGCGCACCCAGGGTAGCTCCCTGCGAGGCCTCCTCAGTTCTCCGCTCTCTTTTCCACAGTTCGAGTGAGGAAAGGCCCCGTCCCGTGCCCGCGTTAGACCCGGGCTGCACCAGCCTGCAGCAGGGTCTCCTCTCCCGACTGCAGACTGCTCTTACGTGGCAGTTTTCCCACTCCCCCTCCTCCCTCCGCCAAAGCCTCCCCAGCCCAGGTCTGCCTGGTCCGCCCCCTGGAAGGCCCCGGCCTCGGGACTGGTCCTGCTGACAGCTCTCTCCTGCTCCAGCCCATCCTCCACCAGAGCTCTGGCTTCTTTCGTTCTAATTTTGAGAGCCATCCATGTTGTTGCGTGTATCGATAGTTAATTAGTTTCTATTGCTGAATTGTATTTTATTGATAACTGTACCATAATTTACTTATCCATTCCCCTGTTGATGGACATTCAGGTTGTTTCTTGTTTTGGGCTAGTTCAAATAAAGCTGCTATGAACATTCATGTGTAAGTCTTTGTATGGACATATGCTTTTATTTCTCTCAGGTAAATACCTCAGAGGTACATGGCTGGGTTATATGGTTATACGGTAAGTGTGTGGTTAACTTCCTAAGAAACTGCCAAGCCATTTTCCAAAGCGGTTGTATGAGAGTATCCTTGACTGAGTATGATCAGTCTTTTTTAGTTTAGACCTTCTACTAGGTGTGTAGTGGTATCTCGTAGTTTAATCTGCATACCCTAATGATTAGTGATGTCACCCGGTAGCCATGCTGGGGGCAGGCCAAGCGTTGGCAGGGAGAGGCCCACATGTAGGTGTCCGGCTGATGACCAGCCTTCCCCGCCGTACGTGTAAGTGAGCAAAGCCTCAGATGATTGCAGCCCCCCAGCCTTCAAGCCACCCCTGCTGATGCCACATGGAGCAGAAACAAGCCGACCGCACCAAGCCCTACCCAAACTGCAGGTTTGTGGGCAAAATAGATGACGGTTGTTTTAGACCCCTATGTTTGGGGGTGGTTTTATGCAGCAGGGAGAACTGGAACAGCAAGTCTGTAATGCTGTTAACACTACTGACCTAGTTCCGTTCATCCACCTGTGGTTTATATTTGTCCTCTCAACAAACCCCCAGCTCCTAGAAGACGCACATCATCTCTTTCATTTCTGGAATTCTAGCCTCAGAACCTTGCTCCTGACCGTCGAGTCTTACCCTTTCAGGTCTCATACCCGCCCCCTCTTTGTGGGGATGCCCGTACCCCAGTCCCACCCACTCTTCTCGTCTATTACGTGAGCTCCTTCTTGCTCAGCCGGCCTCCAGCCCTTTGGCTTCACTTAGCCACCTCCCCAGCGGACAGAGTAGAGGGTTGAGGAGCTTGGGCTCTCCGGTTGGGCTGCCTGGATTTGAATCCTGTCTCTGCCACCCCTTGTCTAAGCCGTAAGAAGTTAGCTTAGAAACTCTTTAAGCTCTCTGAGCCTTGGTTTAACCTCCTATAAAATGGGAATGGTGGTACCTACCTCAGAGGGTGGTATGAGGCTTACATAAGCTGATCCATGTCAGGAACTTAGCAGACTCAGCCTGGCACCTGCTACTGTTATTCTTACCACAGTATTGTCTGATGTCTGTGTGGATATAAAAACACCCATAAACCAACACACCCCCCCCCCCCCCTCCGGGAGCTCGTCAGCCCAGCTCCTGATGGAAAGGCATCAGGTGCATGGGTGGGAGGAGTTGCTATCCATTGTTCTGGGAGATTTACAAACGTGAAATCACTTGGGTTTTTAAATCCTGGCTTCTCCCTTTACAGGTTTTGTATTACCAGGCAAAATGTCCTACCCCTCTGAGACTGCCTCCTGCCCGAGAACAGGGATAACGCTGTCTACAAAACAGGGGTGATGCAGTGAGTTATAAGGCACCATTCTGACACAAAGTGAGCCCCTGAGAAATGGTAGCCACTCACATTAATAACATTGGCCCGGTGATGTAGCTGCTAACAGGTTACTCAGAACAAGAGTGGGTGATGAATTTTCAATGTATACTTTTTGAAGTTTTTTAATCTTTGTATTTTAAAAATTAAATTCAAATTTTAAGGCAATTAATAAATTCAAATTCTTAATAAATAAAAGTTTAAAATATACTATTCTGTGTGCCAGATAAATATTTTTACCCTGTTTTATAGATGAAGAAACTGAGTCTCAAAGAGTGGAATAACTTGCCCAGGATCAAGCAGCTGGCCAGAGCCAGAGCCAGGATTTGAACCCGGGGCTGCCTGACTCCAGTGCGTGTGGCGGTTCCCTGAACTCACTGCCTGGTTTCTGGATCAGCAGCACTTTGGGGTTCAGACAGCGTAATGGATGGGAGTAGGTTCCTGAAATCGGCTTCCTGGTGAGAAGCTGGCCAGTGCCCAGTCCTCCTTTGACTCCTGAAGATGAGGCGTCTCCTCTGGAAATCTTCCAGCTAGGTGTCCTGCCTCCTGGCCTCTCACATTTGCTCCACCAGGTCTCCACCCCTTGGGCAGCAGCTGCATCTACAGTGAGCAGGCCCTTCAGAGGAGCAGACAACTGCCTGCCACCTCCACCCCCCCATCCCACTAACCAGTGGTCTCACAAGGGGAGCAGTGCCATTCCCACAACCCAAGCGATGGCACCCATGGGGTGGGGGGTAGTTTGGGAGGACTTTAGCACTCCCATAATCTCCATAAACTCCTTCCCCCCAGATAATGAAGCAGCTTCAAGGCAAGTCCTCAAATCCCCATTCTCAATGCCCCTCGTCAATTTCTACATCGATATTCCATAGTGACCAGTGGCCACTGGTCAGAGCTATTTCCTTCCTCTTTCTGGCCCAAGAGAAACTCAACCCAAGTGTTCAGGGATCCGCTAAACTCTAGAAAATCACATAGCTGTGGGGCAGGGGAGAGCCTGTATCATGGGGCCTGGCCCTGTCATTTTGCACTTGAGGAACCTGGGTAGGGAGGGGCAAGGACACGCCTCAAGTCAGCAGTGGCACAGGCTCTCCAGCCCTCCTTTTTTTGTGTGTGAGGAAGATTAGCCCTGAGCTAACATCTGTGCCAATCTTCCTCCACTTTGTATGTGAGATGCCTCCACAGCATGGCTGATGAGTGGAGCAGGTCTGCACCTGGGATCCGAACCCACAAACCCGGGGCCACCATTGTGGAGTGTGGCACTTCAACGACTCAGCCACAGGGCTGGCCCCTCTCCAGCTCTCCTGATTGCCCACCCATGCCTTTCTTTCTGAAGATCTCACTGAGCACCCGCCCCTTGCAGAATTAGAAAACAAACAACAAACAAAACAGAAAAAAGTTGCTGCCATCTAGCACTTACAAATGTCCCTGCTCGAGAGAAGATGGAGTGGGGGCAGAGCACTAGATTCATGTCCAAATATCAGGGAACTGCAGGTCATCCCATAACAAAGTCCTCTGGCTCTCACAGAGTCCTGCAGCATGAGGCTCTGCAGACCCGCGGGGGAGGTGCCCCCACTAAGATGATGCCTGATGCCCACAGAACGGGATTCGCCTGCTACCCTCGCAGCTAACTTTTTAAAACAGCTTTATTGAGATTTAACTCACATGCCATTCAATTCACCCATTTAAGGTGTACAATTCAATGATATTTAGTATATTCACAGAGTTGTGTAAACATCACTACAATCAATTTTAGAACATTTTCAACAACCCAAAAGGGAACCCCATACTCAATCAGCAGTCACCCCTGTTTCTCTCCAACCTCCCACCCCAGCCCCTTGCAACCACTCATCTCCTTTCTGTCTTTATAGATTTGCCTATTCTGGGTATTTCATGTAAATGGAATCATACAATACATGTCCTTTATGTCTGGCTTCTTTCATTTAGCTTAACGTTTTCAAGGTTCATCCGTGTTGTAGCCTGTGCCAGACTCCATTCCTTTTTATTGTTGGACAGTATTCCATTGTATGGATATAATACATTTTATTTATCCATTCATCAGTTGATGGACATCTTGGTTATTTCTACTTTTTGGCTGTTATAAATAATGCTGCTATGAACATTTATGTACAAGTTTTTGGCACTTAATTTTCAAAACCTGTTTACAGCAGCTCAGTTACCTAACAGGGACCACTGACTCAGAAAGTGGTAAGTCCCAGACTGCACTGAAGCAAACTGCTTCCAGAAGAACCCGGACATAATGGGCATTGTCAGGGTACAAGCATATGGATCGCTCCTTCTAAGCAGCGAAGAGAGCGCTGAGGAGGGGGCTGCTGATGGCTACGAGTGGAGAATTTTCTATTGCTCTCACCCTGCAGTGGAGAAAAAGGAAAACTGTAAAAAACAGTTTGTAGGTGGATTCCAATGTTGGTTTGAACTTCAAAGAGCTTCCATCAGTAATTGTCTCTTAGTGGCTCACTAAAGGTAATGGAAACATGTCAGTTTGGACCTCTCTTACCAGCTGCTTCCTGGAGAGTATTCAGTTATCATTTCTTTCATCCAGTTACAATTTGTTTCATTTAGCTATAGTCGCAACTTATAGAAAAGAAAACATATATCAAGTCTCCTTATTGAAGAACAAATCACTAAGCAGAAACTGACCGACAGGCAGACTCCCGTGGGATTTGGCAAGGATGAAGAGCCAGCTGAAGGACCCGCTGTGCATGAGGGAGCCAGTGGACTGAGGGAAGGGAGAGCCTTGCGGTGGTATTTGAGTCTTCCTGACACGGTGAGTGACAACCGTGTGTGGTAAGAGACACAGGAGACAATTAGAGAAAGAATCCCTCTCTTACTCTGACATAGGAGCCTCTCAGTGTGGGGCATCCGGTTGTCTGGCCAGAGCAGGCATCTTCAAAGTGGAGGCAAAACAGATTTTGCTCACAGGTTGAAGCGTCCCAAAGTGTTCACAGGAGCAGCACTGAAGCGGATTCAATTACACTTTGAAGGGAAAAGAAGATTCTGAGAAGTGATCGGTGTCAGGTGTCAAACAGGAAGCCCGCAGCCGAGGAGGAGGGTGGTTCTAGCTGATCCATCAGCAGATAAAGCCAAGTGGCTTCTGTAAACACGTGGACTGCCATTAGAGAGCCTATACCCAAACCCCACGAGGAAGGAGAGGAAGACAAGCAAGAGTTTTCATTTTTTAAATAGGCAAATTTTAAAAGAAGTATTGCTTTAAAGAATACGGCACGCATATACTCCCTATGTCCCAAAATTGTATAAAAAAGGGAATGGTACACATATGTTTTTCATTGTAAGTAAATTTTATGGAAAAAACAAAACTTTAAGTAAACATTGAGCTCTAGATAAACATAAGAAAGCTGAAGTCTTTGCAGGAAGAGGGGGTCAACTTCCATTATGGAGGAGAAAGCTGATCTTCCCACAAATAATTATACACTTTGGACAAAATATGGAAAACAATGACCTGAGAACTCTGGAGGCTGAACAAAAGCAAGCAGTTTTGAGAGGGGAGTCAAAACTTGGAGCAAGCAGCCTGCAGCGTCTGGCTCCTAAAACTCCAGTGGTGAAAACTACCATGTTTCTGGAAACCAGGGAAGGAGCCTCAGAGGAACCCGGGCTGTCACAAAGTGAGGGGGAGCCTCTGAAAGGAGACAGTCGGGGAAGGGGAACCCTCAGTTCCACGTGTAAACTCACCCAGGTCTCTGGCTGATCGTGGAAAAGTGTACACGCCGTGTAACCTAGAAGCAGCCTGTAAATAAGTCTTAAAGAACTGCATTACGCCTAACAGAGCTCATTGCCGGCCAAAACCAGAACGTAACGCTCTTTGGAGCAAAAGCACAGAATTTAGAATCTACACAACATGACATTTGCAATGTGCAGGACACAATCGAGAATCTGTCAGCATATGAGGAGGCAGGGAAATAGGACCCACTTTCAGGGGAAAAGATAATTCTAACAGATGCCAACTCCAGGAGGACCCAAATACGGGAACAACAAGACGAGGACTTCAAAGCAGCTGTTCTGACCATGCTCGGTGATAGAAAGGGGAATATGCTTTCAGTGAATAAAAAACTAGGAAATTTCAACAGAGAAACAGAAATAAATGGACATTTTAGAACTAAAAGGAGAAAATCTGAAATTTTAAAAATAATCAATGGGTGGGCTTACTAGTAAATGGAAAGGACAGAGGAGAGAGTCAGTGAAGATGAAGGCAAGTGAATAGAAATCGTTGGATCCAAAGAAGAAGGAGGAAAAAGACTGAAGGAGAGAAAACTTCCCGCGTGCCATGGGGACTAAATTCACTGCCTAGGAATCTCAATAAACCCCAAATACGATAAATTTGAAAGGAATTCTGCCTAAACACCTCATAGCCAAGCTGTTGAAAATCAAAGATAAGGAGAAAATCCTGAAAAGAGGAAAAACAACAAATTTCATACAGAATTTGAATGAGTTGGACTTCTCAGCAGAAAGAAGAGAAGCCAGATGTTCTTAAAGATGAACATCTGTAAGAGCTGACAGGAAAAGAACTCTCAACCCCAAATTCTCTATTCACTGAATATATCCTTCAGGAATGAAGGCGAAGTAAAGACTTTTGCAGACAAAGAAAAACTAACGAGAATGTAATTATAGTGCACGACATGGCTCAACTGGGAATAATATTTACACAGTTAAAACAATGTAAATAATGCATATGGATTTAACCCAAAAAGGCAGATAAAACAAAATTTCAGGGATGGGTGGCAAGTGGGGGGAATGCGTGTGGGTGCGGTGGGAGCTAAATCATCTGCCGAGTCGGTAGAGAATATCTGAAAACTTACAAACCAAGAAATGCCAGTATGAGCATGAATGAAGAGAGAAAGAGTTATTCTCCAGAAGAAGCCGTTAGAGAGGAGTGATTACCATGGGGGATCGAGAACCCCAGGGTGGGCTGGGTCAGGGAACTGCTGTTCATCATTATAAGCCTTGCAGTGTTATTTGACTTCAAACTACTGTCGGTATCACTTTGATAAAAAGTAAACTTTAAAAATCAGTCACAAAAAGCCGACGCTTAAGCTCTAAGAAAAGTAATAAGCAGGTCCTACGGGAGTCAGCAGCTCGAGGCCTTCACCTGGTTGGGGGGATGGTCAGGCAGGAGACCCAAGATGCCCAAGCCTGGCTCCCTTGGGTCAGGGCTCCTCCTCTGGGGAGGGCTCCTGGCTGCTGAGGGTGCCGGAGGGGCCCCTCCCCTCCAGAGTCTCCAGATCCTGCCTCTGCCTCACCGGGTGCTGAGGGGGTTAGAGGTGGCAAGGGCCGGGTGGCTGCATCCTCATCTGCCTCTCTTGTTCCTCTTGGCTCCTGACTGGCTGGACAGCTGCAGCTGGAGACCCTGGAAGCCTGCCTGGAGGAGGAAAGCATGGCCTGGCTAGGCAAACAGAATTTTATGTCTCGGATGAGGTGTGGCACCAGGTCCTGTGAAGAGTCTGTGCCTAGCCCTTACTGAGAAGACTATGACACTAGACATTTACAAGGCATTTCGAGAGGAAAAGGTGGAGCCTAGAAGAAGCAAGTGTGTTGTCAGGCCCAGATTCTGGACTAAGCGGAGGGAAAGGAGAGTGGGATCCTGCTTTTACATGCCCAAGTCCTCTGTGCTTGCTCCACTGGGATTTCTCCTCCCGCGATTCTGCTGAGCTTCAGGTTAAAAAGCTGCCAAGTGAAGGAAGACTTGTCACCAGTAGGGGCTCTCTGCTTGGGTGAGACTCTGGCCAGGCTCCCCCGTGTTCACAATAGGAATGAAGTGCAAACATCCAGCTCCAGGCAGGGCCCAGAAGAAGCTGGAAAGCACAGAGGCCAAGTCAACCAAGGTCACGGGGGGGCCCGGAGTGGAGCTGCTTGCGTATGATCACACAGGTGCACGTCCTGGGCACAGACAGAGAGCTCATGGGCTCCGACAGTGACACTGAATCCGGGGCGCATCCTGGGGTCAGTCTATGCCAAGCCCCAGGAGTCAGTAAACAAGTCATAAAGAGCTCAGTTGAAAGCCGTGAGCGCCAGCGGCACTGGGGGACTCCCCCCCAGCCCCCATCACAAGCCTCCGGCTCACAGGGCTGGGCGTAGGTCCCTGGTCCCTCGGGCTGGATGTCCCTCAGCCTCCTTGGGTCACTCAGTTTTGCTCGTCTCCCACCATCTACCACAATCTGGAAACCTCAGGTGCCAGGCCACACAGTTCATCTTGCAACACTAATGACAAAAGCAGCTGTCACGCACTGAAAACTGTGGCAGTGGGCCAAGTATTTTATACACACTAATTGAATCTTGCCAGAAAAAAAAAATCATTGCCCATTTTACAACCACGGCTGAGAGGATCAATTATGTGGGTCAACTTGGTGGGGCTGTGGTGCCCAGATGTGTCCAGGCACAGTGCAGATATTGCTGTAAAGGCATTTTCCAGCTGCGATCGACATTTCATCAGCAGACCTTGGGTAAAGCAGATCGCCCCAGCTGTCGTGGGTGGGCCTCATCCATTCAGTCGAAGGCCTTAAGAGAAGAGAAGAGGCCCTCCAGAGGAAGGAGGAATTCGGCTCCAGACTGCCTTTGGACTCCAGACCCCAGCGTCAGCTCCTCCCTGGGGCTGCATCCGGCCAGCTGCCCTGCAGATTTCAGACTTGCCGGCCCCACAATCCCGTGAGCCAGTTCTTCAAAATAAACCTCTCTATCCTTCTCTCTACATATACACACACACATCTTGCTGGTTCTCTCTCCTTACACACAGTGCCTACTGCGGACTAATACAGAGGCTCAGGAAAGGTAACCCCCGCTCACACACCAAGGAAGAGGCAGTGCGGGCATTCAGACCCGGGCCAGGTCAGCTCCAAAGACACGCTCTTCACACCCGCAAACCGCCCTCTCATCTTGGCCTCTGAGGGGCTTGAGTCAGATGCCGCCCAGATCCCAGTGTCTGAGGGTCCCTAACTCTACGCAGCCTCTCACGGGAAGGGCAGTGGGCGGGAAAGGGCACGTCGCTCTTTTCGAGGCTGCATCAAAGGAGCCTCGTCTTAGTCCTCCTGTGCTACAGGGGCGTCCCTGGGTTATCACGTCTCAGGGGGAGATTTTCTCAGTCTGACCTGGGTTTCTGATGAGTCCTGACACAGAGCCTTCCCCAGAGCGGCTGGGTGAACCCAGGAAACCTCAATTCACACGCCGCAGCGCCACCTACTGGTCAGCGAACATGGTCGAAAGCGGCAGATGAACCACATCTCACCCACGAGGCCACCAGAGCCTTATCCCCTTTCACAGATGGGCAAACAGAGCTTTTGCTCTTCCCTTTCCCCCAGTCACTTAATCACCTATTAAGTGCCAGGCACAAAGCTAGATGTTGCGGTTTCAAAGAGCCGAGTCCCCCTCAGAGGGATTTACAGAACCAGCAGGGGAGAAAAACAAGGAAAGACACAACTGAAAGGGGTACAGTGGGGACACCAAAGGGAGGCCACGTGTCCTGGGGAGGGAAAGGCTTCACCCAGGAGATGGTGGGATCTTGGGCTGAGTTTCCGAAAGTCCGGAGGGGTCTGCAAGGCTGACTGGACGGGGTGTGGGGGGTCATTAGATTCTAAATTCAGAACACTCCCATAAGCACGGG
This sequence comes from Equus caballus, assembly GCF_041296265.1. NCBI lineage: Eukaryota > Metazoa > Chordata > Mammalia > Perissodactyla > Equidae > Equus > Equus caballus. Next base: position 23,479,573 of record NC_091686.1, on the reverse strand, counting down.
GGACCAGGGGCCAGGAAGGCAATCTTAGTGAACAAAAGACGGATAAGGAAAGACCTCAGTGTGACTTGAGAGCAGGGTGCAAGACAAGATAGAGCTGCACACAGGGGGAGAATGAACCAGGATTCCGGTCCCAGCATCGCACACAGCGTGGGGCTCGGAACACCTCTGCCAGTCCCCCCATGAAGACTGTTGTCTGCCCTGCTAAGGACTCCGAACTTCGTCTCCTGAGGAAGGGAGAGTCACGCGAGGGTGTTAAGCCAGTGAGTAAAATGACCTGATTGCTTCAGAAAGATAACCTGGCAGAGTGAGGACAGGGTGACTGAGAAGCAGGAAAATCACTTAAGAGATTATCATCGAGGCAGGCGATGCTAACTCTGAACTCCAGCAGCGGTGGTGGGGAGACAGAGGTCAGAAGAGACAAGAGCTATTGAGGATTCAGAGGCTGTTGGGCTGGCGATGCCCTGAAGGTGCAGGGAGAAGCGAGTGGGGCGCCGAGATGACTCCCAGGTTTCTGGCTTGGTTGGCCATTCAGGAAACTGGGAACAAAAGGGGCAGATTTGGAAGACAATATGATGTGATGGTTCTTGACGTGTTGGCCTGTGGGATTTCCACATGTAGCTGCTCAAAAAGTAATTGGATAAGCAGAATAAAGACCACTGACTTCCAAGGTTGCAGTGAGCAAAGATTTCCTTAAGGAGCTGCAGGCCCTGATTTCATCACTCCTATATAACTACACTATCAGAGACCCTTTATTTGAGCTGCAAAAAGGCTGCATAACACACCAGCCCAAAACAGGCTCCGTACGACAAACATTTAGACTCATGCTCCTGAGCCTGCCTGTCACTGCAGTTTGGCTGGGCAGCCCTGCCTCAGGGGGTGGGTCAGTCAGGTTGGCTTCAGGCACAGTTCGGGTCTGTTTCACGCCTCTCTCATCCTCCATGGTACAATGGCTACTCAGGTCACCATCTTATGATGAATGGCAAGAGTCTCCAAGGGCTAATGAAATTGCACAATGCCTCTTAAGGCCTAGCTCCAGACTTGCACACTATGTCTCCTGCCAACTTAAAAAAAAGCCACATGGATGGCCTAAGCCATTCAACGTCAGTGGAAGAGAAATACATTCCATCCCTTCATGCACTGCAAGGTCACAGACAAAGGGAATAAGGAATTGAAAACAATATCCAATCTACCACGGCTAGTGGAGCTCCTTACTGTCACGTTGTTTGCTCTTGTCTCTCTGTGTCTCCAGTCATGAGGTCACCCAGCCTCAAATGCCCTCCTGGCCACCTGTCCTCTGGTGTACTGCAAAGATCCTTGCATTCAGATATACAACCTCGGCTCCATTTCCTGATCTTCCCAATAGCTGTGTGATCTTAGTAAAGTCATGTTACCTCCGAGTCTATCTCATCTGCTAAAAACATACTCAGAAGATTGCCAGAAAGATTAAAGGGATGATGTCCTAGAAAAAACCTTGTCTTGATAAAGCGCTTCCTCTAAGAACCAGCTAAAGTCCTCCCTCGTCCACAAAGATTTCAATAACTACCATTTCTCCTCCCGACTCTTAAAGAGTTGGCATCCAGTGGCTTCTAGATACAAGAGGAGTTCCTGGAAAGCTCTTCAGAAGTGCTGATCTGTCTTCCAGCCTGTTGGTCCAATTCATTCAGAGAGCATTGGCTTAGATTTCCCCAGGTGACTCTAAAGCACCACCTGCGGTCTCTACCACATTCCTCAGCACTTCCCGGAATAGTTCACTGTCTCACGTGTGGAAGACTGGGATGTCAGTCCTGGATTTCACGGTCTGCACCTCGAGAAAGTACTTCTCCAAGCCTCACTTTCCTCAGGTGGAGTGGGGACACTCTCATCTCTCTCACACAGCTTTGGGGAAGTTTCCTGGGAAGCACAGGGCACTCGGCACAGTGCCCGGTACTCTAGCAAGTTGTCACATTGCCCCGTCTTACTCGGACTCCGTGTAATAGCTCCATTCACCCAGCACAGCACTGAGTCCACAGCAGATGCGTCACTGTGTAAATACACGGTGATCTGTGGATGGAAGTTGGCGTAGTGAGGACACTGGCTGCTTCTCTCAGGTGATACTCTTCTCTCCCCACAGTTGTGAGCAAGAATGCACACACGGCCCTGTTTTCCACACAAACATGGCTCAGAGGTACATGAGTGACACGTCAAGTGCCAGGTTCTTACTATGCATTTTCATACGTCCCAAGAGCTGACCAGAGAGGAAAGTGTTAACTGTGCTGCTAGAAAACCCTTCACTAAAACAAGCTGCAGCAGCTTTCTGCAGCACACCATCTGTCTGGGGAAGGAGGGGCTATGCGGGTGGCTGGGAACCCTCTACTTTTCCTCCTTCCCCCTCTACACCCACCATGTGACATTCTGGAGTGGAAGGCACTAGAAGCTGGCATGGAGAAAAGAGGTGCTCCGAGCTCTAGTTCCTGGTGTGCAAAGGGAATCCTGGCATAGATCTTTCCAGGCAGATGCTAAAAATATCCTCCCCACCTCTTAGACTTTCTGTCCTTGAGAGACAAAAATGAGAAGGCAGAGGAAGGTTGGCAAAGGATAAAACCAAATGCATCTAATGTAATGAGAAAGCGGCCCATGAAGAAATGTGTCATTCTCTGTGGGATGCTCTGCTCTGTGAGGTCAAGCATCACACAAGGAATACCTCTGATGCTTTATGGGAAAAGCAAAGCCAAAAACATAAAGACATTCAATCCTCTTGAAAACTAGTGCTTTGGTGGTTCTGAGAGCCTGCAAAGTGTAAGACTCAACACTGACGATGACAGGAGCCTCAGAACTTTGCATTTGAAAGTGGAGGCCAAACATGGTGACTGGTGAGGGAAGCAGAGAGCAACCTACACAGCTTGTTCACTACTTACTGCCTGTAAACAGAATGTAACGAACACAGGAAACGTCACTTTATTTTACCTGCCATTTCCTACAGACGACCAGGTTTCTCCCAAATTCATGTGCCTGGAAATGGCAAAGGCCAGATGGCTCATCAAGAAAACCTGTGAAGTTTTTCTTGGAAAGTGCCACAACTGGGCATCAGGAAAGGCTTCCCCAAGGATATACCTCAGACCTGTTAAGTCTGATCCCTCTTGTTTCGGGGCAGGTAGGTGAGCCCAAGCTCTAAGCCCTTAGCTAAAATATTAAAGTAGTTATCTGGCCCAGAAGCACAGGATCCCTTCAACTTTCACGCATCAGAGTAGCAAGAGGCAGAGTTTCCGTTCTCAGGCAGCCAGACCTCACCTGGGCTGTCTTGTTTGAGTTAAGCGGTGAGTCCATGGGGTATGAGCTGTGCAGGTTGTGGGCTGGCATGGTGACACCCGGGGCTCTGGAGCTTTACTGCCATTCCCTAATGGCAGAAGCCCTCTTTTCTGCCGAATCCCAGCAACCTGCACAGTGCCTGGCCACAAGAGGCCATCGATCAAATAAGACTGGCGTGTGCGGTGAGATGGGCTTGCATCCAAAGAACGGGAACTGCAGAGTGTGGCCCAACACGCAGTGATGGGCTGTATCATTAGAACGCTATCCATTCAAAGAAATATCTACTGGACGATGTGCCAAGCACTATCGAAGTGCTGAGAGTAAGACTTAGGTTCTGTCGTGAGAGGGCAGGGTTTGCAACTAGTGGGAAAGGCAGTCAACAAACACATACTTTAGATAGTGCTGAGTTCCGTAAAGGAAAGAAAATAGGGAGGGGTAGATGGGAGATTCTCAGAAGGTGGAGTGAATGACTCCTCTTCCTCTGGGTCCAGACAAGCTGGCAAGGTGCAAGGAGTAAGATCTGGCCAGGAACTCAGGTCGTCTAATCCTGCCTCCCAGCTCGAGCCAGGCCAGCAGATCGCATTTCCGATCCGCTCGGTACGAGGGACTTCCAAGAAACAAAGGGACTGTGAGTCCCAGAAGCCTTTGAATGCCCTGGCTAGAGCATCTTTGGGCTGCGCACACACGTGTGGCCAGACCTGGCCAGGCGCCTCAAGGGTAGAGAGAAGGCCCGCGCTCCCCACTTTCCAGCGGGGCCTGTCGCGCACCCGCAACATCCCGTTTCCACTTGCACAAATCAACACGGTGCGAGTTCCCGGTTCTAGAGCGACACCAAAAGACTGCACCCGCAGCTCGCCTCCAACTCGCCAGACGTAAAGCGGCCGGAGGGGCGGGGCCTGGCGAGACCCAAACAAGTCCCACGTGTCCGGGGCGGGGCCTCCCCATGACGTCACGGAGCGCGCGTGCGCGAGTGGGTTCACGCGCTGGCGTACCCTTGCTGCGGGGCCGTAAAGCACGGAAGGTCGTGGCCGCGGTCTCCCGCTTCCCCGGAACTTTTTCCTCTCTCCGGCCCGGCCCCCTTCCCATTCCCTGTCCCCGTTCCGGCGTCCGGGTTCCCCGCCAACTGTTGTGGCTGCAGCGCCGCTTCCGCCGAGTGTTACCGAGCGCGGAGCCCGTGGGGGCCCATGAGGTAAAGAGACAGCTGCGGGGCCGCGCGGGCCTTAGCGCGCCGGGACCCCCAGCGTCCCTTCGTTCCGCTTTGGTCTCGCTCAGGGTGGTCTCGGCCGTCCCTGGTTTCCCGTCACTTCTGCCTCGTCCTCTCGGGAAGGCGCGTCTTGGCGCCAGGACTCTGCCCGCCCGGGCCGAGAGGGGTCCGCCTGATCCCCCTCCGCCTCTGCGGCTGTGCCCCGTCGGCCGGAGGTGGTCGGGGCCTCGGGGACCGGAGCCCGGCTGCCTCGCCCCGGCTCCTCCAGGCGTCCGCAGCCGGGCTCGGAAGCCCAGGGCGCCTGGGGTGACCTCGCTGCTCGCTCCCCGCTTCGGGCTTGCACACCCCCGCAGCGCCGGTGAGGCTCCTGCAGCTCGGACTGCCTTCTCTGCGGGCGGAATCGTTTTCCCGCCTGGAAGCGTGTGGTCCGCTTGCGCTTCACTAACTAGTGAGACGGCTGCAGAAAAAGGCAGTTAGGTGACCGGGGGAAGTCTAAGCCAGGGCCGTGCGCTTTCTTCACTGTTTGACCCCTTGGGCCTGAGTGAGTGTCACTCATTTGATTCGGGAATCTTCAGGTCCATTTCGCCCTTGCATGGAAGCGTGTGTACGGGGATGTTCGCGGGGTGGGGTGGGCGGGTCAGGGTGCTCCTTTCGCTGCTAGGGATTTGTATTAATGTCTTAAACTTGCCTTATCATTTGGTACACTTGTTGAAAAATACAGCACCCTGGACCAGCAGCAGGATCAGAATCCCCAGAGGTGGAGCCTGGGAATGTGGTGGTGTTTTTTAAACAAGTGTCCCAGGTGGCTCTTATGCTGAGGCAGGTGCGGGAAATGTGTTAATCCGTCCATACTCATGTGTCTTCCTCGTGACCAGCAGCCCTTTTGTACACACCGCTGTGAGCAGACGGAGGAACAACGCAGAGGGAGTGAGAGCTGTCCTCTTGCTCTTGCTGGTGTAAGCACATCTGAGCATAACCAGCCCCAGTATTAAGGTGGTTTAGCAGAAATTATTCTTCTCAGCAGAGAATATCATACATTTGATTTTGTTAAATGTAATTCCGTTTAAACTAGGTAACGGTGTCTTGTTTCTTTGTCTTTGACATCTTCATTTTCTTCTCTCCCAGCTTTACCTCCTTTGCAATCAAGCTTTGCTTTGGTTTTGCTGCCACACCTACTGAACAGACTCTGGTGCCTTCCTTTCCTTGGGTGTTTGCATCCACTTTAATTCCTCCCCTCCCCCCCCAACCCCCCCATCACTTCACTCACTCTTTTGAAGGTCATGATGAGTACAAGGTCAGAAATCCTTTTCTTGGTTCTTATCACCCTGGGCTTTAAGCATTGTGTATTCCATCTTGAAACTCATCTGTTAGTATGTTTCTTCTGCCTGCTGAGGGTGTGCCTTGTGGTTCTGTCCTCACAGCCACTGTTTCTTTATTCATCTGGTCTTATTTTAAAGACAGCGTGGAGTAATGATTAAATGACACACTCTAGTGCTGGGCTGGCAGGGTTTGTGTCCTGGCTCTGCCTTTAACCAGTATCATAGGACTTCCCTTCTCTGTGCCTCAGTTTTCTCAAGTGGAGAATAGAAATTATGATATCTACCTTACAGGGCTGTGAGGATTAAATCGGTTGTACACATAAAGTAGCATCTGGCACGTTGTAACTACCTATCAATAGTACCTTTTTCTTTTTTAAAATTCTTTCAGGTTATCTAGATATCCCCTCAAATCGGGGAGCCCTGCCTTGGATCTCAGAATCGTCATTGAATGTTTTCCCATCTCCTTTGTTCTGTCTTCTCATTCATTCATTAACTTATTATTTCCTGTTTCATATTCCTACACTGAATGCTGGGAAAACCACAATCAAGTTATTGGTCCTTGTTTCAGAGAGCTGCTTTATAATGGGGACTGAAAACTCCCACTTCCTGGGTGTTTCTTAGGTATCAACTGCCCTGTTTTTCCTGCATTGTCTGATTTAGTCTTTGTAGTCGAAATGGGAGGTATTTTCCTAGCCCTTGTTTTTGATGAGGAGCCTGAAGCACAGGTTGAATAACTTGCTCAAAGTCACACAGCTGATGAGCGGTAGGGGAGATTTTCAAACCCAGATCTGTCTGCCTCTCAAGGCCGTGTTCTCAAGTGGGTTGCCGCGTTGCTTCTGTGGGTGGCAAACAGGCCGTTATCCCAGAGTGGTAAGCTCTGTGCTGGGAGGACTGCAGGATGTTATGGGAGAACGAGGACGAGTCGCCTAACGTGGTGTTGGGGACGAGGGGGTGGGAGAGGCTGTCGCCTAGGCAGGCTGAGAGCTGAGGGGATTATCTCTATTTGGGGAGAGGGCTGGCAGGACCTATGCCAGTTAGAAGGAGCAGTATGCACAGATGCTGGAGGTGAAAGGAAGAGTTCATGCCCGACACGTGTGAGGAGTTACAAGTCCAGGCATATCTCGGAGATGTTGCGGGTTCGGTTCCAGACCACTGCAGTAAAGCCAGTCACACTAGTGTGTTGGTTTTCCAGTGCACATGAAAGTTATGTTTCCACTATACTGTAGTCTGTTAAGTGTGCAATAGCATTGTGTCAAAAAAAAAAAAACCTCAATTACAAAAGACTTTATTGGTAAAAAATGCTAACCATTATGTGAGCCTTCAGTGAGTTGCAGTCTTTTTGCTGGTGGAGGGTCTTGCCTCCGTGTTGATGGCTGTTGACTGATGAGGGTGGTGCTTGCTGAAGGGCTGGGGAGGCTGTGGCAGTTTCTTAAAGTAAGGTGACAGTGAAGTTTGCCTCATCGATTGACCCTTCCTTTCACGTCAGTTTCTCTGTAGCCCGCGATGCTGTTTGATAGCATTTTCAAACTTAGACTCAATCCTCTCCAACCTTGCTGCTTCTTTATCAGCTATTTATGTCATATTCTAAATCCTTTGTTGTCATTTCAACAGTCCTTGCAGCATCTTGGCCAGGAGGAGATTCCATCTCAAGAAACTACTTTCTTTTCTCATCCATAGGAAGCAGCTCCTCGTCCGTTACAGTTTTATCATGAGATGGCAGCAGTTCAGTCACATCTTCAGGCTCCAGTTCTAATTCTAGTTCTCGTGCTCTTTCCGCCACGTCTGCAGTTACTTCCTCCAGTGAAGTCTTGACCCCCTCAAAGTTGTTTGTGAGCGTTGGAATCAGCTTCTTCCAAACTCTTGTTAACATTGATATTTTGCCCTCTTCCCGTGAGTCATGAATGTTCTGAATGGCATTGAGAAGGGTGAGTCCTTTTCAGAAGGTTAATTTACTTTGCCCAGATCCGTCAGAGGAGTCACTATTTATGGCAGATATAGCCTTACAAAATGTATGTCTTAAAAAGACTTGAAGTCAAAATTACCCCTTGATCCATGTGCTACAGAATGGATGTTGTGTTAGCAGGCATGAAAACAGCATTAATCTCATTGTACACCTCCATCAGAGCTCTTGGGTGACCAGGTGCATTGTCAATGAGCAGTAATACTTTGAAAGGAATCTTTTTTTCTGAGTAGTAGGTCTCAGCAGCGGGCTTAGAATCTTTAGCAAACCATGTTGTAAACAGATGTGCTGTTATCCAGGCTTTGTTCCGTGTATACAGCACAGGCAGAGTAGATGTAGCATAATTCTTAAGGGCTCTAGGATTTTCAAAATGGTAAATGAGAATTGACTTCAACTTAAAGTCATCAGCTGCATTAGCCCCTAACGAGAGAGTGAGCCAGGCACTGACTTCTCCTCTGTAGCTGTGAAAGTCCTAGATGGAATCTTCTTCCAATAGAAGGCTGTTGTGTCTACATTGAAAATCTGTTGTTTGGTGTGGCCTCCTCCATTAATTATCTTAGCTGGATCTTCTGGATAACTCGCTGCAGCTTCTCCATCAGCACCCCCTCCTTCATCTGCACGTCTGTGTCGGGGAGACGGCTTCTTTCCTTAGACCTCATGAGCCAACCGCTGCCAGCTTCAAACTTTTCTGCAGCTTCCTCACCTCTCTCAGCCTTCACAGAACTGAAGAGAGTTAGGGCCTCGCTCTGGATTAGACTCTGGCTTAAGGGAATGTTGTGGCTGGTTTGATCTTCTATCCAGACCACTCAGACTTTCTCCAGATCAGCAATAGGGCTGTTTCACTTTCTTATCATTCGTGTGTTCACTGGAGTAGCACTTCTAATTTCCTTCAAGAACTTTTCCTTTGCATTCACAAGTTAGCTGTTTGGTGCAAGAGGCCTAGCTTTTGGCCTGTCTCAGCTTTCAACATGTCTTTCTCCCTGAACTTAATCATTTCTAGCATTTGATTTAAAGTGAGAGGTGTGTGACTCTTCCTTTCATTTGGCCATTATAGGGTTATTAATTGGGCTAATTTTAGTATTGCTGTGTCTTAGAGAATAGGGAGGCCCAAGGGAGAGAGACGGGGGAATGACAGAGCAGTGGAGCAGTCAGAACGCACACAACGTTTATCAGTTAAGTTCGCCATCTTATATGGGTGTGGTTTGTGGCATCCCAAAATAATTACAATAGTAACATCAAAGATCACTGATCGCAGATCACCATAACAAATATAGTTATGAAAAACTCGGAAATATGGTGAAAATTAGCAAAATGTGACAGACACAAAGTGACCAAATACTTTTGGAAAAATGGCACCGATAGACTTGCTTGATGCAGGGTTGTCACAGACCTTCAGTTTGTAAAAAATGCAACATCTGAGAAGCACAATAAAGCAAAGCGTAATAAAACGAGGTATGCCTGTATGTCTGATGCTTTCAAAAGAAATTAAGGAAATATTTAAATTGTCCTCACTCCCTTGTTAAGAGATACCTGATTGATTCAGCCTTTTCTTCATAACAACTAAGAGTAATTGCATTCAGGAGGATTGTCATTGCCCCAAGTGTAAGAATGGTTGTATCAGGTGTGTTGATTGCAGACAGCAGGTGTCACCTCTGGCTAACTTGGGCAAAAAGGAGTTTGATGGAAGACTGTTGGGGGCCTTTAGAGTTGGCAGGAGGCCGCCAGCTGGAGGCAGCATGGAGGCCAGGATGTGGGGACCCCTCGAGTAGCCGGCAGTTCCTCAGCTGGAACACGGGTCTGGGATGGCCTGGCCAGGACGCTGCTGCTCCTGATGAGTGACCTCCAGCCATTCACCTGCTTGCTCAAGACCCAGTATTCCAGGAGGGTCTGATTGGCTGAGCTCAGGTCACGTGCCCACTGGCTGTACTGGGGAAGGACGGGGAGGGGCCAGTCTTCTGGGGGCTCATGTTGTGAGTAGCCTTCACCAAGGGTCACACTCCCACCAAAGCTAGGAGGAGAAAGGTCAAATTGCCTAAAAAGGTAAAGAACAGAGACGCATTCTAGGCTGCATCCTTGCCCCCAAAAGATATTTTAGCAAGGCTATCTTTCACTTTTATTGTAGGAGCGATTTTATGTACATTAGAATCTCATTTGATCCTCACAAAACTGCGAGCTGAGACTGTCTGGATAGGGAACGGAACCTTCGTGTTAGTGCATCCGGTGTGCTTTAGATTTTCCGCAGACGCTCAGAGGAATCTAATCGACTTGCTCAAGAATAGCCAGTGGCAGTCCCTGGACTCATCACAGTTCTTCTAACTTAGAATCTAGTGGGCTTGCCTCTTTGCCACCCTATATTTGGCCTGGACTGTCTCATTTTGGGCTGACTTTTCTTACAGGTTACGTAAGGACAGGCTCGATCTTTCTGGCCCAAACTCAGGATCGGCTGATCTCTCTGAAGCGCATCAACTCAAGGCTGAAGTACGTATGAGGCTAGGAGCCTGTCTTGACTTTACTGTCAAACTGACCTCTGCCAGAGGGCCAGTGAATGTCATTGTCCCCCTGTGTTCTGTGGCAGTGTTATAGGCATCCCTTCTGAGATCATCTCTCCTCAAAATAATGGCTGGAAAGTCAGTCTCACTTAGACCTAGCTTGCTGGGCTTCCTCCTTTCTAGAATTACTTGTTAACATGGTATGTAATATTTTTAATCTGGTACGTTAATAAGAAGGCTCATATAACTTGAGAGCTGTCTCCTTCAAAGTAATCACCAGAGGAGGCTCTCCTCAAATTCCAGAAACATCTTTGTGCAGTACGTTTTTTGGAACTCCTCTTTTGGTGTTAGCCACGGAGCCTGTGGGATGTTTTCTTATACTCTTTCAGCCATAACAGATGTTGTTATTTGTAAAACTGGAAATAACAGGAGTCGGTTTGGAAGAAAAGTTGATGCGATTGTCATAGACACATTAGCCTTCCTAAAGATTCCTGGATGTAGTTCAAAAAATAGTTGGGTAGACAGAATAAAGTCCAATGACTAAGTTTGTGGATGTAAGCTCAGTATAGTAAAGGATCACTGGCTGCTTCTTTCAGATAACATTCTTCTCTTCCTACTGTTGTGAGCGAGAACGCACACACACACACCGTTTTCCACACAGACGTGGGTGATGTGTCAAGTGCTAGGTTCTTACCATGAAGTCAGCTGTAAGGCAGGATGCCAAATCCAGTGAGAGGGATAGTGACTCCAAGAGGAGGACTAGAGGCTTTTCTCCCCAGCCATGCCACCACCATAAATGCCTCTTTACCTCGGCTTCCAAATTTCTAATCTTTGGTGACACTGGTATAAATGGTTTTATGTTTTATGTATGTTTATCTTTGGAGATGGCAAATACATATATTGGGTTACTACACATGAAGAACATTTCACCAGTAGACAAAGCAAAAGTAATTAAAATGTCTGTTTATTCATTTACAAACCTAGTAACGTGAAAAGAAAATCTTACTTGAAATCTGGCTTGATAGAAATACAGTGCACAATGTTAATATCACATTCATGGAGGGCAGAAATGCTTGGTCACCCTGTGTGCCTATAGTCACCAGGGCTTGTGTGGACAGATCCCATTTACTAAAGTGCCTTGAATGTCTTCAGGACCACATGCTAAACTCTACACAGGGACAGAAAAGGGCTGAGCTGAACCGCACATTTACAAATGCAAATAATGAGTTATAGCACTTTACAATAATTACAGTGGTGCTTTCATACATCCCAAGGGTTGACCAGAGAGTAAAGTGTTAACCATGTGCTAGAAAACCCTTCACTGAAACAAGCTGCAGAAGCTTTCTATCCCACACCATCTGTCTGGAGAAGGAGAGGCTATGCAGGGTGGATGGGAACTGTCAGACTGAAAGGAAGTTACTTTCTTTTTCCTCCTTCCTCTCTACACCCACCATGTGACATTCTGGAGTGTAAGGCACTAGAACCTGGCTTGGAGAAAAGAGGTGCTCCGAGCCCCAGTTCTTGGTGTGCAAAGGAAATCCTGGCATAGATCTTTTGAAACAGATGCTAAAAATATCCTCCTCACCTCTTATAATTTCTGTCCTTGAGAGACAGAAAAATGAGAAGGCAGAAGGTTTGCAAAGGATAAAAATAGGTGCATCTAAATATCATGAGAAAACGGCCCATGATGCTCTGCTCTGTCAAGTCAAGAATCACATTATACAAGGAACAACTGGTGTTTAATGGACAAAGAGAAGGCAAAGACATACAAAAATACTCAGTCCTCTTGAAAAATAGTGCATTTGTAGTGATGAGGGACTGCAAATGGGAGCCCCATAGTGACAATGAAGGAGCCTTACAACTCAGCACCTTGAAGTGGAGGCCAAAAGTGGTAGTGGGGAGGGAGGCGCTGACAGGCAGACCCACAGTTCATCCATGGCTTACTGCAGGATGTGCTTATAACGCCTAAAACATCTTATTTCATCTACCATTTCTTCCACTTGTGTGCTTCTCCTGAATCCACGTGCAAGATGAAAATTCTTTACTCATGAAAATTTTCCCTATATCAAGTTGATAAAATGCTGCTTATATCAAAGTTTGTGAGGCATGTGAGGAGGGGGTGTGCAGAAAGAAAATGAAAACAGTAGGAGGTCTGAATACAGAATTAAGCACTGTTGACCAAACCTCTAGCTTAGATACTAAAAAGGATCCGTGCTGACTACCTGGCCAAGCGGCAACAAAGAGATAAAAAATGAACCTTGCAGGTAACCCTGAAAGAAAGCCAATGCAATTGTTGTACCAGGACACAGCCTTCTATGGGTCAGAACCAAGACTACAGGTCATAGAAGATTCCCCTTTATCTACTTCAGGTTCTCAAAGGATGGTGAACACTCACTCAGATGCCAGTAAATGTGTCCATAAGCCCAAGGATAAACAGAGCCAGAAATCAAGGCAGTGGGTCATTTCTTCAGTGAAGCAAAGCCACTTTTAGAAAGCTGTCATTCCTGCCACATACGTGGTGGCGGTGGGGAGGGGTTAACATTTCAAATGCATGCAAAGGCAGGTTAATAGAGAAGGCTAGAGTTATTTTTCACGTTTTAGTTATTTTCTTAGAAACAAAAGCCCAGGGAAGAAGGTGAAACTCTTGGTCTGTACAAGGAGATAGAATCCAGGGACTGCACACCTCCTGATGAGAATCAAAATGACTGGGCTCTACTCCTATAGAACTGGGATTTTGGGGGCCAAAGGGAAGCTGAGGTTAACCACCCCCCACATTTGGGGGCACAGAGGCTCCCCAGAAAAGCACTGGAAATGTAGTGGGAATTGTTCAGTTCTCTCTCGTGGAGCATGTCTTGCCCATGAGGTGCTATGTGACTGCAACACAAGTTAAAGGACATCAAACAGGCTACCCAAGCAGGTAGTTCTTGACCCTTTTTGCTCTTAAAACTTTCTGAATTTTCAGTTTTCCCATCCTGATTTCAGATGGGACATCTTTCGGATGCAAGCTTCAATGTAAGTCAAACGACCGTGGCAGTGCCAAGACACAGGATTTACATGGGGCATGAGGAACTAGGGGCTTGGAACATACGTCAAGGAAGAAGAAGACCCATAGGAGACTTACAACCCTGGGTCTTCATCTGCTTGAGGCCAACACACTGTGTGTTTCTAGGTTCAAAAAGATTCTTCAACTGAATATGCTAACAAGATAGAAAGGAGTGCAGAGCCTCTCCCCCAAGAGATGATGGCGGATCATTTCAGAGAGAAAAAAGTACCAGCCACCTAAGACCAACATCCAGCTACCCATTCACAAGAATCCAGAATCCCTCGACTCTCTAGGGAGAGCTAAGTTGTCACACAGGGCAACACACGTGGCCCACTGTCCAAGAGATGGAAATGACACAGAAATGAGGGTATCTTGATTGTCAATTATGCAAGAGGCAGGAAAGACTCACCTCCTTCAGATTTAGGACCAAACAGAGAAAACTACCAGATCCACTCTGCCTATATTTGAATGAACCAAAAGAGACTCCAAGGCTGAATTTTAAAGTGCCAAAAGATAAATAGGTATGTTTCAGGGCACTCAATAAATAAGTAATGCCCCATAAGATTAACATCTTACCAGTGTCTTGGGAGTGTGACTCCTATTTATGGACAAGATGAAATTTATGCATAAATCTACAATTTCTTTTGGATTCAATCCCAAATAGTTTTTCATTTACAAATTGACTTTGGAGTGGTGCAGAGCATGTGATACCTTTAGCGCTACATGTTTCCATCTTCTTGGGTCCGTCAGCTCCCTGCTGGTAACACCCGCATTGGCCAAGTGCCCTTTTCCTGCTGTCCCAAGTCCTTCACAGCAGCTGTTCACAGCTCTGCTCTGCAGCTGGGCAACACCTCTCCTCCTCTCTCTTCTTTGCCTAGGAGCAGCATCTCTCAGCTAGTTAAATACACATTTGCACCCAAATAGCAAGGCCTCCAAACAATTCTAATCACATGCTGCTCCCTTACTAAATCAACTAAGCCCTCCTAAAAAGGGTGGACACTAAAGTCAGTAATCAAGTAGGAGTGGTCTGGCTGGGGAAATGACAAGTAATGTTACAAGGAACCAGCCTGATTAAGTGGATAAACAAAGATCCCAAAGAAATGCCAGAGTGGGCAGAATTTTAAGCTGCTCTGGTAAAACGAAAGGATCTTTAAGATTCTTATAGACTTATCAGAGCTAATGCTTCCAAGATACCAAGACAACAAAGGCTATATTTAATTAACTTCTCTAACAGCACTTGGCACTTAAAAAGGAATCAGATCAGGGCAGTTATTGCGCAAGGGAAAATGAAGTATTGGGATGGACAGCACAGTCTGTGATACCACTTACCACTGTGATACCCCTTAAAAGTGTGCAGGGCCATCTTGGGGTACCCCAAGTCATTTTCTATTCCAGAGGATATGGAGAGATGGCTGGATGGAGAAAAAAAGAGCCTGGAAGGAAAAGAGGGGAAGCAGTCTTCTAGGCTCGTGTAAGGTACGCCCTCCATACTCAGAACTCTCACTGGACCCATGTGGGTTTTCTCCGTGTGGGTCTGTCTGTTCTGTGCCGGAGGAAGCAAAACTTGGGATTCTAGTAGCTCTCTGAACCTCAGCATGGCCAGCAAAGTTCAATTACTCAACGAGGATGGCTCGTCCTACCTTCTCCCTGTTCTAAAGGGAGAGAAACATGTTGCTGAGCTAGTGAGCCTACTGTAGGAGAGACAGGTGAGGCTGAACTGATCAAGTCAAATGCAAGCAACAGAGCAGAGGAGAATCCAAGATGGGATGACTGAACTCAGTAGCTGAAAGAACAGCAGCACTGCTTTAATCGTAGAAGACTCAGCATCAGCGGTGGTGTACTTCCTGAGGTCAGACCCTTTCAGCTGGGATAAGCAACACAAAAGGCAACATGGTTTTCCCCTTTCAAACACTGTGACTGTCTTGTCTACTCAGCCAAGAAACAAACACACAAAACCCCTCAATTATAGAGATTAGCAAGAGATGAAGAAATTATACGCAAGTGGCCCTGGCCCAAGAGTATGATAACTAGTTTGGTAGGGAGGCTGGGGAGGGTGCCAGGTTAACTATCTCTCCTACAGACCAGATCACATCCACACGATGCCTCTCATCAGTGAGGTAGATGGTCATCCTCTTGCTAGAGGTATCAGGGTATCAGCACAGTGGAACAGGAGAATGATCTGCCTGGCTAAAAGGCACAAACTATTCCACAGGGCTCTATCAAACATACAGCAACCCACCAAAATTAACAGGTTACTCCAAGAAAACTTAGCCCCAAGGAGCTGGACTCTTGCCCTGAGGCCTGCACGCCACCAGCTTCCCTTGTGTTAAGACACAGCATTTGAAATCAGATGTCACAGTAACCTACTTCCACAACTGGAGTTTGCTCCTGTCCTGCCTGTCAGACATGCTTCCTGTCACCATGAGAATCTGAGAGGGGTGGAGGGACGGGAAGAACGGCCCAGAGTGAGTATCAGGAGATGGGAAACTGCAAAAGGGAGGAGGAGACGATGGATGGACGAGAGGTTGCAAAGCAAAAAGTTTAAAAGTAGGAAAAGTTTAAAATCATATCAAAGAGATAAGAGATGGGAGGCAAAGCTTAAATCAAAAGGGTCAGGCTCAGGAGGAGGACAAGCTCCTAAGATGGTAAGAAGATGGGAGGCGGCGAGACTGCCTGGCATCACTTCCCATGCAAGTCACTTAGCTCCACATCATCCTTTCGGCGCTTATGGGTGACGAGGGAGGCAACTGGGTAGAGCTTGGCCTTGGCCTGGAACCGGTGACCCGCGATGTCAATCTCATACTCTCCCCGGTTGATGAAATCTGTTGTCACCACCTGTTCTTCCCCAGTGTCCTCGGAGAAATTGTGCACAAAGCCTAGGCAAACGTGGCGCTCTAGGGTGTAGCTGTAGGCACTGCTGGTGGTCTTGCCAACATACTGCCCGTTTCGGTAAATGGGCTCTCCCCACCAAGGCCAGAGGTCCAGGTCTGTGTCGTGGTCATCCAGGATGAACATGGTGAAGCGTTTATATACCCCATTCTGCTTCTGCTGCAGCAGGGCATCTCGCCCAATGAAATCCATCCCCTAGGAAAGAAAGGCAATGCTGAGATGTCGTCTACACTCTGACTTTCGGCAACTGAGCAGCACAGAGGGAAGGGTCCCCTGGTGTCACCGCAGTGGAGTGCAGCACTCTCTCCCCAACCCTGCAAGCAAGCTTTGGGTAAATGGAGTGTTTACCCCATGTTAAAAAGTACACTCACAATATAAAAAGACATCATCAGAGAATTTTTCTTTTTTCTATTTTGTAAATACAGATTTCAGTCACAAGACCACACAGAGGAAAAACATTTAGGAAGAAAAATTGACATTCAAAAATATTTGCTAGAATTGTTTCAGAAAAATGTTTTTATATAATCCCAACAAAAAGTCCATGCATAAATCTGTATTCAATGCATATATATTTATAAATGCTATGTACAAAAATCATGAACAGGATAAAATAAACTCAACAGTAATTATGAATAGATAAAATATGAATGATTTTAATTTTCTTCTTTATATTTTTCCCTGTTTTCCCAAATAAATATTCATTACTTTTATATCAGAGGAAAACAGTTATCTGTAATTGCTCAAAAAGAATACTGTAGATCTACTGTACTGAGAAAGAATGATTGCCAAGATGTGTTGCTAGTGAAAAAAGCAAGGTGCAACATAGCCAGCAGGCAGTATCCACCATCTAGGCTAGACAGGTGACGGGAAACTGTACACTCCTGTTTGCACCATGCTGACGCTCCCCTAAGGAGAGACAGGAAAGTGCTGCTTCTGGTGAAGTTGACAGTGAGACTGGGTGGGGTTCAGAGGTGGAAAAGAGACTCTTCACCAAATACCCTGTCGAACTATAATTTTAAAAAAAAATCATGTTCATATATTACTTTGAAAAGAAACAAAAATTAGGCAACTGAATGTAAGATGCTAATTTGTACAAATATTTAAGGCATGTTAATGAATCAGACTTCCCAGAGCATTCAGTCTAAAAGAGAGCATAGTACTCCAAATAAGTGTTGTGTGTGTATTATGTTTTCATATTAAGATGTTTTATCCCATAGATACATTTTTCATTCTAAGCACATCCTAATTGTCATGAGTCACTTGATGCTATCACCAGGGTCTCAATCCTCATACACCTCTCCTTCCACATCAGCTCCTCTTCCTACTCTACGGCAGAGCCACTGCTCAGGAAGCTGAGTGACAGTGTAGAGTGTGCAGAGATACAGTACCTTCTCTAATTTCACCCAAGACTCTCGTCCACATTCCAGCGGGGTGGTGAGGGTATTTAAATCCTGACCCCAGAAGGCAAAAAACTTCTCAATTCGGAGACTACGAAGAGCATAATACCCAGCATTCCGGATTCCATATTTCTGCCCAACACTCATCACTTCATTGTAAACATGCAGGGCATACTAGAGGGAGAGATGAAAGGTTAGTAACCAGGAGACCTTTGGAATTAAACATGGAATGTGTCTGGCAGTGCCTGCTGGCTCATGTACCAACCTGGACGAGGGACAAGCTTGTCTAAAATTCTCAGGATGCCACATCCTCAACAAACGAAAGTGCTACATACAGCCCAGGAATAACGAGTCAGGCCCCCTTAACCCAACTTAAGCTCCATGAAAACAGCATCCCTATCTTTTCACTTGTCTAAAACATTTAGGAGAGTGACCTAAGTATACAGCAATTATTAAAAAGCTCATACAAGCATTCTCACCACTGAGGAAATGACCAGTCTCACAACTGCTTCTCAAGAAAGAAGAAAAACTATACTATTTGTACAGGTATGTGACACTTAATGACAGGGATAAGTTCTAAGAAACGCAACGTCAGGCGATTTCGTTGTGCAAACATCATGGAGTGTACTTACACAAACCTAGGTGATAGAGCCTACTACATCCCTAGGCTATGGGGTCTAGCCTGTTGCTCCCAGGCTACAAACCTGTACAGCATGTTACTACACTAAATACTGTAGGCACCTGCAACACAATGGTATTTGGGTATCTAAACACAGAAAAGGGTACAGTAAAAATATGACATAAAAGATAGAAAAAGGGTACACCTGTGCAGGGCACTTAGGATGAATGGAGCGTGCAGGACTGGAAGTTTCTCTGAGTGAGTGGTGAGTGAACACGAAGGCCTAGGACATTCCTGTTCACTACTGTAGGCTTTACAAACACCGTACACTTAGGCTACAGTAAATTTATTAAAAAAAAAATTTTCTTGGGGCTGGCCCCGTGGCCGAGTGGTTAAGTTCGCGTGCTCCGCTGCAGGCAGCCCAGTGTTTCGTTGGTTCGAATCCTGGGTGCAGACATGGCACTGCTCATCAGACCACGCTGAGGCAGCGTCCCACATGCCACAACTAGAAGAACCCACAACGAAGAATATACAACTATGTACCGGGGGGCTTTGGGGAGAAAAAGGAAATAATAAAATCTTTAAAAAAAAAAAAAAAATCTTCTTCAACAATAACCTTAGCTTACTGTAACTTTACTTCATAAACTTTTTAATTTTTTAAAACTTTGACTCTTGTACGAACACTTAGCTTAAAACATAATGGGCCGGCCCTGTGGCCAAGTAGTAAAGTTCGCCCGCTCCGCTTCAGCAGCCCAGGGTTTCGCCGGTTTGGATCCTGGGTGCGGACATGGCACTGCTCATCAGGCCATGCTGAGGTGGCGTCCCACACAGCACAACCAGAGGCACTCACAACTAGAATATACAACTATGTACTGGGGGTCGCTGGGGGGAAGAATAAAAAAAAAAAGATTGACAACAGTTGTTAGCTCTGGTGCCAATCTTTTAAAAAAAAATGTAATAACACATTGTACAGCTGTACAAAAATATTTTCTTTCTTTATATCCTTATTCCATAAGTGTTGTTCTATTTTTAAAATTTTAATTTTTTTTACATTTTAAACTTAAAAAAAAAAAATTAAGACACAAGCAAACACACGAGCCTAGGCCTACACAGAGTCAGGATCATCAATATCACTGTTTTCCACCTCCACATCTTGTCCCATTGGAAGGTCTTCAGGGGCAATAATGCATGGAGCTGTCCCCAGCATCACCACAAACATGTAAGTAATGTGTTGTGCTACAATGTTATGATGGCTACAACCATCATAGGTGGGCTAGGTGGTAGGAATTTTTTAGCTCCATTATAATCTTATGGGACCACCGTTGTAGATGTGGTCCATTGTTGACTGAAGCATTGTTATGCAGTGCATGACTGTATATGGTAAGATTGAACTCTGGAAATTCCAGAGAATCAACTAAAAAACAAAAACAATAAGATAATTTAGTAAGAATTAATATACTGAAGAAAATAGCTTTCATAAATCATAATTACTTCGAAGATAATGGAACAAAGACACCATTCTCATTCACAACAACAACAAAATATTCAAATAAACTTAAATGTATAATATCTATTTGAAGGAAACTCAGATACCTCTGAAGGTCACAAAAAAAAAGAAAAAATAAAAGGCATATTTTCTAAGATTCAACACATCAAAAGAATGTCAATTCTCCCTAATTTATAAATGTGACACAATCCAAAAAATATCATCAGTGCATTTTTATTTTGTTTTAACCAGATGATTATAAAGTTTACATGGGAAAATAAGGAAACAGGAATTATTCTTTTCCAAGCTATGAGGGAGGATAAACACTACCAGATATTAAAATATATAATAAAGACTCAGTAACTAAAACAGTGTGATCCTGGATCATGAACAGTAGACCAACAGAACAGAATAAAAGTCCAGAAATAAACTAAAATACATATAGGAATTTAGTATCTGATAAAGGTAGAATCTCACATCAATTGGTTATCCATGTGGAAAAAACCAGCTTGATCCATACTCATAAGGTGCATCAAGAGACTATGCAAAAGGGTGGAGGCATTTACATTTTTTTAAAAAAACCCCATAAACCTATAAACAGCAACAATGCAAACTATAAAAGCACCAGAAGAAAATTGGAAAAAATTTATAACCCCAGAGTGAGGAAGCCCCTTCTATGTGTCAAACTCTAGAAACCACAAAGGAAAAGACTGATCAATTCAACTACATAAAAATTGAAAAAAAACTTATGCAACTTATGAAACATTTTCCATAATAAAAAGTAAATTTAAAAACCCTTCTACATGGCAAAAAACACAAAAAATCAAAAGACAAATGACAAACTAGAAAAAAAAAATTTCAACAAGGGCTGTCTGAGAACGCCTAAATTGGTAAAAAGACCAATAATTCAATACAAAAATGGACAAAGGCTATGACCAGAACATTCATTCACACAATGTTCATTAAGTATTTACTATGTGCCAAGTACTTCTCTAGGTTCTAGGGATCTAAAAGTTAAAACAGACAAATATCCCTACCCTCAGGGAACTTACATTTTTAAATGGGTAATCTCATGAATGAAACAAAGAAAATATATTTTATTAGACAGCTGTAAGCACTATGGACAAAAATGAAACGGGGAAGGAGGCCAAGGAGAACTGGTAGGGGGCAGGGGGGAGTTGCAACTTTAAGGCCTCATCAAGGTGACACGTGACTAAGATCTGCAGCAGGTGTGGCTGTGAGCTCGGGAGTCTCTCTGGAGGAAGGACGTGCCAAGGGGAAAGAACAGGGTAAAGGCAGAAGCTTGTTCAGAGACTGGCAAGGAGTGAGAGGCAGAGAAGACGGTGAAACCACAGTGTGCAGAATGGGCAGGCAGAACTGGGGAGGCCTGTAGATGGGCTTTTACCTGTGTTTTGATAAGCTGCCCAATCTCGTGCATAAGGGAAATTAAAACTGCACTGACAAACTATTTTGTACCTATCAGCCTAAGGTTTGACAACTCTATGTGTTGCTCCATGTGATAAGGAAAAAGGCACTCTCATACAGTGCAGAATTTTTCATAATAGCAAAGGACAAGAAACACCAAAAATGTCTATAGTACTAGACTGGTTAAATAAATTATGATTCTGCTATTTGATGGAATACTATACCACTGTTAAAAAATAAAGAAAAAAAGAGGAAGCTCTTTTTCTTTAGATATTGACAGAGAAAGACCTCTAAGATAAATTGTTAAGTGAAAAAATCAAGATGAAGAACAGCAGTATGCTTCTGTTTGTGTTTCCAAAAAGGGGGTAAAGAACATGTCCTTGAACTTCCTTACATATGCACAATCCGACACGACGTACAAAAAAACTAACAGTTTTATCATTAGTGGTGGTTGGTGGGAACTGGTCAGGTGAAACTGAATACTTTTTATAGGTCTTTCTTTATTTTTAAAAGATTTTATTTTTCCTTTTTTCTCCCCAAAGCCCCCTGGTACATAGTTGTATATTTTTAGTTGTGGGTCCTTCTATTTGTGGCATGTGGGACGCCGCCTCAGCATGGCCTGATGAGTGGTGCCATGTCTGCACCCAGGATTTGAATCAGCGAAACCCTGGGCCGCTGAAGTGGAGCACACAAACTTAACCACTCGGCCACGGGGCCGGCCCCTATAGGTCTTTATTTTTAAACCTTGTAAATGTATTACCTATTCAAAAGAAGTAAAATAACTTAGTCAAAAATGTTAAAATCTGTTTAATGCAGCCTACCTCAATTACCAAGGCCTAATCAGAGATGGCCCCCTAACCCTGCCAGTGCTCAGTGGGTGTGGGAAAGCCAGCACACCTGCCTTCCATGGGTCTCACCTCTATAGGGATATAAAGCATGAATCCCGGCTCTCCCGTGTGGGTCATGCTCATCACCCGGATCCCGTTCGCATAGCCCACACTCATCTCCTGTGGAAATAAAGGGAGACGGTCAGCATGGAAACTCCTCAGGGGAAGTGGGCACTCGACATGTTGTTAAAGGAGTGAAACCTGAGGGAGACCCCTCTCGTTAGCTCTGCGCCCTTTGTTTGACTCTAAAGGAGACACACGTGAATGAAAGAATTCCATCTTCAGGTGTGTTTCCCGGCATTAGGAATGGAGCACAGCCTTTACAACGTATCTTAGGAGTATCGCCATTTCAGGAGTGCTAGCCAAGCAGCTGGTACAAAGTGGAGGCAAAGTCTTTGACAAGCATGAAATATTTCTTTTTGCAAAGTCCTGCTAAAGCTTTGTTTTAGTCAGGGACATTGAGAGCAATGAAGACCAGGCAAATGTCTTCTCAGGGGCACTTGCCCCACAAAAGATGATGCCTGATGCCCACAGAACATGGTTCACCTGCTACCCTGGGGTCAGAGACTAGGCTTCTAACGTTCAAAATGCATTTAGAGCAGCTGAGTTACCTAATGGGCCTCTGACTCAACTACTCTTCCTATAAAGGAAAGTGGTAAGTCCCAGACAGTACTAAAATGTTTCCACAGGAGGCCCGACACAATGTTGTACTTGGTAGGCGCATGCAGACGGATCACTCCTTCAGGCAGCAAAGTCCTGGGAAGGGGTCTGCTGATGGCTAACAGTGAGAGTTTTCCGTGGCTTTCACTCTGCCATGGAGAAAAGGGACACTGTAAAATCAATTAGCCTGTAAAATCAGTGGATCCCAACTTTGGTTTGAACTTCAAAGAGCCTCTGTCATAACTGTCCCGCAGCTGCTTGTTACAGGTTGCCAAAACGTCTGTTTGGACCTCTCTAATCAGCCGCTTCATATTCAGTTATCATTTCTTTTATTTAGATACAATCTGTTTCACTCAGTTATAGTGAAAATTATGTAAACTGTTTAGGGATTCACCTAAACCATTTCTTACCCAAAGATGCCACATACACAGAAATTACTCTGTGAATGGAAAAGAGGAAGCCTTGCATGGAGAGAAGGGACCTCACCTCGACTGGCATTTTTTGGTGTCAGTGTTATAATCTCGTAACTTGAAAAATTTAATCCACTGCTACAGAAAGCAATAAATGTATAGAACTGATATTCAGAGAAGCTAAATCCACTTCAAAGATATCCTAATGCTTATTAAATAATGAAACCTTGAAGGGTGGAAAAAATAAAGAAATGAATTTATTAATTTTGTTTGCTTAATAAAAAAAACACACTTTGTGGGTGCTAACGTCATAGTGAGAACATGTAATTGCCATCTCTACAAAAAAAATATTCCCTGCCCATTTAAAAACTAGAACTTTACCAGAACCTACCTTGCAAAACAGACTTGGGAAGTGGTCTGGAGTCATAGGGGCATAGGACAATTCGGACAGCACATCCACAGCTCGAGGACCAATCAGATTGAGGGCTAAACCGAAAAGAACAAGAGATGTCTGGCTACTCCAGGTGAAGAGCTGAGCCAATGGGAAAGGTTTGTTCTGCACTTGCTCACCTACAGCCAGGCCTAGGTGGCAAGACCACGAAAGCATCCCTTTGTTTAGGCAATCCAAGGATGGACACAGAGCACCCTGATTCTGGCAAATACACCTCTCCTGACAGGCCTGCTACATGCAGCTACTGACCACCGGCATCAAAGAGCCTGGCTAGTGGGTTTCCTCTTCTGGGTACACAGGAAGACAACGTTGCATAGTCTCCTGTGCAGTTAGATGGGATCAGGAGACCAAGTCCTGGCCAATGGAATAGGAGCCAACTTCTAGGACTGGCCATAAACCCCCTACTCAATTCCCATTCCCTTCCTCTTCCCAGTATGCCTACATGATGGAAAATGCTCCAATCCCAAATGAGCACTCACAGGAGAGCTGCCCAACCACCCTGGGTTCTGTCATGTTTGTGACAGCAGCTTATACTAATTACACATCAACTACCCTCATATGGGCTAGAAAACAACTTTGCTTCAATAAGATTCTGTAGTTTGCCAATCTTGTAGCAAGAAGTTAATCATATTTGCTGCTACGATGAATTGAGAATGAGGGCCTGGTGGGGTGAGGGGCAGGAGTCAGTTAAGTGGGGGGAGGGAGGGGTTAAACTTGGAATAAGGTGGAAGAAGGGAGGCTGCTCCCCCAACAGAACTGCTGAGGAAGAGAGAATCAGGAGATTGAAGTAGTCCTTAAAAATTATTCACTCATTTAAAAGAAAAAAAGCTAATGACTTTAATAAATTAAAAATGATTTACTCATTCATTCAACAATATTTGCATTCCTACATGCTGGCTGTGGTGGATATCACAGTGAACAACAGAAACGGAAGCACTAGCCCATCACACACTGCACTTATGAACACGTGGGGAGGATCAGAGATCCACTTCCTATGGCCAGAGAGCCTCCTCCACACTTCTGACAATCAATTCTGAAATGTCAAATATAAAGAAGGCAAATGGAGAAGACAAAGCTGTACTGGCTGGCCTTTTCTTGCACAGCTGACCCTAGAGGGCCACCTTACCAGTGTATTTCCAGGTGACATCCTCCAGAAGCAGGTTGCTGTCTTGTGGCATGTGTTTCTTAAGCCAGGCCCAACAGTGGACCTGCTGGTCGGTTGGAGAAATCATGAAGAAACTGAAAGTAAGACCCAAAGTAATCAAAACCAGGCAGCAGAAAAAGGACCGGGAAGGAAGCAAGTTCTCAGATTGTTTCAAAGCAATGAGCAGAATATTGGCAAATGACCTCTTAGCTTTCAGGGAGGGCCAGTAGCACAGGATTCTAGGATATACCACATGAGGACAAAACGAAAGATTCTGGCTTCCTGTTACTGCCAAGAAATTATACAGACCTAATAATTTGAGATTAGGCATCTTCTCCTAGTAAGGTAACTAATTTTTCCACATCGTTTTATATAATCTGGTGAGTTTCTTTTTTCTTTTTCTGGTGACTTCTTTTTGTACTGGGCTGCTAAGAAACTGGCCATGAGTCAATGAACTTTTTTTGTCCTTGGTCTAAGTATGGTTTCCTGGAAAGTGAGTCGGGTGCTCTGCTCTGCCACAGCACCCTTAAGGAAGCGGTGTGGGAGGAAGCAGGGCGGCTGGCGGTCATCCTCACCTGCGCTTGCTCAGTCGCGCTATGCTGCAGTCATTTTCATACCCTCCACCCTCGTTGAGCATGCCAGTATGCACGATGTGGCCCACAGGCACATCAAGGTCATTGGAGAAGAGGTACTGTAGAATTTCTAATGCCTGATCCCCGGTGGACTGTAGGGTTAGGGAACAAAGCAGAGTGAGCGCAAGAGCATCTGGCTGAGTAACGCGGCCTGACAGGCAATGGGACTTTCTGGGAAAACTCAATTAGCCAGTACTCAGGCAACAATATTTGCAGATTTACTCCACTGCAAGAAGCTCCAGAGAAAGCTAGCTATTGATTCTAATGATAAACAGGCCTCTGCAAGCAGATTAAAAGCCAGAAACAAAGAGCGAGAAATTCAGAAAACTTACAATACAGGTAAGACACTAAAATATATCAGAGTTCTTACAGAATCAGTTGTGAAGTGACAGATGAAAACCAGGAGGCATTCCATAAACATGCCAAGTTTCCTAATCTGTTATACTGGTTCCCAAAGACTTACTGTTATTTCAAACTTTGTGAAAGAGGACATGTCAATGACACACACAGCTTCCTTACAGCACTTGACTTCAGACTCCACAATGTCAAACCAATCTGGCTTATAGAAAGTCTTGCTCTGCTCCAATGCCAGGAGGTCTGCAGAAAGGAAAAAACAAAAGGAAGAGAGAAAAGGAGAGAATCTATACTGGGAGTCTCCCTGTATAGTTTAGCACAGTATAACAGATTTTTATTCCAGGAACACATTCTAAGCTATATACATTTAAAATTAAGTTTCATTGCCCTGAGAATCAGGGCAAAAAAAAAAAAACAAACAAAAATGAGTATGTCTCTTCATACCTTTGTCCGGTGGCACAAAGTACTTTGGCCTCTCAAATCCATGTTTCTCCATCCATCTGGCTCCTTGTGCATCCAGCCGGTCATAGAGGGGAGATGTGCGTAACTGCCTCCCGGTCTGGAAGTCCCAACGGGGAACCTTCAGATCGTACAGCAGAGCTAAAACAGATAAGAACAGTCTATGAAAGCACAAGCCACAGAGCTGAGTAGTCAATATCCACTGGACTGTGGCGTTGTTCCTATTCAAAAGAGCATGCTTTCTGGGCTAACGTAGCCTAAAATTTGCCAAACAGTACCCAGTCTAACAGCATGCTCCAGAAGAAAGAAAACATTGCAAGAGCTGATATCTTCCCTCCACAGAGTTATATAACTATGAGTCACATAATGACTGTAGGTCTCTGTTCACAATCATCATTCCAAATTAGTAGGTAGAAACAATGAGAGAAAAGTCATAGTTCTAAACCTTGCTAAGCTCTACAGCAGAGACAAAGGTTATAGCTAAGTGGGACACAGGTGATTCCAAAGTGTGAAGAAAATGGCACTTGATTCCTAACAGTGCCTGTGTTCTTGGGATCTCAGACCTGTTACAGACAATTCCTCTCTAATATTTAACCCATTTCTGAAGTGAAAGGGCATATAGCATACCTTGATTTGGTGGCTCTGAAATCTGACAGGTTGCATAGTATTGTCCCAGTGACATTATTCACATAACAAAGCTAGGGTCAGAATTCATTTCTCCTAATGTCCAATCTGCAACAGCAATAAGTAAAAATAGCCAGAAAGAGTGTGATCTCTAGTCCCTTCCAAAGAGAAGACCTGACCTCACACCATTCCAACCAAGAGGTCCATCAGGGTAGTGGGGAGCCTGGGAGATTAAAGAGAAGAAGCCACACTGGCTTCCTTAGATTCTGACGACCTGTCCATCTCCTCTGGTACTTTAGGTTCTACTTTCCCCTTCCCCATTTTCTATGGTGCCTGCAATTTCTATTTTATAAGAATTGGAGAAGACTACGAAAAGTGTCGTCTCATCAAGGAGAAGCTCAACTATGATTGCACAGGTTCTAAAGTAACTATGGATGGGGAAATCTAGACTAACAATAGTTCAACATTTTAACCAGAGTTGTTAAAAATAAAGAACCTTAGCAGTTACACACAGTGCTGCAGGTCTTTTATCTCCCATGGACATGAGTTCCCTGTCACAGGACAAAAGTGAGCATGCAGGTGGTAAAGGTCATCCAATGGCCTCATTGTGAATGGAACTTCCCTACTGAAACAACAGTTCATTCTTTTTTTATGGTGAGGAAGATTGGCCCTAAGCTAATATCTGTTGCCAATCTTCCACTTTTTGCTTGAGGAAGACTGCCACTGAGCTAACATCTGTGCCAATCTTCCTCTATTTTGTATGTGGTACGCCACCACAGCATGGCTTGATGAGCACTGTGTAGGTCCACACCCGGGATCCAAACTCACAAACCCTGGGCCACCAAAGTGGCGCACACGAACTTAACCACTATGCCATTGGGTCGGCCCCCAACAGTTCATTCTTAATCAAGAATGGTGGTCACAACCAATGTAGGAACTTAGTCCTGAGCATAAATATATCTGAAATATTGATATATTTTGGCAAAGTCTGAGAATAGTTCCTCAGTATAGGAAAATGATATTACAATCTGATTTGGTTCAATTCCTCATACAAAAGCTGTCTCTAAGGGTTTATGGGAAAATAAATCAGAGACAAGGTAGGGTAATAAGTTAAAATGAAGAGGCCAGTCCTTCAAAGCTGGAGGGAACCAAGGTCAAGGACAAAGAGAGCAAGAATGTATGTTTTGTGTTTACATGAGAAGTGGTTTCCTATCTTGCTAGCGTATAAGGGGTTAATGACAAAAATCACTCAGAGAAGCTTGAAGCTTTGAGAATAACTTGGCAAATTCTCTGCCTTGGAAAGCAAACCATATCTTCAAGACCCAGTGGAGAGCGAGAGCATTCGCTGTGACACAGGGTCTTCCAGGCAAAGTGGAAAGCAGGCCATGCTGGGAATGAACAGGAAGCTGCTGCAGGGAGTCTGACAGGAACTCCCAGCCTAAGTCCTCTTCTACTTTTCTTCCCCTGGAGTAAACAAGGCACGATATACTAAAGAAAATTATCCATAAATAGCACGTGGGCCATGATGCCCCCAACACAGGCCTGAAACAGTCAATCAGAAGCCCCATTTGAAGCAATGATTAAAGAACTGAGGAAAAATCTGCCGCTCTGAATGACAGAACAGGCCCCGAGGAAGACATCTGCAACTAGGTGCAATTGGGAGAAAGCTTCACTTACGCATGACTTCCATGACCCGGTGGCGCAAAAAGGTACGGCTGCTCTGGAGGGCTCCAAAACGTTTCAAGTCCAATTCCCAGACGTTTTCTGAGGGATACCCATGCATCATCCATTCTGCGAGGTACCTGTTTAGATGTGGGGGAAGCTATGGGCCTCAGATGGGATACCCTCAGCACTGTACTAGGAATCAAAAACCAACAGACTCAGAGATCCCATCTTGTCACAGACTGGTTGAGTGATTCTGGGCAATTTCCTTAACTTTTCTGGAAGAAACAAACATGGATCCACCTACTGCTCGCACAAGACCATTATGAGGATTTTAGCTCTGATGATAATATTCCCTAGAAAGTGTTTAAGATATAAGCCACATTTATGAAGAAATAAGACTAAAATAGACACAAAAATATATTCTAATTTATACATCCAATGGTTTTTTTCTATAAAACAGACACCTCAGGAGGTTATAGAGTTATCTGACCACACCTCCTCTGCTCCAAATGTTTCTGGGTAACTCCTCTTCCATAACTTTTTTCAGAGCCATTCTACAAGTCACTCAAGAAAAACGGCCTCATTAAAAAGAAGAAAACTTTTAAAAATAGTGGTAAAATACACATAAAATTAAACTGACCATCTTAACCATTGTCAAGTGTGAAGTTCAGTGGCATCACATCCATTCACACTGTTATATAACCATCACCACTATCCATCTCCAGAACTCTTTTTCATCGCCCCAAACTGAATTGCTTTATCCATTAAGCAGTCACTCTCCAGTTTCCCCTAACCCCAGCCCCTAGCAACTGCCTTTCTACTGTCTGTCTTTAGGAACTGGACTACTCTAAGTATCTCATATAAGTGAAATCACACAGTATTTGTCTTTTCATGGTTGGTTTATTTCTATTAGAACCTAACTTTCAAATAAAAACTTTATTACTCAGCAGGATCATCTATCTCACCACAACTGGGTGTTTCCAAACTCAAATACCTAGCAAGCTGAGTCTGAGTAAGAAAGACTTACTTTCCAGCTCCTCCACCAAATGAAAGGCCAGCAGAGTTCATTCCTGCCAGGACAAAGTAGCCTTGTACTGAAGGAGACTCGCCCATGATGCACCTCATGTCTGGTGTGAAGGTCTCAGGGCAATTCACCAACTTCATGATCTCCAGAGTCTCCAGCTGGGGCATCCTACGCAGGAGGGAACTCAACAGGGGCTCTGAGCAATAAAAACAAAACCCAACAGAGTGCTCAGCTTTAGGGAATTCCAAAACTTTAAACTCTTTATACTTTCCTAGTCCCTTTCCTTTCAGAAATTCTCTTGGAAGAGGTTTTCTAAGAAGAGCCAACTAGGTCATTTATCAGAAAGCAGAACCCATGGTGGAATTATGAGACACACCTATGAAGTGCTTGGCATAAAAACTTAGAAAAAAGATACTCTTGAGAAAGGGAAGGAGCTATGGAAGAACCCATAATACATGTGCCTACAGATAAGACTCTCAAAGCGGGGGCCGGCCCCGTGGCCGAGTGGTTAAGTTCGCGTGCTCCACTGCGGCAGCCCAGGGTTTCGCCGGTTCGGATCCTGGGCGCAGACATGGCACCGCTCATCAGGCCACATTGAGGCAGTGTCCCACATGCCACAACTAGAAGGACCCAAAACTGAAAAAAAATATACAACTATACTCGAGGGATTTGGGGAGAAAAAGCATGAAAAAAAAAAAAAGATCGGCAACAGTTGTGAGCTCAGGTGCCAATCTTTAAAAAAAAGAATCTCAAAGGGAAGATATTTGTGGAAAAGCTCTTAAATGGCACCCAAAGAGAGATACAACGAGACAGGGGTTTCTTAGGTTGGAATAGCTGCAAAAGACAGATCCTCAGCCTGTTTTAAAGTCAGTCCATCATCTAGGAATGGTCCAGTGGGATAGTGGTAATAGATGAAACCAGACTGAAGCCAATTGGTGGGTACATGGGGGTTTCTATTTACTATTCTCTCCACTTTTAAAAGTCTGAAATTTCCCACAATAAAATTTTTCTTAAAAAGTCCATCAAGGGCAGGATGGACACTTCATTATAGACCCTTTCATATCTTTTGAATTTGGAACCATGTGACTATCTTAACTATTCAATAAATAAAATAATTTAAAAATTGAGTAAAAGACTATATTAACAAAACAATTCTGCTTTCTAAAACTTTTTTCAGTCTTATATGAAGTCGTACAGAAAGGTTTCCTCCCAGCCTAAAATTTCAGCAGTGATTTTAGATGAGTAAGTAATAAGCCAGAAGTCCCTTAACCTAGATTTTAGTCCCCTGAATCTGTTACATAGTAACTGCATCCTTAGACCAGGAAAACTCTGTAGACTGCTCTCTGTAACCACCACATGGGGTTGTTACAAAGATCAAATAAGGAACTCCTCCTGAAAACGCTTTGAAAAATATAACATCTTAGGTAAATTTAGGGCATTATTGTTATAATGTAGTTCACACACCAAAATGATCCCAGTCTTCCTGTAGATTCTGAATCTCCAGCTGGTTCTTGCCCTCAGTGAAAATTGGTTTCGGGTTCTTCTCAAAGCCCCCAGACAAGATGCCACCCTGCCAGTTCCGAATATAGATTCTTCCGTCAGTATCCACAATAGCTGAGGAAGAGAAATGACAAGGGAGTGGGGAGTAGAAGAGAGAAATAGGGTTCAGAGGTAAGCCAGCTTTCTAAATGGAAAGAAAAAGGCAAAACAGAAACACCCATTATAGGCTTCACTAACCAAACAGCATCCAGAGAACAAAGGCATTCGTTAGCTTGAAAACACCCTTGAGGTCATGCAGGAGGATCCTCCCTCTCAGACGTAGACTAGACACTGTTTCTCTGATTACCCCTAACCCAGTTAGTTACCTAAAAGCTTTGACTAGTCCTCACAACCAAACTACCTAACTCTCACTGTGAGATCCTGAGCGCCTAAGCGAAAGGAGGGCGGCGGAGCCCATTCTAGGGATTAAGACCTTCAAAGTGAGGTCAAACCCTCTCCTACGGCGCTCGGGGTCACTGAACAACCTGAGTTTATAGCTTACCCGTGACATTTCTACAAGGCAAGCATTCAAGTCAAAAACTCCAGGTAACATTCCAATATTCTCAATTTAGACCTCTGTTTGGGACTACAATTAGCTTGCAAAAAAACGACAAAAAACTGTTTAAGTGGAATGCCCATTTTAGCCATCCTTTCATAAAGAGTTCTTAAAGAAAAGTTAGAATTGCGTCCACCTCCCTGTAACATGCTCCAGAAAAAACAAGACTCTTTCAGGCGCAGTCTGTCCCCAGCTGAAAGTCTTCCTTCTCAGAAGACAGAACGGGGGCAAGGAAAGAAGATGACAAACAAAGTGCAGGTCCTCACTTGGTGTGTTGCTCTGCAGAGGGGTCTCCAAGGGGCGAGTCAGAAGGTAGAAGTGTTCGCAGGCATGTAACGGGATACTAACCGGCTCCTCGTTGGACAGACCCAGCTCGTATGCCCACTACAAATGGACAGATTTATTTGTGGGTGGGGAGAGGAAGAGAAAGACAAATGAGGAGCTTCAGCCACTTGAAAAGAGTTAATTTCAAGTGGCTTGTGTGTGCTCCTGCTACAACGTCAGGTGTGGGAAGCCAAGTTTCAGCCTGCTGTAGAGTTCAATTTGGATGGGGAACAACACTATACTTTTTAAACCATAAAAATTACTTTTAGATCAAAGGAAGACAGATTTACCAGCTAGTAAAATAAGCTCATGGGGAGCAAATGAGGCCCTTTTAACAAAATGCCTGGCCTCAACTACAAACTCCAAATACCAACCATAAATGAACTTCATATGGCAAAAAGTATTCCTAGGTCACCTTAAGATTCAGAGTGGAAGGCAAGGGACCAATCTGCCTTAAAAGTAGGAGGAGCTTAGTGTTCTGCAAACTGAATCCACGCTCCTGACAATATAGAATAGCCTAATACTTTATTTGCTACGTTGTAGAATGAAATGAAACACCACAAAAAGACCCAACGCCAAGGATTTAGGTCAATGCCCAACTGTTCGCTGGCCTTCCTGATCGGCATAGCACCAATTAACCCAAGGTGGAGGAAGGCAAAGATCACAGGTGCTTCTATTGGAGGGATACAGGTTTCTGATTTGGAGTAGAAGAATTCTGAGTTTTCCAGTCCAAACAGTGTGGTCCCTGACACCTGTTTAGTCCACCACAACATACCAAAAAATCCCAAAGATAAAAGTTAAATAAAAAACCAGTGACCCAGTATTGTTGCTAACCTACCTGACCAGCACAGTTGACAAAATACTGGCATTGGATTTGTCCTTTATCTGTCTCCACGCCAGTAACTTGACCTTTTTTGACTATTACATGAAGAACGCTTGTCCGGTCATAGATCTGAACACCTGTTCCAAGGTAAAGAAAGAGTTGATGTGTCCATCCTGATGTTCCACAGCTAAGGCATCTACAGCAGATTCTCAACTCAGAAGAAACACTGAAAAGGCCAGGTCAATGCTTTAACTTTAAAAAACAAAAAACTCCTAGGAACCACATCCTGAGACTCTGCAAATGGATCGTTTACAAGACTGAAAATAGCAGGCCAATTTAAAAACTGATTTTAGGGGCTGGCCCCATGGCTAGGTGGTTAAGTTCGCATGCTCCGATTCAGCGGCCCAGGGTTTCGCTGGTTCTGATCCTGGGCACAGACATGGCACCGCTCATCAAGCCACGCTGACGTGGCATCCCACATAGGAGATCCAGAAGGACCTACAACTAGAATATACAACTATGTACTAGGCGGCTTTGGGGAGAAGAAGGGAAAAAGAAGATTGGCAACAGATGTTAGCTCAGGTGCCAATCTTTAAAAAAAAAAACAAAACCATGACTTTAGGACACAATTAAATTCCAGGACTATAAAAGGGGCAGGGAAGAAAAAGTCAAATAGGGTAATCCTGCTCTACCCACGTCATGAATCAGTTCATTCAAAGTGTCTAACACCGTGGACACTGATTAGTTTTCCCTCATTCACTCCAATACTGGGACATGATCCAAGCTGTGGATTAAATCCCCAGGTGTGCTCTAATCTTGGTGCTTCTCGGGTCCTGTGGGGGAAAATATTCCAGTCTGAAGTGCATTAATCAGTACTAATAGCATTTCCTTGGAACTTTAATAAGAACAATGTGGCCCTGAGGAGAAGTATTTAACAGACATTATATATTAAAACAAAAATTTTAAGAACCAGTGTCCAAAAATGGAAGCTGAGTTGGTGTTATTGTCTACTGTGAGACAGGTTCTTACGTAACTTCTACCTTCCTAACCCAAAACCTGCTTACCATTTTGGGAGGCAGCAGTTGCCAGGGCAAGAGCCACATCGGCGGAGGACACCATTGCATCCTCAGGAACATGCATGGCCCCCACCAGGTCGTGCACATTGAGGAGAGGATGAAGTTCGGCCACTTTCTTGGGGGAGATGATCTCAGAAGGGATGCCTATAACACTGCCACAGAACACAGGGGGACAATGACATTCACTGGCCCTCTGGCAGAGGTCAGTTTGACAGTAAAGTCAAGACAGGCTCCTAGCCTCATACGTACTTTAGCCTTGAGTTGATGCGCTTCAGAGAGATCAGCCGATCCTGAGTTTGGGCCAGAAAGATCGAGCCTGTCCTTACGTAACCTGTAAGAAAAGTCAGCCCAAAATGAGACAGTCCAGGCCAAATATAGGGTGGCAAAGAGGCAAGCCCACTAGATTCTAAGTTAGAAGAACTGTGATGAGTCCAGGGACTGCCACTGGTTATTCTTGAGCAAGTCGATTAGATTCCTCTGAGCGTCTGCGGAAAATCTAAAGCACACCGGATGCACTAACACGAAGGTTCCGTTCCCTATCCAGACAGTCTCAGCTCGCAGTTTTGTGAGGATCAAATGAGATTCTAATGTACATAAAATCGCTCCTACAATAAAAGTGAAAGATAGCCTTGCTAAAATATCTTTTGGGGGCAAGGATGCAGCCTAGAATGCGTCTCTGTTCTTTACCTTTTTAGGCAATTTGACCTTTCTCCTCCTAGCTTTGGTGGGAGTGTGACCCTTGGTGAAGGCTACTCACAACATGAGCCCCCAGAAGACTGGCCCCTCCCCGTCCTTCCCCAGTACAGCCAGTGGGCACGTGACCTGAGCTCAGCCAATCAGACCCTCCTGGAATACTGGGTCTTGAGCAAGCAGGTGAATGGCTGGAGGTCACTCATCAGGAGCAGCAGCGTCCTGGCCAGGCCATCCCAGACCCGTGTTCCAGCTGAGGAACTGCCGGCTACTCGAGGGGTCCCCACATCCTGGCCTCCATGCTGCCTCCAGCTGGCGGCCTCCTGCCAACTCTAAAGGCCCCCAACAGTCTTCCATCAAACTCCTTTTTGCCCAAGTTAGCCAGAGGTGACACCTGCTGTCTGCAATCAACACACCTGATACAACCATTCTTACACTTGGGGCAATGACAATCCTCCTGAATGCAATTACTCTTAGTTGTTATGAAGAAAAGGCTGAATCAATCAGGTATCTCTTAACAAGGGAGTGAGGACAATTTAAATATTTCCTTAATTTCTTTTGAAAGCATCACATACAGGCATACCTCGTTTTATTATGGTTTGCTTTATTGTGCTTCTCAGATATTGCATTTTTTACAAATTGAAGGTCTGTGACAACCCTGCGTCAAGCAAGTCTATCGGTGCCGTTTTTCCAACAGCATTTGCTCACTTCGTGTCTCTGTGTCACGTTTTGGTAATTCTTGAAATATCTCAAACTTTTTCATTATTATATTTTTTATCGTGATTTACGATCAGTGGTCTCTGACATTACTATTGTAATTGTTTTGAGCCGATACAATCCATAAAATGAAAGTTTGAGTGGTCTGGATAGAAGATCAAACCAGCCACAACATTCCCTTAAGCCAGAGCCTAATCCAGAGCAAGGCCCCAACTCTCTTCAGTTCTATGAAGGCTGAGAGAGGTGAGGAAGCTGCAGAAGAAAAGTTTGAAGCTGGCAGAGGATGGTTATGAGGTCTGAGGAAAGAAGCCGTCTCCCGACACAGACGTGCAGGTGAAGGAGCGGGTGCTGGTGGAGAAGCTGCAGCGAGGTATCCAGAAGATCCAGCTAAGATAATTAATGGAGGAGGCCACACCAAACAACAGATTTTCAATGCAGATGAAACAGCCGTACACTGAAGAAGACTCCATCTAGGACTTTCACAGCTACAGAGAAGTCAGTGCCTGGCTTCAAATGACAGGTTGACTCTCTTGTTAGGGGCTAATGCAGCTGGTGACTTTCAGTGGAAGCTGATGCTCATTTACCATTCTGAAAATCCTAGGGCCCTTAAGAATTATGCTACATCTACTCTGCCCGTGCTCTGTACATGGAACAACAAAGTCTGAATGATAGCACATCTGTTTACAACATGGTTGACTGAATATTCTAAGCCCACTGCTGAGACCTACTGCTCAGAGAAAGAGTCCTTTCAAAATATTACTGCTCATTGACAATGCACCTGGTCACCCAAGAGCTCTGATGGAGGTGTACAATGAGATTAATGCTGTTTTCATGCCTGCTAACACAACACCCATCCTGCAGACAACAGATCAAGGACTAATTTTGACTTTCAAGTCTTATTATTTAAGACATACATTTTGTAGGGGGCAGCACAGTGGTGTAGTGGTTAAGTTCATGTACTCTGCTTTGGCAGCCCAGGGTTCATGGGTTAGGACCCCATGTGCAGACCTATGCACCAGTCATTGGGCCATGCTGTGGTGGCATCTCACATACAAAATAGAGGAAGACTGCCACAGATGTTAGCTCAACTACAATCTTCTTCAAGCAAAAAGAGGAAGATTGGCAACAGATCTTGGGTCAGGGCCAGTCTTCCTCACCAAAAAAAAAAAAGAAAAGAAAAGAAATACATTTTGTAAGGCTATAGCTGCCATAGACTGTAATTCCTCTGATGGATCTGGGGAAATTAAATTGACAACCTTCTGGAAAGGATTCACCATTCTAGATGCCATTCAGAACATTCATGATTCATGGGAAGAGGTCAAAATATCAACATTAACAGGAGTGTGGAGGAAGTTGATTCCGGCTCTCATGGATGACTTTAAGAGGTTCAAGACTTCAGGGGAAGAAGTAACTGCAGACGTGGTGGAAAGAGCACGAGAACTAGAATTAGAACTGGTGGCTGAAGATGTGACTGAACTGCTGCCATCTCATGATAAAACTGTAACGGATGAGAAGCTGCTTCCTATGGATGAGTAAAAAAAGTGGTTTCCTGAGATGGAATCTCCTCCTGGTGAAGATGCTCTGAAGTTAGTTGAAATGACAACAAAGGATTGAGGGTATTACATAAAGTTAGTTGATAAAGTAGCAGCATTTATTTGAGAGGACTGACTCCAATTTGAAAGAAGTTCTGTGGGTAAAATACTATCAAACAGCATTGCATGCTATGGAGAAATCGTTCATGAAAGGAAGAGTCAGTTAATGTGGCAAACGTCGCTGCTGTCTAATTTTAAGAAACTGCCAAGGGGGGCAGCCCCATGGCTGAGTGGTTAAGTTTGCGCACTGTGCTTTGGTGGCCCAGGGTTTGCTGGTTTGGATCCTGGGTGTGGACCTACATACCGCTCATCAAGCCATGCTGTCGTGGCATCCCATATAGAAAAACTAGAATGGCCTACAAATAGGATATACAACTATGTACTGAGGCTTTGGGGGGAAAAGAATACAAAAAGAGGAGGATTGGCAACAGATGTTAGCTCAAGGCCAATCTTCCTCAGCAAAAACAAAAACAAAAACAAAAACCCCCCAAAAAACCCCAAAACTGCCATAGCCACCCTAACCTTCTGCAACCACCACCCTGATCAGCCAGCAGCCATCAACATCAAGGCAAGACCCTCCACCAGCAAAAAGATTATGACTCACTGAAGCCTCAGATGATGGTTAGCATTTTTTACCAATAAAGTACATTTTTTAACTAAAGTATGTTCATTAGTTTTTTAGACATAGTGCTATTGCACTCTTAATAGACTACAATATAGTAAACATAAATTTACATGCACTGGGAAACCAAAAAATTCGTGTGATTCACTTTACTGTGGTACTTGCTTTAGTGTGGTGGTCTGGAACCGAACTCGCAATATCTCCGAGGTATGCCTGTATGCATTTTACTGACATGACAAGAATGTCCCAGTTTAGAGAACTGAAATTTCAGAGGCTTTTTTTTAACACTAGGAGATATAGCAGACTAGTGCAGTGATCCAGGCCAGTGACTTGTGGCTCATGACTCTGAATTTCACCATCAGACAGACAAAGGGTTCAGCAGTGATTTTCTACTCACTAGCAAAGACTACATCTAGGAGAATACCACTGTATATGAACCTACAGTATCGATCATGTTATCCTATGTTAAATCATGCAGCCCGAAACAGACCTACGTATCCAAACAACATATCATCCATTACCAAGATTAAAAGTCCACTGTTTTGCCCGGATTTCTAAAGTTTGGTCTAACGCAATTCTGACACGTAATTTGCTGACAAATGTTAAGAGCCATAAAACAGAACTTTCACAAGTCAATAAGAAAAAAAGGTGACATAAGACATTAAAAGGCAAGTCAAAGAAGAAATAAAAATGGCCAATAAATCTATGAAATAATGTTTAACTGAAAGAGATGTAAATTAGAATCTGATAACTTTTTCCATCTCTCAGATTAGCAAGAAGTAAACTATCGAAAGCTGAGAAGACTGGAAAGACATACACACTCTCACACACTGACGATGAGAGGGTACAACCCTTTTGGAGGATGGTCTGGCAATATCTATCACAGTTTAAAATACGCACACCCTTTGCCCAAATTGTCCATCTTCTAGAAATCTATCCTTTATAAATAGCAAGAGAAAATAAAGATATACAGACAAGGACTTTTACTGAATCATTATTTATAAAGAGGAGAAAAACCTATAAATGTCAGGTAATGGGAAAATGGGTAAAAACTATGGAACACACATACTATGGAACATCACTCTGCAGTTATAAAAAATGGAACAGACGTATGTGCTGATTTGGAAAGCAGCCTACAATACCCTTTAACGATTATTAAAAATGTTACTGTATTTGAGGGAAACATGAAATGAACACAAAACAGAGAAATAGGGGCTGGCCCCGTGGCCAAGTGGTTAAGTCCGCACGTTCCGCTACAGGCGGCCCAGTGTTTC
This sequence comes from Equus caballus, assembly GCF_041296265.1. NCBI lineage: Eukaryota > Metazoa > Chordata > Mammalia > Perissodactyla > Equidae > Equus > Equus caballus. Next base: position 23,440,934 of record NC_091686.1, on the reverse strand, counting down.
GTCAGTTCATATCCTGGGTGCGGACATGGCACCACTCATCTAGCCACGCTGAGGCGGCGTCCCACATGTCACAACTAGAAGGACCCACAACTAAGAATCTACAACTATGTACTGGGGGTCTTTGGGGAGAAAAAGGAAAAAAATAAAATCTTTAAAAAAAAAAAAACAACAGAGAAATAATTCCAGATACAAAGAGCACATGATCAATTGTTACACAAATAGCACTGACAAGAAGTAACATATAAATTTGGAGAGACAAGACCCCTGTGGGCTGGATGGTCTGGAATGGACACTGCGTGAAGAACTGATGTATCAGGATATTTAAGGCCGGGCAGGATTTGGACAGCTTGAGAGAAGGAAGCAGGTAGTTATTGTCTAACTTTGAAAACATAAGCCAGTATATTGGGTCAGTTCAAAGAGAGGAGCCCTGGAGCTAAACACTATGACTTGTCAGTTGAATTTCAATTCCAGGTAAGTCAGTGGTTCTCAGGCCCACCTGCACATTAAGAATCACCTGGGGAGTTTTAAAAAGTTACATGGGCCTGACCCCGCCGATTCTGATTCCATGGGTCTGGGGTGCAGCCTGGACACAGGTAATTGCAATGTACAATGATTCTTTCTCAAGCCTGGAGGCACATCAGCTGAGAAGCTTCAAAATTATACATGCCCAAGGCCACACCCCAAACCAACAAACTGAACTATGAACTAGAATCTTTGAAGATGGGGTCCCTGCACCAGGACTTTTTATTTTTTATTTTTTTAAAGATTTTATTTTTTCCTTTTTCTCCCCAAAGCCCCCCGGTACATAGTTGTATATTCTTCATTGTGGGTCCTTCTAGTTGTGGCATGTGGGACGCTGCCTCAGCGTGGTTTGATGAGCAGTGCCATGTCTGCACCCAGGATTCGAACCAACGAAACACTGGGCTGCCTGCAGCAGAGCGCGTGAACTTAACGACTCAGCCACGGGGCCAGTCCCACCAGGACTTTTTAAAAGCTCCCTAGGTGATTTTTTTGGGGGGGACAGGTAACTTTTCATTATAATTCCAAACTCAGGGACAAGTTAGAAGGCCAGTACAAAGAGCTCCTGACACTCTTTACTGGGAATCACCAATTGTTTGCATTTTGCCTTCTTTATCATTCATATTCTCCCTTCCTCCCTCTCTCCAAATACAGACTTTTTTTTTCCTGAAGCATTTGAGAGGGAGTTGCAGACACTGTGCCCTTATTCTTAACTACTTCAGTGTGCATTTCCCAAGAACAAAAACATTCTCTTATAGAATCACAGTAATCAAAATCCGTGAATCAACATGATACAACACTAATATCTAATCCAGAGTCCATACTCACATTTCCTACAGTAATTGTCCTACTGATGTCCTTTGCAGCTCTTTGTGCCGTCAGCCCAGGATCTAATGCGGGGTCTGGAACCGCATCTAGCTGTCATGTCTCTCGAGTCTTCTTCAATCCGGAGCAATTCCTTTCTTTCTCTTCTTGACCTTGGTATTTTTGAAGAGTCCAAGTCAGGTGTTTTGCAGAACACCTCTCACTTTGGATTTGTCTGCCAGTTCCTCACCATCAGAAGCAGGGTATGCATTTTTGGCAGGAATACTCCAGAAATGATGCTGTTTCCTTCTGTAATGACCGCCTGTCCCACTATCGGTGACGTTAACTGTGATCACATCCTTAAAGTGGTGTCTGCCATGTTTCTCCACTGTAAAGTTACTATTTTTCCTTTTGTAATCAGCAAGTAACTTGTTGGAAGATACTTTTAGACTATTTAAACATCCTGTTTCCTCCTTAATTTCATCCAGTAGTGACGGCATCAATTGGAAATTCTTGCCTGAAATAATTATTACTATGATGGAGGCCAAATGGTGATTTTCTAATTCCATCATTCCTTCACATTTATTAGGTGGCATTCCTCACTAAGGTACAGTTTTCCCTTCTTCTCAATTTATTGTTGTACTTACTTTATCAATATGGATTCCTATTTCACACAATGGGTTATAATCCATTGCTCTCATTTATTTTCTTGCTCAAATTATCCCAGATTTGACGAGGAGTCAGTTCAAACTGGCTCCTGTGTCCTTGGACATGTCTCCATCATTTTGGGACCATTTCCTTACTTTCTGGCACAGTAAGAAGTTCCAGGCTCACTATTTGCACTTTCCCAGCCTCAGCCAGGAATCAGTCCTTTTTTCAAGAAGCTCTGAAGCTTCCAGTTAGGTAAGAATGTCTTTTGAAACCAAGATCTGGGCACTAGGTGTGCTCATGCTATGGGGATGCCATTGCCTCTGAGCCCTCTCAGCTGACAAAGCTGGAAATTGGCCCCTTGGGGCTTTTCACTCTTCCTAAAATCCATGACTTGATACTGACAACACCTTCAATCCCAATCCCACACCCAGGAGTCATTCTAGTGATCCTCCTTTCCACATTTGCAACTCCTTCTCCAACCATGAGAAACCTGGCTCCCTTCATCTTCAATATATTTACTCATTTGCTCAATCCTAGAATACACAGAAAAAAGAATTGTGCATACCATTGTGAAAAAGAAAGAAACTTGCTGATTCGAGGTCAAGGTTTGTTCACATTTCTTTTTATCTCTGGACTGAGGGTCCACAGTCAAAGTGCTGTGGTCACAGTCCCCCAGGTGAGTTCTTCCCCCTGTGGGGCAGCTGTGATTCATGGGAACTGCAGCTGGGTTCCTTTATTTCTGGTAGGATTCCACTGGAGGTTCCCCTGCTTGATGATTTATTTTATATCTGAATATACAAAATGTTAACATGGTTCTAAAAGTCAAACTACACAGAGTAAACTCAGAAATATCACTACCCTCTACGGCCCCCCTGCACCCTGTTTTCCCACTTACGCTGTGAAGGTGTTCACCCTCAGGAGTTTCTGCTTTATGTTTCCTGTATTTCCTTGTTTTTTTGCAAAAATAAGTATATACTTACATATTTCTTTATGCTTATTTCTTAGACAAAAGTAGCACATTCTATGTACTTTCTTTATACTTTGTTTTTCTCACTTAACAACATATCCCAGAAATCACTCCATGGCAAGTAGTTCACAGAGAGCTTCCTCATTCTTTTTTTTTATTATTATTTTTTTTTTCCTTTTTCTCCCCAAAGCTCCCCGGTACATAGTTGTATATTCTTCATTGTGGGTCCTTCTAGTTGTGGCATGTGGGACGCTGCCTCAGCGTGGTTTGATGAGCAGTGCCATGTCCGCACCCAGGATTCGAACCAACAAAACACTGGGCCGCCTGCAGCGAAGCATGTGAACTTAACCACTCGGCCACGGGGCCAGCCCCCCTCATTCTTTTTCCATCTACCTAATAGTCCTTTGTGTGGATACACATTTTGGTCGACCAATCTCGTATGCATGGCCATTTAAATTTGCAATCCTACATTTGCAATTAAGCAGTGTTACAATAAATAATCTTGTGCATGTATATTTTTGTATGAAACATTGCTAAGTGGAAAAAACATGGTATATAATAACATGCTTAATACAATCTCATTTTGGTTAAAAAACATATAGCTGTATACACATACAAAAAAAGGGAGTCTAACAGGGTATAAAGAGAGTGACAACCTTTTGGTGGGTATTCTGTGGGGAGAAAAGATTTTCACATTTTATTTTTTATATTTCTGTATTGTTAATATTTTTATAATTAATATATAACATTACATACATTTAAAACTTTTTAAAAATTTCTTTTAAATCACTAAATAATTTTAAAAATTGATTTGTCACTGACTTGGAAAACTGGCTTAATCTCCCTGCATCTAGGTTTCTTCATCTGTAAAAGAATGACCTTTCCATATTAGTAGGTCAAATAATATATGGAATACTTTCAAAAGATCATTACAATTTTTTAGATTATCACATTCATTCACTTGACAAAAGTTATATCACATGCAAATTGAAGCACTCCAGAAACTAATATTCACACATTCAGGGAATGAGGACTCTTGGAGTGATCCAGTAATTCTGATTAAAAAGTAGTTAACATACACCTCATGTAAATGAACTATTTTCAGAGGATTAGCATATAATATCTTACCATTAAATCTAGGTTGGACATATATCACTTATCTTTATTTATCACTCAAAAGCCATCCACTGAATGAAGTGATCATGGTAGTGCACACCGGCACATTCTGACAGATGATAGAATTCTCCATCAGGGAAGTCCTTAGGTCATCTTTCGCTGCACCATAGGTCAACTATAATGAGGGTGACAGATTGAGGGTGATGCCCCTACACTCCCCTGCCTGACTTCCTCACTGCCCCACAAGCATCAAAGAGAAGTCAGGCCAAATAAGAGGTTCCAGATGGTGACCTAGAATGAAAGCTAGGCTAACATACTTTACAGAAAAGAGGCCTATGGCCCTAAGTCCTCTGGAATCCCACCAGCTGAGTGGTGCAAGGCTCAGCAAGCACTAGGAACTGAACCCAAAGGACCGAGAGTGAGAAGTTCCATCTCTGGGCCTATTATGTGGACCCTCTTCTGACTCACCCTGGTTAATACCTGATGATTTAGGTACCCTGTTGCCATCAAATTAAATCCAACCAAAAGGGACTGTTCAATGCCTGTCCTGCCTGTAGCAGGCATCTTTCCTAGTAAAAGTCAGAGAGAGTGTAGCATCAGGAATTACTTTTACTTCATTCACTCTAGAGCCCCTGCCTCACGAAAGGATGCCTGGGGTCAGCCCCATGGTGGAGTGATTAGGGTTTCCGCTTTAGCAGCCAGGGTTCTCAGGTGTGGATCCCGGCTGCAGGCCTACTCCACTCATCAGCCATGCCGTGAAGGCATCCCATATACAAAGTAGAGGAAAACTGGTGCAGATGATACCTCATGGCTAATCTTCCTCAAGCGAAAAAAGAGAAGGATTGGCAAAGGATGTTAGCTCAGGGTGAATCTTCCTCACAAAAGAAAAAAAATGACACCTGGCCAAATTCGATGACACCATGGGGAGTGAGGCACTGGGCAGGGACCAGGGTGAGGCCAGTGAGGTGCCTTTAGCACCCTGTGAAGGAAGCACTCACTCTCAGCACTGTGCCAGCACAGAGTCAGCCTAGGAGCCATGCGTGCCTCACCCCAGCCCCAGCCCTGCCTGTGTGGCCAAGAATATACAGCCTCTTCCTTCCCTGCCTCTACTTCTGGCATCTCCTCTCTCCACTTCCATGTCTATCAAGTCCTAGTTACTAGAAATTCAGTCTTAATCTACAATTTACAAATAAGGTTACGCTTTATGAAAGTGTGAATTATATGAAAGAGAAATGTTATAAAACCTTTTTGATCATAATTCGAATAATTCAAATCTCACCTCCCCTAATTAAAATTACATCATGTGTCACATAATTTCGAAGTTGGCTGGCTAAGTAAACCATAAACTGTGCTTGTACTATGATCACATGGCAGTCACTTTAGTTGGCAAATAGAAAAGGCTGCTATCCTTTGTCAGGATTGGTCTTGAATTATCTGTGATTTGAATTATGCAAGCTCTTCAAAAGAGCAACCCTCACATACGCAAGTGTCCTGAATGTCATCACTGGGCCTTGCCACCCTCTCATGATAATTAGCGTGGTCACCAAACCGTTTCATCAGCCACAAGACTAGACTCAACTCTGGGCTTCTGGCTAATCCATCACCTTTCTACCTTGTTATTGTACGGGACCATAGTGTAGATTAGTCTTCCTGTTCTTGGAACAGTTCCTACTTATTCTAGTACTATTTAGCTTATAATTCCCTGTGTCCTTTCCCCCTGATTACACAGATAAGGGGAAATATACAGTCATGTGCCACATAACATTTCAGTCAACAATGAAATGCATATACAATGGTGGTCCCTTAAGATTAGTTCCATATAGCGTAGGTGTGTAGTAGGCTGTGCCATCTAGGTTTGTGCAAGCACTGCAGGGGAGGAAGAATCTATACTTGTAGGCTCTGCTGGCTGGTCTAAGAATTAAATTGACATGAGCCAGATTAACAGGAGAAAAACAAACAAAAGTTTAATTACGAGTATACATGGAAGAAACCCAGGAAAACTGAGTAACTTGCCAAAATGGCCAAAGCCCTCACTTTAAATACCATCTTCAGCAAGAGACAAAAGAAGATATTGGAGGTGGGGAGAGTCAGGGACTTCAAAGGGAAGGAAGGCAATTCACAGGTAGGTGAAAAGGAGCAAATGTCTGCAAAACAAGTGTTTGTTTGGCCACATAGAAACAGAAGAACATAGAGGGAGCCCAACAAACAGGCTTCTCTGGGTTCCTCCCTGTCTACCGCCTAGTTCGTGTTATGCTAAGGTGACAGCTTGCTTCCTCAGACAGGGTTTTTTCAATCTGAACTCTTTTAGGCAGTAAAGCGGGAGGTAACAATAAAAACTTTCTGAGTATTTTGTTTCTTAAAAATAATCAGCCTAAAATAATCCTCGTGTTAAAGAGACACATTTTGGGTGGCAAATTTTGTTCCCCTTCAGCGCACTCAGACATTCGCACATGGATGAAATCGCCTAATGACACATTTCTCTGAATGTATCCCCATCGTTAAGTGACGCAGGACTGTATGTTTAAGCTTCTTAGTCAGAAATATCTTTAACGGAAATTGGTGAAGCTCAGTGGGTCAGACCATATTAAACTACCCAGCAGCTAAACTGAAGTTCTTCCTCCTCTTCATTTAGGAGCCAAGTGTTGCCATTTACTATAATTCAATGAGTGAAATATACAGCAAATGGCTAGGAAAACTTCCATATCATAAGAATTATAAGATCTGAAACAGATCTGGGATATTCATTGAATCCCCTCAATTTATAGACAGGGAATCTGAAGACACCCAGCAAGCTAAGTGACTTGCCCAGGGTAATACCCTGACCAGTGGCAGAGCCTGGACCAAAACTCAAGTCTGATTTATCAAATCACCAGGCAAACATGGGGTAGGACCAGATACAGTACTGAGTAAAAGAGTCTGGGGGACAGGCAGACCAGTAAATGGTAGATCACCTGCTTACCTGTTTGGATCCCAGTTTCTTGCTCTAACTGATGGTAGAGTTTGTTTGAATAGTCTGCCATCTTCTGCTCAATGGTCAAGTGCCTGGCAGTGCTTAGGATGCCAGCACAAAACCTCGTAGAGCCAGCAGCCAGCCTGCAGGATGAATGCAAAATGCCATTAAGTAGACTCCATCTGTGACTGCAACAAGTTCAAGGTTCCTCATCATAGCATTGTTTGTAATATCAAAAGATGGAAACAACCTAAATATCCATTGACATGAGACCAATTTCGAATTTTGGGGTTCACCTATACAATCGAAAACTATACAGCCATAAAAAAGGAATGAGAGAGCTTTTATGCACCAATATGGAACAATCCTAATGAAAAAAGCAAGGTTAGAAACAGTGTTTAAGGTATACTACATCTTGTATAAAAAGGAAAAAAAACCCGAATACCTATATACACATATATACACAGATCAATACATATTTGCTGATATATGTAGAGAGTATCTGGAACAGTACACAAGGACCTTAACTTGCCTCCAACTAGGCAAACCTGCAGCGAGAGGTCAGGGATGGGCGGGAGACTTTTCCCTGTACACCCCACAATTTCCAATTCTGAATAATGTAAATGTATTGCCTATTCAGAAATAAATACCATTTAAATTGTAAAAATGTTGTCCAATTTGTGGTAGGCAACAGAACATAAAAAGCCTGGAACAGAAAAAGGACGTTAAGGTAAAAGAGAAAAAATTCAAATCAAGTGAGAACTTTAGTTAATGATGATCAATATTGGTTCATTAATTGAAACATTAATTCTAATTGTAAGATGTTAATAATATGTGAAACTGGGTCTGAGGTATATGGGAACTCTGTACTATCTTTGCAATTGTTTTGTAAATCTGAAACTGCTCTGGGGTCAGCCTCGGTGGCCTGGTGGTGAAGTTTGGTGTGCTCTGCCTCGGCAGCCTGGGTTTGGTTCCTAGGTGCAGACCTACACCACTTGTCTGTCAGTGGCCGTGCTGTGGTGGCAGGTCACATACAAAGAGAGGAAGAGAAGCAGTGGATATTAGCTTAGGTGACTCTTCCTCAGCAAAAAGTAAATAAATAAAACTGTTCCAAAATGAGTCAATTAGATGAAAAAGAGGAAGAGAAATAAAGAAGGTAGCCAATTTCATTTCGGCTCACAGAGGGAGCTCCTGAGCCAAGGATTTATTTTGCTGTATGACTCCAACAGAGGACAAGATGGTAAGATGTGCTGTGAAGCTGAAATAAATACATTCTTTAGATACTTGGTTCATTGGAATCTGCCAACTCTCTAAAAACCAGAAAACATGAGTGTTAGGCATGGCAAAACAAAGTGCAGGAGACTTCACCTTCCTGTGATTCTTCTCACGCTCCTTAGCAACACTGATTAGCTACTGGTGAGACAACTACTGAAAGGAGAGGGCATGAGGGAGGCCCATACAATTAGTGCAGCATAGCCCCAAGCCATGTCCAGTTCAATCCTTACCTGCCCTGCTCCAAAAGGACAATATCCTTCCACCCCATCTTAGAGAGGTGATAGGCCACAGATGTGCCCATAATTCCACCACCGCAGATGACCACCTGTGCCTGGGTGGGCAGGGCAACAGAATGAGCCTCAGCAACTGACGCACCACTTCTGGCTGAGGACCACTTCTGCCATCCTCTCCTAATTCTTTGTCTTCGGACCACCGATAGCAACCAGTAAAACATCACGTCTGACAGCAACTGGGAGATGTGCTCTCACTCAGCTAAGAAGGAGATCCCAAGAATTCAAACTGGACAGAAAAAAAAAATACATTTCATTCCATTGTACTCAGTGCATAGGATTAATGAGAAAAGGATGCTATGAAGAACAATAATGGTTCATTCAGCAAACATTTCAGGACATACTAAGTTCCAGACATTTTGCAAGGTGTAGATACAGCATTAAACAAGAATAAGAAGGACTCTGTCTTTATGCAACTTACATTTGGGGGGGGGGGTGTGAGGGTGTGTAAGTGTGCATGTATGGAGCAGGGGCAGCCAATACACAAATAAAACAAGTAACAAGGCTAAGATGGAGTAACTAGGGGCAGATTAAAATATGACAGTCAGGAAAGAAGGTGATATCTGAAGAGACCTGATGGGTGAAAAGGAACCAGCTTTATGAGTGTTCCAGACAAAGGAATGAGCATGTACAAAGGCCCTTAAGTGAGAGAGACCTTGATGAGTCCAAGCACAGAAAGGAGGCCAGCATGCCCACAGCACGATGGCAAGGGGCAGATGATCTAAGACAAAGTGGAGAGGCAGGCACAAACCAAGTACACACAGCCCTTGGATGCCATCATGAGGAGTTGGGATTTATTCTAAGTGCAAAGGAAAATACTAAAGCAAGGAATGAAATGATCTCAGATGTTTTTCCAAGATCAGTCTGGCTCCAAGGAGAAGAGTGGACTGTAGAATGAGAAGAAAAGCAGAGATGAGTAGGAAGCTATTGCCATAGTCCAAGGGGGCTATCAGGGTTTAGACAAGCATGGTAGCAGTGGACACAAAGAAATGATTGGATTGTTTTGGAAGCTGAAATGATAGAACTTACTTGCCAAAGAAGTGGATGTTAAAATGGGAAAAAGGGAGATTAATAAGGATGATGGCTAAGTTTCTGGGTTAAGCAACAGGGGCCACTTCCTGTAGTGTGAAGTATTGGAAAAAGGGAAGGAGGCAGGGAAGGAGAATGACCAGAAGGAAGGGTGTGAGGGGTAAGACCGTGTTTGTACAGTGAAATGTTTCACTCTTACGTGTTAAGTGCAAGGTAGCCATCAGGCATCCATAGGGAAACACCAAGCAGCAGCTGGATATACAAGCCTGAAACTTGGGGAAGAGGTGTGAGTCATTAGCAGATATACAATATATAAAGCCCTAGCATTTCAAGGCACAAGAAGAACTCTGAGGTTCCCCAGCACTTACAGATTGGGAAGAGAAAGAAAGGACTAGAGACAGGACTGAATGCTATGGCAGACTCACATAGTGTTCAGATAAAGGAAAGTGGGGAGAGAAGAGAGGAGTGGTTAGTAAGACAGAAAGAGCACCAGCCAGAGGCGTCACAGAAGCCAAGAGATGAAACTGTTTCAAGAGTGGTTAACTAAAGAGGGTGCTGAGGGGTGGAGCAAGATGGCCAAGGGTCCACCAGAATTTGACAACACGCAGGTCGTTGGTGTCCTCAAAAAAAACATTTTCAGGGGAATGGTAGGGATGAAATACAAATGAGACCAAACTGAAGAGTAAGTGAGATGAGGGGGTGGAGACAGCTCCGTTGCATTTTGCTCTGATGGGGAGCAGAAAAACAAGACAGAAGCGAGGGAAGAATGCGGGGTAGAACAAGGTTATTGCTTGCTTTCAAGATGGGAGCTATTAAGAATATTTCACTGGTGGTGGGATGACCCAGTAAAAGGGAAAGAGATGGTGAGAAACAAGAAGCAGTAACAAAGAATGAGGTCCTGGGGAAGGAAAGAGAGAAGGAATCTCAGCCCCAAGTGAAGGGTGCATGCCTTGTGTTTCCACAGATGATGTGGTGCAGATTTAAGGTACAAGTTGTCTCTTCCCGAAAAGCAGAGGATGATTAGCCATGTTAGGCTTATCACTCATACACACGAGTTCCGGGCTCTAACCACGCACACATTTCTACAGGATAATAAATATCATAAGTTAGAGAAGGAAAAGAGTATAGGCCACAGCCATCAGGGAAGGGATCACACAGAAAGAAGGACGTACGCTAAGCCCTGGAAGGGTAAAATTTGGACAGAGAGAGACAGGAAGGACACAAAACAAAGTTACAGAACAAGTCTGACCATCTGTGCTTGTGGATAAAAGTAGGGGACCTGACTTGGAGGCCTCAGTGTCTATGAGTGTTGGGTAGCAGGAACTGAAGTAAGGTGGAGCCAGACCATGGAAGACTCTGTATACTTAGTCTGACTTGGTCCTGTATACCATAATGAATTACTACAGGCTGAATGTGACAAAGGCAGAGTTTTAACAAAAATAACCTAACAGCAAAACAGAGGACTGTTCAAGTTTCAAGAAACTGAAGAAAGATCTGCTGGCAGACTAGGCAGTCATTGAAGTATAAGAAGAAGAGGGCGTAAGGCAAGAGTGGTGGCAGACAAGTGCACATAAGGGCAGCACATGGCTAGTAAACCCACCACCACCTCCACCTCCAGTCTCAGGACCCACAATCAGTTCCACAAGCGGCCCAAACCGTCTAAGGCCAAAGTATGGATGCCCGTTCATCAGAGAGGACTCTCAGAACTGTGACCAATGCAGTCACAGACTGTCCCAAGAGCAACCCCATCCAACTGGGATAATTATTTTGGCCACCTTGAGGTTGCCACCATGCCTTTGTCGTTGGTCCCTGTAGAACTCTGTCTCAAGACAGAAGCTTCTCCACACAGCTAGTCTTCCTGTAGTCTCCATATGACCAATTTCTCTCCCCTGACCCAACCCCTCTCTCTCTGCTTTTCTCCCTCTGAACCTCTCCACTATGCCCTCTAGAACTTCCTTTCCAAAGTTAAACACCCACCTCTTCACTAATGTTCTCTCTACCTTCTGTCTCAATGGAAATGCCGCTCTTCTGAGGGAACTGCCACTGCCACATGGCCAGCCCTGTTCCACTGACCTTGCCATCAAAAGGCAGGGTCGGCATCTTTCTCGCTTCCAAACTACTACCACTTGGTCATGCGTGAAAAACACCCGGTTCCTTTGTGGCTTACACCAGCAGGCACCCCTACCTAGCTCCAGCTACGGCGTGTTAAGCCACAGGCAGATCTCTGTCTACATTTGGGTTCTGAACCCATAACTCTGCTCCTCTCCTGATCTTTGACCCCACCTCCTTTCTTCCTTCATTCTAAACACATAACCTGTCTCATCTCATTCCCTGAAACTCTTCTACAAACCTACTTGCATCTGCAACCACCTCTTCCTTCTTTCACAGGGTCAAAAATTAATCCCTCCACAAGAGCCCTGGATCCCACTCCTTCCTTCTCCACCTCCATCAACTGTCCTCCCTCTTTCATGTACCTTCAATGTTCCCCTCCTTCTCCTCAGCACTTTAAGTTCTAAATTATAAAAATTATGGTCTTCACAAAAACTCAAATACAAAAGGAAATTAAGATTTCCCACCACACAAAGATAACCAATACCACTGTTCATATTTTCCCAGAATTTTTTTTTTGGCAGCAATGTCCGCTTGTTTGCCACCACTTCCATCTTAAGTCCTTCTTTTCTTATACCTTCATGATTCCACAATCTCCCAGCCAGTTAAACAAAAATTTACTGTCAATGTATTTCATAACTTGTCTTTTTCACTTGACAAGTAATATACAGAAAAGGCTGCTTATGTTATCTATTTTTCACTTTTCCTCCATCCTACCCTTTCCTGAACCAAGAGCAGCCGGACTTCTGCCCAACCACGCCTCTGACACTGATCTCACCAGGAAAGCTAATGTTGCTAATTTCCTAGGATACCTTCTGGGCACCATCTAATTTGACCTCTCCCCTCTCCACAGCAGTTAATACTGCTGATGGCTCCTCCTTCTCACACACCCTTTCCTTGTTTTATTTGACACCTCCTTCCCTGCTCACGGCTTTGCTGGCTTCTCTCTGCCATCCCTTATGTGCTGACGACTCTCATGGCTCTCTGAACCAGCTTCTCTTCTCGTTCCACCATTCTCCAGGATGATTTCATCTACAATGACTGATGGCCTAACCCATAGCCATCCTGAGCTTGACACCTGCATATCTAGCTGAAGAATGGCCATCTCCACTTAGATTCCCATAGGTCAAACTGAGCACAGCCCAAAGGTAAACCCATCTTCCTCAATCTCAAAATCTGCTCCAGTTCCCGTGTCCCCCAGTTACACAGTATACTAGAATCCTGGGTGTTATCCTGGATTCATCCCTCTCACTGATCTTTTCCATCCAGTCAATCATCAAGGCGTAACAATTCTACATTCTAAATTTCCCTTAGACTGATCTACTTCTCTCCCGCTCCACGGCCATTACCTGAGTCCAGATCGTCATCCTCTCTCATTCAGATTTCTGCAGAAGTTCCTTAATAGGGCTTCCAGCCTCTAATCTGCACACCATTCTCCCCACACCCCACAACCTTTACACAAGGGCCTGAGCAAGTCTTCTAAAATGAAAATACTATCAAACCCCTTTTTAAAACCCTTCAGTGACTTTCTGATGCTCTCTGGAAAGTCAAACTCCTTAATATGAAGGGCAAGACCCTTCACTATCTGGCTCATATCTTATCTCTGTTCTCATTCCTCTTCATTCTTCTCCTCTCACGCTGTCATCAAACCATAATGAACCACAGGCATACCTCATTCTCTTGAGCTTTGCTGTATTGTGCTTTGCAGATATTGCATTTTTTACAAATTGAAGGTTTGTGGCAACCTTGTGTCAAGCAAGTCTAACGGCACCATTTTTCCAATAGCATTTGCTCCCTTCGTGTCTCTGCGTCACATTTTGGTAATTCTCACAATATTTTGAACTTTTCATTATTATTATATTTGTTATGGTGATCTGTGATCAGTGATCTTTAATGTTACTATTGTAACTGTTTTGGGATGCCATGAACTCTGCCCATATAAAAGAGCAAACTTAATAAGTGTTGTGTGTGCTCTGACTGCTCCACTGCCCGACCCTTCCCTGTCTCTCTCTCTCTCTCGCCTCGGGCTTCCCTATTCCTTGAGAAACAACAGTGAAATTAGGCCAATTAATAACCCTGCAATGGCCTGTAAATATTCAAGTGAAAGGAAGAGTGGTATGTCTCTCACTTTAAATCTTTACTCTCACTTTAAAGCTAGAAATGATTAAGCTTAGTGAGGAAGGCATTTTGAAAGTAGAGATATGCTAAAAGGTAGGCACCGAAAAGCCAACGTGGGAATGCAGAGGAAAAGTTCTTGAAGGAAATTACAAGTGCTACTCCAATGAACAGACAAATGATAAGAAAGCGAAACAGCCTCATTGCTGATCTGGAGAAAGTTTGAGCAGTCTGGATAGAAGATCAAGCCAGCCACAACATTCCCTTAAGCCAAAGTCTAATCCAGAGCAAGGCCCCAACTCTCTTCAGTTCTATGAAGGCTGAGAGAGGTGAGGAAGCTGCAGAAGAAAAGTTTGAAGCTGGCAGAGGATGGTTATGAGGTCTGAGGAAAGAAGCCGTCTCCCGACACAGACGTGCAGGTGAAGGAGCGGGTGCTGGTGGAGAAGCTGCAGCGAGGTATCCAGAAGATCCAGCTAAGATAATTAATGGAGGAGGCCACACCAAACAACAGATTTTCAATGCAGATGAAACAGCCGTACACTGAAGAAGACTCCATCTAGGACTTTCACAGCTACAGAGGAGAAGTCACTGCCTGGCTTCAAAGGACAGGCTCACTCTCTTGTTAGGGGCTAATGCAGCTGATGACTTCAAGTTGAAGCTGAAGCGCATTTACCACTCCAAAAATTCTAGGGCCCTCAAGAATTATACTAAATCTACTCTGCTCATGCTTTATAAATGGAACAACAATGTCTGAACGAGACATTTGTTTACAAAATGGTTTGTTGAATTTTTTTTTTTAAAGATTTTATTTTTCTCCTTTTTCTCCCCAAAGCTCCGCAGTACATAGTTGTATATTTCGTTGTGGGTCCTTCTAGTTGTGGCATGTGGGATGCTGCCTCAGCGTGGTCTGATAAGCAGTGCCATGTCCGCGCCCAGGATTCAAACCAACGAAACACTGGGCCACCTGCAGCAGAGCGCGTGAACTTAACCACTCGGCCACAGGGCTGGCCCCGGTTTGTTGAATATTTTAAAGCCACTGTTGAGACCTACTGCTCAGAGAAAGAGTCCTTTCAAAGTTTTACTGCTCACTGACAATGCATCTGGTCACCCAAGAGCTCTGATGGAGGTGTGCAATGAGATTAATGCTGTTTTCAGCCTGCTAACACAACAGCCATCCTGCAGACTACAGATCAAGGAGTAATTTTGATTTTCAAGTCGTCTTATTTAAAACATACATTTTGTAAGGCTACAGCTGCCATAGATAGTGATTCCTTTGATGGATCTGGGCAAAGGAAACGGAAAACCTTCTGGAAAGGATTCACCATTCTAGATGCCATTCAGAACATTCATGATTAACCACTCGGCCGTGGGACCAGGCCCAAAGTTCCACGCTCTCTGCCTCGGCGACCCAAGTTCATGGGTTCAGATCCTGGGTATGGGCCTACTCCACTCACCAGCCATGCTGTGGTGGTGTCCCACATACAAATAACAGAGGAGGATTGGCACAGATGTTAGCTCAGGGCTAATCTTCCTCAAGCGAAAAAAGAGGAGGATTGGCAATGGTTGTTGGCTCAAGGTGAATCTTCCCCAGCAAAAAAATATTTTTTTAAAAAAAGACAACATTCATGATTCATGGGAAGAGGTCAAAATATCAGTATTAACAGGAGTTTGGAAGAAGTGGATTCCAACCCTCATGGATGACTTCTAGGGGTTCAAGACTCCAGTGAAGGAAGTAACTGCATGCGTGGTAGAAACACCAAGAGAACTAGAATTAGAAGTGGAGCCTAAAGATTTAACTGAATCGCTGCAATCTTATGTTAAAACTTTAGCAGATGAGGAGTTACTTTTTCCCCTTTTTTTGTGAGGAAGATTGGCCCTGAGCTAACATCTGTTGTCAATCTACCTCTTTTTTGCTTGAGGAAGATTGTAGGTGAGCTAACATCTGTGCCAATCTTCCTCTATTGTATGTGGGATGCCACAAGAGCATGGCTTGACAAGTGGTGCTAGGCCCTTACCCAGGGTCTGGACCTGCAAACCCTGGGCACTGAAGCAGAGCAGGTAAACTGAACTACGCTGGCTCCAAGTAGTCCTTACAGAAAGAAAGTGAGCAAAGAAAGTGATTTTTTGAAATAGAATCTACTCCTGGTGAAGATGCTGGGAAGATTGCTGAAAACCAACAAAGAATTTAGAATACTACATAAATACTTCTTAAAGAAGTAGTTGGGGGGGTGAGTCTAATTTTGAAAATGCTATCAAACAGCATCGCGGGCTACAGAGAAACTGACGTGAAAGGAAGGGTCAATCGATGAGGCAAACTTCACTGTCACCTTACTTTAAGAAACTGCCACAGCCTCCCCAACCTTCCAAAAGCACCACCCTCATCAGTCAGCAGCCATCAACATGGAGGCAAGACCCTCCACCACCAAAAAGACTGCAACTCACTGAAGGCTCACATGATAGATAGCATTTTTTAACAATAAAGTCTTTTTTAACTGAGGTATGTTTTTTTGACACAATGCTATTGCACACTTAAGAGACTACAGTATAGTGGAAACATAACTTTCATGTGCACTGGAAAACCAACACACTAGTGTGACTGGCTTTACTGCAGTGGTCTGGAACCGAACCCGCAACATCTCCGAGATATGCCTGGACTTGTAACTCCTCACACGTGTCGGGCATGAACTCTTCCTTTCACCTCCAGCATCTGTGCATACTGCTCCTTCTAACTGGCATAGGTCCTGCCAGCCCTCTCCCCAAATAGAGATAATCCCCTCAGCTCTCAGCCTGCCTAGGCGACAGCCTCTCCCACCCCCTCGTCCCCAACACCACGTTAGGCGACTCGTCCTCGTTCTCCCATAACATCCTGCAGTCCTCCCAGCACAGAGCTTACCACTCTGGGATAACGGCCTGTTTGCCACCCACAGAAGCAACGCGGCAACCCACTTGAGAACACGGCCTTGAGAGGCAGACAGATCTGGGTTTGAAAATCTCCCCTACCGCTCATCAGCTGTGTGACTTTGAGCAAGTTATTCAACCTGTGCTTCAGGTTCCTCATCGTAAACAAGGGCTAGGAAAATACCTCCCATTTCGACTACAAAGACTAAATCAGACAATGCAGGAAAAACAGGGCAGTTGATACCTAAGAAACACCCAGGAAATGGGAGTTTTCAGTCCCCATTATAAAGCAGCTCTCTGAAACAAGGACCAATGATAACTTGATCGTGGTTTTCCCAGCATTCAGTGTAGGAATAGGAAATAATAATTTAATGAATGAATGATAAGACAGAACAAAGGAGATGGGAAAACATTCAATGACGATTCTGAGATCCAAGGCAGGGCTCCCCGATTTGAGGGGATATCTAGATAACCTGAAAGAATTTTAAAAAAGAAAAAGGTACTATTGATAGGTAGTTACAACGTGCCAGATGCTACTTTATGTGTACAACCGATTTAATCCTCACAGCCCTGTAAGGTAGATATCATAATTTCTATTCTCCACTTGAGAAAACTGAGGCACAGAGAAGGGAAGTCCTATGATACTGGTTAAAGGCAGAGCCAGGACACAACCCTGCCAGCCCAGCACTAGAGTCTGTCATTTAACCATTACTCCATGCTGTCTTTAAAATAAGACCAGATGAATAAAGAAACAGTGGCTGTGAGGACAGAACCACAAGGCACACCCTCAGCAGGCAGAAGAAACATACTAACAGATGAGTTTCAAGATGGAATACACAATGCTTAAAGCCCAGGGTGATAAGAACCAAGAAAAGGATTTCTGACCTTGTACTCATCATGACCTTCAAAAGAGTGAGTGAAGTGATGGGGGGGTTGGGAGGGGGAAGGAATTAAAGTGGATGCAAACACTCAAGGAAAGGAAGGCACCAGAGTCTGTTCAGTAGGTGTGGCAGCAAAACCAAAGCAAAGCTTGATTGCAAAGGAGGTAAAGCTGGGAGAGAAGAAAATGAAGATGTCAAAGACAAAGAAACAAGACACCGTTACCTAGTTTAAACGGAATTACATTTAACAAAATCAAATGTATGATATTCTCTGCTGAGAAGAATAATTTCTGCTAAACCACCTTAATACTGGGGCTGGTTATGCTCAGATGTGCTTACACCAGCAAGAGCAAGAGGACAGCTCTCACTCCCTCTGCGTTGTTCCTCCGTCTGCTCACAGCGGTGTGTACAAAAGGGCTGCTGGTCACGAGGAAGACACATGAGTATGGACGGATTAACACATTTCCCGCACCTGCCTCAGCATAAGAGCCACCTGGGACACTTGTTTAAAAAACACCACCACATTCCCAGGCTCCACCTCTGGGGATTCTGATCCTGCTGCTGGTCCAGGGTGCTGTATTTTTCAACAAGTGTACCAAATGATAAGGCAAGTTTAAGACATTAATACAAATCCCTAGCAGCGAAAGGAGCACCCTGACCCGCCCACCCCACCCCGCGAACATCCCCGTACACACGCTTCCATGCAAGGGCGAAATGGACCTGAAGATTCCCGAATCAAATGAGTGACACTCACTCAGGCCCAAGGGGTCAAACAGTGAAGAAAGCGCACTTCCCCCGGTCACCTAACTGCCTTTTTCTGCAGCCGTCTCACTAGTTAGTGAAGCGCAAGCGGACCACACGCTTCCAGGCGGGAAAACGATTCCGCCCGCAGAGAAGGCAGTCCGAGCTGCAGGAGCCTCACCGGCGCTGCGGGGGTGTGCAAGCCCGAAGCGGGGAGCGAGCAGCGAGGTCACCCCAGGCGCCCTGGGCTTCCGAGCCCGGCTGCGGACGCCTGGAGGAGCCGGGGCGAGGCAGCCGGGCTCCGGTCCCCGAGGCCTCGACCACCTCCGGCCGACGGGGCACAGCCGCAGAGGCGGAGGGGGATCAGGCGGACCCCTCTCGGCCCGGGCGGGCAGAGTCCTGGCGCCAGGGCGCGCCTTCCCGAGAGGACGAGGCAGAAGTGACGGGAAACCAGGGACGGCCGAGACCACCCTGAGCGAGACCAAAGCGGAACGAAGGGACGCTGGGGGTCCCGGCGCGCTAAGGCCCGCGCGGCCCCGCAGCTGTCTCTTTACCTCATGGGCCCCCACGGGCTCCGCGCTCGGTAACACTCGGCGGAAGCGGCGCTGCAGCCACAACAGTTGGCGGGGAACCCAGACGCCGGAACGGGGACAGGGAATGGGAAGGGGGCCGGGCCGGAGAGAGGAAAAAGTTCCGGGGAAGCGGGAGACCGTGGCCACGACCTTCCGCGCTTTACGGCCCCGCAGCAAGGGTACGCCAGCGCGTGAACCCAGTCGCGCACGCGCGCTCCATGACGTCATGGGGAGGCCCCGCCCCGGACACGTGGGACTTGTTTGGGTCTCGCCAGGCCCCGCCCCTCCGGCCGCTTTACGTCTGGCGAGTTGGAGGCGAGCTGCGGGTGCAGTCTTTCGCTGTCGCTTTAGAACCGGGAACTCGCAGCGTGTTGATTTGTGCAAGTGGAAACGGGATGTTGCGGGTGCGCGACAGGCCCCGCTGGAAAGTGGGGAGCGCGGGCCTTCTCTCTACCCTTGAGGCGCCTGGCCAGATCTGGCCACACGTGGGTGCGCAGCCCAAAGATGCTCTAGCCAGGGCATTCAAAGGCTTCTGGGACTCACAGTCCCTTTGTTTCTTGGAAGTCCCTCGTACCGAGCGGATCGGAAATGCGATCTGCTGGCCTGGCTCGAGCTGGGAGGCAGGATTAGACGACCTGAGTTCCTGGCCAGATTTTACTCCTTGCACCTTGCCAGCTTGTCTGGACCCAGAGGAAGAGGAGTCATTCACTCCACCTTCTGAGAATCTCCCATCTACCCCTCCCTGTTTTCTTTCCTTTACGGAACTCAGCACTATCTAAAGTATGTGTTTGTTGATTGCCTTTCCCACTAGTTGCAAACCCTGCCCTCTCACGACAGAACCTAAATCTTACTCTCAGCACTTCGATAGTGCTTGGCACATCGTCCAGTAGATATTTCTTTGAATGGATAGCGTTCTAATGATACAGCCCATCACTGCGTGTTGGGCCACACTGCAGTTCCCTTTGTTTGCATTTAGGCCCATCTCACCACACACGCCTGTCTTATTTGATCGATGGCCTCTTGTGGCCAGGCACTGTGCAGGTTGGTAGGATTCGGCAGAAAAGAGGGCCTCTGCCATTAGGGAATGGCAGTAAAGCTCCTGGGCCCCGGGTGTCACCATGCCAGCCCACAACCTGCATAGCTCATACCCCATGGACTCACCGCTTAACTCAAACACGACAGCCCAGGTGAGGTCTGGCTGCCTGAGAACAGAAACTCTGCCTCTTGCTACTCTGATGCGTGAAAGTTGAAGGGATCCTGTGCTTCTGGGCCAGATAACTACTTTAATATTTTAGCTAAGGGCTTAGAGCTTGGGCTCACCTACCTGCCCCAAAACAAGAGGGATCAGACTTAACAGGTCTGAGGTATATCCTTGGGGAAGCCTTTCCTGATGCCCAGAAGTGGCACATTCCAGAGAAAAACTTCACAAGTTTTCTTGATGAGCCATCTGGCCTTTGCCATTTCCAGGCACGTAAATTTGGGAGAAGCCTAGTCATCTGTAGGAAATGGTGGGTAAAATGAAGTGATGTTTATTGTGTTCTGTTTACAGGCAGTAAGCAGTGAACAAGCTGTGCAGGTTGCTCTCTGCTTCCCTCACCAGTCACTATGTTTGGCCTCCTCTTTCAAATGCAAAGTCCTGAGGCTCCTGTCATCGTCACTGTTGAGTCTTACACTTTGCAGGCTCTCAGAACCACCAAAGCACTAGTTTTCAAGAGGATTGAATGTCTTTATGTTTTTGGCTTTGCTTTTCCCATAGAGCATCAGAGGTATTCCTTGTGTGATGCTTGACCTCACAGAGCAGAGCATCCCACAGAGAATGACACATTTCTTCGTGGGCCACTGTCTCATTCTATTAGATGCATTTAGTTTTATCCTTTGCCAACCTCCCTCTGCCTTCTCATTTTTGTCTCTCAAGGACAGAAAGTCTAAGAGGTGGGGAGGATATTTTTAGCATCTGCCTGGAAAGATCTATGCCAGGATTCCCTTTGCACACCAGGAACTAGAGCTCGGAGCACCTCTTTTCTCCGCGCCAGCTTCTAGTGCCTTCCACTCCAGAATGTCACATGGTGGGTGTAGAGAGGGAAGGAGGAAAAGTAGAGGGTTCCCACCAACCCGCATAGCCTCTCCTTCCCCAGACAGATGGCATGCTGCAGAAAGATGCTGCAGCTTGTTTCACTGAAGGGTTTTCTAGCAGCACAGTTAACACTTTCCTCTCTGGTCAGCTCTTGGGACGTATGAAAATGCATAGTAAGAACCTGGCACTTGACGTGTCACTCATGTACCTGTGAGCCATGTTTGTGTGGAAAATAGGGCCGTGTGTGCATTCTTGCTCACACCTGTGGGGAGAGAAGAGCATCACCTGAGAGAAGCAGCCAGTGTCCTCACTACGCCAACTTCCATCCACAGATCACCGTGTATTTACACAGTGACGCATCTGCTGTGGACTCAGTGCTGTGCTGGGTGAATGGAGCTATTACACGGAGTCCGAGTAAGACGGGGCAATGTGACAACTTGCTAGAGTACCGGGCACTGTGCCGAGTGCCCTGTGCTTCCCAGGAAACTTCCCCAAAGCTGTGTGAGAGAGATGAGAGTGTCCCCACTCCACCTGAGGAAAGTGAGGCTTAGAGAAGTACTTTCTCGAGGTGCAGACTGTGAAATCCAGGACTGACATCCAGTCTTCCACACGTGAGACAGTGAACTATTCCGGGAAGTGCTGAGGAATGTGGTAGAGACCGCAGGTGGTGCTTTAGAGTCACCTGGGGAAATCTAAGCCAATGCTCTCTGAATGAATTGGACCAACAGGCTGGAAGACAGATCAGCACTTCTGAAGAGCTTTCCAGGAACTCCTCTTGTATCTAGAAGCCACTGGATGCCAACTCTTTAAGAGTCGGGAGGAGAAATGGTAGTTATTGAAATCTTTGTGGACGAGGGAGGACTTTAGCTGGTTCTTAGAGGAAGCGCTTTATCAAGACAAGGTTTTTTCTAGGACATCATCCCTTTAATCTTTCTGGCAATCTTCTGAGTATGTTTTTAGTGGATGAGATAGACTCGGAGGTAACATGACTTTACCAAGATCACACAGCTAGTGGGAAGATCAGGAAATGGAGCCGAGGTTGTATATCTGAATGCAAGGATCTTTGCAGTACACCAGAGGACAAGTGGCCAGGAGGGCATTTGAGGCTGGGTGACCTAATGACTGGAGACACAGAGAGACAAGAGCAAACAACGTGACAGTAAGGAGCTCCACTAGCTGTGGTAGATTGGATATTGTTTTCAATTCCTTATTCCCTTTGTCTGTGATGTTGCAGTGCATGGAGTATATTTCTCTTCCCACTGATGTCAGTTCACTTCCGCCATCCACATGACTTTTTTAAAAAATTTTTTTGGGGGAAGATTATCCCTGAGCTAACGTTTGCTGCCAATGCTCCTCTTTTTGCTGAGGAAGACCAACCCTGAGCTAACATCTGTGCCCATCTTCCTCTACTTTGTACGTGGGACGCCTACGACAGCATGTCTTGCCAAGCGGTGCCATGGCCGCACCCGGGATCTGAACTGGTGAACCCCAGGCTGCCTAAGCGGAACGTTCAAACTTAACCGCTGTGTAACTGGACGGCCCCCACATGACTTTTTTTAAGGTGAGCAGACGCCATAGTCTGCAAGTCTGGAACTAGGCTTTAAGAGGTATCATGCATTTTCATTAGCTCTTGGAGACTCTTGCCATTCATCGTAAGATGGTGACCTGAGTAGCCATTGGACCATGGAGGATGAGAGACGCGTGAA
Source organism: Equus caballus (assembly GCF_041296265.1). NCBI lineage: Eukaryota > Metazoa > Chordata > Mammalia > Perissodactyla > Equidae > Equus > Equus caballus. The sequence goes on along the minus strand of NC_091686.1, from coordinate 23,418,237 downwards.
ACAGACCCGAAATGTGCCTGAAGCCAACCTGACTGACCCACCCCCTGAGGCAGGGCTGCCCAGCCAAACTGCAGTGACAGGCAAGCTCAGGAGCATGAGTCTAAATGCTTGTCGTACGGAGCCTATTATGGGCTGGTGTGTTATGCAGCCTTTTTGCAGCTCAAATAAAGGGTCTCTGATAGTGTAGTTATATAGGAGTGATGAAATCAGGGCCTGCAGCTCCTTAAGGAAATCTTTGCTCACTGCAACCTTGGAAGTCAGTGGTCTTTATTCTGCTTATCCAATTACTTTTTGAGCAGCTACATGTGGAAATCCCACAGGCCAACACGTCAAGAACCATCACATCATCTTGTCTTCCAAATCTGCCCCTTTTGTTCCCAGTTTCCTGAATGGCCAACCAAGCCAGAAACCTGGGAGTCATCTCGGCGCCCCACTCGCTTCTCCCTGCACCTTCAGGGCATCACCAGTCCAACAACCTCTGAATCCTCAATAGCTCTTGTCTCTTCTGACCTCTGTCTCCTCACCACCGCTGCTGGAGTTCAGAGTTAGCGTCGCCTGCCTTGATGATAATCTCTTAAGTGATTTTCCTGCTTCTCAGTCACCCTGTCCTCACTCTGCCAGGTTATCTTTCTGAAGCAATCAGGTCATTTTACTCACTGGCTTAAAACCCTCGCGTGACTCTCCCTTCCTCAGGAGACGAAGTTCAGAGTCCTTAGCAGGGCAGACAACAGTCTTCATGGGGGGACTGGCAGAGGTGTTCCGAGCCCCACGCTGTGTGCGATGCTGGGACCGGAATCCTGGTTCATTCTCCCCCTGTGTGCAGCTCTATCTTGTCTTGCACCCTGCTCTCAAGTCACACTGAGGTCTTTCCTTATCCGTCTTTTGTTCACTAAGATTGCCTTCCTGGCCCCTGGCCCCCCGTGCTTATGGGAGTGTTCTGAATTTAGAATCTAATGACCCCCCACACCCCGTCCAGTCAGCCTTGCAGACCCCTCCGGACTTTCGGAAACTCAGCCCAAGATCCCACCATCTCCTGGGTGAAGCCTTTCCCTCCCCAGGACACGTGGCCTCCCTTTGGTGTCCCCACTGTACCCCTTTCAGTTGTGTCTTTCCTTGTTTTTCTCCCCTGCTGGTTCTGTAAATCCCTCTGAGGGGGACTCGGCTCTTTGAAACCGCAACATCTAGCTTTGTGCCTGGCACTTAATAGGTGATTAAGTGACTGGGGGAAAGGGAAGAGCAAAAGCTCTGTTTGCCCATCTGTGAAAGGGGATAAGGCTCTGGTGGCCTCGTGGGTGAGATGTGGTTCATCTGCCGCTTTCGACCATGTTCGCTGACCAGTAGGTGGCGCTGCGGCGTGTGAATTGAGGTTTCCTGGGTTCACCCAGCCGCTCTGGGGAAGGCTCTGTGTCAGGACTCATCAGAAACCCAGGTCAGACTGAGAAAATCTCCCCCTGAGACGTGATAACCCAGGGACGCCCCTGTAGCACAGGAGGACTAAGACGAGGCTCCTTTGATGCAGCCTCGAAAAGAGCGACGTGCCCTTTCCCGCCCACTGCCCTTCCCGTGAGAGGCTGCGTAGAGTTAGGGACCCTCAGACACTGGGATCTGGGCAGCATCTGACTCAAGCCCCTCAGAGGCCAAGATGAGAGCGCGGTTTGGCGGTGTGAAGAGCGTGTCTTCGGAGCTGACCTGGCCCGGGTCTGAATGCCCGCACTGCCTCTTCCTTGGTGTGTGAGCGGGGGTTACCTTTCCTGAGCCTCTGTATTAGTCCGCAGTAGGCACTGTGTGTAAGGAGAGAGAACCAGCAGGATGTGTGTGTGTATATGTAGAGAGAAGGATAGAGAGGTTTATTTTGAAGAACTGGCTCACGGGATTGTGGGGCCGGCAAGTCTGAAATCTGCAGGGCAGCTGGCCGGATGCAGCCCCAGGGAGGAGCTGACGCTGGGGTCTGGAGTCCAAAGGCAGTCTGGAGCCGAATTCCTCCTTCCTCTGGAGGGCCTCTTCTCTTCTCTTAAGGCCTTCAACTGAATGGATGAGGCCCACCCACGACAGCTGGGGCGATCTGCTTTACCCAAGGTCTGCTGATGAAATGTCGATCGCAGCTGGAAAATGCCTTTACAGCAATATCTGCACTGTGCCTGGACACATCTGGGCACCACAGCCCCACCAAGTTGACCCACATAATTGATCCTCTCAGCCGTGGTTGTAAAATGGGCAATGATTTTTTTTTTCTGGCAAGATTCAATTAGTGTGTATAAAATACTTGGCCCACTGCCACAGTTTTCAGTGCGTGACAGCTGCTTTTGTCATTAGTGTTGCAAGATGAACTGTGTGGCCTGGCACCTGAGGTTTCCAGATTGTGGTAGATGGTGGGAGACGAGCAAAACTGAGTGACCCAAGGAGGCTGAGGGACATCCAGCCCGAGGGACCAGGGACCTACGCCCAGCCCTGTGAGCCGGAGGCTTGTGATGGGGGCTGGGGGGGAGTCCCACAGTGCCGCTGGCACTCACGGCTTTCAACTCTGCTCTTTATGACTTGTTTATTGACTCCTGGGGCTTGGCATAGACTGACCCCAGGATGCGCCCCGGATTCAGTGTCACTGTCGGAGCCCATGAGCTCTCTGTCTGTACCCAGGACGTGCACGTGTGTGATCATACGCGAGCAGCTCCACTCCGGGCCCCCCATGACCTTGGTTGACTTGGCCTCTGTGCTTTCCAGCTTCTTCTGGGCCCTGCCTGGAGCTGGATGTTTGCACTTCATTCCTATTGTGAGCACGGGGGAGCCTGGCCAGAGTCTCACCCAAGCAGAGAGCCCCTACTGGTGACAAGTCTTCCTTCACTTGGCAGCTTTTTAACCTGAAGCTCAGCAGAATCGCGGGAGGAGAAATCCCAATGGAACAAGCACAGAGCACTTGGGCATGTAAAAGCAGGATCCCACTCTCCTTTCCCTCCGCTTAGTCCGGAATCAGGGCCTGACAACACACTTGCTTGTTCTAGGCTTCACCTTTTCCTCTCGAAATGCCTTGTAAATGTCTAGTGTCATAGTCTTCTCAGTAAGGACTAGGCACAGACTCTTCACAGGACCTGGTGCCACACCTCATCCGAGACATAAAATTCTGTTTGCCTAGCCAGGCCATGCTTTCCTCCTCCAGGCAGGCTTCCAGGATCTCCAGCTGCAGCTGCCCAGCCAGTCAGGAGCCAAGAGGAACAAGAGAGACAGATGAGGATGCAGCCACCAGGCCCTTGCCACCTCTAACCCCCTCAGCACCCGGTGAGGCAGAGGCAGGATCTGGAGACTCTGGAGGGGAGGGGCCCCTCCGGCACCCTCAGCAGCCAGGAGCCCTCCCCAGAGGAGCAGCCCTGACCCAAGGGAGCCAGGCTTGGGCACCTTGGGTCTCCTGCCTGACCATTTCCCCAACCAGGTGAAGGCCTCGGGCTGCTGACTCCCGTAGGACCTGCTTATTACTTTTCTTAGAGCTTAAGCGTCGGCTTTTTGTGACTGATTTTTAAAGTTTACTTTTTATCAAAGTGATACCGACAGTAGTTTGAAGTCAAATAACACTGCAAGGCTTATAATGATGAACAGCAGTTCCCTGACCCAGCCCACCCTGGGGTTCTCGATCCCCCATGGTAATCACTCCTCTCTAACGGCTTCTTCTGGAGAATAACTCTTTCTCTCTTCATTCATGCTCATACTGGCATTTCTTGGTTTGTAAGTTTTCAGATATTCTCTACCGACTCGGCAGATCATTAAGCTCCCACCGCACCCACACGCATTCCCCCCACTTGCCATCTATTTTTTTAACTTTGGTTTTATTTCCCTTTTGGGATTAAATCAATATTACTTACATTGCTTGACTTTATAAAAATTATTCTCAGCTGAGCCATGTCATGCACTATGATTCCATTTCCTTTTTCCCATTTTATTTTTAAAGATTTCAAATGTACTGAAAAGTTGAAAGAATTTTGCAGCGAACACCCAAATACCTACAGCTACATTCTACCATTTTACTAAACATCCTTGATCCCATCTTTATTCATCTATTCATCGCTATATCTATTCATTAATTTGTCTTGGTTGTGGTGCATTTCGAAGTAAATTGTAGACATCAGTCACATTTCACCCTAAATACTTTTCTTGTAATGTCTTTATCTGGTTTTGGTATCAGGGTAATGCCGGACTCACAAAATAAGTTCGATAGTGTTTCCTACTGTTTTTTTTAAAAAAACAGCTTCATTGTGATATATTTTACATGCCATGAACTTCACCCATTGTATATGTACAGTTGAATGATTTTTAGTCAATTTATACATTTGTGTAATCATCACCACAATCCAAATTTAGAACACATTTTTATCACCCCCAAAAGTTCTCTCATGCATTTTTACAGTCAGCCCCTCTCCCATCCCCAGCCCCAGACAACCACAGATCTGCTTTCCGCATCTAGAGATTTCCCTTTCTAGAAATTTCCTGTAAGTGGAATCATACAATATATCATCTTTTGTGTGACTTCATTCACTTAAGCTAAAAGCACTTGAAATTCATCCATGTGGTAGCATGAATCAAAAGTTTGTTCCTTTGTATATCAATTACATTGCAACAAAGCTGGAAAAAAATTTGTTCCTGTTTATTGCTGAATGATATTTTCTTATATGGATATACCAAAGTTTATCAATTCAACATTTCAATAGACATTTGGGTAGTTTCCAGCTTTTGGCTATTATGAATTATGCTACTATGATCATTTGTGTACAAGCCTTTGTGTGGACATATGTGTCTATTTCTCTTGGCCAGGTAACTAGAAGTAGAATTTCTGGGGTTTGTGGTCAGTATATATTCAACTTTTTAAGAAACTGCCAAACCATTATCCAAAATGGCTGTACAATTTTACATTGCCACTAGCAATATATTCAGGTTCCATTTTCACCACATCTTCCTAAAACTTGGTATTATCTGTCTTTCAGGCTAAAGTCACTCTACCGGATATGTAATGGTATCTCATTGTGGTTTTGATTTTCATTTCCTTAGTGACTAATGATGTTTAGCATCTTTCATGCGCTTTTTCTCCATTCATATCTTTTTTAATGAAATGTCTATTAAAATATTTTGCCCATTTTTAATTGGTTATTTGTCATTTTTATTTAGTTGTTGAGTTCTTTGCACACTGCGTGTAAGTTCTTTATCAGGTATATGATTTGTAAATATTTTCTTTCAGTGTATGGCTTGTCTTTTCATTTTCATAATTGTGCCTTTTGAAAGCCAAAAGTTTTTAATTTTTATGAAATCCATTTTATGAATTGTGCTTTGATGTCATATCTAAGAAATCTTTGCCTAAGCCAAGGTCACAAAGATTTTCTTCTATTGTTTTCCCTAGATCTTTTATAGTTCTAGGTCTTATGTTTAGGTCTATGATCCATTTGAAATTTATTTTGTGTATAGTGTGAAGTAATTGTGTAAATTCACGTTTTTGCACATGGATATCCAACAGTCCCAGCACCACTTGTTGAAAAGATTATCCTTTCCCCCATTTACTTGTCGTGGCATCTTTGTCAAAAATCAATTGACCATAAATTTAACTGTTTCTTTCTGGACTATTCTCTTCCTTTGATCTATACGTTTATCCTTTTTCCACACCATATACTTGTGATTATTATAGTTTCACAGCAAGTTTTGAAATCAGGTAGTATAAGTTCTTCAATTTTTTCTCTTTCAATATTGTTTTGGTTATTTGTAATCCCCTTGCTTTTCCATATACATTTTAGGATCCACTTCTGGCTTTCTTTAAGGAAAAAAAAGGAGGCTGTGGAATTTTGATAGGAACTGCGTTGAATCAGGAGATGAATCTGGGGATAATTTCCGTTTTAACAATAGTGAGACTTCCAATCCATGAATGTAGAATGTCTCTCCATTTATTTAGATTTTCTTTAATTCCTCTCAGCAATGTTTTGTAGTCTTATGTGTTTAGGCCTTATTCTTTTTGATGCCATTGTGAATGGAATTGTTGTCTCAATTCCATTTTTGGATTGTTTGTTGCTAGTTTATAGAAATACAATTGATTTTTGCATATTTACTTTGTATCTTGAGACCTCTTTTCCAGGAGGTTTTTAAAAAACATTTCTCAGGATTTTCTACGTACAGGATCATATCATTTTACCTCTTCTTTTGCAATCTGAATGCCTTTGTTTTTCTCGCGTCATTGCGCTAATCGCACATCCAACAGTACAGAGTTGTGTGGAAGTGGTGAGAGCAGACATCCTTGCCTTGTTTCTGATCTTAGTGGGGAAAGCGTTTAGTCTTTCACCCTTAAGTGTGATGTTAGCTGTAGGGTTTTCACAGGGGCTGTATTCGTTTGCTAGGGCTGCCATAACAAGGTACCCCAGTCTGTGGCTTAAACACCAGAAATTTATTTACTCACAGTTCTGGAGGCTAGAAAGCCAAGATCAAGGTGTCAGCAGGGTTGGTTTCTTCTGAGGTTCTCTCCTAGGCTTACAGATGGCTGTCTTCTGTGTCTTCCCATGCTCTTCCCTCTGTGAGTATGTGTGTCCTAACTTCCTCTTCTTATAAGGGCACCAGTCATATTGGGTTAGGGCCCACCCCAATGACCTCCTTTAATCTTAATTATCTATTTAAAGATTTTATTTTTTTCCTTTTTCTCCCCAAAGCCCCCCAGTACATAGTGTATATTCTTAGTTGTGGGTCCTTCTAGTTGTGGCATGTGGGATGCCACCTCAGTGTGGCTTGATAAGTGATACCACGTCTGTGCCCTGGATTCAAACTGACAAAACACTGGGCCGCCTGCAGCGGAGCGCACGAACTTAACCACTTAGCCACGGCGCGGCCCCTTAATTATCTATTTAAAGACTCTATCTCCAAATGTAGTCACATTCTGAGGGATCAGGATTACTACTTCCATACGTGAATTTGGGGGGGATGCAATTCAGCCCATAACAGGAGCCCTTTATCAGCATGAGGAATTTCCTTTCTGTGCTTAGTTTGTTGAGAATTTTCATAAAGAATAGGTTTGAGATTTTATCAAATGCTTTTTCTACATCTTTGAGATGATAACGTGGTTTTTTTTCCTTTGTTCTCTTAATATGTTCTATTACATTAATTGATTTTTAAATGTTAAACCAACGTTGCATTCCTGGAATAAATCCTAACTGGTCATGGCGTTTAATCCTTTTTGTATGTTGCTAGTCTGGACCCAGCAGGAAATATCATGTAAACCAGGGTGCAATGCCCTGGTTAGGAAGTCCAACAGAGGTTATCATCCCTGCTTTACACCACTGGACACCGAGGCCCAGGGGTGGAAGTGACAGTCCCAGGGTCACACAGAGCACCTGGTTAGAACCTAGGCCTTCAGATGTCTCCTCCGGTGTTTTACTTGCTGGCTCCTCCTCTTCTGACTCCTGAGGCAGGACTTGCCGTGGCCTCTACTTGTAGTGAGCCAGTGCCCCTCAAAAGTTGCTCCACCTTGGGCCCCAAAATATTTTTTTCCTCCTGCCTGTCTCCAGTGCCTGGCATTGTGCTACATAGGAGAACTAGCCGCATTTATTTTCAACGTCCAGGAGCAGGAACTGGGTCTTTTGTTACCTGGTATAGAGCAGGGCTATGGGAATTGAACTCAAAGGACCAGGATGTGAATTAAAGCCGATCTGCACCACTGTCTCAGAATGTGAAGACAGACCTCGGATTAGCTGGGACACTCCATGTGCTTGCCGGGTGAGCTGAGGCGAGTTCCTTAGACACACTGAGCCCAGCTTCCTTATCTACGACATGAGCACCGCATCTGCTATGCAGGATTGTTGCAACAATTAAATGAACTCACATATGTAAACATGCTTTGTAAGCTCTATAGAAAAAGACTGCTATTATTAAGCGTTGCTGGGATCCAGACAGGGTGAATTTGAGGTTGCCTGGTCATCCCTTTGAGGGAGAAGAAACACTTGATGCCCTAGGTATTATGGGGGGACATACAACCCCAGGCTGGCTTAGAGGTCCTTGTGCCTGGCCCTGCCCCCACACCCCAATACCCATGATGAGATCCATGGTCCATCATGTTTCCCCTGGGAAAGCCAAGTCCACTTGCATCTCAGCAGAGCTTCCAGGGAGCTGACACCTGGCTCTGAGAGGGTGCTGGCCCAGGGGTCAGAGGTCACACAAACTCCAGAAAGAGGAAGTAGGTGGCTTGCAAGGCTGTCCTTTGGGATGGCTGAATAACCTGTGATCTGCCCTGAAGGGAATGTGGGCATTTAGCTATGGCCTACAGGACAGCCATTTATTTTCTAAAAAATGAGAGCCACAGGACAGAGCTGCTTCAACTTATCCTGGTGGGATTGTGTGGGCCGCGGCCAGGCCCCGGAGCATCATGGCAATTCACTGCCCTCCTGCTACAACGGCTGTTTGTCTAGAGGCTGACTTGTTCCCAGCAGGACTCGAGTCAGCCAAGGGCATCACGTGCTCTCCTCCCCACTGGCTCGCCTTGCCCTCTCCTGGCCTCCAGTCACGTGGGTGTGTGTGTGTGCGGGGGGCACCAGGGCTGGGGCCCAGCCCCCTACACTGCCCAGACTGTCCTAAGTCACCCTTTTCCTCCCACAGGTGCAGTCCCAGCCCACTCCCCTACAAACCCACCGGTCGCACCTGTCTGGTGTGTGGTTACCACCTGCCTATGTTTAATTCATGGATGGGGGTTGGGAGGAACTTCCCAAGAAAAGAAAGAATTCCCCTGGGTCTTGCCCAGTCCCTGCCCACCCGCAGGGCACATAGCATGAGCCAGGGCCTGGGGCTGGGAGTGGAAGCTGCCAATGGGCCCGGAGGACACTGTCCCAGCCTGGGCACAGCCATCATTCGTTAATCCACAGCACTGGAATGTCTGCGGGCCAATCAGGGGGTCTCCAAGGGCTCCCCAAGGGCTGTAATAATCCTGCAATGATTAGCAGAGGCCACAGGGTCAGTGCACACTGCTGGGTAGGTTGGTCGGCTGTCGGCGGGGAGGGCTGGCCAGGCCAGTGGCCAGAGGAGGGTGGGAGCCTCGGGACTGGAGCTAACTGTCTGTCCCTTTTCATGCCAGCGTCAAAGGGAGGCTGTTTGGACACACCGATTACTCACAACCTCCCCCTTTTGTCTGCCAGCCCAGCCTGACTCCTGGAGTTTGTGAATAGCTCCATCCAGCCTGGGAAGCGAGCTGGACAGAGCTGGACGGCTGAGCCAGGCCGCACCGGGGATACCAACAGGCCCATGCTGCTGTCAGAGCCCACTGCTGGGATGGGGGGCTGCCGGCCTGGCCTCCTGCCCATGCTTCTGGCTCTCCTCCGCATCGCCTGGGCAGAGATGCAGTCACTCCAGCTGCGGGAAGAGCAGGCTCCGATGCCTGGAGGTAAGGAGCACCTGGGCGAGGAAAGAGGTGGAGGAGCTATGAGCTCTACAGAGGAGTGCTGGGGGATTTCTGGAAGCCAGTTCCCAGGCCTGAGTCCTGGGCAAGCTGGTGTGGTTTAAAGAGCGACCCTCAGACAGTCCAGGGGCCCTAGACAGATGGGGGAGGCTGGGGAGAGGAAGAATGAAGGGGAGTGGGCCCAGGCCTGGGGATCAAGGAGGAATACTGGCCCGGAGCCTGCAGCTTGGGCCCCAGGAGAGACTCAGTGGCTGAGAGGAGCCCCAGCCAGGGGGCTGCTGCCAACCCAGGGCTGGTTCCCTCCTCACGCTCAGCCCCCGGCCGCTGTTTCCTTCTATCACCCTCACCCCCAGCTCTCAGCCCAAGCACTCTATATCTCAGTCTCTCTCCAACCCCTACTCCTTTCTCTACCTCTCGGTGCCCCCAGCCCTCTGCTCCTGGCCCTTCCACACACACCCACCATCCTCCTGTCCCATCCTAGGTCTTGTTTCCCAAGGGCAGGGCTGCACTCTCCTGTTGCCATAGTGACCCCCACCCATCACCTGGGGTTGCCCAGGTCCTGCTGCTCAGGCAGCCTGACCTTATCCCTGCCCCAGCCCTGAGCAGGAAGGAGAGTTTCCTGCTCCTCTCCCTGCACAACCGCCTGCGCAGCCGGGTCCACCCCCCTGCAGCCAACATGCAGAGAATGGTGAGTACCCAGGGTCGCTGAGGGGTGGCTGGAGGGGCAACCCCAAAGAGGACTCAGGAGGCTGCGGCGGGGGCAGGAGTCCTTCCTCCTGGACAGGGCAGGAGGGACAGCCAGTCACCTTGCCCAGTGAGGGGATGTGCATAGTTGCTGGGGGCTCCACAGCTTTCTGCTCCTCAGAGGGGCAGTCCTTTGGCTTTTCCTCGAATCCCATCCCGTTGTCCTGGAGACCAGGAGACATGGAAGGAGCCAGCAGGAAAGAGGAGCTTCACAAAGGAATCCCAGCAGGATTGGAGGGGCAGGGGACTGGGAGGGGGGCCGGGGCTTGTGTGTGACCAGGACCCAGTGCTTCTCCATGGGTTTGTCTGGGCAACTAGGAGGGGCCCCTCCAAGTTCCCTGCTCATTCACTGGGGCCCAGGGAGGGGCGTAGGGTTTTCCACCACTCCCATTGCGGCTGCGGGGTTGGAGGTATCATCCTGGGGCCCAGAAATGCTGCCCCCATAGTGTGGGATCCTAGCTGCCCCAGCCCATGTTAACAGGCCAGGGAATGAGGGCGGATGGGGCGGGGGCGGGCAGGGTTCCCCATGGCTGCCTCCCATAAACTCCTCTGAGGCTTGTGTAGCGATGGCGACCTTGAGCGCTCAGGGGTCAGTTTCCCAGGAGGTGGGGGTGGGGCGGGCAGGCAGGTGGGGGTCGCCTCTCTCCCTTTTTCCCCCTCTGCAGCAGCTCTGCTCCTCCTCTGGCCCAGGTCCCGGCTCCCACTCGCCACTCGCCACACACCCAGCCCTAGAGTCTGGTGTGGGGCACTCCTCATCAGCTGGTCAGCAGTCTCTACACTGTTCATGGCCCTTTTGCCAAGTCTTAGAAAACTGTGTTTCATAAAAGATGCAAGCAGAGCCCCAACCCTCAGCCTCCCTCACACCCACGGCTTTGGCTCTACAGACCCCTGCGGGCCTCTGGGGCTTTTACCCAGAAGAGGCTGAGGCCCTTGGCATGGGGTTGCCGAGGGGCCCCGGGCAGTCCCCACTGCCCTCATCAGAGGCAAAACCACAACCAGCATCTGCTGGAGGCCTGCTGTGCATCAGCCCTGAGCACAGGGCTTTCCTCTCTGCATCCATTTAACCCTCATGACAATTTTATCCGATATGTAACTTATTGGCCGCATTTTACAGATGAGGACGTTGGGTCTCATGGAGGTTGGGGACTGCTGGAGGTCACACAGCTGGAATGAGGTGGCTGGACTCGACCAGGGCATGGTCACGGGGGAACACGTGCCATTCTGACTGCCCAGCCCCTCATTTCAGGGGAGGGAGGACTATTGGGTGGGGGTGATGGAGGAGGTCAGCCAGTGCATGGGTGGGCCAGCTCCAGGGGGCCACAGCACAGAGGCCCAAGAGCCCCCTCACACCCCCTGTGGTCCTGTTTCCCTGTTCATGCCCCTACACTCCAAGGCCAGGGAATAGACACAGCGACAAGGCTGCTGCGGCTTTTTGCATAGAAGAAGAGAAGCTAAGTGGAGCAATTTCTGACAATGGCCAGGGCTAGTTGTACCTAATGGAGAACACAGAACCAGTTTGAAAGGCTTGGGCACTGCCCAAGGCTCACATTACCAGATGGGAAAAATTACAGCTGAAGCCCATCCCATCGCCTGGGCTGCCAGTACTCCTCAGGAACACCTGTCCCCCTGGGCGAGGGCTGCCCTGGGAAGGGCCTGAGGCTGCCCACCCAGGAGTCGGGAGGATGCGGACTCTCAGTCTTGGGCAGAGCCAGCCTCTGGGGCAGGAGTGCAGACACTGCAGGAGCTTTTTCCAACACACCTTGGAGAGCTTCTTGCAAGTCCTGTCTGACCTTCCCTGGCCCTGGTGAAGTGGGTGGAATCAGCTCAGAGAGGTTAGGCGGCCAAGCAGGACTCCCGGTCCAGTGCTCTTTGCATGATCCAGCACCCAGTGGGGGAATGGGATCACTGAGGCCTGGCCTAGAGGTCCTCTACTGCTGTCTCTGTTTGTGCCACCCCAGGACTGGAGCGAGAGCCTGGCCCAATGGGCTCAGGCCAGGGCGGCCCTCTGCGGTGCCCCGGCCGCAAGCCCAGTGTCTGCCTCTGGGGCCACCCCGCAATTGGGCTGGAATGTGCAGCTGCTGCCTGTGGGCTCGGCATCCTTCATCCACGTGGTGGGCTTGTGGTTCGCAGAGGGGCAGCAGTACAGCTACGCGGCAGCGGAGTGTGACCCCAATGCCACCTGCACACACTACACTCAGGTGAGACCAGGGTACCAGATGCCAGGCCCCTGGGCTCCTGGAGTCAGCTCAGAGGGCTACAGTTTGTCCTAAAATTGGTGGTTGCTTTTTCTCCAATTTGTTTAGTTTTCTGTTTTTCAGCTTTAAATATAAAATATTTTTAAAGTAAATCAAGTAATGGCTCCCTCTTACCCCACTACCTAGATTTAGAAAATGTTAACTTTGTTTCTCATCTCTTTTTAAAAAACCCAAACAACGAAGCTAAACTCAAGCCCTACTTGTGCCCTTTCTTCTGTTCCTCCCCAGAGTAACATTCCTGAAGTCCTGAAGTCCAGGTGGATCACTCCCAAGCATGTTCCCCCCCTTTTATTTTCACTCAACAAACATTTGTTGAGTGTCTTCTATATACCTGGCATTGTTTAGGTGCCGGGCTACAGCACTGAAGAATACAGGCAAAATCCCAAGCGTGTTTTAATACCTCTAGTACACGTGGAAGTGTTCTCATACCTTTTCTGTGTGTGAAGGTGGGTTGTGTGTTATTAAATCCCACACAAGTGCTCTCTCTCATGTCTCCTTTTGCATTTGTGTTTATCACTCCAGACCAGGTATGTAAGATTTATTTCTGTTGATCCAGATACCCATGGGTGAGTGATTCATTATGAATAAGCTGCAATTTATGGGCATCTAGGTTATTTCTACTTTTTTACTATTACATGTCATACCGCAACCGCAAATCCTAGTTCAGGTCCTCTTGTCATACGTGTCCAGAGTTTCTCTAGGACACACTTGGAAGGGTAATGGCTGGGTCGTCGAGAGCCACATGGAGACCTACAACATTACTAGCTATTGCCGGAGTGATGGCACCAACTTTCCCTGTGTTGTCGAGTTCCTTATAATTTTTCCAACTCCAGGCTGTGAAATGCCACCTCATTCTGTTTGGGTTTTTTTTTAGGAAGGTTGGCCCTGAGCTAACATGCCCTGAGCTAATATCTGTGCCCATCTTCCTCTACTTTAAATGTGGGACACCAGCACAACATGGCTTGATAAGCGGTGCTAGGTCCACACCCAGGATGTGAACCGGCAAACTCTGGGCCACAGAAGCGGAGCATGAGAACTTAACCATTATGCCGTCGGGCCAGCCCCCACTCATTCTGTTTTTAATTTGCATTTCCCTGATTACCTATGAGACTGAGCATATTTTCTTAATTGCCTGTTGATTGTGTCTTTTCCTTATTAATTTGTAAGCATCCTTCCTATATTTCTTATACTTTTTCTTGGTCATCTGGATAGCAAATACCTTTTTCTAGCATATGGCTTGTATTTTTTCTTTATGCTATCTTTTATAAGATAAATCTTTTAGAAGATTTTAATATTAATGGAATCCATTTTATCGGGTTTTTTCTTTATAGTTCATCCGTTTGTTGTCTTATGTTTAAGAAATCATTTTCTACTCTGACATTGGAAGGAGAGTCCTCCTGTATTTTATTCCAAGGTTTAAATGTTTTCCTTTTTCATACTGAAGTCATTAAGCCACCTGGAATTTTTTGTGCTTGGTGTGACGTAGGATTTCTCTTGTTCCACATGGACACACTTTATTGAGTGTTGAATCTTTCCTCCACTGACTCATAATGCCACCTCAGCCATGTACCGAGCTCACATATCCATACAGGTCTGTTGCTGAGTTCTCTGTTCTATTCTGTTGATCTTTCTGTTCATCCCTGCACAAATTGTGTTTTAATTATTATGATTTTATAAAAACTTTTGACAGGAAAATCTCTCATATTATTATTATTGTTCAAAACTTTCTTGGCTATTCTTGGCTCCTGATTCTTTTATATGAATTTAATAGATAGCCTTTATCAGGTTATAGACATTTCTTTCTAATCCAAGTTTGTCAAGGATTTTAAAAATCATGAATAGGTCTTGTGTTTTATTAAATGCTTTTTCTGCATCTTTTGAAATAATCATATGGTTTTTCCATAATTACTAAAGTGGTGACAAATTTGTGTGTGTGTGTGTGTACAAAGCTGTTACATGACACTGGATCTTCCTGGTCACATATTTTAAACATTTTATTATAGAAGATTTCAAACATATACAAAGCAATCAGAATCATTGAATGAATCCCCATGTACCCATCACCCACCGTCAACAATTATCCGCTCATGGCTTCATAGCTCATCTTATTTGATCTGTATCCTTACCTATTTCCCTTTCCTCCTATATTATTTTTAAGCAAATTTCAGACATCATATAATTTTATCCATAAGTACGTATATATCTCCAAAAGTTTGCTCTTTTTAAAAAACGTAATCAGAATACCAACATCAATATATATTTTTAAATATTAACTCCTCCTTGCCTTCCTACGTGCAGGGCAGGCTGTAATTTATCTATGCACCATATGCTATAAGTTATTCAAATGCTAAAATACTTACATATTAGTAAACAGTATGCTACCCCAAGTCCCCAGAATGTACCTGGCCTAGCCTCTTCCCTGGGACACCTAGGATCTTTCCTATGATCTAGAACCAAAAGGTGAAGGCCTGGCACTGTAGTGGGTATCCAGGATCCTACTCCAGCCCGGCATCTGGTCTTATTGGCAAGCACCCATGCCTACTGGTTGTTAAATATTTTGAATATCTACCTACTTGACATGTCATGTCGTGTGAAATAATGTGATGCGGTGTGTGTGCATGTGTGTGTTGTTGTTGTTAATTCATTGCTGGATTTGGTTTGCTAAATATTATTATTATTTTTATTTTGGTGAGGAAGATTGGCCTTGAGTTAATATCTGTTGCCAATCTTTCCCTTTTTGCTTGAGGAAGAGTGTCCCTGAGGTAACACCTGTGCTAGTCTTCTTCTATTTTGTATGTGGGACGCTTCCACAGCACGGCTTTATCAGTGGTGTGTAGGTCTGCACCTGGGATCCAAACCTGCGAACCCTATGCTGCCAAAGAGGAGTGCACAAACTTAACCACTACAACACTGGGCCAGCCCGCTAAATATTATTTGATAGTGAAATTGACCTCTGATTTTCTTTTCTCATACTGCCCTAACTTGAGTTATAGTGATGCTATATTGACCTCACAAAGTGAGTTGGAAGCTTTCCTCCTTTTCTAATTCCTAGAATAATTTCTATAATATTTGCTATAACTCTCCACTAAAACTATTTGGGCATTGTTCTATTTTTGGGTTGTTTGTTTTTTGTGTGGATGTGGATGTATGCATGGATTTTTTAAAAAAATTTTATTTTTCTTTTTTCTCCCCAAAGCCCTCCGGTACATAGTCGTGTATTTTTAGTTGTGGGTCCTTCTAGTTGTAGCATGTGGGATGCCGCCTCAGCATGGCCTGATGAGCAGTGCCATGTCCACACCCAGGATCTGACCCGGTGAAACCCTGGGCCACCTGCAGCGGAGTGTGTGAACTTAACCACTTGGCCACGGGGCCGGCCCCCTTTACATGGATTTTTAACTACTGATTCAACTTTTAGAAATGGTCATAGGTCATTTCAGATTTTCTGTTTCTTCTTGAGACAGTTTTGCCAAGCTTCTATTTTCCAGGAAATTCTCCCTTTTATATTTTTCAATTTATTGGTCATGATTGTTCTTTTTTTTATTTGTTGCAAAGTTTATTTTATGAGTTAATTATAAATAGAATAGCCCATGCATAGTCTTTCAGATTCTGAAAAATGAATTGGTAAAAAAAAGGGTTGGTGGCTTGTTTTTCATTAACATTCAATTACAAATGTAATATAAGCTCCTGAATCTATACAAAAAAATGCCAGGTAGACGGTGACAGTGAGAAAACTTAAACTTTATAATTGTTAATTATTTAACAGAGATGTAAAACTAGAATTAAACAGATTTTAAAAATACTTACTGTGTCGGTAGCTATGTCCTTTTAAAATTCCCAACTTTATTTGTACCTTCTCTCTTTTATTCTTTATCAATCTTCCCAAAGGTTTGTCTATTTTAACAAATTAACTTTTTGTTTGTTTTTACCCTTTTTATTAATTTCTGCTCTTATTTTTATTACTTTCTTCTCCTTTATTTGGTTTATTTTATTATTCTTTTTTATATTCTTGGTATGGGTTCTCAGCTCATTAATTTTGTCTTTTTTCATTTCTGTTCTATGCCTTTAAAGCTATACATTTCCCTCTAAACTTTGTTGGCTGCATCCCATAAGTTTTGATATTTAGTGTTTTCATTGTCATTTAGTCCAAGTGTTTTCTATTTTTCATCATGATGTTGTCTTTGATTTTGAAGTGTATATTTACGTTTCTAAACTATGCTTTCTCCTTTACTTACTTCTAAATTATTTACTTTAGATTTTATTGCATTGAATTCATAGAATGTGGCCTCTAGGATATCGGTTCTTTGATATCTGGTGAATCTTGCTTTATGGTTTAGTGAACCACAGGATCAACATTTGCAAAAGTTCCATGCACTCCTAAAAAGAATGTATATTCTCTAATTGGTAGATACCTATATATGACTACATGTTCATATCTGCCTACCTCATACTTGTCATTTTTAGTGGTTACCAGAGTTTACCTAGCCATTCCTGTGTATTTACCATTTCTACTGTTTCCAAGTTGTCATGGATTCTAAGACTTTAAATACAAGTTTGAATACTGTTAAAGACCTATATCTGTGAGGTTTTGCTGCATGACACACTACCTCCAAATTTAGCATCTTACAACTCTGCAGGTTGGCAATTTGGGTTGGGCTCAGCTGGGAGGTTCTTCTGGTCTTGGCTAGGCTGACTTGTGCAACTACAATCAGCTGCTGGGTTGCATGGTTGGCATGGGCTCAGCTGGCTCATCTCTGCCTTATGAGCTCTTTCAACCTCCAGCGGGCTTCTTCATGTGGTGGCTGAGCATGAGAGTTCTATGAGAGTGAGTGATCATTGCAAGGTCTCCTGAGGCTTAGTTTCAAAACCAGCTTAGTATCACTTGTGCTTTATTCTGTTGGCCAATGCAAGTCACAGGGCCAGCCAGGTTCAAAATGTGGGAAAGAGAGTCCTCCTCCTGATGCAAAGAAATGCAAAGCCACATTTAAAAGAGGGGGCCATAGGGAGAAGTGAAGGGTTGTATCCATTTTTGCAATCCATCACAAGACCTTTGATGTCCAAGACTTGCTTTTGCCACTCTCCTCCACCCATCCACAATCTCCCCTCCCTTCAGGTATCTGCTAACCCTCACTCCGCACCTAGAAAGCTTTTCTAGACTATTCCCGCCCATCCTCATAGCCCTGCCTAGCACAGCTGCAGCTCCTGAGGCCCCAGGGGGGTGAGGGAGCTGTCAGTCTGCCTGGTTTGGGGCAAAAGCTGTGTCTCCCCTCCCCAGGCGAGCATCATCTGTGCTGCTGGCCCCTAGACTTGGAGTGGGGGTGGCCTGTGATAGAGTTTCTGAGCCACTGTGTCTCCCGCAGCTCGTGTGGGCCACCTCGAGCCAGCTGGGCTGTGGGCGGCATCCCTGCTCTGGGGCTCAGGCTGAGCTGGAAGCCTTTGTCTGTGCCTACTCTCCCGGGTAAGCCCCCACCGCAGCAGCTTCCCTGCCATCCCCTGCTGGGGTGGGGGGGGGGGGACACTTTCACCAGGTGAGATGCCCATCCACCCACCCAAAAGGCCTTTACCCCTTGGTCTGCACCTTGGTCTGTACCTTGGAAGAGGGAAGAAGGGGGAAAGGGAGAGGGTACAGAAGTGGGCAGCATCTACCGTTCTGGCCATGCAGAATGTGGCTTCTCCTCAGATATCCTTCCGGGAGGCGCTATCCTGCTTCCGGGGAATTTGCCAGTATGAGTTTGGAGGTCATCTTTTCTTTCCTAGGAAATCTCCCTGTCTCACCCAGCTCCCTGACTCCCTGGCTGGGCCAGAAGGAGCTGAAGGGGCCACTGGGGCAGGCAGCAAGGCCCGTTCCTGCCTTGCCCAGGGCCAGGCCCTTCCAGCCCTCTGGTGCTTGCTCTCACAGAGGCAACTGGGAGGTAAACGGGAAGACAATCGTCCCCTACAAGAAGGGCGCCTGGTGTTCACTCTGCACAGCCAGCGTCCCGGGCTGCTTCAAAGCCTGGGACCACGCGGGCGGGCTCTGTGGTAAGTGCCCCATGCTGCTGCCTCCTCCTGGAGCATGGGGTGCATGAGAACTTGATCTAGTGACCTTGGAGGAGGGTGGCAGCATCCTGAGGGGCTATCCTGGAAGCCCTGGGCCTCAGCACCCAGAGAGGCACCTGCCTGGAGAAGGCCCCCTCTAAGAGTTCCCTCCTCATCTAACCAGAGGTCCCCAGGAACCCATGTCGCATGAGCTGCCGGAACCATGGTCATCTCAACGTCAGCACCTGTCACTGCCACTGTCCCCCTGGCTACACGGGCAGATACTGCCAAGGTGAGGGGCACCTGGAATTCCAGACCACAGCTGCCTGGGGGACCCAGTGAGTGAAGTCTGGGCCCAGCGCACACGCAGGCGCCCCGGGGGGTGAGGAGGTACTGAGCTGGGATGCTCGCACACATGCTCATGTGGTGTGTCCAGGGACTGCACTACACTCACTGAGAGGGTTTTGAAGGAGTCTTGAGTGAGTTAGAGGGTGCTGACCATGTATTTGCTGATCTGCACACTACATATAGTCATTCAACAAGCGTTCATTGGGCACCGACTATCTGCCAGATCCAGAGCTGTGCAGGAGATTCAAAGTGGAATCAGATTTGGCCCCTTAGGCTCTGAGGTGGTGGGAGGAGGACAAAATTAGGATCCAGAAGTGGATTCTTGTCCCACTGTCCCCACTCCCCAGCTCTGTGTCCATGGACAGATTGCCTTCCAAACCCGAATTTGCTCCTCTCTACAATGAGATCAAACCAAAGACACCAAGGGTGGCAGCGGTGGAAGGCCTGATGGGTTCCATCCCTGAGAGGGATGTTCTTGCCTTGGTTGGCCATTCCCCATGCATCTGTGGCCTGCGAGGGGCAGCATGGGGTCCAGGGAATGTGGGCTGAGCGCCATCCCCTCTTGCCCCATCCTGGCAGTGCGGTGCAGCGTGCAGTGTGTGCATGGCCGGTTCCGGGAGGAGGAGTGCTCCTGCATCTGTGATGTTGGCTACGGGGGAGCCCAGTGTGCCAGTGAGTCCTGCCCCTAGGCCCCTGAAGGGTCAGGCTCCTCCCAGACTCTCTCGGTGGAGTGCTGGATCCAACTCATACCAGCTCACAGGAGCCCACTGCCCACATCTCTTCCCCATTCAGTGACATCACATCGGCAGCTTGAAATTGGCCATGGTGGGGTATTTACACCACAGAAATTGGCAAACGCTACACATCGTAGATTTTTTCTTAGAGCGAGAGCTGGTTGTTACCCATTTTCCAGTACACCACTGACCCCCACCCACTCTCCAGCTTAGAGCGGATAGCCAGAGGAAGGGGCACCTTGAGCTTAGCTTCCTGGCAGGGCAGAAGGGGTAACGATTCTGAGGTCCCCACACATGAACTCAGGCTCCCCTCCCCCAGCCAAGGTGCACTTTCCCTTCCACACCTGTGACCTGAGGATTGATGGAGACTGCTTCATGGTGTCTTCGGAGGCAGACACCTATTATGGAGCCAAGATGAAATGCCAGGTGACGGTCAATCCCTGACTTCCCAGGGACCCCCCAGAGTCTCAAGCGAGGGTCTTAATGGAGGGACCCTGGACTAAGAGATGGTTCCCTCGACTTCTCTTGACCTGACTCTCATCATTAGTATAAACCAGGAGTCACAAACTCAGAGGCCCATGGAAGCCTGGAGGTCACTTAATGAGCTAAAGGACCCAGGGATGAGGACCCACCCAACCCCCCTCTAAAGGGCCATCTTAAGTCAGTGCCAGCTGCAGGCTGCCAGACAGGAATACGAGTTCAGGGAGGCCAGAACTTAGGATTTTTCAAGAGAATCGGAAATTCAGATTTTCATTGGCATCTTGGGATTTATTAACGTCAACAACCAATTCAAATGTATTTAAGACACTGAGCAGATGAAACAAAACCGTTCTGAGGCCAGCCTGGGCCCCTGCGCACAGAGAGAGGAGAGGCAGGCAGGGGAGAGGAAGGGGTCCCCTACTCTAAGAGGCAGGAGGCCGTGGTGGGGGTGATGACGACAGCCTGGCCAGCACACAGATCTGACATCCATGACCGCGGTAGGGTGGCAGGCTGGGCAGGAAGGGCTGGCCTCAGCTCTGGGGCCCTGCCAGCATGACCCAGAGTGGGGGTTACAGGGAAAGGGCGGGGTGCTAGCCCAGATTGAGAGCCAGAAAGTGCAGGACATCCTCGCCTTCTACCTGGGCCGCCTGGAGACCACCAACGAGGTGACCGACAGTGACTTTGAGACCAGGAACTTCTGGATCGGTGAGTGCCTGACTGGCTGGGGGTGCAGTGACTGCAGGGGCTGGGATACCCCACTCTGCTCCAGGAATTGGGGCCTTGGAAACCCAGAGCACCACAGGAAGGGTGTATGTGGTGAGGGCTTGGAGCCCAGAACGGGGTCAGTAGTCAGGAGGTGACCCCCTTCCCTGGGAAGAGAGCTGAGGGGAGGGAGAACCGCCAGCGAGTCTGGAAGAGCTAGGAAGGGGGCTAAGGGCTGGGGGCTGGGCAGGCATTAAGCAGGGAGCCTGGGCTCTGGGTGCGGCCCAGGGATCCCCAGTAGTGGGGCCAAACTTGGCTGCTGTGGCCCAGGGCTCACCTACAAGACCACTAAGGACTCCTTCCGCTGGACCACTGGGGAGCACCAGTCCTTCACCAGTTTTGCCTTCGGGCAGCCTGACAACCAGGGGTGAGTCTGGGGTGCCTTCCCTCCCAAGCCCACCTTCTCACCCGGGCCTGTTGCTGAGCCTCCCAACAGCACTGAAGAACCACCACCCGGCCTGCTGCCTGGCTGAGCCCTCTGAGGGTCTGGGCCTTCCCTGGTGCCCAAGAAGTCCGGGCACAGCTGGGTGCAGGCACAGTGCTGAGAAGAGGCTCATCCTTGGCCTCCATGTAAAAGAGAGAGAACTCAAGAAGGCTTCGTCCGTGCACCGGTCCCCATCGTCCCCTCAGCTGTTCCTCCTCTCCTCCACCAGCCATCCACCCCTCCCCCCACCACGCTCCCTCTGTCTGTATCAATACACTGATTCTGGCATCCATTATTTAGCTATTCGCCCACCTGCACCCATTCACACACACATCCACCCACCAGCCAGCCTGTATTGAGGCCCTTCTGTTTATGTGGCCCTGCCCTGGTCTTCAATACCCAGGAATGCCCAGGGCAGGAGTGACAGGGCTGAAGGTAGTCAGGCTGTGTGGCCACCAAGGGCTCCAAAGACCTCGCCTAGCCCTCCCCCTCCTTGACAGCAGCCAGGCCTATGTCCCTGGTCCATCACCTAGAGGAAGTTGGCCTGGTCAGGTTCCCAGGCACACCTTCTCCCAGCTGGGAGGCAGAACGGACATGGGCTTGTCTGTTCCAGGTCCCCCCACCTCATTGACTGGTGTGGCTGAGTGCTGGAGGTGGGTAGGTGGAGTTGCTACCCCAGTAGGGGGTTTGCCAAGGCCTCCCAGCTTCCCTGAGAAGAGCTGCAGTGGTCTGGGGAGCAGGCGTGGGTCCTGGAGTGGGGGTGGTCTGGCTCCCAGAAGCCCCATGTGCAGGATGGGGGCACATAGGCCTCTTAGAGGCAGGGAGCCTGCTGGGTGGAGGATTTAAGCCTCCCCAAAATTCCTAATTTCATTCCTTTACCCTGAGCACCTGCCATTCGGGCCCTGGCAGGTTTGGCAACTGCGTGGAGCTGCAGGCCTCGGCCGCCTTCAACTGGAACGACCAACGCTGTAAAACCCGAAATCGTTACATCTGCCAGTTTGGTGAGGTCCCTCCCATGGCTCCCCTCCTCTGGTCCCTGTCCCCTGGGGTACCCACTGGCCCACTCCAGGTGCTAGGATATCCAGGTCACAGGCCAGAGAGTGTCTGAGCACACAGGGCACCAAGGATGTCCTGCTCAGGGCCTTGTTGTACCTTCGGGCACCTGAGGCCCAGAGGAGGACAGATGGGCCCAGCTTCACATAGCATGTCCACGCAGTGACAGGAACAGAACTATAGCTGGCCAGGGATTTCTCCAAGGTCTCTTTCCTCCTGTCACTAAAGCCACTACTTGGGGAACTGTCGGGTTCCCCAGTGTCCCTGATTCCCCAAAGCCCCATGAACTAAGGTGGGGGCAGAGGTGAAACCTGGCCCAGAACCAGCTTCCAGCAGTACCTGCTGGCAGGGTCTGGAGCTCCACGAGGGACCGTGGCCATGGGCACTTCTGAACCAAGTGCAGCAGGGTCCCCATCCCAGGACTGCCTGGGCTGCCACTGTGCCTCACGCTCTTATGCTTCCTTTCCAGCTCAGGAGCACATTTCCCGGTGGGACCCGGGGCCCTGAGGGTCGACCAGACATCTCCCCTGCCAGACCCTGCTTGCTTGTCTGCCCACCTTTCTGGAACAAGGGCCAGTCCAGGACTACAAGCCCAACATCCAAAGAGTCTTAGATCTTACAGGAAGTGGAGCAGGGGGTACAAGTGAGGCCAATAGGGAGCCTGGCACAGGGAGAGGGGAGCCTGGGGCTGCTCAGCCTGCTGTTGATTGGGAAGATGGGCCTCAATTAGGTGCCAAGGCAGAAGCCAGGGCCAGTCGTCAGAAAGGACCAGTCTCCTCCATCTGGGCCGGACCCTCTGTGGCAGACGGAGGTTCCTTGCTGCCCAGGATGCACCCCACAAGGGATTAAACTAAGTTATGAATCAGCCAGACTTGAGAACGCTCATTTTGAAAGGGAATTCAGACAACCCTGGATGATCCTAGGACCCAGAGGGAACCTGAGATTTCACTGCTGGTGTCTCCTACCCACCCTAGTCCCTTCACTGGTCACCCACGTAGCCCAGACCCCCTCTGTAAGTTTTCAAGTTCCCCAGTGGGGTAGGAGGCCAGCCTCCCTGCCTCAGTGACGGGTCTTTTTTTCTAGCAACTCCCAGAGCTAGGACCCAGGAAGACGGGGTAGAAACCACTCTGAGCTCCTGTGTGTGTCTGTGTGTTGTCTGCCCTGGTGGAGTACTTTCACAAATGCAGGACTGACAGTGGAATCAGAATCTGGAAAGTACCATCCCCTTGCCCAGCTCCTCGAACATCACAGCTCATCATAGCTCACACTTACACGTCAGGCACTGCAATTAACACGACGTCGAGTAACTCATTTAAACCCTCACACATCCTGATTTTATACTGAAGAAATGGAGTCACAGAGAGGTTGAGTAAGTTGCCCAAGGTCACACAGCTGGGAATCAAACCCAGCCAGTGTAGCTATCATTTAACCTTTCTATTTTCTTTTGGTGGTTCAGCCTGTTTCATTGCAGGAGTGGGGAAAGCTCTCTTGTGCCCTGGCTCAGAGCACAGGAACGCGCAGGAAGTTTACACACATATCCCCAACTGTCTCAACCACCCAGCAAAGGCAGCCGTAGTTGGGGGGTGGCGGGGGCCAGTCACAGCAGGACCAAGCCCCAGACCACTACCCAGAAATTTGCCCAAGGTCACCTGCAAGGGCCAGGCCTCACACTTTCTGGGCTGGCTTGCCCACTGCACTCACTGCGTCGTGGGAGGTGGGAGGTGGGAGGCATCACCCGTCCCCCTCCCCTCTCTTCCTTGATCCTGTCGGGCAGAGACTGCAATCCGGCCACAAGCTTCTCTTCGGGGCACGGCCACTCGGCAGGAGCCATGGACGCCCGCGCCGTGAGACGTGGCCCTATGCCCCAGCGGCTCCTACCCCAGCGCCCTGCCCAAGTGCGCGCCCAGAGCCCCCTCCCTGCCTTCCCCGCAAGCCACCCCCGCGGCCCACCATCCCTGCAAGCCCACTCTGCAGCTCCCCGGGACGGTCCCCACTCGCTCCAGCTGTGCCTCGCGGGTCACCCGGCCGAAGCCCTTGAGCAGGCCGCCTCGCCTGCGCCCCGTGGCCGCTCAACTGCCCATTTCCCGCGCCTCCTGCCTGCGCCCGCTGCGCTGCCCCCTCCTCATGCCCACTGGGCGATGGCACGCTCCGGGGGCGAGGCGGGGAACCCTGGGCGCCCCGGGCCCGCGCTGGTCCCTCGGTTGCCAGCAGGTGTGTCGGAGACAGGAGTGTGCTTTGCGCGCGCCCGCCAGGGGTGCGAGGCATGGCCGGGGTGCGTGCTGCCAAGGCAGCGGGGAAGTGGGGCCATCGGCTGCAGGGCAGGCCGGGGCAACCGGTCCGAGATCCTCCCACCCAAACCCCGCGGCGTCAGGAGTCAGGTGTGTGTAGGCAGGTGTCACTGGGGACGGGGTCTCCTCCCCTATCCCGGCAGGTGTAGACACTAGGTGCAGGAAGACTGGTCTCCAGGCTCCTTCCTTTGCTGCCTCCTGTAAGGCCACAACCAGGGAAACTGAGGGATGTCTATCGAGTCACCTATGTGGTCGGCATAGCCTGGAGCTTTGGACACCTGAAGGAAGACCCACTGATGGGGCAGGTGAGAAACTTCACGGCGTGAAGAGGCTATGAAAGCTGGGGAGCCATTTGCCTCCTCTGGAGTTCACTGCCCCACTGTTGGCTCACTTGTTTCCCTCTATTTCACAGCTCCCTGCCAGGCAGTGCCTGGGGCAGCCCCAACTCCGTCCATGCTTCCTCCGTTAGTTTTTCATTCGTTCTCTCAGGTACTCCTGGCCCCTGCATCTCCGCATGCCCAGCATTCCTGAGAGAATGTCCACTCTGTGGATCAGAAGGTGTTGACAAAGGAATAGGAGAGTGATTATGATAAAGATTCTTCATCTCCCAGTGGGTCCCTTTAGTGAGTTCTGCAAAACTTACAAGACCTGACGTACAGAATATTTGTTTTTGTAGTTTTATCTTGGGAACTTGTTTTTACTCCATATGGTAAACTCTTCTAAGCCAGGGTGTGTATTTTCCCAAGTCTATAAAAATCCTGGTGCTTCCTTCGTGTATGGGAGGAAGGGATGAGGTCCAACCTAGTTCTTTAATCTGTTTTTTTGAAAGCCCCTACCTGTGTTTAGCTTTCCCCCCAGAAGAAAGAGATAAGTAAGACCAGCTGAGTGCGGCCCAAACTGAGTGGGGGGCCAGCTGGCGTCCAGGGACAGAGGGAAAATGTGGAACAAGTAGTCGATGCTTCCAAGGAGAAAGCAAGCCTTCTCCTGAGGTTTTCCCCAGAGCTGGGCAGAGGACTCCCTTGGAATGCCTTCTGGCTCAAGATAGCCTTCTAAAACCTGGTTCCACAAGGCAGAGTTTGTTTTTTGTGGGGTTTTTTAAAGATTTTATCTTTCTTTTTTCTCCCCAAAGCCCCCTGGTACATAGTTGTGTATTTGTAGTTGTGGCATGTGAAACACCGCCTCAGCATGGCCTGATGAGCGGTGCCATGTCCATGCCCAGGATTCGAACCAGCGAAACCCTGGGCGGCCAAAGCGGAGCGCACAAACCCAACCACTCGGCCATGGACCAGCCCTGGCAGAGTCTTCTCTTGTCACAAATGTAGTGGCCTGTAGGTTCTCCAAACATTTTGGCTGCAAATCTCTGTAAAAACTTGAGCATGGGGGCCGGCCCCGTGGCTGAGTGGTTGGGTTCGTGCACTCCACTTCGGTGGCCCAGGGTTTCGCTGGTTTAGATCTAGGGGACAGACATGGCACCACTCATCAAGCCATGCTGAGGCAGCATCCCATATAGCACAACCAGAAGGACCTACAACTAGAATATACAACTATGTATTGGGGGGCTGTGAGGGGGAAGAAGAAAAAAAGAGAAGATTGGCAACAGGTGTTAGCTCAGGTGCCAATCTTTGGGAAAAAAAACAACAAGTGCTCAAGCAAATCCTTATACACAAAGTTCATAGCAGCACTATTCACAACAGCCAAGAGGTAGAAACAACCCAAATGTCCATCTGTGGATGGATGTACATACAATGAAATATTACTCAGCCCTTAAAAGGAATGAAGTACTGGAGCCGGCCCAGTGGCCCAGCAGTTAAGTTCGCATACTCCCTTCTGCAGCCCAGTGTTTGCCAGTTCAGATCCTGGGCACAGACCTACACCCGGCTCATCAAGCCATGCCGTGGCAGGCATCCCACATATAAAGTGGAGGAAGATGGGCACAGATGTTAGCTCAGGGCCAATCTTCCTCAGCAAAAAGAGGAAGATTGGCAGCAGATGTTAGCTGACGGCTAATCTTCCTTAACAACAACAGAAAGGAATGAAGTACTGATACATTCTACAAAGTGAATGAACCTCAAAAATGTTATTTTAAAGTGAAAGAATCTAGTCACAAAGGGTCAGATATTGTATGATTCGATTTATATGAAATATTCGGAATAGGTAAATCCAGAGAAACGAATGCAGATTGGTGGTTGCCTGGGGCAACAGGAGAACAGTGGACTAACTGCTTAATGGGTAGGGGTTGATAAAATGTTTTGGAATTTAGATAGAGGTGGTGGTTGTGCAACATTGTGGATGTAGCCACTGAATTAGTTAATTTCATGTTATGCGAATTTCACCTCAATTTTTTTTTAAAAAAGGGGCAATGTTGGTCACAGGATCCTGGGGAGAGTCAGAAAGCCAGGCTAGGCCCTGTGCTGCCAGAAACAGTGCCCCAACTCCTGCTGCAAAGCCAGTCTGGGTCCACTCCCGTGCCACTGCTGCCAGGCAGAGGAGCTGCAGAGCGTACTCTCACAGCAGCGATGCTGGAGCCACCTTTGTGGCAACCCCACCTCTGCCGTAGCAACTAACTCTGGCAATCCAGTGCCTTCCAGGCCTCTGATACCCCAGACACCAGATTCCCATTCAGCTGCAGCCTCTCCCTTCAGCATTCCTGGTGTCGTGGCCCTTCCCTTACCAATGTATTTCTCGAGGCTGTGGCCAAGGGTGCATCCTTGGGGCCATCTCAGGGTTCGTGGGTGGAGGTGGCAGTGAGCAGGACCTACCTGAAAAGTCCATCCGACATGCTCCTCATCGGGAGGCGAGGCAGCAAAATGCAGTGGTTCTCCAAGTTGGGCCGTGGACCAGCAGCTTCAGCATCACCTGGTAACTTGTTAGAAAAGCAAATCTACTGCATAGGAACCCCTCAAGGTGGGGGCCTGGCAATCTGGGTTTTAACTAGACCTGCAGGTACTTCAGATGCAGGCTCAGGTGTGAGAGCCACTGGCCGAGGCAAAGAGCTTGATCTAAAGTCAGACCACCTGAATTTGAGGACAGCCTCTGCCACTTACTAACTGTGTGACTTTGGGCAAGTTACGTAATGCCGAGGGGGACCAGCCGTCCCAGTTTGCCTGGAACTGTCCTGGTTTAGCAGTCAAAGCCCCTCATCATGGGAAACTCCTCAGTCCCAGGCAAACTGGGACAGCTGGTCACCCTAAGACATCCCTCTGCCTCATTTTCTTGTGTAAAATGAGGATAATAAAATGAGTTAACACATTACAGTGTTTGAAACAAAGCCTGATGAGACTGGTAAACACTGATGAATGTCAGCTCGGCTGAGCCAGCATCCTGATTTTTTTATTCCTTCAACATTATACCATCCTAACCTCATTTGTTCCTTAAGTAAATTTGTTAAATAAGTAAAGTGCTTAAAGCTGTGCCTGGCACAGAGTAAATGCTCACTAAGTCTTAGCTATTCTCATTATTAATATTAGCTATTAGCTGATATTATTTGTCCACAACTGAGCCCAGATTTCAAACAACCCTTAGAGCAAACAATTAGCACGACCCAGCTACTGAAGCCAGCCCCATAGACTCCTAACTATCCATATGTTCAACCCCATCTAACATTATTGTCTTCTTTCCCGGGTCCTCTGGCCTCAGAATCCATTCCCAGATGACTTTGCCAGGTTTTTGCCAACATAAATTAGCAAAATCTCCCGGTTCTTTTGGTGATTCAATATTCTCCTCCCAGCTTTGGAGTCATTGGCCCCTGGGGGCCTGCAGGCATCTGACTTGTTATTTCAGTCTGGATGAAATGAGGGGTCGGGGGTTAGGGCACACAAGGGGACTTCTTCAGGGAAAGGTCATTACAGGGTGGATCCTTTAAGGAAATGCTGGCTGCTGGCTAAAGGAACTCTCTGTGGTTACACATGGGCAAGGGGGGAGGGAGAACCCAGGCTGAGCGAGGCCCTGCCACCTGCAGCACCTGGTTTCCTGCTCACCCAGGGCATCAGCACTCAGGTGGCCAACTGGGGAAGCAGGAGGGTGGAGAGCCACTTGGAGGATGCCTGGCCAGGCCTGGAAGTGGCGTGTATCCCACTCACCCATGGCCACTGGCCAACCCTCAGCCACATAGCACACTAACTGCAAGGGAGGATGGGAAACTCCACCTGGATGTGTGCCCAGGATGAAAGGGATATGGGTCTGCCAATTAGCCAGCAAGTTTCTGCCACCAGGATCTTCAGAAAGACCAAGACGATTGCTTTTGCTGGCAAAAGAGGCTCCATGAGGGTGGTGGTATGGTCCCCAAGTCTTCCATACCTTCCTTCAGAGCCTCGTTCTAGTGGCCTCTGCTCTCCACTCTTTCCCAATGGGAGACCTGGTGAGGGTGTGGAGCTACCTGATGGTGTCATTTTATAAGCAATGGTCATGCTTTTAAGTTTGATTTTTTACTCTCTCAACCTTGTAGCTGCAAGTTATAAAAATTCCCTGTTTTTGTAACCATGCCTTGAGCTGAGAATTTGGACTCTCATCTTATCTTTCTGTCCTTTAAGCTATGAAGTGCCCTTAGCACAACCTCCTGGCCAACAACCCTTGACTTCATGGTAATCTTCCTACTCTTGTATGGCAGGAGGCTCAGGTCCCCAAAGCCTTGCCTTTGATGGGCACTTTGTTCTGGGGACCACAGGATTAACTGTCTCACAACGGCGTGCCATGGGCTGCTGGTGTCCTGGCCCTTAATACGAGCTGGATTTTCACTGTCCTCTAGCCACTTGCCAGCCTTAGATTGCCCCCATTTCCCCAGGGCGTCTTGCTCCATCCACTCCTAGTCCTATTTTTGTGTCAAAGTTCTTAGTTTTAAGCAACAGAAACTGATTCTGGCGACTCTAAGTGAACAAGGAAGTTGTTGGAGATACTGGTTAGTTCCCAGGAGCTCTTGGAAAGGTCAAAGGGTCAGATCTGGAAGGGACTCTACTGCCCCTGCCTGGCACAGACGCCACAATCAGCACCACCAACATGGGTCGGAGGTGCCACCGCCTTTGAACAATGGATGTGTCTGCTGCCACTGCCACCATCATTTGCTGAGATGGGCTTCTTCACATTGGCAGCTTTAATTCAAAGTTGGGCATGTGGGTCTGATTGGTTATGTGCCCAGGCCCTCGCTGCAAGGGAGGCTGGGAAAGGGAGGCAGACAGAAGCATTTTCAGCTTCTTTCATGTTGTGGGAGGCAGGTTCTGACTCAAAGCTGGGGGATTCCTCTAACACAAGAAGGGCGCTCAGATGTGGAGTGGCCAAAAGAAAGCTTCATGTCCACTTCAAGAAGCCACCTGGTGCACTGGGGACTCGGGCCTGCAGCGCTGGCCTTGTCAGCTCCATGTTCTAACCAGGGGCCTCGCCAGCCATTGGATCCTGTGCAGGGCGGAGCAGGTGATAGAGCAGCCCTGTGCAAAGGCAGCATGGCCTGGAGGCGCTCACAGAACCAGGCTCTGTGTGTAGCTGAGCCCACCAGCTATCTTCCAGTAAGTCCTCTAACTTCTGGGAACACTGTCGTGGTTTCGAGGCATGGGACTGAGAGTTCATTGTTCCTCTCAGGTTGCTCTCCATGTGACCCTGGACACATACAGTAGCCTTTCTGTAGGATGGAGGTACTAATAGCATGGACCCTGTGAGGTCGCTGTGAGGATCGCATGAGAGGATGGATGTGCAGTGTGTAGCACAATGCCTGGCAGATAGTTGGAATTCGGTAACTGTTAGCTACTGGTTGCTGATGAGGATCAAGGCTGCCCCAGGGAGAGAAGCCCAAAGCGTCCTGCCCTACATCCTGATCTATATCATCCTCCGGGAAGCATAGGATGTCCTGACCTGATCCGACCTGATTCCTACCCGAAGTTATAGGACCACCCGATAACCAGATCCCACCTGCACTGATACTGTTTTAATGATTTTTTTCATGATCTTTCCTTTGTCTTGTAAAGAAATAACTCACATACTTATGCCTTATAAATTTAGCCCTGCCCTCAACCCACTGCAGCTCTTACTGCCCATGGGTCCTGCGCCCATGCTACTCCATGCTATTCTCTGAATAAAGGAGCACTACTGCCAGACCTTGAGAATCCAAGAAATCTTTCTTTCGATTCCTTGGTTCACCAAGCCTGCATCATTTCCAATCTTTAATATTGGGCAAAATACAATGACTTGTTCCTTTCTTCCTGGGAGCACTATGAAAACGTGTCGTTTGCAT
The DNA here is from genome assembly GCF_041296265.1 of Equus caballus. Lineage (NCBI taxonomy): Eukaryota > Metazoa > Chordata > Mammalia > Perissodactyla > Equidae > Equus > Equus caballus. The sequence goes on along the minus strand of NC_091686.1, from coordinate 23,387,526 downwards.
CCGTTTGATCACTTCAGGGGTGGACATGTCTGGGAGTTGGCTCAGGGAACTCTGGGGACCAATTCTTCAATACATCTGCCCCCTTCTACTTCTCTCCTCTTTCCTTATTCTTGTCCTTTCATCCACTTGGCTTCTCTGTTTCCACCTTCTGCCTTCTTCTCACCTGACTGCCAACCTCCTTGTCCTTACGACATCTATTCTCACTCCTTAGACTCCCAGTCATTAATTTTCCTATTTCCTGCAGTCGAGCACTCACAGCCTGGGGGATAGGGAATCCGTGTGAGGATCTTTGGCAGAGATGAATATAGAGCAAAGACCTCCACCCCATTTCCTGGTGCTTGGCCCCTATGATGGTTAATTTTTCTTGAGGAAGATTAGCCCTGAGCTAACATCTGCTGCCAATCCTCCTCTTTTTGCTGAGGAAGACTGGCCCTGAGCTAACATCCATGCCCATCTTCCTCTACTTTATATGTGGGATGCCTACCACAGCATGGCTTGCTAAGCGGTGCCATGTCCACACCCGGGATCTGAACCAGCGAACCCCTGGCCGCTGAAGCGGAACATGAGCACTTAACCGCTGAGCCACCGGGCTAGCCCTACATGATGGTTAATTTTATGCGTCAACTTGACTGGGCCATGGAGTGCCCAGATATTTGGCGAGACATTATTCTGGGTGAGTCTGGGAGGGTGTTTTCAGATGAGTTTAACATTTGAATCAGTGGACTGAGTAGAGCAGATCGCCCTCCCTCATGTAGGTAGGCTTCATCCAGTCAGTTGAAGGCCTGAATAGAACAAAAAGGCTGACCCTCACAAGTAAGACTGAACATTTCCCGCCTGACGGCCTTGAGCTAAGACATCGGTTTTTCCTGAGTCTGGAGCCTGCTGATCTTTGGACTACAACTCTGCTAGTGGCTCTCCTGTGTCTCCAGCTGGCCAACTGCAAATCTTGCGATTTGTCAGCTTCCATAATCGTGTGAGCCAATTCCTCATAATAAATCTCTTTCTATATGTATATACATCCTATTGGTATGGTTTCTTTGGACGAGAACCTTGACTCATTCAGCCCCTGAATGGAGGTGGGGCACAGCCATGACCCTGTGGGGGATCAGAATTGGCCACCCCAAGTGTGTCTCTTTGGCTTGATTTTTTGTTTTTTTTTAAAGATTGGCACCTGAGCCAACAACTGTTGCCAATCTTCTTTTTTTTTTATTCTGTCTTCTCTCCCCAAATCCCCCAGTACACAGCTGTATATTTTTAGTTGTGGGTTCTTCTAGTTGTAAGGCTTGATTATTTTTAAGAACAAAAGACTCTGAAAGAAACTTTGACCTCCCCCCAATTGCCTTAAAGAATTTAAATAGAAGGGCCCATTCCAGGAAGGAGCTAATACCGTAAGATAACTGTAACTCAATGTAAAATGTGTCTCTCAGGTCACATTGTCTATAGTTGGCCTATTTGCATTTCCATCTCCACATAAATTGTCTTCCTCCCCCTTGAAGTCTCAAACTGCTATCCCCAACACCCTCTTTTGTCTTTAGCTGAAAATAGTATTTAAGGTGGTGACCTCTGACATTTTGGCAAGTTGCTCAGTTTTCCTGGGTGTCTCCCATGTATACATGTTATAAAGCTTTGCTTGATTTCTTCTTGTTATTCCATCTCATGTCAATTTAATTCATAGCCCAGCCAGAAGGACCTAGAATGGGTAGAGGAATTGTCTTTCTCCCCTACAACCCTATACTTGCCTGCTCTGGGCTGCAGATGGCAGGTGGCCAGTAAGATGGCCACAACACACTTAGACATGGTTTACCATTGATGGTGAACTTCCCAGACACTCTACCAGCCCCCTTGTGATAATTGGTCCCAGTTGGCAACCTGGTGGCCATTGAATGGTTTTTCCCACTTGACCCAAAGATTGGTCTCATGATCGAGGCCTCTTGAGTATTTCTAGTTTTGGGGGATAGTGATGATGTCTAGCCCAAAAAGAATGCCAGGCTGAGTTTACTGCTGTGCCTTCTACCTTGGGCATAGCAGGCATTTGTAGGTGTCCATGTACTATTGCCCTGTGTGGTGGACATGAATGTGATTTTCTGTCCACTCTGGACATTGCAAATGTGAAAATGACCACAGTTATGCATATATGCCAAGGGAACAGACACAGAAAGCCAGATGACATGGAGGTGCAGGTGCAGGGGTTTGCCTGGGTGCACGGGCATTTAACGTGTCCTTCAGTGGATGAATTAGGATCATGAAAAGAAGAGAAAGGCTGAAGGTTGGGATGCAAAATCACCAACTTCCTCCCAATTAAGCACTCGATTTGGATTGTCAGTGCCTTGGGGACATTGTTGCTGGTCTCCTTGTGCCTTGCCACTGCAAGCAGGTGCTGAGTAACTGCTCTTTGTGACGGTGTTGCAGGAAGTCTTGAGAACAGGAAAAGGAGAAGGCTCACATTTGCTACTTTCTTGGCAGCCAAAAGTGGGCCATGGATGATGATCAGAGATTTGGGAAGGAAGAGGGTGGGCTCAGGGAGGGGCTTCGAAGTCACAGATGAAACTCTGGGGTCTGATCCATACCCACAAACAAAAGCCAGAATTGATTTAATGGAGTTCCATTCATGTGTTCAGCAGACACCAAATGAGCACCTACTAAGTGCCAGGCCCTGCGTGAGTGGAGGGGATACAGCGGGGAGCAGGATGGGGTAGAGATGTTCTCTCCAGTGGTGAACGCTAAAGGGGAGGAGCCAAGAAATGAGATGATCTGCCCATCCTGGTGCACAGACGGCTGCCTTGTTTGATTTCTCAGCCCTGTCCTGAATGGGGTTCAGCTGACTCTTGACTCCCCTGCGGAGAGAGAGGGCACCAGGGTGCCCGAGGTGTCCGCTCCCCAGCCTGGGCCAACTACTCCCTTTGTTTCTCACTCAGAGCCACCCTGGCCATTTCAGATGCAGCCAGCCTAGAGGCTTAGCCCAGAGGCAGCTGTGGGGCGTGGGCCTGGCAGCAGGCAGGCTGGCCAGTGGGCGGGCAGACAGGCAGCAGGAGAACACTCGAGAATTAACCTCGACCAGGACTAGGCGTCCCCTCAGAGGACGCAAGGATCACGGACATCTCCTCTCCTGCCTTTTGAAGGTACACCCCCACATTCCAGGGCCTGGGCAATGGAGTTGATTTTAATGGTCACTGGGTATGGGGTTTGAAGGAAAGAGTAGACACTCTCCCCATTCTCGGGTTTGTTTTGAAGTGAGCCAAAGGGTCTGTTGGTCTCAGCACCAGTCCCCTGAGGATGGGTAGGTGGGCCCCAGGTCCGTCAGAGGCCAGGCCAGGCTGCCCACTGATCTGGCTGCCCACTGATCTGGGGCGGGCGCTTCCTTCCTGGGAAGGGCCAGCCAAGAGGCAAGCGGGGCGCATGTGCACCTGGCCCCTTCCTCCCTCCGCTCATGCTCTGCACCGCTCCCTTGCTCTCTCTTCAGATTTAGACATGGCTCGAGAGTACAAGCCTGGCCCTGCCCAGCCAAGCCAGAAGAGGCAGCGGGGCACAGCCATCTCCTGGTGAGTCTGTCCGGGGTTGCCTGCCGGGGAGGGAGGCTGGTCCCCGGCTTATTTAGGGCTCTGGGTTCCTCTGGGTTGGAACAAGGACCCCAGAAGTCCTGCTTAGTGCACTGCACATCCAGCTGGCTCGAGCTGCCCAGCCTATTCACTGTGGCACCTGAGGATGTCACTTCTCCCTCGGCCTCAGGTTTTTTCTGTAAACTGAGGAAGTCCACCCAGTTCATTCCAAGGCCGCTTCTAGCCACCATTCTGCTGGCAGAAGCAAGGTGCCCCCTCCTCCCACCTGGAGCGAGGGGACGTGGGTCCTTCCAAGAGGAGCCTCATTTGTGGGGTGCTTGGGGGCTTTTTCCAGGTAGAGATATTTGGGAAGTAGCAAATGGGAACGTTTCTAAACAAAATCTTGCCCCTAAATTGAGCAACTTAAAGAAATTTTAAAGAAACCTTTAAAATGTTTTCAGAAAGGAGCTCACCAACCTCTGCCAGCCAACACGCAATTTCACAGGCGTAACGAAGGTGTGTGTGAACACCGTGGCCCTGTTGTCCCCTTAGCTGGGCATTTGTGATGGCTGCGCTCAGCCCCTGGCCCTGTTGGGGCATCTGGGTGGTTTCTATCTTGCCACAGAGGAGACGGGGAGGCAGGCGGTTAATGTTAGGAGCAGCACTGTGTAAACACGCTGGTGCCGAAGGTTCTGCTTCCTTTTGGATTTCGCCTCAGCTCGTCTCCGCCAAAGTGGGATGGCAAGGCTGGGCTCAGGGGCTGTTTTAGGAAGTCTCTACACCTCCAAGTTGACCTCAAGAGAGATTAGACCAAATGCCTCCCTGCTAGCGGCAGCCTGAGGGTCCGCGTCACCCTGTGAGTGTGCCCGTGTTTCTTCAGTGATACAGAACTGCGTATGTGGTGTGTTGGTTTGCTGGCTCACATGTGCGCCTCTTATCTAGGGCATCTGTCTGTTGAGAGGGTTTTGTAATTATCTGTCCCATGGGAGGTACATGGTTCTTTCCCATAGTCCTCTCATGTGGTTTTTAACGTGGCCACTTTTGAGGCTGGGGGAAGCCCTTCCTCAGTTCTTCAGTTTCAGTCACCTTCTTCAGATTTCATACCCCCCCTCTCCCAACCTCCTTGCCCAGCAGGCTGGGACCCAGTCCTGTCAGCCCTCTGAGGGGCACATGTGGGGGAACAGGGAAGCAATGGGAAGTGACGACAGCTGTCTCACAGGGGCTCAGACTCCATTCAGAGAGACTCCAGCATTCATGGTCTGGGGCAGGGGTGGCCTCCTTAAGACCCGTGCCGCGTGTCCCCAGGGGATTCCAGAATGAAGCATGAAGCATTTCCCAGGGCCTGGGGCAGCATGGGTTTGGGGCAACAGTGGCTGAGTGACTGTGGCTGTGGTCCCTTTGGATGGTGCCCAGAAGAGAGGCAGGCTGGGAATGGGGTTCTGGTGGCTGGTGAGCTGCTGAATGACCTCTCCATAATAACTGATCAAGTCTGGGCCACCTGACTTGGGCCTCAAATTGGAATTTGTCAACCTGGAGGGAAAGGTTTGTGGTGGAAGGATTGCCCCAGGTCCTCTTCCCCTGTCCTTGCCCCTGAGGACACTGGAGGGGGTAGCTTGACTTCTGCTCACCACGCCATTCCGACGGTGCGTTTTACTTCTTTTTGAGGGAAGCCCAGGCTTGCAGACTGTAACCATTAGCCCAAACCAGGGGAGGGCTGCGGCTGCTAATCCCTGACCCCCTACGACCAGCCCGCTGCCCTTTGGGGAGAAAGGAGCAAAGCCACCCATCCAGGGCGCAGGCCTCAGCCTTTGCTGATGACCTGGGGTGGGGCGGGGACAGCAGAGAACCGCAGAGCGTGGAAGCCATCACGCCTAAAGGCCCCCCTCGCCTGCAGCAGCCGTGGCTGCAGCGGCGCATGCGCCCTAACCGCTAACCCCCCCCCAAGGCCCTGCCTCTGTCTCAACCCTGGCACTTCCCAAGTCTGTGTTCAGTGAAATCCCATTCTTTTTTGTGGCTCATTTCTGGCTGTTTTAAGAAGTCATTTTAGGGAAAAACGTAAGCAAGGGAAGGTAAAAGGTCTCTCCTTCTGCATTGGCCGGGAATCGAACCCGGGCCTCCCGCGTGGCAGGCGAGAATTCTACCACTGAACCACCAATGCTCTGGTAGTCTGGGTTCTTCCACGGCAGCTCAGGTGGTCTGCCACAGATCCCTGCGCTTTGTCTGGATTCTGCCAAGTTCTTGGAGCAGTCGCGGGAGCGAGGATGGAGATCCAGACGAGCAAGGCTTTTCCCCCGAGTGGTCGTGCTCAGCTGAGGCTCGTCACCTTGAGTCTGTCCTAGTCCCCAGCCCTCCCGGCTCGGTCTTTCCTGGCCTTCAGGGGTCTGCCTGTTTCCGGCAGCGCGCCGGGGACCCCGACCCTGCAAGGCCGCGGGGTGGGGACAAGCCATCCCCGCGCTCCGCTGGCTCGCTTTCCTTTCTCCAAGGTTGCGCCTCCCACCACCGGAATCAGCATCCCTGCGGTTCCCGGGCCGCCTACCCAGACCTCCTGAAGCCAGAAAGCCGAGGCGGGGGTGGCCGGAAATCTCACTCCCAGACCTGGGGACCTCGGGGGATGAAGACGAAAGGGGGTCCGAATGCCCTCTATTCCGCCCCAGTGGCCCTCAAAGGCCTCCCTCGCCTGGGCTGGGCCTGAGCCAGGGGTGTAGGCGCTGGGTACCAGAAAGTTGTTTTAGAAACTTCACTGCCCACATGCATTCCCCTCCCAGACAACGCATCACTTGCCCTAGGCGGAACCTGAAGCTCCTGCAGCTGTGTCCCCACAGGGCCTTCCTGCCCAGGCCAGGACCTAATTGTCTCTCTGCACGGATCCCCCAACCCTTCTTGGGCACCAGTTCCCCGGAGTGCGTGGTGGATGAGACAATGGGGTGAGGTCGGGCTGTGAGAACCCGGGACTTTCCAGGCTGGTCCTCTCCCAGGGCCTGGAGCAAAGGGGAAGGTGGCCTGGCCACGGCTTTAACCCTGCCTGGCTGGCTCTGCCAGTGCTGGGCCCTGCATCCTGGCATTCCCATGCAAGGATTAAAGGCTCGCACACCCACACTGTGGCTTGGGGCCCTGACAACTCTCCCTTTCATCCTTTGCCAGACTAAGATCCAGAACATCAGTAGTGCCTGGGTCAGGCAGAGGAGACTTTGGAGGGTCCCCCTCTGGCTAGCCAGAAGCCACCAGGCAATTGTCCCCCTCCTGCCACCTGGAGCCACTGGAAGGTGCTCCTTATCAGAGGCCAGCCAGGGGAAGCTGGTTTGCTGTGGTCTCCCAAAGAGACCTTGGGCAAGTGCCTAGTGGCCCTTTGGGTAGAGAATCCTGGGATTCTAAGGAAAAGCTGCATACCTCCATTTCCCCAAGTTAAACTGGGGTCTGGGCAGGGACTCTGGCCCTGGACACTGACCTCTTCCGCATTTGTCTCTTCCGCAGGTGCGGTAACTATGACCTGGACTACGAGGGGTACAGGGAAGATGTCCCCTACAGGTGGGTGGGTCCTGCCCACTTGGTCCTCTGGGCAAACGGATGGGGCTGGTTGGCCTGACTCCCTCTTCGTCCTGTCCCATAGGGTGTATGAATACCGCAGGATCCCTCCACTCCTCAACCGTGTGCCTGTCAAGATCCGGAGGACCCATGTGGGCGTCGGAGTGAAGAGCAGCTTCAGTCCTCACAAGGTCCCCAGGAATAGCCAACTGCCCCCAGGGCAGATAAAACGTGAGTGAGGGGGCACAGCCCTCACCTGCAGCAAAAGGGAGGAGCTGGGCAGCCCTTAGCAGTGAGGGCAGGCCTGGGAGCCCTGGCAGCACTGCTCTCTGCCCCCTGGGCCCAGTGGGGCACCAACTCTGGCCCCTCTCCTGACAGTGCGGACTAAGGAGCTGTACTCCATCAGAGGGGAGCTGAGCCAGATCAAAGCCCAGGTGGACTGCCTATTGGAGAGTCTGGAGCGCATGCACCAGCAGAGGGAGCAGCATCCAGGTCAGGCACCCCCAAGAGTGGGCCCAGGCCATGTTCTTAGCAGGCTCCAGCTTTTCCTATTCCTGAGGGTGCCAGGGGCACTCAGGGTCCTGGACCTGCTGTTCCTGTCTGCAGGGCTCCTCCCTGCCTCCTGGAGTGCTCTTCCCCCGCCCCCTCCCCCCACTCCCTCTGGCTGTTCTTGTGGCTTGAGGACCCTTGTGGCTTCTGGGTTGTCCTATCACCCCCACCCACTCAGCAGCTGGCTGGGACCTCCAAACCCAGCCATTGACTGGTGACTCTCCTTGCACAGGGACAGAGGACAGTGAAGACAACAGGAGCCCTGATAGTAAGGGTTCCTCATGCAGACCTACTGAGCCCCAGCAGGAGCCCAGGGGCCAGAGCGCCCATCCAGAGGCAGACAGCCCCAAGGAGAGCACAGACCCGGAGGAGGCAGTGAGTGGCCTGACACCTCCCCCTATCCTCACCCTCCTTGTGTTTGGGTCCTTGTGGCCTCCCTATGAGCAAGGGAGGGACTCGGGCTTCTGTGGGAGCCCACAGTGGGTTGGGGGAGACATATGACTTCAACCACAGGCAATGCCCAGGAGAAGATGGGTCCTGCCCTGGTTTTTATTCCAACTAGGGATTGGTTGGCTCAGCTGGACCAGTTCTGGGCTGAAATACCATCTCATCCTGGAAGATGCAGGGAGGGGGGTAGAGCTTTGAGCATTGTAGAGGGAATGTCACAGCTGTGCCCTCGGCCCCAGATCCCTTGCCTGAGAACCACCTGGTAAGCTTGTTAAGACTCAGATTTCTGCCCTTTTCCTGTCCGGTGCACTCACCTGCTGCCCCAGGGTCTTTGGACTGTCTGCATTGTACTATGCTCCCCAGGGAAGCTGTGGCACAGACCTTTCTGGATGGAGAATATCCACACCTGATCTGATAATGACCCTTTGTGCAGCACTAAAGGGCTGGAATGTTCCCTGCCCTACCATATCCTCCTTCCCTATGGGTGGTCCCTGCGGCAGGCCAAGCCCCCACTGCTATTTGGGCCATCTCAGCAAGGCTGGGGCTGCTGGGGAGTCGGCAGTGATGAGCTCCCCTTCCTCCACCTACCAGCTCTGCCCCTGGGCCTGCTGGGTTCCAGAGGGCCCTCACTGAGACCAAGGCCTGAGTCACATCTGGGAAAAGACTGGGCTAGATGGAGAGAATGCTTTCTTTTGTCTGGTGGTTCTGGGTTCAGGAAGAATCTAGAATAGCACTGAGCTGCCAGAGCTGCCAAGAAAGGGAGGTGGGGGTGGGGAAGACTGGGAGATGTTAGCAGATGGCCCTCCCTTTCCCAGCCATACCGTGCATCTTAGCCCTCCTGGCCAGAGTCCTGCTTCTGTTTTTCCTACAGGTGAAAAATCACGCATCTGACCAGGTCGGCCAGTAGAAGGTGGAACCCCTCCGGGCTCATTAGCTCTAGGCACTTTCCCGGGTGGCTCCATTCCTTCCCTCGTGTGGTTTTTCAAAGGCCTCCCGATCGCACCCACGCAACCAGAGTCTGGAGTGAGGGCAACGGGAAGTGGAGGCACAGCTCATCCAGACCAGCCAGGAAGCCTCCCTAAGGGTAGCTTTAGCTTTGCAGGTAGTTTCCAGATGATAGTCCAGGGACTGGCAGGGACTGGAGGGAGGAGGCACAGAACTGTCCTCATGAAGGTGAGGCCCAGTCTTGCAAGGAGCAGCTGGACAGGGTCCCCCTGGGAGTGCCATTAGCCCTGTCTGACTGCAGGTGCTGCTTTGGCTGCTCTTCTCCCCTCCCAAGGCCCCGCCAGTCCTGTCTGGCTGTGGAGCATCCTAGAGCAGCTGGCCCAGACAGCTTTCTCCAGCCACAGTGGTGCAGAGGAAATGTACTCCTGTTCCTAGTCGGTCTTCCAGTCTGAAACTGAGCTTTAAGGTCCTCAGCACGTGCCGCACATAACCCCTTTTGGTTCCAGACTCCCCATCTACCCTACAAAGCCATCCTTCAGAATAGGGGTATCATTTTTAGGTCCCCTTTCTATTTTGTCTTTTGCTGGTGTGATACTATTTCAGATCTGCTCTGGAAATACTACATCAGAAGGGGAAAAATAAAGTTTCTATTTCTTTTCCCTGGTCAGGGGTTCTTGGTGTGGTCTGAGAGCCTCATTCTGGTCCTTGGGCTGCCCCCGGCCAGCCCTTCCTAGAGAAGCTGAGCAGGCCTCTGGGACACACAAGTTCAGAAGCTTATATCAAACCAGGGCACAGAATGGGGACCAGCCTGCCCTGCCTTCCTCCAACCCAGACCTGAGCACAAACCCAAGGGGCTTAGGAGCCACACAAGAAAATCCTACCCTTGTGGTCCAGTCATCCAGGCTGGCTCTGCCCTACAGAATGGCCAGGCTGCATCTGGTTTTCCAGCGTCTGGAAACTCCTGCTCCTGGCAGTTCATCTGCCCTCTCCCAGGAGCCAAGACTGGACAAAGGCACCAATAATGAAGCCAGCCTGGGCCCCCATTTCTTATCAGCAGTGGAGGTCTCTGGCTGTGCTGCTCTGCACATGACCAAGGAAGGATGGGATCTGGCTTCCACCCAGAGCCAAACCCTTCCCAGCTACCCAACCCTGAGCTATGGTCTTGCAAAGCACCAAACCAGAGGCTGGGGGTGCACCCAGTGTGCTCCTGGAGCCATACAACCCTTCTACTCTTGTCACACGTCAGCAGTGGCCCTGACTCTGGCACCTGAGGGGCAGTTTCTCCTCCAAAACTCATTTCCCTACATCAACCTTTGCAGCTCCTTCAGTTTCAGCTGGTCTCTTCTGCTTGTGTTGGTGTAAGGGACAGGACACACTTAGGACAATGCTGTCCCAAGCCCTGGACACGAGGGGTCTAAGATTGCACTATCCAGCTCAGAAGAGCTTTGCTCTTTTTTATTCATGTGCGTTGTTTTAATAGATTTTTTCCTTTTTCTCCCCAAATCCCCTGGTACATAGTTGTATATTTTTAGTTGTGGGTCCTTCTAGTTGTGGCATGTGCCTCAGCATGGCTTGATGAGTAGTGCTATGTTGGTGCCCAGGATTCCAACCGGCGAAACCCTGGGCCGCTGAAGCAGAGGTGCCAACTTAACCACTCGGCCACGGGGCCGGCCCCTTAGCCTTGCTTTTTAAAATCCTGTACCAAGAAGAACCACGATAGAAGGCTTTTTCAGATATAAAACAGTTTTGTTTTTGTTTTAGCTCAGCTGTAAGTGAGAAGGCACAGCTTCCTTGTCCATTCCCTCAAAAGCAGCCCAGCTATACAGGAGGGAGTCACTGGCTGGCCTGCATAGGATCCACCCCTTACAAGACCATAGCTCCAGGTCTCGGAAGTCCTTTCGAACTTGGGAGTCAGGTTGCATCACAGGTTTCTTCAACTGGTTCGTAGATGGCAGCCAGCTCAAGTAAAGTTTCTTTGACGGAACAATTCGTAAAAAGCCCTTCCAACACACCTGTCCAGGGCATCAGTTCCGCGCAGGCCTCCCCAGATCCTCTCCCGCGCTCTGAGTTCTCAGCTCAGCCCAGCATGGAAGCCGAAGGGGCGGGTCCTTTCGGGGATCGCGGCAGCTCGGTCCACGGCGTCCGTCGTTGCCCTGGCTTCTGGTTCAGAGCGGCGCGGCGGCGTCCCTCCGGCGGGCGGCCCGCACCAGGCACTGCTGCAGGACGGGGTAGAGGCGCTGGCAGCCCTCGAGGCCCAGGCGCACGGCCTCAGCCCAGCTCTCGGTCGGGCCGCCCTCCCCGCTGCCCAGCAGCCCGGCCACCTGGTTGAGAACGGGCATGAGCGCCACCGTGAGGCCGGCGGCGGCGCGCTCCTCCTCGAGCCGCGTGGGGTCCAGCAGCCAGGTGGGCGCGGGCCCCGGCGCACGGCTCAGGCCGCAGCCCACCACCAGGTCGTACATCTCGACGCCCGCGTCGGCCAGGGCAAGCGCGGCGGCCGTGAGCGCGGCGGCCAGGGCCGAGCCGCCGTCCTCGAGCAGCAACGCCGACACCTCGAGCTGCGCGCGCGGGTAGCGGCCCAGGCGCACGGCTGGCTCGAGCGCCTCCTGCAGGGCCAGCGCCAGCTCGCGCTCCTCGCCACCCCCCGGGGGCGCGCGGCGCCGGCGGCCCGCGAAAGGCGCGCGGCGAAAGTCGCAGAGCAGGCGGCCGCGCAGCGCGGCCGGGGCCTCGCCGCCCGCTCCGGCCGGGCCGCCGCCGCGCTCGCCGCCCTCGGCCTGGCGCGGACCAGACACGGCGCACAGCACCTTGGTGCCCCCCGCCTCCAGGTAGGCCGAGCCCTTGGCCTGGCTCAGCAGCCCGGCGCGCGCGTACACAGGCCGCAGCCGCGTCGGGTCGCGAGCGGCGGGCGCCTCCTCCTCGTCGGCGGCGTACAGCTGCGGCGGCTGCGACTCCTCCGGGCCGCGGATGCGGCGGTGGTCCCCGGGCATGGCGGCGCCGGGCGTGTGCGCCGCTTCCGCCCGCCCGGCCTAGCGTGCGTGCTCTTCCGCTCGCTTAAAGCCGCGCGCCCGCGCGAGGGCTGTCGGGATTGCGGAGGGCGGCGCCGCACCGCCCCCTACTGCCCTGGAGGGAGAAGGGCGAGTGCTGCCCAGCCCCCGGGCCGCAGCAAGGACGCGCAGAGCTCGATGGCTTGAGGGGTGGATAGACCGACAGGCCTGCGGAAGTGGGACCTGGGCCGGCCCGGGTGACCTCTAGCCTCCTGGGCCAGGGCAATCCCAGGGCGTGTGTCTTCTGCCTTTCACTTGTGAAGGTTGTAATTATTTTAGTTTTGCAGTTACTTGTGTGACTATTTTATATGTGTTCCCCACTGCCTTGCCCAAGGGGGTAATGACATTTTGTCTTGTTCACTCCTGTACCCTCAGTGCCCTGGCTGGCATAAACGCCTGTTGAATGAGTGAATGGAACTGTCTCCCACACCGGATTGTGTAAGCTCTTTGTATCCCTAACACTCCTCACCTGGCACGTTTCTTGTGCCTCCCCTGCCTGCTTCTCTCACTCCGAGTGAGGACAGCCCCTCACCCCCAGGCCTGCTTGTGACGGCTGGTCGCTAATGCTTCTCCCAGTATAGACCTGCTTTCCCTTCTCCCTCCACATCAGCATGGCTGAGAGTGACCCTGGGCCCCAGGGCCAGCCTGTTGTACCCAGGGGACATGAAATCAGCCAGAGCTGGCACAAGCAACCAGTACCTTTAACCTCCCTGCACACTACTGTTTCCAAACCCAGCTGTCTTCAGACTTGGGTGAAGGTACTCAAGGCTAGGGAAGGGTCTCATGCTCACTGTCCATGTGAGGGGGTGAGGGGAGGCAACGGATGCACCCCAAATACCTCCTGTACCACAGAACACCTCTGACCCCACACCCCAACCTCAACATCACGAGGGAGGGGAAGAGGGACAAAGGCCTAAGAAATGGAGCAGTTCCAAGAAAGGAGCCTCTCTGCTTCCAGTAACCCCGTGGGTCATCTTCTGTTGAATGATAAATGTTTCTCTCCATCTGACCCTGCCTGTTCTGAGGGCTACCTCCACAGACATCTTGAGGGAATCCCAGGGGCTGTTCCCAAAGTTCAGGGGTCTGGAGCTGGTCTCAGCAGAGCACTGCAACCAGAAGCCAGCTGGAGGCACAGCATTTATTCCACAGACACCCAGGGAGCCGTGGGCCATTACACGGGGGGTACCTATTAGCAGGCAGGGGGACAAGGGGTTAGGGATCACACAGCATCATCAAGTATTGCACATGGTCCTTTTATTCTCTGCAGCAAAAACGATTCCTCCCTGCAGACCCAGAGCCTTAGGTCTGCAGAAAACTATAGACACAAGCATGACAATGATAAATAGCAATCCTGGAGTAGTGGTTCTAGACAGATGGCGCTGCCATGGAGGGCTCAGGGCAGAAATGTAATGTGGGCATTGAGTCACAGGCTGGCTCCTAGGTAAGTTCCTGTTACTGCTGGGTTAGAAGAACAGATGGTGCTGTAAAGATCCCAAGAGTCAAACGTCCTTGTGGTGGATGGAGAGCTCCTGGCTGGACGGATGTATCCAGGTGGTGGGGAAACGCTTCCCAGTGGAAGCCATCCCTGCCCTCAGTTCTTCACATCTCCCAGGCGGAGCTGGGCAAAGGAAGTAGCCAGCTGCAGCGCCTCCTGCAGGCAGCCCACGTTCTTGCCTGTGGCCTGAGCAGACACATCTTTGCCACCACCCTTGCCATCCATCAGGCCTGACACCTGCTGCACCCACTCGCTGGCTTTCAGGCCCCGGTTGGCTGCATTCTGGAACACAGGAAGGGGATGTGGAAATCAGGGCATGGGATGGGATTGAGGGAGACAGAGAGAGGGGAGAGAAAGCAAAAGGATGGAGTAGACACACACCCACTCCTGTCCTGGGTGATGTGCCAGTGCTGACACAGATCCTACAGCTGGTACCATGGCCAGGATGAGGCATACTGAATGGCAAAGCCAGGTAGCAGCCAGCAGAGTTAAACATATCCACCAAGGAGAGGGCCTGAGGGTAAAGGCTGCTGAAGGAGGTGACAAACAGGTGGGCAGGAGAATGGCCATGTCTAACAGGGATTGCACAGAGACATGGGTCTTGGCAAACAACAGTAAGAAAAACCAAGCTCCCTCAGAAAAGCTAGAGACACCACTTTCCACTGGCACAAGGCTGCGGGGCATTCTGACCTGGGGGACTTGACACAAGCACGTGATTTTGCCAGCTTCATTATCCACTGTGAAGAGCATGGCAGACGTCTGAGGGGAATGCGTCTTGAAGAGCTTCAAGGCTTCATTCAGGGCCTGTGGGGAGAAGCTGGTGTTGGACCATGGCCCTGGGGAGGCGGTCATGCTCTCCACAAGTGCAGCGAGTTTGTGGAGCTCAGTTCTCAGAGCGCTCCCCACCCCTCACGCTCACCCCCTTCTAAGAGCAGGTGCTGGTCCCAGGAGCCTGTATGGGGAAGGACCCAAGCACAGACGTTGCCCACACTCTGCCTCTGAGGTTTGCCTTCCACCTCCAGGAGCCATAGCTCGCCAGCCACTAGATCTCTCCAGGGCTCAGCCTAACCTCAATTCCAGAGAGTGGGCCCTCAGGCAACCATTCCACTCAGAGCCACAAAGCTCACAGTTCAGCCACCAAAGGGCTGATGAGACCCCAAGAAAAGGAGATAAGCAGTGGACAGGCACAGAGCAGTGTCTGGAGCCCTAGCCCCTAGGTTGCCTTGGCTGAGGCGCCGCTCTCCATCTCCAAGATGACGAGAGGCTGGTTGGGGTTGCTGTCAATGAGCTGCTTTGTCTTCTCCAACACCTGCAAGGAAGGAAGTCCAGAAGAAAGGCCTCAGGTCAAAGGCCCAGACTCCAACACCCTGACAGCAGTTTGCACAGCTTTTGCTGGGTAAATCCTCCCTTCCAGCCCCCAGCACTGCCAGGACTCACCCGCTTCTGGACATCAGCTTTGCTAGCCCGGTCTAGGTCATCCATGATCTTCTTCAGAGATTTGAGATTCTCCCGGAATTCATCCTTCTGCCACTGGGGGATGACTGCAGTGGCCAGGGCCTAGAACCAGAAACAGAATACCCTGGGTTCTGGGCCACAAGGAGCTAGGATGTGAGGCTCCAGCCAATCCCACGCTTCTGGCTTTGAATACGAAAGTCCCTGACTAGTCTGGAAGGAGAAAGAAAACAAAAACCAAAAAGGTACCCACTGGCCTTGGAAGCAGTCACTTTACGAGCAACTGCAATAGTTGTAATGAGAAGGGGTAGAAAGAAAGGGGCAGAATAAAGAGAGCTGGGATCCCCTGTAAGACCTGGCCCCAGCAGGTAGTGAACACACCTGTGATGGGCTAACAGGAAGCCCTGAATATCAACAAACACCAGGAGGCCTGGAAATAGTGGGCACCCACGGCACCTCCCCCAACTCTCAACAGCAGTGCCCACTCATGCTTGGAATGGGTGCTCCTGCCATCGGCAAGGGGGCAGCAGGAGGTTCCAGGGGCCCATAGACCAAGATCCATGGAGCCCCCTTTTCAAGGCTGGAGGACAACAGCAGTCAGGCAAAGGCCCACTGCAGTGAGAACCAGGACCTGAGAGTTCTTCAAGAACAGGGAGTGTCTGATTCCTCAGGCCTGGGACCCGGCACTGAGGGCTTGAGGAGGGAGAGGGAGGCCGCCCTACCTCACCCAGGTCAGCAATCTCCCTCTGCACATCCTTGTTTGGCGCAGTCTGGGCTTTCACTTTGCCTTCCATGACAGAGAGAGATTTCTTCAAGCTCTCTGCTTTCCGGAGGGCCTGGGAGAGGGACATTGGGAGGGGTAAACTCCGGGTCAGGTAACTTTCAGCTTCACTACTCTGTCTGCACACAACTATGGCAAGCACTATTAATGGCAGGCTACGGAACAACACATCCCAAGACACCAGAAGCTTCTCTTCTCTCAGGGAACAAATGTTTGCAGCCTCATGCCCCAGACAGGAGCACCTTCCTCACGCCTGACCAGCAGAAAGGCTGCACTAACTCGGGTTCAGGGGGTGACCGAGAACTCGTGAGTCAGGAGCCCTTCTTACCCCATGAACAAGCTATAGTCCCCACCGCTAGAGCAACTGTCTCCATCTTCCATGCATCTCAAACTAGGCACATACCCCTAGGGAGATGTGGGTAATTACTGGAGCACCAGAAGCCACAGCAAAACTATGGCTGACCCTCCTACACATGGATATATGATAGAGTAGATGGCAGAAGTTACATATATTTTTCAACATTAAACATAAGATAGCTCAGAAGTCTTGTGCAGTGGTGGCTTTCTCCTGCCAGGTAGGAGTAACTGAGGACATTTTGGGGGTAGCACTGTACTTGCAATTCTGACTGCAGCAGGCACTTAGCTGTCTGCACTCTGGACTCACAGACTGGGCTCCTCGTGCTTTATTCAAATAAGCTACAAGCAGCCTGATCTGCTCACCTTCTGGGCTTCGGCACCTGTGACAGCAACAATCCTCCGGATGCCCTTGGCAATAGCTTCTTCACTCACAATCACAAACGCTCCTGCATGACTTGAGTTCTGCAGGTGCCTGAGGGCAGAACAAAAAGTCTGTGGTGACCAGGAAGCCCAGGTGCCCTGGCCTCCTCACTGCACCCTGGGGGCCCTTGGCTGGGGGACACAAGCCCTGTGAAATAGTCGCTCCTGGGAAGCTCCCCCAAGGACAGTGGGGAAAGGGAATTTCAGAATACAGCTCTGGCCAGGAAGGGGAAAAGATCAGAGGAGGCCTGGGGCGGAGAGCATTGTGACACTGAGCAAGACACCACCTTTCCGAGCCTCCGTTTTCTCATGTATAAAGTGGGGATAATTCTCCCTCACAGACTGTGGTGAAAATCAAATGAGATCAAACAAAAGTGCTTTGTAATCCCTAATACCCAATACAGTGTTACTGCTGGCGTGCTCTACATTCATGCACATTTTTAGTCGTCTTTGGTAGAACAAAAGCTACATTCTTCTATCCTTGCTCACTGGCTGAGGAAATTGGAGATTACCTTTAAAATCTTACCACAACTCCCTAAACAAATAGGTTTTATTCCCCATTTGCTCAGAGAACCTCAAATGCTCATTAACTCTCAGTCTTTTTTTTTTTTTTAAAGATTGGCACCTGAGCTAACAAGTGTTGCCAATTTTTTTTTGCTTTTTCTCCCCAAATCCCCCCAGTACATAGTTGTATATTTTAGTTGTGTCTCACAGTCATTTTGCGAGGGTGGTGTAAGGTCTTTGAAAGCTGTTTCCTGTGCTCTGAAGAGCATCGTGTCAAGAGATATTAAGGCAGAAGTGGGACTCACTGGAAGCAGTAATTCAGTTGGGCAGAGGGAGGCCTGGAACCAGATCTCTCCCCACCCTCCACATGCCCACCCGCTCCCTGCTTGTCTGAGGCCTCAGGAGGCCCTGGATGGGCTCTACCATGACCTTAAGAATGTTCTTTTCACAGGCCAGCCCCATGGCTGAGTGGTTAAGTTCACGTGCTCTGCTTTGGTGGCCCAGGGTTTCACCAGTTCGAATCCTGGGTGCGGACATGGCACCGCTCATCAAGCCATGCTGAGGCAGCATCACACATGCCACAACTAGAAGGATTCACAACTATAAATACACAACTATGTACCGGAGGGCATTGGGGAGAAAAAAGGAAAAAAATAAAGAAAGAAAGAACGTTCTTTTCACTAAGCTGCTTTTGGAAGCAGGAACTTCCCAGGCCACCATGACTGTCCCAAAAAGGCCCCCAAGGGCTATGGAGGAATCTAAGTTGGCAGAAACCAGAGGCTCTGCCAAGCCAAACTGCGCTGGGTCTACCGTGTGGCCTCACTCAGGTGCTCTGAGACAACGGTGAATCGCCCAGATGCTGCTCTAGTTGGCAAAGGGAGCTAAGTGAGGCCCTAGGAAGGGAAAGGGGCTAGGACCAGATGAGAAGTTCAAAGCACTCCACGGCCTTGCTGAATCCTGACTTCAGAGGCCTTCTTATCAAGATCAGCCCAGGGAACAAGCGCAAGCAACTGGGTGGCAAGTGTTAAGATAAGCTTTTTCACTTTCTCCTCCTAGGAAGAACATTTCATCACAAACCCTGGAAATGTTAACGTCAGACACTGAGGGGTCTGACTGGAGCAAGAGGATGCTAAGATCTTGGGAATGCTGTTTGGCAAGTGTATTTCTGAGGAGTTCATTTCAACCTTAGAAAAATGAGAGCTATTCTAGCCTATTATGCACATCCTCCAAGGGTAATGCCAAATTAATAAAAAGCAGGTGACCCTGTCTACCGCTCCCCAAGGTACTCACGTTCCCCCACAGAACTCAACAGAAGTGAGGGAGCCAGCAGGACCAGAGGGGTCGTCCAACAGCTCCGACACTGGAACCCCAATGGAGACGACTCGCACGGGGTCAGGATAGGTTTCATCAAACACAGCCCGCAGGCCCTGGATGGCTTTAGCTGCTGCCAGGGAACAATCCTGGGTATAGACAGGCTGCCATGGAAAGAAGACAGAAAAAAAACCTGAGAGATCTTCTCTTGAGGTGCAGTGGGAAGCAGCAGGGAGAGTATGGTCTTGCAGGCAGGACTCTGGGTTTCTAACCACGCCTCTGCCCATCATGTATCCTGAGCCTCCTGAAATAAGGCACCAGGTGTAAAGTCAAGGGGATCTAAATAGGAAATTTCCAACTATTTTGGTAAACTGTGGACCAAATCTTATGACAGACACGAGTAGAAGATCTCTGGTTGTTCTAAGGAGGGAGTGGAGCAAAGACCTCTCTGCGCTCCTTCCCCAGAGGCCCTAGGTCCCTCTGCTGAACACTGCCATTGCCCCCCACCCAGCACAGTTGAGAATCACTGCTTTAAGAAAATCTGTGTGCAAGACAGAATATGGTATGATGAAGTGAAAGCATCTGGAGGGCTGAGGCTCCGTGGGTAGAAAGTGATGATACGGGAAGGAGTGAGGTTCATGACCCAAGAGCTTACACATAATCCAACCTACCTTGGCTGCCTCAATCATCTCATTAGCAATCTCCTCCGCCTTCTTGATCTGCTGGGTGGACATGGCTCCCTTGGCAGTGAAGTCAAACCGAAGGCGGTCAGGAGCAACCAAGGAGCCTCTCTGGTCAGCCTCCCCAAGCACGGAGCGCAAGGCAAAGTTCAGAATGTGGGTAGCTGTATGGTTGCTCATGACAGGCCTCCGTCTGGGCTGTAAAGGACAGAGCTGGCTGCTGGAGAGGTCTGCAACAGACTGCCAGTCACCAGTACCTGCTCTCCCCTTCTTCCGGAGTATTACAATTTAGTTGGACACGTGGCTGCCCAGAATAAAGACTACATTTCCCAGCTTCCCTTACAGCTAAGTGTGGCCATGTGGCTAAGTTCTGTTCAATGGGTTGTGAGGAGAAGTGATGCATACCCTTAAAGGGAAGGGGCACGCCCTCCCCTTCCTCTTTGCCTCTGCCTAGGACAAGAGTTGGCAAACTGTGGCCTGAGAGCCAAATCCAGCCTATTGTCCCTTTCTATAAATAGGTTTACGGGCACACGGTCACACCCATGTATTTACACATAGCCTACAGTGCTTCTGTGCTACATCGGCAGAGTGGAGTATTGTGATAGAGACTGTATGGCCTGCAAAGCCAAAAATACTTACTATCTGGCACTTGACCAAAAAAGTCTGCCAACCCCTGGCCTAGAAAACGGATCTGATAGCTACCTTCTTGGACCATGAAATCAATGGCAACACCCCACCAATAATGGCAGCGCAGGAAGCAAGGAAAAGCTGGGCCTCCTGACTGTGTAGGGGCAGAGCCTCTGTATCAGCTTAGACTTTTAACTGAGAAACACATTTCTATCTTGTTTTAAACTACTGTTACTTTGGAACTCTGTCACATGCAACAGAACCTATTTCTTAATACAGGATCCTTGGCTCCTAAAGAAGTATCTGAGGTTAACCCAGACAAAGGCAATCCATGAAAATGAGGCTATAGGATTTCAGCTGAAATCATCGTGGTCTGACTTGGGAACATAAAGATTTAACTCTCAGTTATAGGCCTCCTAAAATTTACTCCTGCACTCTACTTACAATAATCTACTTATAATTTCACTCAGGAGTGACAATAATGATGGACCAATTTAAAGCTGAAGGAAGAGGTGAATTCCTCTCACAATGTATACGTATATCAAATGTATACATGTATACCACAATGCAGACTTTAAATATCTTAAAATTTTATATGTCAATTATAGCTCGACAAAGCTGACCTTTTTTTTGAGGAAGATTCACCCCTGAGCTAACATCTGTTGCCAGTCTTCCTCTTTTTTTGGCTTGAGGAAGATTAGCCCTGAGCTAACATCTATGCCAGTCTTCCTCTATTCTGTTTGTAGGCTGCTGCCACAGCATGCTGACAAGTGGTGTAGGTCCATGCCCAGGATCCGAACCTGCAAACCTGGGCTGCCAAAGTGGAGGGTGCCAAACTTAACCACTATGACACAGGGCCAGCCCAAAGCTGAATTTTTTTAAAAAAGATGATTACTAACCAGATCCAATGATAACCAGCATAATGCAACTCACCTCATCAATAAACAGCCGGACCTGATCCCCAACTTTCAGGTTGCCATAGATTGTTCCTATGTGTAGCACATACCCTCCACGCACCTGAGCATTCTTCACGGTAAACTCAGTTTTCTAAAGAGCCAAGGAGGAGATCAATAAATAAATAAATTCGTGTGTATATATATGTAGATAGAAAAAAATACAGAGAATGTAAATGTTCTCTATATATGTAAATAAATTTAAATATATGTAAACTCTATATATGTAAATTACATATATATCAACCAAGACTGTGCATATATATACATATATACCATCATTACTATTATATATGTTATATATACATCCATTACACACATATATACCATTACATATAACATATATATATACACACACATACACACATATGCATATATACACACACATACTCATCCCATTAAGGAGAGTCTTAGAGAATTTAAAGCCATCTCAAGGAAACTCAAAGCCCAGCAGACTATGCTCATGGTCTTTCAAGACCAGAGTCAGCAGTGGCAGAGCTAGAGGCTGAGTCTTCTACAAGGACGTCCACCCTCCACAAAGCTGCCTCTTGTTCACGAGGAGAGGCTGGAAGAACCTAGGATCAATCTATGCAGCCTGGCTGCAAGGATCTTGCTACAAGGGGACCCAATGGCCATGAAGGCAGCAGAGTGCAAGCAGCAGCAACCTCGAGCACATAAACATTGACAAGGGAACCCAACCCAAAGATCAGCGGTATCTGCTCCCCAAGGCGGCAAGTGCTGAGGAGCCACAAAAAGCTACCCGAGTCCAGGCCCAGCCCTTGAGCAGACCCCCTCCCTGGCTAACAAGGAAGAACTGTTGGCTCACATCTTCACTGCTGTCATCAACCTTCACCAGGTAGCCTTCATCGTAGATCTGCCCTCCTTGCTCGGCATAGAAACAGGTCTTGTCCAGCACCACTCCACACTCCTGGCCCGTGGACACTTCTTCCACAAACATCTTATCCCTGCGCAGAGCCATCACTGTAGCCACTGCGCTCTCAAACACTTGATAGTAGAAGGGGGAGAAACAGGATCAATGACTTCGTCTACATATTCATAGCTGGCTTTTGCTGGATTCTATTTCTCAAACTCTCCTTAGGTTCTAATTGTCTCATTTTATTTTGGAAGCAAACCCATGAGACTCCACGAAAGAGCTTAGCACACTGGTTTTCTACCAGAGATATCCTGGGTACCTAATCTTGAGACTTGTCTCTCAAAAACCTCCCAGATAAGCACAGTAACGTACCGTAGCTCCCACTGGAGTCTGAATAGTAATTATACTTTGGGGAATCGTCTGTTGCCTCCAGACCCTTTTCTCGGAGCTCTTCAATAGCATAAATGTCCAGCATAATGAGGTCTTCCCCACCAGCTCCCTTGCCCTGTGATTTCAGCTGCCAGTAAGAGAAATACGCATAAGTTACCCTAATGTAGAAGAAAAAGAACTCTGAAGAACTGAAAATTGCTAAACTATGCCCCATGTAAAGTTCTAGAACAGGGTTTTTAATCTCAGCACTAATAATTTTTAGGAGCAGGTATTTCTTTGTTGTGAGGTGCTGTCCTCTGTATTATAGGATGTTGCGCAGCATCCCTGGCCTCTACCCACTAGGTGCCAGTAGCATCCCTCCCCTAGTTGTGAAAACCAAAAATGTCTTCAGATGTTATTGCCAAATGTCCCCTTGGGGGGCTGAACTGCACCCAGCTGAGACCCACTGGTCTAGAGAAAAAGAGAATTTCAAAGACTTTAATGGAGAGAAACTCTTGCTTGCTTTGCAGTCAAGTCCTGCCTTGCTTCGTGTTAGGATTCCTGCTCACTCCCCAAATTCTTTACCTGGGCCAGTTTCCTCTCCTCTTCAAAGCCATCCATATCTACCACCAGGCCCTTCTCTTCCGCTATCAGTCCAGTGAGATCCACTGGAAACCCATAGGTGTCATAGAGGAGCCAAGCAGTGTCCCCTATACAGCACAAAGGAATTGTGTCAGAATAACATGGACAGCTCGCTTCTTTTCCAGCCCAAGCCCTTCCCAGGAAGATGATGGCAGTGACAGAAGTGATTAACGAGACAAGGCAAGCTAGGATTGGTTCTGTGCGCTTGTCAGAAAAATCCATTAAGTCTGGAATTGACCTGGAGGAATTACCACAAGAGGTCTTCTGGTAGAGTTCTGTTTCTTAATCTGAACACAAGTGCATTCAGTTTGTGAAAATTCATCAGACTTTCCCCTTATACATTATATTATGCTTCAATAAAAAGTAAAAAAAAAAAAAAATCTTTTGGAATTAATTTTCTTGTCTGGAAAAAATAAAGATGTTGCAAAATAGAATATACCATATGTTCCCATTTTTGCTTGAAAAATACACACATGCATGCACACACACCCCTACATATATTTGTTTGCAAACAGAAAAGTCCTGAATAGTTACACCTCAAACTCTTAAGAGTTGTTGCCTCTGAGAAATGAGTTTGGGAAAGAGGATTTTCCTTTTTTACTTCTGTGTTGTTGGAGTACTTTACCACAATAACGTATTACTTTTACAATTTTACTATAAACCCCATTTTACATCAAAAGCAATTTAACCAAGCTATGCTCAGCCTTTGGAGACATGAGAGTCCACTATCAACAGGGCTTGCCTCTTCCAGAAATATGAACTGGCTTGTATGAAGAAAGGAACAAACTGGTCCTTACCAGGAATGGTCTTGCTCTCTCCCAGGCTCTGAATTTTCCTGTCCAGGATGCGACGCCCTCTGCTGAGTGTCTTGAGAAATTGCACTTCTTCTTCATTAATAATGTCCTTCACCATATCTGGGTCCTTCTTTAGCTCAGGAAATGCATCTCCCTGGCAAAGGGGAAATAGAGATGTTGGCCCAATGAAGCCAGGGACTATTCCATGACTTCTCTAAAAATTCTCATTAATGTATGAGGATGCTATCTCCCACCCTATGCCTCTTAAGGTATGTGCTTTAGTACAGAAGAGGTAAGCAGGGAAATATACCTACCAGGGACTGGACGACAACATCTACTAACGTAGCAAAGAAACCCCTGCTGGCATTGAGTTTCTCATGGGAATATCGAACAGCCCGGCGGAGAATCCGTCTCAACACATACCTGTAAGAGGCAGAACCCAGTCCCCTGCTAGACAACATTCCCTGCTGAGTGTTTTGTAGCGGTCCTTTGGAATTCTGCCCAAAGCAAGATGATCAACTTCTTGTCTTTCTTTCAGAGACTTTCTTCTATCCTAAGCCTGCTTCTTTTGCATTTCCCCAAGGTCACTAACATTAATCCCAACATAAAACTCAGTAACATACCCACAAACACGCATCAAGGATGACCTGGGGTAAGACTGGTTTGTTTTCCTACCACATTCTGCTGACCCAGAGATGGAGGCAAGAAGTACAGACCAGATGGCTGACTTGATGCCCACAGTCCCAGGTCCTGCCTGTCAGTAATGAAGTTACCTGGGCTACTCAATACCTACCCTCACCCCGCCCCTGCTGATATCCTATCAGACAAGCTTAAATACAATCCTTATGATCCTGTTCTTTAGCAGCAAAGATTTAATATAGTGGTAACTCTTTAACATGAGCTGAAACTCCCTTCATCCCTAAAAGATTAAAGAGATCCCTTCAACTAAATAGAAGACAAAGAAAACACTAATAAAGTATGGCTTTGAGTTCCATAAAGAGTCATAAAACTTATGGCATCAGTCTTAACACTGCCCCATACACAACATACTTACCCCCGCCCCGTGTTGTCAGGTCGGCCACCATCAGCCAGTGCCACAGTGATGGTCCGAGCGTGGTCAGCAAGCACCCGGTAGGCCATGTCGATCCCATCAGCATCGTCAGCACCAACTTTGCCAGCATACGGCCGGGCACCTGTGCCCTACGGATAAAACGCAGGAAGCAGGTCATCAGGAAGCAGCCCTTCTGGCGTTGCCTTGCCCTGGAAGGTTCCGAGGACTGAGGGGGCATTAGGGCAAGGGATGACCCTCTTGCCACATCCTATAACCCCAAGAAAGATGACAGTAGTGGGAGTAAAGAGCATCCAGCCAGGCCCCTGCACTCAACAAATAACAGTGCCTTGAGCTCAGAGCCTCATATTATTAACAATGAAGTTGGCAGATGGTCACAGGTATGCCACATACATATTTTGCCACACACAGCTGGCAAAGTGTATGGTTATTTTATCTGTGACAGTACTGCTAAGAGTCCAGCCTGGACACCTCCACAGAAGTTTGCAATAGGACTAGTACCTTCTGAATGGCTTCAAAGTAAGGGACAAAAAGGTCAGTGTCATAGTTGGACATCTTATTCTGCAGCACAGACACCAATCGCTCCAGGCCCATCCCTGTGTCAATGCTTTTCTTGGGAAGAGGTTTCAGAACGCCATCAGTTTCCCTGCATGATCCAGAGAAAGAGGAAGTTGAAACAAGGACCCAGGCTGTACCTCTCCCTGCTGGTTAAACTCATGTACATAGCACAGTTTGCAGGCTGTGACTATTTGCCATTTACCTCTGCCTGGTGTGGCAGGAGGAGAGGAGTAGAGGAAGAAAGGAAAGGAGAAGTACTCTGGGGTCCATTTAAGAGTGAGGCAAGTTTCAAAGAAACAAGCTTTAAAAGAGCAGTCCAAATTATAGCAAAAATGACATTACAGGAATAGCCCTTAAGCAGATATTATGTGGGATAAAACTAGTTTATAGCCTTATCCCAGAGATCAGAGGGAAAACTTGAGAAGTGAAATGTAAAGGATGTGCCATAAGAGCCCATGATGCCCTTAGTGCCTGCTTTAGTGCGGCTCCTCTGTCCCCAAAGACGAGCATGACAAGACAGCCATGTGCTGAGTTCCTCTTTCTCTCCTTGGCTTGAGGAAAGGTGCTGCTCTTAGTAGGAACAGAGCAGGACTCCAAGGCCACCTGTTATACTGGATGAACACAAGGTTCCAGATCTCCAGCACATTGGGGTCATCCTGGTTGACGAGATGTGCGGCGTCCCGACCACCAATCCGGTCATAGTGGATCTCACTGCAGGGACCACATGGGCCCGTGTCACCCATCTCCCAGAAGTTGTCCTTCATGTTGCCAGGGAGGATTTTGGTGTCATCTAGCCTGCACAGAGCACGGAAGATAAGCCCAGTTATAGCTACTGACAGGAATTCTGCCCAGACTTGCATCCACTGCAAAAGGAGATCCTTATGCACTTCTAGAAAGAAGGCCAACTCTTCGGCAATCACTAATGCTAAGCCTCCAGACAAATCCTACAAAAGGGGGAGAATATGATTCTTCTCAAGAGTGACTACCACAGAATACAAAATATACATATGCTCCAATCATAACTAAATAAAAATATGCAAAGATATGGACAAAGCCTAGAAAGGAACAGATAAAAATAGAAATGTTTATGCTGCATATGACCAGAATTTAAGCAAACATCTTCTTTGCAAATGTTCCTTCATTTTAAAAAATGATTATATGACAGTATAAGTGTTAGAAAAGCTGCTAATTGGGGCTGGCCCCGTGGCCGAGTGGTTAAGTTTGCGCGCTCCGCTGCAGGCGGCCCAGTGTTTCATTGGTTCGAATCCTGGGCGCGGACATGGCACTGCTCATCAGGCCACACTGAGGCAGCATCCCACATGCCACAACTAGAAGGACCCACAATGAAGAATATACAACTATGTACTGGGGGGGCTTTGGGGAGTATAAGGAAAAAAATAAAATCTTTAAAAAAAACAAAAAAAAGCTGCTCATTATTTAAAGTAACCTCTCCATACCCCCAATTTAGTCATCTTTTACCTTAAAATGATACCAAAAAGAAGTGAATAAGATTAAAGCATTTCTTGGGGGGCCAGCCTGGTGGCACAGTGGTTATGTGCGCACGTTCTGCTTCGGCGGCCTAGGGTTCGCTGGTTCAGATCCTGGGTGTGGACATGGCATGGCTTGGCAAGCCATGCTATGGTAGGCGTCCCACATATAAAGTAGAAGAAGTTGGGCACGGATGTTAGCTCAGGGCCAGTCTTCCTCAGCAAAATGAGGGGCATTGGCAGCACATATTAGCTCAGGGTTAATCTTCCTCAAAAAAAAAAAGAAAAGAAAAGAAAAAGAAATTAAAAAAAAAAGATTAAAACATTTCCAAAATATTTGACTCCACTGAAAGCTGCTAGACAACAGAGCATTCAAAAAGGATTGTGCTTGCTTGATAAACAAATTACAGATATATATAAGCCAAGTAAAACAGAATTTAAAAAGTCAAGATTAGGGGCTGGCCTACCAGCATAGTGGTTAAGTTCCTGTGCTCCGCTTCAGTGGCCCAGGGTTCATGAGTTTGGATCCTGGGCGTGGACCTACACATCGCTTATCAAGCCATGTTGTAGCAGCATCCCACGTAAAAAATAGAGGAAGACTGGCACAGATGTTAGCTTGGGGCCAACATTCCTCACCAAAAAAAATGAGTCAAGATTAGTGTTTAAGTTTCACAAGTTACTACCCAAAATGTCCAAGTACATTTAGACTACAGAGTCAAACTAAGTAGGGGATTCAGACCAAGTACAAGGGGAAGCTGGATTGGAATAACATATCTGGAGTAAAAGTAATAAAAAAAAAAACCAGAAGAGCTATGTACTAGTAGATAAGAGAGTTAAGTAAAGAGAACAAGAAAATGAGACAAAGACATCATGGGCATCCTTGCTATCTACAGAAGTGTATCACCCACATTCGGATTCCTCTTGAGGCAGCACTTCATGAATTCTATTTAGTTCAAAGCACAGAATACATACAGTTCATCTACCATGTTACCTTTTATGCTACGTTATTTTACTTTAGAATTATACTACATTAAAAAAAAAAGACAGAAAACTCCCTGTGTCCTAGACCTGTTTGACACCATCACATTTCCATAAGAAATAAACTGCTTCATATGAAGAACACTACTCTGTTGAGAAAGACTCACACATACACACAGGGTTACAGAAATACAAAATATGAAGACCTGGAAGACCATATATGTGATATCAAACTATTAACAATGATTAATCTTAGGGATCTTCCATTTCTTATTTTTCACATTTCTATATAGTTTGAATTTTTACGATATATGCATTATATGCATAATTTCTAAAAATATTTAAAAGACCAACAAAAAACGAGAGACTCTTTATGTTGTCTTTCAAAAACAGAATGATCAGTTAAGCATACTAAGCACCAAAGGATAATTACTCCCAGTCACCCCCATCTGCATCTCAAAAGGCACACCCCAAGATGGGCAATGGCAATGCACTCCAAGTCATAAGACCTCACCCTGGCGCTGAGCGTAGGAATCATTTTATTCCTCAATACTCTCAACATGTGAGTTGCATTCTTACCCCAAGTTTTGCCAGATCTGTTTGCACTCCAGGTCTGGTTCTAAGCCAGCTGCTTCATCCCCACCAAAGTAAGTAACATAAAGTCTTTCAATTGGAATGCCAAACTCTTGGGTGAGAAGTTCCAGAGCCATCTTACATGCCAATTCCTACAAAAAGAACAAAAAGAAAGATGTGGAACATGGCCAAACCAAAATCTATTTAGTATCAGTAGGAAAAAATCCAGATCCTGGGAACACAGATACAAAACTACAATATCTTCACCATAAACTCACCTGAACTCAGGATCAATTTTTTAAAATTGAAGCATAGTTGACATACAATATCCTGTTAGTTTCAGATGTACATCAGAGCAATTCGATATTTATACATTACAAAATCATCACCACAGGATCAATTTATATAATATCTCCAAAGGTAAAGTGAACACATTAAATCATAGGTACTGCTTCTAGGGAGTCTTAGAATTAAATGTCTTTCACTCCTGAACCTCCTAGATGTTATTTCATATTCTAAAACAAGCAAAATTAGAACCCATTTCCTTCAGTGGATATGACCACTCTGCTCAAAATCCCAATGGATTTCCTGCTTTGAGCTTACCTTGAAGTAATCTCCAAAAGACCAGGAGCCCAACATCTCAAAGAAGGTGTGATGATAGACATCTTTTCCCACGTCGTCCAGGTCATTGTGCTTGCCCCCAGCCCGGATGCATTTCTGGGTATTGGCAGCTCTGCTCAGCTTTGCCATAGGGTGAGATGGGTCAATAGTGTTCAGGAAGATGGGTTTGAACTAAAAAAGCAAGGGAACATTTCAACTTTTAAAGAGCTGCAGGGGGGCTGGCCCCGTGGCCAAGTGGTTAAGTACGTGCACTCCGCTTCGATGGCCCAGGATTTCGCCAGTTCGAATCCTGGGTGCAGACATGGTACCACTCATTAAGCCATGCTGAGGCGGTGTCCCACACGCCACAACTAGAAGGACCCACAACTGAAAATACACAACTATGTACCTGAGGGCTTTGGGGAGAAAAAGGAAAAATAAAATTAAAAAAAAAAAAGAGCTGCAGGTGTATCAGATGGTCACACGCTGCCAGGAAAAGACGACATATAAACTGTTCTGTTCATGATTTAATTAGCCTGGAATACAGAAAAGTGTCAGAGGCAGGTGGCCCTACGAGGCTGCAGCACAGGCAGCCTACCTTGGGGCAGCTTCTCCCTGGTCTCTAATGGTCCCCACCACTGCCAATGACACCACCTGTGCAGGGGAAAGGCCTCCAGATCTGAGATAACAGCTAAAGGTTGAGGCGGTGAAACCTGTGCTTCCTCAAAAGTCTCTGACGGTCAGGGCTTACACTATCTTTCTGGAAGAACTTATTCTAAAACTGACATGCCAGCTTGGTAGTAAAGATGATAAGGAAGAAAAAATTTGAGACCTATTACAGGAGTAAAATCAGCCCAACTTAGTGAAGGACTGGATGTGAAGGGAGACAGTTACCTTACTTTGAGGATTTATCAAGTTATACTTTGACCATCATTGCTATTTGTGTAACTTTGCCTTATTTTTCCCACTAGACCTGTCCAATTTGATAGCCACTAGCCACTTGTGACTATGTGAAATTAGATTAATTAAAATGAAATAATTAGTAATCAATTAAAATTTTTTAAAAATGAAAAATTCTGTTCCTTAGTCTCACTAGCTCAATAATCACACATGAGTGGTGGCTGCCACACTAGGCAGCACAGATACTGGACATTACCATCAAGGCAGAAAGTTCCTTTGGACAGTCTTGCATTAAACCATAAACTCCTTAAAAGCAAAAACTATCTTACTAATCTCTGTATATCCAGCACCTAGCACAGTAGTACCTGAAAAAGAGCAGATTCCAAATAAATACTATTTCAAAATATAAAAAAAAGCAAACAAAAAAAAGTCAATGTATTTCTGATTAAGAGAATATAGCACAAAAGTTAAGCAAATGACTGCCTGGGTTCAAATCCAAGTGCCAGCATCTACCAGCTGTATGAGCTTGGACAATCGACTTGAGCTTTCAGCGCCTCAGTGGGATGGTACAAAGGGAGGATGAAATAAGTTAATATATGTAAAAGACAGAGAACCGTGCCTGGCACATAGAAGTACCACGTGCAGGCTTATAGTTACTGTTATCCAGAGAATGTTTACCAACATTCGGCTCCCATGGTTCTTCTACCAAGTATAGTCAGCACATGGGGCAGAAGACAAGCCCGTGCCTAGGTCTGCCTGAATAGAATAGAACCTTTCCATTGTTCCAGAAAACCCATCACCTTGAAACAGTCCGCCTAAAATTAGTGCCCCCAATTCCAGGTGCACACAAAGGACTCACACATGTAACTGAAAACATTTTTATAGTTTCATAGTTAATGTTATACAAGGTGGAAAATGTTCCCATTGCCTCTAATTTTCCATGCCAGAAAAAAGACCCGAGAGAAAAGAAAATGTCAACTTATCCCAGAGTGAGATGCATCCTAAGGGCTGGTGGGTCCACTGGGCTAAGCAGGGTTCTCAGAGAACCACCAAAAGAAAGCCTTGAGGGCACCATCTCCCTGAATCCACTTCCAGTCGAGGAAACAGTTTTCAACGTCACAGGCATATTGACAAACTCCTTTATAAACTTCTGATGCTCCCATTATGTCAAGAGAAAACCTTCTCTCTAACAACGAAACTTTCAAATATATTTTATAGTTCAACTGCCCCAAATGCAAATCTTACTAATAAAGTTTCTTCAGCAGTGGATCCAGACTGGCATTGGTGGCAATAGTTTTAAGAAAGAGGTTTAAAAAAAATCAATAAAACTGTGCATGGCCTAGAATGGGAATGAGAGCAAAGCTCTGAAAGAATCCTGAAGAACTTACTTGTTTTATTTTAAAAAAAAAAAAAGGAAGAATAACAAAGAGATGAAGGAGAAGCACAACAGCTGAAGTAACAAGTCTCTTCAGGGCTCAGCAATAGTAACCCCCTCTTTGATTATAAGAAAACACAGCTTTTGCCTTAGGAGAAAAAAAACGGCAAACTTTACAGGCTGGACGCAGGCTATATTTTTCTTGAGAGGCATACAAATTTGATCCATGGGTATTGGGGTCTCTCACCATAACTGAAAATAATAATGGTTAATGTTTGAGTGCTTACTCAAATACTATGCTAAACACTTTTTATGCATTATTTTATTTACTCCTCACTGCAACCTAACGGCAAGCACTATTATTATTTCTCACTTCACAGACAAAGAAACAGAGGTTCAACGACACAAAGTAAGTTCCACAAGATCACACAGTAAGTGACAGACCCACAATTCCGTCTGACTGCAGGGGCTTGGCTTTTATCACTGCTCTGCTGCCTCCTATGTAGACAAATAGCCAAGAGGAAGGGAAAAAACCTTTACCTGGTTCATGCCCGCATTGGCAAAGAGCAAAGTGGGGTCATCCAATGGGATGGTGGCAGATGAATGAACATAGGTGTGCTCATTTCTTTTGAAGAAATCTATAAATCGCTGCCGGATTTCACTTGCTGTTAGAGTTGAGTCCATCTTGAAAGTAACCCAACAGAACTTACAAAAGAAAAAACGAAGAAAAATTAGGGAAACTGAAACTAAGAAATACGTAGGCATTATGCAAGACTCCT
Source organism: Equus caballus (assembly GCF_041296265.1). NCBI lineage: Eukaryota > Metazoa > Chordata > Mammalia > Perissodactyla > Equidae > Equus > Equus caballus. Next base: position 23,355,908 of record NC_091686.1, on the reverse strand, counting down.
GGCTTCTCAGGCCAAGTCATAGCAGGACATGGGTAAGCTGTTTGATCCTAAAACCTCTATGTTGTAATGTCCAAGGCTAAAATCATCTCAAAGCTAAACCTGCTGCACCAGCAGACTGCAGTTCCATGAGTTCCTCCTTCCCATGCCAACCTCAAGAGGCCCAATACACCATCACACCAAGTAGAGCAGGAGGTGGTTTCTTCATGTATTCATTCATTCCAAAACATGTATGGAGCATCCCCCGTGCCAGGCTCTAGGCCAGGACTTAGGAAATGGGGATAAAAACACTCCATCTTTACTGCCCAGCAGAGAAACCCAGTGGGGATGGGGGGAGGCTTGGGAGACCGGGGTCCCAGTCCTAGCTCCAAGTCCTTAAGGGAGTTACATCACTTCATCAAGAAAGGAGGGGCCCATACTAGATGACTCTAAGGACCCTTCCAGCTCTGTGTTAATTTACATGCCTAGAACTGTGCAAAGTTCCATCATCCCCAAAGCCAGGGTCTCTAGACATGGCCTGACACCTTGGGGAGGCTGCTGTCAGCAGCAGTGGACCTGGGGATGGGCCTATCTGTTCAAGGGACCATCTGCAAGTAGCAGGAACGCACCTACCTCTGGCCAGCTTGAGCACCCCCAGAACCACAACTGGTAGACTGCTGCCTTCCCAGCTATTAGATTACTAGGGAGTGAGGATGTAACAGCCACACTGAGGGGCTGGAGCTCACTGAGTGAGTAAAAGGGAATCAGAAGACGCGGAAATTCAGAAATACAACAACTTTAGAATTTCAAAGCTCTTTCACACGTATTATGATTTCTCTGAGAGGCACGTTGGGGAGAAGCGACAGGCCTTGGTGGAGGTACCAATCACTGGCACGGTGCTGTAGTGCCATACAGCGCCGGGTGTCTAGAGAAAGGGGAACCATCTCTTTCACAACATTAGCTAAGTGTCTAGAATTCTAGACTCAACTCTAATCTTAAATAAGTCACTTAGCCCTGAGTGTTTCCTTTTTTGTAAAAAAGTATCTACTCTGCCTACTCTATGGGCCTGTTGTGAGGCTCAAAAGCCATCCTGTATTTGGAAGCAATCTGTAAATTGGAAAGCCCTAGAGGAAACTGGAAAGCGCTAAAGGGACAGAATGGATACTATTAATTCAAGTCTCTTAACTCAAAGATTTCTTCTTTCTTATGAGGAAGATCCAACAATGATGTACACGGCGAACATAAGACTCTGACTCTCAGATTTATGTTTAACCCCAATTTCAATTGATTTATTCACAACTCAATCAACTCATTACTCAAACAAAAGCCCTCTGGGCAAAAAAGACATGAAACACTGGCTGATAGAGCCAAAGAGCCGACTAAAATTCCCACAGATGAGGACTTTATGTCCATGCTAAGGAGTTAAGGCTAAGGTTTTTAGAAACTTTGTCACACCACATTCCTCTTCATCCCTTCTCATCCTGGCTCCCAGTGAATCTTAATAATGGTGGCAAAAATGAATATACGGTGCCAATTCTGACTGAGCGTGCATTGCTCCTCCTCTATATGGGCTATCTGAGGTAAATAAGCAGTTAAATTTCAAGACACGTGAATACTCCATTTTTGCTTATTCATTCAACATACTGAATGCATACTATGTGCTGGGAATCGAGTTGAATGCGAGTCCATGCCCTTAACAGGGAGACAGTCACACAGAGAAGTAACTGCAGTATGTCAAAGGCTAGGACTATCAAAAGCTGTGTCACCATCACCACGCATGCATTTATTCAATATAAATACACCGGAAGGTTGTATGAGATACAGAGGAGGGACCTCTGATGCCACTTCCCAGCAGGAGCTGGAAAGGTCTTGAGAACCTTAAATCACACTGGCGTTTGGGTTTAAGGCTCCAGCCCCAAGACCTTTCAACATGCTCTTCGTTTGCCAGGTAAGCTGTCTACCCCACTCCCACTCTTTCCCTTTCCTAGTTAATTTCTCATTTTTGATACCTCAATTCCAAAGAGACTTATTAAAGGAAGACTTCTCCTTCTTGATAGGATTCTATTTTATTCTCACAGCCCCAGGGGTCTTCCTTCATAATTTCCACATGCATTTGACAGCTCGTTTAATGCCCATCTCCCTTTCAGGCTGTAAGTTCCATCCCAGTGGGGGTCATGGCTGGTTTTTGCTCACCATTACCAGTCTATCCTCAACATCTAGCACAGTGGTTGCTGAATAAGTATTTCATGATTAGGTATGACAAACCTTTAATAGCAAATTCTGAATGAACTTAAAGCACACGAGGCAAAGCAGACTATCTGAAAGAGCAAAAGCTGGACATGATGGGGCACGCACGGTGCTTCCAGGTGGGCCTGGACCAGTATCAGTTACTTAGCTAATTTTAAGAATTGAAGGAATGGCCCACGGCGGGATTACCCCCATCGTGACCGCCCGCCCCTAGGGGATTGAAACCAGGGGAGATGAAACCTCAGCTTTGGGCGGGCAGTCAACGGCAATCGTGATTCTCCCAAGGTCCTGGTCCTCACCAAGGCCACCCGACCCGCTCCACCCCCAGCGCTCCAAGGGGCTAACAAAAGGCCACTCTCCCGGCGCCGTGTCGCGACGCGGCGGCGGCGCCCGCTCCAGCCCAGGCCTGGGCTCCCGAGGCCTTGCGGGGCCTGGCCCACGGCCCGCCGCGACAGCCTCGCTTTCAAGTCCCGGGCCCAGCCGCTCTCGCGGCGTCACAGAACTCTCTGAGACCCGCCTGCGTCTCCCGAGGGTCGCCGGCCCTGACTCCTCCCTCAGAGCCCACCGCCAGCAGCCCGCGGTTACCTGCTCCCGCAGATGGGCAGCTGCACCAGCCCCACGCCACCGCCGTCCGCAACTCGCACCGCCCCGTCCAATCAGAGCGCGCCGGTAGAAAGTGCCCCGCCGCGCTTTACCTCTCCGAGACATTATTGGTGAATCAACATGCTAATCAAACCGTGCACGAATCGGCTTATTAGTCGGTTTCTGGGAGAGCGGCTCTAAATAGGCTGATGCAACAGCCGGGTAAGAAGGGACTAGGGTACAGTCATGTGACTGAGTGGGCTGCGGCCTCTTGGAGGCCGACATTTTGGTTTCCACATGGGAAGTTCTAATAGTTGACGTGGTTAACAAGGGGACATGGTGACACGTGTTTGGTAGAGGGTACAGCTGTCGCTATGTAGTTCTGCTCATTTTAGTTGCAGAATGGTATAAAGACCTCAAAGATTCTGATATATTGTACCCATGGATACACTTGTCCTGGTCAGACCTTCTTGGCTTTGATATGGAAGAAATAACTTACTCGTTGAGGGACAGTTGAATTGGCATCTGGTCCTTGATTTGTCTTTGAAAAATAATAGTTAATATTGATATGTGAGGCACTGTATTAAACATTTCACATTTCATTTCATGTCATTTTTTTTTTAAGATTAGCCTTGAGCTAACATCTGCCACCAATCCTCTTCTTTTTGGTGAGGGTGACTGGCCCTGAGCTAACATCTGTGCCCATCTTCCTCTACTTTATCTGTGGGACGCCTGCCACAGCATGGCTTGACAAGCGGTGTTTAGGTCCATGCGCAGGATCTAAACTGGCAAACCCTGGACGGCTGACATGGAACATGCACACTTAACCACTGAGCCACCAGACCGGTCCCTCATTTTGTGTTATTTTAAATGGCCTATGAGGCAGGTCAACTAGCATCCCATTTTTAGAGATGAGGTAGCTGCCTTGCCCAAGTTCTCGCTGAAGAGTAAGTTGCAGAGCCTGGATCCAAACCACATCCAAGACCCATACTCTTTTTTTTTTTTTTTTTAAAGATTGGCACCTGGGCTAACAACTGTTGCCAATCTTTTTTTTTTTTTTCCTGCTTTATCTCCCCAAACCGCCCCCGTACACAATTGTATATCTTAGTTGCAGGTCTTTCTAGTTGTGGGATGTGGGATGCCGCCTCAACGTGGCCTGATGAGCGGTGCCATGTCCACGCCCAGGATCCGAACCCTGGGCTGCCGCAGCCGAGCACACAAACTTAACCACTTGGCCACAGAGCCGGCCCCCAAGACCCATACTCTTTTAACCATTCCACTATTGCCTATATCATCTGATATATCCAAATACATGGGTATAAAATTGTGCTACTGGTCATAACAGGGATAAGGATAAAACACAAAATTTTTATGTAAAAGCAGCCTACAGAAATGTCAAGCTGAAAAGCCAGTAAAATAAAACTCTTGAATTAACTTCCCAGGTCACAGCAACTCATTAATAATCATGTCACCTAACATTTGTTGAGCCCTTAGTATGCAGGAGGCACTGATCTAAGGTTTTGATCCTCATAACAACCTTGTAATAAGTCACTATTATCATCAGCTTTTAACAGCTGAAGAAATCGAGGCACCCATAGGTTACGTAAGACAGCTGAGGGCAAAACCAAGAGAGACAAGTGTGTGTTCTGATCCAAATTAGCCCCAAATAGCACATGTAGCCTAAACCATCTGAGAAATAGGTCAGACTTCTGTACCACCATACTTAAAATGGAAAGCCAAAATTGTACAAATTGTGCTTTCAAAATAAAGTAATAGAGATTGTAATCTCAATAACTTTGCTATGTTGCCAGAGTGGTTGCTGTTAGGATAGCACCTTCACTCATGAAAGAATTAGAGACAGATTAAAAAAACATTTTATTCACCCAGTGACTGGGTCAATACACATGAAGAGAAACTGTAATTGAGGCCCAAAAGTCACACTTTCCTAAACACGAATTATTCAGATAATTACCCAATTCTCTATGATATTTTTCTCTTTTAACGTCAATATGTAATAGAGGGAAGGCTATCAATGCAACATGCAACTTGTGTATTTTAGGAAACATCTAACTTACTCTGGGCTAAGCAAATAGGCTTGTTGGTAAGAGTGAGCGCTATACACATGGTCTGCTCTGCAATAGAACATTGGTTGAAACTCACCTTGGGGTATGAGGAAAATAACGGGGGCTCAAGATAGGACAACTAAAAACTTAGTTTTGGAAGTATGTAGTCCTAGATTCTAACTCTTCCATGGCACCACAGCTACTTTTAGCATCTAGAAAATGGACTTAGAATGTTCATTTATTTGCTATCAAGTCAAATGGGAGTGACTGAATAATTGTTTTCAGACCATAAGGCGCTATAGGAACCACCTGGAGTCTTAAAATTCAGACACTGATTTAGGAGGTTTGGACTGGGGCCTTAGATTCTGCATTTCACATAGGCTCCTAGGTGTTATCTATGCTGCTGGGGGATCACACTTGGAGCAGAAAGACCCTAAGCTAGAGGATGAGTGTCCGAACCTATTTGTTCAGACAAAAAGATTACAAGTTCCATCTAAGACTGATGTCAAGGAGTGTACTGCCTAAGCTTTTATCCTAGGAGTTTTATGGTTTCAGGTCTTAACGTTCAACTCTTTGATCCATTTTGAGTTAATGTTTCTGTATGGTGTAAGATAATGATCTACATTCATGCTTTTGCATGTGGCTCTCCAGTTTTCCCAACACCATTTCTTAAAGAGGCTTTCCTTTCTCCATTCTTGGCTCCTTTGTGGAAGATTAGCTGTCCATAGATGTATGGTTTTATTTCTGGGCTCTCAATTTTGTTCCATTGATTTGTGTGTCTGTTTTTCTGCCAGTACCATGCTGTTTTGATTACTATAGCTTTGTAGTACATTTTTGAAATCACTAATTTAAAAAGACATATGCACCCCTATGTCCATCACAGCATTATTCACAATAGCCAAGACTTGGAAGCAACCCAAATGCCCATCAACTGATGAATGGATAAAGAAGATGTGGTATATACACAATGGAATACTACTCAGCCATAAAAAAGAAAAAATTGTGCCACTCGAGACAACATGGATGGAACTTGAGGATATTATGCTAAGTGAAATAAGTCAGACGAAAGACAGTACCGTATAATTTCACTCATATGTGGAAGATAAACAAACACATAGATAAAGAGAACAGATTGTTGGTTACCAGAGGGGAAGAAGGGGGGGAGGGTAAAAGGAGTAAAGGGACACATATGTGTGGTGAGGGATAAAAACTAGATTATTGGTGGTGAACACCATGCAGTCTATACAGAAGCTGAAACATAGTAATGTACACCTGAAATTTATACAATGTGATAAAGCAATATGACCTCAATAAAATTTTTTCTTTCTTTTTTTTTTTTTTGTTGAGGAAGATTAGCCCTGAGTTAACATCTGTGCCAATCTTCCTCTTATTTTTTTGTATGTGACAAACTGCCACAGCATGGCTGGTGAGTGGAATAGGTCTGGGCCCGAATCTAAACCCACGAACTGAGCTGCCAAAGCACAGTGCACAGAACCTTAACCACTTGGCCACTGGCCCGGCTGCTCAATAAAATAATTTTTTAAAAAAAGTTTGCTTTGAGGAAGATGGGCATGAATATTAGCTCAGGGCCAGTCTTCCTCAGCAAAAAGAGAAGGATTGGCAGCAGATAGCTCAGGGCTAATCTTCCTCAAAAAAAAAAAAATTTGCTTGGGACTGGCCCAGCAGCATAGTGGTTAAGTTTGTGTACTCCACTTTGGCAGCCCGGGGTTGGCTGGTTCAGATCCCAGGCACGACATATATACCACTTATTAAGCCATGCTTTGGTGTGCTTATTGATGTGGATCAAGGCTGCCCCAGGAAGAGAAGCCCAAGGTGTCCTGCCCTACATGCCAATCTATACCACCCTCAGGGAAGTACAGGATGTCCTGACCTGATTCGTATCTAAAGTTGTATGACCACACAATAACCAGACCCCACCTGCACTGATTCCATTTTGACGACTTTTTTACAAGATCTTTCTTTTGTCTTGTAAAAAATAACTGACATACCTATGCCTTATATATTTAGCCCTACCCTCAACACACTGCAGCTCTTCACTGCCCGTGGAGGCTGTCCCCATGCTATTCTCTGAATAAAAGAGCACTACCACCAGACCTTAAGAGTCCAAGAAATCTTTCTTTCGACCCTTCAGCTCGCTGAATCCGCATCAGTTATAATAGAGGGAGATGGCACTGATGTTAGCTCAGGACCAGTCTTCCTCAACAACAAAAAAAACCCAAAAAATTATTTTATTGAGGCCATATTGCTTTATCACATTGTATAAATTTCAGGTGTACATTACTGTTTCAATCTTCCTCACAATAAATAAATGTTTGCTCTACCCAGAGATGTGCATTCCTCATCTATTTATTCACCAAATGAGTGTCTATTATGAGTTCATCTCTGAGGATCAAAATTAAGGAAAGCAGACACCGCCTTGCCCTCATGGAGTTCCCAGTCTACCCAGGCAACCCGACATTCAACAATAAATGACAAAAGCCACACAGAGGCGCCCCCTGCTGGTGCCTAGACTCGGCTTTTTGCCCCAGGTTCCTGGCGCGCATGCCCGAGGCTGCTTCGTGCCCTCCGCTGAGTGGCTGGCGGCGCGGCTTGCAGGGCTCCGCCGGCGGGGCTGGGGCGGTGCGTGGCCGTTCGCAGAGGGAACCGCCATGGTGAGGGGCGATGGCCGGGCCAGCTGGCCGGATCCGAGGCCGCGCCCTGGGGCGCTTTCCGCTCGCCCTGCCCGTTGGCGACGTGAGTATCTCTGAGAGTAGCGAGGAGACCCTCTTTTTCCACCTTTAGACGTCTTCCTCGCCCGCACCCTTGGGGCCAGGGGCAGGAATAATAACAGCTGATATTTATGGAGCCTTCGCCATAAGCCAGGCACAGGGCCGAAGGCCTTCACCCTGTGACTTCGTTGGATCTAACCGCCCTGAGGTGGTACTTACCCGGATTTCGAGGCGACGCAGGCTGCCTAAGGCCGCGTGGGGGTAAATGCAGGAGGCAGAATTCAAATCCAGGTGCTCTTATTCCCCTCATTCATCACTCCACGCCCCACTTTGCGAACCAGATTCTTTCTAGCGGGATTCTCGCAGGTGCGGGAGGTGGACTAGGAGAATCTAGAATTCTGATGCTTATTTTTAAGTTTTTTTTTTTTTGATAGACAAAGTAACACATGCTAAAAGCATTCATGGGAAGGATAAGCTCCAAATTCGGGATAGCAATGGCTGTGCAGGGAGCTTCAACTGAATCAATTATTTTATATCTTAAACTCTCAGGTGGGGCACCTAGATGTTTGTTATATTTCTTGTTTGTCTGAAATACACATTTAAAAGGAAGACATGCACATGGAAAAGAAATTTCAGAAAATAAAGCGTACATAACAAAAAGGAAGTCTCCCACCCCAGACTTTTAGAGCCCCTCACTAGAAGCAGCCAGTTACCGGTTTTCTGTCTTACACATTTTCTACAGTATGTACAAGCATATATGTGAGTTTGGTTTTTTTTGCACAAGTGGATCCTATTATATAAGTCCTGCACTTTGGATGACTTATTTTTTAATTAAGCTTAAAATTTTTTTTTTTCCTTCACCTCCTTTAGCCTTGTGATCAGTATAATTTCTCTGGCAAAATATTTCCTGGGTTGGGGCCTGCCTGGGTGTGTAGGGTTAAGTTTGTGTGTTCTGGTTCGATGGCCGGAGTTCTCTGTTTTGGATCCTGGGGACCCTGAGTGCGGTTGGCCGCACTGCTACTACCTATGCACCGCTTATCAAGCCGTGCTGTGGCAGGTGTCCCACATATAGAGGAAGATGGGCATGGATGTTAGCTCAGGGCTAATCTTCCTCCAAAAAAAAAAAAAAAAATTCCAGGGTTGCTTCTGACATGATGTAGGTCATGGCTTGCCTGGCTGTGTTTGCCTTTTTATTTGTGCACATCCTCACCTGTAGGATCCAAAAATAATCTTCCCCAAGTTAACCCCCTAAAGGGTGCAGGAGAAGAATCATGGCAAGTAAAGGATTGCCAGGAACTGCTTTACCCTTTCCCAAACATTTTCGCTCATACTTTACAGGTAGAATCTCACATAGAGCCCACTATTGCTTCAAATTAATTTATTGTAGTGGAACATTGGCAAAGTGAGAGAAATGGGGATTCATTTTCTCAGGTTGCAGGAAAATGCTCAGCTTCTTTCTAGTGAAGGAACAAGGGCAGAGAAGCTTATTTGATCCTAGTTAGGGGAGAGCAAATGTCACAATCTTTATTTTACCTCTTCTAAAAGCCCAAAATGTTTTTCCTTTTTTAAAATTCTCTTTTAAAAAGCACACAATCACACAACTCTTACATGGGATAGCTGGGATCCTAACCCAGGCACAGCTGACTCCAAAAGTCATGCCAGATGGGGAGGGGTTCCCTGGGTGAACTCACTTGCTCATTAAGCTGCTCTGCATGGCCCTTTTCATCAACCTCCTACCAACTTTTTCATCCCTTGCTCTAGTCAATCCCCACGGGAACTCTGTTCAGCCGCACAAACCTGTTTGTCCTTTCTTGTGTCCGATCCTCTACCTGGAACGCATTTCCCCAGCACCTCCCTTGAGTATTTTTTCAAGGTGAAATCCTGCAAGTGGTGTTGCCACACCAAACGGTATTTGAGAGGGCTGATTCTCAACACCCTGGCCAACTCCTGGACATTTGAAATTACCAACCTGCAAAGTGAGAAGAAAGATCTGCTTGTTTCAGTCTCCAGTTTTGCGGCTTGCTGTAACGGTTTTGTGTTTCGATATACGTATTCAGTCTATTCGAGCTTCTTTATGGCGCTATGCTGGGCGGGAATGTGGTTTTGCTCTTTGCAGAACCAGGTGACAGGAGCTTAGGCCTTTAAGGTAACTACATGCTTCAGTCTGCGGTTCTGGACGTGGGATAAGAAAGGATGAGCTACCAGGGGTGAGAGTAGGATCTGAAGGAGACCGAAGCAACAGCCCGAAGGGGGCGAGGGGCTGCCGGACTGGCGCGGCTCCGACGTCATTGCGGCGCGCCGCTTCCGGTCCCCCGCGCCGGGCCGGAGCGAATGTCTTCCCCCTCAGTGGGGCTGGCGCTGGGCTAGCCGAGACTCCAGGGAGCCCGCGATCGCACTGCGCCCGCCAGCGATTCCGCCGGCACCAGCGTCCCACTCGTGCCTGTGACCATGGCCACCGACTCGTGGGCCCTGGCAGTAGATGAACAGGAAGCGGCGGCTGAGTCGGTGAGTTGGTTTCAGCCGTTAAAGGATCAGGGGGTCAGTTCTGACTGGGGATCAGATCCCTGGGAAAGGACACTCTCTAGGTGGGTCAGGGCCAGATGGGGATGGTGCCAGGATCCTGCCCTGGCTTTGTTTACCCAGCGGCCTCCCAGGTTATCTAAGTGCAGGTGAGTGCTCCCATCGAAAATGAGTCCAGCCACCTGCCTGTCTTCCTGGAATCAGGATTGACCATAGACTGAGTTCACCACCCTGGACTTGTAATCACCTTTGTAGGTGTCACTCTTCACCTCCGGTTTCTGAGCTTCTTGGGCTCCGGGACCATGGCTTACTGATATATGTGTGCTTCCTAAGCTTGCTGAGTGATGATGAATGATCCATTTAGTAGGCCCGACAGTTAGTAAATCCTGTCCTGATCAGCATAACTCGTTCTCGGCCTGACACACAGGAAGCAGGATATGTGTTAAATGTTACTCTGTAGAATTAATTTCTCTCGCCTAAACACTAAGTTTTGATGGTGCGTTGAGCCTACTTTTGTAGTACTTATGTGAATTCTTCGAGAACAAGAACTTAGTCTTATTTTAATAACTTATAAATACCTTATATATGCACATAGTTTAAAGAGTCAAATAGTTTTAAAAACTGGTTCCCACCAATTTTTACCTCCCCAGAGAAAACTATTTCTCTTGAAACTGATTTACAATATTGACCTCCTTGTTCCCTGAATAACGTACGTTTTGCTACTTCTTGAATTTTCTGCTTTAGGTATTTATTGATTTTGACTCTTTCCTCCATCCTCCTTTCCCCAACACAAACGCACACCTTCCCATTCCCCATGTTTTCATTATAATTTTGGTTAGATCAGTATTCCATGTTTATATTAGTAACTCATGAATACTTTTACTTTCCTATAAAGCTTTCTTTTTCCTTGGAATTTACAATTGCCTTGTGTTTTTGCTTTGTGTTCTTTGTACTTATCACCAAGTCAACCCCAAGCTCTTTGCTAATTGTCTAAGTTTATCTCAGGATGTTCAGACACATCAAGTATTCTACCAATTCCATGTCTCCCAGATCTCTTAGCCTGCTTCGAACTGGACTAGTTGTCCCTGTGTTTAGAGCACAACTCATTTTGGAGGTCTGAGGTGAATGGGGCAAATTTCCCTTTGCCTTCATTCTGGGGATTCCCTCCTCTTCTCTTGTATTGGTTTTTGTGAGGCAGATTGTCCCTGAGCTAAATCTGTGCCAGTCTTCCTCTATTTTGTATATGGGATGCCATGACATGCTTTGATGCGTGGTGTGTAGGTCTGCGCCTGAGATCCGAATCCACAAACCCCGGGCCGCAGAAGCAGAGTGTGTGAACTTAACTACTACACCACCAGGCCAGCTCCTCTTTTGTACTGGATCTCCTCTTTTCTGGATCCCCTCTCTTCATCTTTCTGGATTTGGTGGAGCCATCCATCAGCTTTCTGGAGGTGTATAGGAAGTATATTTTTTAAGGTATTGCGTTTCTAAAATTAGCTTATTTTGTCCCATTATTTGGATAATAGTATGGCTGGGTGTAGAATCGTAGGTTGGAAATTATTTTAGTGCCAAATTTTAAAGGCATTGTTCCATTGCCTTCTAGATTTATGTATTTGTTGTTGAGATGTCTGAGACCATTCTGATTCCTGATATGACCTGTTTTTCCCTTTCTAAGCTTGGAGAATCTTCTGTTTGTCTCCAGTATTCAGAAAATTCATGATGATGTGTCTTGGGATGGGTCTATTTTCATCCATTTTACAAGGCACTGGGTGGGTCCTTTTAATCTGGAAGACTCTTGTCCTTGAGTTGCAGGAAATTTTCTTGACAAATTTCATTGTTGATTTCTTCCCCTTTGTTTTTTCTTCATTCTCTCTTTCCAGAACTCTTATTAGTTGAATGTTGGACCTCTTGTACTGGTCCTTTAATTTTTTTAAGTCAAGTTTATTGAGGTGTAATTTATATATAGTAAAATTCATCCTTGCTAGTGCTACAGTTCTGTGAATTTTGACAAAGGCATGCATTGTGCAGCCACCACCACGATCAACATATAGAACATTTCCACCACCCCAAAAGGTTCCGTCAAACTTTTTGCAGTCACTTCCTTCTTCTACCCTTCTCTGGCAGCTGTTGATTTGTTTTCTGTCACTATAGTTTTACCTTTTCCAAAATGTCATATAAATGGAATCATGCAATGTGTAGCCTTTTGAAAAATCTGGCTTTTACTTAGCTTAAGGCATTTGGAATTCAACCATGTTGTTATATGGATCTGTAGTTCCCTTTTATTGCTAAGGAGCATTCCATGTATGGATGTGCCACAGTTTGCTTAATCTTCTCTTGATCAATATTTGGGTATTTTCCAGTTTGGGGCAATTATGAATAAAGCAACTATGTATATTAGGATACAGATTATTGTATGGACTTAGGTTTGCATTTCTCTTGGGATTTGCTGGGTTATATGTTAAGTGTATGTTTAAATTTAAGTTATATACCAAAGTGTTGTTCAAAGTGGCTGTACTATTTTGTATTCCCACCAGCAATGTATGAGAGCTCTGGGTGCTCTATGTCCTCATGAGCACAGCATGGCCAATTTTTTTTGCTTTTTTTTTTTTTCCCTTGGTGAGGAAGATTGGCCCTGAGCCAACATCTGTTGCCAATCTTCCTCTTTTTGCTTGAGGACTATTGTTGATGAGCCAGTCTTCCTCTACTTTGTGTGTGGGGTGCTGCCACAGTATGTCTTGATGAGCATTGTGCAGGTCTGTGTGTGGGATCTGAACCTATGAACCCCAGGCCACTGAATTGGAGCATGCAAACTTAACCACTATGCCACTGGGCCAGCCCTTTTTCTCCATTCTTATAGGTATATAGTGGTATCTCATTGTGATTTTAATTTACGTTTCCCTAATGACTAATGATGTTGAGAATTTTTCATGTGTTTCTTTGCCGTCAAATAACTTCTTTGAGGTGGCTTTTCAAATCTTTTGCCTGTTTTAAAAATCAGATTGTTTTCTTATTATTGAGTTGGGAGAGCTCTTTATGTATTCATGATACAAGTTCTTTATCAGATAGGTGTATTGCATATATATTCTCTCAGACTGAAAATTGACTTTTTTAATTTTCTTCATAGTACTTTTCAAAAAGACATTTTCAATTTTGATTAATTCTAATTTGTCAATTTTTTCACAATTAGTTCTTTTCGTGTTCTAAGAAATACACTTTACCCGAGGCCACAAAGCTTTTCACCTGTATTTTCTTCTAGAAGATTTATAGCCTTAAATTTACATTTATGAGTATGATCCATTTTGTTAATTTTTTTATGTTGGAGGAAGTATGGATCATTGTCATCACAATCAATTTTAGAAAATTTTCATCACCCCAAAAAGAAACCCGTACCCATCAGCAGTTACCCCTTTTTCTCTCTAACCTCCCACCCTAGCTCCTTGCAATCACTAATCTACTTTCTCTCTCTAGATTTGCCTATTCTGGACATTTTGTATAAATGGAATCATATAATATGTGATCTTTTGTGTCTGGCTTTTTTCACTTAACATAATGTTTTCTTTTCTTTTCTTTTTTTGTGCTGAGGAAGATTCACCCTGAGCTGACATCTGTGCTAATCTTCCTCTATTTTGTATGTGGGTCACCATCCCTTCTTGGCCTTTTGGCTAAGATCAAGTGTATGTGGGTCACCACTACAGCATGGCCACTGCCGAGTGGTGTAGGTCTGCACCCAGGAACTGAACTCCAGGCTGCTGGAGTGAAGTGAGCCAAACTTGACCAGTAGGCCATGGGGCCAGCCCCAGCATAATGTTTTCAAGGTTCATCCATGTTGCAGCATGAATCAGAATGTCGTTCCTTATTATTGCCAAATAGTATTCCATTGTATAGCTATACCACAGTTTATTTATCCATTCATCAATGTCTGTTGATGGACATTTGGATGGTTTTTACTTTTTGGCCATAATGAATAATGTTGTTATGATCATTCATGTACAAGTTTTTATGTGGATGTGTATTTCACTTCTCTTGGGTGTATATCTAGAAGTGGCATTGTTGGATTATATAGTAGATCTCTCAGTATTTAAGTTTTGAGGAACTGCCAGACTATTTTCCAAAGCACCTGCACCATTGTATCATCTTTAAGATTATCATTTTCTCTGAGATTAGTATTATCTATGAAAGGCACTATTGTGTAGAGGTTAAGGCCTCAGACTTTGTAGCCAGACAGCTTTGGATTTGTATTCTGGGTCCCTCACTTACTAGTTATAAGACCTTGGGCAAATTGCTTAACTTTCTATGCCTAAGTTTCCACATCTGTAAAATGGGGATACTCATAGTACCTAACTCATTGAGTTATGAACATGCCCGATATAAGTGCTATATAAGAGACAGCTATTATTGTTAATGTTGTTATTATGTATAATTCAAAGTTTCTTTGCAGGAATCGTTTAAATTACTTGTTCATATTGTATGGATTAGTTGAATGTGGATAAGATTTGTGAATCTACTTAACCATGCACGGGTAAATTATAATGGATCACAGTATTCTAAAAGTGAACATCTGAGTAAAAATGCCTGTTACCCTCTTCCTTGTGGAACTCCCACTGAGGATCTTCACAGGCATTGCATGACGTAGGTGACTGTGACATATACAGTGGAAGGTTACTGTATTTTAAATATTCATGAAGCTTTATCTCTTATTCATTTTAGATAAGAAAATATTAGATTCTAATTATATTTATTTCCTCATTCCTCAGTGGCTCCTCTCTGTTCCCCTTTGTTCCATTGGAAATTTCAATTTAGAGGGGGGCAAAGGGATTAGAAAACTCTGATGAGGGGCCGGCCTGGTGGCGCAGCAGTTAAGTGAGCACGTTCCACTTCAGCGGCCTGGGGTTCGCCAGTTCGGATCCCGGGTGTAGACATGGCACCGCTTGGCAAGCCATGCCGTGGTAGGCGTCCCACATATAAAGTAGAGGAAGATGGGCATGGATATTAACTCAGGACCAGTCTTCCTCAGCAAAAAGAGGAGGATTGGCAGGAGTTAGCTCAGGGCTAATCTTCCTCAAAAAAAAAACACAAAACTGTGATGAGTGAGCCTCTTAATCTCGTACTTCATCGTTTTGCCTGAGGCAATTTCTATTGAGTATAGTTCATTTACCATTAAATCTTCCTTCTGTCTTCAGAATCCTTTCTCAAAAACTTTGAATAAAATGCGATGTGTAACTGTATCATTTTCAATTATTTGATATATCTTAAAAACTAAAATATTAATTAAAGGCATTGAAAAATGTGGATATTATAATGTGAGTGTTTTTGCTTTTTTGCCTTTTGGATTTCAAAATGGTTTCCACTGAAATTGCAAGAGAAATTGGTTCCTGCTTTTTGGTCCAAATAAATAGAGCAAAAGAAGGTATGTAAACTAATTGCACTTTCAACCTAAGTTTCAGCGTGCAGTGCACTGACTTTGCAGTGAGTAATACAAACTTCATTGTCCTGCTGCCTTTGCCTTATGGGCTTTGGGATCCTTATATCCTAGTACGAGCTAAGTATGTTTTTAGATTCCACTGGAACCTCTCCAGCATTGTTATGGTAAAATACTACATCTATTGGTTTCATCTAATTGTTGCTACCAACTTTTCCTACACATTGCATTTTAGTTATTGTAACTATTTATTTATTGTTAACTTCAATTTGAACAATATATGAACAAAAGAATGGTTTGGGGCTGTCCCAGTGGTGCAGCGGTTGAGTTCACACATTTGCTTCGGTGGTCCAGGGTTCCCTGGTTTGGATCCCAGGTGTGGACATGGCACCACTTGGCACGCCATGCTGTGGTAGGCGTCCCACATATAGAGTAGAGGAAGATGGGCACGGATGTTAGCTCAGGGCCAGTCTTCCTCAGCAAAATGAGGAGGATTGGCAGCAGTTAGCTCAGGGCTAATCTTCCTCAAAAAAGAAAAAGAATGGTTTGTCCTTTTATCATTGACTATTCAAATGTTTTACAGTAATGGATATTTCTAACTCACTTGTACCTTATTAACTCATTTATATTTCAGCCCTATCATTTATTTTAGGTAGCAGTTATCACCGTAGGAGTGAGTACTATTAACCTTACTCTTGTAAATATTGCCAATAAATCAATCTGTCTCCCTTTTTTTTAATCAGCCCTGAATAGTAGACTTAAGCTCGGTTCATTGGCAGGATGTGAAGGAGGAGTGCTTTAGTGAAGACAAATATATTGAACATCTACTGTATATCATGCACTGTGCTGGTTGTTTCGTATTTGTTATCTTTTAGCGTGTTCCCTATCCTTCAGAATTAATGAAGGGTTGTTACTGCTTTATGATGATTTCCATTTTTGCTAGTTTCCTTTCTTGCCAGTCTCTCCAGTGCTTTCCCCACCACTTCCCCCTCCTCCCAACAACAAAGCAGACACCAGAAACTTCCTTTTTAGTTTCCATAAATAGAAGTGAGGTTCCTCCATTCCCAACTAACCACCCATTAAAACAAACAATTTTTTCATTCTTCCCTCCCCTTTCTCCCTTCTTGGACTTAGAGGAAAGACAGAAATGGACCTCAAGACATGAAGTACCTGTATAGATAGTCCTTTAAGAAATAGCCATTTGACTGTGGTGATTTTCATTCTTTTACGTTTGACTAGATGATGTCTTAAGCCCTACTTAATGTTTTATGATTAGGGGCCGGCCCGATGGCATAGTGGTTAAGTTTGTGTGCTCTGCTTCAGCGGCCCGGGGTTCCTCGGTTTGGATCCTGGGCACAGACCTACACACCACTCATCAAGTAATGCTGTGGCTTAGAAGAACTAGAAGGACATACAATTAGGATATATAACTATGTACCGGGGCTTGGTGGAGAAAAAAAAATTTATGATTAGAGCACTTGCTTTGTGCTAGATCCAAAGGTCAATTAAAAATAAAAATATCCCCTGTCTTTAAGGTATTTTCTTTTTTTTCAGCTTTATTGAGGTATAATTGACAAATAAAAAGGTATTTTCATTCTAATAGGGGAGATAAGTCCTGCCAGGATATCTCTGATCTACAGTGTTTGATTAAGGTCCTAATAACTCTTTCTGTGAAATGTCTCTTTCCTCTGTCCCTTCCTTTCTATTCCTACTTCAGCCTGTTGGGTATTTTGATTACACAGTGTGCCACGATGCTGCAGGTTGTTCCCAATGTAAAATATCAAACATCCAGCACAAGGCAACCTGAATGTGAGGCTGCATACCGGCATGCTGTGGTCCTGTGGCTCAAACATAATATCCTACAACATAATTGATTCCTACCTACAGATGTTTTTCATTGCTGTCCTCCCACCTCATTGTACTTGGTCTGAAGTATGACTGCATTTTCCAATCTCTTTAAATTTCCTCTTGTTTGGAAAGAGAACGAGAACTCAAATGGTAGTGTACAGAGTCTTTGTAATCAGGGCATTAAGCAAACTCACAAATTATTCTTCTCTCTAGGGATTGTAATTAGGAAGTGTGGATTTTGAGCTGTTGTATAACCAACTTTTTCTACTGCTGTATTTATGGGATATTTTGTTTATTCTCACTCAAACATTTAGTAAACAAAAGGAGCCCAGCAGTACAACCTAATGAAGAGATCTAATGAATAGGTCTTGATAGTGTTCATTTCTCCCCCAGCTTCATTGGGGAGCCTCTGTTGATTCAAAATCTTTTAAGTGATTTTCCTGACACTTCCCCCCATATTCTCCATTTAGTTGAGCAACTTGCATCTGAAGGAAGAGAAAACCAAACCAGATGCCAACGGTGAGTAACTAAAAGCTAGTTTTAAAACAAATGTGATCTCCTTTAGAAGGTGTTTTGATGTAACAACTGTCTGGAAAAAGTTATATATGTGCCAGGAAGGGCTGGGAGATGCTGGCAGTCATTTAATTTGGGAATCAACAAACTGAATTGTTTTGTTTTGTACTGTGCTTAATATAAGCATGAGGATGCCTAATTGGCTTATAAATTATTAAATTTATTACTAACCGTAAGAATATACTGCCAAAGATTGTTTTAAAATACACCTCAATTCGAGATGAGATAAAGTATGAGCAACCTGAGAGTTAACCTACTGTAATCATTCTGAAATCACATCTACAAAAATCTAAGATTACTAGGGGCCAGCCCGGTGGTGTAGCAGTTAAGTTCGCACATTCTGCTTTGGCGGCTCGGGGTTCACCAGTTCTGATCCCGGATGCGGACATGGCACCTCTTGTCAAGCCATGCTGTGGTAGGCGTCCCACATAATAGGCAGAGGAAGATGGGCATGGAGCTTAGCTCAGGGCCAGTCTTCCTCAGCAAAAAGAGGAGGATTGGCAGTAGATGTTAGGTCAGGGCTAATCTTCCTCAAAAACTAAACAATAAAAAAAAATTCTAAGATTTCTATTAAATTTTTGTTGATGTACTTAATATAGGGGGAAAACTGTAACATTTACCTCACTCTGAATTCACTTACAATCTTTTTCTGTATATTTTTACATAACTACAATATTGTTTGAATGTATGTTTCTATTAATCAACAGTTTATATATATAGACTCTAAATGGCATTATTGTGTTGATCTATTGATGAAATATGCTTTGCACAGATATTCCTCTGTTGAGCATTCGGGTGGTCTCTGATCATTGACTGCTGTAATCATCTTTCTATAACATTTGAGAAATATTCATGCTATGAGGGAAATTAACATTAGTTTTTGAGGTACAGTGAGAGGACATGGAATAGGAAAGAACTGAAATATAAGCAACAGTGTTTCATACTTTTTTTTTATAGGAACAATAAAATTTTTTATCTGTGGCTTGGTTTCCTCATTTATTCTTTTGCTCCCCAGGCCTTTACATTTCTAGTGTCTCATAGAATTTGAATTGTCTCACCTGTTGGGTATGGGATGTGATTTTGAATGACAGCCACTTTGTGTCTGATAAAGGTGCTGTTGTCAAGACCAGTGCTAATGCAGAGAAGACAGATGAAGAAGAGAAAGGTAACGCAGCCTTAGTTATACATGAGGGTCTACAGTCTAAGAGAATGAATTGTTATTTTTACACCCTACTTAGCTTCACTTTGACGGGAGGCATAGTGCTCATAAAAGTTTAATGTAGTCATTGGTGCAGGAATTCTAATTGTTTACATTTTGGAGAAATTTTACTTTAAACAACT
Source organism: Equus caballus (assembly GCF_041296265.1). Lineage (NCBI taxonomy): Eukaryota > Metazoa > Chordata > Mammalia > Perissodactyla > Equidae > Equus > Equus caballus. The sequence goes on along the minus strand of NC_091686.1, from coordinate 23,336,610 downwards.
GATGAACTTCAGAAGCAGCGGGAAATATTCTCTGAATGATTATCTTGTACAGGGCAGTATAAAGGAAATTTTAATTTGCATCCCCATTGTCTAATAAAATTAAATTTAATGATACTTTGACACATTTAACATGAATAACAAGATGCAAACAGCTTATATGAAATCAAGATACAGACTTTGTTAATTTCTGTTTTTTTCATTGTTGTGATGTGTTAAGCTAATAATTTTATATTTATGTTGAGTTTATATTGAGTGCCAATTTGAGAATAAATATCTGGGTCTAGATAGGAGGAATAGATAACCTCAGGAAAGGAAGATTAGGAATAGAGTTCTGGAGGAAAATATGAGGCTCAAATGGAACGAGTATTATAACTTTCCCTTTAATAAAACAAACTATTTTAATTAATTATATTTATAAATCAAAACTATGATATACCTTGAATTAGAAGTCCCAGTACAAATACATGTTATTGCTTTAAATACCCATGGCAATTGAATTCATATGAGCTCATGGTGGATTTCATGGACTTTTAAAAATTGTGCTCTCTTTTTCTGCACAGAGGACAGAGCTGCCCAGTCCTTACTCAACAAGCTGATCAGAAGCAACCTTGTTGATAACACAAACCAAGTGGAAGTGCTCCAACGGGATCCAAACTCCCCCCTCTACTCAGTGAAGTCCTTTGAGGAGCTTCGGCTGTGAGTATTAGTTTACTTTCTGACTCTTCTCTTTGCGTTTAGATAGAAATCCTAGGACTGTTTTATATATTTTTTCATCACAGCAAAGCATTTTTAGCTAACACAAGTTTAATCTAAGAATTTAGCTGTGTTGAGTTATTAAGTAAAATTCCCAGGCAATCTGAAAAAGCTGCACTCACATGCTGTGCTAAGTGTAGCACAATTTAAGTATTGTTAGTTTTAGATTGGTATAAGAGCACTAAAAATGAAAAAAATCCCCCAGATATTTGTTTTTTTTCCTCAACCAAAGAGACTGTGACTTTGATCTTTAACTGTTTTTCTAGGAAACCACAGCTTCTCCAGGGAGTCTATGCCATGGGCTTCAACCGTCCATCCAAGATACAGGAGAACGCACTGCCTTTGATGCTTGCTGAGCCGTAGGTGTCCTGACACAACTCTATCCCATTCTTAATTTGCCATTTTCCAAACTATACTAGTAACACATGCTCATTTTAGAAAAGTTGGAAAACAATGAAAAATAAGAAAAAGAAATCATTTGTAATCACCCTCCCCTCTACACTATTAATATTTGGAGTGGAGACTTGTAGACTTTTTTCTGTGTAAACTTACTTATGTATACTTTTTTTTAAAATGGAACCATATAAAATGTTTAAGTGCTTAACTTAATTATATGATCATCTTTCTATGTTGGTAAGTATATATTTGTCATTCATATACAGCATGATTTCATTACGTGGATATATACAATTTATTGTATCAAATACAGTAGGCAAAAACCAAACAGTGTTCTGGGAGGCCAGAATAGTACAGTTATTAAGGCTGTTTTCTGGTGTAGTGCTTCCCACACTTCCACAGACATAGGAATCTCATAGGAATTTATTAAAATGCAGATTCTGATTTTATAGGTCTGAGGCAGGGACTGAGGTTCACCATTTCTAATAAGCTTCCAGGTGATGCTGATGCTGCTGGTGTCAGACCACATTTTGAGTAACAGGAGTCTAGAGCACCAGGAACTTTTTATAAAAAGTGATCCCTACATTATATATGATTTTATAAAATTATATTGCATATAATCTTTCTTTTTTTTTGAGGAAGATTAGCCCTGAGCTAACTGCTGCCAATCCTCCTCATTTTGCTGAGGAAGACTGGCCCTGAGCTAACATCCGTGCCCATCTTCCTCTACTCTATATGTGGGACGCCTACCACAGCATGGCTTGCCAAGTGGTGCCATGTCCACACCCGAGATCTGAACCAGCGAACCCCGGGCTGCCGAAGCAGAACGTGTGCACTTAACCACTGCGTCACCGGGCTGGCCCCACATATAATCTTAAATCCTGAAACTCCTTTTCCTATTTGTCTGAAAATGGATATTTTAGGTCTGTATTTTCTTAAAGTTTTCTTTGCTCTGTGTTATAATAGTGACTTTTTTTCAAGATGAATGTCTTTTTTTTTTACTTGGCACTTTAATCATACTTAAAGGTGACTAAATGGAATATTTATTAGATTATTTCATGTTAGTCGTTTGTATTTATGGATCTTGATGCTTTCGTAGATGCTCATTTTTGGACTGTTAATGTTAGAAGAGACTTGAGAGAATTATCTAGTATCTTTACTTTGTTAATGTATATTCACTGAGTCCCTGATTTGTGACAGATACTGTTCTAGGCACTTGGATACATTAGTGAACAGAGCAGACAAAACTCCATGAGCCAGCCCTGATGGCCTAGTGGTTAAAGTTCAGCATGCTCTGCTTCAGCAGCTGGGGTTCGGTTCCCAGGCACGGAACTATACCACTCGTCCGTCAGTAGCCATGCTCTAGCAGTGGCTCACACAGAAGAACAAGAAGAACTTACAGCTATCCATAACTATGTACTGGGGCTTTGTGAGGGGAAGAAAATGGAGGAAGACGTTGGCATACATGTTAGCATAGGGCAAATCTTCCCCTGCAAAAAAACAAAATTTCCTGCCCCCACAGGGCTTACATTCTAGTTTAGCGCACAATTTGTTTTTATTAAAAATAAATAAAGTATATATTATGTTAAAAAATGGTTTATTGTAAATGTAATTAATGCCACTGAATTGTACACTTTAAAAATGGCAAATTTTACATTGTATCTCTTAGCACACTTTCTAAAAATTAATAATGTAATATACAAAAAATATTGACTTGGACATTCTAAATGGATGAATTATATAGTATATGAATTATATCTCAATAAAGTTGTTTTTTAAAAAAGTGATAGAGGCCTGCCTGGTGGTGCAGCAGTTAAATTCTCACGTTCCGCTTCGGCGGCCCAGGGTTCGCCAGTTTGGATCCCAGGTGCAGACATGGCACCACTTGGCAAGCCATGCTGTGGTAGGCGTCCCACATATAAAGTAGAGGAAGATGGGCACGGATGTTAGCTCAGGGCCAGTCTTCCTCAGCAAAAAGAGGAGGATTGGCAGCAGTTAGCTCAGGGCTAATCTTCCTCAAAAAAATAAATAAATAAATAAAAAGGTGATAAGCACTAAGGAGAAAAATAAATGGAGCATGATAGGAGAGATTGGGAATACCAAGGACATGATTGCAATTTTACCCCCATCATTTTATTATGAACATTTTCAAACATCCAGCACCATTGAAAGGATTTTATAGTGAACATTCATATGCCCACCACCTAACATTTTACTATACTTTATCACATATGTATCCACCAGTACATCTTGTTTTTTAAGGCATTTCAAAGTAGGTTGCAATTTTATTTATTTTTTATTTATTTATTTATCTTGTGAGGAAGATTGGCCCTGAGCTAACATCTGTGCCAATCTTCCTCTATTGTGTATGTGGGATGCCGCCACAGCATGGCTTGATGAGTTGTGTGTAGGTGTGCACCTGGGATCTGAACCCATGAACCCTGGGCCTCCGAAGCGGGATGCACGAACTTAACTACTATGCCACTGGGCCTGCAGGTTGCAATTTTAAATCAACTGGTTAGGCTAAGATCTCATCAAGTAGATGATATCTGAGCAAAAACTTGAAGGAGAGGAGAGAGTTGACATGTTGTCATTTGGGGACAACTGTCCCAGGCAAAGTACAGCTGGGGCACATGCCCTAGGATGAGAGCATGGCTGGCATGTTTTCAGAGCAGCACTGGAACGGCTGTGGTGGAGTGAAGTGAATAAGGGAGAGGGTAGTAGCCAATGAGAGCAGAGAGATAATGGGGAGCCAGATCAGATGAGACCTTGTAGGGTATTATAAGGATTTTAACTTTTACTCTGAATGAAATCAGGAGTGATTAGGTTTTTAAACAGAGGAGTGCCATGAGCTGACTCACATTTTAAAAGAATCACTGGCTACTGTGTTGAGAATAGATAAAAGATAAGGAGGGCTTCAAATCCTACCATAAAATCTCTCTGTCTGCTCTGTATTTGTGAAGCGAGCATATGTAACTCTGCTACACAATCCAAGGATGCCTTCTGTAAATTAATTTTGAATGCTCATTCTTTAATTAAGCTTTATTCTTAATTTTTATTCACTGAAAGGATACTTAAGATCTAAGCTCCTAAACAGTTTGTTTTCTTGTGCAGCCCACAGAACTTAATTGCCCAGTCTCAGTCTGGTACTGGCAAAACAGCTGCCTTTGTCTTGGCCATGCTCAGCCAAGTGGAACCTGCAAATAGATATCCCCAGGTAAGGGCTTGGTGAATTTGGCTTTTCTGCTAATGCGTAGCTAGAAGGGAAATGCCATTTGATGGATTAAAAGCCAAGCTATGTATTACTCTTTACATAAACTAGAAACCCTTAAGTTGAGCACAAACAACACGGCTGATCTTCTAGTAACAACAAAAATACTGCTCCCCTTTCCATAGTTTGCCAGTTCTGGGATACTGCTGATATAGTTGGCTCCTTTACTTGCAAGAAAAACCTCCTTCATACAACTATATAATCCATTAGAAAGTTCAGAGAACTTTTAAGTGAAAAGGAAGCTAATCTCCAATTAGAATTTCAGGTCCTTGCTCACACGTGGGTTTTGGTAATCCAATGGCCAATGGCTGTTTTCAAGTGTCTTCACCTAGCCAGAGTGCTGACCTCTAAGAATTCTAGCTTATGACTCTGCAACTTAAAGAATCAAATGGTGTGCACTTTCTATACTCTTTCCTTCAGCCTCAGCTGGGGGAATAACTGAATCTTAACGGTAATTCTCCATTAAAAAAGAGCTATTGTCTTGAATTCTCACTCTGCACCCTTTTCTCTTCCAGTGTCTTTGCCTCTCCCCAACTTATGAGCTCGCCCTTCAAACGGGAAAAGTGATTGAGCAGATGGGCAAATTTTACCCTGAACTGAAGCTAGCTTATGCTGTTCGAGGCAATAAATGTGAGTATGAGTATGTGATCCGAATTCATTAAGCTGGTAACTTCTTTCTATTCTGAAAAATTTCAAAACATATGCAGTTGAAATAATACAGTGAACATGTGTGCCCCCCCATTTAGATTTGCAAACTTAACATTTTGCCATATTTGCTTTATCCGTATGCATTTGTGTATTTTTGGTGAACCATTTCAAAGTAAATTTCAGACACTGTGGCTCTTTATTCCTAAATACTTTACCATGCATTTCATAGGAAGGACATTCTTCAGCATACCCACAATACCCTATCATAACGAAAAAAATTAACAGATTCTCTAATAACTAACATTTACTCCATTTTCATTTTTCCCCAGTTGTCCCCAAAGTGTATCTTTATGGCTGTTTTGTTTTTGAACCAAAATTGAGTCATGTGTATGCACTGCATTTGGTTGTATCTCTTAAGCTTTTTTTTAATCTGGAAGAGTCTCCTTACATTCTCCCCCACCTCATTACATTTGACTTTTTGAACAGACTAGACTAGTTGCTTATAAAATGTTCCAAATTCTGGATTTCTTTAGTTGTCTAATTTCTTTTTAATGTCATTAGAAGAACAAAAATGTTCTAGAATGGTCATGGCGATTAACTCTGGGAGCTTATTTTTATTATTCTTTTTTCTCTATTCATCTTTTCTACTTTCATTTGTTTTACAACAAACTAACGATATTTAAAATTTGTTGGAAGTTTGGTTAAGTTCTGTGGATCTTTAACATAAACCTGTGACTTTATGACTTGCAGAAATCCACTCTGCGCACAATGTCCTAATGCCAACTTGGAGTTCTGAAGAAAAAAGTAAATAATAAAACTTAATGGAAAATGATCATAAGACATTTAAAATATTATAATTTGGATTTGCATTAGAATGGCAGAGGATTTTGAATAATTTTTTTGTGAGGGGTAATCATTGGTTTGTTAAGTAAGAAGCAGCATTTGTTAGCTTTGAATTGACTCAAATTCACATTTGGGCAAAACTTTGGCTGTGACCAGAGGGGACTTGTGTGTGTCTGGTCAAGGTTGTAATTAAGGACTAAAAATTGAATCAATAGGTACCATCTAATTCAAACTTAAAAGCCAAATTCTCAATTTCAGACTGCACAGGGCCAAGAACATGTCATGGTCGGCCAGACCTAGTCTTGGGAAATACTTTATCGAAGAGAGACAGTCTGTGTTTCTTTGAGAAGACAAAACCTTTCAAAATGAATCCTATTTGCTGACCTGGGCAGGGGTCACGTAAAGGCAGCTGACTTGTGTGATGTAGATACTGAGATAGCTGAGGAGGAGAATGCACTGGAGCGAGAACTTAGAAAAAGTCTACTTGTGAGGAAATGCAATCCTGGTCTGGGGGAATGATCTTGAAAGAGAAGAAATAAAAATAACAGATCCTTAAAAGAGAATTGGATGATTAAAGATTATGAAAAAGAATACGCTGAAGAGGTTTTCATCTTCTCATTGTTTATATCCTTACTATATCTTTTCAGCATTATGTTTTTTTGTGTTTGTCCATTAAAGACTGTAGTGATATCCTAACCTTTCCTTAAAATATTAATGCAAACAACAAAACAATTGCATTAAAATACATCATAGCTTTAGAATTTTTCAGAGAGGAAATCTGGCTTTGCCATGGGGATACCCATGGAAAACATCTTGTCTCCACAGTGGAAAGAGGTCAAAAGGTCAGTGAGCACATTGTCATTGGAACCCCTGGGACCGTTCTGGACTGGTGCTCCAAGCTCAAGTTCATTGACCCCAAGAAGATCAAAGTGTTCGTTCTGGATGAGGCTGACGTGATGATAGCTACTCAGGGCCACCAAGATCAGAGCATCCGCATCCAGAGGTAGGAACACTGAGGCAGGAGGAAGTTCTCGGCCTCCTGATCTGCAATATCTTCTCCTTTTACTGCAAATTCCTCTTCTTGCCCCTACCAGCTTCTTTACAACTTCCAGAATCATTTGTTTGATGGGCCATTTCCATGTCAGCACTGACCATCATACTTCCAGCTGGGTTGAGGAAGGAGACTCAAGGACTTTAACACTACCCCTGCCCCTGTGCTATGTCTGCTCCTGCCTCCTCCCTGTAATTCTCCTCCTCCCATTTGCCCCCTTCCTGGGGATATAGACCATCCAAGCCTAAGGAGGCTGTGCTTCAGTTCCTTCCAGTGAACACTCGGGGTCATCCAGCATTCCCTTGCAGGATGCTGCCCAGAAACTGCCAGATGCTGCTTTTCTCTGCCACTTTTGAAGACTCTGTGTGGAAATTTGCCCAGAAAGTGGTCCCAGATCCTAACATTATCAAACTGAAGCGTGAGGAGGAGACGCTGGACACCATCAAGCAGTATTACGTCCTTTGCAATAACAGAGATGAGAAATTCCAGGCCTTGTGTAACCTCTACGGGGCCATCACCATTGCTCAAGCCATGATCTTCTGCCATGTGAGTAGCAGCAGCAGCTGCAGGCCTGCTGGGAGAGGAGCTCCCCTGGAGAGTGTTGCCCTATCCCCTCCCTGTCAGCCAGCTCCCCCTTAACTCCAAGGAGGACCAGGTTCCCTCTGTGTGACGATAAAGAAAATGATGAATCACCTCCACCTGCCCCAGGGCATATGCTCCTCAGATTGTAATGAGTTATAAAGGCAAGACTGAAGAACTGAACCTTCTCTGAACCCACTTCTTAGAGATAACTTGGAAAACTCCAGATAACATCCAATGAAATAATTTTAAAACATTAAGAATATAGACTATTTAGGAATGAAGACCTTTGGCTCAAACTACACTCTTCCTAGGTGAACACTAAGATCATTTAAGTAATTTGTCCAAAAAAAATAATGTGGCTAAAATTCTGTTTGAGAAATTGGTAACCTGCTGACTGAACTCAGCAGGACTTTCATGTATTTTAATGGCAACAAGCCTCTTTTTCGCAGGTATCTTCTTTTTTTTTCTTTTACAAGTAGCTTCATTTAAAACAATTCTTTTCACTCTAGACCCGCAAAACAGCTAGTTGGCTGGCAGCAGAGCTCTCAAAAGAAGGCCACCAGGTGGCCCTGCTGAGTGGTGAAATGATGGTGGAGCAGAGGGCTGCAGTGATTGAGCGCTTCCGAGAGGGCAAAGAGAAGGTTCTGGTGACCACCAACGTGTGTGCCCGTGGTGAGCAGAGAACGTGTCCTGGTCTGCCAGGCTCCGGGTAGCAGGAGAAACCCTTGGATATGGGAAGCTCAGATGGTTTGGGGGAGAACGGGTGAGGGGTGACATTCTTTTCTGGGAGACACTGGACTCCCTCAGCAGATAAGAACTTTCACAGAAGCCAGGAGTCCTGACGTGGTGGAAGGAAACAGGCATCTGCCTGGTTTAGAAGGGCGCCTGCTCCTCTTGGGGCACCCTCTCCAGATCCTTATCTAGCAGAGGCTCTCTTACTGATTGCATAATTTGGTTAGGTCCTGCCAGAGTTCTCTTTCTTTCCTCTGGGTTCTGCCTTGTTCCCAAATCCCGGAGCTGGCCCCTCCCAGAGCCCTCCTCCCACCCAGAGTTGGTATACATGGCTTGACTCTGGGCGACAATGATTTTGTCTCCTGTGCTTACTCCTCTGCAACTCTCCTTCACACAGGTATTGATGTTGAACAGGTGTCTGTCGTCATCAATTTTGACCTTCCTGTGGACAAGGACGGGAACCCGGACAACGAGACCTACCTGCACCGGATTGGGCGCACTGGCCGCTTTGGCAAGAGGGGCCTGGCGGTGAACATGGTCGACAGCAAGCACAGCATGAACATCCTGAACAGGATCCAGGAGCATTTTAGTGAGTCCCTGGGAGTGTCTCCTGCCGGGGCCCTGTCCTTACAGGGGCAAGTCCAAGGGGCAGGGGGAAGGGTGGGTTTTCCTGTGGCCCTGAGAGAGGCCTGTGTCCCTATCCACATTCCCCTCCTTTCCTTCACCATGGACATTCTCAAAGAGCACACCTGGAGAGGTCAGGGCTCAGGGACTCGAATGACAGTTGCCCCTTGGCCAGCTGAGCAGCCTGGGCTCTGACTGTGCCATCAGTGTCCCTTGCTCAGGCACCGGAAGCCTCTGGAGTTAAATGAAGGATGGCTGTGGCCAGAGGCAGGGCACGTCCCTAGGTGGGGCAGACACCTGTGAGTTTCTTCTCTCCCTGCTGTGCTGTCCCTTTCCTAAGTGTCTCTCCATGGTAGCCCCATGTTGATCTCTCTTTGAATTCTCTTTTGTCCCCCCAGATAAGAAAATAGAAAGACTGGACACAGATGATTTGGATGAAATTGAGAAAATAGCCAACTGAGAAGCTCCAGCAGTCACTGGTGCCTGCCCTGGGCACTCCCCCGCACGGGAGACTAGTGCTTTCCTGACACAGGCCTCGACAGTCACCACAAAGACGAAGGCACGAGTGGAGAGAAACTACCTACCTCATTTTAAATTACGTTTGGACTTGACAAAAATTGTGCAAATGATGGGGGAAGGTAGAAAAAAATTGTTTACACGACTTCTGAAGATTAGGTGTGAATACACAGAAATTTACCTTTTGGAAATTCCGTCTTTTTTTTTTTTTCTTGGCCAGTGTTTTCCCCATCATTACACTAATCTAGATAATGTGGCTAAATCACTTGCTCAGGATCCTTTGTGTCAGCCCTTGCCTGTTCTCTGGCCAGGAGTGTTTGGGCCAGCCTCCAGCCCTTGTGGAAGTGACAGAATAGAGGTAAGGAGAGAACACAGAGAGAGAGAGGCCCCAAGTAGGATAGGTATGTAAGCCAGCTGTTGTGTTTGGAGTATGGTGTGAGGCAGCAGAGGCCTGTAAGCTGCTGCTTTGGATTTGGGGTGTGACCACTCATCTGAGTGTTGTTAGCCCCCTCTGTCCTGATCTCACAGCAGGAAGGGATTTGCTAAGCTTGGACCAAAATGCCAACTGGGACCTTTGATGTATGCAGGTTTGTGTTGCAGGACTGTGATCTGTTCTTCTCATTAGGTGCAATCGGTGTATAGTGCACAGCTGATTACTGGTGTGTCCCTTGCTTGTGCTTGAGCAAGTCCTGTGGAGAAGTCATCATGGAGAATTAGTGGTGGCCCTAGCTTGCCACAAAACCTGATCTCATAGGCACTTGCAGCATTTTTTTACATCCCTAACATTGCCTTGACCCCTTAGTAGCCACAAGCAAATAAAAGGTGATCTGAAGTTTGGATCCTCAGTGAAAATTGTGGTTTCAAGTCTCTAATGGTCACCCTCAAGGCAGCTCCAGAAGTGACCAGCAGTAGTCACAACTCCTTGCTTTGTCTCCAGATCCCAGAAGGCAAGTTTTGTCAGAGCAAGTTTTTCAGTGCTTGGAATACAAACAGGTGCAACTAAGGGACTAGATGGACTACAGCCATTCATCTATTGAAGGCAAGAGTGATTGCCAAGGCCTTTGCTCCATCCTTACTTGGTGTCTGTGTGTAGGACAGTCAGAGCAAATGATAGGAATGGACACTTCCTTATACCTGCCCAAAGCCATTGGTACCCAGAGTGACGGAGCAAAAATGAGATGAAGCCAAGTTGCAAGAGCAATATGAAACCCCAGGCAAAAGGAGTCCTCTTCAGCTCTTTGACCTTGATACAGAGTGGCCACTTTACCTAGGACCAGGCCTGGAAGAGGGATTTTCTGTGATGAGAACTATTCCAGTCCCAGACCTTCCTTGTAGGCGTTTCTGTTTTAGGGCTGGATCTGTCTCTTGGGAACGGAAGGGGCCAATGCCAGCCTCCAGGTGATTTCCTTTCTCTGACATTACAGATCCTGCAGAGAGACCAACCGACTGCCAATCCTGCCACATTCCCCTCTGGGCACTTGACTGTGTAGTCTTCTCTATGCTTCCGACCTACCTTGGGAGTCTTATAAGAAGAAAAAAATTTAATGCCTCCCCTCCCTGAAAGTCCTGTGGACCAACCCTGAAATAACTAAAAACAAAGGCAATAATTAAAGGAGTATAGACTACTCACAAGGCTGCAGCCTGACTACACCATACCTTCTCACAACATATATAACCTATCTACTGAGTAGCTGTAAATCTGAGCAGGAAAATGAGAAGGGATGTGCTTCAGACTCGTCAATAGGAGGAGTAAATGGGTATCTGGTAGAAATCCAGATCAACAGTTCTTATCTGGGGTCTTGGACCCCTAAGAATGGATGGGTTTCATGGGAGGCTATGAAGTATATGTAGTATTTTGAGTTTAAATGCATTTTCCTGGGGAGAGACTTCCAAGAGTGTCTTTTAAAAAGGTAAGACTCACTGCTATGGATGGCTCTGGAATGTCACCCCAGTGTTACTGCAGTCCATATTCCTTCACAGTCCATATTCATTCCTGCCAGTGCTTGGTTGCCAGGGCTCAATGATCCACAGCTGCCTCTGGGACCCTGTGCTGTCTTGAGACATCAGTGATGTAAAAATGTATTGAGCCTTTTGGTAAGCATCAGTCCCCAGAGCTTCTTTTACTGTTTTTAGTAAGTTCCTATGTATGGAATGATAAAGTGTGCCCTAGAACAGAGAAACTCACTTGAGAAAAGGAGATTTTGGTCCAATGGAAGATTGTAGATATGTTCATTATCCATAAAAAACAGATTTTATTGGGGTTTTTTTGAGTGTCATTCATTGGCTGTATGCATAACTAATCAATTGTTGATGTACTCTTTATTGATGTTAATTGAACTTATGAAGGGTTCATGTTACTAAGACATCATTATGAGTATAAGAAGAAAACAGCAGCATGTTTTTGGTTGTTGGTATTAGTAATCATACATAAGTGAAGATTCACGTATTATTCCATAGGCTAGTCATCACCTGATACTACTATTCCATTTCAGAGTTGACACTGCTCCAACATGAGCAGTTGGGATGTCTCCATACGCCAAGGGCCCTAGTCAGTTGCCAGAGGGCTCCTCACATTCCTTTTATTCCTGCTGGTAAACCAGAGGATGCTGGCTTACTAATCAGAAAGAAGGTAGATGCCAACAATTACAAAGTCTTTACATTCTATTTTTCTAGTCTTGGGAAAGGAATAAAAATAGGGCTTGGAAATAAGTCTTCTTCCTGTGTTGTTTCAGCTCTTGTTTATTATTTAACATGAAGGCTACTTCAGAGTGTCACTGGTCTTCAGAAAGTTTTCTGAGGTTAAAGATTTCATGAAGGAGTGGAGTTTGCTTATTAGAGAAAAGTGGGATTCCAAGTGACAAGAAGAGTGCCCTAGCCAGGGGCAGGGAATATTAAGACTAAAGCAACTTCACTAGGATAAAGACAGCACATGAGTAGTGAGGAGAGCAACCTGGCCACATGGGCAGAGAAAGACTTGTCAGGGAGAAAATGAAGATTTGATTGTTTGAACAGGATTTGGATTTAGTAGTAAATTGTCATAGATGCTTAAATCACAGGAAGTGATGAAATTGGATTTTTGGGGGGGATGGGGATTGGTCTAGAAGAGGTGTACAGGATATATTAAAGCTGAAAAAGGCTGGCATCTGAGAAACTGGTTAGAAGATTATTATTGCATCAGTCCCATCACATAGCAAGTACCAGGATGTCATTGGTTGTACTGAGGACACCAAAGAAATGGACTGAAGGGATATTACAGAGGAAGAAGGGTAGGTTTTTACACCTACTTGTTATTCCAAAAAGGACTTCTGGCTCTTATAAATTAGATGCACTATACAAAATAATTCTAGGGAGAAACTCGAAGGTTTGGAAAGAACAGGTAGTATGAGGGATGAGTGTCATACACGGCATGTATGATGCCAAGCCTGTCACCTGTCACACAGAAGCAACTGGCCCCTCTCCTTCTCCGACACTGCCCAAGCTGTTGTAGATTTCAGGGGCCCTCTTCATGGTTCTCTTGGTCCTGGACATAGATACCAGGGTTCTTAGGAGATCCCTGCAGTTCCACCTGACTGCTTTTCTGCTTGAGAGTAAATGTTCCTTATTCTGTTGTCTGACTCAGATTGTAGCATCTTCCCAAAATGACACACTGGGGGTGAGGGAACCTGAGGGGCTGATGGTAGGGGCTCCAGTACCCTGCTTTCCTAATCCTGAGTGGGACAGGGCTTCCCCAGAATAGTTTCAAACACCTAGTGGGAAGTTAGAGGCCAGGTGGAGATCTGCTTGGAGGGTATTTGTCACACTCCTACCTTATGCCCTCTATTTCTCTAACCCATTGTTGGATGCTTCTGCCTTGGCTTAGAAACTGATCTGGCATTAGTATTCAGCAGAGCAAGGGCTTCTCCATAATAGTTCTAATTGTAAAATAGGGGATAGTAGGTGGAGGAAAAGACTAATAGGTGAAGCCTGAGAGTAGTGGCTGGCTGAGATGCCAGCTGCTCAGATGAGACACACTGCCTGTGCTTTAGTGATGTAGGCAGAGGTGGTTGGGGGGCAGATCTTTCTTCAGTGCATCCTTATAGCCCAGGACTACAGCCAGATTCTCCCACAGGAAGGTGTGTATGGGTGGGTGGGTGTTTAGATGGAACTCTTCTGGAAGTACTAGTACACATTTGGTGAGTCTTTACAACTGTTCTGTTACACAGTTGTCCCCTCTCATCCGCGGTTTCACTTTCTGAGGTTTCAGTTACTCGTGGTCAACTGCAGTTCAGAAGCAGACGATCCTCTGTATGGTCAGGTCAATGGTAGTGTAACGCTCCATCACAATGCCTAAGCCATTCACCTCACTTCATCTCATCACAGAGGCATTTTATCATTTCACATCATCACAAGAAGGGTGAGTACATACAATAAGATTTTGAGAGACCACATTCACATGACTTTTTTTATAGTATATTGTAATTGTTCTTTATTACTGTTAATCTCTTACTGTGCCTAATTTACAAATTAAACTTTATCATAGGTGTGCATGTACAGTATTGGAGAAAACATAGTATATACATATGGTTTGGTACTATCTGTGGTTTCAGGCATCCACTGGGGGTCTTAGAACACATCCCCCGTGGATAAGGGGGGACTACTGTAACCTCATCCATATGCTTCCAGCATCCTTGGAATTCCCCAATTGGAGAAAAGCCAAGTGGTCTTCGTTTAGCTCATTCCTGAGAGCAAACATCCCTATGCTCAGACTTGATAAAACATGAGTCAGCCCTGGTCAAGTTGTGTGGCCAAGTGTGCTAGGTGTATTGTTCTCTGGGTCTGTGTTCCTCTTAGACACCAACAGTTTCTAAATTTGCTTGGAATTGTCCGGATAAGCCAATGCCCTTTAAGTCCAGGTTTAACAACAGAACAGGTCCCAGTGTTACAGCATTGCTTTGTTAATTTCTACAAGAGGATTATGCTAAAGGGACAAATTAAATATTGTTCTATTCATCTGATTTCATATTTGACATCAATGAAGGGAACAACTTCAGAAAAAGCTGCAGTGCCTCCAGCCTCACAGATCATTAGTCCTCTCTGGTTCACTTTCTCGCTCTCTTCTGTGACCATTTCAAGACTTTTCACTCACCTCGAACTTCCAACTGCATTATCCCCCTCAGCTGTCAGTAAATAATCTCCCTAACCCCAGCAAACGGCCAGCATAAGCGAACTCCCTCAAGCCTCTGCCACAGACCTTCCTCTAAGGACACCTATCCTTCCCTCTCCCCGCTGTTACAATGGCGGAAGCCTCCCTATTGTCTAAATTCCTCTACAGTGCACCTAATTCCCTCTCCTGGGCTTTTTAAGGACTGCTCCATTTAACTCTCCCTCTCATATTTCCAACCTCACCCACACCATTAGCACCCCCTCATTTTCCAGGGGGTTTTTTGTTTTGTTTTGTTTTCTTTTGTTTTGAGGAAGATTAGCCCTGAGCTAACTACTGCCAATCCTCCTCTTTTTGCTGAGGAAGACTGGCCCTGAGCCAACATTTGTGCCCATCTTCCTCTACTTTATATGTGGGACGCCTGTCACAGCATGGCGTGCCAAGCAGTGCCATGTCCGAACCTGGGATCCGAACCGGCAAACCCGGGGCCGCCGAGAAGCAGAACATGAGAACTTAACCGCTGCGCCACCGGGCCGGCTCATGGCTTTTTTCTGTGTGGTAAAATACACATAAAATTTACCATCTTAGCCATTTTTAAGTATACAGTTCAGTGGTATTAAATACATTCAGAATGTTGTGCAACCATCACCACCATCCATTTCCATAACTCTTTTCATCTGGTAAAACTGAAACCATACCCAATAAACAATAATTCCTCATGACCTCCTTCCCCCAGCCCCTGACAACTCTATGATCTTGACTAATCTTAAATACTTCAATAAGTGGGATCATACAGTGTTTGTCTTTTTGTGACTGGCTTATTTCACTTACCACGCTGTCCTCAGTTTCACCCATTAACTTTCTCATGGATATTTTAGCATGTTCATACCCATCTCCTATTTAAAATTCAACCTTCTCTCTATTCTTTATCCTTTTCCAGCCTTACAGTTTTGCTTGATGGCCAAAAATCTTGTAAGAGTTGCTTCTACACACTGAGTCCCACTCTTTATCCCTCTGCAATCTGACTTCTACCCCATCGCTCCTTAGAAATAGCCTTCACCAAGGACACCAATGACCTACATGTTGCTAATCCAAAAAACACTTTTTAGTTATCATTTCTGACTCCTCAGCAGCATTTACCACTATGGACATCCCTTCCTCTAACCACTCTTCTGGTGTGACTAAAGTGACATACCACACCTACTGTGCTTCCTTCTCTCTGGTCACTTCTCAGTCTCCTTGGCAGGCTCGTTCTCTGTTCACCTCTTAAATGTGACCTAGGGGAGAGACAGTTGAGTGATGAAGACGAAATTCATCATCTGATCAAGCAATTCCATATAAGATGCAGTTCAAGCCCATCTAGTCAGCATCTCAGGAGGTATTCAGGCCCCACTGGCCAGTTAGAAAGTGCCCCAAGGAAGGCTATTGCCCTCTGCTGACTGACTGGCTTGTCCTGCCTTGGCCAATCAGGTGCCTGCATGGCTCGTGAGTAGAAGGTGGAACTCTTGTCTGGGATACCCCTTGGCCCGGTCAAAAGCTAGGTCCAGAAAGGAGTCCTCCCATTCCAGGAAAGCCAGCCCCTCACTCTGCCCTCAGTTTTTGGTTTTGTTGCCCAGCGCTCTCTGCAATTGGGCTGCCCTGAATTCAAATTCCAGATTTGCCACTTACTAGCCCACACCATCTTGGGAAAGTCAACTTCTCTGAACCTTAGCTGTAAAATGGAGATAACAGTAGGAATGTTGTGAGAATTTAATGAGGTGATTCAAGTAAATCGTGTAGGATGCATTAAAAAAAAAAAATTAGCTCATTATGGTATCTGCCCAGTATAAGTGAATGTGACCCGGGCAGGATGCTGTCTAGTCTGCAGCTTCAGGAGAACGTGCCCTTCTCGTTGGTCTCCGGTCTAGGGAGGAGTGGGATTCTCAGTAGCTTCTAGCTGGGTGCCCTCCTTTTGGAACATGAACACTAGCTGACGGAGGGAGTGGGAGCTCTAGCAGAGAGTTCTCTATTGCCCAGAGCTGCTGTGAAGACTGGTTGGCTGGTTTCATTGTCCCAGTTGGAGCCTCAGCCTAGACTTTCCTGAGAGCACTCACCGGGATTAAACAAATGGCAATCTGCCTTCCAATAGGTGCAAGTGAGTATTTCAGTAAACACCCTACAAATCGAATGCAAGCAAAAATCCTATCTTCAATTCCACAGTTAGCTCTAGGAATTGTGTTTCAATGGAAGCACTGTAGGAATCACCCCCTCAATGCTAGAGCAGCTGCACTTTGTACTGAAATGCAATCCAAAGGCGGCAGTGGCACTCAGACTTCAATTTTTGCTCTAAGCAAGATCCTCTGCCCCAAAGAACTTACAACTGAGTCTTTTGGTGTTGCTGCTTTTGATTTTCATGAAAAGCTTTGCTGTGTATATGTCTGAGGTAAGAATACGAAGGAGCGCTGCCTCAAAATCTAGCTGTTGTTTTTTTCTAAGCAACTGTTACAACAGTAAGATAGAAGGAGCATTATTACTCAGAAAACCAATCAGCAGTCTCTCTCAAGGTTGCTGGCTGACATGGAGTTAGACCATGGTGCTGTCTCCTAATAATGTAGTCTCCAAGCAGCAGCTCACTGGTGGTGAGGATGCCGGTGTCATTTGGGAAGACATGGCATCTGGCATGCTTTCTTCTGTAGCCTAGTGTGTGTGTGCCCTCTGTTTTGATGAATGGTTAAGAGCTGAGAAACCCTTCTTACTCTCGCCGCCCTTTTAACAATACAAATAAATTTATTTCTACCTGTATATTTTAAACTTTGGTTTTTTTCATTTCTTTGTCTGTTTTATTTTTAGTTGACATATACTTTATATAGAGTGCAGCGCACAGATATTAGGTGTACAATTCCATGAGATTTTACAATTGCATACACATGTAACCACACTCCAATTAAGATAAAGAACATTTTCATCACCCCTGAAAGTTCTCTCACAGCCCATCCCCAGGCAACCACTATTCTAATTTCTATCACTATAGATTAGATATACCTGTTTTAAACTTATATAAATGGAATCATGTACTATGTATTCTTTTGTGTCTGGATTTTTTTGTTCAGTATAATGTCCATGAGATGGTAAAGCTCTCATTTGTGTTGTTGCATCTATCAGTAGTTCATTCCTACTTTTGCTTTTTTAATCAGCGCTATTGAGAGGTATAATTTATATACAATAAAATGACCTCTTTTTTTTTTTGCAGGCGAAGATTTGCCGTAAGCTAACATCTGTTGCCAATCTTCCTGCTTTTTTCTTCCTTTCCCCCCCCAAAGCCCCAGTACATAGTTGTGTATAGTTGTAAGTTCTGGCTTTTCTATGTGAGCTGCCACCACAACCTGGCTGCTGTGGTTTGGTTCTGCCCCCAGGAATTGAACCTGGGCCCCCGAAGCAGAGCACACCAAACTTTAACTGCTAGGCCATCAGGGCTGGCTCAATGTCATTTTAAATACAGCTATGTAACCAAGACCCAAATCAAGATACAGAACATTTCCATCACCCCAGGAAGTTTCTTTGCATCCTGTCCAAACATCCCCCCTCCAGAGGCAACCACTGTTCTGATTTTTATCACCAAAGATTTCATTTTTCCTATTCTTGAATCTCATATCAGTGGATCACACAGTATGCATCTCCTGTGTCTGGCATCTTTCCTTCAACATAATGTCTGTAAGATTCATCTATTTCATTGTGCGTATCAGTAGTAGTTTATTCCTTTTTATTGCTAAGTAGTATTCCATTGGATAAATATACCATAATTTATCTATTCTCCTGCTGATGGATATTTGGACTGTTTCCAGTTTGGGGCTATTATGACTAAATTTGCTATGAACAATTGTGTACAAGTCTTTTTATGGACATGTTTCATATCTCTTGGATAATAACTAAGAGTAGAATTGCTGGATCATGAAGTAACTGTATATTAACTTCTGGAGAAACTGCCAAACTTATACAAAACCATTGTGCCATTTCACATTCCCTCCAGAAGCTTATAAGAGTTCCAGCTGATCCTGACAAAGTTTCTTTGCTTGACCAAACTTTAGTCAGGCTCCTGAACCCTCTCCTTGGCCCATCTGTGCATTCCTTTATAAAACCCAGTTTTAGCAAGAAACTTGCTAAGTCAATTTAGCAAGAATCCTCCACCCTTGATATCTGGTCACCCTGAATATCTGATCGGGTACTTCATCTGCCACCATCCCCCAGGTGATGTCTGATCTCCCTGGCCTGTCTTCAGCAAGAATCCTGTTGGATCGGGTTGGCCAGAACTCCCCTTATCTGTGATGTTTCCTCTTAGTAATTTTCCATCCACTGACTACCCTTTAACCCTTCTCCTTGGCTATAAATTCCCACTTGCCCATGTAGTATTTGGAGTTGAGCCCAATCTCTCTCCCCTACTGAAAAATCCCATTGCAGTAATCTCTATCCTATCTTGATGGTCCTGAATAAAGTCTTCCTTACCATCTTTAACAAGCGTCATTGAATATTTTTTTGGTTAACATTCCACATTCTTACCAACACACAGTAGGTCAATCTTTAATTTTAGCTATTCTAGCACTGTGTAGTTGTATTTCATTGTCACTTTGATTTGCATTTCCTTAATAACTAATGATTCTGAGCTCCTTTTTATGTGTTTAGACTATTTATCCTTTTGTAAAGTGTTCAAGTCATTCATACATTTTGACATAAATGCTGCGATGATTAGAAATGTGTCCTAGAGTAACACATTTTGAACTAAAATCCATATTAGTCTATTCATCCATACATTAAAAGATATTTTTTGCAAGTCTAGTATGTGCCATGAACTTTTCTAGGTTCACCAATCATCTGTGACTAAGACAAGATCTTTGCTCTTGTTTGAAGAGTTCGTGTTCTAGTGGGGAGGGACAAAAAGTAAACTGGAAGCAAGCAAGATGCTTTTTCATGGTGTGGAGACGTTCACTGAAATGTTATCAATTAATGATAAAACATAGGAAACAACCTATAGCCCCAAGGGGGGAAGGGTAGGAGAGTTGGGTAATTTACGTGATATAAGCTTGACTATTATAATTGAATAATTATATTCAATTGAAGCCATTAAATTTCTATTAAAATAGCTATATAATAAAAACGTCACATTTAAAGTTGCATGTATCTTTGTCTAGGACTATGTAAAATATCCGTGCTATGATGCACACGGACAGAGAATGCAAGGACCCAGAAAAGGAAAATGCTCTTGTGTGTGGTTTCGTTTAGTTTGTTTTTTGGAGTGGCGGGACTATGGGGGTTTAAGGGCTCTTGGTTTCGTTTTGGTTTTTGTTGTCTCACATGCTATCGCCTTAACAGGAGAAACTGGCATCGTACAGTATTCTCATGGGACTTTCCTTTGTGTAAAGCTTTACAGTTCAGAGGGACTTATACATTTAATATGAGACGTGGTAGGTGTAAAAATAAAACCTGGGTTACTTCAGTGTGAAGTAAGGCAATGAAGTGACGGCTAAGAGTTTCACGTCGTAGAACTTACGGATTTTAAGGAACGACGAGGCTGCGCCGGAGGAAGACGCGGCTGGACACACGAACGAAGGCGGCGAGGGCGGGAACAGGCCCGGCCAGGCGCGGAACGGTGATGTCTCGCGCCGGGCGGGAAATGACATCACTTTCGCGCACCGCCGCTTCCGGCCCGCGTGAGTGGTGTTCTCGCGCCTGCGGCGATCCCGGGGTCGCTGTCGGCGCGCTGTGTAGTGCATTTCTTTCTCGAGTTGGCCTTCCTTTCCTGGGACCATGGCCACCGACTCTTGGGCCCTGGCAGTGGACGAGCAGGAAGCGGCTGTCAAGTCGGTCAGTGGCTTCAGCTCCAGGCGGGGAGAACGCAGTAGGGGGGCCCACGCCGACCCTGCCTCGATTCCAGGGAGCTCCCTGGGCTGGGCAGGCCCGTGGTTCATATGGCCCTAAGGTTTGCCGCGGGGAATCGCTCAGCCCCGCTTTGCGCCTAGGGCTAAACAGGCCATTATGGAGCCTTATCTTTTCGTCTCGGCCGGTTAAAGACTTTTCTCCTCTGGTCCCCTATGCATGCCGTCTTGAATTGCCCCTCCTTCTCAGTGGGATTGAAGGACAGGCAAATTTAGATTCTGATTCTCTTTTTCATGTTTTTTGGATAATTCTGTGCTACGCTTATTTTTAACATATTTTAGATCATGCTTAATATGGTTGGCGATTTGTAGCTCATTGCAGAATAGTAGATTCAGGTTTAGATGTAGTGTTTCCGTCTACTGCAAATGTTGGCGGGAGACACCACAAATTCTTTCATTGAAACAGTTGTTTCATTTGACATTTAGATTCTTAGACTGCTTTTTCCTTGATTAATGAAGATCCATTTGACTGGAAGAGGGTTTTTAGTGTAAACTGTGGCTTTCTGTTCTTATATCTAATTTTAGGTTTATTCAGTGATAATGGAGTATTGATTTTTAAGAATATAGATTTCCCACAACTGGAAGGACATACAACTAAGATATACAACTGTGTACGGGGGTGGGGGGTTGGGGAGATAAAGCAGAAAAAAAATATATAGATTTTCTTGTAGTCTGAAGTCTTATATAACTTTCTAATGTCTAAGTTTCATTTCTTCTTCAGTCACCCTTTATTGCTTTGGGAAGATGATCAGTTTGTCAGCAGATACTTGAAATGGGCTAAATCCAGTAGAGGACAAGAAAAACCTTTACAGTCAAGGTAGAAAGACTAGAATATGAGAAGTACTCTGAAAATGGTAAGAATAATGTGATAAATGAGCTCTGAGCAGGGAAAGGACGTTTATGAGTAGGGAAATTTTTTGTGAAGAAGTTTACATTCAAGCTAGATATTAGAGAACGAGTCATTTAAGATAGAGATGGAAGTGAAAGGCATTTTAGAAGAGAATGCACAAAAGTGCTAGACTTGCCTAGAGAACAGGAATCAGAACTCATTTTTGCTGCAGCTTAAAGTTATTGGGTTGTAATAGGGGCAGTATAGAAAATATCATAGGAAGTGTACTTTGGACCTTAACTAAGAACCTAAAGCGGTTAATCAGTTTGGGGATTTTTAAGAAGGATACTGACAAGATTCGATCTGATTAGAGTTATCGGACTGTAGAGAACAGATTATTTTAGAAGGAGTGATGTTTGATGGAAAGGACGTGAGTGTGGAAGTTACTCTAATAGTGCAGAGATAGAGGGCCTATGTTGGGCGGTGGAAGTGAAAATGAGGGCATGGATTCAAGAGATAATCGTGGAGGTATAATGGGCAAGAATTTAGACAAAGGGAGAGAAGGGAGATAAAGGCAAAGATTACTGTTTTCATCCTAGATCTCACAGGTAGTATTAATAAAGTGCTAATAACAGGACTAGGCAAGTGGGAGGAAGGGCAGATTTGATATGGAGGATGGTGAGTTCAGGTTTGGCTGTTCTGAATTTGAGGTCAGGGGGATATCTTAGTAAGTACCTGTGTTGGGAGTCCCCAAGAGGTGTCAGGTTTGATGATTTCCTAGGAGGACTGACACGACTCAGCATATAGTTGTTCTCACAGCTATGATTTACTACAACGAAAAGATTCAAAGCAAAATTAGCAAAAAGAAAAGGCACATGGAGCAAAGTCCAGAGGAAGCCAGGCACAAGCTTCCGAGATTCTTCTCCTGGTGGAGTCACACACTGCACCTCATTTGTGCTCCATTCCTCCAGTAACAGATTGTAACAATACATGTGAACTGTTGTTAGAGAAGGGAAGCTCACTGGAGACTCGGTGCTCAGGATTTTTATTGGGGGCCTGTTACATAGTCATCCTCTGCCTCGCATGTATAAAAATTCCAGACTCCCAGAAGGAAAGCAGGTTTTAGCATAAACCACATGTTTTTACAAACAGTTTAGGCATAAGTGAACTCCTCAGCAGTTCTGGGAATGGTGGGAACCCTCCCAAAATCTAAGTTCCCAGGTGCCAGCCAAGGGCCAACCTTGCAGGCTGGCTTTCCTAAGGAGAGCAATCAGGCCTGCTGTGTTAACTCTTCTGCACAGTACCCGGCAGGCATTTGGAAATGTGGCCCTGGAGTTTAGGAGAAGAATCAAGTCAGAGATATAAAACTGGCAATTATCCACAAATAAATCAAAAAGTATTATAAAGGATATGGTTCTGGCAGTCTGGAGTTTAAAATCTAGTGTTTAGCATCGATCTTCACTAAAAGACAGTTACTGAGAATTGGTTTCAAATCTGTTTAAACCTATGACCCTAATCTAGCTGTGATATGAATATCACATATACAGACCTAAATATACTTGGTATCTGGTTCTAAGCATGCTGCTTATCAGGAGGCTGGTGCAAATAAATATTTTAAAACATTGCTGCCTAATAGTTGATGGTCACGCTCCCCCCTTTTTTATTTTACCATATAGACTTGTGTACATTAGCTTAATAAATTTATGGTATTGGGTTGTCATGTGGCTCTGCTCTCAAGTGTTTCCTTTTATTCCCATTCAGATGGGTAATTTGCAGATCAAAGAAGAGAAAGTGAAAGCAGATACCAATGGTGAGTCACTAGTAACTACAATCTGGATACAAGCTACATGTGCACTTCTGCTTTACACTCAGAGCTGCAGTGTGAAAAGCAGCTTTCATTTAGTATAATGTTTGGCAAATGTCAGCACTGGATTTGAGAGCCAGTAAATTTGGTTTCATTACTGAAGGGGCTATGTTCGTTTTACAGATTTTATTTAGCCTCTGACTCCTGAAAATCAAGAGTCACTGTTGGATTGTACTGTCACTATTCACTTGATAATGTTTCTTTAAAATTCCTTAATTTAATTTTTTGAAAGATTAATCTGGGTTCAAAACTCAAAAAGTATAAACAGGTGAAAGGCTTCCTTTCCATCCTGGACCATCATGTACCCAGTTCCTACTCTCCAGCTATATTGGTTTACTAGGGCTGCCGTAACAAAGTCTCACTGCCTGCGGGGTTTAAACAATAGAAGTTTACTGTCTCACAGTTCTGGAGGCCACAAGTTTGAGATCAAGGTGTCAGCAGGGTTCGTTCCTTCTGAGGGCTGTGAGGAAGAATCTATTCCGCGCCTCTCCCTAACTTCCGGTGGTTCGCTGGCAATCTTTGGCATTCCTTGGCTTGTGGAAGCATCACCCCAGTCTCTGCTTTCATCTTCACATGGCCTTCTCCCTTTGTGCATATCTGTATCCAAATTTCCCCTTTTTATGAGGACTTCAATCGTAACGTATTAATGACCTCATCTTCACTAGTTACATCTCCAATGACCCTATGTCAAAATAAGGTCACATTCTGAGGTACTAGGGGTTAGGACTTCAACATATGAATTTTGAGGGGACACAGTTCAACCCATAGCATCACCCTATCCCATAAGTAACCACTGTTATTGGATTTGGATTTTTAATATTCTTTCAAAGTTTTTTTTTACAAAGCAAATACAGATTTTTCTCTCTCTCTTTTTTTTAACCAAAATATGGCATAGTATACACAATATACTTACTTTTTTTCATTCAACACCATAGCTTGGCAAGCTTTCTGTAACAGTACATGGAGTTTCCTCACTCTATTTTATATCTGCATAGTATTACATTGTGTTGATACATTTTGTGTGTGTGTGTGTGTTTGTGTGTGAGTAAGTCTGGCCCTGAGCTAACATCTGTGCCAATCTTCCTCTGTTTTACGTGGGATGCCGCCACAGCGTGGCCTGATGAGTGGTGCTAGGTCTACACCCGGGATCTGAACTTGTGAACCCCAGGCCGGCAAAGCAGAGCTCACAGACTTCACCACTAGCCACCAGGCCGGCCCCTGGTGCACCATATTTTATTTAACTAGTCATCTGTTGATAGATACTTCGGTTGGTCACATTCTTTCACTGTTATAAACAGTGCTTCATGATATAACCATGAACTTAATTCTTTTTACATGTATCCAAATTTGTTTTAGGATAAATTCCCCCAAGATGGATTTGCTTGGTCAAAGGTATATACATTTGCAATTTTTATCAGTATTTTCAAGGTACACTCCATAAATGTTATGCCAGCTTATATTGCTATCAGTAAAACACAAGAGTGTCTGTTTCCCTACAGCCTCACTACAGAATTTTTAGTCAAAAACTTAGAATTTTGCTGATCTGGTAGGTAAAAAATGGTGGATCAGCATGATACATTTTAATTTGTGTTTCATGAGTAAGACTGAATATTTTCATAAGTTTAAAAGAACTTGTATTTCCTTTTCATGAATTGAATCATTTGCCCGTTTTTCTGTTGGGCTTTCTGTCTTTTTTTTTCCTTCCCAAAGCCCCAGTGCATGGTTGTATATCCTAGTTTGAAGTCTTTCTAGTTCTTCTGTGTGAGCTGCTGCCACAGCATGGCAACTGACAGATGGGTGGTGTGGCTCCGTGACCAGGAAATGAACCTGGGCTCCTGAAGTGGTGAGAGCGCTGAACTTTAACCACTAGGTCATCAGGGCTGGCTTTTTTTGTTTTTCTAAATATGAAGAACTTCATATTTTAAGATTAACCCTTCACCAGTGATGTAAGTTGCTAATACTTCTGCCAGTTTTGTCTTTTTTTTCTGTTGGTGAGGAAGATTCACTCTGAGCTAACACATGTTGCCAATCTTCCTTTTTTTTTTTGGCTTGAGGAAGACTGTCCCTGAGCTAACTCTGTACCAGTCTTCCTCTATTTTGTATGTGGGTTGCTACCACAGCGTGAATGACGGGTGGTGTAGGTTCGCACCTGGGATCCAAACCTATGAACCTGGGCTGCCGAAGCAGTGTGCACCGAATTTAACCACTACACCACAGGGCTGGCCCCCAATTTTGTCTTTTGACTCGACTTTGTTTCTTGTGTATTTTTGTTCTGTAAACATTTTTTATATAGTCAAATGTATTGGTCTTTTACATTATTGTTTCTGGAATTTGAGTCAGTTTTGATATTTCAGTCTTCTATCCTTTTAGACTTTGTCCTGGGGGCTGGCCTGGTGGCGCAGTGGTTAAGTGTGCACATTCCACTTCTCAGCGGCCCGGGGTTTGCCGGTTCTGATCCTGAGTGGAGACATGGCACCGCTTGGCAAAGGCCATGCTGTGGCAGGCATCCCACTTATAAAGTAGAGGAAGATGGGCATGGATGCTAGCTCAGGGCCAGTCTTCCTCAGCAAAAAAGAGGAGGATTGGCAGTAGTTAGCTTAGAGCTGATTTTCCTCAAAAAAAGTGAAAATAAAAAAATAGAATTTGTCCTGATGTAATTTGAGAGATATGGATCCAAGTTGTCTTCTCTGATGTGTTTCTGTTTTCCCTTGTGGTTTCTTCATTGGCCCATGGATTATTTAGAAGTATGTGGTGTAATTTCCAAATATCTGAGGTTTTTCTAGATATCTTATTAATTCCTAATTTAACTCCATTTTGATCAGAAAGCATATTCTGAATTATTTCAACCCATTTAAAATGTTTTTTTTTTTGGGAGTGAGGAGGATTTTAATTTTTTTTTTTTATTAATGTTATGATAGATTACAACCTTGTGAGATTTCAGTTGTACATTATTGTTAGTCATGTTGTGGGTACACCACTTCCCCCTTTGTGCCCTCCCCCCATCCCCCCTTTTCCCTGGTAACCACCGATCAGATCTCCTTGTCAATATATTAACTTCCACCTACGAGTGGAGTCATACAGAGTTCGTCTTTCTCTGACTGGCTTATTTCGCTTAACATAATACCCTCGAGGTCCATCCATGTTGCTGCGAATGGGCCAATTTTGTCTTTTTTATGGCTGAGTAGTATTCCATTGTGTATATATACCATATCTTCTTTATCCAATCATCAGTTTCTGGGCATGTAGGTTGGTTCCACGTCTTGGCTATTGTAAATAATGCTGCGATGAACATAGGGGTGCAAGGGACTCTTGGGATTTCTGATTTCAGGTTCTTAGGATAGATACCCAGTAATGGGACGGCTGGGTCATAGGGTATTTCTATTTTTAACTTTTTGAGAAATCTCCATACTGTTTTCCATAGTGGCTGTACCAGTTTGCATTCCCACCAACAGTGTATGAGGGTTCCTTTTTCTCCACAACCTCTCCAACATTTGTCGCTCTTGGTTTTGGATGTTTTTGCCAATCTAATGGGTGTAAGGTGTTATCTTAGTGTAGTTTTGATTTGCATTTCCCTGATGATTAGCCATGATGAACATCTTTTCATGTGTCTATTGGCCATATTCATATCTTCTTTTGAGAAATGTCTGTTCATGTCCTCTGCCCATTTTTTGATTGGGTTGTTTGTTTTTTTGTTGTTAAGCCGTGTGAGTTCTTTGTATATTATGGAGATTAACCCTTTGTCAGATAAGTGGCTTGTAAATATTTTTCCCAATTAGTGAGCTGTTTTTTCGTTTCAATCCTGTTTTCCCTTGCCTTAAAGAAGCTCTTTAGTCTGATGAAGTCCCATTTGTTTATTCTTTCTATTGTTTCCCTCAACTGAGGAGATATAGTGTCCGAAAAGATTCTTTTGAAACTGATGTGAAAGAGTGTACTGCCTATATTCTCTTCTAGAAGACTTATTGTTTCAGGCCTAATCTTTAGGTCTTTGATCCATTTTGAGTTTATTTTGGTGTGTGGTGAAAAAGACTGGTCAATTTTCAATCTTTTGCATGTGGCTGTCCAGTTTTCCCAGCACCATTTGTTGAAGAGACTTTCTTTTCTCCATTGTAGGCCCTCTGCTCCTTTGTCGAAGATTAGCTGTCCATAGATGTGTGGTTTTATCTCTGGGCTTTCAATTCTGTTCCATTGATCTGTGGACCTGTTTTTGTACCAGTACCATGCTGTTGGTCACTGTAGCTTTGTAGTATGTTTTGAAATCGGGGATTGTGATTCCGCCGGCTTTGTTTTTCTTGCTCAGGATTACTTTAGCAATTCGCGGTCTTTTGCTGCCCCATATGAATTTTAGGATTCTTTGTTCAATTTCTGTGAAGAGTGTTCTTGGGATTCTGATTGGGATACCATTGAATCTGTAGATTGCTTTAGGTAGTATGGACATTTTAACTATGTTTATTCTTCCAATCCATGTGCATGGAATGTCTTTCCATCTCTTTATGTCGTTGTCAATTTCTTTCAAGAAAGTCTTGTAGTTTTCATTGTATAGATCCTTCACTTCCTTGGTTAAGTTTATCCCAAGGTATTTTATTCTTTTCGTTGTGATTGTGAATGGGATTGAGTTCTTGAGTTCTTTTTCTGTTAGTTCATTGTTAGTGTATAGAAATGCTACTGATTTATGTATGTTGATTTTATACCCTGCTACTTTGCTGTAGTTGTTGATTATTTCCAATAGTTTTTCTATGGATTCTTTGGGGTTTTCTATATATAAGATCATGTCGTCTGCAAACAGCGAGAGTTTTACTTCTTCATTACCTATTGGGATTCCTTTTATTTCTTTTTCCTGCCGAATTGCTCTGGCCAACACCTCCAGTACTATGTTGAATAGGAGTGGTGAAAGTGGGCACCCTTGTCTTGTTCCTGTCCTCAGAGGGATGGCTTTCAGTTTTTGTCCATTGAGTATGATGTTGGCTGTGGGTCTGTCATATATGGCCTTTATTATGTTGAGGTACTTTCCTTCTATACCCATTTTATTGAGGGTTTTTATCATAAATGGGTGTTGGATCTTGTCGAATGCTTTCTCTGCATCTATTGAGATGATCATGTGGTTTTTGTTTTTCATTTTCTTGATGTAGTGTATCACGTTGATTGACTTGCGGATGTTGAACCATCCCTCAACCCATTTAAATTTTTAAGTCCTCTTTTGTGTCCCAGCATATGACCTATCTTGGTGATTAATCCAAAAGAAGGCAGGGTTTGGGGTTAATTGCCAGGTATTCTTCTCTTTTTTTTAACCCTGGTTTATAACGTTATATAAATTTCAGGTGTACATCATTATATTTCACTTTCTGTGTAGATTGCATCATGTTTACCACCTAGAGACTAATTACCATCCATCACCAGACACATGTGCCCAGTCACCCCCTTTTGCTCTCCTCTCTCCCCCCCTTGCTTTCTGGTAACCACCAATCTAATCTCTGTATCTATGTGTTTGTTTGTTGTTGTTGTTTTCTTTTTTTTTTTTGAGGAAGATTAGCCCTCAGCTAACATCTGCTGCCAATCCTCCTCTTTTTTTGCTGAGGAAAACTGGCCCTGAACTAACATCCGTGCCCGTCTTCCTCAGCTTTATATGTGGGACACCTACCACAGCATGGCTTGCCAAGTAGTGCCATGTCCGTACCCAGGATCTGAACTGGCAAACCCCAGGCCGCCAAAGTGGAATGTGCACACTTAACTGCTGTACCACCGGGCTGGCCCCTGTTCTTGTTTTTATCTTCTACTTATGAGTGAGATCATACAGTATTTGACTTTCCCCAATTACCAGGTGTTATGAATACATATTCTCCAGTTATTGGGTATAGTGTCCTATAAAGTCTATCAGGCCAATGTAGTTGATAGTGTTGTCAGATCTTCTGTGTCTTGATTGTTTTTTGTTGTTTGGTCTAGTTTTTTCAGTTGTTGAAAGAGAGGTATTAAAATTTCCAGCTACAGTTGTGGAATAGTCTATTTCTCCCTTTAATTCTGTCAGTTTTGGCCTCCTGTGTTTTGCAGATCTGTTGTCAGGTGTATGCACATTTATGTCTTCCTGATGAAGGGACTCTTTTATTAGAAATATCCCCCTTTATCTCTGGTGATGCTTTTTGTCTTGAATCCTGCATTATCAGAGCCACTTTAGCCTTCTTATGCTTACTGGTTGCATGATATAGCTCTTTCCACCCATTGATTTTCAACTAATCTATGTCTTTATATTTATTTATTTTTTTAATCTTTTTTTTCTGCTTTTTCTCCCCAAATCCTCCCAGTACATAGTTGTATATTTTAGTTGTGGGTCCTTCTAGTTGTGGCATGTGGGACGCCGCCACAGCCTAGCCTGAGGAGCGGTGCCATGTCTGCACCCAGGATCTGAACTGGCGAAACCCTGGGCCGCCGAAGTAGAGCATGCGCACTTAGCCACTTGGCCATGGGGCCTGGCCCCACTGTCTTTATATTTAAATTGTGCCTCTTATAGATAGCTGACAGTTGGATCTTGCTTTTCTTATCTATTCTAATAATCTCTTGTGTTTTAATTGGAGTCTTTTATCTGTTTACATTTAATGTCATTATTGATGTGGTTGGGTTTAGGTTAGCAATTTTATCATTTGTTTTCTGTTTGTCCCCTCATGTTTTATTTCTCTGCCTCTCTTTTCCTTCTTTCTTTTGGGTTAATTGAATATCTTAGAGCTCCATTTTAATTTATTGCCTTTTAGCTAAAGCTCTTTGCATTATTTTAAGAGTATTTCAGTTTCTCTTCATGTAAGTCTCACATATTTTTTAACTTTATTTCTAGGTGCAGTATTTTATCTTTTTAGTTGCTATTATAAATAGGATCTTTTCATTTATGTCATTTTTGTATTTACGAAAGCTACTGATTTCTGTTTATTTACTTTGTACCTAGCTCTTTTATTTTTTATTGAGATATCTTATTTTGTAGTCATTTTTAAGTTGATACTTAGTCCTGCAAGTTTACAATCATATTCTACAAAAAGTGATCGTTTTACCTCTTCCTTTTAATTTTTAATACTTTTATTTTCTTTCTCATGTCTAATTACATTTGCTAATATTATTAGCATTCTATATTAGGATAAGTAAATCAGAGGTGACATATTCTGATCACTTTGACATCAGTGAAAAGAAAATTTCTAAAAATTTGAAATTTTCTTTGGCACTTAAAAACTTCCTGGAAGTAAAAATCCATTGAACATAAAGAAATGCCAACTGTTTACACTTTGATCACTTAAATAAGGTTTAGTATTTACATTGTCCCACCTTTTGGGTGGGTTTATTTGCCTTTCTGATTATAACAACTGTTTTCTTGCATAGGTGTTATCAAAACCAGTGCTACTGCAGAGAAAACAGATGACGAAGAGAAAGGTAAATTGCTCTTTGAAACCCTGTAGCAAGAGACAGTGTATGACCCAAGACTGCCTTTCTGGAGCCAGAGGCACTCTGAGTTAGAAGATTGAGGAGATGAAGAGGAGTCAGCAAAGGAGGTAGAAGAAGCAGCCAGTGAGATGAAAGGAGGACCAAGAGAGTGGTGTCCCAGAAGCCAGAAGGGAGTGTTTCAAAAGTAGGGAGTCAAATATAGCTAATAACCTGATGAAGAGAAGAACTAAAAATTGACTGTTCAGTTGATTTATTGGTTTAGAAGTCACTGGTGAGCTTGACAAGGACTGTTGAGGTCAAGGAGGGGAGGTTAACGTATTCAGTGTACATCGACAGAAGGGGAGGAGAGGAAGGTGAGATGATGAGTATAGACAGCCTTTTTAGGGAATGTTTCCTAAGGAGGAGCAGAGAAATGGGACAATAACTGGATGAGGATGTGGGGTAAAGGAGGAAGATTTATGATGAGAGATGTTAAAATGTGTTCACATGCTGGTGGGAATGACCCAGTGGAGGGGGAAACTGATAATATAAGAGAGAGTCAGTGCCCGGAGAAATATCCATGCAGGCAAGAAGGGTGGGACCTGTTGTACAAATGAAGGGTTAGTCTGAGGAGCACAGGCTGCTCATCCGTAACTGCAGGAGGGAAGGTGGAGAATGTGGGCACGGATGCAGGTGAGTGTGTGGGTGTGTCATGGCAGTGTGTGCAAGTACTTCTGATTACTTTTACTTCCCGGTGAGGTTAGTAGCAGGGACCTCAGGTGAGTGAGAATGTGGAGGAATTAGAAGTTTGAGAAGAGAAGAGAATGTATAGATGGAGGTCTGAGAAGATGGAGAGTGAATGAGTGCAGTGTAGAAACATAAAGACTCTCTGGGCAGCTCAGTCCACTTAAGTCTAGTGGTCGAGCATTTAAACTGAGACCTGCTAGTCTCTGTGCCAGGCAGTGTGATCGTGGTTTTCTCCAGCTTTGATTGGCTGCTCAGGTGCTGGTACAGAGACAGGGAGAGAGAGGTTTCATGAGGGTGGGGTTTGCCACATGAGTTTGAAGAAAATCTACTGCTTTCTTCCTGACAGAGGACAGAGCTGCCCAGTCCTTACTCAACAAGCTGATCAGAAGCAACCTTGTCGATAACACAAACCAGGTGGAAGTGCTCCAACGGGATCCAAACTCCCCCCTCTACTCAGTGAAGTCCTTTGAGGAGCTTCGGCTGTGAGTATTGGTTCCTTGCCAGCCCCTCCTTTATAAAACTTACCATCTCAGAAATTCTTGGGAATTTTACTTTTATTCTTAAAAATCATAGTATATTTGCTTCTTTAACTAAATAATTCACACGATTCAAAAGTCAAGGAGTGTGAAAAAGTTTACAGTGATGGTCTCCCTCCCACTGTAATCTCTTGGCTACCCAGGTCTCCTCTTGGTAGGGATTTTTAAATGCCACAAATTTATTCATCATAGCTGAAAGTCTTTTTTCTTTTATGCTCTTAGAACTTTCAATAAAATATTGGCTGACAGGTGATTTCTGGATGTCAGGAACATTTCTTATTAGGTAAGCCCTTTTGTTAGACTCCAGGGTTTACGGTCTTAAGAACAGTCTATCTGCTTTTATAAAATCTGTCAGAGAGCCCATACAGGATTCCCGGAACCTACAGTGGAAAGCAACCTTCAGCGTTCCAGAATTAAAAAAAAAAATCCATAACCCAGAATTGAGCCTTAAGGGAGCACATTTATGGCATTGTGCTGTAAGAATGACTTCTAATGTGCTGTTATTTTAAAGGCAGGGAATTATGAAAAGTCACATCGCATTTTTGGTTTGGTTCAATAAGTAAAGAGATATTTACGGATCATTGGTTTATGGACGTGCCACTGTGCTGTGTGAGATGAGTAACACCCACCATAACTACTGTTCTTGCTGCCTGCCAGCACCCAAATCAGACAGAAGTAGCTGGTGAATAGGAACGTGGTGGCATAAATGGATTCTTTGCCTTTGTTCAGCAAATCTATAGTATGCCCCCTGTGGGCAAATAGTGGCCACACTCCTGCCGACTATTACCACTGCTTCAGAGAAAGAGACACTTAAAATACGACAGCTAACTAGAAGCAAATCAGGTGGTTAATGAAGTAATAGCTAAGTACAAGTTTTTTAAGGTGTGGCCTTTTTTTTTAATCATTTTAGGAAATTATACTTTTCTATGTGTATTTCCTCTGTCAAGAGCTTCATTTCGCAAATCTGTTGTCTCTGCTTCTGTTTATAAACTGTTCAGGGCAGCTGGATGTGCTCTGTTGTTTCCTGAACTGGTAGTTTGCTTTTCCGAGTATCCATGGTTTTTTAAAATTCCTTTTGTTGAAAGGACGTGAGCTCTCAGGTCAACCAGTGATAAATGGTCCTCTTTGAAAAGGCAGGTTGTCTCTGATTTAGCTGTTGGCAGCCAAAGGAAACAGAGTGAAACCTAGGTCACCTGATGTACTTGGTCTGTTTTGTACTTAAAATAGTTGAATTAATCTGCAAAATTAAAGAAAAATAATGAGCCATTAAAAGTTCTTGGATCATTTGAATCCTCATTTGGTAGTGACTTTGTTTCTTTGGCAACCAAATCAGAATCTGCTGAGCTTCACAGCCTTTTCTTCCCAACAGAAGACATCAAAGGTTAGGGTTTCAAAGTTCTTCAGGTCTGAGAACCAACATATACCAGAATAATTTGCCTTTTAGAGAGCCTGTTAAACTCCAAGAAAGGCTTAGAGAACAGAAGTCTTGACTTGGTTTGACTTTTCTTTAGAAGCAGTCTGGTGTGAGATTTTTGTTAAACATCCTATCAACCTAGAGGTAGCAGAGAACTTACTGTAAATGCGATGGAAGAGCAACTTTAATTGCTGTTTGTTGTATAGCTGCTTAAGTAAGGAGCTGGTGCTTTTAAAGTCTATTTTGACTAGACATAACAAGTAAATCTGAGCATTTGTAAAGCTCAGTATGTTAACTGAATCCTTTACCTATTTACTATTGATCAGCTCCTAGAAACTGGCTGAATCAGTTATACCTCTTGATTGTCCCTAGTATTTGCAAAGCTGACTTTGGAAGGACAATGGAACACAAAATGATTGTGGTTCAATTTAACACCTGCACTGAGAAATTAAAACTGAAATCCCATTCTCTAAAGGGACTTCTGTATTCTAGCACTATACAAGCAGTGTTTGTTTTTAGACATGTCTTCTGTGATTTATACTATGAATTAATAAATACCATGCTTGCAGGATCCAGGGAACAGTTGTCATCCAAGGCCAACCATATTTGTGAGTCTGCTGAAGCATGAATTTCTCCAAGAAAGGAATCTAGTTTGTATTTTATGAATTGTGTAATAGTTGCAGAGTAAGATTTAGTGGGGAAAGTGATGGTTTGGTTTAGTTTTAGATAGTGTTTTTTAAGGCATAGAAAATGTATCTGATAGAGATAGGAAGCATCCTGCTCTGCTACATATAGGGAAAGATAAAATTCTAAGCCTTTAAAACAATTTTAACAACTAGGAATCCATCTTCTCTCTCCCTGGCCTCCTAGGAAACCACAGCTTCTCCAGGGAGTCTATGCCATGGGCTTCAACCGTCCATCCAAGATACAGGAGAATGCGTTACCCATGATGCTCGCTGAGCCGTGAGTATGCAGACCCGGGGTTCATCTCTTCTGAATTTAGTTTAACGTCTTCCAGCAACAGCTGTAGTGTTCCTGAGAACAAGATGGGCCATTTGGGGCAACATGTTTCTTCAAGGGAACAGCCTGGGCAAGTGCCGAGAGAGTCAGATGGAATTTTGTACAGTTTCTGCCTTTCCCACTTAACAATAAAAACTGATAAAGTTAGTGCTGTTATTCTATGCAATTTTAAAAATTGAGGTTTTAAAAATTATTTTGAAATTTTTGAGACCTGTAAAAAGATGTCAAGAGCAATACCAAGAACATCTGTGACCCCATCCTGCCAAGAAATAAGCCATCATTAATCTAGTTGACAGTTGAAGCCGCTGTGGACCCCTTTCCTTTTACATCCCCCTCCCCCACCAAAATAAGCTTCATCCTGAAATAGGTCGTCATTCTCTCACGTTTCTTTATACTTTTACTACATATCTCTGTGTCCGTCCCTAAGAATCTAAAGAGTAGTTTATGTATTTTTAAACTTCAGATAAATGGTATCATACTTTAGGTAGCAACTTTTTTTGTTCAACTCTATTATTATTTTTCTTTTTTAATGACAAAAATGTCACCTATTTCTATGGCAATGGGTTACATAAAGTAAAATGTGAAAGTTCCGTCTGAAGCATCTAACTTGGTATCTTTCATTTTCCTTAAAGATGGGAAAAGGGAACACACAGAAGGAGCCGAGTCCTGGGGACACATTATGGCTCGGCAGAAAATGTCCTCAGGGATTTGTCTGGGCACAGATCTTGCTCTGCTCTGCAGTCTTAATTTCCAGGGGGCCCTTGGGTTACAAAACTAGGGCGCTCTAGCTATGCTAGAGTCTAGAATGAGGGTTTCTTGGTGTGAACCCATCTGAAACAAGGATTATTTTCCTTAATATTTGAGCAGTGTTTTAATGACATATGAAAAATTTATCATTGTGCTCAATGCAGAAAACCTGGATACTAGAAGCATAAAGGGGGAAAATCTATATTGCTGTCAGCCAGAAAGAACATTTGGACACTTGATTGTGTTTAACCAATATTATTTTCATCTCTCTTCCTTGATCCAGCCCACAGAACCTCATTGCCCAGTCTCAGTCTGGTACTGGTAAAACAGCTGCCTTCGTCCTGGCCATGCTCAGCCGAGTGCAGCCAGCAGAGAGGTACCCCCAGGTGAGGACTGGGGGATCCTGGGGGCCCTGGCTAGTGTGCCCTGGGAAAGGCAGTGCCATCTGGTGGGGGATTAACGAGGGTGCCCTTGGAGGGATCTGAACGTTTCTCATGCCTCCAACTGCAGCTCAGGAGAATAGGTTAGTGCAACAGGCCCTGACCTGGGAGGAATTCAGTCAGAAGCAGCAACAGCCTTAAATAGAGGCTTCTGAAGACATCCACCCAGCTAGGGCTCCCTACTGAAGGCTTCACTGTACAACTGAAAGGTGGGCCTGGTCGAAGAGGAGGTGGTTCCCTGCACTGTTCAAGTGGTGATGACACCAACGTCCTTGTTCCTTTAGAGCCTATTGTCTATTGCTGAAAGGCTCTCTTGAACTCACCCTTTATGATCTCCCTGTCAGTGTCTGTGCCTCTCCCCAACGTATGAGCTGGCGCTTCAGACAGGAAAAGTGATTGAGCAGATGGGCAAATTTCATCCGGAACTAAAGCTTGCTTATGCTGTTCGAGGCAATAAATGTGAGTATGAAGGCTTGAGACCTAAGCACTGAGCAGTGACGGTGGTTGGGTGTTTGAATTTTGAAGATGTGATGATGATATTCAGCTTTCTGGTTCAGTCTGACCTCAGAGGCCAACTTCATTGCTTTTAGCAAATATATTTAAATATTTTAAGTAAACTAAAAGCATGTTCAGTTCACCTGGTCTTATCAAAATCAGAAATCTTTCCACCAAGTCTTTCTTCCCTGTGTACTGCAGAATGTAATGTAAAGAATATGGGTCAAAATGGGAAGGAGGGGCGGGTTTTAAATGATTCATGAGAACATAGGTCATTAGAAAGTTATCAGAATACATAAAACTACAATAAGAGAAAAGTAATCAGTCTAATCAGAAAATGGACAAAAGAGGCCCAGGTGAACAGGCGCCTCACAAAAGAAGGAACTCAGATGGCCAGTAAACATGAAAAGACGATGAGCCTCATCAGTCATCAGGGCAATGTAAATGGAAACCACACCATACCTCTCAGATGGGCAGAAATGAAGTCTGGCAATACCAAGTGTTGGTAAAGACGTGGAACGCCCAGAATGCTCACCCACTCCTGGCGAGGAGTGTGTGTGTTTGTCCAGTCACTCTTGGGAACAGTTTGGCATTGCCTAGAAAAACTGAAGAGAGAGGTCCCTTTGACCTAGCAGTGCATAGTTGCCTAGAGCGGCAGTTCTCA